>NC_087266.1:24302873-25650016 GCF_015220805.1 Pogoniulus pusillus
CCAAGGTGTTTCTGTTGCAATTAGGTACATATTTATCAAACTGGCACTTCAGGCAATAAATGGCTTCATTCTTGAAATGCAAATCTTTGGAAAGAACTGGAGTTCCTTGTTTGTTTTAAATGCTGTTATTGGTAACATTGCAATCAAAAACAGGTGAATGGATTCTGAATGTAAAGTGCTAGTGTGCTGCTGATGAAACTCTTTTGCCTGTTTGTGAATTCCTTTATTAAAAAATGAAAAGCTGACCAAAGTTAAGAGTTCTGTTTATCAGTGAATAACATAGGTGCCTCTCTGGGACTTGAGTAGCTTTCCAACCAATGGTTTCTACATATGCACACCAGTAAAAAGTGATGTGTCTCCCAACCCTGACTACTTCCTGCAGAGGTTTCCCCAAGCAGTGGGGAGCTGCCTTCAAGTGTAGATACTGTCTGTGACTGACTGGACTGCAAATACCTGCAGCTGTCATGTGGGAACTCCACCACTGGCTTGGAATGTGGCACACACTTGGAGGTAAGTGAAGCAGCAAGCCTGGGGTTGGCATGACTCAGAATGCAAAGGGCCACATCAGGAAGAGACCTCTCTAAAAGATAAGAAAATCCTGGTGGTAGGGATCATAAGGTTAAAAGAAGAGAAGAGTATGGGCACACATCTGGGCATATATGCCTAGACAGAAGCAAGAATCTCTGGTCAAGCAGCACCTCTGCAAAGTGATGTTGCAAGTCCTTGGTCTGCAGCTGTGTGGGATAAAGCACTGGGTGCACATATGCATAGGAGCACCCAGAACAAACACATAGTGTTTGATTGAAGTCTGATAGTGCTGCAAGTTCTTTGATTCCTTTTTTCTGAAATAGTTAATAAAGGCGACCCTGTGCAGGTCTGTTTCCCTAGGTCTTTTGATGGTCTGGTCCTGTGAAAGTGTAAACTTCATGACCAAAGAAACCTCTTGGAGTTTGGTGGTTACTGGACTTCTTCTTTGGAGCTGGTTTTGATGCAGGGCTTTACTTGCCATAAGGAGAATACAAGGTGGTGTATTAGTTTTCTGTCAGGAATATGTTAGGTGGACATATAGCAAATACGATTAGTGAGCAGAAGTTAGTCACTGTAATTTGGAGGTTTTATCAGTGTTCCAGGGTGATTTTCCAGAAATCTAATGTCTGTGAACACTTGCAGGGATTATAATTTACTCATTTTTTCGTTTCTTCTATCACATTATCTTGGCAGTTGGTCTCTTCTGATTTGGGAAGGACACAGTTGTGGCATGTACAGATTTACAGCTTTTAGTTCAGAGACAGCTCTGCAGTAGAGGTAGCACTCTGTTTCAACTCTTGCTACTTCGTGATGTGTTCAAACACTTCTTGTGGAAGAGCATGGAGAAAAAAAGAGCCACTTCCTTGCATCCTGCCTAGAATAAATCAGCCCATCTGCAAAGGAGCTGCCTGGATGGATTTGTAGCTATATACCTGCTAGAGCACTGTTCTAGAAATTCATTGTGGTGCTCATTACAAATCTGATTTTGATGTGGGTTTTGGGTTTTTTTGTGGCTGGCTATTGCAATTTATTCTTTCAGTACCGGGGTTTGCTTTAAATAATTATTCTTTTCCTGACAATGTATTAATCAGTGAGTGGGTTTTGTCTGTTCCATTTGGAAAGCTAAACAGCTGCTGTTCTCCATGCGAGCCCCTTTGTGCTCAGAGCAAAGCATGATACCTTCTGAGCAGATTATACAACTGTTAAGTGTGTGCTGTGCTTTAAAGTCCACCAGGATTCTGTCTCAGAGTGAAAGAGATTACAGTCTAAGTATAGATCTAAGAGCATGCAGGCAGAACAGAGAGAGGAAAAGTTTAACAGAGAAGGCTGAGGAAGTTTGCAGCATGCTTAGTTTTGCACCATTATGTACAAACACAGTGTAGTTGTTTACAGGATGATGCTGAAGCTGTGCTGTGCCATAGAACATGGTGGAGCTATGGAGCTCATGAAGGACAGTGGATTATGGAACAGAAGTCTAAAGAAGCAGGCCTGACCTACATCTTGGGGGCCAGGTACCTGCAGCTTAGGTTTTCTAGAGAGAGGATGAGGAAACATTCCTGAGATGTTTCTCCCTGGACATGAGTCTGTATTTCTCCCTTATGTAAATTACTATCTAAAGGGGCTTGTATAATGCCTAAGGCAGGATTTGGGCTACTTATAATCATGTTGCATCCAGAGGGTGGTGCTCAATGGTTTGAGGTCCAGATGGAGAGCAGTGACAGGTGTTCCCTCAGGAGTCTGTACTGGGACCTGTGCTGTTTAATATTTTGATCAATGATATAGACAGTGAGATCGAGTGCACCACCAGCAAGTTTGCAGGTGACACCAAACTGAGTGGTGCTGTTGATATGCCAGGGAGACAGGATGTCATCCAGAGGGACCTGGACAAGCTGGAGAGGTGAGCCCAGGTGAACCTCATGAGGTTCAATAAGAGCAAATGCAGGGTTCTGCACTGGAACAATCCTCACTATCAATACAGGCTCAGGGGTGAGCTGATAGAAAGCAGCCCTGTGGAAAAGGACTTGGGGATGCTGATGAACAAGAAGCTGGACATGAGCAGACAGTGTGAATTTGCACCCCAGAAGGCAAATCACATCTTGAGCTGCATCAAAAGTCGAGTGACCATCAGATTCTGCCACTTTGCTCTGCTCTGGGGAGACCTCACCTGGAGTACTGTGTCCAGGTCTGGTGCCCTCACTTCGGGAAGGACATGGACATGATGGAGCAGGTACAGAGGAGGGCCACGAAAATGACCAGGGGGTGGGAGCACTTCTGCTACAATGACAGGGTGAGGGAGCTGGGGTTGTTCAGCCTGAAGAGGAGGAGGCTCCAGCAAAACCTTGCAGGAGCCTTCCAGTACCTGAAGGGGGGGCTGTAAGAAGGCTGGAGAGAAACCGTTTACAAAGGCCTGTGGTGACAGACAAGGGACAACGTCTTCAAACTAAAGAACAGATTTAGACTGAACGTTAGGAACAGATTCTTTACTATGAGGGTGGTGGAACACTGAAATAGGTTGCCCAGGGAGGTGGTTGAGGCCCTGTCCCTGGAGATACTCAAGGTGAGGCTCAACAGGGCTTTGGGCAGTCTGGTCTAGTTGAGAATATCCTGCTGACTGCAGGAGAGATTGGTCTAGATGATCTTTGGAGGTCCCTTCCAGCCCAGACCATTCCATGATTCTCTTGTGGGGCTTAGGGTGAGTAGGCAATGTATTCAAATAACCTGTGAGCTAGAAAGGTTAGCAGTGTGCTGGGAAACCCACCACAGAAGTACCTGACAAGGAAGCATCTCCCTCTCCTCTTTAGAAAACTGAGCGTTGGTCAAAAAAGAACACTCCCAAGTGCTGCAGTTAATGGCACAGTGTCAGAATTTAAACCAGGGATGCGTGGCCTCCTTAGAGGTCGATACTGGAACCAGTGCTGTTTCACACCTTTGTTCGCAGCATAGCCAGGGGAATTGAGTGCACCCTCGCCGCGTTTCTGTGATGCTGAGTGGGCAGATGACACCAAGCTGAGTGGTGCAGACAGTACACTGGAGGGACTTTGACAGGCTTGAGAAGTGGGCCTATCACAGGCTATGTGATGAGTGGATTGAGAGCAGCCCTGCAGAGATGGACTTGAGGGTGTTAGTGGACCAAAAGGTGTATGAGTTATCAATGTGTTCTCACATCCCAGAAAGCCTATCCTATCCTGGGATACATCAAAAGCAGTGTGGCCAGCAGTGCTATTTTCCTTCTCCACTCATGAGATTCCACCTGCAGTACTGCATTCAGACCTGGGGCCCCCAGCACGAGAATGACAAGGACCTGCTTCAGTGGATTCAGAGATGGGACAGGCAGGACACAGAAATGATCAGAGGTCTGGAACACGTCCTGTATGAAGACAGGGTGAGAGTTGAGGTTACTCAGCCTGGAGAAGAGAAGGCTCCAGCAAAACCTTGCAGCAGCCTTTCGGCACTACAAGGAGGCTTACAGGAAAGATGAGAGAGGACTCTATCGGGGATTGTAGTGATAGGATGAGGGGTAATGGTTTCAAACTGAAATAAGGTAGGTATAGATTAGATGTAAGGAAGTTCTTCACTGTGAGGGTAGTCAGACTCTGAAACGGATTTCCTAGAGCAGTTGTGGATATCTCTTTCCTTGAAGGGTTCAAAGTCAGCTTGGATCGGGCTTAGAGCAACCAAATCTGTCAGGAAGTATCACTATTCATGGCAGGGAGACTGGATGACCTTTAAGGTAGGTCCTTTCCAACCCAAACTATTCTAGGATCCTAACTTTGGTCCTGGTGACTGGTCCTGTTGCAGAATCCTTCAATGTAGTTTCCAGAGATGAAAAGCTGAAGAGTAAGAGAGTCCCAGATTATTCTGTATTCCTCCACTAGTGGACTGTGTGTTCAACCTCCTTGGATTAGACCAAAGATGGCCCATAATTTTGCGTGTGAAATAATGTGTTTGGTCTTTTAATCGTGTTTCACATTTCCTCCATACTGTAACTCTACTTTTTGGGTAGGCTGTTTTACTTCACTGTATCCATGTATCTTCACAAGCTTGCTTTTCCTATTGGTCTAAGCAGAGCAAGAGATTTAAGTAATTGGAAAAGATTGTTTTAAATCCTATTTTAGAAATTTAATCTCAGTACTTCCTTTTTATTCCTCTTCCCTCTCTGCCTTGCTTTGCCTTTTGAAGATGAGATTTCTAAATGCTCTGTGCAGCAGCACCACAAGCATTACCATTAGCTGGCATTATCTCCAGCCAAAATCGCTGGCGGTTCTTGGGATAGCCAAACATCTACACCCGTGGCACTTGTTGTAAACGGGACTAGTTGAAATCTGAGTTTGGGGTAAAATGCAATGAGGCAGATTTAAAAGTTAGGAAATATTTATTAATATTGTCATAAATAACAGGCATAAATTTGCGCTCATGCAAGTTGAGGCTTTAATAGAGTTGCAGGAATCAAGCAATGTACAGGCCTGGGTGCGCAGGGAGTCTCTGCTCTACCCTATCACACACCTTTTGTTTTTAGTGTTCCCTTTTTATATCCCATTCTATTACATATTCATTACTAATTCTAAGAAAAGGTTGGGTTTTGCTTATCAGTTCCAGGAATGGGAGGTGTCTCTTCCACGCATGTCTCTTTTTACTCGGTGGTCCCTCTGGTGGTCTTCAGGGATGAAGTAAGGGATCTTCCTCAAGTGTCCGCTCCGTGAACTCCAAACTAGTCCTCTGTTTGCTCATGCCAAAGGCTGTCTCTTCCACCTGCCTCACTCCTCCACCAAGCTTTCTAGCTTCTAATTATTTATTGCTGTTATCTTAAGCCAAGTGTATGCTTTTGTGATGGTTGTGCAAGGAGGAGTGCAGCTCCATTCAAACCCCCCCTTCCTCCCTGTCTGTGGCCTCTTGCCACGAATTGATCGGATCAAATATATATTTCTCACAATATACTCAAAATAATTCCCCCAAACTTATTTGCAACTCTCCACACAAGCTCTCGGATGCGGTTGGCAGAACTATGTCACAGAATGTCAGTGCACAATGGAATTTTGACTGATTTCAGAACATGTCTTTGGCAGAGAGTCCGGCGGCTTAATTTGCTGCTTGTGAGGCTGATTAAAATCCTGTAGCAACTTGAACAAAGAATGGAGAATACTCATTAGTCCTAAACTCCGTGGCCCAAAAACATAGGCAGGAAAATATCCAATAGAAGTCCTGTGGCAAACTCCACGTGGGCTGCGCCATGAAAATCTGCTGCTGGCTGAGGCGGCTTGAGGCGGCGGCTGAGGCGGCTTGAGGCGGCTGAGGCGGCTTGAGGCGGCGGCTGAGGCGACGGGCGGGCGAGAGGCAGATCAGCGAGGAATGAGCGAGCACGCCAGCACCTTTTCCCCTGTTCACCCCCATTTATAGGGTAAGGGCTGAGGCTAATGGTCTCATTGACCACACAATCACCCAAGTAGACACAGAAATGGAAGAACCCGCAGGCTGTTGTCTTCCATAGAATGGGGGCGCATACGCCTGCCACGGGACAGGGGCGCGGTCCCCATGAAACCCTTCGCAGGCAAAGTTGCCTGGGTTTGTTTTGTCCTGTTTTCCCACCTCTGGCAGCAATGCAGACGGGCAAGTAAATAAAGACAGGACATGCTTAAGCCCACTTTTATGCCCTTTAGGACTATTCACTACACACTTCAGGGGCAAAAAGTGAAAAACTGGTGCTGAAATTAGACTATTTTTGAAGCTTTAGTTGGTCATTGCAAAGGAGTTGGTATAGAGGGTTCTGGGTCGCTTCCAACCCAAACCATCCTTTCACTCTAATGTTGAGACCATTTCAGCTGAGACTCACTTCTCTTTCAGGTCATCCTTCCATGCAGTGGGGAAAGGGCTGTTTGTAGAGGGGAAGCTTGTTGAGGGGAATGAAATGAACCAGTTTATCCTACAAACACTCGAACCCTGCTCTTGCACCAACTTTGTGCCCCGCCGAAGCGAAGGGTATGTCCCCCAGCACCAAGCCCCGGGTGTGTTTGTGCTTCACTGTGGTGGACATCCCGCACGAAGTGCAGTGGCCTGCGACCCGGGACCGCCTCACGAACGCAGACAGCTTTTAAAGCCGAGAGCAGGAAAACTTGCACGGCTCGTGGTGAACCCCAGCACCGGGAAAAAATGGGGGAGAAGAAAAAAAAAAAAAAAAAATCGATGTTTCCGCCCGGTTTCGAACCGGGGACCTTTCGCGTGTTAGGCGAACGTGATAACCACTACACTACGGAAACTCTCCTGGTAATGTGGTGCTTCCGCAGTGTCTCTTGACGGGATAGAGGGAAGCGTACTGGAGCGAAACAGTGTGGTGGCTCTGTGCTGGAAGTTAGGCACAGAGCAAGTTACTTTGGTGAAAAGCATAGCCGTTGGGCTGAAAGCGGATCTCATGCAGTTCCTAGAAGGATAAAGGCAGCGCGGACGGCACCCAGCCGTCGTACAACTGACGCACCGGAACGGAAAATATACCCTTACGTAATAAAACGGGAAGGCCTCGTCCCTGGGTGGGCTCGAACCACCAACCTTTCGGTTAACAGCCGAACGCGCTAACCGATTGCGCCACAGAGACGCGCTGACGCCTGATTTTACCGAACAGCTGCTGATTCCCGCAGCGGGCTCGGGTGGGGGCGGTAGCTGCGTGACTTTTCGGGGAGCAGTGCTCTGCCTGCACATCTGCAGAGTTCCTTCTGTCGCCCCGAGAGAGTTTCGAGCTACATTCCTGATGCTTCTTTTTCCGCACTTCACGGGTAGGTGTGCTGGGAGAAAGGATTGGGGGTTTTAATCACAGTCTTTGGTGTCTACTTCCTTTTATAATCCGAAGAATATTCCCTTTCCCCCGTGTTGTTTCTGTGGCCTTTCCCACAGGAGCAAGGGAGAGTGGGACAATAAAAACCAAAACAGGGTTTCACGTCCTGTCTGCCGGCAGGACAACTGCAGGTGGCAACCTGACAGCTTCTCTCTGTGACCAGCCAGCAGGCAAGGGAGAGCTCTGTAAGTATATGCCAGGGACAGGGAAGACAAAACCAAGCACTGGCCTTAGTACACAACCAAAGTATCCAACATCTTTTCTTCCTGTACTTTAAACACTAAAACAACAAGTTGTGACCAGAGACTTGACCAGAAAACCAGAAAAAAGTCATCCCACAGTATTCAAAGTCATTAGATTTTTTTTTTTTTTTTTTTTTTTTTTTTTTTTGTAAGGGCATGGAGTCAGTCATCAGCAAGTTTGCAGATGACACTAAGCTGGGGGCAGATGTGACTGAGTTGGAAGGCAGAAGGGCTCTGCAGCAGGACCTTGACCGCCTGCACAGATGGGCAGAGTCCAAGGGGATGGGGTTCAATAGCTCCAAGTGCAGGGTGCTGCACTTTGGCCACAACAACCCCATGCAGAGATACAGGCTGGGGTCGGAGTGGCTGGAGAGCAGCCAGACAGAGAGGGATCTAGGGGTGCTGATTGATACCCGCCTGAACATGAGCCAGCAGTGTGCCCAGGTGGCCAAGAGAGCCAGTGGCATCCTGGCCTGCATCAGGAATGGTGTGGTCAGCAGGAGCAGGGAGGTCATTCTGCCCCTGTACCCTGCACTGGTTAGACCTCACCTTGAGTACTGTGTTCAGTTCTGGGCCCTCCAGTTTAGGAGGGACATTGAGATGCTTGAGCGTGTCCAGAGAAGGGCGACGAGGCTGGGGAGAGGCCTTGAGCACAGCCCTACGAGGAGAGGCTGAGGGAGCTGGGATTGGTTAGCCTGGAGAAGAGGAGGCTCAGGGGTGACCTTATTGCTGTCTACAGCTACCTGAAGGGTGGTTGTGGCCAGGGGGAGGTTGCTCTCTTCTCTCAGGTGGCCAGTGCCAGAGCGAGAGGACACAGCCTCAGGCTGCGCCAGGGGAGATTTAGGCTCGAGGTGAGGAGAAAGTTCTTCACTGAGAGAGTCATTGGGCACTGGAATGGGCTGCCCGGGGAGGTGGTGGAGTCGCCGTCCCTGGAGCTGTTCAAGGCAAGGTTGGACGTGGCACTTGGTGCCATGGTCTAGCCTTGAGCTCTGTGGTAAAGGGTTGGACTTGATGATCTGTGAGGTCTCTTCCAATCCTAATAATACTGTGATACTGTGATACTGTGACTAATGGAAAGTGGAAACTGACAGAAGCAAGTCCTGGCAAAAGAAACAGCTTCAGAGAAGAGCAGAGGGGAAGACTTGGGAATGTGCTCCCCAGGTGAGCCTTGCTTTACCTCTACAATGTCTGTAAAATTTATTACGTGCAATCATTTTGCTGCTGTTCAGAAGATAATAAAGTGATAACAACAGCTAATGTGAGCTGTGAAAACCAAATGATACTGTAGGAATGTAATTTGCCTTTGGGAATCCCAGGTCCCAGAGACAGGGGAGAAGGGCTGGAATGAGGAAGATGTACCCTTGGTGGACGAGGATCAGGTCAGGGAATACTTAAGAAACCTGTCCATTTGCCTTGATGTGTTGTGCCTGCAGGTACTGAGGGAGCTGGCAGATGTCACTGCAAGGTCACTCTCAATCATCTTCACCAGCCTTAGTTCCATCCCTGGAAAAATGATGGAGCAGCTCCTATTGGAGGGCATTTCAAGGCACTTGGAAGAGAATAAGGTTATCAGGAGTAGCCAACATGGATTTACCAAGGGGAAATCATGCTTGACTAACCTGACAGCATTCTATGATGACATAACTGAATGGATAGATTCAGGGAGACCAGTAGATGTAGTCTACCTTGACCTTTGACACTGTCTCCCATGACATCCTAGTGAGCAAGCTCAGGAAGTGTGAAATGGAAAAGCAGACAGTGAGGTGGGTTAGGAACTGGTTACAAGACAGAGTTCAAAGAGTGGTGATCAATGGTGCCAGGTCCAGCTGGAGAGCTGTAACTAGTGGGGTCCCCCAGGGATCACTGCTGGGTATGGTGCTGTTCAACAGACTGGGGACAGAGTGGCTGGAGAGCAAGCAGTCAGGAAGAAATGGACCTGGGGGTACTGGTTGATACTAGGCTGAAGATGAGCCAGAAGTGTGCCCAGGTGGCCAAGAGAGCCAATGGCATCCTGGCCTGCATCAGGAACAGTGTGGCCAGTAGGACAAGGGAGGTTATTTTTCCCCTGTACTCGGCACTGGTCAGGCCACACCTTGAGTACTGTGTCCAGTTCTGGGCCCCTCAATTCAAGAGAGATGTTGAGGTGCTGGAACGTGTCCAGAGAAGGGCATCAAAGCTGGTGAGGGGCCTGGAACACAAACCCTATGAGGAGAGGCTGAGGGAGCTGAGGGTGTTTAGCCTGGAGAAGAGAGGGCTCAGGGGTGACCTCATTGCTGTCTACAACTACCTGAAGGGAGACTGTAGCCAGGTGGGGATTGGTCTCTTCTCCCAGGCAACCAGCAACAGAACAAGGGGACAGAGTATGAAGTTGTGCCAGGGGAAGTATAGGCTGGATGTTAGGAGGAAGTTGTTGGCAGAGAGAGTGATTGGCATTGGAATGGGCTGCCCAGGGAGCTGGTGGAGTCACCATCCCTGGAGGTGTTCAAGAAAAGACTGGATGAGGCACTTAGTGCCATGGTCTAGTTGATTGGACAGGGCTGGGTGCTAGGTTGGACTGGGTGATCTTGGAGATCTCTTCCAACCTGATTGGTTCTATGATTCTCTGATGGCTGCCTTGTTCAGGAGGCAGAGGATGGTTCCACCTCAACACAAGGGGGAACTTCTTTACTGTAAGGATCACAGAGCACTGGAACAGGCTCCCCAGAGAGGTTGTAGAGTCCCCTTCTCTGGAGACTTTCAGAGGCCATCTGGATGCATTCCTCTTTGACCTGAGCTAGATTATGGTCCTGCTCTGGCAGGGGGGTTGGACTCGATGATCTCTTTGAGTCCCTTCCAACCCCTGACATCCTGTGATCCTGTGATCTTTGATTAGTCTTGGTGACTGGGAGAACTGCCCAAGGACTGGAGGAAAATACTTGCCATCCCCCATCCTCAAGAAGGCCAAGAAGAATGACCTGGGGAACTACAGACCAGTCAGCTTCACCTTGATCGCTAGGATGGTGATAAATCAGCTGATCCTGGAAGCTGTCTTTAGGTACATCAAGAATGGAAAAATCATCAGCAACTGCCATCATGGCTTCACTGAGGTGAAGTCACACTTGCCCAACTTCATGAACTTCTGTGATGAAGTTATTGGGCTGGTAGTTGAGGGGAGAGTCACAGATACTGTCTGCCTGGACTTCAGTAAGGCACAGTCTGCTGTAAGAGCCTCGAAGAAAAGCTTCTGATTGGTTGGATAAGCAGATGGTGAAGTGAATTAAAATTGGCTGAACAGTTGCACCCAGGTAGTGGTGATCAGTGGCATGAGCTATCTGGAGGCCAGTAATCTATGGTGCACCGCAGCAATCAATGCTGCTCAACATTTTCATTAATGATCTGGACGATGGTGCAGAGTGCAAGTTTGCAGATGACACTGGGGAGCTTGACAGGCTGGAGAAACAGGCTGACAGGTACCTCATGAAGTTTAACAAGGAGAAGTGCAAAGTCCTGCAGCTGGGGACAAACAGCCCCACGTACCAGCACTTACTGAGCACATTCCCCTGGAAATTTGCTTGACAGAAATAAATTTGGGGGTCTTGGTGGACACAAGGTTGAATGTGAGCCAGCAGTAGGTCTTTGTGGCAAAGAAAGAGAGTGTTATTCTGGGCTGCCTTGGACAAAAGTATTGCCATCAGGTCAAGAGGGGTGGCCTTTTCCCTCTACTCAGCACTGGTCAGGTCACACCTGGAGTGCTCTGTCAAGTTCTGGAGCACAAGAGAGACATGGACATACTGGAGACAGTCCAGCAAAAGACCATGAGGATGGTGAAGGGACTGGAGCATCTCTCCTGTGAGGAAAGGCTGAAAGAGCTACGGAGCCTGCAGAAGAGGAGGCTCTAGAGAATCTCATCAATGTACACAGATACCTGAAGGTAGGCTACAAAGAAGATGGAGCCAAGCTCTTCTCAGTGGTGCCCAGTTACAGGACCAGAAGTGATGATTACAAACTGAAACACAGAAGGTTCCTTCTGAATATCCAGAGGTACTTTTGCACTGGATGTGTGACTAACCACTGACACAGATTGCCCAGAAAGGCTGTGGAGTTCCTCCTTGGAGATTTTCAAAGGCTGTTTGGACATAGTCCCGGTAGCCCTGGTTGAGCAGAGGGATTGAACCAGGTGACTTCCAGATGTTCTTTCCAATGTCAGCCCTCTATGATTCTGTGAATTTCCTCTTGTGACAGGGTGGCTGCTTGCTGGGAATGTTGGGAAGCCAGCATGCTGATACTGCATAGTATTATAATGTGCTGAGAAGCTGTTTCTTGAGATCAAGGGAGAATATAAAATCTTCAGAGGTGCCTAGGTGGGAAGTGAGCTTCCAGCATCCCAGCAGAGGCCTCAGATTCAAACTGGTCTTGCTACAGTGCAGCAATGCTCCAGGCTCAATCCACTATAGTAAGTATAAACCCAAGCAATCATGTTAGAGAAGATGAGTTCTGGAGCACGAAATGGGCTCACTGGTGAGGCAGGAGTGCTGGAGAAATGGACCCAAGGTTGAAGTGCAGCCACAGGGATGTTAGCAGTGCAGTGCTTGTACAACAAAGGCAGGTTTTACTTGGAAGACAGGGAGTGAGACATGATCAGTGAGGAGAAGGCTGTGTTGGGGAGCCAGGGGAGGCTATGGGCTCTGTGTTCTTATTCTGTGTTTTGAGCTGAATTTGTACAGATGGAGACAGTTATGAAAAGGTAAAGGTCTGGGAAATGTAGAGAATGAGTGATTTTTGATGCATCACTCTGACTGCTCCCATAGTGTCATTCATTTGGCTGTGCAAAATGAAGACAGCACTAAAAAAACAACCCTGCAGCATTGTCCTTTTCTTTGTGGTGCTCATTACATTTCCTGCTCTGTTCATGCTCTCCTCTGGGGTTTTGTCAGGCTTCAGAAAGGATGCAATGCTGAAGCAGGCTGACGTGACGACAGGTAGTGCCACACAGCCATGGATGTGATCTATATATCTGTTGGTTCTGCAGTGCTTTGAGTTTGCAAAGTGCGGTGCTAATATTAGCCAGCCAGTCCAAGGGGCTTGTGTCCTGTTGCAGCTACGATAAATCATGATGGCTTTGTGATGCCTGACGTTTATATAGGAACTTCACAGAAGCAGCTGTTATCTTATTAGAAGACACCCTTTCATTGGACTTCTTGCAGCCAAGTGCTGAGGAGAGATGAACATCCTAGAAGATATTTATAGATCTGTGTTCCCAGTCCTTCCCTCATCAGTATGAAAGCAATTCTACGAAAGGATTATTGTGACTGGCTGCTCAAGGTTTCCAGAGAAGGAGATGAATGTGTTGGAAGCCTCTCAGTGCAACTAGAAAAGCTTGCTGGTTGCACATTTTCATGAGCTACATGGCTCACTGTGTCAAGGTTATCTTCCTCAGACAGGAAGATGTGGGTGTCAAATAGCAATGCAGCAAGCAGAAGGGCTGGGGTTTGACAGCAGCTCCTGAAGTGCAGAATGAACTGCCTGGAGAGCACTGGACACATCTGGGGATTACAGGCAATGCAGGCTCTGTTCTCTAAGGTTTCCATCCCTTCTCCTTTTTGTTTTTTTTTCCCTACTTGAGAGAATCCCGTATTTCAAATGGCTGAGCGGGACATGATGGAAATGTCTTGTATTGAACTTTCTCCCAGGTGAATAAGGTTCTCCAGTGGTGCCAGATTCGCCCGCCCCAGACAGTGATCCTGTCTGGGTCATAAAAGAAGGGGAGGCAAGAGTTGCCCAGGTGCCTAGGTCTTGAGAAGAGGCAAACATTTAATGTGCAGACGTGACAGAAGCTGATTGCAGAATCATTCTGATTGCATTTTAGCCCTCTCTTGCCAAGGCAATTCTCCAAACTACAAAAAAATTACCAGGCCCTCCTTCCTACAGCTATTCCACCAGGAGCAAGGGATAAAAAAGGATAATGTTCTCCCCTGCAAGACACTTCTGCTCTGTCCAACTATGTTTACAACAGTATTACTCTACCACAGTAATTAAAAAATAATTCTGTCTCTCAATGCCTGCTTTGCTGTTCTGCTCTGCATGTTCTGATACTTGTCTGTCCCATGGCATTGCCTGGCACCACAGGACTGGGCAGTTGCATCAGTGCTTCACTGGGAACCCAACCCATCCCATTACCTCTTGCTGACAAGACTTCTGTGACTCTCATGCCTTCCTGATTTCTTAGGCAGAGCTGTCAAAGTGATGTTGCACTTAAAAAACCTGCACCAAAGCATCACAAACCTGCAATTCTTATTTGAAGGCAGCCATTCCAAACAGATTCTCACTGGCAAAGATTTTCCCTGCACTCTGAAATCAGCTTAACAAGCCTGAAGTTGATGTCACGGTAAGATTTTTTTCCAGGGAGGAGGAGGGTCAAGCCCTGTTTTCCTCCATGCATATATGAGGGATGACATTGGAGTGAGGCTCAGCAAGAGGTAATGAGTTGGGTTCCCAGTGAAGCACTGATGCTACTGTCTGGTCCTGTGGTGCCAGGCAATGCCAGAGGGCAGACAAGTGTAAAGCCATGCAGAGGAGAACAGTAAAGCAAGCACTGAGAGATAGGAAAACAAAGAGATAGAAAACAAAGAGTGAGACAGAGGCAAAAGTGATGGCACTAGCAGCCCAAGTCTTACGTGGTATGCACATGAGGATATTTTGAGGGATTTTTTTGGCATTATGGCAATTTCAGACCTTAGCAGCCTGATTCCTACCCCCTTTAATAGGAGAATTCTGCCAAACTGAAGCCACCTTTGGGAAGTCTTTGAAAGCAGGGAAGCATCTGCATTTTTGTGGCAAGTTGGAGGAAATCTCAGAGCAGGCTCATATGCTTTAACTGCCACTTGTAAAGGCAAGCCTCAAGTTGCCTTCTGGGTTTACACCAGCATAAAACAGGCAGAAGAAAAACAAGGATCAGTGATTGCTGTGGGAGGACAGGTGGAATTTGACCTACTGTGAATGCCCTGAGAACCCTGAGAACCATCAGCAGCTCTGTCCTGTCTGCCCATGTCCATGCACAGGTCCTTCCTTCATGGTCCTGGCACTGGTCTCTACTTGGAAAATGCTTCTGTTTTAACTTAATTCCATAACTGCCTTTAGGTGATAGGTTTTTCACTTCAGGAGGTTAGTAGAAGCTCAGCATTAAATACCATCACTAAATACCAGCTATGAGCCCGTGCTCAGTAGACCACAAAACTTTGATGCTCAAGTAAGAAAAGGCAATTTTGTGGGGAATAAGAGAACTTCAGTCCTGTTACAAACATTTGGCCTAACAAAAAGTCAAATATCAACTTAGATACTATTTATGGTCTTGCTGCTTGCACAGTTTTGTCTATATGAACTGTAGGGAAAGTATGCTGGAAAGGCAGCTGTCTTAGCTTAATAGACACTCACACTCACACTATTAATCATCTACCTCTCAACCATCATGTTTCTATATATTTGCTTGTACCCAAAGTAGCTAAGAATTTTCATATCTAGTAGTACAGACAACAATAATTTTCATGCTGGGGAGACTGGATAAAAGCACTGTTGTAGGTAGATGAGTCCCCACTGAACAAGATGGGTTTTGCATCTGGGCACCTACTGAGAAGTCCTACCAGGCTGTGTCCCATCCAGAGAGAGGCAATGAGTTAACTGGCCATGGTTTGGTTGCTGGGGCAGCACTCAGACCTTCTGGATAGCATGTGGTGGAGTATAGACAAGTGGGGCAGAAGTCCAGGGGTCAGTAGTCCTGTGAAAATGTTCCTTTTGATGATCTTTAATCTCTGCTAAATTTAAGGATTATTCAAAAGGCTTTTCCCTATCATAATATGGGCAAAATTGAAGAGAGCAGTTACAGTCAACAAGTGATATGCACTTTGCATGAGGATGCTTTCCAGTGATCTGCAAGAATGCTGTGGGGCTTTCTGCAGCCATCCAGCACCACAGCCTGTGCTTCTCTACACTCTCTGTCACAAGGCTGCAGTCAAGGCATGAACATGGTGTAGCATTTATGTTCAGCCATTTTGGGGTTCAACTACTAGAACTGGGGTACAACAGTGACATCTGAGACTGTAAAATGCTGAATGCTGGTAGCTGCCTTTGCCTTCTGGGGAGCTGTTTGTATGGGGAAGAATGTGAGATCCATCCTTGATAATGAAAGACATATTTCTGAGCCCACACGCAAAGCGCACAGCGTTTATGTGCTGCTCCTTCAAATATGCTATGGATCAGAAGCTTTTGCTTCTTACCTGGAGATAGAGGGTCTCTTCACTGGTGAGGCTGATTGATGGGAGGTGCAACCAAGGAGGGTGCATGTCTGAGAGCACTACTGTTATTGAGACTCACCAGTGTTGTTTCTCCTCCCACCTACTTATGACGTAGTCAATCATTTGCACAAGACAGGGTAGTCTGGTGGTCACTTCCAGCCATTCCAGTGTTCCATACCACTAGGCACATGGTCAGATATGCTTTAGCTATTGAGGTTACTGTTTTCCTTCTGTGCAGGAAGGGCAATAGGTACCTTTCCTTTCCACATTGTAAATCCTCTTAGATCACAGACCTATAACCTCTTGCTTCTCTAGACTTTGTCTGCGCATGATGAGTGACTGAGTGAAGAAGCCAGCCAGCCAACCAGCCAGCCTGTGGCCACGTTGTTTTGACAGGCACCCAAACACAGAGTGCTGGCACTCTCCTGTGGAGCCATAGGAAGTGTTTCATGATTCAAGATAAGAGAGACCTTCATTTCCTCCTTCTGCGCTTGCAGGGTTGAACTGCTGCAACAGCTGCACCATCCGCCCTGACAGTCTGCTTGCAGAATGGACCAGGAAACCCTGGGAAGCATTGTCCTGCTTGCCATCGTCACCTTGATAAGTGTTGTCCAGAATGGTAAGGTGAAAACAAACATTTATTTAAGGGCTAAAAGAGAGTTGAGAACAGGTTAGGATAATGTATGTATATCTGATCTTTGAATAAATCTCTGGTTATAAATGCATCTGTGCTTAGGCTTGACTTTGGCTCTACAACTTATCTTCTAAGCATACATTCTTGCATGCTGCTGTTGCAGGATCTTGGCAATTGCATGGTCCCACTCTGTGATATTCTAGAGTGAGTTGTTATGCATTGTAATGAAAGGACTAATATTCTGAGGTACCCTGTGGCAATACTCATTTATATTTGATGTCTTAGACCTCCTTTCCTGACTAAAGCCCCTAATGTGGGTAGCGAGGGCTGCTCTCACTCTCCAGCCAGAGCCTTTCTGCTGGAGTCCCAGCGAGCTGCAATGGGTCAGACTTTTGCATGGAACCAGGCAAAGGGAGAAAAAACCCACACTGACTCATTGGAGAACTCTGGCTTTTTGGAGTTTGATTTGTTTGTGAACAGATACTTCTACTGCTTTCCTGCCTCTCCAGGTCCTAATCTCAATAAACTACTGTCCCAAGAACGCTGCCCATTTCCTGCACTGGAGAAGTTTCATTTTTTTTAAGCTGTTATTTAGACTTTCATAGTCCCTACTAACCTTCAGGGTTTTAGAAATAAACCGGTTTTCTCTTTTGCACAAACCTGATTTAAACTTTATCATTATCTTGCATAAGTACTTAATCATTTTATCAGTAAATTCTGTCCAGAATACAGAGAAGGCAATGAGTTCTGCTCCAGCTGCACTGAGATCACCCAGGTGCCATGGGGGCCAGTAGTGGGACTGGGGGGCTCACACAAATGGTAGAAATCTTCCGTGAAGACTTCTTGGTACGAATAGGAACTTCCCTCTGAGCACAACCTCTGTGTTCCGTCCTAGGAAATGGACTATTCTTGGGCTGCTGCAGAGAGAGGAAGTGGTGGAGCCTCAGCATAAGCCTGGCTGCTGCAGAGCAAAAATTAAAAGAGATGCAGACTGTTTTAATGTATATATAGACACTAAATGCCGTGTTGTTTAACCCCATGCTGTTTCCTGGTAGAAGCACAGTGTGTGGCATCACCAGAATATGGCATATTTTGATCAGAGCACATTCCACAATTAAAAAAATGTGTCAAATAGACATTTCTTGCTATCAAACCAAATGACTCTATATACAGGGGGGGTTCCCTCTCACTTTGAAGCTCAGACATTTGCCTTCCAGCCTGACACACTCATGGAAATCTGTCTGTGAGATTATTGACCCAGCTGCTGCAAACGGGCACTGCAATGGGCTTGGCAGAGGACTTAGCATGCCAAGCACGAGCAGCGACAGCCCTAAACCATGATTTCAGACCTTGCATCATCTGATTTCCTCTTCCCAGGCTTTCTGGCTAGAAAGTCCAAGCTAATATGCAGTCCTGTAACAAATGCAGTTATTAAGGCAGTAGAAATGCTTGTCAAGGGCTATCAGATGCACTGAACTCTTGCTATGGCTCTGGTTCAGAAAAACACTTGGGCATCTGCTTGATCTTTTTAAGTATGTGAAATCAGCCCCATATAAATTTGGGTTTATCTGCCTTTCTACATCTGGTGCAGAATTGCAAACCAGTTTAGGTGAATGCTGCTGCTTCTGAAACTGGAAGTGGGCTGTGGTGCTGCCCCAGTCTGACATACACTTACTGTCACCTTGTTCATGGATATGTTCTTATGCAACCTGATCCAGGCATTCCTGCCTTAGCAGAGGGGTTGGACTAGATGATTTCTGGAGGTCCCTTTCAACCTCTACCATTCTTTGATTCTATCATTCTATGTTGGGAATCTCCACATCCTACGGAGTGATTTGTGTGGCTGGGTGCAGCTGTGTCACACATGCAGCTTTTACTTTGTTCTTGCACCAAAGAGAGATTGCAATTCAGCAACTTTCGGAGCAAATCAGTGGTCATCACTGGGCAGATCAGGGTGGAGGAAGCAGGGTGAAGTCGACAGAAAGAAGGAGCAACGTGTGTGATTGCTAGCACTTGCTAGGTTGAAGCATCAGTGCACTCTTTCTGTTGGCATGAACCTGTGAAACAACGAGGCTTGGACTGAATTCTTGCATATTAACTTGTCCAGAGTGTAGAATGCAGTGGTTTAGGCCCAAAAGACCTTGTGTAGTCCTGGAGCTTCAAGGAATCACCTGCAGCTGAGCTGAATTAAGTCACTCACCTCCAGCCCTGTTCCACTCACTTGTCTCATGACAACTTTTGAAACCATGCTTTTGCCTTGAGGTTCAGAATAAAGAACAGGGAACGTATCAACGGTGTTGCAAGCTGCTCCACACTGTAGTCTTCTATTTCACTAATGCCAGTGCTGCTGAGAAGAGAGCACAGACATGCAGCAAGGGCCACTCTGGATGTGAACTTTAACCCAGCTGAGTCTCAGGAAGCCAAGACCCACCTCTTGGGCTGACATCTGGGAGGATTTTCAGAACCTCCAGAGTGTGTGAGGTTGACATGATAGCCCATCTCTGGCATTTGCCCTACTGCCTAGGGCATCCATAAAGGCAGTAAGAGTTTACAGGACAGATGCCTAGTTGTCCACAGTCATGGCCTTCTCAGGAGATGAGTACCCCCAGGCTTGTCCAGCCCTGATCTCAGAGGCTGTGCGCCAGAAGTGTCACCACTGGTACTTCCAAATCTTGTCCTTGGTGACCACTGCCACATTGGACATGTCAGTGTTCAGCCTGATGCCTTTCAGCATTGCAGATCTGCCCCACCGTGGCATTTGGGAATGCTGGCACTTAGGAATGCTGGCCTTTAGGAAGTGGAAGCATCTCCAACAGTGGAAAGGGAGATATATATAGCTTACTTACTCTCGGCTATCTCTGAAGCTGTGTCATCTTCTTGTGATTTCACATATGTGCTAAAAGGAAGGGAGAAGTTATTCTACATATCTCAGTGAGCCCATACAGTCTTGGACCTGCAGGAAATGGTTTCTCATCACTGCAGCTTTGCATTAGACAAAAATACTGCCTCCAACTAGGTCTTCCTGGACCCTGTAGTTAGGTTAATAGCCCCACGTCAAAGTCGGGGTGCTGGGTGGGTGGAAGTGCTAATTGCTCTTGGTGGTGCCACTGGGCACTGCCTTCTCTGAGTTCTCCAGGGCCAGGTGTTCCAAAAGCTGGCCACTGCAGTGGGTTGGTGGCAGAGGGAGGGCCTGCAGCCTGGCTCAGAACAGAGACACTGGCTTAAAGCACTGCAGGATTTTCTGTAGAAGAGCCATATGTACCCAAGGAATCACTGGAAAATGAAAGGCAAAACCTCAGTAACTTTTAGTGAAGGCAGTGAAAGTACAGAAGTCCTACTTACAGCAGCAGTGAGGGGAAAAAAATACAAAAGAGATAGCTCTTAAGATTCCAGGGATGGCACCCTGCAGCTTATCCTGTTTTGTCATTATAATATCTTTTTGTATGCCTTTGGCTAGTATTCTAAACCATAGAGTGATCTGGATATGCTCAACAGGATGGGATGGGATGGGATGGGATGCACAATAATACAGAGCTTGCAGCTTGTAGTCTGTCAGGGCCCTATCTGGTGTATTTAGACACATGATTGATGATCTCTGGTTTAGTGCCTTCAGATAATGTGTTTGTTAAGTGCATGATACATTGTCTTGAGGCGCTGCATTTTTGCAACAGCCAGCACCCTGACATATTGCTGTTTGTAGAAGGAGGTTATACCCAATATAGACATATAGAGATAAGAGACCACGACCAAGTTTTCAATGGGCATTTCTGTAACATTAGCCAAGCCTGCAGAATGTCCCTAGTTCGGCACATGAGTATCACTAAAAGAGAAGAGACTCCATTGTCTCTCTGCGCTCTTAGAATCTGGGCTTGGCAGTTGGGACTGGAAAGCTTTTTTCCCACTGGGAGCTCAAAGGATGGAATTTGTACTGTACTTCCCAGCAGACAGAGGTGCAAGATGCCAGAAGTGCTGCATGGGGATGATGCAGGGCTCAGAGAAGAGAGCTTGCTGCCAGTCACATACGAATATGTGGGGATGTCTGAGGACACGTCATGTTGCACCCCTGAACCTTTGAAGGTTTTGGTTACACCTCAGTAAGGGAGCATGCAGACTGGCCACATTCTGCACCTCCAGCACCCACGTCCTCTTCTGCCATCCAGCCTGGATGTTCATGAGAGCAGAGGCAAGCCCAGAAATCCCAACTCCTACAATATCTCCAGATGACATCTCAGGGGAACACTCTGTGTTTTTTTAACAGCTTTTTTTGCTAGCAAGCTGGAGCATGAAAGCAAACACTGCAATGGCAAGGGGCTTCAGCGGCTGGGATCCTCTGCTTTTGACCGTGTCTACACTGCCAAGTGAGTAAGCAAGCCCTGACGTACTGGTGAGGACAGAGAGGGGTTCATGTCTCTTTTTTCCAGGGTTTGATTCAAACTCTTTTATGGTCTACACTTTCCTCTGCAGTCCCACTGCAGTGTGCATTGCAATGAAATTTGAGCCTATGGTCCTCCAGTATGTTTGCTGAAACCCTGGATGCTGTATTTATATTGGACTTGCAGCCCTAAGCTGCATTTTGTCCTGTCATTGTCAGCCCATGCATCCAGCAGTAGCTAATGAGGGAAGTATGATACAAGCACAGTTGGTGTCCCAGGGGCACTGTGGCTCAGAAGAAAAGAATTGGTGCAGAGATGCTGACCTGCTGAGGAGCAAGTCAGTGGCAGAGCTCATATGAACTCCTGTGCCTCTGTCCCCAGGCAGCTCCCTCAGCACATGGCTCTTCGCTTCTGTGTCACCTTTTGTCTTTGACATCCCTTCAGGGAGCGTGGAGGGGAAAATTAATTCCAACCCAGGAAATAAAAGTACATAAAATATTTTTTTATTACCCATGAAGTGCTGTTTACAACTGAGTGGGACATCCAAGTGCTGCCCTTCACAGATGTGCAACCACTGCCAAAGGCAGAGTGTTTCCCCCTCAGAAAGCACTTCAGGCCAAAGGAAGCAGCTGAAAATCATTCCTGTTCTCCTGCAAAGAGACATGTCAACTGTCAGACACTCCTGTTTGCTGGGGGATTTTCCTTTCACTGGTTTCATGCAGCTTTTGATACCCTACCTTGCTTAATTTGACTTAATTGCGAGGACATTCCATGCCAATAAAAGCACACAGTGTCTATTATACACATGTGTTGATCAAACAGGTTAGAGGAGGAAGGTGGCTTTCACAGGTGCCAGGTATGTGTGCAAGGCAGTTTGTTTCCTCATCAGGCAGGACAAAGGCACCCTTTATCTGGGTGAAGACAGAAAAATAGACCTGCAGGCCAGGCAGCTGCCATGTTCAGACATGGACACAGCAGTCACCCCCAGCAGCAGCCTGCTGCAGGTAGGTTCAGGGTATCCTGCTATTCTGAAGTAATTGCTCACCTGCAGTGACCTTAGCGCAGCCCAAATTCACTCCTCACTCTCCTTTGCTGGTGAGACATGTTGATTTTGTTTCCATTTCCCCATGTTCTGACTTCTGTCATATAATTTCTCTCCCAGCCAAAACTGTGGACATGCATACCCTACGTTTCTTGCTGTGCTTTGGTGCGCTGGCCTTCTCTGCAGCCAAGGTAACACTCTTTTTTAGTCCCCCTTTCATCCTTGCCAGCAAGTGCTTCAGAAGTTACAGTTCCAGGGATTGAATCCTCCTGCAGTGAAGGAGCCTGTCTTGCTAAGCTGTCCTGCAGCTGCACGGAGTGTTAATTAGCACCACACTCCTGGTGTGGTTTATGCCAATATATGTCTTCATAGACATGATTCAGGACACTTCAGGCCATTTCCCATACAGACAGGCATTACAGACAAGATCCCTCTGTTTTGGATGGAGGGCTTAGTACTTGGATTCTGGATGCCCCAATATAGACCCTTTTGACTGGAAGTGGGACATTTCATTAATATGCCAGTGCTGCTGTCCCTTCCCAGCACCGAAGGCAGCACCAGAGTGTTGATCTGTGTTTCTGAATATGATCACCTTTGATGCAACTGGAGTTGTCTGAAATTTAGGATGAGTACTTTCCTGGAGTGGGTGGCAATTCTTTCTGCAAAAGAGGAGATTGTTGACCAGAAGTAGACCTTTTGCCTGTGGGTATGGATAAAGATAAAAGTAGTGAGAAAAGAGGAAAAGCCACTTTGTTATGTGTTCAAGAATGAATATTTGGCTATAATGTAGTCCTCCACCTACACCCAGAGAAGGCAATCTAATGGCTACCTTTTATTTTTGGTGGAGACAGTGTCTGAGCTGGTACCCTCCATGCTGAGCCCAGCATGAACCATGAGAGATTTCTGCAAGGGACAGGTGTGTGCTCTGCTGTGGACACAGCTGTGGGCAGGGTTATACCCACAAAGGCTTCAGAAAAGCTGGAGTGAGGGCAAGGCAATGCTCTGTTTCCCACACAAATGGCTCTGCCCTGGTTCCAGCACTCATTCCATAACCCAAGACTGCAGGTTCTCGTTTCCTGGTCTGGCCCAGGCAGCAGCCTGAGACAATACATACAGTGAGATGTGGGTTAGTGTCTCTAATACCTTGCTTTACTCTTTTCCCAGCTCCTGCTGCTTTTGCTGGCCTGATGTACTTGTTTGTGAGGCAGAAGTACTTTGTGGGTTACCTTGGGGAAAGGACTCAGAGGTAAGGACTTGCAGAGCCTCTCTACAAAATCCAGGATGCTGCATCAGTGCATCTGGATGCCGCCACCTCCACAGTCACAGCCACTGTCTTATGGCACTATCTGTGATGGCTGCTTACATGGAATAGCATGGCAAAGCTCCCCTCTTCTGGGTGCACAAGAGGAGCTGTGGCAGATGTAGGAGGTGCAGTATAGAGTCAGAGAATCTGCAGCAACAGACTGGCTGCTTCAGTGGCTGCTGTTCATAGCATCTGCAAACCCACACATTTGGGTGTTTGTGCTGCTATTTGCACAAGGTTGTCCCCCAGCCTGTGATGGCTGAGAAGACGCACAAGTCTCTCTGAAGAGCCACTTTTGTAAGCAGCAACCTATCCTGGGCATAGAAAGCCAAATCCACACCCAAATGGATCCTGAAAGTGACACTTAATAGCTTGCAACTATCTTACAATGTGAGACAGAGCAGAAGTTTGTCCCCTCCATCTCAGCTCTTGAGATCTTTCAGCTGATCTCCAGGGCAGAGGTCTGAGGTTGCATACATTAACAACATCACTTCCCCCACTTTCTATCTCCTCAGCACTCCTGGCTACTTGTTCGGAAAGCGCATCATTTTGTTCCTGTTCCTCATGTCTCTGGCTGGAATACTCAACTACTACCTCATCTTCTTTTTTGGAAGTGACTTTGAAATACACATAAAAACGATAACCAGCGCGATCTCTCCGCTGCTGCTCATCCCCTAGCTTCCCACAGCACCGAGGGGGTCAGCGTGCTGAATATACTGATGCCCAGAAGCAGACGTAATTCAACAAAGAAGTGAACCTGTTACCCTTTTACATTGCTGTAAATCTCATGCTTGATGGCCTTTGTAGTTTGATTTAATCTTGCTTTTGCCTTCTGGAGGAAGGTTTGTTGTGAGCATTCAGCACACCCAAGGAATGGCAACAACTTCCAGTTAATTATTTTGATTTTCTTTCCCTAAAATGTAGCTTGCAAACCAACTGCATGACTGCAAGGGACACTGTGTGCTTGCTTCATGACTACATTGTCCTTAGCTTTTGTCTCAAAACCCAGGAGCCTCTCAAGTGTTATTCCTGAATGATGAATCCCACAGTTACCATCAAACACAGGTATTGCCTTTTGCAGCATCTCACATGTCCCTGCCCACTCAAAGTTGTGGACCAGCCCCTTTCTC
Source organism: Pogoniulus pusillus (assembly GCF_015220805.1). Lineage (NCBI taxonomy): Eukaryota > Metazoa > Chordata > Aves > Piciformes > Lybiidae > Pogoniulus > Pogoniulus pusillus. The sequence goes on from NC_087266.1 coordinate 24,327,213, forward strand.
TCCAACTTGTTGATGACCATGGTGCCTCTTGTGCAAGAGGGCAGCAAACTGGCCCATGTCTGGTCTTCCTTGATAAATATTCACGTGTGTAAGGCTCCCGAAACTGATCTCATTTATGCTTCAGCCTTTTTTGTTCTCACAGAGCGGTAGAAAGGAGTCTTGCGTAAATGAGGAGCTGGTGTATTGACAGTGGGGTTGGGTTTGTTTTGCTTGGCTTTGTTTAATAAAATGATCTAAAAGGATGAAATCTCTTGGCTCCCATCTTCTTTTCCTGGAGCATGGTCACAGTGCTCCATGGCTTGGCAGCTGGCTGGTGAGCAGAGCAAGGGAAGCAGCGCTGGGCTTTTTGGGTGAGCTGCCAATTGCCCTGGGCGTGGCCTCACAAGGACAAGAGTTTTACAACTCTCTCTATTAGCAAGTTCAATTTTCTGCCTGTGTCACTAACAGTGTGCCTCGGCAAGTCCATACTGAGGAGTGGTTTTGGTTTGATTAGAGAAGTGGACCGAGGCAGGTAAATAGGCTAGTGCAATCTTTTTAAACGCTGCTGCCATAAGGGTGCCTAAGCTTTTAAGCCTGTCTGATTACCACATGCAGGATGGATAATGTATTTTATGACTCCTTTGGGAGGGAAAGGACTCCTTGCTAAGTGAGAAGAGGATTTGCAGAGCTGTTTGCAAAAGCAGGTGCAGAAAGATGCCTCTTTTTGTAAAGCACCAAGGCTGGTTTTGTTTTGTTGCTGCCCAATGGGCCAGAGGCACTTGTGCATGGCTGCTCTCTCCTCCACCTGACTATTTGCACTGCCAAAAAAACCCCAAAACAGAAGTAATAAACCTGATTTATTGCATGATGAGTAGCTGATAAATGTTCCCACTAGTTAACAGGCAATTAAAAAATTATCTAACTTTCTGACACAGAGCTACTGAGACACCTTGTTCCTAGGTACAGCACTTAGATTTCTTCCCTCCTTTCCTTCTCAAAAGACCGAAATACACATCTCAAACCCTGCTTCATACCATGCTTGCCTGCCACCCTCCCTCTCATATCTCATTGGCAGCTGCTCATCCTTGGTAGTGACCCACCACCACTCTACCGTGGTGAATGGTGCCACATCCAGTTGGCAGCCAGTCACTGGTGGTGTTCCCCAAGGATCAGTGCTGGGCCCAGTCTTGTTCAACATCTTTACTGATGATCTGGACATGGGGATTGAGTCCTGCATCAGTAAGTTTGCAGATGACACCAAGCTAGGAGCAGGTGTTGATCTGTTGGAAGGTAGGAGAGCCCTGCAGAGGGACCTGGGCAGGCTGGATGGGTGGGCAGAGGCCAATGGGATGAGATTGAACAAGGCCAAGTGCAGGGTTCTGCACTTTGGCCACAACAACCCCAAGCAGCGCTACAGGCTGGGGACTGAGTGGCTGGAAAGCAGTCAGGAGGAAAGGGACCTGGGGGTACTGATAGACAGTAGGCTGAAGATGAGCCAGCAGTGTGGCCAGGTGGCCAAGAGAGCCAATGGCGTCCTGGCCTGCATCAGGAACAGTGTGGCCAGTAGGACAAAGGAGGTTATTCTTCCCCTGTACTCAGCACTGGTCAGGCCACACCTTGAGTCCTGTGTCCAGTTCTGGGCTCCTCAATTCAAGAGAGATGTTGAGGCGTTGGAAAGTGTCCAGAGAAGGTCAACAAAGCTGGTGAGGGGCCTGGAACATAAACCCTTATGAGGAGAGGCTGAGGGAGCTGGGGTTGTTTAGCCTGGAGAAGAGAGGGCTCAGGGGTGACCTCATTGCTGTCTACAACTACCTGAAGGGAGACTGTAGCCAGGTGGGGATTGGTCTCTTCTCCCAGGCAACCAGCAATAGAACAAGGGGACACAGTCTCAATTTCTGCCGAGGGAAGTACAGGCTGGATGTTAGGAGGAAGTTCTTGACAGAGAGAGTGATTGGCATTGGAATGGGCTGCCCAGGGAGGTGGTGGAGTCACCGTCCCTGGAGGTGTTGAAGAAAAGCCTGGACGAGGCACTTAGTGCCATGGTCTGGTTGACTGGCTAGGGCTGGGTGCTAGGTTGGACTGGGTGAGCTTGGAGTTCTCTTCCAACCTGGTTGATTCTCTGATTCTATGAGCCCACCAAAGGATGTCAGCATCTCAGGAGGAGAGACGTAACCCCTTTGGCCTGGAGTTACAGGACTCTTCTGCACTTGTGATATCATCAAAGCTCACACTCCTACCCTCATTACCCATTTCAAAGGAGGAGATACTTCACTGGTACCACATTTGCTGCTCTCCAGCTAGTCTGGCTTCCATAAGGTCTGAAACTTGTTTATGGAGATCATCACCTGTGGAAGGTGGTTGTCTCAAACCGATGTGTTCAGCTTGCAGCTCTCCGCAGCTATATGAGTCTCCTCTGGTGTCTTTTGCTCTCTGTAGCAAGCAGCAGCTCACTTAACCAGCATCAGATATCTCCTGCTAGTATGAGAAGAGGTGCTCCACCAGCCAGATATAGAGAACAGAAGACTGAAATGTCTATTTTGAGTCAGATAATCTACACCAGTATTCTGAGGTCTCTCTGTTGATAGGTAAGATGAGGTCTTCTGAGGGAGCTAAGGTTCACCTTTTGCTGTAATAATTTGTTTTTTTCAAGAATATGTTCTACTTCCTTCCTCAAAGCCCTCCTGATAGCAACAGAGATTAAAATGTAGGCAAAATCTACTTTCTGTCTAACTATAAATGGAAATGGTGGCAGTATCAGACAATCAGGTGATGCATAAATTGATCACTATGTAAATTCTCGACGTCACACTGAGTTTTCCATGTTATAGGCAAGTCGTGTGGTTGCATTTGCCTTCCCACTCCTGTGAAAGAGTGGCAGCATCAGTGCTATTTGGGCTTTCCCCACTGTGTTAGACAACTGCAGTTTTTGGTTGTGACTGTAAAAGCACCCTCATCTGGCCAGTACAGTTGCTAGCACTTTGCACATCGGTTACTCAGACAAACGCAGGGGCATTCCAGGCAGCTGTACTACATGACCTTTAAAGACTCCTTTGACTCCAAACCCTTTTATAGAGCCACATGCAAAAATACACAGGCTAATGTAACAGGTGTATGGGAGTGTATTGGAATCACACACACAAGAAGGTACTGAACCTGTTGAGCAGCATTTCTACACTAGACATGGGGGCACAGCCAGTGGCTGAAGTGGCAGTCACCTCTGCTGGCCTCCCATTCAAGACTAGCTTGCACATGGCATGACAGCTCCTTTCCTGGAGCAGGGCTGCACGCAAACAGGTATTGCTTTCCCATGCCACTGACTGTGCCAGTGCTGCTAACCGTCCCATTCATCACGTCATCAGGCTATGGGCTTTGCGCACCGCCAGTGCCCTAGCTCCTCGTGATAGCATGCCACCACCATGCCATGTGGCTGTCTATGCACTGAAACCTCAGGCACACCAATAAACACACTGTGTGCCTGTACACACAGACACAGAGTGTTTACTGATTGTGTCTTTATATACATCTGCGTGTTTGCATGCATATGTGTATGTGTGTATATATATATATACAGTAGCTGCTGAGTCATGTGAATGCAGGAGGCTTTTCAGGGAAGGCAGGGAAGCAGGTTGCTCAGGCACCAGCCTGCTTGCAGCTTGCAGGCTGTATACATCAGAGACTGCGGCGACTGCTGGAAGCCAGGCTGTCACAGGATGCTTTTGATCTGCTGACAAAGGCCTGGAGTACTTACAGTATTCCTGCCACGGGAACAGCTTCTGCTTCCATACAGCACTACAACCCCCTAGTGGAAACTCAGCCCTATCGGCACGCTGGTGTGAGCCAATCTTTTGAGGTGTGTAGCCTCATGGTGATGCAAAGACATCCACACTTCTGAACAGATGTATTGTTGCTATTGAATTATTTTTTTGTTGTTGTTATTCTGGCATGTAGCAGCCCCCGTCCTAGAGCAGGACCCACCCATCCCCCCACCCCCCTCCTCCTCACAGAGGAAGCAGAGGCCAAGCAATCAGGTAACATCCAAGTGGGATAAGAAATCTGAGCACACCACCCGCAAGGGGTTTCTGCAGCGTTTCCAGATTCCTAGACCTTGCGAAATCAGACTCTGCATTATCAACTCAGGCTGAGTCACTTCTGCACAGCTTTCCAAATGAGGCTCTGAGGATCAAGAGAGCAAGTTCTGCTGGCAAAGGCTGTTCTTGGGCAGCTTCTTCAGCTCTCATCTGCTTTGAGATGACTTTCTTTTATCAGAGTGGTGGTTTAACATTCACTGAATCCTTTCAAATGCTCTGTTGGGATGGAAAGATGCAAAGCATTGAACACTGGCCCAAAATAGTGCTGTGCCTTTTGCAAAGTACGGTGGGGATGCGATTAGATCATTCAGGGAACACTTTGAAATAGCCCAGCCTTGATAGTGACAGGGCAGTACAGGGTGGGAACAGTGGTAAAACCATTCCCCAAACGATTTTGAATTGGTTGCATGTGCCAGCCAGTGTGAGCAGGGTGAGCATTCCCTTGGTAAAGCCCTTTGGTGAGCTGCAGAGCCTTCCCAGTATCCTTGCAGAGGACATGCGGACACTCAGGAGGGTGAAGGACCCTGAAGGTTGTGACATCACTTCTAGGCACCTAGGAGGCATACATGAGCTTCACTGTCCCTTTGGGTAATGATGACTGCTGTCCCCATGCTGTCAGGGAGGGTGCAGGACCTCAGCTGTGCCTCCTCTCAAGGCAGTTCAGTGCTTTGAGGGATTAGGATGGAGAAGCATCCTCTACACCTCTAGCTGGCTGCAGCAGAGAAAGAAGGGGGATGAATATCTCAGGCCGGTGCCTGACTTCTGCTTGTTTCTGTACCTGCCATGATGGAGGGAGGTTGTGGAAGGGAAAGCATCACCACTGGTGCCTGACCTCTGCTCGTTTCTGTATCTACCATGATGGAGGGAGGTTGTGGAAGGGAAAGCATCACCACTGCTCTATCCACCTTGCTCACCAGAGCATCTCACTGCTCCCAGATGGCACGTAGAGACATGAAAGCTGGCAAAAGTGAGATTCTTGGCCCAAAGGACAAGCAGCCTCTATAGAAAACTGGTTTCCTATTTAGAGGAGAAATAAATAACTTTTCAGTTTCAGCTGTGAGGATCTTCACACTGCGAGATGGCTTCATCAGACAGATGAACTCCAGGGCCGTTGTGCTGGGTGCTTACTGAGCTGCTCAGGTGCCATCCCCTGGGCACTTCCTGCTTGTGCAGAGGGAAGGAGACCAGGCACCAGCAGCCCAGCCATGATGCGCTGCACAGAGAGCCGAGAGGATGTAGTTTTCACTTTAAAAAATAAAGGTGTGATGGCACTGCCAGGTAACTCAGTGCCATTGCTGCCGTGTATGAACTAGCAGAGGCTGCTTACATGCTGTGACGGCTTGCGTGGCCAGGGGATGCTTTGCGAGGCTCGGGAGAGGAGCTGCCACCTGCTGCACTGCTGTTTGCCACCACTTGTTCAAGTTTATGCTTGATTCCTGTGTTTTCCCAAGAGAGTGCCACTGTGACTGCCTTCATCTTCAAACACTCTTTTTTGTGCTTTTGGCACAGCACCTCAGATGGGCACCCAGCAAGAGCCCCCTCAGTGCTCTGGGATTATGCAGAGCAGCACGAAGTCTCCTGGCCAGCTGCTTCATGCTTTTCGTTTGTGCTCCAGCAAAGGAATTCTTTTCAAAAGGCAGCACCAGCCTTCCCACTGCCTTCAGCAGACAGGGGGAAATGATGCATAGCCCCATCAGTGACTGTGGAGCCACAGTCCTTGTATTCTCACACCTCCTTGGGGAGCACATACGCTTGCTGGTGGACAGATTTACTTTCTTTTCTTAGACTGGACAGCTTCAGCCATAAACCAAAGCAGGCAGTCATTTGTCAGAGTTTAAGTTACAGTGCAGTCCTGAGCTATGTTTAACAGCACTGTGGTTTCTTGGAAGGTGCCTCACTCTGTGCTTTCAGAGCAGAGGCAGCGCTGAAGAGCACAAAATAATTATTTTCATGGCATAACCCTGCTGCTTGGCCCAGCTCTGACCTCATTCCTGAAATCCCATGTGCCTCCTGTCCCTGCTCCCATCAGGCTTCCCAAGCACACTCTTCAGTGGCAGCCCCACCCGCTCACTCTTTTGCCCCTCTCCAAGTCTGTTATCCCCACCACAGCCTTCTGGCTGGTCAATGTGCTTGTTGGCAGAGCCTCCTGGTGAGTCAGTGCAGGGAGCTGATCTGGCCGAAAACAAACTCCACCCCCCATCCCTTTTGCTGGCTTGTTTTTAACCCATTTCAGCTCTCTGATCCCCACTAAAGGAAGTGGGGCCCTCAGCAGAAATACTCAGCTCATGGGGTTTCCCCTCTGTGTGAGTGCTGTGCTCATGTATTAGTCTTGAGACTGTCCTGCATGGAGAGCTTCCTTGCCCTAACTCGCCCCAGGTTCCTGCAGAGTCACCCAGCCACCAGCCCCGCTGTCTTCTCTCACCTGCTGCAGTCGGTAGAGCTGACACAGCATCCCATGCAGTGCAGAGAACATGGCTGTACCTGTGTTCTACCAAGCTTGCAGCTTCCACTGCAGGGACCTGACAGCGTGGACCCTGCCTGTGCTGTACCAGTGACACAGCTCACAAATGGAAAATAGCAGCAGGAACATCTGTCTGGGTGTGCTGCAGGGACCAAACACTCTTCCTGCCATTGCTCACCTGTTGTTTTAATGGCTCCTGGGCTGCTGTACTTCAGAAAAGTAATTTCATTTCCCAAACAGAGGCTTAAGTTTATATACATATTCTTCTGATTGAAGTAGGAGGATGCAGCTCTTCTGACAGGGCTTCACTGGCAGTAGCACAGACCTGGCTCAGATTTAAAGAGGCTGCTGATAAAGCATCCACTCCATCTCCCTGGCAAAAGTCAGCTGAACTTGTCTCATTCACATACAAGCCACACTGCCTTGGAAACAGTCTTTTATGAAAAGAGAGTCGTGAGAAGCAGAAAGGTAGATAAACAGTGATGTACCCCTACCCTTTCACAGCCCAGTCTCCCCAGACAGGTGTTCTGGGCCAGCAGGCCCCCTGCTTCCACATGGTGCCAGCAGGTCTCTATCCCACTGAAGCCACTGCTTCCTTTTGGGGCTGCACATTTCTCAGATGCTGCAAGCCCAGAGCTCAAGGCTTACCACATTTGCAGCTCACCATTACCTAGCTCTAGCATTTAGCTATAAAACATGTTTGCAAGAGGCTACCCTCCCCCCTGAGGTGGTGAGTGTCCAGTATCATCTCTTGCTCCACAGTAGGCTACTCCCATGGGCTGGTTTACTTCTCTCTTCCCTTCCCTCTGCACACTTAGATTCCCTGTGACACTTTCTGGCTTTCCCCATGTAGTGTGTGGTCTGAGGAGATGCCACCCAGCAGCATGGTGAGCATCCTAATTTGAAACATCAGGACCTCATTGTGGGACACAGAGATGCTCATCCATGCAGCCAGGGAATGTCAGGACCCGCTGACAGCTTCATGACATGCAGGACATGCAGGACTGCCCCACGTTAACCTCTGGCAATGATGAATGGGTTTGAGGGGGTCTGGTGAGGTATCTCATGTGCTGCCACCACGCAAATAATGACTGGCAAGTGAAGGTCAAGATGTGAGGTTGCACATCACGTGGCAAGGCTGTTGTTTCATACATCACTGCGCACATTTGCAAGCTTGCAGGCACTGAAGGAGAGGACTCTTAACTCCCTGTGCTTTTCCTAACCTTTGCTTTCCCAGCTGTGGTCCCAATGTCTCATCCCTACCTTTGCTTCAGCTATGGCACCCAGCAGATCTTTCCTTGAGCCACTGCATTCCCTCAAATGGCAGAAACCCACCCATTTCTGTGGGGTACAGCAGTCTGCAGAAAGAGTCTAAGAGGCCAGAGCTGTTGCAGGGTTAATTGCCGGGTGGGAAGCAAAGGGTGCAGCCTCTACCTGTGCCTGTGAGTTGTGTTGGGCTAAGGTGGCAATTGGATGATACCTGGGTACTTATGGCATTGCACTTGAGATCAGTGATGTCACCCTGCACAGGTTGAAGTGCTGCTTTTGAATGGAGCCAGGAAAGGTCGGAGGCCTGGGGAGCATGGCCATGTTTGCCCTGCGCTTACAGCTGTTCACAGGGCTCTCCTTTCAGCCCCCATCAACAGGGATTCTGGGTTTGACTCAGCGCCGCTGATCTTATGTTTTGAGGAACTTCTGCTCCCAGCTAATTTTGCAAAGCACACCGTGGCTTTCCACCAAGGCAAGGAGAACAGAGCGGTGATGCATGCTGCACATCAAGTAAGAGACACCCTGCCAAATCTGCTCCTTTGTCAAATGATACAGTAAATGACGACAGGATGGTACAAATGGGGTTTATTAGTGTAGCATGAAGAATTCAACACTGTAAATGAAAGAAAGTTAAGTTCACAGGCCCTGAAGGCTCTAACTGGTCAAGGCTTGTTCTCTAACTCCACCAGCAGATGACCCTTGGCTACACACAGACCTCAAGTCCAGATGGTGCCAACCTACTTCAGGGCTTATAGTGAAGAAGTAATCTTCTCCTAACATCTCCCAGAGAAAGAGACCTCTCTGCTGGCCTGGGGCACTGCACAGTTCTTGTGTAGGAGCTCCACACAGCTGCAGTCCCAACAGCATTGTGGTGTGTGTAAACAATCTCTTTGTGGGACATGGCAACACCAAGCAGCACTCCACTGACTCGGCATCCAGCTGGCACCCTAAATATACCTGTGAAAAGCTCACACAAGCAAAACATGCCCTGATCTCTTATTTTGATATCACTTGAAAGCAACATAGAACAAAACCTCTGGGATGCAGCTTGTCATGCCTTGAGCCACCCTGATGGCTGTCGGTAGAGGCTGTTATTGCCCAGTGACAGTGGTTTCATCATTCCACCCTCCACACTGTGGAAAGGTGGATGGCAAACACCACCGTTCCCGTTCTGAGTTCCCTCCACTGCTGCTGCAGCTCACTGCTGGTTCTCAGAATCTTACTGCTGAACTTAGACTTGGTGAGACATGGTGCTACCTCTCCAAATATTTGTTATCAATCTGAAATTTAACAGTGTAGCCAGTAGCAGGAGCTCTGCTCTGCATCTGCTGTGTTTCGTGAGAGCTGGAGCAAGTGGGAGGACAAGTTGTGTCTGAACCGCGACTTGCACACGCCAGCCCATGCTGCCGGACCCACTGCGTCTTACCCAAGAAACTAAACTCAGAACTGGGGGGTAGCAGGCTGGAGCCCTCGTTTGTGGAAGAATTGGCATCCTGGAACTGATATGCTACTTTCACCCAGGCTTTTTCCATACAGGTGTAGCAGGAGTATCCCTGGATGAAGGCATGCAGAAGATAGGAAAGACAGGATGCATGTTGCCTGGAGTGTCATCCAAAGCATCTGAAGTCTGAACTATTGCACCCACTGTCCTCAACCTCCCTCACCAAAGATGCCACTGAATGCAGGCTCAGGACAGACCCAGATCAGACGTATGCCTCCAGAGGAGCCATCACAAATACAGTGGTGGCAGCTGTGAAAGGGTGGCTCAGGGCAACATTTGACAGGATCCTTAATGCTTTTCTCCCTCCCTTCTGGGCTGAGAAAACACAGAAGGTGATGCAGCAATCATTTCTTCAGCACAGCCTGTGTTGCAGTTTTTCATCTGGCAGTGGAGATGTGGCGGCCCTAGGAAGGCTATCACATCCTAGGAAGCATCTGTATGTGGACAGCTTCCAAATCACTCTGTGATGGACCTTGCCAAGTGCCAGCTGGACAAGGCTTTGAAAAGGTTTCATTCCCAGTATGGCAGTGTTCTTTGCTGTTGTTTTCTGGGGGTTTCTCACTCTGATGGCAAGTGCTAATTGGCTTTTTCCTGTGCTTGGCTGCTGTAATATGTTCTACAGGAACAAGAAACCTAAGATTTGTTACTGGTACAGTTCTTCGGTCTTTCATTATAAACCATGGGAGAAATCTGTGAGAGGAACACTTCAGATATCCCTACCATAAGTGTGCAATTGTGGAGTAGCCCTGTGGAAACTATACAAGGGTATAACTAATTCTTTATAGTCACCATCTGTGTGGCTAAAGCTAAACTAATATATACCCAAAGTTCTTGCACCGTTACCCTGCTCATTATGCCAGGACACCTTACTGATTTCATCATAGAGTTTGTTAGTTTACCAGTGGCAAATGTCTAGTGACACTGACATTTTGGATACAGGAGCCTTCCAGGACTAGATGAGCCTTGGATGGAAGGTGCAGAGAACATTGAAACAGAGCCAGTGCCAGCTTCTAGCAAAAGACCCCTCTGTACAGTGGCTGGGAGGGAAGCAGAGCTGTGTTCCCTGCTCCTGAGGACCTGTCACAGCTGGGACAGAATAAGCTGTGCCTGGCTAAGTCACACACTCCTCTTCTGCTTCAGCACATACTATATCACTTAGGCTGACACTCTTCCAACAGGTCTTAGGATTTAGTGCAGTTTGTATTTGATCAGGCAGATCCCCGTGGAACCATTTGAATAGCAGAGGATATGAGTACAGAATATGAAAGGACCACCTGGGTCATTAAACCTAGTCCCCTGTTGTCCCTGGCAACCATATAATAGATATTTAATCCAGAAAGGCCCAGTTCCCTCCGTTCCTTCTCCCTTGCGTGGCCAGAGCCTGTGACATGATACTAAAGCCGCCACTGAAAGCACATTTCTTGCTGCAAAACACTGCAGAGCTCCCAGAAAATGGAAAGTCTCTGGTGTCTTTGGTCATAATATATCAGTAGGAATAATGCAGTTCCTAGCAATAGCATTTCACACAGCTCCAGACTTGGCACTTCCCCAAACACTTTCTCAGCCATTGTAGAGATTTATAACCAATAATTGCATAGCTGGATAAATAATTAGACTCTGAGGTTTTGTCTTAGCTTTTTCCCCCCTTCTTCTTAAAAATAAATGCCTCATTCACAAGATAAATTAAAACACCTGTCAGCAGTGTAACATGCATTTCATAGCAATGACTCACTTATTTCCTGCCTGGGTACATTGATTTAATTTCCATTATCTATACTCTTTTATTTATGCAATTACTGGACCTATCTTTCATCTGAAATTCATCTATTCTATGTGTATAGGTGAATAGCACTACATTAGAGATGATCCATGTGCACAAATGCAGGTGCACAAAGGCTTGCAGAGAGCAAGTCAGTACACGACAGAGACCCACCACAAGATAATGGACCCATCCTAAACTGCATCTGATTGACCTAAAGGAATGATGAGACAAAGCAGAGCTAAGGCAGGCTGCATTGTCCTGATGAAGGAGCTCTCTGAAGGAGGTGCAGTGACTCCCAACAACAAATCTGAACCGTACTGAGGTCCTCTTGGTTAATGTCTAGAAACACCTTCAGAAGGTCCTTTTAGACAGGGAAGATGAAGAAGGAATACAGAGCTATTACAGTGCTGAGCTCTCCTGGGACCTGGTGCTGGCCCACATGCATTAAGCATCTAGGAAAGCGAGGATAAAGAAATCAGAAAGAGGAGAATTAGCAGTATTTGCACCTCTTGGAAGCGTGCACTGCTCTCAATTCATTCTTGGTGTGCCCGAAAAATTGCACAACTACTGAGAGTCAAGGGCAGGAAAATAGACACCAGATTAGATTTATGAAAGGACAGGCACCCTCAGCACTGGGAATCGATGAGCACACTGCCTTTTGTCAACTAGACAGGGATTTATGGCAGGGATGACATGGGAGGCAAATGGGATTGTTGCTCTCCCCCACTCTCATTGCTGCTGCCTCGTGTGGCATGTGCTGTGCCTCATATCATTGGGGCTCTCCTACTCCTCATCACTACCACAGCCATTTCCCTCCATTTTAATTTCTCCACCATCACTCTCTCATGCAGCTTCCTCCCCTCACCCTGTCCTCACTCTTCTCCTGAGTTAGTTGAAATATTTTTTCCAATTTAGGGAACACAGTTTGCAGCCCACAGAAATTAGTATGTCCTTCAGAGATGTGCTGGAAGGGAGAAAGCAAGAGAAAATTTGCCCAGGAGCAAACCAATTCTTGTGTAAACAGCAACGTAAAGTCAGAAGGCACAGAAGATCCCAAAGCCTGTGCTTTCTCTGCACTTGGTTCTCTTCCTATTTTACGCCAGCTAGGTGCTGCTGTGAGCTAAAGCTGATGAAGCTGCAGCAAGTGGGGCAGGGATGACCTGCAACCAGTGCTGAATATAAACAGTACTGAATACCAGTATGGCAAAGACTGGGGATAGCCAGCACAGACCTGAGTCCCCCCGACCTCGTTACTGAAAACTCATTCAGTTCTGTGTCAATCAACTGGATTTCATGGCTGTGTTTGGATACAAGAGCAAGCAGACACTGGCTTCAGACCCATCATCTCAGCCTAAGTTCTGACCCTGGGCAAGGGTGACAGATTATGTGGGAGAGACATTTCTTACTGAGAGTAATTTGGTTTTGTTCACCTGAAGACCTTTGGCACAACACAAGCAAGTACCAGCAATAATAAACGTTGCTTTTTCTGTGTATCTTCTGAGGATGGTTGCATTCTGCATCACACAACTGTAAACCTCAAACTCTAGTGGTTGAGTCAAACAAAACCAATTTGTAAGAACTCATTACTCCTTCCTTGTACCCACATTGGCCTTTTCTTTCTCAGGTCCAAGCCTTGCAGCAAGGGCCATAGGAACACTTCTACAAATCACAGGATCACAGAATCACAGGACGTTAGGGGTTGGAAGGGATCCGAAGAGATCATTGAGTCCAACCCCTCTGCCAGAGCAGAACCACACAATCTAGATCAGGTCACAGAGGAACGCATCCAGATGGGCCTTGAAAGCCTCCAGAGAAGGAGACTCCACAACCACTCTGGGCATCCTGTTCCAGTGCTCCAGGACCTTCACAGTAAAGTTCTTCCCCATGTTGATGTGGAACTTTGTGTGCTGTAGTTCACCTCCATTTCCCCTTGTCCTATCACAGGGCACAAATGAGAAGAGTCTGTCCCCTCCCTCTTGACACCCAGCACTCATGTATTTATAAATATTGATTAGATCCCCTCTAAGTCTTCTTTTCACTAGACCAAAAAGCCTCAGGTCCCTCAGCCTCTCCTCACAGGGCAGTGCTCCAGCCCCTTAATCACCTTCATAGCCCTTCATTTTGAGTAGGTCCCTCTCCTCCTTGAAATGGGGAGCCCAAAACTGACCACAATATTCCAGTTGAGGTCTCACCAGGGCAGAAGCAGAGGGGGAGGAGAACCTCCCTTGACCTGCCGGATATGCTCTTCTTAATGCACCTCAGGATCCCATTGGCCTCCTTGGCCTCAAGGGCACACTGCTGTCCCATGGGTAGCTTGCACAGAATGTGTTTATGCTGCAGCTCTACCCAAAATGAAGGTTGTGGCCAGGAGGAGGTTGCTCTCTTCTCTCAGGTGGCCAGTACCAGAACAAGAGGACACAGCCTCAAGCTATGCCAGGGGAAATTTAGGCTGGAGGTGAGGAGAAAGTTCTTCAGTGAGAGAGTCATTGGGCACTGGAATGGGCTGCCCGGGGAGGTGGTGGAGTCGCCGTCCCTGGAGCTGTTCAAGGCAGGATTGGACGTGGCACTTGGTGCCATGGTCTAGCCTTGAGCTCTGTGGTAAAGGGTTGGACTTGATGATCTGTGAGGTCTCTTCCAATCATAATAATACTGTGATAGTGTGATACTGTGACTGTGGAGCCAGTGAGCAAGCCTTTACCACATGCCTCCTCCTTCCCAACACCCCAGATACTCACTGTGCTTTATCTCTGGGCCCTGGGAGACCTCTTTGCTATGTGCTCATATGGGCACATTTGCTGGAGTCCAGGTCAGCTTCTTCCCGTGTGTGTTTTGCTCATGCCCCACGTGGGGATTGGTCAGAGCAGAGCCAGGAGGACTCTGTCAAATCACACAGTCTGGTTTTGCTGACTGACAGGAGATCATTTGCCCCTTGCTGTCAGTGAGGGGTGCTGAGGAGCAGCCACTGCTACACAGCCACAGCTGGGCTGCCCAGGGGTGGTGGTAGGGGATTGGCTGCTGGAAAGGGGCCAGGAGTTTCAGGAAATGCTTTAGCCATGCTATTTACCAGAAGAGTCTTTGGAAACTATCAAGTGCTTTCCTGGCCCCAGACAGATTGTTGTTGGGGTCTGCTTGTTTGTTTCCCATTTATTTGACCTGTTGGGTTTTATTTTCACTATTACATTGTGAAACATCCCGGAGAGTCTCTGCTTTTAGCAGCTGAAACCATCCTCTGCTTCATGAACCAGGCAGCCATCACAGAATCATAGAATTGTGGAATCAAACAGCTTGGAAGAGACCTCCAAGATCACTCAGTCCAACCTAGCACCCAGCCCTAGCCAGTCAACTAGACCATGGCACTAAGTGCCTCATCCAGGCTTTTCTTGAACATCTCCAGGGACAGCAACTCCACCACCTCCCTGGGCAGCCCATTAAAATGCCAATCACTCTCTCTGGCAAGAACTTCCTCCTAACATCCAGCCTGTACTTCCCCTAGCACAACTTGAGACTGTGTCCCCTTGTTCTGTTGCTGGTTTCCTGGGAGAAGAGACCATCCCCCATCTGGCTACAGCCTCCCTTCAGGTAGTTGTAGACAGCAATGAGGTCCATCCTGAGCCTCCTCTTCTCCAGGCTAAACAACCCCAGCTCCCTCAGCCTCTCCTCAGAGGGTTTGTGTTCCTGGCCCCTCACCAGCTTCATCTCCCTTCTCTGGACACATTCCAGCACCTCAACATCTCTCTTGAATTGAGGAGCCCAGAACTGGACTCAGCACTCAAGGTGTGGCCTGACCAGTGCTGAGTACAGGAGAATAACCTCCCTTGTCCTACTGGCCACACTGTTCCTGATGCAGGCCAGGATGCCATTGGCTCTCTTGGCCACCTGGGCACACTGCTGCCTCATCTTCAGCTTACTCTCTACCAGTACCCCCAGGTCCCTTTCTTCCTGGCTGCTCTCCAGCCACTCAGACCCCAGCCTGTAGTGCTGCTTGGGGTTGTTGTGGCCAAAGTGTAGAACCCTACACTTGGCCTTGTTAAATCTCATCCCGTTGGCTTCTGCCCACCCATCCAGCCTGCCCAGGTCCCTCTCAAGGGCTCTCCTACCCTCCAAGCAGATCAACACCTGCTCCTAGCTTGAGCTTGATTGAGTCTTGATGCTGGACTCAATCCCCATGTCCAGATCATCAGTAAAGATATTGAACAGGACTGGACCCAACACTGATCCTTGGGGAACACAACTGGATGTGGCACCATTCACCACCACTCTCTGGGCTCTGCCCTCCAGCCAGTTCTCGACCCAGCACAGAGTGAATCTGTCCAAGCCACAAGCTGCCAGCTTTGGTAGGATCTTGTTGTGGCAGACTGTGTAAAAAGCTTTGATGAAGTCCAGGTAGACTACATCCACAGCCTTCCCCACATTCACCAGGCAGGTAACCTGATCATCCCCACCATCCAGCAACCATAGCATAACTGCTCCACTGCTGCACAGCCCTTACTGAAGCCACCTGAGCAGCATCCCTGAAAGAGCACCCAGAATAATGCAGCCACCATCTTGTGCTCATCTGTCCTGTCAGAAGAGCAAGGAAGAGAAGAGACCAACACGGTTGACCACTGCTGGTCAAAATAAAGAGCAAGAGGGAACTGCACAAACAGTGGGAGCAGGGTCAGGTAGTCTGGAAGGGGCATAGAACAGCGACTGGTTGTGTAGTGACGAGGTCAGGAAAGCCAAGGCATGGCTGGAGCTGAACCTGGCAAGGAAAGTAAAAAATAAAAAAATGGCTTCTACATCAGGCAGCAAAGAAAGGTTAAAGAAAGTGTCCCCCCTCTGAGGGGTGGGAATGGAGAGCTGATGGCCAAGGACAAGGAGAAGCCTGGCATTCTCCGTAACATTTTTACAGAATCACACAAAACCACAGAAACATTCAGGTTGGAAAAGACCCTCAGGATCACCAAGTCCAACCTATAACCCTACTCAACACGATTCACCTTAAATCACATCCCTAAGCACCACGTCCAAACGACCCTTAAACACATCCAGAGGTGGTGAGTCCACCACCAACCTGGGCAGCTCATTCCAGTGCCTGCCCACTCTCTCCATGAAAAACTTTTCCCGTAGTCTTCACTGGCAATCTTGCTTTGTTGCCCTCCTGAGTTGATGGACCACTAGGTGTGGACCAATGGGCTAAAGTCCCTCCCACTGTGAGGGGAAATCATGTTCATGACCACCTGAGGAACCTGAAGATGGATAAATCTATGAGACCTGATGAGATGTATCCCAGAGCTCTGGAGGAATTGGCTGATGTAGTCACAAAGTCATTCCTTGGAGACTGGAAGAGAAGACACACCTTATCCATTTTTCAAAAGGGTGAGAAAGGACCCCAGAATTTACTGACCTTTCTGCCTCACCTCTCTGCTTGGGAAGATCTTGGAACACATCCTTCTACAAGTTATTCTAAAGCATGTGGAGGATAGGGAGTGGACTCAAGACAGCCAGCATGGCTTTACCAAGGGCAAGTCCTGTGTGACCAATCTAGTGACTTTCCACAATGATGTAACTACAACAGTGGGCAAGGGAAGACAAACAGATGACATCCATCTGGACTTTCATAAAGGCTTTGACACAGTCCCCCACAACATCCTTCCCTCTCAACTGGAGAGATGTGGATTTGGTGGGTGGACTGTGCAGCAGATAAGGAATTGGCTGGATGATGGCACAGCAAGAATAATGGTCAATGGTTCAATGTCCAGATGGAGATGTATGACAAGTGGAGTCATTCAAGGGTCCAGTGCTCTTCAATAGCTTCATCAATGATCCAGACAGCAAGACTGAGTGCACGTCAGCAAGTTTGCAACTGATACCAAGCTGAGTAGTGCAGCTGATAAGACTGAAGGACAGGGTGTCATCCAGAGGGACCTGGACAGGTTGGAGAGGTGGACTAAGAAGACTCTCAAGAGTTCAGTAAGGCAAGGTTCTGCACCTTGGTTGGGGCAATCCTCAGTATCAATACAGGCTGGGGAATGATAGAATTTAGAACAGCCCTGCAGAAAAAGGACTTGGGGGTTCTGATGGATGAGAAGCTGGACATGAGCCAACAATGCACACTTGCAGCCCACAAGACAAATTGCATCCTGGGCTGCATCAAAAGAAGCACAGCCAGCAGGTCTGGAGATGTGATTCTGCCTCTATGCTCTGCTCTGGTGAGACCTCACCAGGAGTACAGTGTCTAGCTCTGAGACCCCACACACAAGAAGAACATAGACCTGCTGGAGCAGGTGCAAAGAAGGGCCACAAAGGCAATCAGAGGGCTGGAGCACCTCTCCTATGAAGACAGGCTGAAAGGATTGGGGCTCTTCACCCTGGAGAAGGCTCTGGGGAGACTTTGTAACTGCACTTCAGTATCTGAAGGAGACCTACAAGAAGGCTGGAGAAGGACTGTTTAGAAGAATTCATAGTGTTAGGATGAGGGGCAATGGTTTTAAACTGAAGCAGGGTAGATTTAGGTTGAACATCAGTAGGAAATTCTTTATAATGAGAGTAACAAAATGCTGGAACAGGTTGTCCAGGGGTGTGGTTGAAGCCCTGTCCCTGTAGACATCCAATATCAAACTCAATGTGGCCCTGGACAATCTGACCTCGTTGGAGATGACCCTGGTCACTGCAAGGACATTGGACAAGATGATCTTTGAGGGTCCCTTCCAGCCATTGCAATATGTGAATCTGTAAATATCTCAATGCTGACGATTTTGAGATAAGCCTTGTAGGTACTCATCTCCTTGGTTTATTGCCAGAACACATCCCCAGCCTGTAATTCTTGCACAAAAAAGCAAAATAAGAACTAAGAGCTGTGATTTACAAGGATGAGTAAGGCTATGTTTAACCTAGCCAGCTAATTCCCCTTTAAATCTCTGCTGAAAGCCACAGGCAGGTTTCCAGCATCTGAGTCTTTCTTTAGTGTTTCTTACAATTTGAACAAAAGTTCAGCTGGAGTTCTAAATTACTGGGAGAAATTGGCTCTTCTCCATTTGGTTTCCACCAGCTCTGCAAAGATCACACAAAAGCTGAAATGCACTTCCTCGTATTTCAGAATATGCTGCAGCTATTAGAAGTGAGTGGGAGACACCAGTGCAATAACCTACCAGCAAGGTCATGCTGCAGAGAAAACTTGACCTCTGGCTGCAGTGTGGCTGGGGTAGTGTGAGGAGCAACAATTGATAGGCAATAAATGAGGAAGAATTTGTCATCCACCCTAATTAATGGGAACCATGAGGAGAGGTTTGGGGACTTCACTTTCCAGTCAACCTCTATGGAAAGAAACATGGAAACTGCCATTCCTCCTCCCCTAATCTCCATGTCAAACCCAGACTTCAGCAACCCTGCATAGGAAACATGTTTTTCAGCTAGAAATGTTGGTGCTTCTGCCCATGCACATTTCCAGTGAAAGGACCCAGAAACATCCCAAAATACATGTAATGGCTTTTCATCATACTTGGTATCTTTCTGAACCTTGCACGAAATTGTGTTGGAGGTGAGCTGTCAGGCCATTGGATATAGCTGCAAGTGGAGCCTGACAGAGCATAGAGAGGGGAAAAAAGAGAGCTCAGTGGGCATGACAAGGTATAGCTGTACAGCTTGGGATTTTTAATGGGAGTGTGGACATCAAAGACCCTGATAATAGATCTTTTTGGACAGAGGAGACTGAAGATTCCGTGTTACTTACTGTGGAAACTCTTCACCCTGGAAAAATTTGGTGTGTGTAGATTTGTTTAGTTGGATAGGGCTGAGTGCTAGGTTGGACTGGATGATCTTGGAGGTCTCTTCCAACCTGGTTGATTCTATGATTCTATGACCTGTGGAGAAAGCTGAAGGGTGAACATCTATCGTCTCTCAAGACTGCTCAATCTGCAGGATTTACTTCTTGCAGTCAGTCTGGAGCTGCAACTTTCAGAGAACAGGGCAGACCTTCAGGCAGTGAATGTGAATTGTGAGCTGCTCCAGGCTTGGGAGCGAGAGAGGCAGAAATCTGGATAGTTACAGCCTGTGGACAGACCTGCAGAACAACTGGTTTATAGCCTGGTCCCAGATCTCACCGACTTGGGTGGCTGCTACATATTTCTGTTCCACTGAAAGCCCTGATGACACGGACAGGAATTTCTCACAGCGTCAGGGCAGCTTTCAGAAGTTGCTGTGGGTGCCTGCTCCCTCAGCTGTGCTGTGTTTGTGGGAAGACACACAGATGGGGCCTGGAAATTTATGCAGTTTTCAACTAATCGGGGGAAAAAAAAAGAGGGGAGGAGGAGTTATTCCTAATCCATATCCATTTGCTTGTTTGGTCTGTGGTGCTGTCCTAGGGCTGGTAGTTAATAAATGTTCAGCTGTGGAGTGACCATGAGCAGTTAGCAGCACGAGCTGATGAAGCTGGCATTGCTGCAAAGAGAAATATTTATAGACCCACATCTTGAAAAGTTAAAGCTTTGGCCATTACTTCAGCAAAGGGCTTAAACTGATATGCAGGGCAGCAAGTATGTAGACAAATCTTCTAGTCCCTCTCTTCTGATTTCTAAAACATGATCATCAGAGTATCACAGTATCACAGTATCATCAGGGTTGGAAGAGACCTCACAGATCATCAAGTCCAACCCTTTACCACAGAGCTCAAGGCTAGACCATGGCACCAAGTGCCACGTCCAATCCTGCCTTGAACAGCTCCAGGGACGGCGACTCCACCACCTCCCCGGGCAGCCCATTCCAGTGTCCAATGACTCTCTCAGTGAAGAACTTTCTCCTCACCTCCAGCCTAAATTTCCCCTGGCACAGCCTGAGGCTGTGTCCTCTTGTTCTGGTGCTGGCTGCCTGAGAGAAGAGAGCAACCTCCCCCTGGCCACAACCACCCTTCAGGTAGTTGTAGACAGCAATAAGGTCTCCCCTGAACCTCCTCTTCTCCAGGCTAAACAATCCCAGCTCCCTCAGCCTCTCCTCATAGGGCTGTGCTCAAGGCCTCTCACCAGCCTCGTCGCCCTTCTCTGGACACGCTCAAGCATCTCAATGTCCCTCCTAAACTGGAGGGCCCAGAACTGAACACAGTACTCAAGGTGTGGTCTAACCAGTGCAGAGTACAGGGGCAGAATGACCTCCCTGCTCCTGCTGACCACACCATTCCTGATGCAGGCCAGGATGCCACTGGCTCTCTTGGCCACCTGGGCACACTGCTGGCTCATGTTCAGGCGGGTATCAATCAGCACCCCCAGATCCCTCTCTGTTTGGCTGCTCTCCATCTCACACTCGTCATTAGAAATAAAATATTCTTTTTCAGTAGATCTGCATCTTAGTTGGCATCAAAGTTCTCATCCAAGCACAAGGTTGGCAGGTGCCCTGGCGTGCTTTAGTTGAGCCTTTGCTCAGAAGGGCACCAGAAATGTTCCTGTAGTAGAGCAAGTGGCTGTGAAACACAAAGAGCCTCCACTGGCTGCACTCTCCATTACTTCCCTGGGGACAGGAAGGCTTAAATAAAACTACAGGTGCCCTGAGCCACGTTAGAGACATCAGGCACTGCAGCCCCAGCAGCTCATGGCAGTTGGTGCTTTGATTCTCTGGCTTTTCACACACGGATGCTGTGCAGTTTATGTAACCTGTGGGTTTATGCACTGCCTCTGCACTGTTTGCGAACAGCACTTGGCAGGAAGCGTGTGTAGGTGGCACTTTTGGTCACATGCTGCGGGCAGTTCTCACTTCTCCTGGCTCTTTGCTACTTGCCCTGCAAAAGCATTTGGCCACTCACAGACAGCCACAGGCTTTTCCCTCTGACAAACCACTTGAAACTCAATCTCCTTACACAAAAGTTTTCTTTCTCACCCGGCACTTACATTTTACATCTACTTCTTATTTTCAAGGTACATTTAAGTTGTCCACACACAATGATGGCATAGCTTTCATTTTTGTGTGGATATCCTGCAGACTCCCCAGGTATCTTGTACAAATTTGGCTAGGTGCAACACATAGTTCCAGGGCATGTCAGAAAATTTCTTTGGCTCCCATACTGCCTCGAAGAATGAAATTAGTGGTTTTGAGAAGCAGGAGGAAGTTTAGTGCTCCAGGGCTGGCCCTGCCTTGTTGCATTCCCTTTCTTCTTCCCAGTGCCACTGTCATGGTCATCTGCATCTGCTGGGCACTGGTCATGACTTAGCAGGTGCTGCATATCTCACGGTGTGGGAGGAATCATGGGCATAAATATAAGAGGAAATGATAGGAGATGTGGGAGAGCACAGGCAGGAACCAATGTCAAGTTAGTTTTAAGTTAACTCCCCATTCATTGATGCACTCCTAAAATGAAACGAGGCCTCAAGCAAATGAGCATCAATTCCAGCAAGCAGAGGAAGGGAAAAAGAGCAGGTTTGCTCATTTCCTGCATGTGAGTGTGCTGTACAAGACAGCCCTGTACAAAATAAGGGCAGTGACTAGCTGAGGGGTGCACAACTGGGCAGTGCTCAATATAGCTCTTCCTGGAGTGTGACCATGAAAGATGCGTTTCCTCTGGATGTCACATTCGTTTGCCTCTCTTTTCTGCTGTGAGGCAGCTGAGGGAAAGGTTCAAATAAAGTTGTGAGATGGGGAGGTGTGTGCTTTCCGTTCTCAACCATGAGTAACCCAATTTTACTCAGATTTTTCAATCTCTTTCTTTACTGGACAGCTCCAACATTAAAGAGGAAAGATCTGCATTAGGTGACTGAGAGCGAAGCAGAATAGGCATGAGCAAACTGATACAGCAGCATTGCTTTAGCAGTTGCTATTCTACAAAAAAGAAGAAGAAGAAGAGAAAACCCAAAGCCAGTAATTCCTTCAGGCAGCTGGAAGAAGTGGGAGAAACCACACATTCACAGACCCTAGCCTTCAGGGGAAACTTCAATGACTTCCCTTTCTACTGAACAGGCAACACACCAGGGCACAAGCAGCAGGTCTTTGGAGTACACTGGCAATAACCTTCTGACACAGATGGCTGAAGAGATGGCAAGGGGAGATGATAAGAGATGTGATGGCTGGGGCAGTCTTGGCTGCAGCAACGATGAGACAACTGAAAAAAGAGCAAGAACACAGTTGTGGACTTCAGAAGAGCAGACTTCAACCTCTTCAGATTGCTGCTTGGAAAGATCCCATGAAAGAAGAGGGGTCCAGTTAATTTTTAAGGATTGCCCCCTGAAAGCTCCAATATGTTCTATGATCAGATGCATCAACCAAAGCTATCATCCTTGGGATCTCATCAAGCTCAGCAAAGATGAGGGCCAAGCTTTACCCCTTGGGAGGAATTACCATATGCATCAGTACACCACAGGGACAAACCAGCTGGAAAGAGCTTTGCAGGGAAGGAATTTGAGGGCCTTGGTGTCAAGGTCCAGAGGAGCAGAGATGAACAGTATCTCTGTCCAGAGGAGCAAGACCAGTTCTTATGGATTCCGTGCTGTGAAATTAAGGTGCAAACGAGACCATACATCACCATGAAACTGTTTATTAAAGGCTAAGCCTTGGGCAAAACGGAGGGAGAGAGGGGAGAAGGGGGAGAGAGAGAGATCAGAACAGAGGGAGAGAGGGGAGGAGGGGGAGAGAGAAAGATAAAGAGATCGATGGAGGAGAGAAGAAGGAGCAGGGAAGGAAAAAAAGGCTGTGATCCTATTACCCTCAGCCGCAGATGAAGGGGAGAGAGAGAGAGACGAGTGCGTGGCCCAGGGATGATCTTCTGCGGAGTTTGTCAGAGGTTCTTCAGGTGGTGTGCAGCTCTGGTGGTCTGCTGATGGTCTGCCCTCGGTGGTCCAGTGGAGGTGCCACGCTTGGTCTGGTGGGGATGGCACTGGTGGTGCGGTGGGAATACCACTGGTGGTGCGGTGGGAATACCACTGGTGGTGCGGTGGGAATACCACTGGTGGTGCGGTGGGAATGGCACTGGTGGTGCGGTGGGAATGGCACTGGTGGTGCGGTGGGAATACCACACTTTTGCAGGCATTTCTCCTGCCTTTTTATACAGTTTTCTGCTCAGTGTCCAGCTGCAGCCCCCCCAGGGCATCTTCCTGTGCATTCTCACACATTCGCAGGGGTCCTGCGTCGCCGGGGGGAGGGCCTCCGCCGTCTCTCGGCTACACCTGTCCACACCCTGCATACACATCCCTTGGGGGCAGCTGAGATAAGATGTAGGCTTCCTGGGCAGTCCAGCCAGGGTGAGGTCAAAGGTATTGTCTGCCGATTTGCATCCCCGAGCTTTGGGCAAGCCCCTGAGTCTGAGTCCCAGAAGTAACAAGATTAAGGAGAGATGATGCAATCTTCTTTATCTTTGTTGATTAAGGAGGGACGATGCAATCTTTATCTTCGTTGATGACCGAGAGAGAGGATTCAGACTCTCACACTTGGGAAACGTGAAGCTGACCAGGAACCAGCCATGTACCGTTGTGGTAAATATGGCCAGCTGTGGCAATGCAATGTCAGAGGGAATAATAACAAACAGTGTGTGAGCATTTTGACCTTCATTCCCACAGCTTCAGGACGCCTCCCACACAGGAGGAAAGATAGTGGGACATCTGGTTAAGGGGCAAAATAAGGCGTGATGCATGTAAAAGACTGGGCTGTACTCGCCTGGATTATGCTAATGTGTAGGTGTGTGCTGTATGCTCTAGAGCAGGGGTCCTCAAACTTCTTAACCAGGGGCTCTGTTCACTGTCCCTCAGACACTGTCAGGGGCTGGACTGTATTTTGGTTCCAGCCCAGTGCCATTGAGTGCTTGGGGGCTGCGGGGGCCAAGGAGAGGGTTAAGTGGCAGGAAGGGGCTGCTTGGTGTCCCCCCCTGGCTGTGGGGTGGGGGCAGGGGAGTTCTGTAAATACCAGCGGGACAGATTGAGGACCCTGAGGGGCTGTATCTGTCCCACGGGCCGTAGTTTGAGGACCCCTGCTCTAGGCTATGTAAACAAGGTCATAACGAACAATAAAGGTCTCCGGTGGATTCACGCTGAAGCGAGTGGAGTCCGTGTCATCCCTTGCCGGCAGTTAGCCCCTCCAAGGCTGCATGAGGAAAAGTGCTGATAGCAAGTCAGGCAGGTGATCCTTCTTGTCTGCTCAGCTCTGGTCAGATACATCTGGGATGCTGTGTTCAGGTCTCAGACCCTCAGGACAACAGAGGTATGGACCTACTGAAGAGAGTCCCTTGAAGGACCATGAAGATAATTAATGGATTGGAGAGCCTGATGCTAGAAGGAAGGCTGAAGGAGCTGGGACTGTTTAGACCAGAGAAGGGAAGGCTCAGAGGGAACTCATTAGTGTATATAAATACCTGGTTTTGGGAGACAGTACAGAAAATAAAGCCAGACTCCTCTTGCTGGTGTCTGGCGGAAGGCCAGGAGGCTATCAGCACAAATGGAAGGAGGAAATTCCATTTAAACATGAGATTTATTTATTTATTTATTTACTCTACAAGTGATCAAATACTAGAACAGATTGCTCAGAGAGGTTGTGGAGTGGCAATTTCTGGAGACATTCAAAACCCAGTAGGATATGTTCCTGGACAATCAGCTTTAGATGGCTGTACTTGACCAGGGTTTCGGACTAGACAATCTCCAGGTGCCTTCCAACCACAATTGCTTGTGGCTGTTGTATTCTTTAAATAGCCTTCTTTTCCAGATAAGTCAAAGGCATATTTTTTCCTGAAGTGAGAGCTGAAGCTGAGAAATGACACCGAAAGATGAATCAGTGGATAGTGATCTGATTGTTCCTTGAAGTAATTGTGTGATTAAGCTAAGCTGGTAACTATTCCTTGGAAACTGAAAGCCTGCTGAATTCCAGTCCACATAAAAATCAGCCTGGCCAATATCCTGGACACCAGACCAATAACCTTCCTGCTCCATCACCACTGGGGCTAAACAAAATACATCAGGCATCTTAATGAGGTATGTGCAGTCATCTTGGAAGGCACACAGAAAATGACCTAACCCACAATTAGCTCACCGAGTCTGGATTCTGTGGGGGTTTTCTTACGCTCTTGGTTATGCTGCATACATAATGCAGCATACGAGGCCGGCAAGAACACACAGGCACACACACAACTGCACTGTCCTTGTCTCTCTGGTCTTACTGCCAGTCTGTGTTTTGTCCCCGTGGTGCCCCCACAGCAGGAGCTCTCTGGGGCTCTGCTTGTGCCTATCCTAGGCATAATGGGGCCCTCTTGGCTTTGCTGCATGTAAATACATCAAATTGTTACTCTCCAACTCGCGTATGCAATGCCCAGGGGAGCGTTAGTGGTGCTTGCCTCAGAAAAAGATGGTTAAGTGAAAGCTCACCTTATCAGCCCTTACTCAAGGGACAGTTCAGAGGGTCAATACCCATTACAGAGCCTCTCTACACTTGGAAGGAGGGGAGATAAGGACATGCATGGCTGTTAAGTTCACAGAGAGAAAAGAGGTGAGAGCAGGGGTCATAGTACACAGCAAAATGGGTGCACATGTACAGCCCTAGAAGATGTTTTATTTGATTGTGCTTTTTTGGGCAAAACCAAAGATAAGTAAATCAAAATAAAGATCCCAGCTTCCACAGGTTCACTGCACACCAGCCCAGCTGTAATAACAACAAATCATACACACTGCAGAGCTCATTTTTCCTGCTGCAGGTTAACCAGAGAAGGTCACAGCAATCATATTTAATAAAAGAAGGTTTCCTTTATTTTCTGGCACTGGCTCTGAGCAATTGGCCTGTAAGAGCTGCTTTCAAAATCACTCCTCTGTTACTCTGTCTCTTTTCTGCCTGATGTTCCTTGAGGCACTTTCAGATAAGTAGATTATTTCTGGCTTTTTTTTTTTTAATGAAACAATTATATCAATTTAGCTCAGATTTCAACCAACACATGCTATAAGTCTCTGCAGATAGTATATTAGCATGGGAATTTTGAATGCACAGTAATTGAAATAGACTACATTCAAACAAAGTCTCAGGAGGGCAGCTTCAAATGCTGGTTTAACTCTACTGCTGTTTAAAAAAGCTATGCATGGTATGAAAATAAGTCACCAGGAGAGGCTCTTCCTATGCTAATTAACCAGTTCACTTCTTTATCCTAGTGGTACCTTGTATGTTTTCTTTGACAACTACCCCATGTGTGCTAGTTTGGCATTTGGTTTGACTATCAGCAGATTGTTAATCATAGAATCATTGAATCATATGGAAGGGACCTCTAAAGGTCATCTGGTTCAACCCTCCTGCAGTGAACAGAGACATCCTCAACTACACCAGGTCACTCAAAGACCTGTCGAGCCTCATCTTGAATATCTCCAGGGATGGTGCCTCAGCTACCTCCCCAGGTGACCTGTTCCAGGGCTCCACCACCCTCATTGTAGAGAACTCTTTCCTAACATCCAATTTAAATATGCTTTTCTCTAGTTTCAAACCAGGTCCCCTTCAGGTACTGGAAGATGGAAATTAGGTCTCTCTTCTCCAGGCTGAACAGCTCCAGCTCCCTCAATCTGTCATCATAGCTCCAACCTGCTAATGATTTTCATGGCCCTCCTCTGAACCTGCTCCGTCAGGTCTGTGTACTTTTTCTACTGAGGGCTCCAGACCTGGACAGAGTACTCCTGGTGAGGTCTCCCCAGAGCAGAGTGAAGTGGCAGAATCACTTTGCCGGGTCTTCTGGCAATATATCTTTTGATGCAACTCAGGATGTGATTTGCCTTCTGGGCTGCAAGCTCACACTATCTGCTCATGCCCAGCTTCTTATGCATCAGCACCCCAAGTCCTTTTCCACAGGGCTGCTCCCTGTCAGTTCACCCCCAGCCTGTACTTGCTCCTGTTGAACCTCATGAGGTTCACCTGGGCTCACCTCTCCAGCATGTCCAGATCCCTCTGGATGACATCCTGTCTCTCTGGCGTATCAACAGCACCACTCAGCTTGGTGTCACCTGCAAACTTGCTGGTGATGCACTCGATCTCACTGTCTGTGCCATTGATCAAAACATTAAACAGCACAGGTCCCAGGATGGACCCCTGAGGAACACCACTTGTCACTGCTCTGCATCTGGAATTTGAGCCATTGACCATTGCCCTTTGGATGCAACCATCCCACCGACTCCTTATCCACTGAACAGTCCATATATCAAACCCATATCTCTCCATGAAGACTCTGTAATCCTCACTGTGAGCAGTCCATGTGGTGAAGATGATCCATATTGATGCATTGTCCATCACCTAGCACAAAGCCACTTGTTGGTACCTTCTGAGCTACATTACCTGTGACTACATCCATCAAACCTGAGGACAACCAGGCTGACCTTGCAACCCAGCCTAGCCACAGTCTCTCCTGCATCTCCACTTGTAGGATGCTCCTGCCAGGCTTCCTCTCAGGAAGGCAGCAGGCTTTGCAGACACCTTTACTTCTTGTCTGGAAATCCCACCCTTGAGGTCTTCTTCACCTGGACTGCTACTCTGCCAGGGCTAGCAAGTGTGACTGGGCCTGCAGTCTTGTTAATGGTGACAGAGCATGGCTCAGGCAGGCACAGCTGTAACAGCAGCCTGCCAAGGAAAGGAGAGATGTGGTAATGTAGAGTGAGCCTGCAGCTTGTCCTGAAAGCCTAAAAGCTCAGGCTGGTTGTGACTGTGACATGCCACCACTATGGGTTCCTTGAGAGACTAATCACACATGAGTCTCAGTTGTAAGTGACACTAACCTTGAGGCAGTCTGTTCATCACTGCTCTGAGATGTTGGACACAGAAATAGTATGTGGAAAAGTGAACTAGGCAGGCATTTCCCAAGCCTCTGACCCAGATGCTCTGCTAAGAAACACCTAGCTCAAGCTCCTCAGCAGCTGGAGAGCAGAAAATTAGTCTTACACCTTTCTGTAACCCTAGACCCCCCTACCAGCTCAAGTCCTGCAAACAGCCAGGGTCTCTTGTCTGTGCCCTGGCCTCCCTGACACTTCTGCAACCTGAAGCAACCCACAGACTGAGGTGACTTCTGCTTCTCTTCCCTCAGCCTCATATGCATGTCGAGCAATAGAAAAAGATCCAACAAGTTGTCTTTCAAGTGAATCGGATGCAGCTGAGCTGTAGGACTTTGGTCCTACAAGGGAGCACGGTGTGAAAAGAGGAAGGCAACCCATGATGTGGCCGTGCCTTCATTTCCCAACCTAAGCCTGTCTAGATCACATGGACACCTTTCTTGATTGGAAGGTTTTAGTGCAAACCACAATCCAGCATCCTCAGTCTGCAGAAATCAGCTTTTATCTACTGCTGATCTGCATTTCTCACCCTTTCTGCCTCTACCCCAGCAGTTTGTTTCCACTCCAGCCTGCTAACGCATGGAGCTCACTGTTTCTGACCCCAAGGCCATTTCCTTTCTGTTTGTGCACTACTCATTTACCTCTGCTTGTGCACCAAGCTCCTGTGGTTCGGATATTCTAGCTTGTAAATTAACACCATCTGCACCAGGAGTTTTAATAGAAATTAACCATCAGAAGAGATTGGAGGATGCTTCAGACTCTTCAGGAATTAATTAAATGCTTGTACGTTGTGCTTATCTCTAACATTAGATTCAGCAGCCAAGACTGATCACCAAGCTGTGTTCTTATACTGGGAAGCCCCAGGTGGTAAGTTGGAAAATGGCATGGCTACAGCACAAGGCAAGTACTGGGAATGGTAGTAGCCTATGAGCAGAAGGGCAGAGTAGGGAAAAGCCAACAGGAGAGACACTTCTTACTAGAGTCAGTTAGAAACAGTTCCCAGATGCCATTAGGAATAAGGTGTTGGCAATTATCAGTACCCATAAAGAAGTATAGTTTTATGAGAAAAGGCCAGGAATGCCATCATGGATTATCTGGAGAAGGACAGTTATGGCTACCTAGAGAGCTGGTGGAAAATGCTCAAAGGCATCAAACTCATCACTGCAGAAAGCATGGAGGGAGCTGAGGGACCGTCATGATCAGGCAGGCACAAGAGCATTGACAGCTGCGGTGTGGGGATGCTGGCAGCCCTGGTAATGCATTCAGATGATACTGGGCAGAATACAAAACTGGTGAGTAACAGGCTGCAAAGATCTGGTAAAGCTAAAGGCCACGGGTAGGACACGTAACAGCCTCAGGACAGACCTTCCCTTTATAGGGTCATTTCTGACTGGCCTGAGATGGGCATTCATGCAAACAAGCCGACAGATGCCATTGCAAGGCATTCAGTTGCCACTGGAAGAGCAGCAACATGAACCACAAAAACGTTGTTTCGAGTATGCATCGCTCTGAAACCTCAGCACCCTCTGCAAGATGCTGGCCGCAGTGATAGACTCCAAATAGCTTCAGATTTCTGAGACAGAATTTAAATATTCATACTGACAACAACACCAGAGTTTAGAAGGGAACAGGATGTTACAGCTAATTCATTTTTTGATGCTGCTAAACACTATTATTCTACTCCAAGCCACAACAAGTGCTCTAGAGGGGTTTGAGGCTGAGTTTGGGGTGAGATATGAGGCCGATTTGAAGGTGATTGAATAATTTATTAATATATACAAAGAGAAGTTCCCCCAAACGTATATACAGCTAACCCACACAAAGTCTTTGTACACGGTTGGGGAAGCTATTTTACAGATTGTCTATTTACAGTCGAATCAAGCAACTTGATAGAGGTTTTAGAAATGCCCTGGTCAGAGTCTTGCGGCACAGAGTGCCACTGGTAAGGTTAATAAAATTCCTTAGCAACTTGAATCAAGAGAGTTCAAATACTCACTAATTGGAAGTCTCAATATCTGTGGTCCCAAAATATATATAGCAAAAGCCAGGTGGCTGATTTCACGTGGAGCTGATAGTTCAATTCGAATTTGGGGCAGGCTGTCTGAGAAGATTCCACGGACACGATCTCTCTGATGCAGCAAGCTGGAGCGGCAGCCAGGAACGCCTCATTCGATCATCACAGTATCACAGTATCACAGTATCACAGTATCACCAAGGTTGGAAGGGACCCCATAGATCATCAAGTCCAACCCTTTACCACAGAGCTCAAGGCTAGACCATGGCACCAAGTGCCACGTCCAATCCTGCCTTGAACAGCCCCAGGGACGGCGACTCCACCACCTCCCCGGGCAGCCCATTCCAGTGTCCAATGACTCTCTCAGTGAAGAACTTTCTCCTCACCTCAAGTTTCCCCTGGCACAGCCTGAGGCTGTGTCCTCTTGTTCTGGTGCTGGCCACCTGAGAGAAGAGAGCAACCTCCTCCTGGCTACAACCTCCCCTCAGGTAGTTGTAGACAGCAATAAGGTCTCCCCTGAGCCTCCTCTTCTCCAGGCTAAACAATCCCAGCTCCCTCAGCCTCTCCTCGTAGGGCTGTGCTCAAGGCCTCTCACCAGCCTCGTCGCCCTTCTCTGGACACGCTCAAGCATCTCAATGTCCCTCCTAAACTGGGGGGCCCAGAACTGATCCACTGGATCGGTGCAGAGTGTCGTGGAACAAAGGGTCATGTAAAGCAAACAAAGGTAGGCAGGGAGAGGTGAGTGGAGAGAGTAGCAAGAGCACCTTCTTTACCTGGATCGCCCTGTTTATCAGATATGGGCTGAGATTGACGGTCCTTTGGCCACGATATTGTCCAATAGGCTTCTGGCAGTCAGCCAAAACACACCAAATTAGGAAGGGTCCACAAGTCTGGTACCCCCAAATATGGGAAGAACATGGGCCCTACACCCGGTGGGCCATATGCTAAGCATGTGGGCTTATGCAACTGTGTTAACTGTGTTATACAACCTGAGCCCTGGGCAGCCCAGGCTTTGTGGCACCAGACATTTTGTGCCCCTTTTGTCTGTTTGATGTGTTTACCACTGGTTTGGGTGTTCCCCACCCACCCCACCCCCCTCCTCCCCACTTTAGAAATCACCCAGACTAGACTCAGCAGGCTCTGGAAATATGAATGAAGCTTATATTTACAGCTGGCACAGCACACAAGCAGATATTTACAGTATATACAGTTATAGACAGAAATATACAAGGCAAAAGGTAATACAGAAACACAACTCCCCTCTCAGAAACCTGAGCCCCTAGGAGCGGCTCTCAACTACCCCTGCACCTTCCCCCTACCCCTCTTAACCTTACCCCAGTCCCAAGGAAGAATAGAGGTTCGGCCAGGGGGTTAAGAAGCAAAGTGGATTAGCCCAAAATGGAGAGTGTGTTAGAGAGATGCAGCTCAGCCAGCAGCCCAAGCCAGAGTGAATGCCAAGTGTGTGTGTTATCAAATGTTTTTATTTCTTGTTCCTATACTTCTCAGTAAGGCTGTGAGGGAAGTAGACATCACTATTGTTTTTTTTTTACAGCCTGTAATCTAGTTCTTCTCACCAAAACATTCCAGCTTGCTTCAAACTAGCACAGCAGAAAAACACGTTTGGGCAGGAAAACATGTTCAGGCAAGGCAAGGCAAGGCATATGTAAGCTTATTTGGGCTTATGTGGCCCTCCACTACAACAAGACAACTGAAATCACTGTCTCCTACAACTCTAACTGCTTAGTGATAGTCTGGAGAGAAAGTCTATGCTCAGGTATAAATGATCCAGGATGTGCTTAGTGAATGGATTTTTTCCTACCAGACCGAGATTTTGGAAGAAGTGAGGGAACTTTCAGAATAGCTGGGCAGAGAAAATAACTTTGAACTGCTTCATCCAAACTTTTCTTTAATATATAAACACAAGTAGGTTTACAGAACAGAAGTTTTGCTGATTCCAAAAGAATAAGTTTTGAAAAAATGAGGAGAGTTGCAGAGTTACTTAATACTTTTAAAAACTAGAGGGCTTGACTGTGAAAAAGGCTGGAAGTATCTTTACTGTAGAGGCATAAAAACTATATACATTAGTTATTCTGTGTTCTAACCAACATGGGAAGGTCTCTGTGGTCAAGTGGATAAACACTTATAATTAAATAAAATCATAAAGAACAAAGAAAGAGCCTACTGAGAGTGAAAGGAAGGCACATGAGCAAGACAGCAAACCATTTCTTGTTGCTTAAGAAGTACTGGAAAGACCTAAACTTTGGCAAATACCAAGCCAAGTTGCTTTAATTAACATGGAGGGGAGTGTCTTCATTTTTGTTTCCCTCTCAAGCAGCACAGAATGGTGTTAGATGGGAATGATGTTTCTTCTTCTCAGGAGTCTGATTAAAGACTAAGTTCTGATTTGGGATGCATGGCCACATGGCAGGCTGTTTTCTGCCCTGAATTGTGCAGGACTCTCTCTGCACTCATATCCTTACTTTATGGTGCTACTGGCAGTAACAGAGGTGAGTCCCAGGTTGGCATTGCAGTGATACTGGTGGGGGAAATAATGAAAGGGTGTGCTAGTTTGAAGCTAGCTAGAATGTCTTGGTGAGAAGAACTAGATCATAAGCTGTGAAAGGAAAATAGTGGTGATGTCTACTCCCCTCAGAGTCTTGCTGAAGAAGAAAGGAAAACATTAGATAACACTCTCACCATTTTGTCTCACTCTGCCTTGGGCTAACCCACCTTTGCTTCATAATTTCCTCTTGGCTGGACCTCTATTCTTCTTTAGGACTGGGGTAAGGCTGAGAGGGGCAGGGGGAAGGTGCAGGGGTGGTTGAGAGCCAATAAAAATATGTGATGGTTTGGATGTTCCCTGCCCCCCCACACTTTAGAAATACCCAGACTAGACTCAGCCAGCTCTGGAAATATGAATGAAGCTATTTATTTACAGCTAGCACAATGTACAAGTAGATATGTACAGTATATACAGTTATATACAGAATCATAAAAGGTGATACAGAAGCACAACTCCCCTCCCAGAAACCTGAGTCCCCAGGAGGGGCTCTCAACCACCCCTGCACCTTCCCCCTGCCCCCTCAACCTTACCCCAGTCCTAAAGAAGAAGAAATTATGAAGCAAAGGTGGGTTAGTCCAAATGGAAGGTGAGGTTAGGGAGATGCAGCTCAGTCAGCAGCCCAAGGCAGAGTGAGACAAAACAGTGAGAGTGTTATCTAATGTTTTCATTTCTTCTTCAGCAAGACTCTGAAGGGAGTAGACATCACCATTGTTTTCCTTTCACAGCCTGTGATCTAGTTCTTCTCACCAAAACATTCTAGCTAGCTTCAAACTAGCACAAAGGGAAGGCTCAGCTTTACCTCAGCAGCAGATCAAGAAGTCAGGTGGGTGGCATAGTAGAAAGGCAAGCTCGGGGGAAATTCTGTCATGCCTTTTCAGAGTAATTTGGTTTAGTCTCCTCGGTTGCCATTGCAGTGCCTTCCATACTTACTTAAAAATACACTTCTGCAGGCTGAGCAGTGACTGAAGAGGAAAGGGGCAGTCTGATAAGCCATCTGGGGCACGGCAATAGCATCATTCCCAGGCTTTCATCTTTCCCAGATGTGCTCCTGAAGTTGCAGTTTTGCTGCTGTCAGGACATGACTCCAGAGGTGCCTGTGTTTCTGAGCTGAGCTTCCTGAAGCTTCGTCATGCTTGGTGACCCAGCTGCATGAGAGCTGGGGGCTTGCTGGCAAATCACGTGGCTCTGTCTCAGGCACAACTTGGTTGTCTTCAGTCAAAACTGTACTTATAAAATTAATAATAAAAAACAAGCTTTCCAAGTGGTTTTAGCTACATTATATCCTTACAACATAGATACTTTAGAATTACTGAATGGTAGGGGTTGGAATAGACCTCTGGAGATCTTCAAAGCAGCATCACCTAGGGCAGGTCACGCAGCAACACATCCAGATGGGTCTTGAAAGTCTCTAGAGAAGGAGATACTGTCTTTTTTTGTTGTGTGACAAAGAAAAGGAATGAGCAACACAGATTTGACCTTGCTTTGAGGCTGTTTTTTCTTTTCAGTAGGTAGGTTCCTGTGAAAGTCTCTCCAGAGCATAGTTTTGACTCTGCTCAGAGGTTGTGAGTGCAGAATGCTCCTGCCTGTGTGGTTTGTAGGATCTGCTCTGTCATTTGTATGCTTTGCAGCTACCAATGCTGTGAGATCATGTTTGTGCTGTGGAAGGCAGCCTTTTCTTATTTAGCTCAGAGAGTACTTCACATATAAAACTACAGCATAACAAAGTCCTCCACTCTTCAGTCTCGTGTGGTATCACAAGACCTTTAAAATCCAGCTAGGTTTAGAAATAAAACCTTCCATTATTTTACGTTAGAAAGAAAAAAAGCTTAAGAAAAAAAAAAAGTGGAAGCATATTTTTGCTACATGAACAGTCTGTGGATGCTGTTTGGTGCTCAAAAAACTCTTTCTGAAATGTTTAATGTGAATCCTTGGTGATATTGTTTTGCTTTTGTCACATATGCTCCATCCATAAGACTTGAGTCACTCTTGAAGAAAACAGGAGGATCTCCATAGTGATAAACTCTTGTGGCCTTAAAAAAAAAGCTGACAACATTTTTTTCTGTATCCTAACATAGTCTTTCTGTCTTCCCCCCCCCCAAAAAAAAAAAAAAAACCCAACAGATTTTACAATGATAAATTAATAAAACCAAGAGTTTTAAAATTCAGTATAAAGAATCATTCTTGAATGTGCAAAGTGTTCTCTCTAATGTACACCTGCAAAATGTTATCAGCATGCTCCTGTGTAGTGGAAACTCCAGGAGGGATACATTAACACCACCTGCTGCAGACTCACCCAGAGCTGGAGAAGGCTGTTTCCTTAGCCTCCCCTTACAAAAAATTCACACAGAAACATCTCTCTCATAGATCCTACCACGGTGGGGATTGGAGTATTCTATGTGTTTATACCTCTGTAAGGCTGCTCTGAGCACCAGGAACATGGAGGAGGCCTCTGAAAGGAGCCAAGGCTCCAAGATTTTGCCTCCCTCTACAATGCCAGCAAATCCAGATGCTGCTCTTGCACCAGGGACCTGCTATGCAAAGGTCTTTAGGAGCCACCGGAGGAAATGGGCCATTTCTCCCCATGACCTCACACTCCTAGTAATGAAATTTGAGCCTTTTCACCCAGTTACTGCTAATTGTAGAAGACAGAACATCCATTTAAGTCAGGGGGGGAAAATGCAGCCTCTTGTACTTCATACCAGCTTGGAACAGGTCAGTCTTAAAAATACCATGAGGTGCAACTGTGATTCTCGCACAGACTCAGCTCACATTATGTGCTCAAACCAGTTCTAGCCAGTTCCCTGTTGGTATATCATACAATCCGTGAGATTAAAGCTAATGGCTGGCAAAGAACATCCAATCATGTTTTTCTCTTTCAGAGTTCTGTACTCACAGTGATCCTGCTAAAAGCAGGATGTTGGTACATCATACAATCCATGAGATTAAAACTAAAGGCTGGCAAAGAAAGTCCAATCATGCTTTTCTCTTTCAGTGGTCAGCAGGAGCAGGGAGGTCATTCTGCCCCTGTACTCTGCACTGGTTAGACCACACCTCGAGTACTGGGTTCAGTTCTGGGCCCCCCAGTTTAGGAGGGACATGGAGATGCTTGAGCGTGTCCAGAGAAGGGCGACGAGGCTGGTGAGAGGCCTGGAGCACAGCCGTACGAGGAGAGGCTGAGGGAGCTGGGATTGTTTAGCCTGGAGAAGAGGAGGCTCAGGGCAGACCTTATTGCTGTCTACAACTACCTGAAGGGTGGCTGTGGCCAGGAGGAGGTTGCTCTCTTCTCTCAGGTGGCCAGCACCAGAACGAGAGGACACAGCCTCAGGCTACGCCAGGGGAAACTTGAGGTGAGGAGAAAGTTCTTCACTGAGAGAGTCATTGGACACTGGAATGGGCTGCCTGGGAGGTGGTGGAGTCGTCGTCCCTGGGGCTGTTCAAGGCAGGATTGGACGTGGCACTTGGTGCCATGGTCTAGCCTTGAGCTCTGTGGTAAAGGGTTGGACTTGATGATCTATGAGGTCTCTTCCAACCTTGGTGATACTGTGATACTGTACTCACAGTGATCCTGTTAAAAGCACACCAACCACTGTAGGATAGGAGCCAGCTGAGCTTATACATTTTCTTATTGCTCCCAACATGTTAAACAGCAAATTGGTTTATATTACTGCTTGTTGTAAATATTGCAGGTCATGATTTTCTCAAGTAAATTGCTTTCCATGTGAAGTTTGGTTTTTTTGATACCTGCAATTATGACAGAGTTGCACAGCCAGCTCCCTAAGAAAATGGTCCTGGCTTCCCCTAATCTTACTGACGTTCTGTAGCAGAATGTTTATATTAATTCAGTAAGATGGCTTCTAATTTACACTGACTTAGTGCTGAAAGGAAAAAAAAAGAAAAAGGAAATCAAGCACAAGGGCTGGTGAATTCTAGGATAGAGTTTTTAAACTTTGATGTCTAGGGAAAAAAAATCTAGAACAAACTAACAAATTGTAACTGTTAAAATGAGTGATAAATAAAATACATTTGTAAAGGACAATCTGTCAAATTAACCCACGTCTCTTCTGGGTGAGAGGTCTTCTGACAAATGAAACAGAAATCACATACCTAGCAAAGTTTCCTCTGTCTTATGTGATTCATTTACTGGCAAAATAGGCAAACACTAACTACATGAAGCTGTGACTACAAGGTGCAAAATTGTTAGGCCATGTACCAGACTGAAATGATCAAAGATTAACTCATAAAATGAGAGGCTATATTGACTGGAGTACATCTACCCCCTGTCTTTCATGAGTAACCCAACAGCTGCACTGAGCTCTCACTTGGCAGATCTATCTGGTACAAGAGGCAGATTGCAGTTTGATGTCTTTGATGTGGCATGGTGGTGGTGGGAAGAGCTAGATTTGCTCTTGCATAACCACAGCATCTCATCTCTTTGTTAACGGCTCTTTCCCAGCAGTGCTTGCCCTTTGCTAGCTCTCTTTGCTGTTAGGAGTGGTGATGAGAACTGAGCAAACGCTGGCACCAAAGCTGTCACTGCCTTTAAAGGGGGTGGCGATGCACTGTGCTTGTCACCACTGGAGATCCTGGGCTCAGTTCAGTGGTCTAAACATAGGGCTTGCAGTGTGACTGACATGCTTGGGGTTGCCAGATGTTTAACAGCACTCAAATCTTTCTTCAAGAGCTGCTAGACACCAATTGGGATCTCTGACAGCACTGGAGGCCTATGTTGAGGCAAGAAATCCAGTGAAGCCTAAAAAGGCAGCTCCATGTGATCGTTTGAACCACTCTCCAGGCTATGCTGATGGTACCAAGTAATGTCCACTGACTGTAATAAGAACTAGGATTCCTGTCTTGCATATAGACTCCTATATTTTTAATTAGTCAACATCTGAATCCTATCTCAGTTACTTGTTTATAGAACTCCAGGGAAACTGATGGAGCAGGTGACCTTATTGCTGTCTACAACTACCTGAGGGGTGGTTGTGGCCAGGAGGAGGTTGCTCTCTTCTCTCAGGTGGCCAGCTCCAGAACAAGAGCTGCGCCAGGGGAAATTTCGGCTCGAGGTGAGGAGAAAATTCTTCACTGAGAGAGTCATTGGACACTGGAATGGGCTGCCTGGGGAGGTGGTGGAGTCGTCATCCCTGGGGCAGTTCAAGGCAAGGTTGGATGTGGCACTTGGTGCCATGGTCTAGCCTTGGGCACTGTGGTGAAGGGTTGGACTTGATGATCTGTGAGGTCTCTTCCAACCTTGGTAATACTGTGATACTGTGATACTGTGTAACTTTTGCTGAACATTCAGCAGTAGAGGTCCAATACAAAACTGTTAAAGAGAATGGGTTTTGCACTGCCCCTCATAAATGAAGAGGCCTTCAAGTTCAACTTGGGCACAAAGATTCTTCACTGGGTTCAATTTATGGTTTTACTGTTACTGAGGGATGCAAAACGTTAACTCCTATTAACTGTTTTCTCCCCATTATCACTGAGCGTTTCTCCAGACACGGAAAGAGACACAAAACTTGTTCCCAGACATCTGGAAAATCAGTGCCAAACTAAGAAGACCACATGATTCTCAGCATGTCCACCCACTAAGACTTGCTGACCATGACAAATTTGAATTGCAACTCAAACATTTTTGCTGATCTAATAGAAATCTGTATTAAATTTCCTTGCACCAAAACTCGGAAGCAATAAAGGACAAAACACAAAGGAAAAGGAGAAATTTTAACCTACTCCATATGGATTCAAAGTATTGTTGCCATCTTGCACTTATCAGGGACCCCAGCTCTGAACACTTTACATATGTTTGGGATCACATCATGCTATATGGAAAAGTCTTGGTGTCTCCTTTCGTTACGTGAGGTTTGATCGTATTGTGCAAATGTTTGACCCCCAAGTGGAACAGAATCAGGCAAGGTGAAACCAGTCCCCATGCCTTGCTTAAAGCAGTCGTGTTCATCAACATCACAACGGGGCACAAGTTACCCCAAACACAAGGAGGACATTGAACTGTTGAAGTAGGTTTGGAGGAGGGCCACAAAGATGATCAGAGGGCTGTAGCACCTCCCCTATGGGGACAGAATAACAGTTGAGGCTGTTCAGCCTGGAGAAGAGAAGTTCTGGAAAAACCTTATAGCAGCCTTCAAGTACCTGAAGGGAGCCTACAAGAAAGCTGGGGAGGGACTTTTTTACAGGGGTTTGTAGTGACAGGACTAGGGGCAATGGATTGAAGCTGAAAGAGGGTAGATTTAGACTGCTTATTAGGAAGAAATTCTTTACAGTGAATGATGAGACACTGGAACAGGTTGCCCAGGGAGGCTGTGGACACCTTCTCACTGGAGGTGTTCAGGATCCTGTTGGAATGGGCTTTGTGCAGCTCTGTCTAGCAGAAGGTGTTCTGGTCCATGGTGTGCTGGTTGGAACTAGATAATCTTTAAGGTCCCTTCCAACCCAAACCCTTCTATAATTCTATGAAAAGTACAAAAATGGAAGCTTCCAGCCAAGAAAAATATATTACAGAATATTGAGAAACTGTGAGTAATTAAATGTATGATCCAACATCTCTCAGCTGTTTCATTCCCACTTTCATGTCATTTACTGAGGGTTAACAAAAAATTCATTCTTTCTCACACAGTGCTCCCTAGAGAATTTCTAAATTGTGTGATTTTTCCCTATTCTGCTTTCAGAAGTGTTACTGGAAAAATGTCTATTGTCCCCAGATGCCTGTTAATTGTGCTCAGTTTACTATGAAATGGTTGTTTTTTCCTCCCATGGCTTATGCTGCAATGCAAACCGAGATTGGCTCATCCATCTGAGCTCACGCTTTCTTGCACATTAACAACAGTGCAGAAGAAAGCTAAATTATGCCTACAGTTATTGCAGGCAGTCATGGTCTCCCAGCTAATCTCAGAGTAATGTCACTGGAATCCTATTATCTCCAGCAGTAGACATTAGTCTGGTTTAAGCAGCTCAGTCCCACTACGTTCCTCCTCCACCATTTAGTGAATTTGCAGGACTGAACTGCTCTATTAACAACCTTCAAACAGACTGAACTCAGTGCTTCATCGTAGTGCACATTTTGCTTGGCTGCACTTACAGGGTACATGTGTATGCAAAAATGAGGTGTTGAGGGCAACTAACTTTGGCAGTACAGAACTATTCACTTGAAAGATGGTAAATAGACTCTATTACTGAACAGACCAAAAGTGACCATGAACAAGACTCTTACCATCAGAATGGCCAGGTCCTGGAACAGTTTTCTCCTGGAACAGTTTTCTTCTAGAAATAATAAGTGTTAAAGTGTGAGCAGCTCAAATACAAGCCTAGTCCCTCATGCAGGCTGCAAAGGTTTAGTGCTCCAGCCTGCCTGGCAATAGACAACCTCTGTAGATGACTCCAAATCTGAAAGATGCCTATGCATCCATGGAGACTGCAGGCTTCTCACCCCATCATCATCTGCCTGCACCTCCCAGCCACTGACCTCAGAGTGCCTGGGATGGCATTAGAGCATTCACAGAATCACAGAATCCTAGAGTTGGAAGGGACCTCCAGAGAT
The DNA here is from genome assembly GCF_015220805.1 of Pogoniulus pusillus. Lineage (NCBI taxonomy): Eukaryota > Metazoa > Chordata > Aves > Piciformes > Lybiidae > Pogoniulus > Pogoniulus pusillus. The sequence continues at coordinate 24,367,126 of NC_087266.1, forward strand.
CATTGAATCCAACCTCCCTCTCCAGGTGGGTTTTTAAAGTCTGCAGAGAAGGAGACTCCACAACCCCACTGGGCAGCCTGTTCTCGTGCTCTGTCACTCTCACTCTAAAGAAGTTTCTCCTCATGTTGAGGTGAAACCTTCTATGTTCCAATTTGTAACACTTGCTCCTGGGCTTATTGCTGCTGAACAGCGCAAAGAGATTGGCCCCATCCACTTGACACACACCCCTCAGGCATTGTAGACATTGATGAGATCTCCTCTGTTTCTTCCTCAGACTAAACAGCCCCAGGTCTCTCAGTCTCTCAGTCTCTCTTTGCAGGGGAGATGCTCAAGTCCCCCAGTCATCCTCGTGGCTCTCTGCTGGACACTTTCCAGCAGGTGCCTGTCCCTTCTGAACTGGGGAGTCCAAAACTGGACACAGAGAAGCATACACTGTTCATTGCTAAATACTCCCTTTTCTTTAGTAAATCTACTGCTCCATCTGGCCTGGTAGTTTGAACTCCTAGAATATAACTTCACACAAAATAGAAAAGGAAAACTAAGGTACAAACTGGTGGAAAACCAGAAGAAGCCTGCTCAGCTGCACCTAAGACCTCTGATGCATTTTTAACATTTTGTCATGCACAGGAAAGGCATGAAGCTATCCCTAAAATACTCCAGCTGTTGCTGCAACAGACACAGGTTAAAAAATGGCCATGAAAGATGTAATTGGATATTCAGGCATTTGCAGGCTAACTCACCCTCAGAGCACTCAATTTCCTCTACTTCTCTCAGAATTTTCTTTACCTGTAATTTCATTTCAGCTCCTACTCACTGTGAGACTCACCAGTTTTATGGCACTCACGGGATTTGTGAGCTTGCCAAATACTCTTTTGCACCTGGTTGCAATGTATTTGGTGCCAAGACATGTCCAATTCATGCTTAATTAATCTATCAATCATATTAAATTGAAGTGCCTGACCATGAATGGTTGGATGTTTCAAGAAGAGCATTGGCACTTCTGTGTCTGAGTCAATATAACCATAAGTTACTTTTCCTGTAGTTAAAATTCTTAATTTGTTCTTATTACACATGGAAAAACCCAAATGTATTCTGAGAGTTCAGTGGGTTGTCATCTGTAGCACAGAGTCAAGTTGGAGGCCTGTAGCCAGTGATGTTCCCCAGGGATCAGTCCTGGGTCAAGTTTTGTTCAATATCTTTATCAGCGACTTGGATGAGGGCATTGAGTGTACCCTCAGCAAGTTCATTGATGATACAAAGCTGGTGGGGGTGGTGAACAGCTTGCCAGGGTGTGCTGCCATCCAATGAGGTCTGGATAGGCTGGAGAGATGGATGAAAGCAAACCACATGAAATGTCCTTACAATACAGGGTCCTGCACCTGGGGAGGAATAACAACAGGCATCAGTACAATTTGGGAGCTGCTCTGCTGGAAGGCAGCTCTGTGGAGAAAGACCTTGGAGTTCTGGTGGGCAGCAAGTTCTGCTTGGGCCAGCAATGTGCCCTTGTGGCCAAGTGGCATCCTGGGATGCATCAGGAAAAGTGTGTCCAGTGGGTCCAGGAAGGTTCTTCTCCCCTGCATAGGGTAAACACTCCAGGGGGAGTAACCCTGAACCTGACCCTGGGGGTCTTGACCCCTCCCCAGGGGTGGGTCTGAACACCACCAGGTCATGGTTAGCCCATTCCCCCTTTTTCTGTCCCATAAAAGCAGGGGGGCTTCCAGTTCATCTCTCTCGCTCTCTGCTGTTCCCTCTACCTCACCCTCCCGGCATCTCCCTGCATCGATCATACCACCACTAGCAGCTGTTTCACCACGGGGCCAGCGCCCACGAGGCAGACAAAGCCCCCAGCACAAACCTGGGTTGTATTTATACCTTTTGTATTTTGCTTTTCCCTTCCCCATACCTTTGTAAACTTCCCTACCTTAGATACCTTTTAGGTTATTGTTAAACTTTTCCTTTGAACTTCCAAATCGAGTGAGATTGATTCATTTGGGTGTGCTTACCTTTCTCTCTCTATATATATCTAATCCCTTTCTTTGGGAAAGGAGGGGGAAGAGGGAAGGGCACTCTACAAATTGTTATTGGTTCCATCAAATTTATTAGAGTCTCTGGGAATTTAAATCAGAACCTCAGACATCCCCCTCTACTCTGCCCTGGTGAGACCACACATGGAATATGGTGTCCAGTTTCGGGCTCCCCAGTTCAGGAGGAACACGCTCCTGCTGGAAAGAGTCCAGCAGAGAGCCATGAGGATGACTGGGGACTTGAGCATCTTCTCTATGGAGAGAGGCTGAGAGACCTGGGGCTGTTTAGTCTGGAGAAGACACAGAGGAGATCTCATCAATGTCTACAATACCTGAGGGGTGTGTGTCAAGTGGATGGGGCCAATCTCTTTGCGCTGTTCAGCAGCAATAAGCCAAGGAGCAAGTGCTACAAATTGGAACATAGAAGGTTTCACCTCAACATGAGGAGAAACTTCTTTAGAGTGAGAGTGACAGAGCATGAGAACAGGCTGCCCAGTGGGGTTGTGGAGTCTCCTTCTCTGCAGACTTTCAAAATCTGCCTGGGTGTGTTCCTGTGCAGGGGATCCTGCCTTGGCAGGGAGGTCAGACTGGATTATCTCTGGAGGTCCCTTCCAACCTCTAAAGTTCCATGATTTTGTGAGTTTAAAATGTTACCTTTGCTAGAGCTGTCACAGATCAAAACTGTGCTTGCTTGCATAGCATATGAGAAACCTTTGGCACAAGGGAGGTTGTGTGGAAGAGAAGGGAAAAAGCCCTGCAAAGGCTCCAAGACTACAGAAGTTTGCAATCTGTGCAACCCATGTCTCTTTAAGATGCTTTCTGTGAAAGCTCAAAAAGCTCCTTCTCAAATTAATTTTGCATACTTCCAGAGGCCACTAATGGATGTGAACACTGATGTTTTCTCTGGCAACTGCAAATAGAGGATCATGAACAAGGTCTTAGTGGAGCCAGCTGCAGGCCATGTGGTCTAGCTGAGCAATTAAAATACCTAGATAGTGCACTCAGTGCAATGTGTACAATTACCACATCTCCTCACCAGCTCATAATCTTGAGCCTTTCCAACAACAGCACTTCTGTTCTGGCTTTTGAACACAACCAAATAGCAGCAATTCATTAAAAGACTTGTTAAGTTGCTTAGAATAGCTTCAGTGTTGTGGTATTGCTTTCAGGCTGAGAAATCAATGAATCCTTTCCAAGCAGCCATAAATTGCCTCGAAATATTCCTTAATAATTTAAATTCTTGCTGAAGTCAACAGCATTAAACAGGTGTGGCTGAATGACAGAACTCAGCAGAGGACTGTCTGGGAAGAATGACAGAGGCCTGAGTGGAAGCTCAAAGCAGAGCAGCACACAGACACCTTCAGTAGGAAACAAACAGGGGTTTTTAATCACTTGACATTTTACCAGCAGAGGGAAACAGAGCACCTTGGCTGCAGTCTGCTCAGAGATGCAGGGCTCGCACTGGCGTCTTGAGTGTCCCTCTTCTTTGATGATGAGCTCTTCTTCTCCTGCCTTGTTTCCTGATGAACCCTCGAGCTGCTCTCTTGATTCCCACTGCTGTACACGAACCTGTCGACAGCCTCTGAGCAGGAGGGGGGCCACCCTATTTGCTCAGCTCAGAGAATGAACAATATCCTCAGCATCTTTCTGCCAGGGCTTCTCTCTTCCTGGAAATGGGATGTAAGTGAAACTCTCAACGTTGATTTTATGAAGTCAGGTTGCTAAATCTCCATTACAGCACTTAAATACAAGTTGTTTAATCTTCACTGCCCCTTGTCCTACCAGAGGGTGCAAGTGAGAAGAGGCTGTCCCTTCCTTCTTGACACTCAGTCCTCATATGTTTATACACATTAGACCCTCTCTCAATCTTGTCCCCTCCAGACTAAAACAGCCCAGTTCTCTCAAGCTTTCCTCACAGGGCAGTGCTCCAGATCCTTGATCATCCTTGTAGCTCTGCACTGGACTCTCTCAAGTAGATCTCTGTCCCTCTTGAACTGGGAAGCCCAAAACTGCATGCAATATTCCAGGTGATGTCTCACCAGGGCAGAGTAGAGGGGGAGGAGAACCTGCCTCCATCTGCTGTATGCACTCCTCTTAATGCAGCCCAGGATCCCATTGACCTTCTTGGCCTCAAGGGCACATTGCTGCCCCACGGATGGCTTGTTGTCCACGAGCACTCCCAGATCCTTCTCCACAGGACTGCTTTCCAGCAGATCGCTTCCCAAATTGTGCTGGTACAGTTTATTATTCCTTCCCAAGGACTCTGCACTTATCCCTGTTGAACGTCATTAGGTTCCCCTTTGCCCAGCTCTGCAGTCTGTCCAAGTCTCACTGAGTGGCCACACAGCCTCCACATGTGTCAGCCAAGCCTCCCACTTTGGTATCATCAGCAAACTTGCTATGCAGACTCTGTCTGTCCCCTCATCAATGTCATTGGTGAGGATGTCGGACAGCACCAGACCCAGCATTGATCCCTGGGGAACTCCACTAGTTACAGCTCTCCAGCTGGACCTGGCACCATTGATCACCACTCTTTGCACTCTACTCTGTAACCAGTTTTTGGACTCTGTTCTTGTAGGTGCCAATTTACTTTTGCAGCGTGGATTTCCTGGATGAGTTCTGATGCCTGAGCTTTGGAGGACACAGTGCAGTCCCAGCACTGCCTTGACAGAGACAAGGAGAAAGATCTTCTATTCACAGAATCATTGAATTGTAAGGGACCCCAAGGATCGTCTAGTTCCAACCTCCCTGCCAGAGCAGGAACATCCATACCTGGGGCAGGGCAATCTCAATCACTGTTATAGGCTGGGCAGTGACTGGCTTGAGAGAAGACCTGAGACAAGGGATTTGGGGGTACTAGTGCACAAGAAGCTCAATGTGAGCTGCCAGTGTGCACTTGCAGCCAGAAAGCAAACTGTATCCTGGGCTGCATCAAGAGGTGTGTGGCCAGCAGGTTGCAAAAGTGGTTCTGCCCCTCTACTCCACCCTGGTGAGACTCCACCTGGAGTAGAGTGTCCAGCTATGGAGACCCTATTGCAAGAAAGATTTGGATCATAGAATCATAGAATCAATCAGGTTGGAAGAGACCTCCAAGATCATCCACTCCAACCTAGCGCCCAGCCCTAGCCAGTCAACTAGACCATGGCACTAAGTGCCACAAGGGCTGGAGCACCTCTGCTATGGAGACAGGCTCAGAGAGTTGGGGTTGTTCAGTCTGGAGAGGCAAAGGTTCCAAGGAGACCTTACTGTGGCCTTACAGTAACTGAAGGGGGCCTACAGGAAAGCTGGTGAGGAACTTTTCAGGGTACCAGGTAGTGATAAGTCTAGGGGGAATGGAGCAAAGCTAGAAGTAGATAGGTTCAGATTGGATGTTAAGAAGAAGTTCTTCACTGTAAGAGTGGTGAGGCACTCAAATGGGTTGCCCAGTGAGATGGGGGAAGCCCCATACCTAGAGGTCTTTAAGGCCAGGCTGAATGTGGCTCTGAGCAACCTGATCTAGTGTGAGATGCCCCTGCCCATGGCAGGGAGGATGGAGCTAGGTGATCCTTGGGACCCCTTCTAGCCCTGACAATTCTGTCATTCTATGATCTTATGTGCCTGATGAGGTCAGGAAGTAAAGAGGAAAATAATTTTTAAGAGAAAATGTAGACAGGCAGCAGATAAGAGCATTTCATTACTCCTCTCTAATTTTATTCATGACTATTTTTTCTTGTCAGAGGAAATGCTGAACCAACTTGCTCAACACACAAAGGAGGTCTCCCACTGCTGCTCTTTGGTCAGTGCCAGTTCTTGTATGCAGCACACTGCAGAATACTTTCTCTTGTAATTCTTGCTCAAATGTGGCTAGCTTGAAGTTTCCATTAGGTTAGTAACCCCAGATCAGCTACATAAGGCATTCTACCAGCTCTATCTGGATTGATACAAACACACCCTTTTCTGTCAGCCATAGCTTGAGCACACCTTGAGTACTGTGTCCAGTTCTGGGCCCCTCAGTTCAAGAGAGATGTTGAGTTGCTGGAAGGTGTCCAGAGAAAGGCAACAAAGCTGATGGGGGGCCTGGAACACAAACCCTATGAGGAGAGGCTGAGGGAGCTGGGGGTGTTTAGCCTGGAGAAGAGGAGGCTCAGGGGTGACCTCATTGCTGTCTACAACTGCCTGAAGGGACATTGTAGCCAAGTGGGGGTTGATCTCTTCTCCCAGGCAACCAGCAATAGAACAAGGGGACACAGTCTCAAGTTGTGCCAGGGTAGGTCTAGGCTGGATGTTAGGAGGAAGTTCTTGCCAGAGAGAGTGATTGGCATTGGAATGGGCTGCCCAGGGAGGTGGTGGAGGCACCGTCCCTGGAGGTGTTGAAGAAAAGCCTGGATGAGGCACTTAGTGCCATGGTGTAGTTGACTGGCTAGGGCTGGGTGCTAGGTTGGAGTGGATGATCTTGGAGGTCTCTTCCAACCTGGTTTATTCTATGATTCTATGATTCTGAAAGCAGATTTTGTTGAAGATTCAAATAGCCTCTGGTTTTGATACTTGAGCCCTGTATGATGTCTAATGGAGGTGAATTCCTTTCACAATACAAGTGCCAGTCACAACGGGGGAAAGAAACTGCATGGCTAATTTGTAGGTCTTGCCAGTGAGTGTGCAGAAGTTGTCAGAGCATGGAAATTCACGTGCAGCTTCCCCAGCTGGCATCTGAAGTGTTTCAGAGATAATGTCATCTTTTCTTTGTGGGCAAAAGCTTGCTCGATACACTCAGCAGTCATTGGCCCCATCTGCTTGGAGTTCTGTGCCATGCAAAATGGAGGGATTTTAAAGAAAAAAAAATCCCTACATTCTTTTTAGGAAAAAACGTTTTTATGTACTGAAAAGGGAGAAATATCAGATCTTAGGATCTAATTGTGGGTGTTCTCACCATTTTCCTGCTATTCATTTACCTGTCTCTGTGGCTGACAACTTCAGATCAGCAGATCCCTTCCCTCCCCTCCCCTGCCCCTCCATCCTTTTCCCTTCCCTCCCTTTCCCTTTCCCTTTCCTTTTCCCTTTCCCTTTCCCTTTCCCTTTCCCTTTCCCTTTCCCTTTCCCTTTCCCTTTCCCTTTCCCTTTCCCTTTCCCTTTCCCTTTCCCTTTCCCTTTCCCTTTCCCTTTCCCCTTCTCTGTATTTCACCTCTCTGTACATGAAGACAAAAAGTTCATGGAAGGGCTGCACTTGTATAAGCCATTTCTTTCTCCTGGGAGCTTCCCCCCCTCCCCCCCCAGGAAACCTGCATCCCAGAAAAAGGTGTGGAAAAGGGAAGATCTGAGTATGCTACTGTTTTGATTCAGGAAAGAAAATCACTACAGTTTGTCTATCACAGAGGCCACTGCTCAAATTTTCTACTATCTTGCTACTCTTTCATTCCACACCTCTTCACATTCGGTGCCAAAGCCCCAAATCTCTTGCCCATGTTGCTGTAACCACAGATTCTGTTAGGAGGAGAGTTATTTAGAGTTCATTAGGGAGCATCTACTAATGGAAAGGAAGTGGCATTTTTATGTCTGTCATTTTTTCTTCTTGTATTTAAAAATAAAGAGCTCAGTTGCTGCAAACTGTCCCAGTGAAAGCATGTTGTGTTGATTATTTGGGTTGCAGTAATGAGTTTCCCTCTAATGCTATTGTCATTTGCTGATAGTTGTCGTGAATGATAACTGTTCAGCCTGAAGTTCTTTACATAGAATCATAGCATCATAGAATCATAGAATGGTCTGGGTTGGAAGGGACCTCCAGAGGTCATCTAGTCCAAACCCTCCTGCATTAATTAGGGACATCCTCAACCAGATCAGGTTGCCCAGAGCCCTGTCAAGCCTCACCTTGTATATCCACAGGGATGGAGCCTCAACCACCTTCCTGGGCGACCTGTTCCAGTGTTCCACTCCTCTTATGGTAAAGAATCTGTTCCTAACATCCAATTTAAACCCGCTCTTCTTTAGTTTGAAGTCATTGTCCCTTGTCCTTTCACCACAGGCTTCTGTAAACAGTCTCACTCCAGCCTTCTTGTAGGCTCCCTTCAGGTACCAGAAGGTCGTTATCACAGTATCACAGTATCACACAGTATCACAGTATTATTAGGATTGGAAGAGACCTCACAGATCATCAAGTCCAACCCTTTACCACAGAGCTCAAGGCTAGACCATGGCACCAAGTGCCACGTCCAATCCTGCCTTGAACAGCTCCAGGGACGGCGACTCCACCGCCTCCCCGGGCAGCCCATTCCAGTGTCCAATGACTCTCTCAGTGAAGAACTTTCTCCTCACCTCGAGCCGAAATTTCCCCTGGCGCAGCCTGAGGCTGTGTCCTCTTGTTCTGGTGCTGGCCACCAGAGAGAAGAGAGCAACCTCCTCCTGGCCACAACCACCCCTCAGGTAGTTGTAGACAGCAATAAGGTCTCCCCTGAGCCTCCTCTTCTCCAGGCTAAACAATCCCAGCTCCCTCAGCCTCTCCTCGTAGGGCTGTGCTCAAGGCCTCTCACCAGCCTCATCGCCCTTCTCTGGACACACTCAAGCATCTCAATGTCCCTCCTAAACTGGGGGGCCCAGAACTGAACACAGTACTCAAGGTGTGGTCTAAGCAGTGCAGAGTACAGGGGCAGAATGACCTCCCTGCTCCTGCTGACCACACCATTCCTGGTCTCCCTTCTCTTCTCCAGGCTGAACAACCCCAGCTCACTCAGCCTGTCTTCACAGCAGAGGTGTTCCAACTCCCTGATCATTTCCTGGTCTTCCTCTGGACCTGCTCCATCAGGTCCATGTCATCCCTGTATTGAGGGCTCCAGACCTGGACACAGTACTCCAGGTGAGGTCTTACCAGAGCTAAGCTTTTCCCCATTTTTGACAGCTGTTTTCCACATGCTCTTAAGATGTAAGGAAGAGTAGCTCAGATGTGGAGATCCAAACGAAGCATGAGAACACACACAGTATTTCACTAAACTGACTTGAAGTTGCTGTTCAATGGAGGATGTTGTTTCTTAAGGGAATAAGCTTCACCCAAGAAGCAGCTCACAGTAGCCCAGTGTTGTGAAGGGGTTTTGTCTGCGTTTTGGGGTAAGATATGAGGCTGGATTTTTGAAAGGTTTTTTAATAATCTAATAATGTATACAAAGAGAATTTCCCCCAAACTTCTATGCAGTTAACCCACACAAATTCTTTGTATGCGGTTAGTGGAATTAATTTACAGAATGTCTATTTGCAGCAGGATTAAGCAATTTGGTAGAGGTTTGGAAAGGTTCTAGGTAGAGTCTTGTGGCACAAAGTGCCACGGGTAAAGTCACTGAGATTTCTTAGCTGCTCAAATCGAGATTGTTCAGTTACTCACTAATTGGAGTCACAGTCTCTGTGGTCCCAAATATGTGTAGCGAAAGCCATGTGGTTGATCCTCGTGGATCTTCATAGCTCAGTTGGGATATTGGGGTGCGCTGTCTGAGAAGGCTCCACGGGCACGATCTGGCTGGGAACAGCGAGCTGGGAATGGTGACGGGCTGGGAGCGGTGGCTGGCCAGGAGCACCCTGGTCGATCGCCCACTGGATTGGTGCCAAGTACCGTGGGATGGAGTCATACACAGCTGTAGTGGCCCCAGGTGATGAAGAGGCTAGGAGCAGTGGGTGGAGGAGGGTGGCAGGAGCACTGAATTGCCCTATTTATGAGATGTGGGCCGAGATTGATGGTCCCTTTGGCCACAATACTGTCCAATAAGCGTCTGGCAGCAGGCCAGAACATGCCAAATAAGGAAGAGTCCATAGGTCTGGTACCCCCAAATATGGAGGGAGCACAGGTGGGCCACACGCTAAGCACGTCGGCTTATGCAACCTGTTTACATCAACCTCGTATAACCAGGGCAGGCCAGACTCTAAGGTGCCAGGCTTATTGTGCTCCTTTGTCTACTTAATTTGTTTTCCCCTGGTTTAGACTGAAAAACACCTTTCATTGGGAGCACATGTCCAGGCAAGCATAAGCCTGTGAATAACCCTATTTGGGCCTATGTGGCCCTCCACCACACCCAGTGAACCATCTCTGAATTCGTATCTTCGTAAATGTTGTCATACCCTTCTGGAGTGCTTGTGGCTTGTAAATGATTCAGATGGAAGCATTAGGCTGCATGGGATCACACGGAAGAGCTGTGAAACAGTGGGAATTGCACACAAGCTGGGGAAAGCGTGTGCAGGCAGCCTTCTCTAATCCTCAAAATCCCAAATCTGCTGGTGTTTCTGATGTCCACAGGAGAAGAAATTGCTTTGAGGCCGTTTAAAGAGAGCACTCTCCTCGCCCTGCCACGCTATTGCCTTCACCAAAGAATTGTAGCAACAGATCGTTTATAGCAAATCCTTCTGGAGTTCTATGGTATTTGGTTAACTTAACGACACTAAATTTTAATATTGAACCACTTTGCTCTCTTACTGTGATGTCAGTTTGAGGTGATTCCATGTCTACTTCTGTGTACATGCAGGTATTTAAATTAGTAACTGAGCTGACACTTCAGTGCCAAGGTTAGAGTTACATATATCTTTTAACATGCCAATAAAGAATTACCAGACTTGTGCAGCTCTTGCCTTTGGATTTAATCTGTCTGTTCTGAAGTGCTAAGTAATAGGTAGTGAAGCTGTTTTGAAGATTTTTGTAGTTAATTTGTGGTGAATTTTTTTTAACCACAGGCAGTCAATACACTTGCAAACTCAGGCTGGTAATTTACCAAGGCATGAAAACTCTCTGAATTCAGAATGATCATATTAAAAGATGAAGCATTCATGGAAATAAGCAGATATATAGAGAGATATACACATTAGTAGAAATCTCCATGCAACTCTTTAAAGTACTAGCACTGCTAGTATACTAGACACATGGATAAGTAGCCAAGGAGCAATCTTTTAACACAACTTCTCTCTTACAGCTGTGAATTTAACACAGATCCCTCCCCCATTAATTCCCATGGAAGAAGGCTACAATTTGTCTTCCCTGTCTTAGATCTCTGGGCTATGGCTTTCATTTTGTTTTGCTGAGGAGATTAGGACCAGGAGAAGAGCTTTGTGCTCCTTTGCACCACATCCCCCATCCCAGCCTTAGAAATGCTCGGCCCCTCATCAGGGTTTAAATTCTATGCAGGGAACAGAGAGACGGCAGTGGTGTGGGTGGTGCTGCTCTGTAGCCTGTACTCCGTGCATCCCCCCCTTCCGCCACGATGCTGAGAGGGAAGGGAGGTGCTGGGAGGAACATGGCTGGAGCTGTGGAAAAGTCCTGTCCTCAACACTTGCCAGAGCTGAGGAACCAGCAAACAGCAACTGCTGCCTCACATTTTAAGAGACTGGCAGCTCAGGTCTTAATGTTGCACAGGGACTTTTCAGGATGAAGTGTCTCATAATAATAAACTGAGACTTTGCACATTCACCTCTCAGCATGTGCAGTTTTTGCACATGAATGCAGATTCTGCAACAACTGACACTGTTGATTGGTTTTGTTAGACCAGCTGCTCCTTTGGAGCTGATTTTCTCACAATTAGTCTCTCTCTGGAGCACCAATTGTGACATGAAGGTTTGTTACTGGATTCCAAGGGGGAATACTGAAAAGCTGAGGGAGCAGATTTTAAAGGAAGGACTAAACACTTAGATTTGCCTAAACAGCTTGAATTTGCCCTTGTGACCCATTCCTCATCTCTGGGACCAGTTTCTTGTAGAAGGCTCTTCCATTTTGACAAATGCAGAAAAATTACTAAATATTAGAATAACTCATGCTAGCAGCATTCAAATGAGGGAGCAGTGCTTGACTGATAATCCTTAGAAGCACTTGGAGCATTGTATCCTCATCCAAAACCTCACCCATGGGCAATGTGCTGCTCTGTGCCCCCGGTGCCTCTACGATCAGCAAAGCCTGCCCAGAATCAGTTGAGCTGTGACAGTTTCCACTGTCTAAATGATAACTTGTGTCACCCGGGGTGCTGTGTTCTTCTATGATGGTCACTAGAGGTGACAGGTTACAGTGGTGTTAAAGTGCTGCCTTCTTCTTGTGCTAGTTTGAGCCTAGCTAGAATGTTTTGGTGAGAAGAATAAGATTATAGGCTGTGAAAAGGAAACAATGTTGATGTCTACTTCACTCATAGGCTTCCTGAGATGTATAAGAACAAGAACACAAACACAGATAATAGTCACTCTCTGTCTCTCTGGGCTTTGTGATGAACTTCTTTCTCTCACCTAACCTGCCGTCTGTGCGACTAATCCATCTGCTTCCTAACCCCCCCTGGCCGACCCACCAAACTCCCTTGAGTGTAAGGCAAAGTCTTGGGTAAGGTAGAGGGTTGGGAGGAAGGTGGAAGGGTGGTTGAGAGCCCCTCCTGGGGACTCAGGTTTCTGGGAGAGGGGTTGTGTCTCCGCATTACTTTTTAACTTGTATATTTCTGTATATATTGTGAATATCTGCTTGTATATTGTGCTAAGCTGTAATTATAAAGCTTCATGCAATTTCCAGAGACCCTGAGTCTAGCCTGGGTGATTTTTTCAAAGGGGGTGTGGTGTGGTGTGTGCAGTTAACACCCAAACCATTACACTTCTCTAAGGGCACCATGGCCATTAGTTTGTTCAGGGCCACAAATGCAGTGGACTTCAACGTCTTCTGAGCAGGATCACTGTGTGAGCAGACCTAGTTATCAACATGCATGGTTGCTAATGTAATCTTTTATAGTGTAGATACTTATTTAAGTTGTCAAATATTGACCTTCCAGTGAAGAGTTCAAAAGTAGATACGAGGAACCATAAAGAAGCAGTCAGCTTCACAAGAACAAGTCCTTGTTCTTTCTCCTTTGTAGGTCAGATGGATGCTCAGGTACTGGCCATTTAACAAACTACATGCCAGTAACTAATGTACTGTGTTTCCACCCTCATAGTCTGCCCCACAAGTATTCAAATACCTCACTGAGAGTGGTCCAGGCTAAGTTAACTTGTCTAGTAATTGAGAAGAGCTCAGAGCTCATAAACAGGGGAAACTCAGCTCTGCAGTCCCACAAGTGAAGTTGAGCTACAATAGCTGAGTGCAGGTGACTTTATGTAAGCTGGGTATCAAAGCTCCCTTTTGAGCCCTTGGAGACCCACTTGGTCTGGCCTGCCCCATTTGGAGGCTGCTTAGTTGGTCAGTAGGGGTACTTGCTTTGGGAAAAGCTGAATCCTTCCTTGGTTTGACTGCCTGCATCGATAGGCACATGATCCAAGTCTGCTCTTCTATCTGCCTTCCCAAACAAAGGTCCAGGATATCACAGGTGTTCTTAGGTGGCTTTAGGAGCCTATAGATGAGCATAGAATAAACCCTAGGGAGTGGAGTGGTGCACCAGGTGCAGATCACGACTGTATTGACTAAGCTGTAGGAGGACATCAGACACCCAGCTCACACTGCATGTCCACAAAAACAAGGTGTTCAAATCTGGAGCTGACCTTGCTCCTGTCCAACTGTTTCTGTGGCATGACTAATTTATCAAACCACAGTAGCTGGATTGTGCGGCCAAATTTTCCTTAGCTGCTGCCAGGAGAGATTTCCCCTGCTCTCATTTTAGATTTATCTTTCCCATCCACAGCAGGGCACTTGTTCCTACTCTCTCACATTGTTATTATCTTGTAGCACCTAAGGCAGTGGGGTAAAACAGACTGTTAAAGATAAAACACAAACACGTGGTACCACTCAGTTGTGGCTAGAGCAGTCTCTGGTAACTGGCTTCTGCACAGATGTGACAAATTCCAGCCTGATGTAAAAAGAGCTCAGGGCTCAGTAAGTGTTGGCCTGCTTGTAGCTTTATGCAGGCATTTCATGCTAACAGCTCAATGTGGCAGTCAAGTACAGCCTTTCCACACCTCATTCCCCGATGATGGTGTGTTAGAAGAAATAATTTTCACACTGTGGCTGCAAAAGATCACAAAAAAAATCTCAGTAATATATGAACCTGGCACCTCCTCACCATTTCGAGCTCAGTTATGCTGACAAGCTGTGACACTGTGCTGCAGGATGGTCTCACAGGTGACCTGAAACACCATCTGCCGTACAGACCACTGCTCCATCACACAATCTCATACGGATGCTCAGAGGCACGCTTTACAGGAGGCAGGGATCGTGATTGTTCTGCCAGTTTTAATGTCTGTTCAAGTGTGTATCAGTGATGTTTTGTTTTTTTTCTGCATGCTAGAGCCTGGAAGAAACAAGCTGTTTTCTGATTACAGAGATCTGAGCTACATGCATATTGTTCTCGGTTGCACAGGGTGTTTGATTACTAACATTTTGGAAATTGCAGACTCCTCTGGCAGACCCCATTCTTTTCTGCAATCTCACAGCATGAGCTTCATTGTCCCTTGAAAAGGATTGTAGTTTATAGCACAATTTACTTCTTCTTCCCTTAAATTAACTTTCATCTGTGTTTTTCACAGATGCAGCTGGAGCACGTGCTGGAAAGCACTAACAAGGGCATCATTCCATTGCTTTCAGTATTAAGCATGCTCCTGTTAACAGTAGCTGCAATGATAGGCAGGATCTCTGACTCTGAAGCAGGTTCTGACTGAGCTAGTGACTCCATAAACCCAGAACATGATGAGCTACACCATGGGAGTCTGCAGCTGAAGCATGTGTAATAGGTACACATGAAGTACAGGAGTACAGTGAAGTCTGTGTAATTCACTACTGGAGGAAGTACAAAATTACCTTATCTTATCTTACTGAATATGGCAGAGAGTGTCCTTTGTATATGAGTAACCTAAGGGTTTTGGTCAAAGTTTTTTAAGTGGTGCAAGGTTGTAGTGGGAAGGTAATACTTGTAAAGTTGGGCAAACAAATGGGAGCTCTTTGGACATACTGACCTTTTTTGTGCCTGTGCAGTGTAATCACAGCTGCTATCAAGTAGAAAGAAGAGGATAGAAGTAGCTCTACTTGTGGTGGTAATAGGGAGCATTCCTCCCATAGAAAGGGCAGCAAAGAAGAGACAGATGAAGAGAAATGGTATCTGAGTCTGAGTAGTAGTTGCAGGATAATATTCAATATTATCCACTAGTTCAGAAGAGCTGTGGAACAACTGGAGAAGGTCCAGCAGAGGGCTACCAAGGTAAGGGACCCTAGGGCTACCAAGGGCTACTGGGACCCTAGAACACACAATTTAGAAGAAGAGCTTGAAGCACCTGAGCTGATTTACTCTAGAAAAAGGGATGCATTGTAGCCAGGTGGGGGGTGGCCTCTTCTCCCAGGCAACCAGCAA
Source organism: Pogoniulus pusillus (assembly GCF_015220805.1). Lineage (NCBI taxonomy): Eukaryota > Metazoa > Chordata > Aves > Piciformes > Lybiidae > Pogoniulus > Pogoniulus pusillus. The sequence continues at coordinate 24,382,385 of NC_087266.1, forward strand.
TAGAACAAGGGGACACAGTCTCAAGTTGTGCCAGGGGAGGTATAGGCTGGATATTAGGAAGAAGTTCTTCCCAGAGAGAGTGATTTCCCATTGGAATGGGCTGCCCAGGGAGGTGGTGGAGGCACCGTCCCTGGGGATCTTCAAGAAAAGCCTGGATGAGGCACTTGGTGCCATGGTCTAGTTGATTGGATAGGGCTGGGTGCTAGGTTGGACTGGATGATCTTGGAGGTCTCTTCCAACCTGGTTGATTCTATGATTCTATGATTCTAAGGGCTCTTTTAACAGCTGCCTAATACTGCCTACAGCTGCCTGGAAGACTACAAAACCTTGCAGTCAAACTCTTCCTAGTAGAGCCAGACAACAACAGGGGCAACAGCTATAAGATATGGCCTGGAAGTTTAAGGTAGGATATAACAGGTTTATCAAAAGAGTAAACTTTTTTACTGGCACTGTCACTCAGAGATAAAAATCCCCATTTCTGGATATTTTCAAGATTTTTCTAGCTGGTGCAAGACTGCCCTGATCTAACTTGGCAATAACTCTGTTTTGAGTAAGAAATTGGACCAGAGATCTCCAGAGATCCCTTCCAGCCAAGACAGAATCACAGAATCAGAATCAATCAGGTTGGAAAAGACCTTCATGATCATCAAGTCCAACCTATCACCCAACATTATCGAACCAACTAAATCATGGCACCAAGCGCTACATCCAGTGTCTATTTAAACACTTCCAAAGACAGTGACTCCAATCCCAGGCAGTCCATTCCAATGGCCAATCACTCTTTCTGTGAAGCCTAAATCTGCCCTGTTGCAGCTTGAGATGGTGTTCTCTTGTTCTGTCACTCAGCACCTGAGAAAAGAGACTAACTCCCATCTGGCCACAGCCTCCTTTCAGGTAGCTGTAGACAGCACTAAGGCCTCCTCTTCTTCATGCTAAACAATGCCAGCTCCTAAGTGCAGCTATGCTCTGCTTGCATCCAGACCCTCAACGTAACTTTGCTGGCAAAACATGATCAGTGTACAGCAGCACCTGCTGCTCCTGTGGGGTGTGATCTACCTCATCATTCCCTTCCCAAAAGTTTAGGTTTTCTCTCTCTTCTCTCAGATTATTTCTCTGCTGCTAAATAAATGGCAGGTAGCAAGGAAGCCAACTTCACAAACCATTATCCAACACACTTTCCTGTAGGTGGTTCTGGCAGGTTATTGACCAAATTCCATGGGCCACAAGACACATTGCAGCTTGAGCACCTCAGCTTATCTAGGAATCCTCAGGCTGCAAGCTGCATCTCCTGCCAACAGTGTCAAGGAAGCAGCCCAGAAGGATGACTCTCTTCTCCATGAATAGCTGATGAAGGAGGCATGGAAAGGGCAGCAAAAGTGTAACTCCCTCAGGTTCATAATCAGAGACTCCAAGTGCTCTGCAAAGAGCCTCTAGAAATGAAAGGTACAACGTACAATGTGCACCCCTAGGCTTGTAAATATCTCTGCTGAGGACAAGATTTGGCAAAGAGGAGACAGGCAGCCAGACAGAGCTGTCACTGGTGGTTTGGGAGAACTTGATCACTCAGCAATGCAACCAAAAGAAATTCTTGTTTCTGGCATGCTGAATTACATGGATAGCTGTTCAGGTGGAAGGTAGAGTATGAGCCAGACAATACCATATCCAATTGGCTGTGCAATTCAAATTCAGATAGTCCTAGCTACTTGTGGGAATGCAGAACGCAGAAGAGTTGTGGGGTGCAGGTGCAGGAGAGCCACGGGAATGGAGCGAAGAGAAAGGACAACAGGCAGGTCCTTGTAATAACAGGCCTTGGTTCTCACATGCAGCTGGCCACCTTATCTCAGAAGGGGTAGATAATGGACCTTGGCTAACGAGAATAACAAGGCGTGTACTCACGCAGATGTGGTGGGCTGTCCCTGACTAATTATCACAGTATCACAGTATCATCAGGGTTGGAAGAGACCTCACAGATCATCAAGTCCAACCCTTTACCACAGAGCTCAAGGCTAGACCATGGCACCAAGTGCCACGTCCAACCTTGCCTTGAACTGCCCCAGGGACGGCGACTCCACCACCTCCCCGGGCAGCCCATTCCAGTGTCCAATGACTCTCTCAGTGAAGAACTTTCTCCTCACCTCCAGCCTAAATCTCCCCTGGCGCAGCCTGAGGCTGTGTCCTCTTGTTCTGGTGCTGGCCACCTGAGAGAAGAGAGCAACCTCCTCCTGGCCACAACCACCCCTCAGGTAGTTGTAGACAGCAATAAGGTCACCCCTGAGCCTCCTCTTCTCCAGGCTAAACAATCCCAGCTCCCTCAGCCTCTCCTCATAGGGCTGTGCTCAAGGCCTCTCACCAGCCTCGTCGCCCTTCTCTGGACACGCTCAAGCATCTCAATGTCCTTCCTAAACTGGGGGGCCCAGAACTGAACACAGTACTCAAGGTGTGGTCTAACCAGTGCAGAGTACAGGGGCAGAATGACCTCCCTGCTCCTGCTGGCCACACCATTCCTGATGCAGGCCAGGATGACACTGGCTCTCTTGGCCACCTGGGCACACTGCTGGCTCATGTTCAGGTGGGTATCAGTCAGTACCCCCAGATCCCTCTCTGTCTGGCTGCTCTCCAGCCACTCCAACCCTAGCCTGTATCTCTGCATGGGGTTGTTGTGGCCAAAGTGCAGCACCTTGCACTTGGAGCTATTGAACCCCATCCCATTGGACTTTGCCCATCTGTGCAGGCGGTCAAGGTCCCTCTGCAGAGCCCTTCTGCCTTCCAACTCAGTCACATCTGCCCCCAGCTTGGTGTCATCTGATAATGTGTAGGCATGTGCTCTACTGGCTGAGTGTATATATTCAGGCTGTTGCCATCAATAAAATGGGCTTCTGCATAATTCACATTGAATCATCTGGAGACCCTTGTGGCTGGCCCAAAACCATACTGGTCTATGGGCTTGTTTACCGTGGTCCTGCAGCAAGCAGTGATAGCAGGCAGTGCAACCTGCAACAGCTACTGACTCTGCAAGAGGCAGTTCTGATCTGTTAGAAAAAACAAACCTTTCATCTTAATACTGTGACCTATGAGCTGCCCAAACCAAAGTTTTCTGCTCAGGAAAGCCATTTCCAGACACTTGTCTGACTTAGCCAGGCCAGAAGCTGATACTGAACCCCATCATATGTGGAATTAAGGTAAAACTCTCTTTTTCCTTCCTGAACTCAGCTGCCAAGTGATGGAGAAGAAGATACAAGAATGTGTGGGTAGGAGGTAAGGCTGAAGAAGAGAAGCTGAGATGCTGGAGCTTCTAGGACTGCCTGAAGAAAACAAAAGCTAATGGAATGCAAAACCTCTGACAGCAGATGAAGATAGACAAGCGTGGGATAAACACTGACTGGAGGAAATTTCTGTTCATGAATATTGGCTGATTTGTCTCCAGAATAGAGATGGGCCTCTGAGAGCACATCGTGACATGAACTGCTTCTCAGACAATGACACTGTTGAGGCTATGTGCAGGACCTGAGCATGCATGGTGTGAATAACAGATTTCCACAAGCCAAATGACTCTGCAGAAGGAAATGCTGTCTCTTTCATCAGCCAATTATTCACTTTCAGGAAAGCAGGATGAGGGGAGAGAGAGACTAGTAGCAGATATTGGTATTCAAGAGCATAATTAGACTTTTAATCTATCTGCTACACAGGAGGCAAAATTCTCAATATAAATGCTAAGTATTGCATGCTCTTATTATGAAGGATGCATGAATATGCATTGTTGTTGCTGGTATGGGGAGCCTATCTGGTCATCCTCTGATTTTCACAGAACCACAGAAGGCTGGGGCTTGAAGTGACCTCAAAAGATCATCTAGTCCAACCCCCCTGCTGGAGCAGGATCACCTATACCAGATCAAACAGGAACACATCCAGGCAGATTTTGAATATCTCCAGAGAGGGAGACTCCACAGCTCCCCTGGGCAGCCTGTTCCAGCGTTCTGTCACCCTCACAGTGAAAAAAAATCATCCCTATGTATACATGGAACTTCCTATGCCTCAGCTTCCACCCATTGCCCCTTGTCCTGTCATTGAGCATCACCAAGACTGTTTTGCCACAGTCTGGGCAGGCAAGAAGAGTGCTAAGGAAGCCAGCCAGAGACTCTATCTGAGGATATCTCCAAGACGACAAGCCAAGACTGAGATGGGTGTAACAGAGGGTTAGAATAAAATCAACTCTGGCTGAGCTCTCCCAATTCAGGTGAGATTTCCTACCATTTGTCTGGTCTGGGGAACTTGAATCTTTCTCTCCCTGTGTCGTTGTGTTGATTTGAGGCTAATTGGAATATTTTAATGAGAGAAATTAAATCATGATTGTGAAAAGAAAATAATGATGGAATCTATACCTGTATTCATTGGTTTTAAACAATCACTATCACTTGGGGATGTCACTTGGTCTAATCACTTCCTCTTAACTCCAATCTAGTATCTCTCCTCCTCTAATCTCAGCTAACAACTAACATGTATGTTTTGCTGGCTTCTTTTTTTGTTTGCCTGTCTGAGAGAGAAAGAGGCAGGTAGCTTTGAGCCCTCTCGGGCAGGCAGTTTCTTTGTCTGGGAGGGAGTTTGGGTTTCCATATGATTTCTCATTTGTATATAATTGTAAATACTTGTAAGTATATTGTGTATATGTGCTTGTAAATCTTGCCATGCTGTAAATATAGCTTCATCTTACTTCCAAGACATCTGAGCTGGTCTGGTAAATTTCAAACAGTGTGGGGCTGAGGGAGCCAAGGGAGGAAGTTCCTAACCCATCTCAGTTGTGTGGAGGAGTGGACAGAAACTGTAAGCCAGATAAAAATGCTTCCCTAAGATGAAGCAGGGGATGGAGCTGCTGGGACTGGGCTTTGCAGTCACTTGTAGACATCTGTTCAACCTTGCTGGGACTGCTGATGGAAGTGAGGAGAGGTGAGCAGATTTAAATTACTTCCAATATCTCCTGCTTCCTCAAGTCCCTTCCTGTTGTAGAATGGGAATCACAGAGTCAAAAATCCTCTAGGGACTAGAGAATGTCCAGGGGGAGGATACAGGAAAGTGTAAACCTGTTATTCAATCCCATAATTCTGTTATGGCCAGCTCATCCTCCTTTCACAGAGCCAGAGAATCACAGAAACATTCCGTCCTGGAGTCAGGTATACCCCAAAATTCCTCACCTTTTGTGGTTTGAAAGGGAGAGGAAGGGTATGAAAAGACCTGTTTCCCCCCCAGCCCTGCAGGCGTGAAGGTGGGGAGCAAAGGGCCCTTCTGGCACAAGGGGTGCCCGTGCAGTGCCCACGCTGGGATCGGGCTGGGATTGGCTGTGGCCTTCACGCCTAGGCAGTGGTAACTCTGCTCTTTGTCTAGGGAGGGTATAAATATTGGGATGCTTCCCACCTTGGGGTTCCTGCCTTAGAGTTCTCCCCTGCCTGGATAGTTCCTGCAGAAGGAGTACCCTGGCACTCCGAAGGACAAGCTCCTGAGGGACAGGACCCTCCCTGCTTTGGATGGCTTCCCACCATAAGCACCCCCTTTATGCAGCTTGATAGGCCTTAAGGAGCCTTAAGGAGCCTTAAGAGAGTGAGGGGACAAGCGTCTGGAGCTGCCTTTCTCTCAGCCTGACTCACCTGTGAGTAAACTTTAGGCTCAGCCTGGTTAATAGTGGGGAATGCTGTGTTTAGTAGCTTAGCCTTTTCCACCTCCTGACTTCTAAAATAGGCAAATTTACCTATGGTATCCTTGTGAGATCTTCTCAATCTAACTGAATCTGCTAATTAAAACTAAATTAATTTCTGTATATAGTTTTGGGGGTAGGTTTCAGGAAAGTAAAAGAATTCTATTTTTATATATATTCCTGAGTTGGCCACATTAATTCCCTGCCTCCACAACACATTCCAGTTGGAAAAGACCCTCGGGATCACCAAGTCCAACTGTTATCCCTGGTCTACAAGGTTCACCCTTAAACCATATCCCCAAGCACCACATCCAAATGACTTTTAAACGCATCCAGGGTTGGTGACTCCACCACCTCCCAGGGCAGCCCATTCCAATGCCTGGCCACTCTTGCTGTGAAAAAATGTTTCCTAATGTCCAGTCTAAACCTACCCAGATGCAGCTTGAGGCCATTCCTTCTTGTTCTATCACTATTTACCTGTAATAAGAGATCAGCAGCAGCCTCAACGTGATGTCCTGTCAGGTAGCTGTAGACAGTGATGAGGTCTCCCCTCAGCCTCCTCTTCTTCAAACTAAACAGCCCTCTCCCTCCTGCCTGCTGTCCTGTTGGGAGCTACTTATCAGGGTAAACATGAAGGAGCAAGCCTGTTTGTGGCCTCCAGAGGCTTTGCTTGGTCCTGTGGGTGGCAGAGGCACTGGGCAGATGGAGGAGAGGAGCACCAGGGATTGTAGACTAGTTTTGGGTTGAGGGAAGGTTTAAGGGAGTTTCTATGTATCCTGTATATGCTCTGCAATGTTTCTGTATCTTTCTTTTCAAATATAATTCCGTATTTCTTTCCAATTCATTTGAGAGCCTCTCATTCTGTCAGCTCTTTAAGAAGCCATGACACTTCCCGATGCCTTCGTGTGCTTCAAACAAACACATCTGCTTGCTTCAAACAAACATGTCTGCTTGATGCAAACAAACATATCTGCTGCAGAAGGTTCATTTGCTGCTACACTACCACATCTCTTGTAGGATCTATTCAGTGTCCAGTGAAATGATTAAATCCTGGCTCCAGGCTGTTTGTGCAGTGTCAACATTATGTCGCATGGCTTTGAACAGGGCCCTGGCTGATGGTGTCAGGACTATGTGCACTAAACTACATCCTGCGAATGGGTATTGAAGCAAAGTGCTGGTCAGTCCCATCATAGAATCATAGAATCAACCAGGCTGGAAGAGACCTCCAAGATCATCCAGTCCAACCTAGCACCCAGCCCTAGCCAGTCAACTAGACCATGGCACTAAGTGCCTCATCCAGGCTTTTCTTGAACGCCTCCAGGGATGGTGCCTCCACCACCTCCCTGGGCAGCCCATTGCAATGCCAATCACTCTCTCTGGCAGGAACTTCCTCCTAACATCCAGCCTATATTTCCCCCAGCACAACTTGAGACTGTGTCCCCTTGTTCTATTGCTGGTTGCCTGGGAGAAGAGGCCAACCCCCACCTGGCTACAGTGTCCCTTCAGGTAGCTGTAGACAGCAATGAGGTCACCCCTGAGCCTCCTCTTCTCCAGGCTAAACAACCCCAGCTCCCTCAGCCTCTCCTCATAGGGTTTGTGCTCCAGGCCCCTCACCATCTTTGTTGCCCTTCTCTGGACACGTTCCAGCACCTCAGCATCTCTCTTGAATTGAGGGGCCCAGAAGTGGACACAGGACTCAAGGTGTGGCCTGACCAGTGCTGAGTACAGGGGAAGAATAACCTCCCTTGTCCTACTGGCCACACTGTTCCTGATGCAGGCCAGGATGCCATTGGCTCTCTTGGCCACCTGGGCACACTGCTGGCTCATCTTCAGCCTACTATCTATCTGTACCCCCAGGTCCCTTTCCTCCTGGCTGCTCTCCAGCCACTCAGTCCCCAGCCTGTAGCTTCCCATCACAGGATCTTGTTAATTACTGCTGCTCAAGGAACATTATTTATGCAGTAAGTTATTAATGAATTCAGCTCTGTGAAAATGTGAAACTGTTGCCTGTCATTTGGCTGAATGAATAACAGTGCATGGGGCACTTGCAGCAAACACCTTGTCTTCCTGATCTGAAGGAAAAAGAGAGAAGCATTTTCTTTGGATGACTGCAAATGTATGGAAAACATTTTTCTTCTCCATAATCAGATCTGATTTTACTAGGAACTATATACAAATTAAGGAGCATAATGAGTTCCTAGCAACTGTCAGGAGAAGGAACGTAGCCTGCAATAGGGAGACACCACTGGATTAAAAACAAGCTGCTCTCTTCAAAGGTAGTGTTGAATCCTCATTGTCTTTGGTAGGTGCAGGAAATAAATTTACTTGGGAAATATGTATAAATAGGATCTAGTTTCCATAGGGACATTCAATTTGTCGAAGAAAATAATCAAAGAGGAGAAGAAGAGAAGTGTCTGCTACTTAATTCAGATCTGCCCCTTCTAGAAGCTTGGGCTCCAGGCACCTCAGCAATTCACTGCACTGCATTACTGTGAGCATGAGTAGCAGCACTGTGGGTGACTTTTTCTCTAATGTCTTCTTCTTGTTACTTTGCAATAAATAACTCCTGAAGAACTTCAGAGGGTGAATTCTGTGTTTCAGGTATGGGTTTGCCAGTGAAATTGCCATCACTATGTGAGCATGGGAACAAATGTCCAGAGTGGGCCAAGAGTGACATTTCCAACAGCTGGACTGACCGAGGCCATAAGGATGGAGCCAAATGATTGAGAGACACAGCTTCTCACCCAGAGGGGTTGCCTTAACCAGCACGAGGTTCAGGTGGAGGGAGGAAAGTCTCTTCAGCACAAAGTGGTTGTCCAGCCTGTGGTTGCTGGCAGCATGAGCTTTGCTGGGGAAAAAAATTTACTCTCCTTCAGACCAAAGCCAGCTGTCTGGCACTGGAGGAGGAAGCATCTTAGGAAGAAGAAGAAGGAGAAGAAGAAGAAGAAGATCACTCAGTCCAACCTAGCACCCAGCCCTAGCCAGTCAACTAGACCATGGCACTAAGTGCCTCAGCCAGGCTTCTCTTGAACACCTCCAGGGACAGTGACTCCACCACCTCCCTGGGCAGCCCATTCCAATTCCAATCACTCTCTCTGTCAAGAACTTCCTCCTAACATCCAGCCTAGACCTCCCTTGGCACAACTTGAGACTGTGTCCCCTTGTTCTATTGCTGGTTGCCTGGGAGAAGAGGCCACCCCCCACCTGGCTACAGCCTCCCTTCAGGTAGTTGTAGATAGCAATGATGTCCCCCCTGAGCCTCCTTTTCTCCAGGCTAAACACCCCCAGCTCCCTCAGCCTCTCCTCACAGGGTTTGTGTTCCAGGCCTTTCACCAGCTTTGTTGACCTTCTCTGGACATGTTCCAGCACCTCAACATCTCTCTTGAATTGAGGAGCCCAGAACTGGACACAGCACTCAAGGTGTGGCCTGACCAGTGCTGAGTACAGGGGCAGTGACCTCCCTTGTCCTACTGGCCACACTGTTCCTGATCCAGGCCAGGATGCCATTGGCTCTCTTGGCCACCTGGGCACACTGCTGGCTCATCTTCAGCCTACTATCTATCAGTACCCCCAGGTCCCTTTCCTCCTGGCTGCTCTCCAGCCACTCTGTCCCCAGCCTGTACCACTGCTTGTGGTTGCTGTGGCCCAAGTGTAGAACCCTGCACTTGGCCTTGTTAAATCTCATCCCATTGGCCTCTGCCCACCCATCCAGCCTGTTCAGGTCCCTCTGCAGGGCTCTCCTACCTTCCAACAGATCAACACCTGCTCCTAGCTGGGTGTCATCTGCAGGCTTTCTGATGATGGACTCAATCCCCTCATCCAGATCATCAATAAAGATGTTGAACAGGACTGGGCCCAACACTGACCCTTGGGGCACACCACTAGTGACAGCTGCCAACTGGATGTGGCACCATTCACCACCACTCTCTGGGCTCTGCCATCCAGCCAGTTCCTGACCCAGCACAGAGTGAATCTGTCCAAGCCATGAGCTGCCAGCTTGACTAGGAGCTTCTTGTGGCAGACAGTGTCAAAGGCTTTGCTGAAGTCCAAGTAGACTACATCCACAGCCTGCCCCACATTCACCAGGCAGGTAACCTGATCATAAAAGGAGATCAGGTTGGTGAGACAGGACCTGCCCTTTCTAAACCCATGCTGGCTGGGCCTGATCCCTTGGCCATCCTGTAGGTGCTTTGTGATGGCACTCAAGATGACCTGTTCCATGTCCTTGCCTGGCACCAAGGTCAGGATGACAGGTCTGTAGTTTTCCAGTTCCTCCTTCTGGATGGGCAGGAGGGCATCTTGTGAATGAACATCACTTTGGCAGATTCCAGTCTTTGGGGACCTCTCCAGTGAGCCAGGACCATTGATAAACGATGGAGAGTGGCCTGGCCAGCTCATCTGCCAGCTCTCTCAGCACCCTAGGATGGATTGAGGCTAACACTGCAATCAGAACTGAACAGTATTCCGGCCCTGACAATTTTTACCCAGTTGTGATGGATCTGGCATGTTTATGTAAAATAAATCCATAATTGGATTAACCTGGCCCATATCTGGAAAAGAGTTATTCCTGCAATTCTGCTACTTGTGGAGAAACAGATATGGAAACTGAGACTGCACAACCCTGTTACGAAAATAAAGCATGCTAATTCAGTTAATCTTCACATAACATATTTGCCTCAGAGTCATACCATACAGGCTTTGCAGAGTCCCAGGCAAGCTGTAGAACTTTTCATGAGAGAAGTTTACATTGCAAGAGGAAGAATTCAGCAGGTGAGTGTGGAGAGGGACAGCCTCAGAGTCTTTTAATGTATTTTTTTTTTCTCACTCACAGAACAGATCTTACAGCCCAAAACAAACAAACAAACAAAAAACCCAAAACAAACAAAAAAAGCCCCACCTGCAATCTCCAAAGTTCAGCAGTGGGATCTAACTGATGGTTTATGGTATAGTCTGTGACACTGATGTCACTGATGCTATGGCTTGGCAGAATCAGCTCTATTGCCCAAGACAGGGGTTTATATGCGTAATAGAGTGTGTAAACAACAGGCAATCCTCCATGAAAGATGCTAGCATGGCAAAAGGGCTGGGTGGGGGCACACAAACGCAGCAGTGGGCTGCCCCAGCACAGCACATCGACAGGAAATCATTGGACAGCTTTATAGTTATAAATGGCATAAACAGAAAGCATAATCCCTCAGTCTAAGAGATAGCTGATATTCCTCTCCACAAGGCTAGAGCCGTGTTAGAGCAAATGCTAGGGTGATAAGGAACAAGTCCTCTCTCAAAGCCTTTCTATTGCTATGCTGGTTTGAGGGTAATTGGAATATCTTAATGAGAGAAATTAAATCCTTAGCTGTGAGAAATAAAAACACCCACAACAGTAACCTACATCCCTCATTCTTCTGCTGAGAAATGCAACTAGTCAAAATATAGATAAGACACTCACTTCTCACACACTTCTCAGTCAGTTCTGAGTTCTGCTCTGACGGCCTCTGTGTGCTTGCCTCTGCCTTAACTCTAACCCAACCTAACCCTTTATTTCCCCTAACCTTCTTGTTGTCTTTTTGACATCTCACCTCAGCTCTCTCCACATGTACCACATGAGATATATGGGAATTGATCTGGTTATTTCTGACGGGAGGGAAAGAGGGGGAAGGAGGGAGGAGATTTGGGTCCAGAGCCTCCTGGCAGTCTGATTTCTAGGAGGAGTATTGTGTTTCTGCATTACTTTTAACTTGTATATTTCTATATATGGCCATATATATTTGTAATACATTGCAAGTATCTGCTTGTATATTGTGCTAAGCTGCAAATATAGCTTCATTCCTTAACTGCCAGCTGGTTGAGTCTAGTCTGGGTGATTTCATAAGGGGGGGGGGGGGGGGGGGGGGGCTAGCTCCCAAACCATCACAATTGCCTTGGTCCATTGCTCACAAACCACTCTTTGTTCTCCTTATCAGTCGTCCATCTCTGTGCTGTCTCTTCGGTGAACACTCACCCATACACACTCCCACAGTATTCAAGAAAGGAAGGATTAAACGAAATTAAAATTGCCACATGATTTTTTTTTCTGTTAAATGCACATTTTTTGTTGTTTGTTTTTGTTCTGTCTTAGACAGAAGATTCCTTGGTACAGAATCCAAGCTTCCTTCTTGCATTTTGTGCAAATTAGAGCAAGAAGTTAGGAATACAATCTTACCACTGCTCACACTGACCTTGATCACTGTCCCTGCTCCTCTGGCTACACAGCAATACGTTTGTGCTGGGCACTTTTCCAAAAGTCACTCAAGCCTTGCCACACCACTCCCAAATACAGGTGGGGGTTAGCCCCATCAACAAACCTGTTGTGGAACAAGTGATTTGTCAGTTCTACAAGTGGTGAGCAAAGTGTTCATCCTAGGTGGGATTTGATGACTCCTCAGTCTCCATGATATTTAATATGATACAATATACGCTGAACTTAGTCTGGTCAGGGTCCTGTAATATTTGCCTTCAAGCTCTGCAAGGTGTTTTAGGTCCTTGGAGGCACCAGAGGATAGCCATGCACAGGGCCAGCCCTTATCTTCTTAGGGAGTGTGGGGATGGCAATGTCCTAGCTTATTTTTTGGAAGCAACAAGTAGAAGCCTTAGCAGGTGTTGAATTTCGCTGTCATGACACAGCACAACAAATTACTCCTGGGAAGAGCATGAGTGGTTCCCACTTGCACTGTTGGATCATTCTGGCCTTGACGGCAGCTGGAGTCTCACATGATGTTTGTCCACAATGTCCCATTAGATGTACAAAACTGTATCATTAAACAGGTCAGTCTGTCTCTCTTCACCACAATCTTGATTTTAGCACTCTACTCACTACTCCCTCTATTTATTCATCTTGAAGCCAGTCATACATGGGTATCAGTCAGTACATGGGTATCTAAGGTGAGTGAATGTGAAGTGAAGCTAATGCCCACTGAGGACCTGCCTCTAAAATATTTGACAATGTATAGGGTTAACACTCCTGGGGGAGTAACTCTGAACCTGACCCTAGGGGTCTTGGCCCCTCCCCAGGGGTGGGCCACACTCCAGGTGATAGCCCACTCCCCCCACTTCCTGTGCTATAAAAGAGAGAGGAGTTTCCTGTCTCTTCCTCTTTTCCTTCGCTCCCTCTCGACACACACTCACACTGCATACCAGCACACCACATGGCAGCCACGAGGCAGAGACACCATCACATTGCTTGGGTTGTATCCATCCCTGTTTGTATTTTGCTGTTTTCCCTTCCTTATCCTTTGTAAACTCCCCTACCTCCAATACCTTTTCTAAGTTATTGTTAAACTTTTCCTTTTTAACTTCCAAATCAAGTGAGATTGATTTATTTGGGTGTGCTTATCTCTCTCTCTCTCTCTCCCTATCTTTGGGAAAGGAGGGGGAAGAGGGGAGGGCACTCTATAAATTCTATAAATTGTCATTGGGTCTATTAAATTTATAAGAGTCTCTGGGAACCTGCATTTGAACCCAAGACAGACAATAACAAATATTTAGCACTAACGAGAGATGACAAGGATTGACCATGCCATGCAGTCATCAGCTTACCCAGTGACCCCAGTTCTTCCCCACACCTAGCTCTTCCCTGCTCTACGCTAGGCATAGGGGAAAACACATTCTGTCTCCCAGAGAAAGGCATTTTACCTTCTGCTGAAAGATTCGGAGATCACTTGCCTGAAGCAAGTGCACAGATTTAAATCTGCTCCCTTCCGAACTGCAAGAAGCAGGCTTAGACCCAGTGCGACAAAACGTCCCTGTTAACTACTGTGTAGCATACCAAACAGGCTGCTGCTGCAATGAAATATTTATAACTAACTCTGTTAAATGAAACATACACTTTAGTGCACCTTTTATAATTAATAAACCATGCTCCAGTTAATTTTGCACATGATGTTTCACAGTTTATTACCAGGTGCTACAAGGATACGCAATGAGTACCTGCAACTGCCATATTAAGCTGCAGTATTGAAAACAGAAATGATTTTTCTCCTGAGAAGCTCAGTATTATTTGTTTGTAAACATGTATAAGGGTAGGGCCTTTGCCAAACAAAAGGATAGGTTAGTGGGATGATAAAGCAATAAATCCTGCAATGTACATGTTATTGCAGAGCTACTGTAATAGAGTAATGAGGATGTTTTAGTAGAGACTTTAATGAACCTGGATTTTACTGCCAGATAATGTTTAGAGATACTGGTAGGGTCAAGCTGTACTTAATGATGCATTAGATGACCTGAATGCTGGCATTAGCATTGAAATAGCAGCTTGTGATCTGAGTAAGGAATTCTCAGTGGATTATGGCTACATGAACATATCCAGCCTTTACCATTAAGTTGTCTAATTTGCACATTAGAGAGTAAAAGAATACATTTGAGAGGTTTATGTTGAAGTGAAACCTCCTACATCTGCCCCGTTCATCTTGTTGTCAACAAGGCAGAGGTTGTGAACATAAGGAACTCTTAGAGATTTGTTCTAATCTAACCAGAGAGCAGATATGCTGCATTCTTAGTTCACTGACTTCACAGCAATGCAGAGTGTTAAACCATCTCCTGCTTGTTTCTGCTGTGGAAGTACAGAACAGCCACTACCACCATTTCCCTTGGCTGTCTGGCAGGGCAAACCTAGTTAGGATGGAGTTATTCAGTGGGATTCTGAAGCAAGAGTAGACTTTTAAACAACTAAATGTCAACATTTTCATATTAGGAATGCAGACTGACAAAACAGCTTCAAATGTTTATTGTATCACAGAATCATAGAATGATCAGAGTTGGAAGAGATCTCCAAAGGTCATCTAGTCCAACCTGCTCTGCAGTAAGCAGAGACATCCTCAATTAGATCAGGTTGCCCAAAGCCCTGTTGAGCCTCACCTTGAATATTTCCAGGCATGGGGCCCCAGCCACCTCCTTGGCAACCTGTTCCAGTGCTCCACTACCCTCATGGTAAAGAACCTGTTTCTAACATCCAATCTAAATTTACTCTTCTCTAGTCTGAAGCCATTGCCCATTGTCCTGTCAGCACAGACCTTTGTTAAAGAGTCTCTCTCCAGCCTTCTTGTGGGCCCCTTCAGGTACTGGAAGGTGGCAATTAGGTCTCCCTGGAGCCTTCTCATCTCCAGGTTGAACAACTCAAACTCCCTCAAGCCATCTTCATAGCAGAGGTGCTCCAACACAGTGATCATTTTTGTGGCCCTCCTCTGGACCCGCTCCATCAGGTCCATGTCCTTCCTGTATTGAGGGCTCCAGTCCTGGACACAGTACTCCAGGTGAGGTCTTACCAGAGTAAAGTGACAGAATCATCTCTCTGGATCTGCTGGCAATCCATCTTTTGATGCAGCTCAGGATGTGGTTTGCCTTATGGGCTGCAAGCTCACACTGTCTGCTCATGTCCAGCTTCTCATCCATCAGCACCCCAAGTCCTTTTCCACAGGGCTGCTTCCTATCACCTCACCCCCAGTCTGTATTGATAGTGAGGATTGTTCCAGACCAGGTGCAGAACTCTGCACTTGCTCTTGCTGAACCTCATGAGGTTCACCTGGGCTCACCTCTCCAGCATGTCCAGGTCCCTCTGGATGGCGTCCTGTCTCTCTGGCATATCAACAGCACCACTCAGCTTGGTGTCACCTGCAAACTTGCTGGTGGTGCACTCGATCTCACTGTCTGTGCCATTGATCAAAACATTAAACAGCACAGGTCCCAGGATGGACCCCTGAGGGACACCACTTGTCACTGCTCTGCATGTGGACTCCAAGCCATTGAGCACTACCCTGTAAATGTGACCATCCAGACAATTCCACTGAACAGTCTACCCATCAAATCTGTATCTCTCCAACTTGGCAATTAGGATGTTGTGGGGGATCATTCCAAAGGCCTTATAGAAGCCCAGATAGATCACATCCATAGGTCGTCCCTTATCCACTGACATAGTCACTTTATCATGAAAAGCCATTAGGTTGATCAGGTAGGATTTATCCCTAGTAAAGCCATGCTAACTGTCTTGAATCACCTCCCTCAGCCATCGTGATCTCATGCCTTCCTTGCCCAATTTCTCTCTTGAAGCGATTGGGATCTCTTGTGCTCTATGGAAAACATCCTTAAAGAGTTGCCAGCTCTGTACTGTTCTCTTGTAGACTCCTTAAAGAGCTGGATGCTTACTTTCCTAAAATTTAGAGTCCTGACCATGCTTCTCATTAGCTTAGGACTGTGGATTGCACTACTGCATGATTGCTGAGGCCTAAACTGCCTTCAGCCTTGACATCCCTGGTGACTTCACTTATATTTGTGACCAGTAGGTTCAATAACACATCCCCTTGCATAGGTCTGTTAATTTCTTGTCTTAAGAAGTTGTCATCTAGGCAGTCCAGGACTCTCCTGGATTTCCTACAGCTACCTCTGATACTTTTCCAACAAATGTTAGTTTGGTTAAAATCCCCCAGCAGGATCAGAGCCTATGACCATAATGTCTCCTCCAGCTGGAGTATGAAGGCTTCATCAATAGGCTCTGCTTGATCAGACAGATCAGTAGACTCTACCACAAGGCTCCCTTTGTTGTCTCAAACCCTAATACCTACCCATAAGCTTTCAACTTGTTCATAGTTATTCTTTAACAACTCTATCCACCTCTTTACATAGAAGGCAACACCTCCACCCTTTCTTCCTCTCCTATCCCTTCTGAGCAGCTTATAGCTATCAATAGACACACTCTAGTCACAGGATTCATTGCACCAGGTTTCCACTATGCCACTATGTCATAGCTTTCCTGTAGCACAGTAGAAGTGTCTTCTGAAGAAGAACTGCTCTTTCATTAGAGATAGAAAAAGGGATATTTTGACCCTTTCATTTCTGCATGGCAGAGCAAGCAGAGTGTGTAGTGATGAGGCTGGAGCAAGGGAGGAGGAAGCCTGGGCTGGTGCACCTACATCAGCTCTTATTAGCACAAACCGCAGAGCTCCCTGGGGAGGGGTGCAGTGGGAAATTCCCCTCTGATACATACAGAGGTCATTCATCTTTCCTGATCCATTGCATGCTGGCCTGTACAGTCCCTGCAGACCCTGTGGCAAAGGAGCAAGGCACCTTGAACTGAGGAGACACCACCACCACGTGGGTCAAGTCAAGGAAAGTTTGGCAGCTCCATATGCCCACTGCTGGGGATACATCAAAGTCTTGGGATCCAGCACTAAAGAATTAGGCCCTCCCATGAATTAAATACTAATGTGGCATTTTCTATCTCACTCTGAATGCAAAAGGCTAGGTCTGGTTCTACTGGTTCTTTGGAATCTGGCAGCTCTCAGGTATTCATTACTTCTATTGGTGCTCTGGGATCAATTTTTGCAAGTTGTTGAGCAGTTTTGCAAAGCCAAGGCCTTTAGTGCTTCCTGGCTTAGTCACTGGTCTTGCAGTAACTGAAACCTACAATATGCATTAGCCATCTGCAAAACACTGCCCTGCTATATTTGGCCCAAATCCCCACATCCTTATTTCAGATCAGAGACTGAGGGGGGAAAATGAGTCTGCACATGCAATTTTCTTGCAAAACATTTATGGACTTTGTATGTTTGTTTGTTTTTAAGGTTGTGCCAATATGTGGGTCCTGTCCTCTGAAGAGGAAAGCATTTATATTTCAAGTATAACGCAAAGCCAGGTGAGAAATGAAGGTCTTTGAGGATGCTCTGTTTGAATACTGAAAAAAAAATTACTGTGGATTTTTACCGCATTTGAATACTGAAAAAAATTACTGTGAATTTTTACTGTGGATTTTTACTGGATTTTATTGCATTTTAACTTTCTTCTTTTTGTGCTAGGGCAAGTGCAGAGGAGGGCAGTGAAGCTGGTGAAGGGCCTGGAAAACAAATCATATGAAAAGCAACTGAAGGATCTGGGGCTGTTTAGTTTGAAAAAGAAGAGGCTGAGAGGATATCTCATTGCTGTCTACCTGAAAGGACATTATGGAGAGGCTGCTGCTGGTCTCTTCTCACAGGTAAATAGTGGTAGAACAAGAGGGAATGGCCTCAAGCTGCAACTGGGTAGGTTTAGATTGGACGTTAGAAAACATTTTTTCCCAGGGAGAATCATAGAATCATCAAATCAACCAGGTTGGAAGAGACCTCCAACATCATCCAGTCCAACCTATCACCCAGCCCTAGCCAATCAACTACACCATGGCACTAAGTGCCTCATCCAGTCTTTTCTTGAACACCTCCAGGGATGGTGCCTCCACCACCCCCCTGGGCAGCCCATTCCAATGGCAAATCACTCTCTCTGGGAAGAACTTCCTCCTAACATTCAGAGTGGTCGGACGTCGAAATGGACTACCCAGGGAGGTGGTTGAGTCACCGACCCTGGATGTGTTTAAAAGATATTTGGATGTGGTGTTTGAGGATCTGGTTTAGGGGTGAACTTTGTAGAGTAGGTATACTGGTTGGACTTGATGATCCTGGGGTTCTTTTCCAACCAGAATGTTTCTTTGATTCTGTGATCTTGCTCTGTCTGCAGAATCACTGCCCTTCCCTAGGCAGTCTAGCTCAGGTTAGGGATACCCATTTTCATGTCGCTGCACTGTTTTCCTGGAGTTTGCCCTACAACTGGAGGCAGAACAGCTGAAGAGATGTGTAAGCAGTTGAAAAACTCCCGGTCTCTTTTTGCCTGCTGAAGCCAGCAGATGGGGCTTATCGCCTTTGCATGCTTCTCAGAGAAACCCTTCGTTAACCACTATTTAATTCATGGCGTTTGCCAGACAACAGCTATATGGCTCACAGCTGCTTGTCCCTTTTCAGAAACATGAGTGACTTGGCTCTGAAGGCAAAACACAGCCCACAGTGTTGAGAGCTTCAGGATTTCAAACCCCTACGAGTTTGATTGTTTTTGTGAACTGTTTTCTCAAAATGCTGCTCTGCTGCCATCATAATAATTTGGGAGTTCAGTTTGTTGTTGGTTGTTTTTTTTTTCTTTAAAATTTGAAGGAGGGAGGAGGAAGACAGCAAGTTGTACCGACTTCTTGGGCAGGCTTCAAAGCAGAGTTTGCAGAAGCACTCTGTAACAGACAGTTTATACCTCTGGCACAGGTTTGCTGAGGCCCAGGGGAGCCTGTGAAAGTAGGAGTGTGTTTTCAGGGAATGCTGAGTGTGCCCAGGAGGGGATGCTCTGAGAGTGGAAGTAGGAGTGTGTTTGCAGGGAATGCTGAGTGTGCCCAGGAAGGGATGCTCTGAGAGTGGAAGTAGGAGTGTGTTTGCAGGGAATGCTGAGTGTGTCCAGGAAGGGATGCTCTGAGAGTGGAAGTAGGAGTGTGTTTGCAGGGAATGCTGGGTGTGTCCAGGAGGGGATGCTCTGAGAGTGGAAGTAGGAGTGTGTTTTCAGGGAATGCTGAGTGTGCCCAGGAGAGGATGCTCTGAGAGTGGAAGTAGGAGTGTGTTTTCAGGGAATGCTGAGTGTGTGTGATGGTTTGGGCATTAACCCACCCTCCCACACTTTGTAGGTACCCAGCTAACTCAGACGGGACTCCAGGAATATAAATGAAGCAATTTATTTACAGCAGCACAATATACAAGCAGCTATTTACAATATATACAGTTATATATATAAATATACAAAGGATAAATAATACTGAAGCACAATTCCCCTCCCCGAAACCTGAGTCCCCAGGAGGGGTTCTCAAACCACCCCAACACCTCCCCTTACCCTCTCAACCTTACCCCAGTTCTCAGAAAGAAGAGAGGTGCAGCCAAGAGGTTAGGGAGCAAGGTTAGTGGCAGCAAGGTTAATGAGATGCAGCTTCATCAAAGACCAGAAGCAAAGTGAGAGACAAAATGGAGAATGCTATCAAATGTTTTACTTCTTCCCAGAATTCTCAGCGTGACTGTGAGAGAAGGAGACACAATTGTTTTCATTTCACTGCCCATTATCTAGTTCTTTTACCAAAACATTCCAGCTTGCTTCAAACTAGCACAGTGTGCCCAGGAGGGGATGCTCTGAGAGTGGAAGTAGGAGTGTGTTTGCAGGGAATGCTGAGTGTGCCCAGGAAGGGATGCTCTGAGAGTGGAAGTAGGAGTGTGTTTGCAGGGAATGCTGAGTGTGCCCAGGAGGGGATGCTCTGAGAGTGGAAGTAGGAGTGTGTTTTCAGGGAATGCTGAGTGTGTCCAGCAAGAGATGCTCTGAGAGTGGAAGTAGGAGTGTGTTTTCAGGGAATGCTGAGTGTGTCCAGGAAGGGATGCTCTGAGAGTGGAAGTAGGAGTGTGTTTGCAGGGAATGCTGAGTGTGTCCAGGAAGGGATGCTCTGAGAGTGGAAGTAGGAGTGTGTTTGCAGGGAATGCTGGGTGTGCCCAGGAGGGGATGCTCTGAGAGTGGAAGTAGGAGTGTGTTTTCAGGGAATGCTGGGTGTGCCCAGGAGGGGATGCTCTGAGAGTGGAAGTAGGAGTGTGTTTGCAGGGAATGCTGAGTGTGTCCAGGAAGGGATGCTCTGAGAGTGGAAGTAGGAGTGTGTTTTCAGGGAATGCTGGGTGTGTCCAGGAGGGGATGCTCTGAGAGTGGAAGTAGGAGTGTGTTTTCAGGGAATGCTGGGTGTGCCCAGGAGGGGATGCTCTGAGAGTGGAAGTAGGAGTGTGTTTGCAGGGAATGCTGAGTGTGTCCAGGAAGGGATGCTCTGAGAGTGGAAGTAGGAGTGTGTTTTCAGGGAATGCTGAGTGTGTCCAGCAAGAGATGCTCTGAGAGTGGAAGTAGGAGTGTGTTTTCAGGGAATGCTGAGTGTGTCCAGGAAGGGATGCTCTGAGAGTGGAAGTAGGAGTGTGTTTGCAGGGAATGCTGAGTGTGTCCAGGAAGGGATGCTCTGAGAGTGGAAGTAGGAGTGTGTTTGCAGGGAATGCTGGGTGTGCCCAGGAGGGGATGCTCTGAGAGTGGAAGTAGGAGTGTGTTTGCAGGGAATGCTGGGTGTGCCCAGGAGGGGATGCTCTGAGAGTGGAAGTAGGAGTGTGTTTTCAGGGAATGCTGAGTGTGTCCAGCAAGAGATGCTCTGAGAGTGGAAGTAGGAGTGTGTTTGCAGGGAATGCTGAGTGTGTCCAGGAAGGGATGCTCTGAGAGTGGAAGTAGGAGTGTGTTTTCAGGGAATGCTGGGTGTGCCCAGGAGGGGATGCTCTGAGAGTGGAAGTAGGAGTGTGTTTTCAGGGAATGCTGGGTGTGCCCAGGAGGGGATGCTCTGAGAGTGGAAGTAGGAGTGTGTTTTCAGGGAATGCTGGGTGTGCCCAGGAGGGGATGCTCTGAGAGTGGAAGTAGGAGTGTGTTTTCAGGGAATGCTGGGTGTGCCCAGGAGGGGATGCTCTGAGAGTGGAAGTAGGAGTGTGTTTTCAGGGAATGCTGGGTGTGTCCAGGAGGGGATGCTCTGAGAGTGGAAGTAGGAGTGTGTTTTCAGGGAATGCTGAGTGTGTCCAGCAAGAGATGCTCTGAGAGTGGAAGTAGGAGTGTGTTTTCAGGGAATGCTGGGCGTGCCCAGGAGGGGATGCTCTGAGGCTTGAGCCCAGAGGAATAGGGTGATAAGCCCTCAGATAATGCAAACTCCTGAGCTGTTCCCAGCACTGTTAGAAGTGCTATCCAACCTCAAAAGATCATCTAGTCCACCCCGCCCTGCCAGAGCAGGATCTTCTATACCAGATCACACAAGAACACATCTAGGCAGGTTTTGGACACCTCCAGAGAGGGAGACTCCACAACTCATCTGGGCAGCCTGTTCCAGTCTTCTGTCACACTCACAGTGAAAAAATGCTTCCTCGTGTTTACATGAAAATTCCTATGCTTCAGCTTTCACCCATTGGCCCTTGTCCTGTCTTTGGGCACCACTGAGAAAAGCCTGACTCCATCCTCTTGGCACTCACCTTTTACATATTTATGAACATTGATGAGGTTACCTCTCAGTCTCCTCTTCTCCAAGCTGAAGAGCCCCAACTCATTCAGTCTCTCCTCATAAGAGCGATGTTCTGTTCCCTTTATCATCTTTGTGGCTCTGTACTGGTCTCTCTAAAGCAGTTTTATGTCCCTCTTGAACTGGGGGGCCCAGAACTGGACAGGGTACTCCAGATGCAGCCTCACCAGGACAAAGTAGAGAGATCCTTCTCAAGACCCTTCCACATGCTCCAGGACAGGATGATGACTTTCTTCCTAGATTTACACTCTCCAGAAAAAACTGCCAGAAGCTGAAAGTCTGCCAAGCATCCACCTCACAGGCATTGTTGTCTCTCTCAGTGTGACTTTCATCTCTTGGAAAGTGCATAGAGACTGGGTTACACAGGTTAAAAAATAAGAAAATTAAAAAGAGCTGCTCTGTCATTTGACAAGGGAGTGCAAGCAGCACCGTGCTGAGAATGAAATGTCAGGTACACATTCGCACTGTTCACTCCCTTGTGAGGAGCTTATCTTCATCTTATTTATTTACTTATGTAAATAATTACTCCCTTTCTACAGGCACAAAACCAGAATAGAAACTTGCTCAGCAGACTGCACCTTCCTGTGAGTGCATCTGTTAGATACTATTCTCTTTCTCTCATTCTGTGTAGCTGAATTATTATGACTCTGTTAAAACAGTGATTTCTCCTTCCAGTCATGAGCCAATGGCTTTAGCAATAGGGAACAATTTTGCTTATCTTTAAAACCAGCAGGAATTTCTTTCGGGGTAATGTGTACCTGACTAGCTCTTCCTGCATCCAGCCCCACCACAGTGTCAGTGCTCTCTGCATTTTCAGACTAGCCTGAGGTTTAAACTTTCTCTCTGATAACAGCAGAAGCAGTATACTCTCTTAGGGCACTCTTTTTTGTTTGATTGGGGTTTTTTGGACAGTCTGTTGTACAAGCACAGTTAGGTTTTCTGCCCGTGAGGGTAAGTTTTAAATCCACCAAACCTGGTTTGGAAAAGGCAGCAGCCATGCAGATGGGCTAGACTAGTTTCCTGGCTAGTCTTACCAGCTTTGGGAGCTAACCCAGGGGAGTCAGAGCTGCAAGGAACCTGTGCTGCTTGGTGCTCTACTCCTGCAGTCCATATTAGCATCCTTGGGTTTTCTCCAGATGATGGCTTCCTCCTCTCTGCATCTTGGCACTGGAAACTTGGTGAAATGTCAGAAATACCAACACTTTCCTGAGACTGGCAATCAGTTCTTTTCACCTCACTGGAAATCATGCAGGATAAAAAATCTCTGATGATTAATATCTGTATGATTTGGTTGTGTGGGGGTGGTGTGAATCAAAGATTTTCAAAACATTATAGGAGAAGAATGTGTCCAGGATTGGCAGAGGAACCAGAGGAATCTGGCTCTGAGGAGTCCAGTTCACTCGAAACACTTACTGGAGAATTAGTGTATTTTGAATGCTTGGAACTGATATCTTGGCATGAACTCTTGGCACTAGTCAAGACAACAAGACAGAAGTAGACGTATGGAATGATTCTTCAGTTATCAGCAGTGTTCAGGGCAGCTGAGCACCCACGTTTCCTGTGTCAGGAATAGCATGACCAGCAGGTGTAGCAAAGTGACAGTGTCCTCAGCACTGGAGGGACTGGACTTTGAATATTGTGTTTACTTTTGTGCATCTCACTACAAGAAAGACGCTGAGGTGGTGCAGCATGCCCAGAGAAGGGCAACAAAGCTGCAGAACAAGGCATATAAGGATCAGCAGAGGGAACCATGATTGTTCAGTCTGGAAATGAGGAGGCTGAGGGGGGACCTCATTGCTCCCTACAACTACCTGAAAAGAGGTTGTAGTGATGTGGAGATCGGTCTCTTCTCCCTAGTATCAGGTGACAGAATAAGAGGAAATGGCCTGGAATTGTGCCAAGGGGTTTAGATTGAATGTTAGGAAAAATCCTTTGCAGAAAGAGTGGCCAGACGTTGGAACAGGTTGCCCAGGCAGATGGCGGTCACTGTCCTTGGAGGCATTCGAGAAATACATGGACAGGGCAGGTTGGGCCCTGACAGTCTTAGGGTTGAGATCTGACCTTGATGATGTCAGAGCTCTTTTCAACCTAAACAATTCTGTGCTTCTATGCATTTCAATCTTTCTTTTGAAAACTTACAGAGTGGGCATTGAAGTGTTAAGTGGTTACTGAGTACTATCAAGCTACTGAAAGTTTTGATTATGTCATGTGCAAGCTGACTAACTTTGTCACAATATCACAGTATCACAGTATCATCAGGGTTGGAAGAGACCTCACAGATCATCAAGTCCAACCCTTTACCACAGAGCTCAAGGCTAGACCATGGCACCAAGTGCCACATCCAACCCTGCCTTGAAGTGCCCCAGGGACGGCGACTCCACCACCTCCCCGGGCAGCCCATTCCAGTGTCCAATGACTCTCTCAGTGAAGAACTTTCTCCTCACCTCCAGCCTAAATCTCCCCTGGCGCAGCCTGAGGCTGTGTCCTCTCGTTCTGGCGCTGGCCACCTGAGAGAAGAGAGCAACCTCCTCCTGGCCACAACCACCCTTCAGGTAGTTGTAGACAGCAATAAGGTCACCCCTGAGCCTCCTCTTCTCCAGGCTAAACAATCCCAGCTCCCTCAGCCTCTCCTCATAGGGCTTGTGCCCTTACATAGCCAACTACAAGAAAAAGGCTTTCATATTCAGTTCACTTTCTGTCCCATTTCCAGGGCCACAGTGCAAGCACAGGTCTTGTTAAGGAAGGTGAAAAGTGCTCAGCAACTCTGCGGCCCCATTCCATCAAAGCACAGGCAGCTGCCAAGATCTGAGCTTCATGGGAGATGTGCAAATCTGCTTCCTTGCTTTGATGAAGTGCAAGTCTCTGAAATTTGCTTTGCTGCCAAAGAAGCCAGTCACAGAGCTCCTATTGATTTCAATGGGAGAAAATCTCTCTTCAAGGCTAAGTGAATAAATGTCTTTCACCAATATAGAGATCAGTGCTAACATGGCTTTGAAACTTGAAATGCCATGCATCTCTGGCATCATGGTGAGTGCTGTGCTGCCTTGCTGCAGTGTGCTTTATCACCTAGCACAGACCTTTCCCCAGCCAGGCTGCTTTCATCTGCACACAAGAGCAGATTGAGAGGAGTCACGTCTCCTCCAGGTCACCTTGGGTTTCCATAGTGACTATTTGAATGTGATTGTCTTTATCAATCAGAGCCTCCTTTTCTCTCATAAGCAACTATAAAATCTCTTCTGGTTTCTATAGCAACCATCTTTAAACCCATATATTTGTTTTCTCTAGGCTTAGCTGAACTGTTGGATATAGTGCAAATTAGCTGCTGACGTGATGATTTTTATATGTTTTTCCCCTTAATCTATCCTTTACTGTCACCCAGAACAATAGTTATGATCAGACTACTGTCCTTTTGTTTCAGTTACTTAGAGATCCTCTTTTCTGCTTAGCCACATGGGAAACGTCTTTTAAAAATCATCATTTTGATGAGGAGCATTGAAAACTGAAACCTCTGGAGTTTAGTCTTTCCCTTCCCATTTCAGACTTCTGTGTCATTCTGCATCCAGGCAGTTAGAAGAACAAGCAATGCTGTTCTGTTACTGCCCTCGTTAGCCTACATAATTTCTTGGAATGACATACAAGAATAGCACCTTCCCTCCAGTAACCTCAGTGCCAAGTACAGTCATTACTTAACAGCAGCGTTAGTCAAACACTATCACTGTAGTAGGAGGGATGTGCACAAGGTTAATGGCCCATCTACACTGCAGACCCAATAAATGTCAAGAAGGTTATTTCCTTTTTCAGCCAAAATGTGATAACTGCAGACAAGGCTGATATCACAGTCTCTGTGCTTTCCTTTGTCCAGACAAGAGGCAGATATAAAGTCATCTAAAAGAGCTGACACTGGCACAACCACAGCTATACTCTTACTTCATGATCTGTAAGCACACATTGCTTTTCAGTCTCAAGGCTCGTTTTCCCTGAGTAGATAGCAAGTGGAGAATATGCTTAATTCAAGGTCATACAGCTAGTCATAGAAAAATGTTGTGCTTTGAATCTCTGTGTCAGCATTTTCTGGGATCCTCTTGGTAGCAGCAGATCACAACCATACCAGATCTAACTGCACAACTTTCAGGCTGCATGGAAAGGTAAATGGACTATTGAAAGGGAAGAGATTACCACAACTCCAGCCATGGTGCTGGTTTTTAGGCATCCTGGACTTTCCTTACTCCTTTTCCTCTGTATTAGGAAAACAACTTGGTTATAGAACAAGATGAAACAATTATTTGTCTTTCTCTTAATTTTTAACTGTGAGTGGAAACCCTTGGTCCCTCTGATGTTTTCATTTGCTCCCCATTGCCCAGAGCTGACAAGTGCTGGCATAAGGTGTGTTTGTGCAATGGGACAAGCAGCACATTCAGAGACACCGGCAAAGCTTCGGTCAGTCCACATTGTTCCTTAGGAAAAGAGTTCCTAACAAACTGAGGAAGTCCAAGGAAAGGTGGAAAACTAGACAGGGGGCTAGGGTTGAGGTCACATATCAGGGAAGAGCAAAAGAGCTCTGTGCCAGTTAATGGGAAACTCAGTAACTGTCATCAAGGATTAGGAGATCTTATGGGTATAGGAGGAGGAATAGATCAAGATGACAAAACCAGAGGAGTTAACTACTTCTAAAATTAAAAAGAGGGAAATATGGTGACTCAGGATCATGAAGTTGAATTAACAAAAGGTGGTTGGTACTGCAGAGGCTTGACACACTCCTCACCCCAAGCTGTGCTGAGGCAGCTGTCTGTGCTTTTCCAGGGTGTACCGCTGGTGCTGCTGGCACTGAGCTAAAGGGGAAGGGGAGAAGGGAGCACAGAGCAACCTGGAGGAGAAGCAGAGGACAGCTGGTCATGGGAACTCTTCCAAGGAGAGTGGGAGAGGCCCAGCGTTCAGAGCCCACAGGGGAGGAAAGTGTTCGTGTTCAGACAGAAGTACAATCTGCTTGTGACAGGCTGAGGAGGTCCCTGGCCTGACCAGGTAAGGCTGTGTGGGAGCCCTTGCTGTGGTGTGCCAGCACAAAGCTGGCTGTGGAGCTCAAGCCATGGAGGGCATCAGCTGACAGTGTCATACAATCATAGAATCATAGAATGGTTTAGGTTGGAGGGGACCTCAAAGATCATCCAATTCCAACCACCCACCATAGGCAGGGACACCTCCCACTAAAACAGGTCGCTCAAGGCCTCCTCCAACCTGGCCTTGAACACCTCCAAGGAGGGAGCATCCACAACTTCCCTGGGCAACCTGTGCCAGTGTTTCACCACCCTCACTGGAAAGAACTTCTTCCTAACATCCAGTTTAAATCTCCCCTCCTCCAGTTTAAATGCAATACCCCTTGTCCTGTCATTACAAGACCTTGTAAATTGTCCCTCCCCAGCCATCCTGTAGGCCCTCTTTGGATACTGGAAGGCCACTATAAGGTCTCCTAAGAAGCCTTCTCTTCTCCAGGCTGAAGAGCCTCAACTCTCATAGCATCCTCACAGCAGAGCTGCTCCAGCCCTCTGATCATCTTTGTGGCCCTCCTCTGGACTCGCTCCAACAGTTCAATGTCCTTCTTGTGCTGGGGGCTCCAGAGCTGCACACAGTACTCCAGGTGGGGTCTGAGAAGATCAGAGTAAAGGGGGAGAATCCCCTCCCTTGCCCTGCTGGTCACACTGCTCTTGATGCAGCCCAGGACATGGTTGCTGTCTGGGCTGCATGTGCACACTGCCAGCTCATCTTGAACTTTTCATCAACCCAGACCCCCAGGTCCTTTTCCTCAGGGCTGCTCTGCAGCCATTCAGCACCCAGCCTGGAGCTGTGCTTGGGATTGCACTGACGCAGGTGCAGGACCTTACACTTGGCCTTGTTCAACGTCATGAGATCTTCCTTCTCCCAGTCTCTACTTGTGCCCTCTGGGACGTGTCCTAACTGCTAGTGTGGGAAGTAAGTCACAGGTGTCTTTGCCAGTCATGAGCTCAGGCCATGGCACCATTGCATTTCTTTTGGTATATCCAGACACCCTAGAGTGCAGCACTGCAGCTCATGGCTCTTAATACTGCAATGCCATCACAAACCCCAGAGAAAAAATACTTCTGTTAATATCATCTTTGTGAAACACAAACTCTTCTCAGTGGGAGTTTGGCTGGAGACATTCCTCATCCCTAAGCTTTCAATCCCACAACGATTTCTGCCCATCTGTCCTCCAGATGAGCAGGGCTTTTGGCTCTGTGCAAGCTCCTGCTGCATTGCTGTACACGTCAGAGGTTTCTGCAAACCTGCTGAGCACAGCTCAGTGCGGGGAGCCCAGCTGTGCAGAGGAGGTGGCAGCAAGCAGAGGTGTGGCAGAAGGAAGCCACAGAGCAGTATTAACCAGAAGGAAAAGCTCCTTTCTTTAGGCAAATGCCTTCAGTCCCTCTGCCTTCCTTCCAGTGAAGGGTTGCTGTTTCTGGATAAACTTCCCTGAGAAAACTCACACAACTTTCACAGTATCACAGTATCATCAGGGTTGGAAGAGACCTCACAGATCATCAAGTCCAACCCTTTACCACAGAGCTCAAGGCTAGACCATGGCACCAAGTGCCACATCCAACCTCGCCTTGAAGTGCCCCAGGGATGGCGACTCCACCACCTCCCCGGGCAGCCCATTCCAGTGTCCAATGACTCTCTCAGTGAAGAACTTTCTCCTCACCTCCAGCCTAAATCTCCCCTGGCGCAGCCTGAGGCTGTGTCCTCTTGTTCTGGTGCTGGCCACCTGAGAGAAGAGAGCAACCTCCTCCTGGCCACAACCACCCCTCAGGTAGTTGCTCTCCAAAACACAAGTGTTGATAGATTTGGGCCCATTACATTTGATTTGGCATAATAAGAAGCTCACAGATGGCAACTACTTAACAAGGAGCAAATCTTGTCTAAATTTCAGCCAGTGCACAGGCATATTTGGAAGTTACATGGCATCAATCTGTTACTTTCACTAAAGCATTTATGTCCACCGTCAAAGGTCTGTAGAAGCTACTGATAAAATACTCTCATTCTTTCTACATAAATTTACTGAAATTGTCTCATTTCTGTATAAGCAACTCACATAAAATCTGTGCAAAATAAACACATGCCCTTTTCTAGCATTAGAAGTACGTTACAAATCTGAAGTTAAATACTCAGGAGCTGGGAAATGCCAGAGCTGAAGCTGTCTCTGTAGTTGTACTTCAGGTTCTCTCAGTGAAATGCTGCAAAGAAGCAAAGTACCTCTTATTAGACTTCCCACCACATCCTCCAGGCAGGTTGAGCCTTCTCTCATTTTTTTTCCCCTTCCTTCCTTCCTTCCTTCCTTCCTTCCTTCCTTCCTTCCTTCCTTCCTTCCTTCCTTCCTTCCTTCCTTCCTTCCTTCCTTCCTTCCTTCCTTCCTTCCTTCCTTCCTTCCTTCCTCCCTCCCTCCCTCCCTCCCTTCCTCCCTCCCTCCTTCCCAGTATCACAGTATCATCAGGGTTGGAAGAGACCTCACAGATCCTTCCTTCCTTCCTTCCTTCCTTCCTTCCTTCCTTCCTTCCTTCCTTCCTTCCTTCCTTCCTTCCTTCCTTCCTTCCTTCCTTCCTTCCTTCCTTCCTTCCTTCCTTCCTCCCTCCCTCCCTCCCTCCCTCCCTCCTTCCCAGTATCACAGTATCATCAGGGTTGGAAGAGACCTCACAGATCCATCCTTCCTTCCTTCCTTCCTTCCTTCCTTCCTTCCTTCCTTCCTTCCTTCCTTCCTTCCTTCCTTCCTTCCTTCCTTCCTTCCTTCCTTCCTTCCTTCCTCCCTCCCTCCCTCCCTCCCTCCTTCCCAGTATCACAGTATCATCAGGGTTGGAAGAGACCTCACAGATCCTTCCTTCCTTCCTTCCTTCCTTCCTTCCTTCCTTCCTTCCTTCCTTCCTTCCTTCCTTCCTTCCTTCCTTCCTTCCTTCCTTCCTTCCTTCCTTCCTTCCTTCCTCCCTCCCTCCCTCCCTCCCTCCCTCCCTCCCTCCTTCCCAGTATCACAGTATCATCAGGGTTGGAAGAGACCTCACAGATCCTTCCTTCCTTCCTTCCTTCCTTCCTTCCTTCCTTCCTTCCTTCCTTCCTTCCTTCCTTCCTTCCTTCCTTCCTTCCTTCCTTCCTTCCTTCCTTCCTTCCTTCCTTCCTTCCTTCCTTCCTTCCTCCCTCCCTCCCTCCCTCCCTCCCTCCCTCCCTCCTTCCCAGTATCACAGTATCATCAGGGTTGGAAGAGACCTCACAGATCCTTCCTTCCTTCCTTCCTTCCTTCCTTCCTTCCTTCCTTCCTTCCTTCCTTCCTTCCTTCCTTCCTTCCTTCCTTCCTTCCTTCCTTCCTTCCTTCCTTCCTTCCTTCCTTCCTTCCTTCCTTCCTTCCTTCCTTCCTTCCTTCCTTCCTTCCTTCCTTCCTTCCTTCCTTCCCTCCTTCTGTTTTCTATATGGATTTGCAGTGTTGAGGACCAGAGTTACAGATGCTTGCCTTGGGCCCACTGGGATGGTTTTGTTTAAGGGGGACCACATCCACGGACAAGCAGAAGTGAGCGATCTGCTTGCTGCTATGTGCCCAGCACACAACCCCTTTATGTTATCGCAGACACACTTGCTCTTCTCTGCCTAAAACTGAGGAGAGGAGCACTTTGGAAGAAGAGATCAAAGAAGCTGCTTTGCATTGCAGTTTTCTTGTTGAAGCCTGTGGCTGTGTGCATATGAAGCCCATGAGAGCACAGCTCAGTAAGGACCACAGGAGTGTTGTTATGAGGACACATAAGAAGCACATTATTTGCAAGAACTAGCAGCCTCATCCTCCTTATCTCAGCTTTCAGAGCCACTTAAGCTTTGCATCTTCCCTTCTTTCCCTGTGTGGCTGGTGTATTGGTAAACTGATGCAGAGCAGTTCCACATTTTCCTTCCTTTCCTGGGACTTGCACAACATTCCTGACAGTTCCTCCCTCCCTCTCTCCTCTCTTCCTTCCTCCTTTCCTCCCTCCCTCCCTGTCATGGAGGGGTTTTCTCTGTTCCTCCTCTGTTAGGGGGAGGTGAGAAATTAATTTGAGGTGGTTTTGATTTTTATAAAATTATTTATTAAAATTAATATTTACAAATTTGTACCACCCCCAACCACTATGAAATCCAGGTTCATGTTGCAAGGTTATGAAAATAGCTTGGGATATATTTACAGGGATTGATTATTAAATGGAAATATCAAATTATCAACAACTATAGACAGAGAGAAATTCCCTTAGGCTTAATGCCTCTTAACAACTCTAGTGTCTGCCCAGCAAGGGCTGAAACTGTGTCTGCTCTTCAGATAGAGATAACTCATATTACAAAGGCATTAAAGCTTACTTAGGTGTGTTGTTCTCAGGTATCAATTATTAATCACCCTCCCGGGATTCAGTCTCAGCGTGTGCCCAATATTCGGGTCTTGGTGGAGCTGAAGATCTGTCCCGGCTTGCAGGGAATGAGTGTTCCCAGTCTCTGGGGTAAATAGGGTTTCTCTAACCTTCTCTCCTGGGGTGAAGTAGTCTCTGCCTTGGAGCTGTTGCTTCTTCTGGATGCCGTGTCCAAGGATGATCGGCTGGCAGGTTTTCCCTGGTGCAGGAGAAGGATTGGTCTGTGTAGCTTCTGACACGGTCTCACAGCTAGCAGGCTGTGTTTGCAGGTTTGCAGACAGTCTGAGGGTCTGCTGGGCCTGGACCTTTCCAGACTTACAGAATAGCTGGCAAGCAGGGTCTATGCCGTGCTGCAGGGAGATGAGCTCCTTAGATAAATGCAAGGCAGCAAGCCAGTATGTATGGCTGCTCTTGGGCTTAAGCAGGGGCTCTTGGCTCCCCATATATGTATGGTGCAGGCATGAATGTGCTCTGCTTCTCAGAGGGCTTGCAGATAGCTTGGCTGCGCCTTGAGATCAATGCATGAGGTCTGTGCCTCTGTAATGTTTGCAAGTGAGTAAGGCCTGATCCTGTGTCTAGGCCAGGCAAGCAGGTCAGGGCAGCAGGGTGCTGCTGTGGATCAGAGCTGAGTCTGAATGCTCTAAATGCTCCGAACTAATGAACAGTTCGAACGGTCTGACCACGTGGTGCTGCTGTGCACCCCTCTTTATAGACTCTGGGTGGAGATTCGTGCCTCATTGGACATCTAAAATGACCAATCAGGTTGGCAGTAAGCCAAACCTTGCCCCAGTAGGCAGTAGAGACATGCCTGGCCCTCCCAATAGGAGATTACCTGGGCGGACCCCCGGGGTACACAGACTGGGCGTGTGTGTGTTACACAGTCTGTTTACTGCCTCATGGGTCCTGGCAGAAAAACATGTCCAGGCATGTAGAGGCATGGTGAAGCCTCAGTTTTGGGGCTGCTGCCCCTCCACCACACTCCCTCATGAGTGCAAGAGCTGTGCATGTTTAACACCCTACTCCCTACACAGCACCTAGCTGAACATCCCAGTAATCTTCTCAGCATCTGCCCCCAGGAACATGACATTGCTATTTATGCTGCTTGCTCACCTGCTCACTCCCATTGCACTACATCGGACCAGAGCCCATGGTGAGTTTTCCCTTAGATGAATAACTCAAGTGACAATAATACCCAGAAGCTGTGGTGGATACTGCCCCAGAAGTTTCCACTAGATAAACCCTAGAGGGCAGGTAGACCAGTACCAGGATTTAGCACACTGCTCGCTGGGTTCTCACGTGCTTCAGAGTGGCCTCTCCCTTGTCCTGAGACCACTTGACTTCCAGCCTTTCTCTGATGCATCTGAGCATCTCATGCACAAGCAGGAGTAGCTTCTGTAGGAGGGCCTGTAGGTAACCATGGGATATTGCACTAAAGTGTGGCTGTCAAACTGCATGTCTCCACCCCTCATTTGGAAAGGGTAGGATGCACTCTGAGGATACCCATGGTGCAGGTCCTGCAAATGAGGCCATGGTTGTCCTCTCCTGTGAATTCCACCAATGTGCAAGGTAATGCGGCCTGGAAGTGGGCATCTGTGTGCCCTACCAGCAGTGGCTGCCTAAATGCTGCCTCTAGACATCCAGATTCAAGTTCTTGCAAAGAGATTTTTAAGCACTAAAGGACACACAAGCTCATCCTTTGGCCCTCATTGTACTACTGGTGAGATACTTGAGATCTCAGTAAAGGTAAGCTGAGGACATGCCATTTCCATGCTGTTCAATGGAAAAGAAAGCTGAGACATGAAGGTGAGGATAAGAAAGTGGCAATCTGAGTGCAAACATTGAGACTTTTCAGAGTCTAAACTTCTTTTGTCCTTTGTGTGTTTTCCTTTAAAGACAAACAGATGACACCAAGCTGGGTGGCTGTGTTGATCTACTAGAGGGTAGGGAGGACTTGCTGTGGGACCTGGACAGATTACATTGATGGGCCAAGGCTAACTGTATGAAGCTTAGCAAGGCCAAGTGCCAGGTTCTCCACCTGAGTCACAAGAAACCCATGGTAAGCTACAGACCTTAGGAAGTTGTGACTCAGAGAGGGACCTCAGGGTTCTGGCTGACAGTTGATTAAATACGAGCAGCAGTGTGCACAGGTGGCCAAGAAAGCCAACATCATCCTTGCTTGGATTAGAAACACTGTGGCCAGCAAGAGCAGGGAAGTGATTATCCCCCTGTACTCAGTACTGGTGAGGCCACACCTCAAGTATTGTGTTCAGTTCTGAGCCCCTCACTACAAGAGGAACATTGAGGTCCTGGAATGCGTTCAGAGAAGGGCAACAAGGTTGGTGAAAGGCCTGGAGCACATGACCTATGAGGGGCATCTGAGGGAGCTGGGGTTGTTCATTCTGGAGAAGAGGAGGCTGAGGGGAGACCTCATTGCTGTCTACAACTACCTGAGGGGAGGCTGGAGCAAGGAAGTGGCAGCTTCTTGTCCTTGGTGTCAAGTGACAGGACTAGAGGAAATGGTTACAAGCTGCACCTGGGGAGGTTCTGGCTGGATTCTAGGAGATAATTCTCCACGGAGAGGGTTAACAAGCCCTGTAATGGTCTGCCCAGGGCAGTGGTGGGTTCACCATCCCTGGAGGTGTTTAAGCAGCACGTGGACCTGGTGCTTAGGGACATGGTTTAGTGTTGACCCTCCAGTGCCCCAGCAAAGGTTGGACTGCATGATCTTTGAGGTCTCTTCCAACTGGATGTTTTCTGCGATTCTGTGACAACTGAAGTGTGAGATTTTGAAATGGAAAAGCACTTATCTGAGTTCAGCAGTGCTCGTGAAGAGACAGCAACCACCTGTTTGACTTCTGAGAGCAGTGGGAGAAGCTGCATTTCTTCTTATATTGGGTACACCTGTGTAGGAATTACTGCTGGTGTCTACAGCAAAGGGTTTGAGTCCAGTGCTAGGCTGGCTACAGGAGGCAAAGATGGATGCTTAAAGGTTGGAAGTTACAACAGGTCAACACATACTGTCTGCATTCTCTTAAGAGGGGTAAGTGGTTTGCAGATTTCTGGAAGAGTGGAAAACATTTAAAGGGCACAAGTGAGAGTGGATTAGGCTTTTTTTTCCCCCCTGCAGAAGGAAAGTGTGATGAGACCTGTGACTGTGCCTGTGAGGAGGTGAACAGAAGCAAAGCAAGGTCTTCCCAGACATTGCATAAGACTTGTCCTAGGGCCAGATGCATTGGGTGGGAGTTTATGCTGCAATTAAGGGTGCTTTTCTGTGGGAAGTTCCACCCCTGAGAGATTGCTGAGGAATTAGTCAGATTCATATGCCACCAAAAGAAATGTATACCAGGGCTTCTGGAAAGAAAAGACTAAAAATAAACAGAAGCAGAGCTGTGGTGCAAACAGCTGGGTGGAGCTGCCCAGCCCAACGAAGCAGATTCTGGCTGTCCATGGGTGGGTCTGCACACCTGCAGAACATGTGCAAGTCAGAGTATGCTCTAAAAGAATCAGTAAGTTGTGCTGTTGCTCTTCCACATCATAGATAGCAGCAGTGCCGTTTGTAACACAGCACTGCACCCCAGTCAGAGGCACTTGGCATAGGACCAAGTACATCCATGAAAGGTTCTGTAGTCTCCAAGAGGAATAGTAATTCCAGAGTGGAAAATGGTTACTACTCCATCTTTTTGAAGACCAGTGAGAAAATGTGCTCATACTTTAATATTTGAGGAAATGTGCTGACACTTTAATATTTGGTTTAACCATATGTGAACACTGCATCTCCTTCTAATTCTGGAAAAATATCTTGATAAATCAAAGACATCACAAGCAGTGTCCTGAATGTTCTTTTAGGTATACTGTGGCTGCCAGGTGGGCAGAAATAAAAACATGTGCTTTGTAAATAGAAAAACTGCATCCAAAAGAGATACTCTGTTGGCATAAAATCATAGGAAACTTTTAAAAGAAAAGCCAAAGTCAAGGGTTTAGAACTGGGTAAAAAATAAACCAGCAAAAGTCTCTTTGCCATTGCTAGAACCTACTATAAACACAACCTGAAGCATTATTTTATAGGAAAACAAAAGTGATTTTGTTCTAAAAATGCCATAGCAGCCCCTTCCAAACAGTTGCTGGACTTCTTTACTAAGATGTTGCCCCAGTGTGAAACTTCAGTAAAAGCCATCATGCAGCAGCCTGCTTTTCACCTCAGCAGGCTGAAGTTTTCCAGCGTAAATGTTTCCATCTTTCTTTAAATATAGTGCCATGGTCTAGTTGATTGGACAGGGCTGGGTGATAGGTTGGAATGGATGATCTTGGAGGTCTCTTCCAACCTGGTTGATTCTGTGATACCTGATACTAGCAGCAGCCCTATGAGGCTCTGAAGGGCTAGCCCAAATAAATTTGTATCAATACATTAAAACTGCATCAGAGAAAGGCATAGGTGGAAGGTTTATTACTTCAATACAACAACCAGGGGGATGTTCTGCTGTGTCAGTAGGATATGTTTTATTCATTTGACATCACGCATTACAGAAGAGTAGTTCTGAATTGTGTAATGAAAGTACTTAAATTCTTTTGCATTTAAGCAAAACGAGTGCCTATGAGTCAGGATGAAAGGAAGGGTAGGGTACATTACAGTGGAGGTCTGCTATTAACCAGGGAGACCAAGTGGACAAAGCCCTTCATAGGACTCATGGCTCATTCACTAGCCCCAGTCCTCATGGGTGACTCTAATCACCCAAACATCAGTTGGAGAGACAACACTGCAAGACACAAGCAATCCAGGAGATTCCTGAAATGCATTGATGATAACTTCCTCCTCCAAGTGGCAGAGGAACCATCAAGGAGAGGTGCTGTGCTAGACTTTGTTCTCACCAACACAGAGGAGCTGGGGTTGTTAAGCCTAGAGAAGATTCCAGGGGGACCTTATAGCTGCATTCCAATACCTACAGGGAGCCTCTAGAAAGGATGGAGAGGGATTTTTCTTAAGGATGTCTAGCAATAGGACAAAGGGGAATGGTTTTCAGGTGAGGGAGAATAGGTTTAGACAAGATCTTAGGAAGAAGTTTTTCAGTACAAGAGTAGTGAGATTCTGGAATAGGTTGCCAGGGAGGTTGTAGATGCCTGCTCTCTGGGAGTATTCAAGGCCAGGTTGGAAAAGGCCCTGAGCAGCTGAGTCTAGCTGGGAGCATCTCTGCCTGTGGCAGTGAGGTTGTGTTAATGAGAGACAACACAGACCCCACAGAATTCAGTGTGGATCCACCAGAGATCTTTATTGTTCGTTCTGACTCCATTTATATAGTCTAGAGCACCAACCACACACCTACACATTAGCATAATCTGGAGAAGTACAGCCCAGTCTTTTACATACATGAGGCCTTGTCTTTCACCTTAGCCAGATGTCCCACCACCTTTCCTCCCACGAGGGAGGCATCCTGAAGCTGTGGGAACGAAGGTCAAATGCTCACGCACTGCTTGTTGTTATTCTTACTTGCATTGCATTCCCACAAGGTTGGAGTAGATGACCTCTGAGATCCCTTCCAATCTAAGCCATTCTGTGTCTTCCTTTTGCTTTCCAAAATACAGCCACAAGTGGTACCCAAGTGGTGTTTCTACAGATTCACATGGCTGGGCAGGGGTCTGGAGCATCAATTCTCATTTCCAGTGGGCCTCAAGACAGCAGTTAACACTGGGATGTCACTCATGTCCCAGCAGAGGGCACAGCCATGTGTTGTGTGGGTTTTTTCAGAAATTATTTGTACCATGCTGTGTTTTGGGGAGGTTTGCTGGTTTGTTTCATTGTTCTTTTTTAAACCAAATGAGGCTTAGTGTGGTTTTGGAAGATTATGAACTTGATGTGTCTCTTTTTGCAGTCATAACTAATTTCCCTCTCCTCTTGCTTGTAATCTACCAGCATGGAGATGCAGATTTGTCTTTTTGGTTTTTTTTTTTTTCAGCAAATCCCTTAAATTGGTGGTGGCAAAACACTTCTCTCCTGTGTAGTAAAATCTGCAGGACCTCTGGCCTGGCATGGTGTACTGATCCATCCTTTGGGAGAGCTCTGATTTTGACTGGCAGCAGGACTCACTCTGATATTTTTTACTTGTTTTGGGGCTGTTTTCTTTTTCACTAAGTGTGGATATTTTACTGATCCCTCTCTTTTTTTAATGTTAAAGTTTCAAAGGAAAGTAACTGTTTGCTTAGAAGACAAATACCCAGCACATACTTGAGGTGAATAATGACAAAGCCAGAAAGTTACAGGCCACTTATACATCAACATCTTGTATGCATGATGATCAGTGGAGGAGGGTTTGGGTTCTCTGCTAACTAATTTTGTGCTCTCTATGTTCCTCTCCTGACAGATTGACATTCCACCATTGCTGAGAAACGGTTTTGCCATCACCATTTGGTTTCCTACTTTTTTTTTCTGCTTCTAGAGCCTGCTTGGCTTCACACCTATAAGCTTGCCTGCTGGTACATGCACACCATACAGAGCTGAGCTTGGCACTGCCAGTGCAGCTCCAAACCCACTGAGAGTGAAAGGAGGAGAAAAATTCTTGTTCTCTCTGACCAGCTGCTGCAGATGTGCATCCCCTCTCTGGCTGTGTTACAGGTCACAGAGCATGTCTATTAAAACAATCCATGCTGTATTAGCACATACTGTGAACTACTGGTTAATCATGCAACCAGCCTGGGTGTCTGTCTCAGTCTGGAGCACAATTGCAGCTCGTCTCATCTGTCGCTCCACACGAGCAGCTTCTCTGTGCACCAGTGGTAATGGGTGTATAGGTTCTGGCAGGACCAAGGATTATGCTATTAGGAATCCAGAGTGGGAGCCACCACAACATGTGCGATGTAGATAGATTGTTTGAGGGGTTGTGTGTATGTTTGTGCATCTGAGCAAACATGATAAGAGAAAATAAGGATATAAATGAGCAAAGTCTTGCCTATGATTTGTGGCTATATATTAAAAACAAAACAAAACAAAACAAAACAACTACAAACAAATCAAAATCCCTTCTCCTCCCCCCTGTTAATCTCCTTTCTCGTCTTGTACATTCTCATAAATCTGTCTTTGATACTGCAGTGGCTGACTTTCAGCACAGCTAAGTTTCCCCCTGTGTATCATTTCAAGTAGAACAATTTAATGGCCCATTGGCTAAATGCTGACAAACCTACTTTGAATTCAGTAGGCGGTAAGGACTGAACAAAATCTTAGCAAGGACTTCAGCATAGCATCCTGTGACAGTCACATCCTCGCAGTTTAGTGGAAGCTATTTACTCACGGGTCTGTTTCATGCTCTGCATGAAAACTGTTTTAACATGTTACTCTGGAGCAGCATTACCAAGGCACTCACTCAGTATCCATTTGTTCTTACAAATGTGTGCTCGGCCCTGCACAAAATGTGGCCTCTTTGCAGCATCGTTCAGTGCCATGTTCTTCCCTACTGACCTATACCCGTGTATTACTACAAATTGTATGGGATATTGCAAATCTATTGTTTATTTTACTGTAGATATGCATTGTTGGCAAGCATACAGAAGTACAGCCATGTTGTGGGTGTGGTATTACATAGTGCAGGCTGTGGAAACATCCACGAAGTACACAAGTCTGTAATCCGTTGCTTTTCAATGCCATTGTGGCCAGGTTACTTAATTACCATCCTCCTCATCACCGCAGGAAACCTCATATCTGTCCTCTGCATGGTCCAGAGATGGCCAATGGTGATCACTTCTCAAATCACGTGAAGTGCCATTTTGTGGTGCCATTTCTATTTCAGCATCATTTAGATGTGTCTGGTCCTCCCTGGAGCCTCAGCTCCTCAAAACAAGCAGCTGAGTTACAGCATTAGCACTGGGCACAGGTTCCATACATGCAGTCAGAGTTTCTCAGTCAGAAAGAGCTGGTGCCCTGGCCCTTCTGTAGTTCACTATCTAAACTCCCTTTCTGAATCTCACTTTCTATCATTCTCTAGAATAAGATGCCTACAGGTTTGAGCACCCATATGCTGAAGTCAGTCTTTAAAGCTAGCTGCCACTGCTGACAGGAGGTTGTTGCTAACAACAGGCAGTATAAGTTATTGACACTGTCACAGGTTTTCTGCTAGCAATTCATGCACCCATGTGACATTCTGCCTCTGTTTTGATAGACCAGATACGATGGATGAAGACAAAGTCCTGCTGTCCTTGGCTGTAGGTGGCACAGCTCATCTCTGGAGTCTGGCTAGAGAACACATGGGTGAGTAACTGGGGTGGTTTGGCCCTGGGTGGGGGCCAAATATCCACCAAAGCAGCTCTATCACTCCCCCTCTTAGATGGACAGGGGAGAGGGGAAACATAATAGGAGCCAGTGATAAGATAGAAGCAATTTAATAATAGTGATAATAAGCACAGATGATAGACCATACAGAGCTGAAAAGGGGAGAGAGATGGCAAAGCGGTTAAAGTGAAAGCAGAGGGAGATGGCAATCTCTGCTTCCCATCAGCAGGACCATGTTGGGCTCTCTACCTGTAATGGCTCCCATGGAGGACAGACACCATGGACAAATCTCCCCACACTTCTTTCTCACTTTGTTCTTATATTTGAGATGAATTCATATGACATGGAATATCCCTTTGGCCGTTCTGGGTCAGCTGGATTGGCTGTGTCCCCTCAGACTCTCTGAGCAGAGAAATGTGGGAAAAGCACAGCCTGGGTGTTCTGCTCAGCAGTAGCCAAAACACTGATGTGTTATCAACACTCAGCTGCAGCACTGCAAAGCACAGCACTAGACAGATGCTTTGAGGAAAATTAACCCCAGCTTAGCCCAAACCCAATGCAGTAATGCTGGTGACTAAGCAAACAAGTTGAACACAGTGGATGCAAGAGAAGAAATACCTGCAGGAAGTCAATGCAGCATTTCCTAACCACCCGTTTCAGGGTAAGCCCATCTAGGGTGGGTGAGTGGTCAGAGGACCCCCCAGGAGTCAATTTATCCCATTTTTGACCTCCAGGTAAAAGTTTATCCCACTCCTACTTCCTGTCCACAACTCTAAAGAGGCAGTCAAATTCCTGCTCACTCTCTTGTTCCTGCCTTTGCAACATCTCCTTTGTTGCTGCTGTTTGTGGCCAACCTAACCACATGGCCAACCCTGCTTCCTGCTGCATCCAAGAACAATCCATCTCAACCCAGAGAATCCCTTCTATCTCTGTAGCCTTCCTTATCCTTAAATAGATTTTATTTATTGCTAAAATTACCTTTTAACTTCCACATCAGTGCAAGGCTGTTCTTTGGGTGTTTTACCCCTTTTACTCTTTTGTTTAACTTCTTTCCATATGGGGAGAGAGGGGGCATCCTAAATTGTGTTCCCTTGGGCTTACAAGCTCTGGGAAAGCTTAAACAGAGACATCACCTACTGCTGGAGTCAGAAATGGTCAAACCCCTGCAGTGCAGAATTTATGGGCTGCATTTAGTGTTTAGACCTCTACTTTTCTGTCTTCCATTTGCTTGTTTAGTCTTTGTCTACCTTTGAGTGACAGTATGAGGTTTCTTCATTACACAGAGAACACCTTTGGGTTTCTTTCTATTTTCCTATAAGCATCTTACTCTGAGAAGGAAGAACATGGCCAAGCAATACTTAAAATGTAGTTCCTTCAGCCAGAAGAACTGAAGGCCAGCTTCCAAGACACTTCAAAATCTGAAAATGAAGACTTAAGAGGTACAATAAAACCTCCTGATTTTTTTTTAGTAATAACTTAAAAATAGCTGTTGAAATATTGCTTTTAAATCTTGGTTTTTCTCTATGAAGTTTTGTCTCCTTTAC
Source organism: Pogoniulus pusillus (assembly GCF_015220805.1). NCBI lineage: Eukaryota > Metazoa > Chordata > Aves > Piciformes > Lybiidae > Pogoniulus > Pogoniulus pusillus. The sequence continues at coordinate 24,423,198 of NC_087266.1, forward strand.
CACTTTTGAAAGTCATCTGAAAGCTATCTGAATTAGCATCCACTGAAATCAACACCAGTTTGGGGATCAGTTGAGCTCAACAGAACAAACAGGAGATGAATTGGAAGACTGCATAATCATGTGTAGGTTTTGGGAATATTTTGGGAAGAGTTGTGCTGTAATGGAGTCACAGGGAGATACTAAATCACACCTGCATCAGGAATGGTGTGGTCAGCAGGAGCAGGGAGGTCATTCTGCCCCTGTACTCTGCACTGGTTAGACCACACCTTGAGTACTGTGTTCAGTTCTGGGCCCCCCAGTTTAGGAGGGACATTGAGATGCTTGAGCGTGTCCAGAGAAGGGCGACGAGGCTGCTGAGAGGCCTTGAGCACAGCCCTATGAGGAGAGGCTGAGGGAGCTGGGATTGTTTAGCCTGGAGAAGAGGAAGCTCAGGGGTGACCTTATTGCTGTCTACAACTACCTGAAGGGTGGTTGTGGCCAGGGGGAGGTTGCTCTCTTCTCTCAGGTGGCCAGCGCCTGAACGAGAGGACACAGCCTCAGGCTGCGCCAGGGGAAATTTAGAATCATAGAATCAACCAGGTTGGAAGAGACCTCCAAGATCATCCAGTCCAACCTAGCACCCAGCCCTAGCCAGTCAACTACACCATGGCACTAAGTGCCTCATCCAGGCTTTTCTTGAACACCTTCAGAGACGGTGCCTCCACCACCTCCATGGGCAGCCCATTCCAATGCCAATCACTCTCTCTGTGAAGAACTTCCTCCTAACATCCAGCCTAGACCTACCCCAGCACAACTTGAGACTGTGTCCCCTTGTTCTATTGCTGGTTGCCCAGGAGAAGAGGCCAACCCCCACCTGGCTACAACCTCCCTTCAGGTAGTTGTAGACAGCAATGAGGATCATGCAATTCGAAGGAAACTGCACACCCTGAAATAGTACTTAGCATCAGAACGTACTCGGTATGCAGATATCCTTGGCTTATCAGTTTAATATTTGGCCTTTCCAAGAGGTAATAGGCTCAAGGTGAGGAGAAAGTTCTTCACTGAGAGAGTCATTGGACACTGGAATGGGCTGCCCGGGGAGGTGGTGGAGTCGCCGTCCCTGGAGCTGTTCAAGGCAGGGTTGGACGTGGCACTTGGTGCCATGGTCTAGCCTTGAGCTCTGTGGTAAAGGGTTGGACTTGATGATCTGTGAGGTCTCTTCCAACCCTGATGATACTGTGATACTGTGATAAATACAGAAATAGATGCATGGGACACAAACATTACCTGTACCTGGGCAGCAGGTACTATGGGAATCAGGTGCTCAGCTGTAACAGAGAAGTCAAAACCCCCACTTCAATTTAATAACTCACTTGACACTCCAGCATCTTCCCCTACAGAGTTAAGAGAATCAAGAGCTCTAAACTGCATGAAGAAGGAGCCAAGAGGCAGGAGTTGAGACAGGTGACTGCAGTGCTTCCAAAGACCTTCCTTTACAGCTTGTTTGAATGAGTGACACTTTTTTTCTGTTTGAGCTTTCTATTACATGTGTGTTGTGATCCTACTTTCCATTCCTCTCCTCAGAAGCCAACTAAACACTTTCTGACAGCTTTGTAACTGGTGGTACCCTGAACCAGATAAGTCACAGAACTAACCAGGCTGGAAAAGACCTCTAAGAGCATTGAGTCCAAACCAACACCTTCTAATTAACTAAACTATGTCACTCCCCCAGCACACCATCCAGCCTCCTCTTAAACATCTCTAGGGATGGTGACTCCATCAGTTCCCCAGGCAGCCCATGCCAAGGGCCAGTCACTGTTTCCGTGAAGAACTTCTTCCTAATATCCCACCTAAACCTGCCCTGCTGCCGCTTGAGACTGTGTCCTCTTGTTCTGCCACTGGGTGCTTGGGAAGAGAGACTGACCCCTGACTGGCTACAACCCCCTTTCAGGTAGTTGTAGAGAGCAATAATGTCTACCCTGAGCCTCCTCTTCTCCAGGCTGAATAACACCAGCTCCCTTAGTGGCTCCTCATAGAGCTTGTGCTCCTTGTGCACTTCTTCACACAGTTCACTTCCCCCTCCTCTGCTCCAAGACCTGGGATCTTTGACCAGTCAGTCTTGAGGAGTTTCCACTTGAGCCTCCTGGACAGACTTCTCTGTTCCCTGTGAAATACTGTTGACCTACAAAGCCTGCTCCTTCACTTAACATCCCAAGGAGGATCTTCTAAGTCCTTTGCTCAGACCGGCAACTCAAAGCTTGGGGGAAGGTTGTGCCTGAGTATTGTCCACAGGCAGCAGCTCTTTTCTGGGCAATGGGAAGCTCTCCAGTGCCTGCACTTTGCCTCCCTCCTTCAGTGAAACATGTAATGGAAACAAGATAATGGTCTTCAAGCATGCCTTTACATTTACTACTACAGACTAAGGAGCAAAAGCACAAGTGTCAGTATTAGAGGCATTAGGCAACCATCTGATAAATGAAAATTTCATTGTATGTGCAGCAAAGGTATTTGGCACTGCAGAGAGAGTGTCTTGTTTTGGCTCCAGCATTTTCAGCACATGCATACACAAAGAAAGGAAAAGCCATTGCAAAAGCTGCAGAAGTGGTAAATCATGAAAGGAACATTTTCTGAGGGGCAAGATGGCTGGCCAAGTGTTAAGATGCACCAGTTGACATTTAATAGTAGTCAGTCTGTGCCTGATTAGCCCATGAAAACATTCCAAATCAAATATTTGAGAGGATATACAGTAAACAAAAATGAAATTTAATATATTCACTTATTTATTATTTATTTTCCCCATATCCCTCTGCAGTTCCAAGCTCTTAGGTGCTTTAAAAGCTTACAAGTTTTACTTAAAAGAACCTAATTTCTCAGACTGTGCATCATGCAAGATTTCTTAGTTCCACTAAACCTTTTTCAAAGGAGTGGCAAATACATTTCTAGCAAGTCTTGTGTGTTTTATGCAACTTTGAATCATCTAAGATTCAGATCATGGAGAGACTGAATTTAAGGCAATTTGATGTGTGTTGTGACCTCATAAACTTTATTTTAAACACAGAGTTAACTCACAAGTTAGGTCACTTCCAGCCCCCATAACATGCTGTGATTCCGTGGTACATCCCAGACTGCTTTATGCTTATACGAATGTCATCTGCAGTTGGCTTCACCTTCTCTCTGCAGGGCTACTTGTGCCACTGTGTCGTGGTAGGGCCAAGCAGGCCCAACAGAAACAAAATACAGGTTCTGAGACTCATCCAGACACAATCCCCCTCTGCCCCCCGACCAGAGCCCAGGGAGCATGGGAGGAGGGCAAAGGACCCAGACAGCAGTAAGTCTCAGCTCAAGGGATATGTCCTCCCTTTGTGATAAGCAATAGGCAGATGTACTGGCCATGCTTTACCTCTGCTAGGCTTATGCCTTTACCTTAGGTGGTTAAGTTCTGGCTTGATAGTATTCTGTTGTGCTCGCTGCTGGGATTGCCTACCGGAAAAATTGATTCTTCTACAAAGTCACTTTGAAAACAATTTGCCTTGGCTGCTATCCAAGAGGAAGTCTACCATGCCTCAGTTTATCTGGAGCCAGCCTTGTAGCGTAGGAGAGCCACGAGTGCCCCATGAGCTGTGCTGCTGCAGCACAAAGCTGCAGCCTTGTGAGCCAATAAGCCAGTTCCAGCCTCAGCACCCACTCTGCATCCAGACCTCACCACAAACAAGCACTGAGAAAAACAGCTTGCTGTGAAGGCTGAGACTTCAGAGCCCTCCCTGCAGCGGGCTGGAGACTGAGGAGGAGGAAAAGGCACCTGCAGTCATGCTGTGGCCAGCTTGGCCATTGGGACAGCTCTGCTGTCAACCAGCACCCATGAGTGTCCAAAAGCTGTCACCAGTTAATGTACAGCAGCAGCACTGCTCTACACAGGTGAAACTCCCCTTGCCTTGTGTAATCTGGACTACCTTGCAGCCTGGAAAGATTCTAGAAACACTCAACTGTGAGCATATCTTTATAAAGTCTCTTGTGAAGGTTCTATGTGGCTAACTCCTGCCATTTGGCCACACAATCCCCTAGCAAGCAGCATTACTGCCATGAATCTTTATCCAGCTTAATGTTTTCATTTCTGGTTTTGCTTAAACTGTTTAAATTGCCTGCTTACCTGTGGCAGTAACCACAACCGTGCATCTGTACCTTGTAATTAAGTTTCTGGTGAGATTTTTAAATTACCAATTATTCATATTTTTATTAATATTCTTATGTAGTTATTAATATTCATAATTCATATCACCCTGCCATGATGGTGAGAAAGGCATGTTTTCTCCAGTCAAAACAGTGGTCCAAGCGGAAAGGCTCTCTCGCTATGGTGCATGGCAAAAAAAGATGCACTCTGGCAAAAGAGGCTGGAGATGGAGTTTCCACAGAACACCATCTTTGTAGTTTTACCTTAACTATCAACATTGTCACACCAACTTTGTTCTTCACAGTGCATCTGGGTGAAAGGTGGTGGTATGAATCTTGTTAGACCCCAACCTTTAAAACAGGAAACTCCAAGAAGCAGAGAACACCAGAACAGTGCTGCCCAGGGCGTTGTAGACACATCCTGTCCCCTTTCCAATCTTCCTGGGATGCTTAATATGGTTGACAGAGGAAAGGAAGCAATCCTACTTGCTCAAGCCAGCCTCCAAATGTGCCAAGTAAAAAAAACAACAGCCAAGAAGTTTTGAGATGTATCACAGTATTATTAGGATTGGAAGAGACCTCACAGATCATCAAGTCCAACCCTTTACCACAGAGCTCAAGGCTAGACCATGGCACCAAGTGCCACCTCCAATCCTGCCTTGAACAGCCCCAGGGACGGCGACTCCACCACCTCCCCGGGCAGCCCATTCCAGTGTCCAATGACTCTCTCAGTGAAGAACTTTCTCCTCACCTCAAGCCTAAATTTCCCCTGGCGTAGGGAAGGAGGGAAGATAATTGGACCTCATTGTATACTTCACACTGATCTCTGATAAGAAATAATTGCTTGTACTTGAACTTTTCTAGGAGCTTTGAAAGGAGTGAAGTCCAAAGAATCTCAGAACACAGCTTAGAAAAACAACCACCTCAAAAGTAGAAAAAAATACATTGAATATGGATGTAGAATCTCCCTATTAGTAATAATTCTATAGAATAAAAAGGTTGTAAAGACTTATGTAAATCTGAGAACTTCAGCATATTGTAAGAAAATCTAATTGCTTAGCAGACTGCCTAAAATATTCCATCAAAAGGATTTTTAAATCTTGTTTTAGAGTAATGAGATTCTTTTGGAGGGGGAAAAAAGATCATCAATTCAAGCCCTTGTGCAATGTTCAGTCCAGTAAAACGCAGTATGGTCACAGCATGCCTGTACCAGCCAAGATTTTAACTGGCCAGCCATGTCTTGTACTGCTGAGTTTTCTTCTGGTGTGTTTTAGCATGGAGGAAGCTGCCATCCTAAGCATCCTATGTCCCTATGATTGAAGCTGATCAAACTGGCAACACACATACACACATTTTTTATGTGTGTCTGGTAAAAAGTAAATTAGAAAGCAAGAATTACATCCTGTGGGGGGTAAATGTTACGCCAATTATTTCTGCCTTTCTTTCTCCCATCTCAAGTCAAAGCACAAGGACTGTAAGAACTGAAACAAGGCAATTAAAAGCAATCAATCAGTTATGACACCATCAGTTGCTACAAAACAGTTAATGTTCCAGAAGTCTGAAAAACCTCAGATTTGTCTGTTCTGTGCACTTTTGTGAGGTTCATTAGAGGAAAACTGGAGCAGTATCCTCTATGGTAGTAACTGAACACACAGTTCATGACTCCTGGACCAGCAAAGCTGCTTTTTGTAGAATCAGGACTAGGGGTTCTGACAGAAGTCAACTTGAAACATCTTTGCAGTTTTCCTCTGATCAGGCTAACCTTCCTGCTATGGCACTCTACTAATTTTGCAAAATACTAAGTTGGTGTCTTCTGTAGTACCAGAACCAGCATTTCAACGTCAGCAATAGTCTAAGCAATTGTTAGCCTGCTACAATAACTTGACCCTTGCTGCTATTACTCTACTGGTGCCAACACAAATACCCATCTGGGCTCCAAACCTGGCTTTGAAATAGGGTCTTTTCATTCTTTAGCTCTAGGAAAAAGACAAGGAACAAAGTACTTTTAGTGTACACAACTGTGCAGTGGATCAGCAAAGGAAAAGAACAGGCAGCTCAAAGCAGCCAGTAACAGGGATCTATCTGCATTTTGATAACCCAGTTGCTTATAGTGATGTCTAAAATCAGGCAGTACCGTGGAAAGCTGCATTACGTGCTGGAATATTGCTTCTGCCCCTGGCTGCAAGACAACTAAAACTACCAAAGGGAAGGCAAACACTTGCCATTAGTTTGCCCTAGAAAGCCCCCTTCAGTAGCTCCTGTGAGACTAATGTGTCTCCTCTCCTTTGGGTTTTGTTAGACAACATACTGCTGGAGCCACAATATTAAAAAAACACTAAACAAATAAACCCTCAACCCCCAGAGAAACCCACCAACCACCACCACCACAAAAACGAACACAAAACAATCCTTGCACTTAGTGACACTGACCTTCCAACATCTGGTTTCACCTGCTTTTATATGGAGTCTGCAGTCAAATGCATTATTAAAGAGAACATCCTTTGGAATATGCTTTCAAGAAAAATCCTTCCCTCAGTACTACTTCAGGTGCTCAATTCCCTAGTGTAAATTCACATGTAAAGCAGAGGATACAACCTCTTTTAGCATCCCCCCTTGCTCCAAAAACATAAAAATAAGCTTCAATAGACTACAGAGACTTACTTGAGAGAAACTCGTCACTTAGAAGAATTTTACCAAGGTCTAAACAAAGCCACCTGCTCAGTAGAATGGGCCAAAATCTCGTTTTACTGTTTCAGTTCAGTCTGTAGCTAAAGGCTTTAAAACAGTTTTAAAACGTTCTGAACTGCAGATCATCTCTAAACTATAAGGTTCTGTGTAGTACAAATTTTGTTCTATGCCTTAACAGCTATGAAGTTTCCAAGTTTCTTCAGATTTATACAACCTTTGGGGTGAAGAAAAAAAAGCAGCTGAGTTACTTTCAACTTCTAAGTCTTTTTCTGACCCACACATAGTTGCTGTCTACAACTACCTGAAGGGACATTGTAGCCAGGTGGGAGTTGGCCTCTTCTCCCAGGCAACCAGCAACAGAACAAGGGGACACAGTCTCAAGTTGTGCCGGAAAAAGTATCGGCTGGATGTTAGGAGGAAGTTGTTGCCAGAGAGAGTGACTGGCATTGGAATGGGCTGCCCAGGGCGGTGGTGGAGGCACTGTCCCTGGAGGTGTTCAAGAAAAGACTGGATGAGGCACTCGGTGCCATGGTCTAGATGACTGAATAGGGCTGGGGTGTAGGTTGGAGTGTATGATCTTGGAGGTGTCTTCCAACCTGGCTGATTCTATGAAACACAAAGCCAACAGGCGGTCACAAACCATGAAAATGGCCACACTTAGACCAGTGGTACTGAAAATAGCTAAACCAACAAGTCAGAAGAAACCAGTAAAGTGAACTTTATTTTAAAGCTCCTTAAAAAGCTTCACAATAACACTAACAGAATTAGCATTTCCTTCATTTTATGTACCCCACATGAAAAAAATGTATTGTTTAGCAAGAGATGAAACATAAGCGTTTCTGCATGCTACTAACACATTTCATCATCTTATTACCTGCTAAGTGCTTTGGACTGCAACCATCAAGAACCTTGGAACAGAAGGATTTCTTCTGGAGTCCTTATGAATGGGATGGACACCAGCTTTTTACTGACATACCCAAATAGATGTCCAGATGAAAGAAAAACTACCTTGGCATCTACAAATGCCTACGAAGGTTTCAGTTACAACCTTTTGAAGGAGCTGTGTATTTTAGAGCAAGGGCTTCTTTTCATCTTTAGTGATGCAAATGGTTAAATACTGCACAGAAGCTTAGTATGAACTCACAATTCCACAGGAATCTGAAAGTTACCAAGGCAATTTTCCTTTTAGGATAGTCATGACCAACACTATTACTGTTCTTCCTCCCGTAACACAACATATCCCAGACAAATCTTGGAGAAAAAGAAATATAAATAGTTCCCAAAACAATGCATTCCCATCCCCATACCACATACAACAGCAAAAATATCTTCTGTCATGGGATGAATCAATCAATCTGCTGCTAGTGCAGTGGGTTTAGTCCAAGTCCATGTTAATGGTGTTCTGATCATTTGGGTGACACTCGCCATTTTGCTGAGGCAGCTCAGAACTTTTGTCATCTTCTCCCATGTCTTCAGTTTTATAATCACCTCGTTCATTCAAGGGGTTTTCCTCCTTAGGAGAGTCAACTTTTGGTTTAGGTTGTGTCACCACAGGTTCACATACATTGTTTAGCTCCTAGAAGAAAGGGAGATGATGTAATGAGACTACAATTATATATGTATAAAGGACACAACAGCTTCACTAACGTGAAGAGATTTATGTCCAGAAGACAAGACATGAAAAGTCAATAAGCTCCACCACATCCTGATGGATCTCACAGGATCACAGCAGGTTAGGGTTTGGAAGGGACCTGTGGGGATCTTTGAGTCTGACTTCCCTGCCAGAGCAGGGCCATAGATTCTAGCACAGGTCACACAGGAACACATCCAGTCAGGGCTGGAAAGTCTCCAGAGAAGGAGGCTCCACAACCTCCCTGGGGAGCCTCTTCCAGTGCTCTGTCACTCATACTGCAAAGTTCTTCCTCATGTTGAGGTGGAACTTCCTGTGCTGCAATTTCCATCCATTGCCCCATGTCCTATCCCAGGGCAGAGGCTATCCCTGTCCCTTCCTTCCTGACTCCCAGCCATCAGATATTGATAGACATTTATCAGTTTTGGGACATTTCTAAGAGACTTCCCAACCTTCTAAGAGACTTCCCAACCTTCTAAGAGACTTCCCAACCTTCTAAGAGACTTCCCAACCACTGGCCTATTACCCATTGCTGGTTATACAGACTGGGAGTGATGAAGCAACTACAACAATAATTTAAGAAAGACTTCAGAGCTTTGGGGAGGTTACTTGAGGTCTTGGGAGCACAAGTGGTGTTTTTCTCAATCCCTCTAATGACAGGATCTCCTTGTGTTCATAATTTCTAACTACCTATATTAAGAACACAGGAGCAGCAAGATGAAACTGAAAGAGGAAAGGGCACAGGTATCAGTCTAGCTTTAGCATTAGCCTCTGAAATTAGTTTATGATATTTACCTGTAGCTTTGCCTTAATTTCACTGGATCGCACAGCAGGATCTTGATCTAAGGTCTTCTTAGCCTGTGCACTCACAGCATTATTCATCCACTCTACTACTTCACTAACACACTTCTCTACTTTCATCATTTCCATTTCATCAATATGGATGTATTTCTCATCCTGCAAACATATTAGTAGTATCAAGTCATGCCAACAATTCATTTCAATTTACAACTTAGGATCTTTATTGACTTTTGAAACAAATACAAGTCAGTAACGAGTCACATCTGTTAGAGCAAGAGACAACTAATTCAGATGTCAAAAAACCCTTCCTTTGCCCAATTATCAAACAAGAAATCTAGTTCTCATAAGAAATAGAGGCTTTGCAAACAGGTCACATTACACGCAACATTCCTAACAAGGCTGCTAACAAAAATCCCCTCCCTCCTGCAGAGTCTCAACATGGGACCAAGGTAGTTTAGACAGAAGAGAGAAGAATCAGAGTTGTTAAATTTTAGTTTCTGGGAGAAGGGCCTACCCAGCAATCCATGATTTTAATTAAGAATTCTAAATATGAATTAAAGTCTTAAATGTAATAGTTTCAATTATATCAGTCTTGTCAAGGCTGTGTAATACTAAGGAATGACTTCCCTTAATGACCATTCTGTTATCTGTCTCTGTGAGAACCTGTTTCTGATGCAAATGTCAAACTGAAACTAGCTGGAGTGTTGTGAGCTGCCCTATTAAAACTCATTAGTTTAAACTAAAGGAGTATATTTTCAAAAGCAGGAATGCTTATCAAGAAAGTCATCTCCAAGTACCAACAGAAAAGAAAACCAAAAACCCCACAAATCCAGACATTTGTATTGAATAACGCTGGCTATTTTCACAGAATCATAGCATCAACCAGATTGGAAGAGACCTCCAAGATCATCCACTCTAACCTAGCACCCAGCCCTATCCAGTCAACTAGATCATGGCACTAAGTGCCTCAGCCAGGCTTTCCTTGAACACCTTCAAGGATGGTGACTCCACCACCTCCCTGGGCAGCCCATTCCAATGGCAAATCACTCTCTCTAGCAACAACTTCCTCCTAACATCCAGCCTATACCTCCCCTAGCACAACTTGAGACTGTGTCCCCTTGTTCTATTGCTGGATGTCTGGGAGAAGAGACCAATCCCCACCTGCCTACAACCTCCCTTCAGGTAGTTGTAGACAGCAATGAGGTCACCCCTGAGCCTCCTCTTTTCCAGGCTAAACAACCCCAGCTCCCTCAACCTCTCCTCATAGGGTTTATGTTCCAGGCCGCTCACCAGCTTTGTTGACCTTCTCTGGACATGTTCTAGCACCTCAACATCTCTCTTGAATTGAGGGGCCCAGAACTGGACACAGCACTCAAGGTGTGCCCTGACCAGTGCTAAGTACAGGGGAAGAATAACCTCCCTTGTCCTACTGGCCACACTGTTCCTGATGCAGGCCAGGATGCCATTGGCTCTCTTGGCCACCTGGGCATACTGCTGGCTCATCTTCAGCTACTCTCTACCAGTACCCCCAGGTCCCTTTCCTCTTGGCTGCTCTCCAGCCACTCAGACCCCAGCCTGTAGCGCTGCTTGGGGTTGTTGTGGCCAAACTGCAGAACCCTGCACTTGGCCTTGTTAAATGTCATCTCATTGGCCTCTGCCCACCCATCCTGCCTGTCTAGGTCCCTCTGCAGGGCTCTCCTACCCTCCAACAGAAGTTTTTTAGTTTATCCTGAGCAGCTTTTACACTAATGCTTCTCATCACAGCAAATTTCTTGTTCCCAAAACAAATGGAAGAGGAGACTTCTAAAAAACCAAAAAAACAAGTCGATCTAACTTTTTGAAGATCAACCCCAGTCTAAGCCACTCTTTAAGTGTGTCCTTTCCTTTTGACCTGAAAGCATCCAGAAGTATCAAGCAAATCAATAGAAGACATGGAGGTTGTTTTTTTTAATACTGGGAAATATCCATGACACCAAATTTCTAACCAATTAGAGTAGACTGCAGCTCATCTGAGAATGAATTTGAAGCTTCTGCCTGCTGGTGACCCTCAGTGAAACACTACATGGTAACAAGAAAGGTACTTTGAGGCCACTTACTTGATTCCTGAATTCTCCAGCTATTGCAGCATAATACTGGAGCCTGTGTCTCAATTCTTCTAACAGCTTTGGTCGTTCTTCTGCTTCTTGATAGCGCATTGCAATCGGTGTTCCTAATTTCTAGAAAAAGCAATTCCTAAGCATTATGTGATTCATTATTGTTCATTAACACTGTTCTGTATTATGTTCTACAAATTTTGCAGTTGGGGCATACTAACAGACCTACCTTTAAATCCTCCAATTTGTCTACATACACCTGCTTAGCTTCATCTTCACCCTCTTCATACAGCCACCCTTCCGTCTCCGTGAGGAGTGCAGAGAATCCCTGCAGGTCCTACGTGTCAATATAATTTAACATGTCAGACAACTAAACGTGCACCAATTGACTGTGCTTGCCTTGCAGTACCAGGACACTGGCAAATACACATAGTAATTCCTAGCCTACTACATAAAAATTACATTTCCACTACAGCTTTTGTGTAATTAAGTCACTAAACCACAAACCTACAACACGGGTAGCATCCACAGCCTTTTGTCCTTGATTAGGCCAATGCCTGGGACGTGACTTTAATTCATCATTTTGGTTATGGTTTTAATTACACGGAGAAAAGCTATTTTAAGGGCCATTACTATTTGCTAATTCTGGATCAGTCCCAGTCATCATTCAAATAATTACATGTTTCAGCTGCAAGAAAGCTTGACCAAGGAATACAAAAGAGGTATTTGGTATCAGTGTTTTCAGAGAACCTCCCGAAGCCATAGCCTACCTTTTCACACACAAACTTTTCATATGGTCCAGACAACTTGTCCCTGAACTCATACACATATTCTTCTACTGCATTCTTCGCATCATTTCTTTCTTTCTCCAGTTTATCTTGCATAATCATCTTTCCCTGTATAACCACAGAAAATTTTAACAACAAATAATTATGTTCAAGCAACATTTTACAAAGCATAGGTCCTGTAAAATAGAGTAATCTGAGGCCTTGGCTGATGTAACTGGTGGCACTCTCACTGCTATGCAGTGGACCCAACTGAAGAAAAGGGTTGCAATTCTCTAGATTCTAACAGTTTGAACTAATCTGTGATGTCTTTCCATGGACCAGTGCTCTGATACTACTGCTATGAACAACACTTCAATCTTTCTAATTAATATTTGTCAGTTGTGTTAAATCTGAATGGTATATTAGCTCTCTGTGAATTGCTTGAATCCACACTCCAGGGTTACAGTGAAAGATCAGAGGCTGCTTTAAAAAGCAGGTAAATGGTTAATAACTGTTATCAAGAAAGCAGTCTAAACCACACTAACTCACCTCTGTTTCAATATACATATTGAGGAGATCTTTTCCTAACTGCCAAACCAAGTTAGCTTCAATAGGTAGTTCCACATTCTTCACTTTTATTTTGGGTTTTTTAGCTTCAGGAGGCTGATCACCTTTCCTCTCATTTGTCTAAGTTGGAGAGAAGAAAAATAAGATCACTTTCTTCTTAGGAAGTAGCACTATGATTAAAGAAACATTCACAAGAGAAACATGCAGAGATCTGTGCTCTTTCAGAATCTTCAAAATATACTTGAGGCTCTTCCCTTTCAGGAATTCCACCTCCTATCCTAGACTATTTCATGGACATTAAGTACCAAGTGACAGAAAGGACATTTCTCAGATACATGGCGTATTCGCAGGTTTTCTAGAAGTGCCCATCTGTCACTTAGCACTTCACCAGTGATGCTGACAGTGCTAAAATTAATCCAAAACATTTTTCATCTTATATAGATGACAGAGCAAACTGCTAGCAGTATCATGCAGGCACGTGTTTTTCACATAGATTATTTCCTCTTATGCTTATGAATTCCTGATCCCTACTTCTCTCATCAGGCTTATTAAGATTGGCCTTTAACAGCTGTTAAATTGAAATATCTGCAACTCAAACTAACTGTACAATACTGCACAAAGACAAGGAAGGGATAGCAAGATTCCTTGCAGGAATTCTTTTGCAAACTCTGTATGAAAATTATCATGAGATATATACATTATTTTTCACAACAGAAAAGATCAAAATGAAGAAGGTTCCAAGTATCATGTTCCTTATTTTTTCCTGGAATATGTTACCATTTTAAAAGCCACCATTATAGAGCATAATACTTTCAACAGAGTTAAAGGGTCACTCACTTTCTTGACATCTGGGATTTTGTTTTCTTCAGAGGGAGGTTCTGATGAAGGGGGAGACTGTGACGTTTGCTGACCATCGGTTTGTACCTGGGACTGTGTTCCAGCCTCACTGTTCACTTGCTGGATATTTTTCTGAAATGAAAGCCCAGGCACAAAGGATGTAGAAGGCATGTGCACTTGTATTTAATGTCAGTTATAGGGCACCTCAATTCTAATGCACATACTGTACCAAGTGCCCTACAAAGCATTCTGTGCACAGGCAGAAACACACACGCTTTAACTAACAGAGATACAAACTAGGTCCAAGTTCAGAAGGACACCATGAAAATGCTACCAGCGCCAGCATAATACTCATCTGCGTGTGTGTGCATGCTGCCACTTTCCCTTAACAAAAAGTGGCTTTTAATTTATTGAGGTGTAGCTTTTAAGGTGTTTTTTCCCCCCTCAGAAAACTATTAAAACATCAAGTACACCATAATGATGCCATACTGCTCCCCAGTGTTCCCCTCCCCTACAACGCTGCAGAAAGCAATCCAGCCTTCCCTTTCAAAAAAGTCTTAAAAAACCCTTCAATAATATGAAGTCTTGAACACAAATCCTTTTAACACATGAATGACTAATCCAAACCAAGTTTTGCTGTTTGGAACAGTTTGAGAACTATAGCAGCTGTAAATAGCCCCATACTCAAGCAACCCACCTGCTGTTATTTGGCACTTCACCCAATAATTGATTTGGAAATCCTCACTTTCAAGATATGCACATTTCCTCCTGGTATTACAACATCTTATTTACTGACATCTCCAAATTAACCTTGCTTTGCTTTTGTGGAAGAAGACATTTTCCTTCCAGAGTATGCGACAGCAGAACACAATCACATCGACAAAGACATTCGCTCCCAAGAAAAGTCAACTTACATCACTTGAGATTTCAATAGGCCTCTGGTCCTGAGATTCCACTTCAGGCTCAACCACAACATCTTCACTCTCTTCACTTTTAACTGGTTCTACCATAGATGCAGTGGACACGCTAAAAATGCCGTGAGTATTGACCCGGACTTTCACTTTGACTTTAGATTTCTCTCCATCTTTCTGGGCTGCCACATTCTGGATAACATACCTACCTAAAACCAAAAGAATCAACACTCAAACAGTGGATTCAAATAGGCAATATTACAGAGCCAGGAAAACCTTCCCAGTGACGCATTTTCTAAGCAGCTGATGAAGCCTTTGTGCTAATCTCATGGTCCCCCACAAATGAAATGAGTACTAGAAAAAACAAAGCATGCTACTTTTCAGCTACCTTCACCTCAAAAGAGCAATAAAAGAACATTTTCCTTCATCATCTTGGATCTGTTAGTAACAGAAAGTAATTATTAAGGGTAAAAAGCTCACTGCCCCTTACTATCTGTGATGCTATAGTGGGATGATAGAAAACTAGACAAAGATTAATGCCAATGGTAAGTGGTGTATCTTTTTAATGAGTTACCACTCAACATACAAACTCTTTCTGAAAGTGTTCCTATCAGCTTCTAACAGCCATGTAAGGCTGCCATGTAATTGTTTGTAATGCATGTAATAGTTTCACTATGTTCATTTAAAGACAGACAATTAGTTTAAACAGTAAACAAAGAACCACATCTCCTTGACATTAAGAGCAAACGTTTTTCCTGCACACTACATGTTTGTATGCGTATCACCAAAACAGCGACATGGAGATTGAGATGTCTGTACAGGCACACAGTACACAGTCACTGCTTCCATTGCAGGCAGAATATAAACATGTTCTCACACACCCATCTAAACCGTTAGCAGGCAAACTTTTACAGGCTAAAGAATGGAATCATCCTCTCTCATAAAACCAAGAATATTGCAGTTGTGATCTGTCCTCCCTTTTGGTAGCCTCATCACAACTACTGGCTCACCTGCTAGGACTGTTTAACAATTCTGTTCTGAGTAGAGTCAATCAGCAAGTGAGTCAAAATCAGACTGATTTTTAGTTCTGTTCTTGTCAGTTTGCAAAACAGCAGTTAAATACCTCCTCATCTGTTAAAGCCACGTAAAGTGAACACTTACAACCTTCACTGCCAGTCTCTATGGTATGAGTTAATATGAAAGGAAGTCTGTGTCTTCTGTGACTATGAAATACTATATTGGTTTCTAAAGTGTAACATTTCAACCTCTAGGTGAAACAACTCTAACAGGTATTTACTCTACTTTGAAGCAGCTTATGTTTGCTGTCAGATTAAGAGGTTTTGAAATCGTTTTAGTGTGTTGGGTATTAGCTGAAATTTTGGAAAATCAGATGCAGATGCTTTTGCTCTCTCTTTATATATACTCCCACCTACTTAAGGACTATTTATAAAACTTATCTTTAATGCTACAGTTCTGGCAATACTGTATTTTAAGTGCATTGTTAACCAACAGAACAGCTGTATATCAAATACTTCGACAAGATGTGTCACTTCTACTACTCCTCATTTCTAACAAATCAAATCAATTACTTGATAAGCAATAATAGCTTTATCTTAACTTTACATGCAAACATACATTTGTGTTCTTTGAACTCTAGAGCCATTATTTAATTGGCCTGTCTTTGCCATCACAATCTTTTTCTAACTGCACTGTAAACTCTTCTTAAGTGTCACTCTCAATGTTGTCATTAGTCAAAAAAGAGATAAGAGATCTACTTGTAAATGTTACCTGGAAGATTTAAATCAATACTGTAGTCTTGTAGCTGCCACTATGTCAGGCTGCCTTGATTAAAACTTATTCAGCATTGTCAAATGCAGGAAATACAGGAAAAGCACCAACTACTCAAAACAAGGTTAAGTTTTGTATCTGCAGGGAATACTTTGCAACTATTTCCAGCTTGCTTTACTGATAAGCAGAAAATAAGATTTTGGAAGATTTTAAGTTATATTTTGCAGTGATAGCCTCATTCTAGTCGTAGGCATTGGGCTGCAGTTTCCCAATCTTTCTCCACGGGACTGGGGAAACTTCAGAAGCTAGGGAAATAATTCAAATCCAGCTACCTAGGAAATTGGAGAATTCAAGTTCTTCAGACACAAACTCTAAATATGTACGTCATATAAACATATTGCAATGCAAAACAGTTACAGAACTGATTTAAAATCAAAGAACACATGATAACACCATTTCCAGGACAATTACTTACCAATTTTTGACTCAGGATACGGGACTCCATTAGGATCAGAATAAAAAGCTTCTAACTCAAACGGACCTTTCCTATAAAATGTAAGGACCTTGGAGAACGGTGCTGCATGATTTCTGCTGAAGACCTCATGAACCCTATAATTAAGAGAAAAATATCACTTTCAGCAGAGTACTTGAGCTGAAAGGGTCAGGATCGAGGGTCAGAACTCCTCAGAGAAACATGACCATGTTTTGATACATTTACACTTCTGAACAATTGCAAAGAGAGATATTTCACTACTATGCAGGAAGGAAAAAAGCATGCTGTTTGGCACTGTCATGGCAAATTGCCACCTTACACTAATTCTGAGTTTCAGAAGCAAGAAGTTTAGATGTAGGTGACACCTCAGTGACAGGCTATCGGCAGACCTCCAAAGCTTGTTTTCTACAAAGATATTATTCTGAGCTTGGAATAGCATAATTTAAATCAGAATTTGCATCCTTCCTCAGTCAGTCTCAAAAGGCTGATTATAGTCCTGTTAATTCCTTACTCATTTACTTTCTGTGGCTTACTTGAGAGCCCTGACACCAGCTTATTACTCATTCCACAACATGACAGAAACCAGTTTTATTTTATATTCTTCCTGTAGGGATCTGCCAGTTATCATACCATTACAATTCTGATTTCCAACTGAGTTTTGTCTCCTAACTATGGAAAGGTCTCATCTAAATGTGAGAAAATAAGAGCGTCACCTATGAAACCACAGGTTGCCTCAGAAGCAGTGGACAGAATAATTAGGTTCCACATCTTCACCAAAGACAGACGACAAAGAATGCTAAATTACAAAGAATGAGAAAAGTATGAGCAGGTCCAACTAGAACTGTAAAATTCCCAAAAGCTGAATTCAGACTTCTTTGCAACCTAGAGAGCAACTGCATTTCTGACATGTACGGTTCAGTTAGTAACGAGGAGGTCAGTCTTGGGATGCTGCAATTGCAAAGTTTCTGTTACAAAACTAAGATTTAAATCCTTGCTTCTTTTTCCAGCCAGACAAATGAATTCACGTAAACTCATTATATTTACACAGAGCATAATGTTCCTACTTAAACAAGAATCCAGACAGGTGTTAAGAACATCTTGAGTAAGAATAGGCCAGAAAGGGAAGCGGAATGAGGATCCAGCAGTTTTTCTAGTTCATTTTGTATTCTAAAACCTGGCAACCAAGTAAGGGCAACGCAAAAAGATAGTGCTTGGGAGTTTATTCAGTTGTCTTTTTTTCTAGCACATCAAGAAGTTATGGTTACAATTTGAATGCAGTACCACCTCTGGAACACAGCATATAGGTTTTTTTTGCATCAGAGTGCCAAGACTCTAACTTAAATACAACCAAGAACATTAGCCTTGAAGCTAAAAGTCTTGTAGAACTGTAGTTTTAAGCTACCTACCCTTCAGTGTCCTCTGCCTCTGTGTTCCATAACAGAGATATTGGGAATGGTGTAGCATCTGTCACAGAGAACTCTCTCACTTTAAAAGCTGGAGAAAGAATTGCACACTGAAAGAAAACAGACATGCATTAGATTTGGCCTAACTGATCTACTCAACTTGCTCTCAAGACAGCTAAGAATCCTGAAGCAAGAGAATTGTGCTGACATTACTAAAAACAAAGCTAGGCAAATTACTTGATTTCAATGGAGTATAAGAAAACATAGATCCACAAAGAAGTGTTTATGTTCTCTGGGTTAGCAGGATTTTTGGACTTAAGGCTTACCACAGCTCGCAAAAACAGGTAGTCTAAATGAATAGCAATTCTGGGGTCCCTGGCTCAAAGACAGGGAAGTACTTGAGAGGTTATAACAAAGGGCTACAAAGATAATTAGGGAACTAGAACATGTGTCTTAGGAAGAAAGGCTGAGGGACTCGGGGCCTTGTAGTCTGGAGAATAGTGAAGCAGGATTTATCAATGCTTGTAACTACTTGTGCTAGTTTGAAACAAGCTAGAATGTTTTGGTAAAAGAACTAGATAACGGGCAGTGAAATGAAAACAATTGATGTCAACTTCTCTCACAGTTTTGCTGAGAGCTCTGGGAAGAAGAAGAAAACTTTCTCCATTTTGCTTCACTTCTGCCTTTGCCTTCAGACCTGGTCACATCTCATTAACCCTGCTCCTACTAACCTTGCTCCCTAACCTCTTGGCTGCACCTCTCTTCTTCCTGAGAACTGGGGTAAGGTTGAGAGGGGCCGGGGGAGGTGTTGGGGTGGTTTGAGAGCTCCTCCTGGGGACTCAGGTTTCTGGGAGGGGAGTTGTGCTTTTGTATTGTTTATCCTTTGTATATTTCTGTATATAATTGTATATAACTGTATATAGTGTAAATAGCTGCTTGTAAATTCTGCTAGCTGTAAATAAATTGCTTCATCTATATTCCCAGGGTCCGTCTGAGTTAGCTGGGGCAAATACAAAGTGTGGGGGGGCGGGGTAACCCCCAAACCATCACACTACTTAAAACATGGGCTACCATGCAGAGCCCAGCAATGAGACACAAGATAATGGCCACAGACTTGGACATAGGAAGTTCCATCTAAACATGAGGAGGAACTTCAGAACATTTAGGGTGTTGGAGCACTGTAACAGGCTGTCCAAAGAGGTGGTGGAGTCTTGTGTCTCTGGAGTCATTTGAAGCCTACCTGGATGCCATCTGTGCAGCCTGCTATAGGGTCAGCCTGCTCTGGCAGAGGGGTGGGGCATTTAACTAGATCTCCAGAGGTCACTTCCAACTCCTATCATTCTATGATTCTCTAATTGTAAAGAACAGAAGTGCTGTATTATTTAGTCATAAAATGAACTGGTGTTTACTCTATGGGTCCTCCTTTCCTTGAAGAGAACTGATTGATAGCAATGGAAAAAAATCAGCAAGATGGGATGAAGAAACAAGTAAAAAAGGGTGAAGCAAGTAAAAGGAAAAAGGAAAAAGGAGCAGTTTGCTGTAAAATTTAGTTCATTAGTTGTAAACGAAAAATGTGAGGGAAGACAGAAGTCAATCATGTTGATGGAAAGCTGGATACCAGAAAATGCAAGATTGGAGTGTTTTGGGCTTCTTACACACTTAAATTAAAAATATCTATTCTCTCAGCTTGATGAGGTCTTAGATTTCTCTCATTATAGATCTCTAGATTCTGTTCTCTTGAAGAGTGAACTGCCTACAGAATACACCCAGAATCAGCACTTTCAGTGAAGTACTGGACCAGAGAAGTACTCTGAACTTCTTAAACAGCATAGACCCATTAGAAAATCCAATGAACATGTATGATCCCTTGTGTACTTTAAAATGGACCACTTCTGACAGTCTTAATTACTTGGCTAATTCTTCTCAGAAGTGCTCTCAAGAAATATAGCCCTCAAAAAGTACTCCCAGTACTGTACCTGCAGAGCACAGCCCCTAGCTATGGCTTCATCAGCATTCAGTGTTGTACTGACATCCTTGCCAAAGAATTTAGCAATCCTCTCTTTGACGGCAGGAATGCGGGTTGCTCCTCCCACAATCTCTACAGCAGTTACATCTTCAACCTTCAGTTGTGTTTGTTCCATCAATGAAAGCAGAGGCATCTCTATCCTCTGCAGCAGGTCAGCACACAGCTCTTCAAATTGTGACCTAAGGAAAATAACAGTTACCTAAAGAGCACCTTCACCACCGCTAAAATGTCCTGTTATTCCTGTCTCCAAGGCAGTGATGACCAAGTCTGTAAACTACAAAGAGACTTAAAAGATACAGCCCTGTAACTAAGCTGAGTGACAACCATACATAAGACAGTATATGAACAGCTGCTTATAGACTTTTCTACATGGCCATCAATATAGTGAAATAAGACAAAGCTATTGCTTGGGCAGGAGCTATACATTTGCCTCTCAGCAGAGGCTACAGAATGGAATATAGAAGCCGCTGTGATTTCCTTAACTATGAAAAGTTGCTGCCTAAATAATGGAAGGAAGAAAAACAACAACCCACCATTTTCTTGGCAGTAATTACAGTACTAACAGTGGATACAAACTAATTTGTGCCTGTGAGCGTGGCAAGAAGAGACACTGACACACACAAACTTCATTTACGCTGAAGTAAATTCCTCTTAAGAGCTATTTCAACCCTCCTTAAGCATCATTTCTGCCCTCAGTTCCTCTGCCACTGCCCACAGAACAGTAAGCACAGAAAAAAAAGGGAACAAAGCTTCAATTGTTGCTACCTTTAGAGCAGTATGGAATTTAAGTTACCTAAAATACATGGGAGGCCTAAATATGTAACCACCTTGCCAGATCTGCTTTGCATGCATCAATTTATGGCTTTTAGAAAGTGTCATTCTACAAAAAGAAGCCAAGCTTCTTATGCATGCATTATTACACTGAAACGTTGCTCAGGTAGCTGAACACTACATTTCACAGCCTTAGTTATCTTAGCATTACAAAAAAAGACATGGCTGTTCAGAACTTGCATTTCCTTTTTCCAACATGGAAAGAAACACTTAAGAGATATGGCCAAAGCAACCACCTCTCTTTTACCAAACTCACCTGTTCATTTTTCCAGACACATCAGTATCATTCATGAAACACTCTATATTTAGGGGGATGTCTGTGCTATTTGAACTCATTAGTTTCTTCAGCTTCTCACATTCCTGATACAGACGAAGAAGAGCTCGAACTTTTGTTTTTGGATCCAGTTTGTACTTTGATTTTATTTCTGCACAGAAATAATCTACTAGCTTTCCATCAAAGTTTCTTCCGCCCAGGAAAGGGTCAAATGCTGTGCCCAGGACCTGAATTGAAAGAACACAGTACTTAGTCTTACACTCAGCAAAAACAAAATGGAAGAGTAGTCTTCCAATATCAGCAAGCCTTTCCTTCAAAATAGGTTGGGGACAAGTTAGCTTATCTTACCATGCATCAGCCAAAAATGACTGAACTTTTACAGTGGAAGTTTAGACTAAGTAAAAAGGTGGCAATCCTAAGCACTTGCAATTTTAATCTGTACATACTTTCATTTAGACAAAATAAGTTATAGCAGTCCTACTGTTTATCTTACATTGGCCTATTGCAAGCCATTTTTAGCCTCTACTTGAAACCACCCTTATAAAAATGAAGGACAGCATTAAAAAAAGAGAAAACTTCACCTTTTGACACATTGCCATTTCCTATGCTTTAAACTGTTCCACAATGTTGAAACCAAGGCAGGTTTCTATAAATTCATCAACAGCAAAAGGAGCACTAGAGAAGATCTCCATCCCCTATTGAATGCAGAGGGAAACCTAATGACTAAGGATGAGGAGACAGCTGAGGTGCTCAATGCCTACTTTGCCTCAGTCTTTAGCACTGCATCCAGCAGTGCCCTGGGCACCCATCCTCATGAAGTAGGAGTCAGGGAGGGGAATCGGAACAAGGACATCACAATAAATGAGGAAGTGGTCACTGACCTGCTGCAACACTTAGACATACAGAAGTCTGTGCAGCCAGACTGGCTGCACCCAAGAGTGCTGAGGGAGTTGGCAGATGTGCTCACCAAGGCACTTTCCATTACTTACCAAAAGTCCTGCCTAACTGGGCAGAGGTGCCAGCAGACTGGAGGCTAGCAAATGCAACACCTATCTACAAGAAGGACAGAAAGGAAGGCGCAGGAAACTACAGACCTGATAGTCTAATCTTGGTACCAGGGAAGGTCATGGAGGTAATTTCAAATGCCATCATATGTCATATACACAACCACCAAATGTGCATGGGTTTATGAGGGGCAGGTCCTGCCTGATCCCTGATCTCCTGCTCCTGACAAGATAACCCAGCTACTGGATGAGGAAAGTCTGTTGATGTTGTATTCCTAGACTTTGGGAAAACCTTTGATACTGTCCCTCACAGAATTCTTGTGGACAAATTTGCTACTCATGGCTTGGATGAGCACACTGTCTCCTGGACAAAGCACTAGCTGAACAGGAGGGCTCAGAGAGTGGTGGTCAATGGATTTCAATCCAGTTGGCAGCCAGTCACTGGTGGTGTTCCTCAGGGGTCTGTGTTTGGACCACTTCTTTTCAACATCCTTATTGATGGCCTTGATTTGGGCATGGAGAGTGTCATCAATAAGTTTGCAGATGACACCAAGTCAGGTGGCAGTGTTGATCTGAATGAGGGTGGAGAGGCTCTTCAGAGGGACTTGGATAGGCTAGATCAATGGGCCAACATTAATGGGATGAGTTTCAACAAAGCCAAATGGCAGGTCCTGCACTCAGGTCACAACTCCAAGCAATGCTACAGGCTTGGGGCAGTGTGGATGGAAAGCTGCCTGGCAAAAGGCTGTAAGACAGGCAGCTGAAGATGAGCCAGCAGTGTGCCCAGGCAGCCTAGGCCAACAGCATCCTGGCTTGGATAAAACATGCTGTTGTCAGCAGGAGTAGAGGTGATCGTCCCCTTCTTCTCAGCTTTGGTGAGGCCACACCTTGAGTACCTGCTCAGTTTAGGGCACTGCAATACAAGAGAGATGTGGAAGTGCTGGAGTGGGTCCAGAGCAGGGCAACAAAGCTGGTGAAGGGACTAAGAGAATAAATCTTATGAGGAGTGACTGAAGGAACTGGGGCTGTTTAGTCTGAAAGAGAGGAGGCTGCGGAAGACCTCATTGCTGTTTACAACAACTTGAAAGGACACTGGGGTGAGGCTGGTCTCTTCTCACAGGTAATTGGAGACAGAACAAGGGGAAATGGCCTCAAGCTGAGACTGGGTAGGTTTAGACTGGACATTAAGAAAAAGTTTTTTACAGAGAGAGTGGCCAGGCACCGGAATGAGCTGCGAGGGGGTGGTGGAGTCACCAACCCTGGATGTGTTTAAGGGTCATTTGGATGATGTGGTGCTTAGGGATATGGTTTAAGGTCGGACTTGATGATCCTGAGGGTCATTTCCAACAGGGTATTTGATTCTAATGTCTCATCAACTCCTTCATTTTCATTTAATCTTAGTACCTTTAGCTTACTCTTGTTGAATGCACAGGCTGATACTTGAAACGCAGAATGTCCCATATCAACAAACACAACTATCCGTGGCTTCTCCTCAGGAGCTGGAAGGTCTTGCTTATAAATTCCGTAATTGAGAGCCACTGCAAAACAAGTGTCAGATATTACCAATGCTATCTCTAGTTGAGTGTCCAACTTCATGGCATCACTTCTCTCTGAATATTAAGGTATGGAATCAAGAGCAGCAAGACAAATCCAGACATACACCTATGTGAGCTCTTACCTACATGGAAGCTTGATTCCATTAATACAGAATCTGAGAAGTGTAGTATCTTTTCTCAGACACACATATGCTCTGTAACCATGCAAAACTAAGAAGCAACAACTCTGGCTGAGGGTTTTTTACTTTCATCAGTTTATTAACAACTCATTACTTTTTGCTTTGCATCGTTCTCAAAATACAGCTTACCTTTACAGTAAAACCCAAATCCAGTTTTCTATTTACAGGTACTATCACCTAGGCACTAAGCTATTGCCTCAGAATTGTACAGTCAACAGAGGCTGCAAAAGGGAAGAATCTCAGTCTGTGCAGAGTTACCAGGCAAGGACAATTTCTGAAGTGCATCAAAAACATAAACCAGAAGCTGAACAGGTAAACATAAGATGAAATCAAAGGGCAGAACACACTTCTGCTGCAGCATTCACTCTGGGTGGACAGCAATGTCAAATCCAGGCAAGAGGCTGATGCAGTTACTGAAGAGAAGATAAAATCCTATAGCCTTGGCTACATGGCTACGCAGGAAAGGCTGAGATTTCAGCATGAAATAGCATTTGAATATGACAAAAAAAATCCCAAGATGAAGATACCAAACAGGGTACAAAAGAGATTATCAGGTAAGTGAAGTAGAGCATCACAGAAGGTGGCAATGAAAGCCAGGAATACATGCTCTGAAGAGCAATGTTTTAGTCACACTGACACACTCTCACTTTAGGAGGACATCAATTCCCTCTGTCCTATCAAAGGCAGTAGCTCCACACCATCTGGAACAAAGACAGCCAAGTTTCCCACTGATCAGAGACTTGAGATTTATGGATTCTGGTTTCTAATGAAGTTCCCCTGCAGCTGGGGCACTCACTCTCATTTGTGTTGATTCTTTGGTGTCTATAACAACCCAACAGCAGCATTTATTAATCTCTCTCAGTCAGTCATTAAGACTGATTAATTAAAAACACAAACTGTGGTAAAAATGAGGTAAAACTTCACTGTGGTCAATTAAAAAATACAAACTTATTTCATTAAACATATATGTTCTATCCCTGAGACCCAGATTTGACTGAAATTGTGTACTGGTCTGTTCATTGACAACATTTTTAGGTCTGATCAGACTGAACACATAACCCTTTTTCCCCCAAGCTAAAAATAAATCTGTGAACAGAACCTGACAAATAGCAGCAGAATTTGTCTTTTGTTAAAAACAAAACAAAAATCCTTATTTCTCTTTTCTCCCTTGCTACTCCTTCATAAAATAAAATACAGTCTAGTTGGTATGTATCAAACATGCCCCCCAAGGGCATTCTCCCCAAGTGAACTCTTCCCTACTTAACTCACTCATGTGGGCAGTAGGAACACATAAGTAATTGTTCTTCTTGCACAGAACTATACTTCCCGACCTATACTTCCCAACCCATTCCCCGAGAAAACAAGAGCAGCTATTACACCCTTTAAAAATATGAAACAAAGGCTCTTGAATACAAGTAGAAAATGCAGAAAGACAGAGTTAAAATGCTTGTTTTAAGAAAGACTGAATAATTTTGGGGTTCTATACTCACAGTTTTGAACAGATGAGCAAAGAGATTAATTACCTTCTGTATGTGTGTATGTTTTGAAACCACAATTACAGTGACAAAAGCTCAAGCTATTACTAAGTGTTGATATTTAACCAAGAACCCTACTTCAAAAGGGCCTAATTCCTGCAACGGTACAATGAAAGGTTTCTTCCACAAAATCTGGAGAGTTATCTAAATGGACAAGTAATTTAGGCACACATGCTGACTCCCAAGTAAGTACTCCAGGAGGTAAAAACCACTGAAGCTTCATTTCCACCCCTTCAGACAGAAGACATTGAAATGAATGACTGTAGAGGAGGAGGCTCAGGGGTGACCTCACTGCTGTCTACAACTACCTGAAGGGACATTGTAGCCAGGTGGGAGTTGGTCTCTTCTCCCAGGCAACCAGCAACAGAACAAGAGGACACAGTCTCAAGTTGTGCTGAGGTAGGTATAGGCTGGATGTTAGGAGGAAGTTCTTGCCAGAGAGAGTGATTGGCATTGGAATGGGCTGCCCAGGGAGGTGGTGGAGGCACCATCCCTTGAGGTCTTCAAGAAAAGCCTGGATGAGGCACTTAGTGCCATGGTCTAGTTGACTGGATAGCGCTGGGGGATAGGTTGGACTGGATGATCCTGGAGGTCTCTTCCAACCTGATTGATTCTATGAGTCTAAGAGAAGCACAGTAATTTTTTAGAACACTGACGTGTTATGCCTGATTTTTTTTCCCAAGTTAGTCCTGTTTCTTAACTGCACACTACCACAACTTTCCTTTGGAGAAACTGCTACTTCACTCTACTCACCTGCTGTCATGTCATTCATTAATCTAAGACAATTCAGTCCAACAATCTGAGCTGCATCCAGAAGAGACCTCCTTTCAGCATCTGTGAAAAATGATGGAACCTAAAGAACACAGGTGAGAGTGAGAAGTTAATTCCAGAAAATGAGACATCACATTGTCTACTTGAAAATATTCATTCAAAACCTGTATCTAATCCTCACCCTTGAGGAAGACACCTGCTTAACACAAATCTTTTAACATGCAACTATTATACTGTATCAAGACTTTAAACATTCTGT
The DNA here is from genome assembly GCF_015220805.1 of Pogoniulus pusillus. Taxonomy (NCBI): domain Eukaryota; kingdom Metazoa; phylum Chordata; class Aves; order Piciformes; family Lybiidae; genus Pogoniulus; species Pogoniulus pusillus. The sequence continues at coordinate 24,449,757 of NC_087266.1, forward strand.
TTAATCAAGCTGAGACAGAATTAAATGATCATCAGGTTGTTTATATGAGCATACACTAGCAAGAAACAAATGATTTATTTGTATCCAGATGGCAAGAACTTGAATTACTGGTGAAAAATATGAAACTGGGTATTACTGAGACAGAGACACAGAATAATCTTAATCACAATTAGCTGATATACTTCTGCCCAAAAAAAGGTTAAGAGGCAGGGGTGGGGGAAGTACAGCAATATTATAGATGTGAGGATATAAAGAGATATTGAATAAACAGGATCTGTTTTTGTCACAATTATTTGAGGCAAGAAGTCTTAAAAGATTATGAAGGAATGCTGTTGAAAATTTGCTTTGGATCTCTAGCTTTGGTGCTAGGAAGTGACCTCTGATGTCTTCAGGGACAGAAACTACACCATTAGAAGATACTACCTTTACAGGTATTGACTGGAGAACAAACTCTTCTAATAATAACAGAACTAAATATTCCTAGATGCAACATGAGACAGACTTGTTCAAAGAGTCATTGAGAACACAGAGGCAGATGTTATTTTAGACACAGGCTTTGCAATGGAGTGATTGTTCTTTTTCTGAGGTCACTTTCTCTGGAGTCATAAATTGAAGCAAAACCAACAAAACAAAACCAACAAAGAACACCCAACAAAACCCCCAAACACTTACTGAGATGAACACAGACATGACAGAAACTAAAGTTTTTGGCTGGCAGAGGGCAAACTCTGATAAAAAAACCCATCTTTAAGAAGTCATCAGTATGCCTAGTCACAGAAACAAGTTGAAGCAGAAGGGTATCTACCTGCCTCCCAGAAATGTTCTGGGTCTGAAAGTTCAGACACGTCTTAAAAAATGAGTTCATGAAGTGGGTCAAGGTCTGGAATATGGAGGTGGTGCTGGAACTTCTTTAAGTCAAAAAGCTCTAAAGCTAGTTAGGATTAATTCCTTTGTATGTGCTTATACAGTGTTCTTTTTTACTCTACATGAATAGAAGCAAAATGGCCTCAATAGCTGAAGTTAAAAGACATACTGTTCCTGCACACTACAATTACTTACAGAAATAACGCAGTCTGTTACTGGCTTCTTCAGGTTACTCTCTGCAGTCTCCTTTAATTTAGTCAATAGCATAGCTGAAATCTGTTCCACACTGAAGATATGCTCCTCATCCATGTACATAACCTGAACAGAAGAAACAGGTAAAATAAGTCAACTATTTCAGTGGCAGAGGGAAAAGAATTAAATTTGGGTTTTTTTGCACACTGCTAACTAACACATTATCAATCATGACATGCTTAACTATTTCATTATAGAACTTCAAGTGAAGTATTCAAGTACCTATCAACCTCAAATCTCAAACAGAAAATCCATCTCTTCTTTTGCTTGAATTGTGAGAATTCTCCTAACGTACAACCTCTTTTGTAATCTATTCATTACCTAGGCCTGAAGTTTTGAGCCACCAGCACAAGGTATGAAGAAAACTGGGAAAACAGCCCTAAGATAGGATCTTCATTAGTAAAACAGCATTGCCTGTTATGACAACAAGGCTTTAATACCAGTGTTTTTATATACATCTGTAAATTAATATAATGTTATTAACTGAACCTATCCTAAGAAGGGTTGGTATTGCATCAGCAACTCCCTGAAATAGAAACAAGTCTCAAAGTTGGTACAATCTGGTTTTGAACATCTATTGCAAGTAACTCATATGGAGTGGTCCAGCGAAGACACGTCATTCATTTAAAGCACTTATTCTAAAGCGTTCTTACTGCTTTAAACAGAATTTGTAACCACATAACTAGACCATTGCAAAACAGTCCCCTTAGGAGTGACAAAAAGGTTAATACTTTGAAGTAAAATGGTATGACCCTGTAATTATCCCAGCAGTTTTTCTGATGGGATGTTTGAGGTGGATGTGCAATTTGCCACAGGGAAGCTCACATTTCAGCAATTACTTGCAAATGAGCCTTAATTTGACAGTTAACATCCATTATTGAATGATGAAGCTGCCTATTCATATACAGAAGCTCTTCTTTAACTAAAAGGTTAAAGAAAACCTTTGGATAATTAAATTAACTGTGTATTTTCACAACTTGGAGCTAAAATTAAAACTGCTGAGTGTAGCTATAACCACCAAAAACACACAGTAAGTTTACCTTTACTCCAACTCCACCATTCTTCATAGGAACCAGACCATAGCTCAACTTTTCTTTTTCCTTCTGAACAAAAGGATCATTAAATGCACGGCCATGAAATCTCTTGAAGTTAGATACTGTGTTGTGGGCATGAGTAATTTGCTGTAAAGAAATAACAAGGCATTTAGCAATCCACTCTTAAATCTACCTGCAATGTTCAGTGCTATTCTGTATGCCCTTAAATTATCAATCAATTTTTAAGACAACTGCTCACTTGCTTGTCACATTTGTTTCTGTAACACCTGTAATCACTATCTGGTAATTGATATGGCACTATCTGGTACTTGAGGCACTTAGTGCCATGGTCTAGTTGATTGGGTGATAGGTTTGGCTGGATGATCTTGGAGTTCTCTTCCAACCTGGTTGATTCTAACTCATTACTACAGAAGATCATACAAGTCAGAAACAGAGATACTTATGTTAAATATTCTAAGCATTATAAAAGTATCTCTAAAGCCATGAAGCAATCAGGCAAGCAGTAACAGCATCTACTGTGCCTTCTACTTTATTAATCTAATTTAGGCAGAATCCAAGCAATTAAAGATAGGAGCCACCTTCACAAGCAGTACTAAGACTTGTAAATAGGCACTGCAATCCTTGTCATTTCACCTCCAGATGTTCATTTTAAACTACCTGACATTAAGCAGAAACAACTGTGCTTGCAGATACCAAGTTTCAAGCTGGTTAAGTCTTCCCATATATTTCAATACTTTTATTTCCCCTGCTGAGACAGATTTAAAAACCATGTAATTTCCCTATTTATGTTCACCTAGCAGCCACACAAATTCTTGCACCAGACCAAAGAAAGATACACAGCAGAGACAACAGCAAGAATTAAGACTTTTTTTTGTAATGTCATCTTAGAAGTATATACTAAGCTACAGTGCAACCTGCCCACAGAACCAACTCACCTAGAGAAGCATTCTTCAGCAGAAATGTAAGAACAGAAATCAGACAACTAGGCTGGCCTAAAACACACTGCAAGCATTTCAGAGTAGTATGAATCCTATTCTCTTGGAAAGAAACTACAAGAGCACATTGTTCTCTCCAGAATAGATTCAGAGAGGCACCAAACGATTTCAAGTAAGTAACTGAAATGCTGATCATAATGAGTAAGATTTCTAGCACCCACTACTTCCAAAAGAATGCATCAGTTTCTTATTGCATGCAAAATTTTCCATCACAGAATTACAGAATCTGAGCTACACCTTACACTGGAAAGTATGCAATTGTGATAGTTCTGCAACAGAAAAGCTTCCTAAGAAAGAAGCTGGCTTTAGCCGTGCTGTTAGATTGTAACTTTCAGAATGCTCTGTGTGTGGTAAGAAAGATGTCACACCCAAATTTTGGGCTGGCAATCATCTCTAGTTTATTCTTACTGCCAAATAGTGCCCAGCAAATTATTAACAAGAGCACAGGACTACACAGGACAAAAATCATGCCAGAAACTACTCCAGTACTCCAATGCAATAGAGTATTTAGGTTCACGCATTCAAGACTGTTTCCCACCTTGGATTCTTTTATTTGCATAGCCCTAACACCAGAGTACTTGAAAGCTATGTAATTCACAGCTGTATTGCTAAAGAACACGGATGCAAAAATTAGGACCATGGAGTGGACAGAAGCACAAACACTCTGGTAGCTGTTATAGCCTAATTTAGAATTAATCTCAGAGCCTTTTCTAAGAGAACAATCCTAAGATATTTTTAGAGTAATTGTATGTCATTAGGTCTGCAGCATGTTTTAATATCTTCCTGCTTAGTCACAATTAAGAAAGCTGAGAATTATGGTGTGTTAAGTAACATACTGTTCTCATCTCTAATGCTACCAGACTTAGCTAAAGGAAACAAATTCTCAGAAAACTTGCTCCAACAGCTCCTCAAGCATTAAAGAGATTATGAGCTCTTTCACACACAGTCACACTGCAGAAGTCACCAGTCAAGAAATGTTTTGCTTTCTTTCTCTTTCCCCCTCTCGCTTTGTGGGTTACTTGGTGGTTGTTTGTTGTTTCTGGTTGGCTGTTGCTGTTTTTTTTAAGACCCTCATTCAAATAACAGGGGTCATTTTATTTCTTAAGTACCTACTGCACCCACACACAAACTACAACTCTGGACTGTTCACATCAAGAAACTTCTACATTTACACAAGTAACAATAGAACTCAATCTCTGTAACCAGCCCCACCAGACTACTTAGGGCAGAAGTAAAATCATAAAACATTTCAGAGCATTTAAGTGCCACATTCCTTTCCTTCTGATAAAAACACTTCATTTCAACTGCTAGGACAACCAAACACCAAAAACTCAAATTAGTAACATCTGTCTGAAGGCAGCTGAAGTCACAGGTGTTCATCACTGCAAACACAGGCTTTGAAACTGCAATTTGAGAGACAGAATCTGCTTCACTTTTCACTTACTTCAGATTTTCAAAAAGCGGTTTCTGGAACAATCTAACAAAACTGAAACACTTGAGAGTACACAGATCAGATCGCTTGCTGTTTTGAGTAACAACTCACTTTTGGCACGATGATGAATCATAGTAGTTTCCACCCTGAAATTTTAAAAGCTATGCTAAAATAGCATTTAAGGAAAAAACACAACCATAGGAATTTATTTTATTGCTCCAAATGTTAACCTGTAACTGAAAGTGTGGTCGGGAGCACGTAACCTATTTGCATGTCTTGCCCATTCAAAATTAAGAGGGGAGCTATTACAGAGCAAAATAAAGTCTCCTTTAGTGCACTCACCATGGAAACCCACTGCAGTCCCTTTACCACATGAGAGATCTGCACAGGCCAGTGGAGGCTGCACACTTGTTCTCCACTAGCAGCAGTTATGTAACATCCCAGAGTACAATACCTAAAGATTTCCTTTAACCATTACATTTAGTTATTCTAACATTCCAGAATTAAGCTCTCCTTCTAGACTAATAATACTAATGAAAAAAAAAAATCACAAGGAAGAAAAATAAAACCACAAACCAAAAAACCCCACAGAAACGACACAATCCCCCCTCCATAACAAAGCAAACCCCCAAAACTAAAGACTTAAACCTTCAAAAATATATTTACAGCTCTTAGTGAAACCAAAGGTAGCAAGTTAGCTAAACAGCTTTACAAATTTGAGCCAAGGTTTCCCTTTGAATCTAATGTTAAGAAACTAAACACAGTATTTATAAATATATTCATTCAAGTACAAGAAAAAAACCTACATACAACCATTAGGAGAAGAAACTTGATGACCTGAAAAACTTAAAAAAAACCCACAGATGGTCAACTGCAAAAAAATTATCAGTGAAAGAGGCCATTATCACTTTAGCAGAAATATCCTGCATCTCTCTGAAGAAAGCATAGCAGCATAGTGCAGTATTTCTACAATCAAAGGCTTGATAAAGCAAAACAAGTTATTTGGTTTTAACCATAGCCAGTCAACTCTCTTTACACTCACTGGTACTTTTAACAGTTTGCACTGTCCGATTCACAGCTATGTATTGATGCCAAGAAATAACCTACCTGGTTTTTAGCCGAGACACCAATAGCTCTGTTTTTGGATCCAAATGAAACTACCGATCTGAAAAGAACAACAGGCTAATTAATTAGGTACTGACAATAAACGCGACTGAAGACTGCCGTGGGTTCACGTTCTACGACAGCAAATGAAGTAGCCAAGTCTTCCAGCTCACAGTGAAACACTACAGTAAGATGCTTATCCACCTTACAGCCGTGTCTTGAATCCAGGACTTTCCCCAGTGATTCATCTAAACAGTTAAACACAGTTAGCACAATTAAGAGCTCGTACCCAGCCTATCCATTCGCGTTTGGCTGCTCATAACTTTGCATGTTAACTCCTGCTTGAGCCTGAGGCTTTCTGTAGCTGACTTCTGACGAGCACGGAATCGGCTCTGGAACAGCTCTGAGGCTACCGCAACCCAGCGTGCGCCAGTCTTGTCCCCGTGTCCCATTTAAACCAAGCTGTCCCGAGAGGGAGTCCCGCTATAACTGCTGGCTTTCCATACCCGCCTCACCACAAGCCAAGAAGCCTCCCTCTCCACCGCGAGCTGGCCCCGATTTCCAAGCCAGCGCCCACAGGATACGTCCCCACTCGTCTCGGGGGGTGAACACTGTGGCTCGCAGCGGACCTCTGACCCGGCCCTGGGTGACCCCGCTGCGGCACACTTGTCCCCCACGCCTCAGTAGCCTCTCCAGGGCCCATGAAGAGGCGGCGAGTAGCGGGGTGCGCACCGGTCCTACTCCGTATATTCCCACACATCCCACCCACGCAAAAAATGTCCAGCACCGGCGCCTCTAGCCTACGAGAGATTCTACCATCCCCCGCTCCCCCGCGTTTCTCACTCACGGCGTGCACCGGTCGCTGAACTCGTTGGCGACAGTCTCGATGCCACCAGCCCGCGCCACGGCGATGTAGCAGCTCTGGAAGCCCAGGTCAAAACCCACCACGGCCATCGCCGCGCCGCTGGGGGGAGGCTCCTACTCTACCCTGCTCTTACTCGGCTCGCCCGATCCCGGCGCTGCGGCCACCGGCCCCAGTACCGCGCGCACAGCGGCTCGGTGTGCAGACGGGATGGGAGGGGAGCGGAGCCGGCGCCGCCGCTTTAAATATTACAATGAGACGAAGTTTCCAGAAGCTGCGGCAACCACTCACCGGTTCCACGTGCGGCTTCCGCTTCCGCCTTCGGCGGCGTTCTCGAACAATTCCTGCCAATCAGCGGCACCGGCGCCCGGTGATGAGGCCCGTTCTCATGGCGACCGCGGACGCCGCCGACTCGGCAGGGGGGCGGGGCGGGGCGGGGCGGAGCGGGGCGGGGCGGGGCGGGGAGGGCAAGGGAGCTGCAGGCAGTGCCAGAGCCGGCGGGGCAGGGGCGGCGCCGAGCCGAGCAGGAACGGCGGTAGGGGCGGGAAGCGCACGGGCGCGGTGTGTGTCTGACACTCGCCTGGTGGTGGCTATGGAATGGCATCTCCGGGTGTCCTTGGGGCTGTCTGCAGCGCGCCTCCCTGCTTTCTTCGCTTTCCTGTTAATCTTCGGCTTAGCCCTCCCGAGAGGGCGCGGGGTTTGCTCCCGCACGGGAGTTGCCTGGAAGCGGTCACGGAGTTGGGCGGCGTGGGCGTGCTGGGGGAGGGGGAGAGGGGACTGCGTAGAGGCCTCTGTCAAGAAGAGTGGTTGAGGGCACACTCCGTGAGGGCGCCGAGGCCTAGGTGAAGTGCTGCGCATGACCCTCTGTGGCTCTCGCCAGCTGCTTTGCCCGCAGCAGGGCGGAACGATCCTGAGTGTAGCCATGGCGGCCTGGGTGAAGCGACCCGGAAGCCGCCGCGCGTTCGCGCCGCGGAAGGAGCAGAGTGGCGGGGGCTGTGTGAGGGGGCTGTATGAGGAGCCTTTTGGGACAGAGGTGAGGTGCAGCAGTACTCAGCTCTTGCAGTGTGTTACTCAGCTCAACTGGTTCAGGGAACTTACAGCTTGCAAAACCCACGTGTGTGGGATAAAGGAATATAAGCAGCTATCCGTGGCAATATCCTTACTTCACTGGTAAACTCCTCTGTGGAGTCGGCTATCACATGGTTACAGGTGTCTCCCCACTGTGCTATTTGGGATGCTGCTCGACCTGTCAAAAAGTAATGGCACATATTCAATAGGTGAATGCTACTGATCACTTGCTTCCCTTAAAAGGACTTAAACCTTAGCACAGTGCCACAATTTGGTGTAATATAAATGCCCTGTTGCTTCCTAGCTGTTTGTTCCTGACCCCATCCCCTGTTGTGCCCCAATGCCCTTAACCTTTTGAATTCCATATGGAGATAGGCAGTTACACGGATCATAACAACTTTTGTTGTCAGTGGTACATTTCTTAGATGCTGCCCTTCTGGTCCTGGCTATTAAAGAAAGTGAAGAGGGATGGTAGTATTCAGAATCCAGAGTGTTCCAGTGTAGAATTAGCAAAATAGCAGTATTTACTGCAGCTGTCTTTCTAGATAACGGTGCATAAGGAATCTTATCTCTGCTAAAGCTTTGCGTCAGATTTAATTTACATTCAGTTCCATGTTGGACCTTGACCTCTCATGACTATATATGAGGAGGAATTGGTCCCCTAAAATAATGCTTGCCTGTTTCAAAGGAGCCACGTTGCTGAAAAATCCATTGAGACTGTTGTGTCACTGGCTTTTCATAATAAGCTGTCAGGTTGGCCAAATACAAAGGTTTGTGTGTATGTTAATGAGGTTTCTGTCCTTAGTTGATAAGGTAAAAATCCTTGATTGTGTACTTCAAATAAGGAGGTAGACTTCAAAGTATTTAAGTATTTAAATATCCTGCTATTTTGCCTTCACAAGCATCCAAAGTCGTTGCATCCTGAATAATACATCTTTAGAGCTTGAAAGTGAAAATCTTCCATTTATTACCAGTTCATCTGTACATCAGTTATTGCCCTATCCAACAAAAAGCTGAGTGCCTGGTATTTTCAGTGATTGTTTAGAAAATCCTGTTGTGACAAATGATAAATGCACAGCATACTTGCTAGTTTAAGTGTCACTGTAGATGATAAAAGCAGATAATAAACATTCCCTTTGCTTTTTCTCCTCTGCTGTAAATTGTTTATCCCTGAATAGAAATACAAAAAACTTGACTGTTTGCCCAGATTTGCAGCTGGTATCTAAAGAGAGAAACCCTGTTAAGTTCAGCAGTGAATTTGGAAGTTGGTCTATTGGCACCATCTGTCTGATGGTGCAGTACAGTGTTCTGCAGTGCAGTAGTTCAGCTGTGGCTTCAGTGAACTGGGATCCCAGTAGAGGAATATTTTTTTTTCTTACTTGACTTGGAGCAAAAGCACATATTGATAGTGACTTGCTACCTGTGAAGTTAATTCCCTCTGTGGAACTGCAAGTGGTATTGTGAGTCAGGGAGAAGTAGGAGAGAAATAAGAATTGCTGAAGGAGGTAATAGGGGCAAGATGCTTGCTTGAGATGATCCTAAGGCTGGACCTGGGGCTGCCAAACAGTGTTTAGGACTATTCTGAAAGGGTAGCTGGTGGTGAATGTTGTAAGCATTCTATAGGCTAGAAAACTTGTGGCTGTGGACACAGCCTATGTACCACCAGGAAGCTCTTCTTGGAGGAACAATATTGACTGTTGAGACCTGAATACCAACCCCATTTTTCATCACCAGTGAAAATCAGCCAAAATAAGATCAAGGAGCCATGAAGAAATGATGGACATTGGCTAGCTAAGGAAAACACGGTGGGTGAGGTCTGACAGTGAGAAGACTTGTGTATCCAGCTAGATCAATGCTCTAGACAGAGCCAGCAGAATTTGACTTATTAAAACTTTGATTTACCAGATGCTGTAAAGACTATTTAAAAAATAAACTGTAGAAAAAAATCCTTTGAACTCCTGGTTCTCTCTTCCAATGATGTGGAGACTTTGGGTGTCTCTCTTTTCTGAACTTGAGATAGGAAGGGCTACAGAGTCTTGTGTGTCTGGGATGGGAAACACTAACTTCATCTGGAGTTTACTTGTACTGTAAAGCTTGTGAGGTTAGGAAATGAGAATAACTGATGTGCTGCCTTTCCCTTTGGTTGTCATTTCAGCCTTTACCGGGTGGCTGTGGATAGACAAGCTGACCTAATGCAAAACTTCTCTTGATGATCCGCTTGGTACCTGCCAAGTGTTCTGAGACCTTAATGCTGCTAGGATACGAAGAGAAAGGTTCTGATGTTCTTGCTTTCTCATTGTTCAATGGAATATTGGATTCTTACACTTGAATGCTGTTTCAATTTTTGTGTTTCTGCAGTGCACCAACGATTGCAGCTTGTTACCAGAGTATAATGATTGACCCATGTTTTTCAATTTTTTAAGGTTGCCTTGCACAGTTAGGATGAGTGTTGCTCAGTCTACCTAAGTATCCAATCTACTTAGGTGTTTAACACAAGGTAAGTAAGGAGAAGCTTTGGTGACAAAAAAAGTATCTATTGTGGATTTTTCTTTATTCCTCAGCATGCACAAGGTGTTGAGCTATGTAGGCGCTCTTATTGCTTGTGATAGTTAAGGGCTTCTTTGTTGTGCCTTCTTTGTTGTGCTGCACTTTGGCCACAACAACCCCATGCAGAGATACAAGCTGGGGTCGGAGTGGCTGGAGAGCAGCCAAACAGAGAGGGATCTGGGGGTGCTGATTGATACCTGCCTGAACATGAGCCAGCAGTGTGCCCAGGTGGCCAAGAGAGCCAGTGGCATACTGGCCTGCATCAGGAATGGTGTGGTCAGCAGGAGCAGGGAGGTCATTCTGCCCCTGTGCTCTGCACTGGTTAGACCACACCTTGAGTACTGTGTTCAGTTCTGGGCCCCCCAGTTTAGGAGGGACATTGAGATGCTTGAGCGTGTCCAGAGAAGGGCGACGAGGCTGGTGAGAGGCCTTGAGCACAGCCCTACGAGGAGAGGCTGAGGGAGCTGGGATTGTTTAGCCTGGAGAAGAGGAGGCTCAGGGGTGACCTTATTGCTGTCTACAACTACCTGAAGGGTGGTTGTGGCCAGGAGGAGGTTGCTCTCTTCTCTTGGGTGGCCAGCGCCAGAACGAGAGGACACAGCCTCAGGCTGCGCCAGGGGAGATTTAGGCTGGAGGTGAGGAGAAAGTTCTTCACTGAGAGAGTCATTGGACACTGGAATGGGCTGCCTGGGGAGGTGGTGGAGTCGCCGTCCCTGGAGCTGTTCAAGGCAAGATTGGACGTGGCACTTGGTGCCATGGTCTAGCCTTGAGCTCTGTGGTAAAGGGTTGGACTTGATGATCTGTGAGGTCTCTTCCAACCCTGATGATACTGTGATACTGTGAAAAGAGCAATCTGTCCTTCATCAGTGCAGACAGTACTTTTAAATGATATCTGGTCAGTCTTTTAAAAAAATGTTTTCATATTTGGTACTGGGTGCTCTACGTTGTAGCCTCTACCAGAGCACTAATATGGGTGTTAGGAAACTGAATTTGACATGGGAGTTATCAGTTAAACAAGCCCTGATGTTGGTAAACTGTCACGGGGTGTGGAGGCAGAATGAGAATGTCTATACAGGGAACGCTACTGTTATAAAACATGACCTAAGTGAACTAAAGAGGACTGGTATGTCCCTGTAGGCTAAATGTCCCAGTGGAAGGCCAGACATCATAGAACATACATAACACAGTCATCTATTGAGTACTTGGGATTTCTGCTGTGTTGCCAGGGGCCCAAAAAGAGATGTGCAGGAGCTGTGCTGTGACAGCAGGGACAGCATTCTTTGTGCATAATTTTCATATTTTATTTAAAACAGAAAACAGGAGAATCCACCTTGTCATAGGGAGGCAACACTTAAACACTGAATTACAAGTAAATATGTCTCTCTGTGGTTTCTCTGGGTACTGTATTTGTGTTCTAACTTTCCATTTGTGGCTTGAGCTGCATTCCAGCCCATGCTATTGTTCTAAGCTGTTTGGAGGGTGCCTATGCTGGCTTTACTGCCAGCTTTACTGCAGTGGACATTCTGTAACCATGGGTAGTGAGCTCATGGCAATGCATGATGGACATGCTAGTCAGTCTAAGCTTCTGCACCATTTCTTTCGGTCATCATTTGAGAAGGCCTTGGGTGCAAACCTAATGTGATTAGGACTGCTCAAGATTTGTTCTTGGATTTCAGGTGATGTTTTAAAGGGCAAAGAGTGTTTAAGATCATTGTGGGTATAAATGAAAGACTGACATTCATATCCAGTAATGGTACTGTCTAGTATCTCTAGTAGTCTCACTCTGCTGTACAATGCTGCACTGCAGCTGGTTTTTTTTTTATACACTGATTTTGATAGTACTACGTTAGCACTGCATCTTATTTACTTTCATGTATATAATAATTTTACAAATCGAGTGAGGAAGAGGATAGTAATAAGGAAAATAGATTTAAATGCCAAATGTTTATTCAATTCTATGGAGCGATAAGTAACTCGCTGTGCTTGTAAAATAGCCAAGTATTTTCATCTGGCCTGGTTTTTAGTCCCTTCTGTATAGGAAGTGTTAATAAAAATGTTCTACAGTATTATCTTTGTTAATACCTCAATTCATGTACTTCTGGAGAAAGAAAGAAAGAAAGAGAGAGAGAGAGAGAGAGAGAGAGAGAGAGAGAGAGAAAGAGAGAGAGAGAGAGAGAGAAAGAGAGAGAGGGATATGTCACCAACATGGTAGTGTAAGCAGTTTGAAACATAGCAACCAAGGGGCACTGCTTTCTAAAGGTTTGATGTCTGAGCTGCACTGTTAAGAGAATCCTTACCATGGGGAATATCCACTTTAAACAAAATAACCCTCTTGGTGTGGGGTAAGACGAATAAATGTCACTTAATAGATTTTTGCATGCTTCCCGATAAAAGCCTCAGCACTTGGCAAATCCTAATGTGACTATTTACCTCTCTGGCCATGTATCAGCATACTTAAGCACACAGCATAGCATGGATCCAAATCCCAGAGTAACCAAGGGAGTGATGCTTTATCTTCCTAACACTGAATAAGACTCATAACCCAAAAATAACTTTTAAATCAAAATTCAAGGATGTCCTTTATATATATTTTATATATTCACAGATTTATTAATAGATTTGTGTGCATATAAAATATACATGAAAATGGAGCAGCCTTTGCTTCTGAGGTTAACATGAATTCAAACATTGCAACTGTGAGTGTTTGCATTGATTGCTGGGAAGCTACCATTACTGTCTGGTGTTGATCAAAGTGTTCTTTGGATTTAGAAAAACACAAAGCTAAGACAAACTAAATAATGGACAGGTAGAGAGGATACAGCACCAAGGTTACTGTAAGCTGCTTAGTTCTGTTCCCTTAGATGTACAGTTTTTATCCTTTCAGTTAACTGTATTTTCCTTCTGGAAAATGTGAAGATTTTAGAAAAAAAGAGCACTTAACACTTTATTTATTTTGTATTTAATAAACTTAATACAGCAAGGTAACTGCACCGTAAGTGCTTTAAGATAGAATGTTAGGAATTTAGGAATATTCAAATATTTCTAACCTTTAAGTGTTCATGAATCATAAATACTTTAACTTGAGTGATTTAGGGTTGGGTTATATGACCTGTAAAGGTCCTTTCCAATCCAAACCATTCTATGATTATGTGTTGACAATTCCCTTAGAACCTTTTTTTAAAATTATTTCTATTGCTTTAACCAAGGAATGTTTTGAATAAGAAAATCAGCCAGTAGGATTATGACATAAACCATTTAGTGTAGGTGCACATCACTAATCGAAAGTAGCGAGGAGTTGAACATTAATTTTAAAGTAAATATGGAATTAGATTGCATAAAATTTCTGATTTCTGAGTGCAGTTAATAAATGCACTTGTAAAAGTAAAAAGATAGCAAAGCAAGGAGGCAGTCCAGATTACAAAAAAATAAGTCAGTGAGGTTTGACTGGTTCGTGTATATATAATCAAAGGAACAGAATGTCATTTTTAAGTAGAGATTCTGCCAAATCATGTATCATTTATATAACTGAATGCTAATAAGATGTGCATGGATTATGCAGACGCTTTATGCTTTCAGCACTGGTAGAATGTTTTAAAAATAGCACTTGCATTATTAGTATGCCACGTACTTGTTATTAATGTCTGACAGTAATCCAAACCATTTTTTCACTAGAAAATATCCCAAGCACTTCAAAGACTGTTCAACTTTTGATTTATTAAAAAAAAAAACCAAATCTAAGAAACCAATATAATATCAGTATCTTCTGTACAGCCATTCAATTTCTCTTTTTCATTAACTTAATACTGCAGTTAGGGCTGAGCACTCTGAAAAGATAACTAACTTACACTCTGCAGGTTACAGTAGCCATGCTGTGAAAGAGCATGTAATAAAACATCTTTAAAAAGTGTGTATGCATGTTACTGTGCCTATGCATGTACAAATTCTCCAGTTCTATGTGTGTTTGTTTTTTTTTTTAAACAAACAAGTAGATGTTGTTTTTCTCCACTGTCACAAAGGCAACAAGTGCCAGAAACTGAGCACTATAGCATGACTATAACTACCCTTAGAATAAATGTGCTGTTATCAATATATTACTATATAAACTGTAACTCTACAGAAGTCTGTTAGTAAAAAATATTTTGTGAATTAAAAACTTCAAAAGTGTCTTCACATGTAAGCTGCAAAAATTGTTGAATAGAATATACAAATCAGCAGGCTGAGTGACTAACAGGTCAAATTGCTCCTTTCTCTTCAAGAAATGTCTCACAGATGATATATACAAAACTATGGAAATGATTATTTTGAAGAAAAATGATTGGCTGTGCTTGACTAAGATGTATTATGTGTATTCTGGAAATTGAGGGCCAACAAAGGGAACTTGTTTATTTATTAGGTGACCATAAGATTCACTTGTGAATATGATGAAAATAAGGCAGTTGTGTAAAGGACTACAAGAGGAAAGAAAGAAGTAATGCTTGAAAGACTGCCAGAACATTTTACTAGAGGGATATCATAAAACAAAATAATAGATTTCTTTCAGTTGGAAAAAGACCTTTAAGGTCAAGTTCAGCCATTTTCTGACTGCCAAGTCTGGTGCTAAACCATGCCCTGTGGCATCACATCTGTGCATCTTTTAAACATCTCCAGGGACGAGGATTCAACCACTTCCCTGGGGAGATGATTCACCTTTCAGTGAATGATTTTCTTCTAATATTCAATATAATCCTTCACTGGTGCAATTGGAGGCTGTTTCCTCATGTCCTGTCACTTGTTACTATGGGGATGAGACCAACACCCACCCCAGTACAACCTCCTTTCAAATAGTTGTAGGGAGCAATAAGGTCTCCCTGTAGCCTCTTTTTAGTCCAGACTAAGAAGTCCAGTCCCTTCACTTGTTTCTCATGAGACCTGTTCTCCAGACCCTTCACCAGTTTCACTGACCTTCTCTGGACCCAATCCAGGACCTCTTTAGTAATGAGAGCCCCAACACTAAACACAGTACTCGAGTGTAATGTCACTAATTCTGAGGGCACGAGAGCAATCCGTTTCCTGGTCCTTCCTGTTGCACTGTTCCTGATACAGGCCAGGATGCTGTTGGCCTTCTTGGCCACCTGAGTACACTGCTGGCTTGTATTCAGCTGGCTGCCAATCAAAATCGCCAGGTTGTTCTCTACTGGGCAGCTTTTCAGCCACTCTTCACAAAGACTGTAATGTTTTGTGGTGCTGTTGTGACCAAAATGCGAGACCCAGCACTTGGCATTGCTGGATGTCATACAGCTGGCCTCAGCCTATGGATCCAGCCTGTCCAGGTCCCTCTGTGGAGCCCTCCTATCCACAAGCTGATCCACAGTCCCTCCCAACTTAGTGTCATCTGCAAAGTTACCAAGGGTGCACTCGATCCCCTCATCCAGATCATTGATAAAGATATTAAGGAGAACTGACTCCAAATGGAGCCCTGGTGAATACCACTTGTGACTGGCCACCTACTAGATTTAACTCCATTCACCACCACTCTGTGTGTTCAGCCATCCATCCAGTTTTTCATCCAGCAAAGCATTCACCCATCTAAGCCATGAGCAGCCTATTTCACCAGGAGAATTCAAACCATAAAACAAGACTACATTTTGTGATGTTTGCTATAGAAAGTATGTTCTGCAAAGTGGTGTAACTACTCTATTGTTTAGATTAACTTATAAGCTAAGAACTACTTATACAAGAAAGAGATATATGCTTCTCAGAACATTAAAAAAATAGAGTAATTTAGCATTTGACAGTGACTGTCATTAATGAGCTCCTGGTAAACTTTTCCAATGTGATAAGCTTCTTTTAATTCTTTACAGTTCATGGATGATTGCTTTTATAAAAGTTCCTGCCCTTTGAACACAGGCTAGATTCAGGGATCTGTGGATAAAAAATGGATTATTTTGCAAGAGATTTTAGCAGTGTCGTAGTAAAGTCCATGTGTTGCTTGGCTCCAACTGGGTGGGCCCAGAAAATGAAAAGCTAAAATAATGAGTACCTTAGGAAAATGCTTATAAATATATTTTGACAGCTTGTCTGGATTTACCTGGGCTATGCAAATATCCATTCTGTAGACGATTCAAGCTGAGGCAAAAGAAATGTGAAATATCTGCCTCTTTTGAAATTTACCCCATCTGTAAATCTAATGTCTGAGCCAAGCTTTGGCATACAGATAGGGTTACCAATAAGCTTTACATACAGTTTGTTGGTTTTGAGGGTTGGCTGGGATTTCTTTTCTTGCTTTTTGGTAAGAAAACCAAGTTTATGTTATACATCTGGACATTGGGTGGCACCATTGCCTCATGTAAGCCACCATATAAATGCCTTCTAGTTTATTTTACAATGTTGACTCAGCTCCCTTTTTTCTTTTATCATAACTATATAAGGCAAGTCAAAAAGCAGAACTTGTACCCTTTTTTTTTTTTTACACTTAAAATTAAGTAATCATCTATTCTGAATGTCTCCAGGAAAGGCATGGAGATTCTTCAGCCTCTCAGGGCAAACTTGTCTCAGAGTGTAACTTCTGTAACTTTTTTTAAAAATATTTGTTTAGAATTTCCCTTACTGCAACCTGTGAATGCTTATTGTCTTGCTGTTAGCTTACTAAGGAGAAGCTCTAGCTTTCCCTTTCTAGGTACTATCTGGCAGCATTTAAGTTCCATGTTGGTCTCTTTTTTTCCATCTATCTTGAGCAATTTATTACCATAAATCTGACTGGTACACCAGTCCTTAACCAACTTGGTGCTGTCCAGTGGATTTTCTCTCTTGTGCTGGTGGGCCCTGAATTGTAGAATAGTCCAGGTGATGCCTCCAAATAACAAGTAGAGGGTATTAATAGCTTCTTTTGACTGTGCTGTTACTAATGAAGTCTGTTGTATAGCTGGCATTATCACAAAAGGGCCCTGTTTTATCACATGTATCTTGACCAGACCTCTTCCAGCAAATCTGCTTCCTAGGCATAGCCTGTTAGTGTTATATGAGGTCATTCTGAGCCAGGTGTAGAATTTTACATTTGTTTTTGTTGATCAATGTAAGGTTTTTATCAGCCCATTTTAAAAGCTTATTAAGGGTGTTTTTAACTCTGTCCTCCAGGGTTTTGATTGTTGCACCATAACTTGGTGGCATTTGAAAACATGTTGAAGGTGCACCACCAGGAACTGTTCAGGCCAGCAATAAATAAAAGCCAGCAGCTTCCTGCGTAATCAAGCCCTGTTGGTCTGAAGGCACTTGCTGTATCTTGTCACTCTGCATCAGGTAGCCCCATATATCGAGGCAGAATGTAACACTATGACACCACTGTCAGAGGCTTTTCTGGTGTCTGTGAGGTTTATTTTCCTATTCTATACCAGAAAATGCTCCTGGCTGATGATGGTCATGAGACAATGATTTACCAACATACTGGCCTTGTGTTAATCAGTCCAGGCAACTTACTGGCTTTTGGTACCCTGCACACTACATAGCTACAAAGGTTTATGGAGGCACAGATGACAAAGTGAGAAAACTCTGTCTCATCAATCTAGTTACAGTGAAATAAAATACAGAGACTACCAGCCAGGGAGAGTTTTCCAGCCACACTTGTTCAGGGGTGTGATTATTGTACACACCCAAGTTGGTTCACAAGAGACCTACTTCAGCTAGAGAAACTTCCTGCTATTGCTTAGAGTGTTCTTAAATAAGTGTAACCCCCCCCCATGCACTTATTGAGATTGCTGTCATTAAAAGCTGTAAAAGAGACATACCCCAAAGTCTGTAGTATCACCATCTTACAGGATGGATTCTTCCACAGTTTAAAACCCAGTAGAGATGCTGCACACTGAACATCTCTAGACGTTACCATGACTCTCTGTGACTATGTGTTTTCTACTCTCAAGGAATTTTAAATGTATTTTAACTTTTTTTCCTGCCAAATTGGGATGTCTTAACAACTTTTGAATTGCTTCCTGAACTGTCATAGTTTACAGTGCAGTGGTAATAAGGTAAAACAAAATATATGGCAGCCAGTCATGAGATATGGGACATCTGGAGGTAATAATCGTGACAATTAATGCAGGTTAGCCAGTGATTGAGTGATCATGTTATTTATGGCACATCCACTCCAGTGTTCCTTGAGCAGTGGAGGAGGGTAGGTGATCCTTTCGACCAATATTTCTTTTCTTGTAGGAATAAAAGCAGGGGAAACTTGTCAATATAGACAATAAGCTCTTCAAAATACAGGGAAGCATTCTCTTCCTGTGTGGCTTTGCTTAGTTAATCCTTTTGACATCCCATCTATACTTTGACTCTCAGCAGGCAAGATAATATTTTCATATATTGGTAAAGGACACTATTAGGCAGTTTAGGAATAATGTTTTGTATATTCAAATAGCTGCAATTCGACAGGAAGGGTGTAAAGAGCTCAGTTACACTTGGTAGAGGCAATTCTGTATCAGATGGAGGCAACGGGAGGCAAACCAGAAAAAAGTACCAAGTCTGACAGTTCTTTTAGGCAAGCTGTTCGTTTGACCAAAGGAGTGGGCAATAGGCCCATGCCTTATAATCCAGATTGAAAAGCTTCAGTCTTCTACATCTTATCTGTAGAGGTATTACTCTTGCTTCTCCTTGACTGTGTGCAGTACAAAGACAAGAGCATAAATCATCCTCCTCTCATCACTCAACAGTTACAAGAAATCAAAATAAAGCATTTTCCCACCAGCTTTAACCTGGCAGCTGTTTGTCTGCAGACGCTGAGTCTGAAAAGAGTTTATACTGTCATTTTTCAGGAATGTTGCACTAAACATAACACATAGCTAAATCCTCCTGTCGATAGCATATATGAGATCGAATAATTTCAGTCAGTTTTGAACCTCTTAAAACTGGAGACAACACTGAGATTCTAAAAGGAAGAAAGGAAAACTGTAATTGCAAATAGCTGAATGTTAAAAAAGATTAATACTAATTTAGGGATAATTCCTAAGTCCTTTCCAGAGGAGTCTGAATTCCTTTTCTGTTATGATAGGTTAGTACAGTAATTTTCAGTCAGACTGGAAAATGTTGACATTTTTTTATCAGATTAGATATTCTATAGTTAGAACAAAGCCAAAGTTTAGGAGAGCAGAATGACTAAAGCAAACATGGTGACTTTGCAGAGTGAATAAAGAACTATAGAGAACACGTGAGGATGTTCTAAGGTCTCATCAGTGAAATCTGACATCTGAACCAATATGGCAAGAAAGCAGAAGAATCAGATTCTGCAACTAAACTATGATGCTAAGTGAAGGAGGATAGTCAAATTATTCACTGAAGTGGAGGAAGAGGAGTGGGAAAGGTTTCAAGTAGGGTAGCCAGGAGGGGAGGGTGCAAGAAAATTTAGTTCTAGGTTCACCTTCCAAAGGATTCAAGCTTGTATTCCTCCCACAGACCTGATGAAAAACTGCTGCTGTGTGTTCAATGCCACAAATTTAAGAAATATGACCTTGATAAATCTGCATCTCTAAGTTGTATTCATTATGCTACCTGAATAATAAGCATATCCATTTTAGGTTTCCTTTGCAGTTTCTGTGAGATGATGAACTTCAGAAGGTGAGCGACACCTGAAATCTAGCAGCCCAGAGGCAACAGATTTTTAGTAATGCCTGTAAGTAAGATCTGATCAGAAATTTCAAGGTGTGATCTATAAGGGAGATTGAAGCACTGACATCTGAGTGCCTGTTTTAATGCACTCTGGGGATCCATGTCAAGTTCCACAGTTTGGTAGATCTCTTTTTTTCTCATCTGTGGCTTAGGCTGCAATAGTTCAAAGATCCTGTCCTTCTCGCTCCCCCAAGTGCCTCTTGGACAATCCTGTCATGAGCTCCAGAAAATATGCTACAGTAGGGATTTTCCGTGTTTCTGTGCCAGCTACCACAGAGGAGGTGTTAAGCAAACATAATTTTCTCTATAGGAGAGGAGCTGGTTTTGATCCATGTTTATAATCTTCTAAGTATCTTTGATCACTTCACGCCCAGTGGTTTTCCAGATTCTAAAGAGTGTGTAATCTAATAAGAGCAGGCCAAGTGCCACTGATGAAGTCACTCAGGGCTTTCCCTGCTCTTGCAGATTTCTCCTGGAGAATACTATTTAAAGGGGTCCAAATGGAACAAGGGAGTATAGTTAAGAGCTCTCTCCCATGCTCAACCTTGCTGCCTAGCATTTGAAAAAAGCAGATGTACTCCTAGGGCATTAGCTGGACATTATGATTTTGATGGAATGACCTATCATTGAATTAGTGTCTTCAGTAGTTGAAAGATGAGAAACTCTGCTTCCACATGTATGTTATGTTTTAAAAAGTACTCATGATTCTGAGCTAATTTGGATTGCTTTTGCTGACTCCTGCAGATTTAGTCATAGCTTAAGATTGTGCCCCTGCTTACCTAACTTGCTGAGTAGGAAAGACAGATCAAACTGCAGCAGTCTGAAGAAGAGCTAGAACAGAACTCATGTGATTAACAGACCTGTCTCTGCTTGAAAGTCTTTTCCACCCCATCCATTGCAAGAAATTGTCATTCCTAGATTAAACTAAGTATGCGTGTGTACATATATAATGAAGTCATTCCAGTCAGGTTCTCTAACTCAGTAACAACCATTGTGTCTGGATGTAGAAAAGTATTAATATTAATAACCAGATGAAAATATTAATAAAACAATGGGAAATATTTATTAATATTACATCTCACCAGAAAACTTATTTGTAATGCATGGTTGTGGGTATTTACACAGGGAACAGGCAAATTAAACAGTTAAGCAAAACCAGAAATGCAAACATTAATTTGAGCTTTTGGGAAGAGATTCTTGCAGTGCTCTCCAGTTAGGAGCAGCTTATCACTTTCAATTCACACTGAGGCTGGCCATAGGTTTCAGGCAGCTTTCAGCAATGACTCTTGCCTACAGCGTAAAGACACTTAATGCCTTTCCCTGGTAAACTGAGGCACAGCAAAGTTTCTAGGTAGACAAGCTTGAAGCATCAAAGCTTGTTACACAGCAAAGCTGTTTTTAAGCATGGCAGCATGGCAAGGCAGAGCAAGGCAAAATGGGGTGTTGGTGGGTTTGGCAAATAGGGTGTTGGTGGGTTTGGCTTTTTTCCCCCTGTCTTTATGAGGAGGAAGACATTTGAACATGAATTTATCTTAATGATTTGAAAGTGAAAAGTCTTATATATATCCAGCTGTTACAGACATGAATACTTATGAAAACCAGCACAAAACACAGAAATAGGAGAAAGGGCAGGAAACACTGCTGAAACTTGCAAGGAAAATTAAGAACATCCATATATATATATTCCTTAAGCAGAAAGCTTCACACCTTCTACATTGTAAGTGTAGAAACAGAGTGATAAAACTTCCTCCCTCAACCCCCACCCTGCATGCACATATAATCAGTGAGAGAAATGTAATATGAAAGTTTCTGTTTGATTTGCCTCAGTTATTAT
This sequence comes from Pogoniulus pusillus, assembly GCF_015220805.1. NCBI lineage: Eukaryota > Metazoa > Chordata > Aves > Piciformes > Lybiidae > Pogoniulus > Pogoniulus pusillus. Next base: position 24,471,400 of record NC_087266.1, read on the forward strand.
TCTTGAGGCCAGTAACTTAGTGAACCAGAATGTCAGCCACAAGCAGTCGTTCTGTAAGGCAAATAACAAGCTGTGGCTAATCATACTTAGGTTCCATTTTCCCTCTTCTCAAACCACTGTAGTATAAGGGGGAGTGGGTAACAAATAACCCAAGTAAATCTAGCTAACGTATTTATTTTGAGATAGTTTTAAAGGAAAGCATGAAGTCTACTACCAACTTGCAATGATACAGATGTGCTTGCCTGAACTTGCAGTGAGCGTGTTCTATCATTGTGAAAAGATTTCATCTTTAAAATGAGCTCCTTGTCATACTTAAGGTACTCTATTGTAACCACTTCATCTGTCCGTAAAAGAATGCAGCAAATCTAAAAGCTGCAGAGTTTTGAGGAAAGGTCCACCATGAATCACATGTTGTTGGACTCAGTGGATTAAAAAATCCAAGTCTATGGCTGATGTAGACATTGCACCATTTGTCTCTAGTGAGGTCAAAGCATAGTGAATGGCTGGGCTGGTAGAAGAGGTCTGTGTGGGAAGTACTTGCTGGGGAAATTTGTACATAGAAATCTGGCTGGAATTCACATCTACACATACGCAGCATGTAAAGAATTGTTACCTAGAGGTAACAGATATTATACTTAAAATTGTGTTCAAGAGAGAAAAGGAAGCACACCTTATTTGCAAACAAAGCCCAGAATTTCTTGTTAATATAGTTAAAATGTGAAGAATCTAATAATTATTAATACAGATCTAACTGCCATGAAAAAGCAATGATAGCACAGTCAAAATTTTATACACGCTACTGGATTTCTGCTCCCTTTCCTGCTCATCCCGGATAGGAAGGTTGGCGGCATCACTCTGGTGTTTTTGAGGAGTGCCGTAGCAAACTGTCAGCATGTGGAGAGCTTCCATGGAGCAAATCGGATAGTGGCGTGGCTGGTTTCTTCTTCCTTGCTCCAGGATCCACATGGGGCCTTTTTTTGTTTGTTTGTTTGTTAACAAGGTGTGATGGTTTGGGCTCTTACCTGCCCCCCCCCCCCCCCCCCCACTTTTGGAATTGCCCCAGCTAACTCAGAAGGCCTCCAGGAATATAAATGAAGCTATTTATTTTACAGCAGCAAATATACAAGCAGATATATACAGTATATACAGTTATATATAGAAATATACAAAGGATAAACAATACAGAAGCACAACTCCCCTCCCAGAAACCTGAGTCCCCAGGAGGGGCTCTCAAACCACCCCAACACCTTCCCCGGCCCCTCTCAACCTTACCCCAGTTCCCAGGAAGAAGAGAGGTGCAGCCAAGAGGTTAAGAAGGAAGGTTAGTGGCAGTGGGGTTAAGGAGATGTGGCTAGGTCTGAAGCTCAAAGCAGAGTGAGAGACAAAATGGAGAATATTAACAAATGTTTTCCTTCTTCTTCCCAGAACTCTCAGCGAGACTGATGAGGGAAGGAGACACAACCATGTTTACCTTCCATAGCCAATTATCTAGTTCTTTTACCAAAACATTCCAGATTGCTTCAAACTAGCACACAAGGTTTTACATTAATGTTTCTTCACTGGTCTGCAACTCTTACGTCCGAATTTATTGTCTATATTGTGACATTTCTTTATGTTAGATATGACTTTTTTCTCTGTGTTTTCCCTAAGCCCAGTTTTGTGCAGCTCCAGGTCTGCCTTTCTTTGATTGTAGGCAAGTTGTTCATAGCTGTGGAGTCTCAAGTGCCAAGATTGCACCATGTTTGTGTTGCATGCCTGTACTCTTGTGCTGTATCCCATGTCTCTGCTCCAAGTTGCACAGTTGGTTATGAAATGGCTGTCTGGAGTAATGCTCTTATGGAGTAATGGTTTGTGAGGGTCATTTTAGAGATGAACTAGGCCACTTGTTATTACAGGACTGGTTTCTGTCAGTGGTGGATGTTATTTGACTGACAATACTTGTTTGTGAGAGGAGAAAGATTAAGTTAATAACCAAACAACTCTCTTTTGTCTAAAATGAACAACATGGAAGCCTCATGTGAAGACCTTCCATGGTGTTAATAATTTAGTGGTAAGACTTAATGCCATTATTGGTTTTGGTAACATGATGGATTATCAACCATGACTACAAAGAGCTGTGCTTACTTGGATTTTCTTAGGTTGGCCATTTAGATTATAGAATCACTTCAGCTGGAAAGCATCTTTATTGAGTCCAACCATTATCCATCAAGTTTGGTGCTAAAACCATGTCCTTTAGCACCACATCTATGCATCTTTTAAACACCTTTAGGGATGATGATTCCATCACTTCCCTGAGGAGCAAATTCTAGTGTTTGATAACCCTTTGAAAGAGGAAGTTTCTTCTGATATCCAGTCTAAACCTCCCCTGGTGCAACGTCCTCAAGTTTCACTTGTTACTAGGAAGAAGAGACCAACACCCACTTCAACACAACCTCCTTCCAGGTAGTTGTAGAGAGCAAGAAGGTGTCTCCACAGCCTCCTTTTCTCCAGGCTAAATTCCCTCAGCCACTTCTCATAAGATCTGTTCTCCAGAACCCTCACCTGCTTTGCTGCCCTTCTCTGCCTCCAGCACCTCAATGTCTTGTAGTGAGGGCGCCAAAACTGAACATGAACGTTATGTAAGGCTGTAGGCATTCCAGAAACGCCTGAGGAGCCGAGTGCCTGAGGCTGGCGTGAGACTGCTGGCAGCCCGCGGAGCGGCTGCCGGCTGCCACCTCCAGGCCGCAGCGGCCGCGGGAGGCCGGAGCCTGCTGAAGACGCGGGGCTGCAGGGCGCAGTCTTTCCCGGTGCTTCCCGCCAGAGGGCGCCGCGGGCCCCGCGCCGCCACCTCCTCCCGGCGCTAGCGTCCGGTCTTGACGGGCCCGGGGAAGGGGAGGAGGAGAGGAGAGGGGAGGAGAAGAGAGGAGGGCGGGCTGGCGGCCGCTCGGCCGTGCTTCTGCGGCAGAAGCGGACAGTTGGGCGTACCGTGCCTGTGTCCTCGTTTTCCTGCCGTACGGCTCGGCGGCCCTTGCCAAGATGTCTCGGGATCCCGGCTGCAGTCGCTGTCTCCTTTTCGCTACGTGCGCCCACCTTTTCTTCCTTCTCCCGCCGCTCCGCACCCCGGGTGAGTGGCCGGCAGCCGGGCCGGGCCGCCATGGCGAAGTGAAGGGAGGAAACCCGGGACGTTCGGCCCCTCCGCGGAGGTGATGAGAGGGAGGAGGGCACGGGACAAAGCTGGAGAGCATGGGGTGGCAGCAGCCGCCACTGGCGTTTCCTCCCCCGCCTGTTCTGTCCCGGGAGAGGAAGCGTACGCGGAGGTGCCCCTTCCCCTGAAGTTTGTAACTGAGCGGGGCTGGAGCGGACTGGGCAGCCACGGGCTCCCCTCGGCGGCCCCGGCGTCGTTCGCCCCTGGCGCTCTCTGCTCCGCGGCGGTCTGTGGGGTCCAGAGGCCAGCCCTTTTCCTCGGGCCGCTGCCAGGCGGGGGAAGCTCTGGCCATGGAAACTGGTCATCTCGGGGCTAGCCGCCCAGCCCAAGAAAACCTTCATTAAACTAGCTAAAACCCACCAGGAAGCCACTTGTGCTCTTGTTCGAAATAGTTAGTGCCTTACCGGGTGATGCCGAAGGGAGATAGAAAGGTAAAACCGCCTAATTAAAATGTCACCGTAGAGTAAAACAAAACTATATTTTAGACATGTTTTTAATGTCTCTTAGTCAGATGGGAGCAGTTGAGAAGCTACAGGCTCTTGGAGTTAGGAGCCGTTGCTCTGAGTTTGAGAGAAGAAAATAAATGTTTAGACCTATTTCTCTTAATGTTGTGCCTGAATGCTTCCGCCTTTGTAGGATAAGCTTGTCAGTGTGTTCCGAAGCTTTGGATTTCATTGCCTTCCGTCACTATGGCTTGTGGAAAAAAATCCTGCAAGGGAAACGTGGTACAAATAAATCCTGTTTTCAGCAAACTAGAACTGTGATATTTTGATTTTTCTGTTGTAGAACACTTTTCACCTATGCATTTGGGTTTTGAAGGAGTCCTATTACTTTACTGCTCCTCCTAATTTCATTCTTTCCACAGCAAGTGGTTTGGCTCCAGTGCTTCTGCAATGTACTGTAGCACTTCTCAAACAGATTGTAATCACAAAGAATAGCAACTTCATTTTTGTTTTGCTTATTTGTACATATGTGTGGGTAGAAGGCAGAAATGGAGAGACTTGAGTTCTTGCTTCTTGCAATTCCATCTTGTTCAGTAAGTCTCAGTGAATGCTTGCATAGAAATTGTTTCTCTGAAGCTTACTGCAGTGTCATGGCTTTCTTAGAGTTTTTAAAATATCCCTTTGTAGTAAAGCTCATTTTTTTGTGAAATACCACATGCTTTTGAGATAGCCGGGGTAGTAAGTTTGCAAATCAGCTTTGCTCTTGCAGAGCAGAAATAATTTGGATTGCATTTCACAAAAAAACCCCAGCTTGTCTGTTGGTAGTTAAGCCATTTCATAAATTGCAGCTTGCAGGTGGCAACTTGCAGAATGGGGGAATTTATTCAGATGATTTTGTTTGGACAATCAGAGGAAATAATGATGATGCTTTTTCTTCTACTGCTTGATTGCCTTTTATAAAGACACTGGTGCACACAACACTCATTTAGACATTGCAGTGGTTCACAGTGGTGGTTTCAGCTGCCTTGTTCCCCTATGTGCAATTAGCTTAAAGAAATGTAGTGAAGAAATTAAATTAGTTACTGTCATGAAAAGCTTCTGCCACTGGAAATCTGCTTGCATCACTCCCTCCTCCTTCCGTTCCCCCAGCTCTCTTCCCATTTTGGGTTGATAAATCTGTAAGTCTCTATTCTTACCTGGCTAGACCAGGGGTTGTGACGCTGATGGAATAGCGACAATAAAAGCTTTCACACAAATACATGAAAGTAGTTTATTTTGCTTACTACGGCTCCAAGGCTGTCTCATGAAAGGCTCTGTTACTCAGACTGACAGCATCAGTGCAGATTTCCTTTGGAATCACGTCAATCCATGTAATTTTACGTTCTTTGAAAAAGTTGCAAGAGGGAGGAAGCCCAGCCAAACCGCAAGTAAACCAAAAATAGTCCTTTTGTTATAATTAGAAGTACAAAGAAATGGCATTTTAAATGTTTTGCTTACTGCATACCACATAATCAGTAGCTTTCATTACTCAAAGTGGTTATTTTTAGTCTTGGTTTTGCCATATGTAAGTCATAGAATCATAACTTCTTTTGTAGCTCAGTTAAACTGACCCACAGCCAGGTGAGGTGATTGAAATGACTCTGGGGTCAGACAGCCTTGGATCAGACCACAAGAGGAAGATAGCAGCAGTGTTGCCTTCCTGCCCCAAATGGATTTTGTCTACGAAAGCAATAGAATTAACTCCTCAGTTTTTAACGTTCTTGAAACTTAAAGGACATAAAATTGTAAACACTTGGAAATTCCATGCACTCAAAAGGGTAGTACTGAACCAAAAATAATGTCTGTATTTATATTGTGGTATATATGTGTTTATAGAGTATATTGTATTTTAATACTAGAGTAGTTCCATCAATTTTCCTAATAATTTGTTTGCATATGTTCCTGCAGTTCAGCTGCTTAACAATAAATTACCGAGGTTTACTTTCTAGCGTTTCAAGCAAAATTATTTACCCACTTAAATTGTAGTGAAAATAAAGGAGCACTTGAGAAAAAAAAAAATGTTCTTTGGTTAAAATTCAGGGTTTGAATAGATCTAAAATTTCATTTAGCTTGTTTTAGTGGATTTTAGTTCAAAGTAATAAAAATAAAGTACTCTGAAGTATTTCTTAACTGTCTTTCCTTTTCTTACTTATTCTCAGTTCTTGAGGATTTAGCAAAAGGAGGAGAGGACTTGCAATTGATCCTTCCACTACTGTCTGCTTGTGCCAGTTATGCAAATAGCTACGTGACTTAACAAACTTCAAAGCACACAAAACCTTAAATAATGAAATGACAAACAGAAAATGAGGTGGTGCACTTAAGACAGTGCCTTGCTGGTTTTGTCTGCCTTAAGTAGCTTTGTTTGCAAGAAATCATGCAGTTAATTGCCCTAGCCTTTTTGCTTACTGTGGTGCCTACACACTTTGTATTTTTATCAACTAATCTCTTTCTTCTTGCAACATATTTTCTCTCTGCTTTTTATGGTAAGTCAGTGGTCTACCTGAGGCATACTTGGATCAAAAATCTCAAAGGGGCTAGAGGAAATTCTGGATTTAGTAAAGGTACCTCTAACTCCAGGGATTGAGTGTGTCTTAGGCAGTTCTATACTGAAATAAATATGTTGGCAGTTTTCTGAATTAATAATAGTGTTTGAACATGAGAAGTTTACTTCTGTGTTACAGTAGAATTATCAAATGCTAGTGGTTGGAAGGGACCTCCAGAGATCATCAAGTTCAGCTGCCCTACAAAGCAGGACCACTTAGGGCAGGTCACACAGTAAGGCGTTCAGGGCAGATTTTGAAAATCTCAAAGGGAAGGAGACTCCATAACCTCTTCTGGGCAGCCTGTTCCACTGCTCTGTCACCCTTGCAGTAAAAAAGTGTTTTTTCATGTTGAGATGGGATTTCATGTGATTGAGATAGTAGCATCTGTGCTAGTTCTCAAAAACACAAGTTCTCCTACTTTGCGCATGTGTAACTTAGACACAACAGAAAAATATCCTTGCCACAGTTTACAGTTTCTACCTGCATTGTACAACTGATCTGGTCGTGAGTTGCATGTGTAGTTAGAATTTTTCTACCTGCAGTTCAGTCCTGGGCATACCTTTTTCAGAAACTTCTTGATAATAAATTGTTGGATCAGTGAATCTTAGAGATGTCCACTTGCACCCAGGCACTGTATTTTCTACCTACCCTGTGGCCCCTTTGTTGGTAGGTCTATGCCAGCTAGATTTTCCATGTTCTCATGCTGCCCTTTTCACAGTAAATCCTCGGAAGAAGATGCTTGTTTTCGGGCAGGGAGACCAGGTTGCTGAGCCAGAACACCCTTGGCTATATGTTAGGTAGATTTGAATTTACCCCACAAGTGCATTGCAGTTCACCTCTGAATACTGCTTTGTTTGTGTCAAATTATGTGTGCATAATAGATTTGTTAATGAGGGGCTAGAGGGGCCATGGCATATTTGTTGATTGAATAAATTTCACGTGACTCTGAGTGAAAAGCATTGGGTGAAAACTCTTGAGGCTTTTTTGAGATGTGATCGAGGGTCTGCTAGTCTGTTTAGTCAGTGGTCCTTCAGTAGTTTAAAAATAGCCTGAACAGTTCTTGTCTCATTAAAATGTATTAGCTGGAAAGTTTTCCTGGAATATTTAATGCAAAAGATCCTGATTCATTTTAGTACACATACTTATTGGAAAAGGAAGCTGCATGTCTGAAATCAGTGGGAATAAGAATAATGGTATATAGAGAGTCTTTAGTGTTCTTCACAGATACTAGTTTGCTTCATAAATGGTCTGTATGAATGTTAAAGTTGCACTGTGAGAGGGCAGTTACAGCAAAATGAACTGTTAGCCAAGCATGTTCAATCCACCACTGCCCTCAACAATATGGAAAGATCAATAAAAGAGGCAGTCATTTTCAAGGTTCACCTCTTAGAAGCTTGAGTGGTCCATCCCCGCATGCAGGAAGGCAAGCAGAGGTCACAGGAGACCCACATACATTAGCAAGTTGCTCCTGGTAAAACAGACATAAAAAGGAAGCACTCGGGAGATGGAAAGAGGTCAGGTCACTGCAAGAGTTATATGGAGACACTAAGAGAGCAGATACGCTATTAGGGGGGACCTACCTACAATTATCTCAGGCCCCTGAATAGTAAAAGCCTGGAGCAAAGAAGAATGGCTCTCACTGGAGGAGGACCAGTTTAGGCCCTAGACAAAGAGAAGCCCAATGGACCTGATAGGAGGCACCCACAAGTGCTCAGGGGCTTAATTATGTCAGTCCTACTGTTGGTAATCTTCAAAGCATCATGCTGACTGGGGGAGATTCCTGAAGACTAGGAAAGAGCAAATGTCACCTTGTGTCATCAGGGAGGGCAAGGAAGAGATTCTGGGGAGGCTATGGGTTAGTCAGTGTCATCATAGTCCCTGGAAAGGTGGTAGAGCAGTCTGGAACACTGTTGCCAAACAAGGAAGGACAAGAAGGTAAGCAGGAAAAGTCATGCCTGGCAAACCTAAAAGACTTCTGTGATGAGGTGAGAGCCTTTGTGAGTGTGGGGAAAACAGTGGATGTTATCTCCACTTCAGCAAGGAGGTCAGTGCTGTTTCCTGTAGTGTCATACACAAATGTGATGGAGTGTGGGTTAGATGTGTGGACAGTGAGGTGGATAGAAAACTGATTTGTTGGATTCACAGTGTCGTGGAGCACACCAGGCATTGATAATGGCTCAAGTTGTGTTTAGCCTCTTTATTGATGACCTAGACAGTGGGATAAACTGTGCCCTCAGCAAGTTTGCAGAGGATACAAGATGGGCAGGAGAGGTTAATGCATCAGCTGGTTGTGCTGCCATTCAGAGGAACTTCAGCAGGCTGAACAAAATGGCAATCCACAAACTTGGAAAACTAAGTTCAATGAAATAAAATGCCAAGTCCAGCCTCTGGTGAGGCATCACCTTGTACAGCAGTGCACATTAGGAGCACATTGCAAAGCAAGTTTGTAGACAGTATCCTGGTGGGCAACAAACTGTCCATGAACCAGCAGTAGACTGATATGGCAAAGATTGCCAGCTGCCTCTGGGGCTGCGTTAGGAGGAGTGTTTGCAACAGTTAGTGGGAGGTGGTCTTATGCTCTTTGCTCAGCTCTCGTGAGACACACCTGCTGTACTGGGTCTGGGCACCTCAGTAGAAGAGAAACACAGCTATATTGGAGAGAGTACAGCAAAGGACCATGAAGATTGTTACTTGATTGGAGCTGAATGAGCTGGAGCCACGCAGCTTGGAGATGATGCTATTCAGGGAGGATCTTACCAACGTGTAAATACCTGATGAGGGGCAGTGAAGAAGACTGAGCCAGATGCTGTGGTGCCTAGCAGGATGTGAAGTAGCTGGCACAAAATGAAATACAGGACATTTAGGCATAAGAATATTGTGTTTTTTTTACTCTAAGAGTGATTGGAAAGTAGCAGAGGTTGCTTGGAAAATTTGTTGAGTCTCTGTCCTAGGAAATACTCAGAACTTGACTGGTCCTGAGCATCCTGCTCTAAGGGGGGCTGAACTAGGTGATTTTCAGTGATCCTTTTCAACCTCAACAATTCCATAGTACAAAGATGAAGGAGATCATTAAAATAATTTCCAAAGCACCTTTCTGTGCTATCAGAGACATAGTATGGAACAGTGTGTTTGTTTTTTTCCCCAGGTTATCTGTGCACTTCAAGGATCATGTGCATTAACATTTCATAAATGTTAGAAACAGTGTGTCAGGGGTTATTCAATGTTATGCTGAGAGAGGCAGCATCTCTTGTCAATCATGACTGTTTCAGGTCTCATGTTGCTCAGCTGCATATTAAAAACTGAAAGTCATGAAAATTTTAATTGTATTCCATTGTGCAAATAAGCTGAATTTATTAAGTTCAGGGTAATATTTTGTAATCAATAAATTTCCTGGAGTAAGAGTGTTTTGTGTTGATATTGTAGAGTTGTGCAAGTAGAAGATGTGGATCAGATTTGTATAGGAGAAGATACTCCTTATTTGGAGCTCTGAGTGTTGGAAGAGGAGGAAAATGATCAAAACATACTGTTGACAAGCAATACAATTGCAAATTGAAGTATTCTCTGCATTTTGGAACTAGAAGCACAGAACGTTTCCTTGACAGCAGTGATGAGGGGCACATGCTCCTAGTTGTACAGTTCTCTTCATCCTGTTTAAAGGCCATATTGAAGTGTGACTGTAGTCAACGTGAGTCAAGTGCTTTAGAATGATTTTAGAATACCTGGATCTTAGTGCTGAGATTTGAGATTAAAGTTCACAGGACCTGAGACGTTATTGTGAAAGTCCTAAACATTTAATGAAATTTCATCTCCACTTGAAAGAGCATAGGGATATAGGAAATAAGAGGTGGAGCACCACATGCTTTACACAGCCTTGTCTCCCTACTTTCCTATATTCCAGGTTTCTAGTGCGTCAGAGGAGTTGACAGTTATTTGCAATTCAGTTTGAAATGAATTTCAAGCAGTAAATAATTTAAGCTTGCAATAAGACACTCCACATGAATCTCTATTTTTTTTCCTGCCCTGGTTTAGAAAACACACATTTGTTTGACCATGATGAGTGGTATCTTGAGTTCCTCCAACTTAACCAAATTTACTTTCATTTCCATCTTAATACCTGTACGAAAAAGGCTTCTTACGAAGAGGAGTGTATGCGTAGGGTGCTGTCAGTGTAAAAGGTTTAAGATACCAATAGGCCTGTGCAACTTAGCTCTTTAGCATCTCTGTCCTTTTTCTGAATGTTTGGGTCTTTTATACATAAACAAGTTTAAGTGTTGTTCAGAGATGGCATCCAATGTATGTGACAGCCATCTTCAAGTTTGGTAGAAATTTCCATCAGCTGCTGTCAGTTCTGTTGTTCCAAGTGAAGCTTTGCTAATCCTTATTTTAATGCAAGGAGTGGAGTGCAAGTCTCCCACATGATAGCACATTATGCTGCTGCCAAGTGAGCCACTGGACTCTTTTTAAAATACAGGATTTATTTACCTTGAAGCCAAGATAAATAAGCTTCACATCAAGGCGTGATCTTGTCAGTGATACATGAGAGTAGAATTGTCAGGCAGCAAATGTATTAGCTCTGTAAGAACAGACTGTTCTATGCTCATAAAGATGATTAATAACAGAGTATCATTTAATGTGAAAATCTGCCTAAATGAGTGGGTTTTTTGTCTTTTGCTGTAGAACTTTGTCAGGTGTGAAAATTAGCACCTATAATATGAAAAAAATTCTGCTTTTTCTTGCAGCTTTTGCTGTAAGTGTAGTTCCTGAAAGTGCAGAAGATGAGACTGAACTACCTATGCTGCAGGTAATAAATTTTAATTGTCAGAGCAGGAACATTTTAGAGACCTGATAAAATCATCCAGAAGATTAACAGAGCAGAAAGCTTGACATCTGTGACATGGATTATTTTGATCATTGACTTTAATGATACTAAATGTCACATGATGCATCTTTCTGTTCCATGTGGCATATGAGAGACCTTTAATGGGACATAAGTTGTGTGTAGCACTACCCTTGTAGTGTTACTGAGATCTCAACTGGATCTATGGATTCTTAGAATAATCAGAATAACCATAATTTTTATTTCTTTCTTAACACTGGGTTTTCTGACTTATGTTGGCATTATTATTAAAAGAATTAGAGTTTCAGGGTCCTGTTGTGGAACAAAATTATAATTTGAAAAACAATTTATTTTCTTTTTTTCCAAGGTCAGCTGAAGAGTACATGAGAAGCAGTTAAAAAAAAGGGGCAATTTTACTTAGCTCCCACAAGCTGATATTGTTACTGCTCTTGAGAACAGTTTCTAAGTACATAACTTTCATTAGCTCAGGGACAGACTTTTCTTTTTTTCTTGGCTTTGTTAAATGTATAATATCTTGAGAGGGAAATGGCTACTAATGTCTGCTAAATTAGCATAATGGTTAAGTGTGGATATACACAGACTTCTGTCTACCAATTTATTTGCATCTACATATTTGTAGCAGATATTTGTGTATGTATAAAAGAGATTAAAGGAAGGAAAATCAAAAGTACTACACTGAATCAGGAGTTAGAATCTATAATGCCATTTGGATCTAGTGATCTCATGTCAAGTGCAGTGGAAGTATGGTCAGAGATACATATTTTTTGGGGGGGTTGATGATGATTGCTATGTCTACAGTAATTTTCATAAATAAAGATCTCTGCAAAATGGTCACCTGTGGAGTGTGTCTGGGAGACTACATAATGCCATTCTGTTTTCATTAGTTTTAAGTTGCTATTAGTCAAATTCTACTATTGTCTCCAATTCCATTATTGTCTCAATCCATCTGTTAAATGTTATCATTCTTATTTGAGAGGTATCCTTGCCCATGGCAGAGAGGTTGGAGTAGACAGTCTCTAACATCCCTTTCAGCCTAAGCCATTCTATGATAATTTAGTAGGAAAGCCTCATATTTTAAAGTTTCAAAACTTTCACTCACATTAAGTCAGATGTGCCTCCTAGAACTCTTTAGGCCAAAATACTATTTATTTTTCTTTTGTATTAATAGGAATGTGAGAGGCAACAATTGTTCTGTATTTTAATAAAGGTAATTGTAAAACTTGATAAAACACATACTTTTTTGTTTGCCTAGAAATTAATCTTCCTATATTGTTTATGATACAGATTAATTTATAATGTGCTGACTTTAATTCTCTAAGGAGTCTGTACTGTGTATAGTCATCCAAATGGCTGAGATTTATATAATTTTTAAAGTTTTATTCACCCAGTCAGCAAGAAAATTTCATAAACATGGATGCAACACAGTCATTCCTGAAAAGGTTTTACAGATGGCTACCAAAAATGTTGCAGCTTGTGCATTTCAGTGTAGAAGTCAGGCCCAGACAGCAAGAGAGATCATCTGATGCTAGTAGGACTAAAAAAGATTACATGAAAATTATATTTATTTATATATATATATATATATATATATATATATATATATATATATATATATATATTCATATATTCTAATGGGAGAAAAAAAACCCAAAACTGTTTATAGATAGGAATTAAGTCACAAAGGCACAGAAAACCCAAAACTGTTTATAGATAGGAATTAAGTCACAAAGGCACAGAAACTGTATACAAAATGAGTGCCTTATATGGCATTTCTGTCCGAAGGTCTTAAAACATTGGTACGAAGATAAATCCTACAACAGCTTTTTGCAATTAGTAAAGATGATTTTACTTGATTTTATATGCGAGAAACCAAAGCAATGAGGTGCTATTCCCAGGAAGAAATTGTGCAATAAGTTAAGGCTCCCTTTTCCTTCACTACCATTTTTGTGGGAAGCATGGTATTATTTCTCTAGCCCTATTTCTCTGAAAGTCAGCACTCCTTGAAACACCTTTCCGCCCAGCCCCTATTATTTACAAGCAATTGAGTATGCTCCTAAGATACTTTTGTTTCTCTTGGTCTCTGATTAATGATGCAGATGCAATGTCACTATTGTCTGTTCCTCAGCACTGTTAAAATTCTATTGCAAGTGTCTGTGTTACATATATCCCAGAGAAGTCGTGTTATGTATGACAACCTGTTCAATTTTACCTGTCTTCATATAAATTAGCTTTGAGTCTTTCTTCAATAGATAGTTGACAGTGGATCAAATGAGTAAGAGTGTGCTGGGATTTTTCTCCATGCTCAGCAGGTGTGTTTGTATTGTAGATTTCCATATTCCATTTATAAAAAGAAAAAAGACAAAAAACAGTAGTTAAAGATCTCTGCTATAAACTGAGTCATGGAAAAGCATTGTCTCTTTGTTTGTTTTAATTTTTATACTTTTACAGTATTGCCCAGTTAATAGTATACACACATGTAGATTATGTTTCAATTCTTGATGATGGAAACCTGTTTACTTTGGTTTTCTTATTAGTGCTCAAGTAAAAACCTTTATGTATGCACTTAGAGTCTGTCTGATGAATGTTTAACATCCTGTGTTTCATTACAGAAGTATTTGAGTTTTCATGTGTATGCTTATTTTGTTTTTTCTCCTTTTTTCTAGAAGTCTAAAAAAAGTGGAACAATTAGTAAAATGAGTGGAGGTGAGTGCTATGTAGTCTCTTTTTGTTTTCATTTTGACTGCCTTTCTAGTAAAGGCAAATAAATAAGTAAAATACAGTTAGGCTTCGCAAAGTGACCGAACAGTGCTGAAGTGCTCAACAACGTTATTAGTTAATTGCTAATTCTGTAATAGCTTGTCTAACCAAACAGAAGCTTCTTGATCTTTGTATTTGCAGTTCTTGCAGCTAAGCATTTTTCCAAAAATGTGCACTTGCTCTATGAAACGAATGCATCAGTTTCTGTAATACACTATGAAAGCAAATTTCATAACACTTTGTAGTTGTTACAGTAAAAATTTAGCATGAAACTGAATTTTTCCACTTTGCCAGGCTCTCATGGTATTCTTAATAAATTATTATTATATTTGTTATTATAAATTACCTGTAACAGCTTGTAGTAACTTTGTAATATCTAGAAGCAAACATTTAAGAAAGATGTCACACATTAATAGGGTACTAAAATAATTTTTTACTGGACACAAGAGATAAGTTAAGAGAATAAAATTCTGCAGGCCACTGACTTTTCTGCAAACAAGTCTGGTGTTTTTCCAGCAAATAGTTCACAGGCCTCAGATTAGGACTTGCAATCTCTGCTCTGTAACCTAGCACTGCCTCTGCTATTCGACAGCAATTTAATTCTTAAAGTAACTGAGACTGTTATGGTGCATTTCACTCTTCTAAACCTTGTGCACTTACGTCTGCTTGTTCTGCAAAGAGCCAGCCTGATCTTGTCTCTGTTGTGCCTGTTTCTGGGTAGTTATGAGTTCATTCTGATATCAAAGGTCAACACTGGGAGAACCTAGCATGCTTTTAATGGAGTTGCTGACAGAACTTAGAATAGTGTTGAGAAGGTATGGGTTTTGTTTGCTGGTTGGCTTTTTTTTCGGATGTGATTGCAGACTGTGTCCCTGAAACAGATAACTGCTTTTGTGGAGAATAATTAAGTCCTTTAGCCCATCATCTCCCATTGTCCCATTGAAAGGTTTGAACTTTTCCGTAGAAGCTGTTTCCCTGGTCCCTCTTCCTTATCTGGTGTCAAACAAAGTCCATTTCCTCTTTGTGTCCTTTCATCTCTTCCCGTGGAATATCATAGCACAGCCAGGTGCTGGTTGCTGCTTTTATCACTCCCAGCAGACCTGCTGTGTTTCACTTCATAAAACACCCAGGGAGGTATTGACAGTACTTTTTTTCTCCTTTTGACAGTGTTCAGTTTTCACAAGTTTGAATATAATCTTAGTACTTAGGAAAGTTACGTTAAGGAATGCTACAGTGACATAACTGCCATCTGTCATCTATTGTTTCAAGCAAACAAAAGTATTTTTTGCAGCAGATAGCAAAATTTAGAAACTTGCTGCCAAAGGAGGCTGTAGAAGCAGACTATACCAACAGTTTCAAGTGGGGACAAGTCCTTAAATGTATGGGCTGGAGATTGCAACGTGTCTTCTGGCACTTCCTAATACAATAGTTGTCGCTGCTGTTAAGAGTGTGAAGAGCACTGGAGAAAGTGGTATTGTGTTGTCTCTAGTGTTTCCTATTGCTGCTGTTAAAGACAGTATGCTAGACTAGATGGATGAGGGGTCTTGGTCTCAGGTAATACGTATTCTTTTTTTTTATTACATTCTGTCTCTCATAGAATCATAGAGTCAACCAGGTTGGAAGAGACCTCCAAGATCATCCAGTCCAACCTAGCACCCAGCCCTATCCAATCAACTAGACCATGGCACTAAGTGCCTCATCCAGCCTTTTCTTGAAGACCCCCAGGGACGGTGCCTCCACCACCTCCCTGGGCAGCCCATTCCAATGGGAAATCACTGTCTCTGTGAAGAACTTCTTCCTAATATCCAGCCTATACCTCCCCTGGCACAACTTGAGACTGTGTCCCCTTGTTCTGTTGCTGGTTGTCTGGGAGAAGAGACCAACCCCCACCTGGCTACAACCTCCCTTCAGGTAGTTGTAGACAGCAATGAGGTCCCCCCTGAGCCTCCTCTTCTCCAGGCTAAACAGCCCCAGCTCCCTCAACCTCTCCTCATAGGATTTGTGCTCCAGGCCCCTCACCAGCTTTGTTGCCCTTCTCTGGACATGTTCCAGCACCTCAACATCCTTCTTGAATTGAGGGGCCCAGAACTGGACACAGTACTCAAGGTGTGGTCTGACCAGTGCTGAGTACAGGGCAAGAATAACCTCCCTTGTCCTACTGGCCACACTGTTCCTGATGCAGGCCTGGATGGCATTGGCTCTCTTGGCCACCTGGGCACACTGCTGGCTCATCTTCAGCTTACTGTCTATCAGTACCCCCAGGTCCCTTTCCTCCTGGCTGCTCTCCAGCCACTCAGTCCCCAGCCTATAGCACTGCTTGGGGTTGTTGTGGCCAAAGTGTAGAACCCTGCACTTGGCCTTGTTCAATCTCATCCCATTGGCCTCTGCCCACCTATCCAGCCTGTCCAGGTCCCTCTGCAGTGCTCTCCTACCTTTGAACAGATCAACACTTGCTCTTAGCTTTGTGTCATCTGCAGGCTTTCTGATGATGGACTCAATCCCCTCGTCCAGATCATCAATAAAGATGTTGAACAGGACTGGGCCCAGCACTGATCCCTGGGGAACACCACTAGTGACTGGCTGCCAACTGGATGTGGCACCATTCACCACCACTCTCTGGGCTCTGCCATTCAGCCAGTTCTTGACCCACATCAGAGTGAGTCTGTCCAAGTCATGAGCTGCCAGCTTGGCTAGGAGCTTGTTGTGGCAGACAGTGTCAAAGGCTTTGCTGAAGTCCAGGTAGACTACATCCACAGCCTGCCCCACATTCACCAGGCAGGTAACCTGATCATAAAAGGAGATCAGGTTGGTGAGGCAGGACCTGCCCTTCCTAAACCCATGCTGGCTGGGCCTGATTCGTTTGCCATCCTGTAGGTGCTTTGTGATTTGTCCTCCCGACTCTGACTCCCCAGCACAAGCGCAATAAAACCCACCACCAGTTCCCGTGCTAATTCTCCATGCTAGGGAGGAACTCCTCCCTCTTCTTTGTTTCCTCCCAACACGAGTCATGCTCCTGTTTATCACAGTATGAGAGCAAATGTCTAGGTGATGAATTTTTTTTTTAAGCAAGTGCTAACACACGCTGAATTCTGAAGAAGTAAGAGGTGTGCAGTTTGAGAACAGCTGGATACTTGCAGTTCTCATTTCAACAAGTACTGAACAACCAGCTACTTACAATTCTGATTTCAAGAAGTACTAAAAATGTGGCACATTTGAAATGTATTTTAAACCTTCCTTATTTTAATCTTACTAAGTTTGGTAAAATTTGGAAAGCAGAAATGCTGAAAGTGTTGGAACTGTGCTGATAGAGAGTGAAGTTAGGATGACTTTGAGTTCTCAGACTGCAGGCTGTATAGAAGGCAGTCATTACAATGTAATATGGCATATATGATAAGTAAGCATGGGCACACAGATGAGATTTTGTGTCTGGCTGGTCCTCTATCAGTCTGTCTAAGGAGAGTGATAGATATAAATATAGATACACATAGGGAGAAAAGCCTCACGTTGTGCCAGAGGAAGTTTAGGTTGAACATGAGGAAAAAATTCTTCACTGAAATGGTTTTCAAGCACTGCAGCAGACTGTCCAGGGAAGGTGTTGGATCATCATCCCTGGAGATATTTATGAGACTTGCAGACATGGTGGTTAGGGGCATGGTTTAGCAGTGGAATTTGTAGTGTTAATGGTTGGGCTTAATCATCCTAAAGGTCTTTTCCAGCTGGAACAGTTCTATGATTCAATAGGTGTACACTGCCTTTCATTTGGAAAGACCTCAATAACTGTATAAACACATTTGGCAAATTATTGTTCTTTGCATGAGAACAGACTTGCCTCAACTTTTAACCACAGAAGCATTATAATAGGTTGCAATAATCTGTTCATAATGTCAGAACTAAAAGATCCTAATTTGGAGTTTCACTTTGATTTTGGAGTTGGTATAAAAGGAAAGCCTACAAAATACACAAGCAGTTCATTTTTTTTAAACTCAAATTGAAAGCTGCTTTTTTCTTACCTACTAAGTGGAGTCTCTCATTTGTGAATTAAAGCACCAGTGCTTCTGGAGTTTAGTTTTTGTCAGAATAAATAATGAGACAGTTTGTACTTTCTCCATGGGATTTCATTGTAAAAATACTCCATTTAGCTTTAAACCTTCTTAGGAAAGAAAAAATCAAAGAAATTAGAATGGCATTCTCTCTGCCCTGTTGATAGCTGTTCTACGTTTTGATGATGTGTTTAAACATTCAGCAAGTTGAAGAGGTGTTCTTAGAAGCCCGCTGTTTCAGGAGACATAGGTAATTAGGATGTTCAGGAGTACTTTGCACTTTTCCCCATTTCTAGAAGAAGACAATGGGGAAAGTGCATCTCAGAATATACTTGCTGTCTGGAAATTAAAGGAGTTACTTGAAGTGCCAAAGATCTGCATTCTGGCCCAGACCGTCTCAGAGACAAAAATTTGGGGGTGTGCTAGTTTGAAGCAGGGTAGAATGTTTTGGTGAGAAGAACTAGATCATAGGCTGTGAAAGGAAAACAAGGGTGATGTCTACTCCCCTCAGAGTCTTGCTGAAGAAGAAACAAAAACATTAGATAACACTCTTGCCATTTTGTGGCACTCTGCTGTGGGCTTCTGACTGAGCTGCAGCTCCCTAACCTCACTTTCCACTCACCTTTGCTTCTTAACCTCTTGGCTGAACCTCTATTCTTCCTTAGGACTGGGGTAAGGTTGAGGGGGGCAGGGGGAAGGTGCAGGGGTGGTTGAGAGCCCCTCCTGGGGACTCAGGTTTCTGGGAGGGGAGTTGTGTTTCTGTATTACCTTTTACCTTGTATATTTCTGTCTGTAACTGTATATACTGTAAATATCTGCTTGTACATTGTGCTAGCTGTAAATAAATAGCTTCATTTATATTCCCAGAGCTGCCTGAGTCTAGTCTGGGTAACTTCTAAAGTGTGGGGGGGTGGGTAGCACCCAAACCATCACAGGGGGGTTTGCAGCCAGATGAACACATTATCCTCTGAGTAGTAGAGAAAGGCTAGCAGGCAACATCATCATGTGTTCTTCTAGGAGCTTTTTGCCTTGTGTGGTGGGGTGGGGAGGATTGCCTTAAATGCTTGTTTTAAAAATTTCAATATTTTTCAGTTGACTAAGCAAGTGTTCTGTGGCAAATAAACTTCACCTCCTCCCCCCAAAAAATCATACGAGTAGTTTATTTATGGCAGTCATTAAATATACTGCAATGCTTATTTTTCCAGTGGCATTATTTCCCTGTTGCCATCTTTTGAACTGATTTGGTAATAACTCCTAAGGATGGGTATTCTGGATAGGGTCGTTGTGTACTCGTTAAAACACAAGTTACTGTTCATAGCTTTTCAAAAGTTGATTAAGGTTCCATCCTGTTTAGTGATGAGCCATGGCTGTGGTAAGGCTCAGAATGTTTTAAGATTCCCGTTTTTTCAATATCTTTTGGACTTGATGATCTGTGAGGTCTCTTCCAACCCTGATGATACTGTGATCTTTCCAGTGTCTTTCCAATCAATCAGGATTTGAGTTTTAAAGTATCCACATTTCAGTAACTGTTTTGGATATTAATCTTCCAAAAGAGTCCATTTTCTTTTTCCTGCTTGGTTGACTGTTATATCAACTTGAAAAACAATTTAGGTGTTTAAAATTATTCTTATTTTCTATTAACATTTGAATACAGCAAATATTTGGTTTTATGAACTACTTTTAAGTGCCTATAGCAGAGAAAATTATTTACATTGAATTAATGTAATAATACTACAGTAGGTGTTAGGTTACTCCTGGAAAATATTCTGTTGTGGGATATCACAGTTGCTGTTAAATGTACCACAAATGAAACTGAATGTGATCAGATACTTGCATATCTGTAAATGCACTGATACTAAACCAGTAATTATATCAAGCAATGTAGTTTTTGCTTTTTATCTCTGGAGATATTTTCAGTGTTGTATATGTAGATTTAGTTCTCTGAATGTAGATTTGGTTCTTTGATCTCACTAGCATCAATGAAGTGCCGTTTTATTTTTTCACCATTTAATGTTTTGCACAGGAAATCTACTAAGTATGCTGCTAGACAGCAATAACTGCTCTTCAGAACATTTTTTTATTGTGCATACTTGTTTTTAGCAGTTTATTTGGAGCACTGTGTGGGAAGATGTGAAGTCAAAACTGATCTTTATTAGCAATGCTCCACTATGACTAGAAATCTCACAAAATTGGACATTTTCAGAGTTTGTCTTAGTGAACAAGCTAATAAGTGAAGGGGAAATTATATCGAGGAAAAGTAGAGAAAATTTAAGTGCAGCTGTGAGCTGTCATTGGTCTGAATTTCCAAGTGGCTGTTCAGAGGAACAAATGCAGTTGATGCTCAGGTCTTGGATGTGGTGGTCTCATAATTTTAGAGAAGATGTTTGAGATTAATGCTTTTTTGTTGTTGTTGTTGTTGTTGCCACTGCTTTTCTTATGATCCTACTTCCTGTGCTAAATTTTACTCTCTATCCTTCATACTATTTCTCTTATTCTTTGGACATTTATTCTCCATCTTTGTTCCACTGTTCTTGAACCATTCTACTTTATTTGTCAAGTTAGTATTTTTAATCCGGAGGTCAGGATCTTGATATGATACTAGGACCTTGTAGGTTAACTAATCTTGATTTACTATGCAAGAAATACACTATAAAAACAGATATTGCATGATTTAAAACTTGAATTTATACTGCATTGAAACTGCAGATGAAAAGTGTTACAATACTCTGCTGCCTGACAAAAAGCTTCAAGTGATTTTGTAAGGTGCTCAGTTCTTGGGATGCTCGTTTTCACAGATAAGTGCTTGTACTAAAATTTGGCAACTTTCAGTCAGCCATGACTGAAGTTCTCCACTGAACTTTCAGCCTGAACCTGTTATATCTCAAAAAACCATTATTTCAATGCAATGCCTGAAAGTATTGTCAGAAAGCTCTCCTAGAGGTGTTCTGCCTTTATTTTCCCTGTTAGCTTTCATATGTTGCTAGTGATGGTGGTCTTAAAGGTTCTGCTTTTCTGAAGTCTGACTCTTATGGGGTTTTTTTTGTTTATGTGTACATTTTTTTGATCTGCACTTCGTTCCTTCTCCACATTTTTTGACATTGTGTATAGATCCCTTGGGATTTACATTTCTTTCCTTTTCATACGGTCTTGTCTTGGAGTGATGTCACCTGTAAACATTAATTCAGCAGCCTTTTCTGTGTTGCCTCCTCATTTAAATAACTAGAATCTATTATTTCTTATGCTTGATCTCATTGTCATCTCAAGTGATGGAATTTAAACACAATTCTCAGTCCCCTCCTTCCCCATGAGTTTTTTGCTTATCTCCTTGATCGCTGGACAACAACATTACTAACTTCTCTTGTTCCTTATGTGGTAAGTGGTCAGTCATTGTCTTGGACCTCTTAAACTGTTACATTCTAAACTTCCTCATCTGTACACATTCTGCACAGTGTCCATAAAATCCAGGCTTTTCTGCCAGAAACTCACTGTCATGCAGTTCTCCTCATCTTACACCTTGATTTCCACTTAGTTATAGTCTTGGGTGGGCTTTACAGCATAGGTCAAACATGTTAAGAATTTTGGAAAGGACATCTCTCATCTTTATTTCACCTTCTCGTCCTCTGCTGTGTTCTGCTTCTGAATGGGGTCGAATCTGCCTGGTTTTCCTCAGCTTTCAGAATGTTTTAAAATGTTGCTTTATCACCTACTTGTGGTTTTTAATAAGCATTTCTTTCTAGCCATACATGTTTGCAAAGCTGCTTTGTAATTTTCTTTTAAATTTCTTGGTCTCCTCCTCCTTGAAGTTCTTAAACACTGTGAAGACGCTCAGGAGATATTGATGTTGTCCTATTTGATAAGAGAGTATTGCCTCATTGTTCTTGTCTGTATCCCTCTCCACCTGGGTAGGATTTTGAGCTCTTTATTGAGTGATGATGCATCTTTTCCATTTATTGTTCATGTGTTGCCTAGTGAGGGGAGATGCTGGTCTATGAGTAAGGCCTTGTAACTCTGGTAATGAGGAGTGCTGGTGTAAAAAAAGGCAACTTCATGAATGTGGCTGCTGTTAACTGTGAGTGTAAATTTCTTTGTTGCTGCAAATCTCCTAGTCATGCTGTGATTTTTATATGTTAGAAGGATTTCTTGTGTGTATTAAATTATACTTTTTTACTATTTACTGAAAAGTTTGTATAACTGAATGACTTGTGTAATAGATTCCCCTCCCACACACCTGCCTTCTCACTGACTTTGCGGCAAAACCGGAAATCAGCTCTTCTGTCTTTAAATCTATTTCTTTTCTGGTTCACAGAATTAAAAGAAATTGTATTTGTCATCCAGAGCCAAAGTAATTCTTTTCATTCCAAGAGAGCAGAAGATCTAAAAAGAGATATTTTAAAACAGTCTGCAGATCTTGGAAAGGTATGTTTAGATAATACAGACTACACGTTGTTGTGTATCCTTTTACTGCCTTTTACTAAAAATACCATTTTCTATTGTGCCTTTTTTTTTCAAATCCATTTTGTTCCTTTTGTTAATTGCCTTCTGCGTGCTTATACCCACTGAATTTGTTATCATATTTACTGATTGCATGCTGCGGTTTATCACAGAGTAATTTTAATTGGGACTATATACCACCTTCTTTGTGCAACAGCTGGTTTTCTTTAGACAGCATTTAATGCAAATACAGTAATAAGTGGTTTTGAAGAATGCAGTGTGGGAGTGGTGTGGGTTTTTTTTTAAATAATTTAAAAGTAAGATACTTTATAATGTGAAAAATGTAATTATTTCAGTAATAATTTTAGGTGAGTATTTTATTGGAGCTGATGATGGTGCTGTAATGTTGATCTTTGTCAGAATTCCATTGCACAGTTGTAGAAATGTAGCAGTAGAGCAGAAAAGTGTGTGGGCATTAAAATCCTAATGGGATTCTCTACTTCCTACAGCAATAATCTTCCGCGCTCCTCTTGCCCACGTCAATATTGATTTCCTTCCTGCTGCTGTACACTCCCCTCAACTACTCCTTGTTATTCTGCCACTTGCCTGCACACTCAGTACTCTGCCTCTTACCTGCTGATGGGCCATGCTCACTTGAGAGCTCAGTGTTTTACAGCTCTGGTTTTGACTTAACACTCCAATACGAAATTTTACTTGAAAGGCTTTAGTCTAGAGAGATGTGTTTTTTAAAAGAGACTTACATTGAAAGTGTATATAACTTTATTTTCTTTGTATTTAATGAAAACAAGAATGGCATACATCCCATGATATGAAATAGTTTGCTGTGAGATTCTTTGACCTGTTTTCATTTCCGGGTTCTTTGTTGTAAAGCAAAAAAAAAGTCGAATTTCAGTTGTCTTGGATGTCTTGGCCTTGGAGTGCCTAAATCGGATTCCTGGATGATTTAGACTTCATTTATCCAAGCTTATCAAACCTGTTGTAATCAAATCCATTCTAAATGCAATTTAAAATCCTTTCATGAAATCAGTCATGTGAACAGCCTTTGTTCTGTGGAGTTCTGCCCTTTCAGAGTCCTGTTTTGGATTGAAGCAAATGTTCAGATAAGATGCTTGCAGAGAGGATTATTGTGCTGGTTTGAGGCTAAGTAGAATATTTTAATGAGAGAAATTAGATCTTTGGTTGTGAAAAATAAATGATCAAGTCTATATTGTTCATGGGTGTGCTGAGAGGAATAAAAAGCCCAAAAGTAATCAATTTCTCCCACTCAGCTCTGCGATGGTGCTCCTGGTATCTTTTTCACCCTGCTCTAATCTCTTCGAACAAATAACAAGGCATGCTTTGCTAGTTGTTTTTGTTTGTATGTCTGGGAAAGTTAAGGGGGAAAGAGAGGGTAGCTTTGAGCCCCTTCTGGGCAGTTTTCTTTATCTGGGAGAAAGTTTGGGTTTCTGGATTATTTCTTATTTGTACACAATTGTCAGTATTTGTAAACATATTGTATATATGTATGCTTGTAAGTTTTGCTTTGCTGTAAATATAGTTTCATCTCACTTCCAAGTTGTTTGAGCTAGTCTGGTAAATTTCAATGGTGGGAGGAGGGGGCAGAAGGTTTCTTAACCACCATATTCTTTATTTGGCAGGCCAGTGTGTGGCCAGCTCGAGTTGATTTATTGCTAATTAATTTTGGAAGCTAAGATGAAGCTTCTTTGGGTCATGTGGTATTTCTATAAATGGTTGATATCAAACGTTTATCCAAAAATTGGCTGGTTTTTTATTAATCTGATATGGAAAAAAACTCAAATCTCTGTTTGCCAGCTTTGGTAATTATTGTTTTGGTTGGACGGGCTATAATTCTACTGCTTATAAGAATGCTACTGTGAGCATTTCATATGATTTAATGGAGTTGGTTCTCCCTGTGAGTGCAGGAGAGTTTGTAGAACAACTGGGAGATCAGGTTTATAAAAACAATACTGTTGTATGCATTTTATATTTAAATCTGATCTTTGTAATTTTAATAATTGGTTTATTTTAGCCTTGTGTGTAGAAAAATCATGTAATGCCATTTTAATGCCCTCCTACTGCAGACATTGGAGAAGCAGAACTGAGAGAAGACTCAAAACTGAAGATCAGCAGCAACAACAACAAGCACTTTCTAAGAGCATCTGTGAAAGTCCTGTTGGGGGAGACAGGGTGGAGTCAGCCATTAAAGAGACACAGTCTGCCATTACTAACAAGGCACAGGCACTTCCACCTGGAGATACTGGAATGGAAATGGCAGAAGCTAGGAAGTGTTCCAAGACCTCACTCACTCCTGATAAGGAGGAGGCCGACAGCCAAGCAGCCACATCTGATTCTGTCAGTCCAGCTGCACCTGTGGATAAGGCTCCTGACTCTTCCAGTCTGGCTGCTACCTGAGTGCCTCCTATTGCTAACATTCTTCCTATTCCACTTCTCAGGAAAATGACATAAAACACAGACAAGCCTTTGTTAGATGACCCCTTGGAGCAGGGCAAGGAGTAAAACTGGGATAAGCACTGATTCTAAAGAGGATATAGGAGAAGGTACATCTAGCAAACAGGATGAGACAGAGGAGAAGGAGGAGAAAATTAGCCTTAAGGACATTGGTAGGGTATTGAAGCCACAGTATAATGATAATGGCAATGGGAAAGGCTATTTGAAAGTACATGTTAAGAAGAATGAAGACTCTGAGTTTTGGGAATGTCTTTAGGAGACTTTTATTTCCAGATCAAAGAGAGGAGGATGCAGATGATCATATCCAGAGTTCTAACAAGCCCAGGTCAGACAGATAAGAGTACCAGAAGGAGACAGGAGAACCAATTTAGAGCTGGCTAGGGAGATGCTGTGATACAGGTGCCAGTGTTCTAGAAATAGGAGACAGGTCTGCAAAACAAATAGGGCCACTTACAAAAGAAAGTTGAATTGACAAATACGTAGCAAGCCCTCTAAGTAAGGTTACCCTATGGACACTCCTATTCTTGGTTGTACTACTGAGGTACCCTTCCAGAGATGACTTACCATGGGTGTCTAGGAGGTGGATCATGATTGAGCAGGGAATTAAGCTTCTGTGGAAGTTCGCTGTGAAGGAAGTACTTTATGGAGGTCATGGTACACAGAATCCTGATGAAATTCCTGTTGGAACAGGTCTTTCAAAGAAGCTTATTAAACTTGCTCCTCCATCTTATGCTAATATCTTAGCAAGCAGATTTGTAGAAAAGAACAATGATGGAAGGCTTCCTACTGTTGGTGAATTCACTGGCCAGATGAGGCAATTAGAGGGCAGTTTGTTGCACACTTCTGTAGTCTCTGCCATAAAAACTATCTACAGAGATAAAATATGGCATAAAGGATAGCATGAAAGAGCTGAAGGACGATATTAATACCTCCATATCAACCTCCATATTCAAGTTGGCAAGGGAAAAAGATACCTTTCCTTCACCTTCTGAATGGGATGGGTAAATGTTTCTGCCATTAGAAACAGATGTTCACCTCCCAGAAGATCATTTCAGCCTAGGAGGCAAATTCCACCTAGACATCAGCAATCAGGCGTGTCTCTTGGGATAATCTTGCATGACCAATTTGGTGAGAACATGAATAAGTGGGATGGTCAACCTACCCCAGTTCTTTTGAAAAGAGTCAGGGAACTGCAGAGTGGCAGAACCAGAGGTAACAATGCCAGAAAGGTACCTGTCGCTTCCTCAGTTTCCCAAAACAACTGCAGTTATTCCGGCAATTGTAATTATTCCCACCATAACACTACTCACTGTGTGCACCCTGTATGCTATGCTTAGCATTAGGGGGACCCTGCCTCCAGCCAGGAGGAGGAGAGGAATGACACAGAAGACAATCTATTGGAATTGATTTGTTAGGTGGCCTGGCAGTTCAAAAGTTCAGAAATACAGGGCTTTAGTTGACACAGGTGCTCAGTGTACCATCACACTGTAAAGGGACAGAGTCTGTAAGTATTTCAGGAATCACTGGTGGATCTCAAGAGTTGATTAAGTTGCAAGCTGAAATAAGTCTAGCTGCTATAGAGTGGAAGGAACATACTGTTGTAACTTATACTCATGCACCTTGCATTCTGGGAATTGAATTTTTGAGGCAAGTTTGTTTCAGAGATCCCAAAGGTCACAAATGGGCTTTTGGAATAGTATCTGTAGAAACTTAGGATGGTAAATTGAAGTTGTCCATTGGACCTGAACTTTCAGATGAATCTGCAGTTGTGGGACATCATGGCATAGAGGATCTGAAGCTGCCAACTGCTTCTTTAACTGTGCATCACAGGCAATACAGAACTAACCGTGACTCTTTGTTGCCCATTCATCAGCTGATTCATCAATTGGAAAATCAGGATGCTTTCAGCAAAGCTCATTCACCTTTCAGCAGTCCTGTTTGGCCCATGCAAAAAACAAATGGAGATTGACATTTACCAGTAGACTTTTGTGCCTTCAACAAGGTGACTCTACCCATGAGTGCTGCTGTACTGGGCATTCTGGAACTCCAGTACGAGCTGGAATCAAAGGAGGCTAAATGGTATGATACCATAGACATTGCTAATGCTTCCTTTATTCCCATAGCAAAGGAGTGCAGGCCTCAGTTTGCATTCACCTGGAGAGGAATCCAGTACCGATTTAAACGTTTACCTAGAGGCTGGAAACACAGTGTGACGATTTGTCACTCAGTGATCCACAGTGCGTTGGAGAAAGGTTCTGCAGTTTGTCAGTGACATTATTGTGTGGGGCAATACTGCTGAATAAGTTTTTGAGAAAGGTAACAAAATCATTGACATTCTGTTGCAAGCAGGTTTTGCCATTAAGAGAAACAAAGTCAAAGGACCTTCAATTTCTGGGAGTGCAGTGGCAGGATGGTCACCGTCACATTCCACAGGATGTGGTAAAAAAAGTCTCTACCATGGCAATTCCCACAAATAAAAAGGACGCTCTGCCTTTCTTGGGTGCAGTGGGATTTTGGAGACTACGTATTCCTGGATTCATCAGATTGTTAAACCTTTGCATGAAGTGACTCATAAGAGAAGCAATTTCGAGTGGGGACCTGAACAACAAGCAGCCTTTGATCAGATAAAATGAGAAGCAGTCCATGCAATGGGCTTAGGACCTGTCTGAACTGGTCCAGACATTAAAAACTTTCTGTATATGGCTGTGAGTGACAATAGCGCACCTTGGAGTCTGTGGCAGAGAGCTCCAAGCGAGGCATGTGGTCGTCCACTCTGTTTCTGGAGTCATGGGTGCAGAGATTTGGAGGCAAATTACACTCCAACAGAGAAAGAAATATTAGCAGTCTGTGAAGGAGTAAAAGCAGCTTCTGAAATGACTGGAACTGAATGACAACTTCTTTTAGCTCCTAGATTGCCAGTTTTGAACTGGATGTTTAAAAGCAAAGGTTCATCACCGTGTCATGCCACAGATGAAAAGCCTGTTTGGTGTGCTGATCTATGGCAGGACATTGATGCACGGCTGGAGAGAACTCCAGTGAAGGTGCGGCACGTAGATGCACACATGGCCAAGAGCAGAGCCACTGAGGAACACCAACACAACCAGCAGGCAGACCAAGCCGCTAAGATTTCTCAAGTTGATGCAAACTCTGATCTTGACCTTGATTGGAAACACCGAGGTGAGCTGTTCTTAGCTCGGTGGGCCCATGACTCATAGAATCATGGAATCATATAATCAGCCAGGTTGGAAGAGACCTCCAAGATCATCCAGTCCAACCTAGCACCCATCCCTATCCAATCAACTAGACCGTGGCACTAAGTGCCTCATCCAGTCTTTGCTTGAAGACCCTCAGGGACGGTGCCTCCACCACCTCCCTGGGCAGCCCATTCCAATAGGAAATCACTCTCTCTGTGAAGAACTTCTTCCTAATATCCAGCCTATACCTACCCTGGCACAACTTGAGACTGTGTCCCCTTGTTCTGTTGCTGGTTGTCTGGGAGAGGAGGCCACCCCCCACCTGGCTACAACCTCCCTTCAGGTAGTTGTAGACAGTAATAAGATCACCCCTGAGCCTCCTTTTCTCCAGGCTAAACAGGCCCAGCTCCCTCAACCTCTCCTCATAGGATTTGTGCTCCAGGCCCCTCACCAGCTTTGTTGCCCTTCTCTGGACATGTTCCAGCACCTCAACATCTCTCTTGTATTGAGGGGCCCAGAACTGGACACAGTACTCAAGGTGTGGCCTAACCAGTGCTGAGTACAGGGCAAGAATAACCTCCCTTGACCTACTGGCCACACTGTTCCTGATACAGGCCAGGATGGCATTGGCTCTCTTGGCCACCTGGGCACACTGCTGGCTCATCTTCAGCTTACTGTCTATCAGTACCCCCAGGCAGAGATGGAACATACCGATGGGCTCGCGATAGGTCAATTGACTTGTCCATGGACGCTATCACCCAAGTCATCTATGACTGTGACATTTGTGCTGCTATTAAGCAGGCTAAGCAAATCAAGCTCTTATGGTATGGTGAGAGATGGTCAAAGTACAAGTATGGTGAAGCCTGGCAGATTGACTACATCACTTTATCTCCATCTCGTTCTGGCAAGCAGTATGTGCTGACAATGGTAGAGGCCAGCACCAGATGGCTGGAAACCTATCCAGTTCCACATGCTACTGCACGTAACACCATTCTTGGCTTGGAGAGACAAATCATGTGGAGACATGGAACTCCAGAGAGAATCGAGTCAGACAATGGTACTCATTTCAAGAACAATCTTGTGAAAAACTGGTCCCAAGAGCATGGTATTGAGTGGATCTACCACTTACCTTACTATGCACCAGCTTCAGAAAAGATGATTTGCTGAAAACTATCCTAAAATCCATGGGTAGTGGAACTTTGAACACTGGGACAAACATTTAGCAGAAGCTACCTGGTTGGTAAATAGTGGAGATTCTATAAACAGAGCAGGACTTTTACAGTCAGATTTGTTATAAACAGTAGATGGTGATGAAGTTAGAACATAGCAATGAAAAAAAAAACCTCTTAAGATGTTTACTCATTCTCAATTTTTTGAGGTTTATGAGCATTTGAGAAGTTCTGTAAATTAAGCTTTCCTAAGAAAGACTAGATAAGAGTAAGGAAGCTGTGAATTGGTAATATTTGAGAATGTTTCCTGCCTGTCTCCTTAAAAAAAATGAATACCAGTATTACTTTTTTTACAATTTTTTTACAGTTTTGCAATTGTTTAAGACTAAAAACAGGTAAAAATTAGAGATTTTGTCTGAAATAGTGTTTTAGAGGCAGTTAATGCTATGCAATTGCCTAGTATTGTAATGTTGTTTTGTAGACAAAGGTCTGTGTATTTTTCTGTGAAAACTTCTCTAGCAGAGTAAATTGATGTTTGTTTTGTTTTCCTTGAGGGTCCTTATATTGAACACCCTCAGGCAGTTTATTACATTTTTTTTTCTTGAAAAGCCTAGAGAGTAAATGGTGTCCTATGGGTATTAACCAGAAGAAATACAGCAAATTAGTACTATTCATTATGGAGTTGAAACCACAGCAAACAAAGCTTGTAAGAATAAGACTTTAAGACTACTGTTAAAGAGTATTGGCAAACGAAAATTAATATCAGATACTTCCATGCCAGTAATAGATTATGTGAAGTATGACCTCTCTTTTACAGAAATACTGCAACTATATTTTGCATTATTTTTAGTACTAGAATCACTTAGTTTTGAGCAAAATAATATATTTCATGACATCCCTTTGAAATGAAGTTTCACAGATATAGCCTGTCCCTATTATTAAGGGACATTGCTCATTTGTGAATTCAAGGGCTATTACTGTTGTGATTATTAACATCAGTGTAAAAGACACAAGTATAGCCAATAGTATGGAACTGTACATAAAAAACATCCATGTCATGGTTAATACTTGCTTTGGTTAACATTTTCATTGAGTTATCATTATAGGGTTTCTTTTTCAGTCTCCCAGTTTGGCTACCATGAAAACAGATGACAAATGTTAGGAACTGTTCTATAGCTGTGTTGTTTATTTAAAACAATTCTACAAAATCCTGTTTCCTGAAATGCAGCAAGAATAAAAATGGACAGAAACCCAGCTGACCTATGCCAGTGGTCAGTGATTTAGAAGGTCAGTCTATTTGTTACCTCATAGGATCATGTCTACAGAAGAGTCGTCTTCTTTCTCCTTCTGCCACAACTTGAATGTAACTCAGTATTCTAGCTGCTCCATCTGTGAGATTGAAAAGCCCCTTGGTGCCTATCGTAGCTTTGCTTTATTATGTCATTAGATTCATGGCCACAATATCTGTTGCTGAAGTGCCATTCTTTTTTGAGCATGGAACATGTGCTTTAAAAACCTGTTCTTTTTAATTGCCCAGGCTATACTGATGGCAGCATTGTGCTGTTTCAGTAAGATGGAAGATTTCTTTGTTAAAGCATTAGAGAGGGGAAACAAAATATAGCTAGATTGCATGAATTTTAATGTATGTATGTTAAGCCATCACTATATTCCTGTCTGAAATGATCTGTTCTCAGATTGTTCCTGCTCATGTTTTGGCCATCTGTGAGAGACTACTTTCAGAGAATTTGTAAACCATGTCTTTCTTTTCTTAATTTGCCAATGGGACATGCATTCCTTTTCTGGATGAATTAATGTTTGCTGAAGTTCTTCCTATTTCTACTTTCACATCTGATTTCAGATGCTGGAGTGAGAGTAGCCACAATTTTATTATCCAAATAAATATTCCTCTGTTCATTGTGGGAACAGTTTCCAACAGTAATTCTAACATCCATATCTCACTTCAAAGAGGTTTTTAAATAGAATCATAGAATGGTTTAGATTGGAAGGGACCTCAAAGATCATCCAGTTCCAACCCCCTGCCATAGGCAGGGACACCTGTCACTAGAACAGGTCACTCAAGGCATCATCCAACCTGACCTTGAACACCTCCAGGGAGGGAGCAGCCACAACCTCCCTGCACAACTCGTTCCAGAGGCTCACCACACTCACTGTAAAAAAAATCTTCCTAACATCTAGTTTAAATCTCCCCTCTTCAGTTTAAACCCATTACTCCTTATCCTGTTATTACAAGACCTTGTAAGTAGTCCCTCCCTAGCCTTCTTGTAGGCCTCCTTCAGATACAGGAAGGCTTCCCTCAAAGCCATCTCTTCTCCAGGCTGAGGAGCCCCAACCCTCATATCCTGTCCTCAGGAGATGTGCTTCAGCCCCCTGATCATCTTCAGACCCCCCTCTGGACTCGCTCCAGACTATGATGGAAACACTTATGAAAATGTGTCTGGGTGTTTCTTGGGCTGTATAATACTTCTCTGTTTGTTTTATTCCTTATTAGATGTAATAGTAATGCTGTAGTTGTAAAGTTACAGTGGAAGGATTGCTCATTCACTGCAAATGTCTGGGTTTTAAGGTTGTGTATGTTTAGATGAAATATGCAGAATGTTAGGGGTTGGAAGGGACCTCCAGAGATCGAGTGCAACCCCCTGCCAAACCAAGATTGTAATCTAGTGCAGGTCACACAGGAATGCATCTAGATGGGTCTTGAAAGTCTCCAGAGGAGAACTTCATTTGCTTCAAGTCTTTCAAAAGTAATACCATAAATGGAGTTCAGTCCATAATGTGTCTGTTGCTTCAAATTTCAGGCTACTTGCTCAAATTCTAGATTCTAGTTCGAAAACCCTGTTTCCTCCTCTTCCTCCTGTCATGACTTCTAAACTGTGGAAGCTGCTTTCCAGTTTGGGGCTGATGAGATGACTCGGGTTTTGGTCTTGCCATTTTAACAAGGTTTAACTGATTATATTTAAGTGATGTTGGACTATATCCTGTTGTGCCCTTCTGTTTCCATGTCTCCAACAATTCACGTTTATGGCAGGGTTTTCCACAGTACCAAGATCAATCTTGTATTTTTAATTACAAAATGTGTGTTCTATGCTTAACTTTATGTCTTTTTCTAGTGTTATTAGATCTAATATCCTTTTTTTGGTGTATATTCAAAATGTTACTGTGCAACCTGTTGCCTTCCTAGCAAAATGTTTTTCTACTGCAAGGATTTATGCATGTCAAATAAATCCTCTACCCTCATGAAATGTGCTTATCAGCTTAGCTCCTTAAATGCTTGTTCCTTAGAATGTAGGAGTTTTACTTTGTTGAGTTTTTTTCTGTGTAGTATATAGTGTTTGTTGATTTTATTTATGAAAACAAAAGCTCTTTGGCGTACTTTCTTCATTAGCTCAGCATCAATTTTTCCTCTCTAGAACAAAGATCAGATGCTAGTCTGTACCAGAGCTGTTGGGGAAGACATTGTCCCATTATCTGTGGTATTAATTTTGTCCTCCACTCTACTTGGACAAGGTCTTGCTAGTCTTTGCTCAGCAGGTCTCTTTCTACAGAAAAAGGATAAATCTGATGTGTAACTGTGAATGGATTATGTGAAGCTATCTTGCTGAGGTGACAAGTCTGCACTTCTCTGTGATGAAGGCAGAGATACTGATGAGGTAACTGCAGCATCTACCACTTTCTCTAAATTAAGTCCCCACAGGAGGACTCAAAAAAATTGGGCAACACGGTACTGCAGTGAAAGAGAGGAAGAAGTTTCAGCCATTTTTGGTGGCCTCCTGAAATCACACTAATCCTTATCCAAAAGCTTTGAATATTGTAGCTCCCAGTATATGTTGCTCTTGATGCTTCTTTATGCTTGTATTGCTTCAGTCAGATGATACCAGTAAATACTAAATGCTGTGTATCATCTCTGGTTTGCTAACAGAAAATTTTGGATACAGAACTTTTTTGTTCTTTTCTTCCCCCTGCCCCTCCCCATTTAAAACAATATTTTGCATTTAGAGAATAAGCACTTAAATATTACCATACCAGTTGAATTTTCTCCTAGACTTGCATATTGTTTCTCATTTAAAAGACAGGAATCAAATTGATGCATTACTTCAGTATATCAGACTTGTACTCATTTTCAGATTCCTCTATAGACGTTACTCAGACCTTCATTTTATCTAACTATTCTCTCTCTCCTTTTGCTTTTGTTTTGCCTGATTTCTGTGTGTAATTTTCATACTTATGTTCCATGTCTGTTGGTGAAACTTCAACTCTCTTGCACGGGCAGAACTTGCAGTGTTAAAACTTTCTCATAAGTGTGCATTCAAGTGGTCAGTGTATTTGTTTGTAATGTTTGTATTTCCCCTTACTTACACATATTAACATCTGCATTTGCTTGTTTTCTGATTTGCTACTTTCTCTGCTTACAGGATTGGTTTGATATCAGCATATTCTTGGTCTTTTGATTTCCTCTTGAGTCCATCATTGGCCTTCATAATGCTTAAGTTAGCATTTGTGTTTTAAAATGTAAATTTAAAATGGTAATTTTGGGGCCTCATTGTTTGGGTCCTCAGCATCTGAACTCTGAAATGTTGAAGGGTGAAGTGCCTCTAAGTTCTGAAAATCAAACCTTTCAAAAGTGTTTCAGGAAAAGTGTGCAAAATAACTATATGGTTTTGAAATTATTTCAGGGTTGTCTTGAATCTCCTGAAAGTCATCTTGAAAGACTCCACAGACGTAACTGACTTCTGTTTTATCTTAGCTTTCCTCCAGCTGTTTCCTTGCCTTTTTGTTTTAATTGTTTGATCTCTGACTTTCTGATATGCCCTTACTTTTCATTCTGCAAAGGTACCAGAGTCCTTTTGGATTATTTATTAGGCTTTATTATCAGCAAAATTGATTTCATCCCATTAACTATTGAAACTGTAAGAGTTGCCTATACTGTAATGCAAGGAGGTGAATAGAATCATCTTCCAATAATAGATACTCAGTACATTTGAAGGAATTTGTAGAAGTTTGGCAAGTATGCATTAGTGAAGTCTTTCAAATGTTTTAGTAGTGATGGATTGACTCCTCTGGAGCCTTGACTTGCATATCATACACTGCTTTTATAAAGGTGCTTTCTCAATCAAATGTGTGATAACTGCAGTGGCTTTTTTTTTGCAGAAAATGAGACCTGTCACCTCAGAGGGATGACTTCTCTATGTCAGGGCAAAGTATATACCAAGAAATTAGGAAGTTTAAAGTGTATTAGGCAAAAATGCCTCTCTCAGTCACTTCTGTAGCAACCTCTGCATATATAAAAGGATTTGAATGGAACTATTTCACTAAGTGAATTAGTTGGGGCAATTAATGAGGCAGGAATTATATAAGTATGTAGTTATTTTTATTTCCAAAAAGCCCCACCCACAAACTGTATGCAAACTGGTTAAATTTGGGTTCTAATTCAGTCAGGAAAATCATAGAATCAACCAGCTTGGAAGAGACTTCCAAGGTCATCCAGTCCAACCTAGCACCCAACCCTATCCAGTCACCTAGGCCATAGCACCGAGTGCTTCATCCAGGCTTTTCTTGAACACCTCCAGGGATGGTGCCCCCACCACCTCCCTGGGCAGCCCATTCCAATGGGAAATCACTCTCTCTGTGAAAAATTTCCTCCTAACATCCAGCCTATACCTCCCCTGGCACCACTTGAGACTGTGTCCCCTTGTTCTATTGCTGGTTGCCTGGGAGAAGAGGCCAACCCCCACCTGGCTACAACCTCCCTTCAGGTAGTTGTAGACAGCAATGAGGTCCCCCCTGAGCCTTCTCTTCTCCAGGCTAAACAGGCCCAGCTCCCTCAA
The DNA here is from genome assembly GCF_015220805.1 of Pogoniulus pusillus. Taxonomy (NCBI): domain Eukaryota; kingdom Metazoa; phylum Chordata; class Aves; order Piciformes; family Lybiidae; genus Pogoniulus; species Pogoniulus pusillus. Next base: position 24,506,391 of record NC_087266.1, read on the forward strand.
CCTCTCCTCATAGGGTTTGTGCTCCAGGCCCCTCACCAGCTTTGTTGCCCTTCTCTGGGCATGTTCCAGCACCTCAACATCTCTCTTGAATTGAGGGGCCCAGAACTGGACACAGTACTCAAGGTGTGGCCTGACCAGTGCTGAGTACAGGGCAAGAATAACCTCCCTCGTCCTACTGGCCACACTGTTCACAAACCTCCACAAGGATGCTTACGGGCAGTGTTAGTAATTTAGGAGAATCAGAAAGTTGGAAAAGGTTAAGCCACAAAATAGCCTTGCCCCACTTATAAATAAAGGCAGCCTAGAGCCCTAGGGAAAGGCTGATGTACTCGTGATGGTGCAGTAGAATTTGGAGATAGTCCCTTGGCTCCTTGGCGGCAGTGTCAGGAACTGCACATTATAACCCAGTCATGGATCAACGCAGCACTGAGCCTCATGGCGACAAACCTGCCCGAGTCAAAGTGCCTGCAGACATCTTCCTCAGAGGAACTCTTGTGAAGCAGCACTGCCTTAGCAGTGCTGGGAAAAGTTGAACTGCTCCACTTATTGCTATGAACAGAGGCAGTTTATGGCAGAGGAAGGTCCTTCCAGCAGGAAGGCAGGATGCAGTGCTCCGAAAGCAGGACCTGCTTGCTTTCTCAGCAGCCTTCTTCAAGGTCTGCCCAGTGTGGCAACTCGGCACCCAGTGTGTCCAGTTGCCATGTATATAGAATCATAGAAGGGTTTCGATTAGAAGGGACCTCAAAGATCATCCAGTTCCAACCCCCTGCCATAGGCTGAGACACCTGCTACTAGAACAGGTTGCTCAAGGCCTCATCCAACCTGGCCTTCAACACCTCCAGGGAGGGAACATCCACAGCCTCCCTGCACAACCCATTCCAGCGTCTCACCACCCTCACTGTAAAGAACCCTTTCTTAACATCTAGTTTCAATCTCCACTCTTACAGTTTAATCCTATTACTCCTCATTCTGCCTTTACAAGGCCTTGTAGATAGTCCCTCCCCAGCCTTCTCGTAGGCCCCCTTCAGACACAGGAAGGCCACTATAAGGTCTCCTCGAAGCCTTCTCCTCTCCAGGCTGAAGAGCTCCATCTCTTGTATGCTGGGGCAATTCGCTTTTCTCCATTCAAGCCTGCATGGGTGGGGGAAGCAGCTTCTCGCCTACTTCTCCTCCCATTCCAAGCCTCAGGAGTAGGGAAAACAGTTTGGTGCCTCATTCAAACCTCTGGAGATGGGGGTGGGGAGTGCCCTGCCACACTAAAGTCTGTCTTCATTAATAAGAACAGCAAAAGGACATACAAATATGTGGAAATGTTTTCCTTTGTAGGACACTTCTTTGATTTTTAAGGAAGAAAAATGCTACTCATCATTTTGATTTTTGTGTAAACCCATAGGGTTTTGATGTGATGTTAGTGTGATGGGTCAGAGCTGTGCTCAGCAAGATACAGTGTTAGAACTCTTACATAAGCTCTGTGTAATGTGATGGAAAACTCTTTACAATACTCTACATTGTTTATGTCTTTGTTTACAGCATGGGATTTTATGATATGGAAATTAGTATGATTTATTGCTTCATTGATTACATAGGATCAATACAAAACATTTATCTGGAAGTGTATTACCTTTATATCTAATAGAGAATATAGACAGTATGAATTGGAAGAAGCACATTTCTCTAATTTGCAGGTCACCTTGATTTGTGTCACCCTAAATAAATCTATTCTACAGGGCTACTTGCAGGTAAAAAGCAGTGAAGAACTTTGTAGTCATTTCCAGAGTATTTTTTGTTTAAGATTCTTTGGTGTTTAGAAAAAAAAAAGATGTGCATATAATCTAAGTTTAATGTGAATATTTTTATTTTTCTTAAAGGAATTGCCTACAGTTCTACTTATTCATCAGATAGCTGGGCATGAAGGTGCATGGACAATATTACCATTAATGAGAGAGTAAGTGTAATGAATGGCAGTTATTTTCAGAGTTTTTGTAACCAGGAATGTGAATCATAATTACTCAGACTGCTTTTTTTTCAGAAGCAAAGTTTTTGAATGAAAGTTGCAACCTTTTCACTTTCTTAGTCTACCTTTTTTGGAGGTGGGGCAGGGGCACGGAGAGTTGTTCCAAAGTAATTATCTGTTAAATTTTTAAATCAGAGAAACTACTCTAAATCAGATAAAGTTATTTTAAACAGAAAAACAATAATAATGTAATACAACTGAACAAAGCACTTCTTCAAATTGTTGTGGGTTTAAAAATTATTAGTGAAGTAGATTAGTCAAAAACCAAAACCCAACCAATTTTAAAGTGTACATTTTCCTATTGAGTCCCCACTTCTCACAGTGTAGGATATTTCAAAACTTCTGACCTTTCAAATTGCTTGACTGAATGAAGTGCATAAATAATATTGCAAAAATAGATAATGATGCCTGTTTGAGGCTCCTGTCTCTTGTTTACAGTGTTTCTAAAAGGTAGAATCATAGAATCAACCAGGTCGGAAGAGACCTCCAAGATCATCCAGTCCAACCTAGCACCCAGCCCTAGCCAGTCAACTAGACCATGGCACTAAGTGCCTCATCCAGTCTTTTCTTGAAGACCCCCATGGACGGTGACTCCACCACCTCCCTGGGCAGCCCATTCCAATGGCAAATCACTCTCTCTGTGAAGAACTTCTTCCTAATATCCACCCTATACCTACCTTGACACAACTTGAGACTGTGTCCCCTTGTTCTATTGCTGGTTACCTGGGAGAAGAGGCCACCCCCCACCTGGCTACAATGTCCCTTCAGGTAGTTGTAGACAGTAATAAGATCACCCCTGAGCCTCCTCTTCTCCAGGCTAAACAGGCCCAGCTCCCTCAGCCTCTCCTCATAGGATTTGTGCTCCAGGCCCCTCACCAGCTTCGTTGCCCTTCTCTGGACACGTTCCAGCACCTCAATATCTTTCTTGAATTGAGGGGCCCAGAACTGGACACAGCACTCAAGGTGTGGTCTGACCAGTGCTGAGTACAGGGGAAGAATAACCTTCCTTGTCCTGCTGGCCACACTGTTCCTGATGCAGGCCAGGATGGCATTGGCTCTCTTGGCCACCTGGCCACACTGCTGGCTCATCTTCAGCCTACTATCCACCAGTACCCCCAGGTCCCTTTCCTCCTGGCTGCTCTCCAGCCACTCAGTCCCCAGCCTATAGCGCTGCTTGGGGTTGTTGTGGCCAAAGTGCAGAACCCTGCACTTGGCCTTGTTAAATCTCATCCCATTGGCCTCTGCCCACCCATCCAGCCTGTCCAGGTCCCTCTGCAGGGCTCTCCTACCTTCCAACAGATCAACACCTGCTCCTAGCTTGGTGTCATCTGCAAACTTACTGATGCCTCTTAATGAAAAGGTGTACATTTCTACATCTTTTTAGAAGTTTATATGGCCAGTTTTCATCTTGGTATGGTCAGAGAAGACAGGTAGTCATATATCTCTTCTTGGCTGATGCAGGTAGCTCCAAGGAAGACATTCCACATTTACATGGCAGTTGGTTGCAAACTGTCAGGAAGCCGTAATTCTTGTTTCAAACGGTGGTGCTGAAGGCTTTCCATGCCTAAGTCTTGCATTTGAAATTGATGCCAGAGGCTCTGCAGCCTCTTGAGGTCTAATTTAATATAATTTATTAGGGTTGGTCAGAAGGGTATTGTTTTGGTTTGAGGTTTTTGCATCAGAGTGGATGCAGGAGAGGGTGCATTTCCTTCTGCTTTCTGCACGAGAAAACAGTACTTGTATAGTAGCTGCCTTTGAGATGCATGTGGACTGTGAAAAGAAGCAAAAGGAGAATTTAAATTGAAAAGAACAGTCAGCTTTGGCTTTACTTCTTGACTCTTCTTTTAGTGACCTCTTCTGGATCTTCTTTCAATGTCCTAGTGGTTCCTCTTCTGAATTTTATGTGTCTCAGTGACACAGTTTGCAGATATAGCTCTTAAAAGACAGCAAAGCTGAGAAGCAAAAATACAAGTGCTCATTTGTGTGATAAAGAGGAAGAAAATTCTTCAGAAATCTGAAAGGGGATCTTAAGTAGAGGATTTCCATCTTGAGAATTCTGGAATGTGGATTTCCTTGTGTTTTCTGTTTCACTTGCCACTTTTGGTAGAAAAAAAAGGGTAGTTTAGAAATACAATGTTGTGAGGCTTGTACTGTTCAGTTTTCTGAATGGACAGAAGAGGAGGAAGGGAGATCAGCCAATTCTGCAGCAGCTGATGATGCCTGGCATAGTGATAAAAGATGCATTCTTATCTGAAAATTGCTTTCCTCCATTCTGTGGTTGTCAGCATTTTAAAGGAGGCCTCTAAACTGATCTTGGGCAAAGGTTACTTTGGAGAAAGATACTTCCTTTCAGAAGATGTAAGACATTAATGGATGACTTATGACAGTAACTTTACTGTCTCCAGAAGGCCCAATACATGTCTTCTTAGTAACCATGTTAATTAAGCAGTGATTAAATCTCTTTATAAAATTATTACCCTGAAAATGGATGTTATCTGAGTATCTCCAATGGCTCTGTGCAATCTGAACTCCAAATTTGTGTGCTATGAGGTCTACATAAGACTCTCTGCAAGCCTTAAATACTTAGCCTCAAAATTTCATTCTGTTTGTCCATCAAAAACTAGATGAATAGGGCATTCTTTTTGTCAACTGCATATGCTGTAATCACAAGATGCACTAATTCTTTTAGTGGGGGTCATTCTAATGTTTTCCTCTTGTCCTTCACCCACTTCCCCTGCTTTTGTGTAAATCCACGTATTTCTCCCTTAAAATTATAACTAAATCCTAAAGCATGAGAGAAAAGCCTTTGTTTTTCACAGGACATTGAATACCCTACATACTAAAAAATGTGAGGTTATCTGATACCCATGTTTGATAAGTTTTGAAAGAAACAGCTAGGAAGTGTCTTTCCCAGCTGATTGTATCTTTTCTTGCTTGCCTGACTGGCAAACATGTGCCCAGATCCAAGTAGCCAACAAGTATATGCATTTATGACATAAAAGAATCAATGACTTGGGAGTGCTTCTGTTTTTTATAATTTAGCAGATTAAATATCATAAACAGGATGCACTGAATAAGCATACACCATTGCAAGATGCAGAGGAAAGGTAGTTTTATATGAGGATGACTGTTGTGGTTTAACGCCAGCCAGCAGCTAAGCCCCACACAGCCACTTGCTCGCTCCTTGCTGGTGGCAGGGGGGAGAGAGTCAGAAGGATAAAAAAGAAAACTGTTTCATTATGATAAAGACAGTTTAATAGATAAAGCAAAAGCCACAAGCAAAGCAAAACAAGGAATTAATTCATGAGTTCCTGTTGGCAGGCAGGTGAGTTTTGCCATCTCCAGGAAAGCAGGGCTTCATCATGCATGACCATTACTTGGGAAGACAAACACCAACATCTCCCCTTCTTCCCTCTTTTCACCACTTTTTATGCTGAGCATGACGCCATATGATATGAAATACCACTTTGGTCAGCTGGCATCAGCTGTCCCAGCTGTGTCCCCTCCCAACTTCTTGTATACCCTCAGACCACTCATTGGTGGAGTGGAGTGAGAAGCAGAAAAGGCCTTGAGTCTGCATAAGCCCTGCTCAGTAATAATGAAAACATCCCTGTGTGTTATCATCATAGTTCCCAGCACAAATCCAAGAGGTAGCCCCATGCCATCTACTCTGAAAAAAGCTATCTCAGCCAAAACCAGGACAATGACTTGTCCCAGATGGGAAAAGACTGAAGTACTTTAGTCCCTGGCAACCACCTAATGCTTCTAGCATCTGATTAAAAGACCTGCAGAGACATGTATCATGTGTTCTAGCATAAGTATTTGTCATATGATGGGTTTGATTTTTTTTATTTGATTTGTTTCAGGCTTTTTTGTTTGTTGGGGATTTTTTTGTTTGTTTTGTTTTGCATGTTTGATGGTGGTGTTTTTTGATGTTGTTCTTTAGGGTTTGTTTAGCTCTGTTTTGCTTTTTCATTTTTGTTCCTTTTTTTAGGCAAATGCAGTTCCCTAAAACATGAACAATTTTACTACCCAATTTTGTTGTTTATTTTAATTTCTAATTTTACCAGTAGACAGTGCTGAAGAGGAATAAATCTGTGATGTTTATAGGTGCTAGTTTTCTTACCCCTCTCTTCTGATGACTTAATTAAATCAGGTAGAAGTTCTGCAAAGGAAACTGAACAAATAAAGATTGTTGTTTTGTTTTTTCTGTTACAATGTCATGAATTAATATGTCTTTGTTTTGTTAAGTAGTGAAATAATTAAACTGGGAGTAGTAGAAAAGTAAGGAATCTTGCATTGAGATTAGTGTCAGCTAATTAGCATCAGGAAGGCAGAGGAGTCCTTTCATTTTGTGTAGTTTCACAGTACTGGAATAGCTGATGAAGTTTTTAGGTTGGGGATGATCAGTGTCAAACAGCTGTGAGAAAACCTGTCATTAGGCATTGTCATGATTGTCAGTGGTGTTAGATGCTCCACAGTGGGGCTCCTTGGAAGAAAGTTAAGATACAGAGGGGAAGGTAACTGCTTTCTAGAAACTTCTGAATTCATAGGTGGCTAGTAGACCTGTAGTACCTCAGCATTTCTGAGTGAATATTATATGTATGTATCTCTATTCCCTTTTTCTGGAATAACTGGTGGTATATAAACAGATAGCAGCAGAAGCATTATCCTTTATCCATCTTCTGTCAACCTTTGATGCATAATTCAAGTTACTAGTAAAAGTTTCAGTTTCTGTGTCTGTGTAAATGAATAATGGATGACAAAGTACCTGTATGTGGCAAATGTGGATTGTAGCTCTTGTTCTGTTCATAAGCTAGTTTATTAGTGAAATGTTAATTTCTTTTGTTAGATTCTCTGTTACCTATAGTGGGAACTCCTCATGGATTTTCTTCTGTGAAGAAGATACAAGAGTACAAGTTGTAAAGCTGCTAGAAGCACTTGGAAGATTTGACGTGTCTAAGGTGAAATAAAAATTTAGATGTTTAACTCTCCATTAAATGTGCTTGAATAGATTTTTATATGAAATGTGGAATCATTTTAAGTATAAAATTATATACACAGACTTTTAGAATTCCCAGTTGCAGAATAGTTTCTGCAGCCTAAAACTTAATTTTATAACACTGCCTAGGTTACTTAGAGCTCCAAACACTGGAAAAGATGTATCCAAATAGCTTAAAATAGCGGGCTAGATTGCTGTTGCTGAGGCTGACTTGAGTGTAAGCAAGTATTTAACAAGAAGCAGTATGAGTGCCTCTCTAGCTGCTGAAGAACTGTTAGAATTGAGCAGAGGAAAGATTCCTTCTGTGGATAGCCTGAAAATGATGTAGCATTAGTAAAAAGAGGAATGTAGTGTGTCGTATGGTCCTCCCTCCCCATTTTCCTGGCTGTAATCCGTTTCGATTATCATCACTGATGTTAGTTTGACTGGCTGTCTCTGATCTAACACAGGAGGTTATTTTATTTTCATTCTGTTTCTAAACTGTCTTGGAGATAGGACAGGGCTTTTTTTATCTGCGGGAAAAGAAACACCATCCAAAGACTGGCGGGACAAAAGAAAATAGTCACCAAGGAACAAAATAAATTTGGCAATGCAACTAACACAAAATGTGTTAGTATTTAGAATTGTCAGTGTTCAGAAAAATGTCCAGCTTGATGTTCTTACATTGTCTGGAATAAAAGAAACAAAAACCTCCTGTATGAACTATGTTTTGTACCTTTATTGTTACTTTGACCACATATTGAACTCAGCTTCAGGTCTCACTTTAGTCTGTTTAGTCCTTTTGCAAGCACATGGCCGTGTCATGATTGGTAATAAAGATTATTCAAATAGTAATAAAGATAATTCAAAGATCTAACATTTTTAAACACTCAGCCTTCAAAACGTCTGAATGAATATAGTCATGCCTTAGCAATATCCATTTATTTCTGTTTCAGAAACACCTACTCCTAATTGATGCTCTCAGAGACATAATTTTTTTTTCTAGGTGCCACTCTTAGGCCAGTTTGAACCTCTTCTTTTGCATTACATGTAAAGTCTATTACAATAACAAATTGTCTTCCAACCTGCATTAAAAGGAAAAGAAGTTTTGCTTTTCTACATAGTAATCACCATCTTAGTGTAAGAGTCCATAACTGATTCCTTCATATACAGTAGTCATCAGGCACAGAATTTGAGTGAGGTCATTCATTATTCATTTTAAAATGCCAGCAGTCTGCATATTGAAAAGCTGGTATACATTAATCATAATGAAAGGCATGCAAGGGGCATGTGAATGGTGAGTGAATCTGCATCTTTTTAATCTGGGTTTGTAGAGATTCGTAATAGAATTGTTGAGAGTGATGTGAATGTAATATTGAGTGAGAACTGAAGTGTGAAAGCATCCTACAGGACTGTGGAGAAAGTTTTAAGAGAATGACCTGCACTGAAAACTGGGGACATTGGCTGCAGTAAAACTCAAAACCAGTCAGGAATATCTCATTTATGTAAAAGACCTCAAAACAAGCACTGAGGTCTGAATTGTATCTGAACATCAAGAAATACATAACTTTTTACTGTTGTTGTGGTTTGAGGAGGGCCCAGGGTTCTAAAAAACTACTGAGACCAATATCTGTCTTAAAGTCCTGGACCATCGACTAGACAGGTGGCCCTGCTGGAGCAGGGGTATTTAGAGCAGGTGATCCCAAAAAGTCCCTTCCAACCTGAACTCATCTGTATTTCAACAGCATATTGATTCAACCTGTGCTCCCATGACGGGAGGCAGAAGCAAGGTTAAACCAAATGGTGTGTGCCCCTCCTCTTCCAGTCATTCTAACAGGATGATAGACTGCAGCCCCAAAGAATCCAGATGCCTATGCTGAAGTTTGAAAATACAGTGTGTATTTGAATGCAGAGAACTGCCTTTAGTTTGATTTCTTATGGAATGCCATTTTTGTCTGGATTAGTGTGAACAATACACTTCCCTTGTTTTTGTTTTCAGGTTTGCTTTATGCAGCGTGAATGCAGTTATCATCTTCACTAAAGTGATGCTGTAGATGAACAACATTGTTTCCTATATTCCTTTACAGGAGTGGTTTTTAGGTAAAGCATTATATGATGAAGAATCTACAATAATCCACCATTATGCCTTTGCTGAAAATCCTACAGCCTTTAAATTTCCAGATTTTGCTGCTGGTTGGGCACTCAGCATTCCACTTGTTAACAAGTAAGAATTTAATTTTTGATCACTTGTATTTGTTGTAATTAAGCCTGTTTAATTCATACCATTTTTTCCAGATGCTATAAGTATTATTTAAACAAGTTGTGCTTGTCATATGGTTTTATCTTTTGTTTTTTATAGAAGGTGTTCCTGCAGTACTGTTAAAGGTCTTGTTGCAGATTCTGTAGATACACAAACTCAAATTCTAATTTTGAACTGTGTTTGAACTGAAGCTGCTGATTGCAGCTTAGCTGTGGCACAAACAGCTGAGAAAGTACTGATGGATTTGACTGCAGAGCCTATACTGAGCTTTTGCGGCTGCCACTTATGTTATCAGCATTCATGCCAATACTTTACTTTGAGAATCTAAAATGATGAGCAAGACATTCAGCCAGGCAGAGCTAGCTCTGTGGATGCCTATGCAGACTTGTGCTCCCACTGTAAACCAACCCAGAAAATAGTGCTTTGATTAAATTACATTTATTCCTTATTCTACGTGTTCCAAACAAAATCACTGTAAGCAGCACATAAGAATTCATTAGTAAGCAAGGGCATGGAAAGAGATTTGTGTGTATATGATTTCTTCTGCTTCTCTTTTCCTATGTGAAAGTTAATGTCATGCAAGCTATTTAATAGTTACCCAATACTAGTCATTTAACTAGCTCAGTGCCAAGGGACATTGTAGCCAGGTGGGGGTTGGCCTCTTCTCCCAGGCAACCAGCAATAGAACAAGGGGACACAGTCTCAAGTTGTGCCGGGGAAAGTATAGGCTGGATGTTAGGAGGAAGCTCTTCACAGAGAGAGTGATTTGCTATTGGAATGGGCTGCCCAGGGAGGTGGTGGAGGCACCATCCCTTGAGGTGTTGAAGAAAAGCCTGGATGAGGCACGTGGTGCCATGGTCTAGGTGACTGGATAGGGTTGAGTGCTAGGCTGGACTGGATGATCTTGGAGGTCTCTTCCAACCTGGTTGATTCTATGATGATTCTATTCTCCCCTATACAGCAATTTTACTCCTGCATCTTAGAGTGGTTGCATTTCCCTCTAGAAGTCTTGCCTATCCTATAGAGAGATTTATTTCAGATTAGAGGCTTAATTTTTAAATTATATTTGAAAAGTTCTTAGATTTCTGAAGTTGAAGGCAGCTCATTGTAGCAAGGACTGACATTTTCATAAATTGAAAGTACTGTGCTTTGGAATGCACAATAAGAGGCCATTGTCTGAAGCATCTCTGTTTGAGATGCTGATCAATATTCTGTTTGAGATGCTGATCAATATTAAGCTTCAAACTGCTGCATTTAATCTGGAGAAAATGTTTTGCCAGACTCCATCTACTTCAGATGAGAGTTTTCTGGAAGAAGCTACTGAAAAGTAATGCTAACATCATCACACTGTGCTCAGTTGGAAAAAAAAGGTGTGATAAAGGCATGTAAGTTTCTTCTTGGGGCAACAAATAGAGAAGTGTCATTTACTTATTTTTTCTTCCTCTTTTAAGATGATCAGTAATGTCAGCCACACTTTGCTGCAGACACTATTGACTGATTTTGATTTTAAGACACTATTGACTGATTTTGGTTTTAAGTAATTTGTGGTTTTGAGTAAATTTCTTCATCTCTAATTATATAGGCTTGCAAAGAAGTTGAAAAGTGAACCACTCAAGTCAGACTTTACAATAGATTTAAAACATGAGGTAAGCAGTCATGTGATGAAAGAGGAAATTGTCTCAAGTCTGTCTTTTTGGATGGTTATAAATGATAATGGAAGTAGATCTTTCACAGACATGGCTAAAAAGTTTGATGGCAATAATATGTTTGATTTCTTTCCCTTTGTTTAGAGTATTGTACTACTTTATTAATTCATTCTGTGCTTGAAATATAAAATTGTATGTTTACTATATACATGGTTGTGTACATTAAGGTGTCTTCTAAGGCTTGGTCTTTAAAGAAGGAGAAAGACTTCCAATTCATGAAACATAAGCTGACACAGCTAGTAGCTCAGATGTAGTCAGCATCACTTACTTTTTAAGTCAAAACCTTATCAGCTGAATATGATGGAGTTTGCATTAAATAGTCTGAGGAATCTGACTGTTGTGTGAACAGTCAACCCTGCAGCTTGCAGCATGGCAGTCTGGATTCTTTTTTTATCTCTAGTTTGCAACTGTTTTAGAAGGTAGTTATGAGTTCTTTCAGTGTATGAGTCAGTCCAGTGAAAGGAGCATGAGAGCAATGTGATGATCTGAAAGAATATTCATGCTACTTTTTCTGAAGCTTTTTTTTCCCCCTGCCTTTAGAATATTTATACTGTCACCAAAGAAAACTACTGAACTAGGGTGGAAGGGGAGGACTAATCTGGAATAAGTTTACTGATTTGAGCCTGAAATTATGAGTGATGTTGAATTTGTTTTAATTTTTTAAAACTAGAGAAAGTCAGCTATAAATTGTAGTACTGGATCAGAGGGGAAAAAACCCACAAAACAAAGAAAAAAAACCCCACCACAAATACCTTTTTAAAGCTACTGCTGCTGTTCCAGATCTGTATTCTGTAATGGTTATAAACTTCCTCATTTCCAACATAAGTCTACAGGATATTTATAGAGTATACATTGGTAGCATATTTAAATGAATATGGGTTTGTGCCATCACTGTTCTTTCACATAGTTTCCCATTATTTCTCAAACACAATTGGACCCCTTTCAGCTTTCCCTGTTGCTACATGAAGCAAGTCAACTGCTGTTCCTTTCCCCTTGTTATTTTTTCTAAATACAAGACCTTGGGCTTCACACTGTTGACTCTTCTTCTAGTAAATTACCTCAAAATCATTCTCAGTATTCAGCTCTGGGACCTCAGCAGTGACAAAGCCTCTGAATGTAGTGTCATAAAAACAATAATAAATCATTAGCAGACATTCCTTTTATGTGCCACAGATTGCTTAATGAAAACCAGTTGATCACTCAACAGGCAAAATTGCTTCCATCTACTTCTTATTCTGTTAGTGGTTCTTTGCATATGTTTCATTTCAGATTTATTGCCATTGATAACCTACTTCAGCCCTGTAGTCATTCTTTCTGCACAGCCTGGTGTCTCCCTAGAGACAGTTCCATTCCTCCACATTTATTTTATGAATTACCATCCTCTCCTTTTTATCTCTACATCGTTTTTGTGAGAGTCAAGATTGACACAAATCAAGGGATATAACCTGTAGTCCTTAATGGTTGTGTGCAATGTCTAAATTCATGAAGGATGATAAAAATTTTAAGAAATGTTTTAATGTTACAGAGTTCTACTAAAACATGTTGTGATGGTTTGGGGGTTACCCCGCCCCCCCACACTTTGTATTTGCCCCAGCTAACTCAGACGGACCCTGGGAATATAGATGAAGCAATTTATTTACAGCTAGCAGAATTTACAAGCAGCTATTTACAATATATACAGTTATATACAGTTATATACAGAAATATACAAAGGATAAACAATACAAAAGCACAACTCCCCTCCCAGAAACCTGAGTCCCCAGGAGGGGCTCTCAAACCACCCCAACACCTCCCCCGGCCCTCTCAACCTTACCCCAGTTCTCAGGAAGAAGAGAGGTGCAGCCAAGAGGTTAGGGAGCAAGGTTAGTGGGAGCAGGGTTAATGAGATGTGACCAGGTCTGAAGGCAAAGGCAGAAAAGAAAGACAAAATGGAGAAAGTTTACTTCTTCTTCCCAGAGTTCTCAGCGTAACTGTGAGAGAAGTTGACATCAATTGTTTTCATTTCACTGCCTGTTATCTAGTTCTTTTACCAAAACATTCCAGCTTGCTTCAAACTAGCACACATGTCTCTAGTATTTGGTATTTTAATGTGCTCTTTATCAGTTTTTTTCACCCTAATACTCACCAGATCTCTATGCTACATCCATATGTCTTCAATGTTACATCCATTAACATTTATATCACTTTCCATCTGGAAGGCCTGTCTTCCCGTACCGGTATGGTAAGAGGTTTTTGTCATGCTGCTGCTCATTGTTTTTTAGGCTTCTGTAATTGAACAATGCACAGCACGGTCCCTGATGCTTATTCATAACTGGAAGTGACTAACAGAGTTTTTGTATATCTAACATTAGATTCAAACTAGAAGCTAAGAGCATTTTCCATCTTTTAGTTGTAAATCCATTTCCATCGTTTTAGGAACAGTCTGTCATCTAAACAACTGAAAATGACATTCTGACCTCACTTCTGAAATACGTTTGGCTTCACACCATTCTAAGGCTTTCTGTTGAAGATTTCATTATCTATTGGGAAATTAGGAACTGTCATAAATAATTCATGTTAAGTTATGGTTGTTAGATATTCTTTGTGCTGCAGGAGCATTGCTTCTTTGTTGATTCCTGTGGCAGACGTTCGTTCAGAGTTACTGAATTCTAAACAAATACAATCTTGCCAAAATGTATTGAAAGCTCTTTAGAAATCCCATCCCTTCCTCTTCTACAAGGCGGGGTTAAGAACCACTTACGTGCTGTACTGTGAATGTGGTGACAAGGCAAAAAGCTAACCTTGGAGATCTGTATGTGTTTGTATTCTATTCATTATCACAAGTGTGTTTGTGTTAAATGTCACACATACTTTCTTCCCTAGAGAGTGGTCCTTCCCTTTAGTACTTTGTTGAACTCATCTGCAATGCAAAGATGATGTGTGTTTTCACAGCAGTTGCACAGTGCAGTTGCTCACAAAAGGCTGACTGATGCCCGAGCAGCAATCTGCCCTTCCCACCCAACTTTCCACAGTTTATATACTGAGCATGATGTTCTGTGATGTGGAATATCCCTTTGGCTAGTTCAGGTCAGCTGTCCTGGCCGTGTTGCCACCCAACTTGTGCACCTGCTTACTTGCAGTGTTGGAAAATGGAAAGCCCTTAACTTAGGATAAGCACTGCTTATCAACAACCAAACCATCAATGTATTAGCAACATTATTCTCATAGTAAATCCAAATCACAGCACTGTACCAGCTACGAGGGAGAAAATTACCTCTATCTCAACTGAAAACACAACAAGGAGCATTACTAAACCAGCAAATAAATTGACCACTTAATAATGAATAGGCTACAAGAAAGTAGAAAGCAAGCTACAAAACTTGCAATGAAAGAACCTTCAGCTGAGTTCAAGTGGTTTAGCAAGTCACTGTCAGCAGTATTGGTGAGCATGTTGGTACTCACAGCTCCCACTTACATACATTTGCTCAATTACAAGGAAAAATACATTAATGCAAAATTGTTAGTGCAAACTAGATGTTTTTACTTTGCAGCTGAAGCAGACTGAGAGTGCATGTGTAGTTAGGACAGCCCAGCTACAGCCAGTAACTTGATTTAAAAGTCATCAATTAATTGTGTTTTGATATGCAGCTATGCCTTCATTGAAATTCAAATCTGGAAGCTTAGGTTTCAAAAATATGCTTGTGTTCTCAAGCCTGTCCCCTTGGTCTGTAATACACTGACACTTCTGTTTTGTTCTGAGTTCCAGAAGTTGCTGTCTGCAGGTTGTTGGGGTTTTCTGAAGATGTTGAAACATGAGTGTGTTGGGCAGGAAAATAATAAGCTTACAAGTCTTTCACTGGTTTGATGACTTGGGCTTGTCCACACCATACTTAATGCTCTGGGTTTATGCTGAGTTCTTGCTGAACACTGGGCAGAAGGAACTACTGTGCCCTCTTAATAGCTTAACAATCGCATTATTTGCTAAAAGAGGAGCTGCATTCTGACCCTGGAAGGTTTTAAAGCTGATAGTACCTAAGTTGGCATAAAAAGTGAGAAAAAGGCAAATTTTCATTGCCTTTAGTGTGTGTTGAGTCTCATCCTATATTCCAAGCACTTAACTTCCCTTTTCTATGCACAAGTTATTGGAATATGTGTAAATAACATGGTAAAGAGCAGCTAGAACCCAAGACATATTTTCCTCCTGTGGAGGAGTTTGTTTGCCTTTGTGCAGTAGTTCCCTGCACTACATCTTTTTGTTGGTTCCATGAATCTTACTTTTTGTACAACAACTCAGTTTCTTGAGGTAACATGGAGTGTCTCTTTCCCAGTACAGGTATGGTTCATTGATGTAGGCACTCTTGAAAACCAGAAGCTTTAACTTTTGAGTTAGGCAGAGGCAAACTTAGATTTGAGATCTCCTAAATCATGAGTATATGCTCAAACAAACAGTTCTTGTTCAAAGGTGCTTTCATATCTTTGGCCTGTCCTCAAGAGAGACTAAGGAGTATTTGGAATTGGAAATACATAGTAGGGCAGCTGGGAAGGGATGGGTCCACATATTACTGAGATACTGTTTTCTCCTTTTTTTTTGTTAAGAACTTTGTTTCTATGAGTTTCCAAATAGTTTTATGTGAAATGATGTTAATTTTTTAGCAGTTCTGAGGTAGGAACCCAGCATATAACTTAAATGTCCTGAGTACTTAGTCTAGTGAAATTATAAGCATTGTAGAAGTATTGCAGTAGAAATGTTGGGCAAGTCTAAGCGTTCTTGATATGCAGTACAGATGATTTTGGTTTTTGTAATATGAATTTACTGTAGATACAAAGGGGTGGGGTATTTTTTTTCCATACAGCACCATTTTGCTTCTACCCTTTTTTTCACTAAATTTTGTCTGGCTTCTTTTTCAATGTTGCATTTAAAATGGACAAGACTCTACTGTAAGATACCATTTTCTGTTATATTATTCTTCATGGTATTTTATAGCTTCTCAGAGTTTCATGACTGAGTTTGAGCATTTAAAATTGGACCTATTTTGAAAGGCTGAAAATTTCCACACAGAATGAAGCAAGCCTAGCTATTTCAAATTATCAACATAATTTGGAAAGAGAATGCAGTAAGGACTTCTGTTTATTTTAAAAGATGTGAATAATCATTCTACCATTTCTTATTGAAGTTAAAGATGAGCTATTTTGATGTGCTTAAATATATGAAACTAATTGTAGCTCTGTGAAATTTCTATGTCTGTAGAATTTTTTTTGCAGCAAAAAACCCCTTCATCTTCGCTCTAGAAATGTGAGCAAGAAATAAAGTGTGCAGCTCGTTAATCAGCTCAGAGACAAATCTACAACATCTCAGTTTTCCCCTTAAGTTTGTCTTGTGATACAATTTTTGTGTATGCCCTGAGAATTCACTACAGATATGATTTTTCTGTTTTGATAGATTGCCCTCTATATTTGGCAGAAAGGGGAAGGACCACATCTTACTCCAGTGCCTGAGTTCTGCACAGACGATGTAAACTCATACAAGACTGACCATTGTGCAACAACATTCAGGAATTTTCTACCACTTTGTGTAAGTACCATACTTTAAATACCTGTTTCTGTAGATACAGGGACATTCACAGCCTAGTAAGTGTTAACAGGCAGAGCCTGTAATTTAAACATCAATTTTTGTTCTGCTCATACAGGGCGAGCCAGTGAAAAAGGAAGATGTTTATGTTGCTGTAAAAACATGTCGGAAATTTCATGGTGACAGAAGTAAGTTGTTTGGTCAAGGTAGTGCTATGCAATATAGTTTATGAAATAAATGTTTAAAAGTCAAGCTGATACATGTCCTCTGTGTAGCTCTTGGGATTAAATGTTTGCACTGTCAAACATGAAAGCTTCAGAACTGTAAGCAGCTTATTCTTCAGGTAGTATTTTTTTGCTATTCAGAGTTCTTCAGGAGTTTGCAAAACATTTAACATTGTGGTCAGTTGTTCATTTCTAGTAACTGCCTGGCAAAAACCTTGAACTTGAATGTCTGAATTTAAAATATACATGAGGTTAGCTTATATTGTTATCATTTGGAGCTATTTTAGTGTTAATAGTACAACAACTCTTAATGTCCTTCAGCGTGATTCCTTCTGCTAATCAGTTCACTTCTGTTCCCTGTACTGGCAATGACAGTTATGGAGCTATATGGTGGCTGAGAAATCTGAACAAGAGGAGGGGGTCTCTTCCCTCCTTCCTTTTACCCTGCCCTCTCCTCCAGTGAAAGGTTGAGCAGCTTGTGTTGTCATACTGCTGTTGTCATCACCCTGTGCACACGTGTTTCATAATGCTTGAAATGGGAGATTCTGTCTCTTGGAAAAAATCTGATCCTCTGTACTACATTATCGAAGCCATGGCCCAGATCAAGAGTCTCCCACATGTGCAGCACTCTTGTGTGTTTCATCTGGAAATATGTAGTGTTCCATAAATAGCAGTAGTCACCATGAAAATATGACTGTGATGTCCCTGGTGAAAAATACAAACAAAAAGACCTAGCATAGCCCAACAAGATACATCCAGTGAGTGTTAACTTCTTTCTCAGAGGCACAGAAAGTAAAGACGGAGCAATAGTCAGCATCAGCTAATACACTGTCAGGCTCAGCTAACTTGAGAGTGATCCAGTGTGTATAGAACTTGGAAAGAAAAATTGCACTGATAGAGCAGAAGACACTCTTCCTACTTGATGCCACCTACCAGTCCATTTGAGTTTAGTTTTAGACAGTCTGCCAATAAGGAAATGCAGGAATGAATTTATTTCCAGGAATGTACTTGACTTCTGTGTGCCCGTGAATACTTCAGGTACATAATATTGTCAGCATTCAGCTTAATTTAATCATAAACATAACTTGAAGTGATGGTTATAGGCAAAAAAAAATAATGGCTAATAATTGTAACAATTTTTGCAGTGTTTTGCCACAGCTGATGAGAAGATGTAGATAACATCTGTTTTCTTAATTAAATCTCTCTTTACTGAGGCACTGAAAACTGTAGGTTCTATCATTTCTAAATTTGGACTATTTTCCAGTTGGTGGGAGTTTTTTCTTCAAAATAAGATTAATGGATTTATTTTTCCTTAAAGTTACTGCACATTTTTATCACCTAATTCGGCTATCTTTAAAGTAGCTTTTGACAAAACAAAATTGACTGTCCTGTAATTTGAGTTCACTGAAGAGTTCTTCTTTCTGGATCCATATCTATTTTCTTACATCAAAATTAAAACTAAAATCCAAACAAACATAGAAAGATAAGAATATATGGCTTCAAAAAGGTAACATAAACATCCTTCAAGAAACACCTGTTGAAGATTGAGGAAAATTCTTGAACTTTCCTCACAGCTTCCAGTGTTATGCAATAGAGGAAAATCTTACTCAAGATTTTGAAAGATTAATGGATGCCAGCTTCAGAGAGCTCTTTTTACCTGGTAAGTCATTTTTTATTGTATGCCAAAAACTACATTAATGCAACGTTAAAGCTTAGAATTCGATGTGTAAAAGGAGCTAAATTTTACTTCAGAATTCACTTCTCCTTATACATACCTTATAGGTGTAATATGTATATGTATAATGAATAAATGTAAAGACTGCAAACATGCATCAAGATACTAGAAGTAGCAGAAATTAAATAGACCTAAGCTTAGAGGTGACCTTCTGTAGGTGCAGTATTAAAGCTTCTGTGTGATCATAAGCATTAATATGTGGATGAATCAACTCATAGTCCACAATTTCATGCAGGTGTTCTTTGGCACATTACAATTTGTTAGGAATTATAAAGTGTTGTGGGATTCAATTTACAGTAGACATCAATCTGGATGGTGACATTTCCATCAAAACAACCAAGGGAAAGAGAGACTCTTTGCTAATAGCCCCATTTTTAGACCATTTTAGTGAGATGAGACTCAGGTCCTTGCTTCAGTGAACTCTTTTTTTGGTTATACAAATGCATATTGCACCAAAGCAATTGAGAGGCTTAGTCTGTAATAGCAAATAGTTCTTTGTGTTCTGAAGCACTATTGAAATTGAAGTCCTTGACTGGAGAAAGGTAAAACAGCATTTTATATGTTCATCTCTTCTGCTGGGGGAAGCTGGAGGCATTGTGTGTGTCTGATGCTTCCGTAGTGGGGCCTCATTTTCTGACAGCTTTCTGGTTTTGGTCTTTTGAGAGGCATTTTATTAAGTAGAACATTTCCACAAAATGAGAAAATAATTTGCTGCCTACTTGTTTTCTTATTCTAGTTGGAAAAAAATAATGTTTACATGGCTTTGTCTGCCAGTTAATGCCTGATTATGCAACGTTACGTGATGTAATGTGACTTTTTATTACATTGGAGGTAGAGTTAATGCACTATGAAATTCCTGTCTTTGCATTTCAAAACTCCACCATGATGTTATGTGAATACTGTTTTTAACATAATTCCCCTTGGATACTTTATGCAAAAATTGAGGGTAGTTTTATATTTCTTTAAAACCATTTAAGAGCAGCATTGGCCATTGCACAACACTGAAGAAGTGAAATTATATTTATTTCAGGTAACAAAACCTTTACCACTCATGCACTGAGTTTTTATTACTCTGTGTTAACAGTTAACCTTTAGTTTGTTTTAGTGTTGTCAGACTGACTGTTGGTCAATCAAGAATAATAAATCCTTCAAATCCCTTTGTGATCAGAGCAGAAAAAGATGAACAAGTAGGCAGGCAGCAAACATCAGATTAGGTGGTGGATGATTCCAGCAAGGGCATGAGCAAGCATCAGAATTATCTAGTAACAAAGGGAAGTTCTGTAAATATTTCCTCCATGTAAAGAACAGGTGGGTTGAGTCTAGCAGGATGTAAAGTGCCCACCAAAGCCACCCTGTCACTCCTCAGATAGACAGGGGAGAGAAAATACAATAAAAGGCTCATGGGTTGAGATAAGGACGGGGTGTCTTTCATCAAAAACAAACTCGACTTGGGGAAATTAGTCTAATTTATGATTAATCAAATCAGAGTAGGGTAATGAGAAATAAATCCCAGACCGTAAGCTATCTCCCACACACACCCCTCCCTTTGTCTTAGCCTTAACTTTACTTCCAATTTCTCCACCTCCTCCTCTGCAGCAGCACAGTGGGATGAGGAATGGGGGTTGCAATCAGTTCATCACACAATTGTCTTGGCTACTTCTTCCTCTGCAGGGGCAGGACTCCTCACAGTCTTTCCTTGCTCCATTGTCAGGTCCCTTTCATGGGAGGCAGTCCTCCATGAGCTTCTCCAACACAAGTTCTTCCCTTGAGCTGCAGTTCTTCTTTAGCTACTCCAGCATGAGTCCCTCCCACAGGGTGTAGTCCTTCAGGACAGACTGCTTCAGTGTGGACTCCCCTCTACAGGAGTCCACAGATCCTACCAGAAGCCTGCTCCAGTGCAGGCTTCCCAGAGTCACAGTCTCCTTTGGGCATCCACTTGCTCTGACATCAAGTCCTCTATAGATTGCAGGGGGACAGCCAGCCTCACCATGGTCTTCACCAGGGACTGCAGGGAAATCTCTGCTCCAGCACTTGGAGCACCTCCAACTCTTCACGAACCTTGGTGTGTGCAGAGTTGTTTCTTTTATATATTCTCACTCCCCTCTCTGGCTAAAATTGCTGTTGTTAGCAACTTTTTTCCCTTCTGAGATATGTTAGCCCAGATACACTGTGGCTGTCACTGATGGGTTTGGCCTTGGCCAGCAGCAGGTCCATCTTGGAGCTGGCTGGCATTCACTCTTTTGGGCACAGGTGAAGCTTCTGCCGGTTTCTCAGAGAAGCTACCCCTGTAGCCCACTCACTACCAAAACCTTGCCATGCAAACCCAATACAGCAGCAAACATCAAATTAGGTGATTGATGATTCCATCAAGGGGCAAAATGAGTTGTTCACAAGCATCAGAGTTATATAGCAGCAAAGAGAACTTACATAAATACTTCCTCCATTTAAAGAACTATCTGCTACCAGTGAGACCTACTGGATCATGTCAAAGAACATAAATCAGGCAAACAATGACAGCAGAATGCACAGATTTTCAGACCATTTAATTTTTACTTAATTTTTTAAATTAAAAAAAATCATTATTTCAATCTGATAGTTCTCATCCAAACACCTTGCAAGCATTTGGCTTTTCTTTGTGTCACTCATAGGTTATTCTCTTTGGGATTTAATTTAAACATTCGTAGCATCACTATTAGGATTTTGTATGATCAGTGTCTAGGTTCTAATTTAAATGTCCAGAGACTCAGATAAATTTGATAGAACCATTAACAATTTTATAAAGTGCCCTTCCCTCCTCCCCTTCTTTCCCAAAGAAAGGAATCGGATGGAGAGAGAGAGAGAGAGAGAAGTAAGCGCACCCAAATAAATCAATCTCACTTGATTTGGAAGTTAAAAAGTTTAACAATAACTTAAAAGAGGTATCTGAGGTAAGGAAGTTACAGTGGATATAGGGAAGGGAAAAGCAAAATACAAAAGGTATAAATACAACCCGAGATTGTGATGGTGGCTTTGTCTGCCTCGTGGGTGATGGCCACGTGGTATGGTGGTATGCAGGGAGCGGAGTGATGCAGATTGGTGCAGAGAGAGAGAAGAACAGGAAGTCCCCCTGCCTTTATGGGACAGGAAGGGGGGAGTGGGCTAACCATCACCTGGTAGCGTTCAGACCCACCCCTGGGGAGTGGTCAAGACAAGGGTCAGGTTCAGGGTTACTCCCCCTGGAGCGTTAACCCTATGCAATCAGTTTTAAATGAATGGCAAACTAATAAAAAAGGGATTGCTTCTGCAGAGAAGCATTAAGCAGCCTTCCTTTGCACAGAATCTCCATGGGATCAAAGCTGGTTGTATGATATAAACATCCCTCTATGGAGTGTGTTTCCAATGACAGGTACATCACTGCTGTCAGATATGATGTACATTACACACCTGTGGTATTTGAAAAGATTAATTTGGGCATTGTTTGATTCAGAATATTTTATACTCTCTGCAGTTGGTTGTGTTGCCTTTAAAATGAAACAGTTACAATACTGGAAAGGTGATTGGCCTCTAGTAGTGTTCATGCTGATGTGCTAGAATGTCTGCCATATCAAGTGTAAAAGTAATGGATTCCATACTTTGGTTAGTATAAAAGTAAATACCAGAGTTTTAAATGTAGTACGAATGGAACTATAGTCATATTCAAAAGAAGTTACTCTGTAAATGAAATTGCCTTGACTGGCTTTCATAAAAATGTACAATTGTTTCTCTCTCTAAATATTATAGGAAAGGGAAAAAAATGAACACTTAGGACCATGATGGTGCATTTGAAGCAAGCTTTTGGTTACCATGTAAATAAATATGGCAGTTAACAGGATGTATACATGTTTTGATCAAGTATTTATTTTAACCGAGTTACTTTGTTTCAATGTCCACCATTGTTTTGCAGTACCAGTGGTAAAGCAGACTTGGGAAAGAGAAACTGCCCTTATTGAATACTACAGTGACTATGCAGACCTCTCCATTCCTACTATAGATTTAGGCATACCTAACACTGACAGAGGTGAGCTATTAACTGCTGTTGTGTAAATAGCTGTCTGAAGTTGGTAAATGTGTGTGGCATTATGGCATGTATGTTTCATATGTAGTACATAACTTCTGAATTTTGAATTTCTGTGGCACAGTTGTGCAGCCTAAACTAAAGGAGATCTTTTGCCACAGAGGAAATGGGTGGAGAGTGCAGCTCATCTGTTGTTAACAGTCTTAAAGATTAGTGTATTAACTGTAAGTAAAATTTGCAAGAGAATTCAAAAGTCCATCCCAAAAGGGGACAGGACAGCTGCCTCACAACTAGACTCAGCTGCTCAAGGCCTCATCCAACCTGGCCTTGAACACCCTCAGGGAGGAGACATTCACAACCTTCCTGGGTAACTTATTCCGGAGTCTCATTACCCTCATATTGAGTAGCTTCTTCTTTAGATCCAGTCTAAGCTTACTCTCCCTCAGCTTGAAGCCATTCTCCCTTGTACTATTGCTGGACACCCTTATGAAAAGTTCCTCTCCAGCCTTCCTGTGGGATCCCTTCAGATGTTGGAAGGCAGCTACAAGGTGGCCCCAGGGTCTTCTCTTCTCCGGGCTGAACAACCCCAGCTCACTCAGCGTGTTCTCATAGCAGAGGTGTTCCAGCCCTTGGACCATCTTTGTGGCCCTTGCTCCAACAAATAAGTGTTGGAGCAGAGTGAAAGATTTGATTAAACTTGCACCTCAGATGTTTTGCCAAGTCATTTCCAAAATGCTTTGCGTAGTGCAGTAAAATATTTACTTAAGAATTCTTTATTACAAAATCTCATTTTATTTACAGCTGTATTCTGTTATTTCTCTTCATTTAGGTCACTGTGGGAAAACTTTTGCCATTTTGGAAAGGTTTTTGAATCATAGCTCTCCCAGAATTCCTTGGCTAGTCATAGTGGATGATGACACACTGATAAGGTATACATCACAGCACCTCAGGAATCACCACAGTTCACGTCAGTAGGAGTTTTAGCAGCATTCACCTCTTCTGTATTTAAGAGATACAGATGGCTTATTATTTATATAGCTTTATATTGCCATAAGGAAAAAAAAAAGTTACTTTTGGCATTTCTTGACTAATATTAAGAACAATGTAATCTTGTGAGTTGATAGATGTTCTTCTGTAATCCTGTAGCCTGAATGTGATCTCCTGTTGTGATTCTTCAGCATAGGTTTCTTTGATGTTATTGGTTGTAGGCACTTGATAATACACTTTCCAAGATGTGTTCCTCACATACTTGTGTTGTAAGACAGGTTCCATAAGCTAAGTTGTTGGAGCCACCTAGAACAGTTGTCCATGGACTTACCTTTATTAGAAAGTAAGTTCCCATTCACATGAAAACTATGCAGTGTGAGCAAAATAAGGCACAGTGATCAACCAGCAGGTGATGAATACGAGAAGTAATAGTTCAGGACAATACATTAAATCATGTGCAGAAGAATTTGGAAGAGGCTACAATTGTACATAAAGCCATACTTGTATAATGAAATCCACCTTTTTAGTTTTCAATTCATGGGGAGAAAAGATAGTTTGCAAAAATTGTACCATTGCTCAGAAGAAATAACCATGAGGTGTGACAGTTTTGCTGAGAAACATTGCCTGCTGCAGAAAGAACTTTTAAGCTTGTTCATTGTTTAGCAGTCCTCTCTCACAGCAAAGTTCAGTTCAACAGTTTGTATGTCTGTTTTTTGTAGACTTTCTGAATTGCTCGTCTAATTTTTATGCTTTGTACTGGACTGTCACTTAAGCTAGCACTGTCTGCTTCAGAAGGAGCCTCCCTGTGATTTGTAAACTTTTCTTTTTTGATGGATTTTCATACTGTAGTATCTCCAGACTCCGAAAATTACTCAGCTGCTATGACCCAAACGAAGCAGTGTTTCTTGGAGAACGTTATGGCTATGGCTTGGGAACAGGAGGATACAGTTACATCACTGGTGGAGGAGGGTAATTTATTTCAACTCCTACTGAGATCTACATCAGTCCCTGCTTTGAGTGAAAATGGTTTGAATGACAGCGCTGTCGTGAAGGAGGCACACAAAACTGGAGGCTAACAGCCGCTGATTTGTTGCAGTTAAATCTGCTCTCCTTCCAGCACAATCAAATTACAGATTTGGGCTTTGGTTGGGAAAATGCTGGTGCAAAATGTGCGCACAACTCTCTCATGAAAGGAAAATCTCCCACGGATGCATATATTTATCCGTACTCACCAAGGACTGGGGAGGTGTGAGGTTCCTTGGGATCTGTTTTAAAGGGGCAAAGCTGTGAGCTGTAGAAGCTGCTTCTGTGGAGCAAGAGCCAGAGAGTTCTTCTCCATGCAGAACTCCATTTATACCCATGTTGGTTTGACTGTGGTCTGTTCTCAATGAGTTCGTTCTCCAAGCAAACAGAAGGACCTTAGACTTGGGGGCACCAGAAATAAAAAACTGGTAAAAATGGTCTCCTTACAAGCCTCACCTCAAGGTCCTGCCTGGGTAGGGGTGGTTGCAACTGCCACAAGCATAGATTATTTTCAATAGAAAGAGTGGTGTTTCCTAGTACAATTAAAATGTAATGGTGCTCAAGGGCCTAAATGTCCTAACTAGTAAGAGGTTGTGCTGCCTATCAGGAATGGATTTGTAGAGCCAACAGTTGAGGGTGGCATGTGTTTCAGGAGGAGTCCTTTTGGCTTGACTGGTTCTGTAAACTGGATGCCTATTACCAGTTATCTGCATCACTGTTCTCCTTTTGGCTTGCCTGGTTCTGTGTGCTGGGTGCCTATTATCAGTTATCTGCAGCACATGTTCTTCTGACACAGAATCACAGAATATGTGCCTGAAAGAGACCTCAAAAATCATCCAGTCCAACTTTTGAGCCAGCACTGAAGGGTCAAGACTAAACTATGCTCCTAGGCACCAGGTCTACACACTGTTTGAGCACATCCAGGGTTGGTGACTGCAGCATTTCCCTCAGCAGACCATTCTGTTGTTTGATAATCCTTTCAGTGAAGAAATATGTCCTAATATCCAGCCTAACCCTCCCCTGGTGCAGCTTGTAACCATTTCTTCTAGTCCTGTTGCTTGCCACCAAGGAGAAGAGGCTGCCCCCTCCTTGCTCCAACCCTCCTTCAGGTAGCTGTAGAAAGCAGTGAGGTCTCCCCTCAGTCTTCTTTCCTCCAGACTGAACAACCCCAGCTCCTTTAGATGCTCCTTATAAACCATGTGCTTCAGGCCCTTCATGAGCCTTGGTGCCCTTCTCTGGACACAGGATAACACAAAGGATTACAGGATATTAGGGGTTGGAAGGGACCCAAAGAGGTCATTGAGTCCAACTCCCCTGCCAGAGCAGGACTGTACATACAATCTAGCTCAGGTCACAGAGGAACATATACAGACAGGCCTTGAAAGTCTCCAGAGGAGACTCCACAACCTCTCTGGGGAGCCTGTTCCAGTGCTCTGTGACCCTTACAGTAAAGAAGTTCCCCCTTTTGTTGAGGTGGAACCTCCTTTGCTGCAGTTTATATCCCTATATCCTTGTCCTGTCACATAAAGCGAGTGAGCAGAGCCTGTCCCACTTCTCCTGACACCCAGCCCTCAGATATTTATAAACATTTATTAAATCCCCTCTCAGTCTTCTCCAGACTAAAAAGCCCCAGGTCCTGCAGCCTCTCCTCCTAAGGCAGTGTTCCAGTCCCCTAATCATCCTCGCCCTCCACTGGACTCAGGCAGTTCCCTGTCCCTCTTAAACTGGGGAGCCCAAAACTGAATGCAGTACTCAAGATGGGATCTCACCAGGGCAGAGTAGAGGGGGAGGAGAACCTCCCTTGATCTACTGGACACGCTCCTCTTAATGCAGCCCAGGATCCCATTGGCCTTTTTGGCCACACTCCAGAACCTCAATACTCTTTCTATAGTGAGGGGCCCAGAACTGAACGCAGTACTTGAGGTGTGGCCTCACCAGTACTGAGTACAGGTGGATGGTCACCTCTGTTTCTGCTGGCCACAGTGTTTCTAATACAATCCAGGATGCCATTGGCTTTCTTGGCAACATGGGCACACATCATGCAGCCTTTTTTCATCTGATAGAATTCATTCTGTGTGCTTGGAGACCATCTTACTGTGTGATTTAAAGTGTAGTAAACAGAGACAGTTGGGACAACTGCTTTAAAAATGCCCTTGCGATCCAAACTGTTAAGGAGTTTGCAGGAGAGCGAGAAGCAGCACACCTGGTGACACAAATTGTCACAATGGAAATGTCTGTTCCAGTTTTCTTCCTGTGTCTGAGCATGGACAAAAATGGCCTTGATTGTCCTTTTGGTTTTGAACTTCATGTGATGATCTATGGAGATTTAAGGAATAAGTATTTAAGGAATGACAGTTCAGGTTTAGAGTTCTTTTCATTGAATTGCTACATGATAACTAACTGGACAGTAGATCTGAGTAAAATAGATGAGAATAGCCATTTGAAGTCCTAGCCAAATTTAGGAGGAATTGTAAGCTGCAGTAAAAATGGTGGGTAGCTAACTATTTGTTTGGAATAACAGCAATTGGCATAATTGGTGTAATTAATATTCATTATATAAAGTAATTACCTTACAGAAAACACTTCTTGCACTACTTGTCAATACTGAAAGTTTAACATTTCAGGTATTTTGTACCAGAGGACTACATTTTTTTTCTTTCTGTTTTATATAATTTAGTAATGTGTACTAATTCCAGCCATTTGTCTTCTCTAGTAGTTGTTGTCTTTTGTATTTTAATTTGCTGTTTGTTTATCCAGGATGGTTTTCAGCAGAAGAGCTGTTCAGAAGCTGCTTGCTAGCAAATGCCGATGTTACAGCATGGACGCGCCTGATGATATGGTCCTTGGGATGTGTTTCAGTGGCTTAGGAATCCCCATAACACATAGTCCACTTTTCCATCAGGTCAGACAGTTATTTTTTTACTCATATTTAAAATATGTTTCATTCTTTTAAGTATGGCCATAAACCAGAACTCATAAATACTGCAAACTCATGGATATTGCAGACTTGGTCGATATCTAATAGCAGTAACCAAGATGCTGCTGTTGTACCTATTTCTCTCCAGAACAGGTTTGATCAAGTAATGTGCTAGTTTGAAGCAAGCTGGAATGTTTTGGTAAAAGAACTAGATAATGGGCAGTGAAAAAGTAAACATGGTTGTCTCTTCTCTCACAGTCACGCTGAGACCTCTGGGGAGAAGAAGTAAACACTCTCCATTTTGTCTTTCATTCTGCCTTTGCCTTCAGACCTAGTCACATCTCCTTAACCCCACTGCCACTAACCTTCCTTCTTAACCTCTTGGCTGCACCTCTATTCTTCCTGGGAACTGGGGTAAGGTTGAGAGGGGCCGGGGAAGGTGTTGGGGTGGTTTGAGAGCCCCTCCTGGGCACTCAGGTTTCTGGGAGGGGAGTTGTGCTTCTGTATTGTTTATCCTTTGTATGTTTCTGTATATAACTGTATATATTGTAAATAGCTGCTTGTATATTTGCTGCTGTAAAATAAATAGCTTCATTTGTATTCCTGGAGGCCTTTCTGAGTTAGATGGGGCAATTCCAAAAAAGTGGGGGGGGCGGGTAAGAGCCCAAACCATCACAAGTAAGAAAGAATATTCCCAAGCATGGCTTACTACAATGCTTTAATAGTTTGTAAGATACTGCTTGAATAGTTTGTAAGATATTTCAGTTACCTTTGTGACTACACTTCATGAAAAATGCAGAGGTGGGAACTTTAAAAAACAAATAACATTTAGAGCCACATACTTTGAATATTTGTGGTATGTCATCTAAAAAAAGAAGAAGAACCCCCAAAACACAATGAAACAAAACAAACAAAGCCCCACACCACAATACTTTTTTACTTCAGATAATGGAGACTGAAATTTTTCAGTATGTTTTCTCTACTTTGCCATTTTTCTATGGATTCAGTGTTTACTATTCTGAAATACCTCATTAGTGAAGACAAAAAAAGTACAATTATTTCCAGAACTGTTGCTTTTGCAGTGGATTCTGAAGAATAGTGCAAGTATGATGAAATTACCCTCTGCTGATCTTCGGAGGCCTGTTCCAACCTAAACCATTCTATGATTCTGTGCTAGCACAAGGGGGAAAAAATGTTGTTGTATATTCTCTCATTTGGGAGAAGTGGATTGGAATAGATTTGAATCTTCTTTCTGCCTTCCAGACTATTTAGTGGTCCAAGTGTAGTGTCACAGTGGAAAATGTGATATATTTGGTCCCAGAGAGATTTGCTGCTTCATAAACTAAAACATTTTTACCTTCCTCCCATGGCATTAAAGAGAAGAAGCACTTAGGATTTTTCCCAAACATTGCACATCTTTTTCTTTTAAGTCAGCATTTAAATTAATGTAATGTTCAGTGTTTTTCAAATGCTAACATAGTTTAAAATCTGTGAGACCTGTGTATCTAAATATAAGCTCAGATTAAGATAGCAGACTGCTTGAGAATTAGTAAATTGCCATGGAATTTGAAGTTGCTGTTGGGCAGTGGGGGGGATGTTTGGTATGTAAATTATCAGCTTCTCCTATATTAAAATTATCTTCCTGATTGCATGTACTATTTAGAGAAATGGGAATCATAGAATCATAGAATCAACCAGGTTGGAAGAGACCTCCAAGATCATCCAGTCCAACCTAGCACCCAGCCCTAGCCAGTCAACTAGACCATGGCACCAAGTCTTTTCTTGAACACCTCCAGGGACGGTGACTCCACCACCTCCCTGGGCAGCCCATTCCAATAGCAAATCACTCTCTGGCAACAACTTCCTCCTAACATCCAGCCTAGACCTCCCCTGGCACCACTTGAGACTGTGTCCCCTTGTTCTGTTGCTGGTTGCCTGGGAGAAGAGACCAACCCCCACCTGGCTACAACCTCCCTTCAGGTAGTTGTAGACAGCTATGAGGTCACCCCTGAGCCTTCTCTTCTCCAGGCTAAACAACCCCAGCTCCCTCAGACTCTCCTCATAGGGTTTGTGTTCCAGGCCCCTCACCAGCTTTGTTGCCCTTCTCTGGACACCTTCCAGCACCTCAACATCTCTCCTGAATTGAGGAGCCCAGAACTGGACACAGGACTCAAGGTGTGGCCTGACCAGTGCCGAGTACAGGGGAAGAATAACCTCCCTTGTCCTACTGACCAAGAATGCATTATCCAACATTTAATTCCTTGTCCATACAAAAAAATCCTATGTTTCCTGCTTTGTTAGTCATCACTACCTCCTTTAAGTACAGAAAGCAAGTAACACATCCTATAAAATCAACAGAGATATTGAATGATTTGTACTTCCACAAGTGTTTAAAAACAACACAAACCCACCTAACTAAAGGAGACTCAGGAAGGACAGAACAGAACTCATTTTACAGGTGCGTAGGAACAGCCCTTATACAACAAAACCAAGCAATTCCTTGTAATCCTTGATGGTGTGCATTTGATACTGAATCACTCTGAAAGTGAAACCCCAGCGGTTTGATTTTGCACGCAGAAAATGACACTGGAATTGTGATTCATCTTCTCTATTTCTTGTAACAAATTCTATTGTCACTTGCCTCAAACAGAAATTAATCCTAAAGAGCAAACTTGTGTGTGTTTATTCTACAGATTCCACTGCTATGCAGCAAACAGTTTTACAAATGACAGGAACAAAATTTGGATTTTCTGTCAACCAGAAAATTATTTTCCAAAGACTTAGCTGAAATGTTATGGTGGACAATCTTCCTTGAAGTACATAAATCCAAGACTGTACTGTGTATATATTATGAAACAGAAGTAAATGCATCTTTATGCTTAGAATGTCTGCTTGCTCACTCTTCCACTGCTTTCCTGTTTGCTTACATGCCAGGTATGTCACAGAATGTTAGGAGTTGGTTGGACCTCAAAAGATCATCAAGTCCAACCCCCCTGCCAGAGCATGATCAGTTAGAGTTGGTCACAGAGGAATGCGTCCAGGCAGGTTTTGAATGTCTCCAGAGAAGGAGACTCCACAACCTCTCTGGGCAGCCTTTTCCAGCATTCTGCCACTCTCACAATGGAAAAGTTTTTCCTTATGTTCACATCGAACCTCCTCTGCTCCAGCTTGTGGTGGTTTGGGTGTTCCCCGCCCCCTACACACTTTAGAAGTACCCAGACTAGACTCAGACGGCTCTGGGAATATAAATGAAGCTATTTATTTACAGCAGCACAATGTACAAGCAGATATTTACAGTATATACAGTTATAGACAGAAATATACAAGGTAAAGGTAATACAGAAACACAACTCCCCTCCCAGAAATCTGAGTCCCCAGGAGGGGCTCTCAACCACCCCTGCACCTTCCCCCTGCCCCCCTCAACCTTACCCCAGTCCTAAGGAAGAATAGAGGTTCAGCCAAGAGGTTAAGAAGCGAAGGTGAGGTTAAGGAGATGCAGCTCAGTCAAAGCCCAGCCCGAGAATGCCGACAAAAACGGTGAGAGTGTTATCTAATGTTTACCTTCTTCTTGTTCAGCAAGACTCTGAGGGAAGGAGACATCACCATTGTTTTCCTCTCACAGCCTATGATCTAGTTTTTCTCACCAAAACATTCTAGCCTGCTTCAAACTAGCACACAGCTTCACCCACTGCCCCCTGTCCTGTCATTGGACATCACTGAGAAGAGCCTGACTCTCCTCTCCCAACACTTGTCCTTCATATTTGTAACCTTTACTGAGGTCACCCCACAGTCTCCTCTAAGCAAAGAGCCACAGCTCCCTCAGCCTTTCCTCATAAGGGAGATGTTCCACTCCCTTAATCATCATTGTGGTTCTGCACTGGACTCTTTCAAGCAGCTCCATGTCCTTGAACTGAGTGGCCCAGAACTGGATACACTATTCCAGATGCAGCCTCACCAGGTTACATGTTCTGTAACCTTTTCTAGAAGATTTTGGCTCATTAAAAACAGGAACCTTCCCATGTTGAGTGTCAGCCAGAGTTGTAGTCTTAAAAATATAAAATCTGCAAAAGCAACATAGTTGGATTTTGTAGAATTCCAAATACAAATTCTCACACAAAAGAAGAAAAAAGATAATGAGAATCCATTTCATAAAAGGTAAGGAAAAAGAAATTCAAGGATTCTGTATCTTAAGGTCAACTGCCTATAAGTGGCACAATTCTTAGAAAGCAATGCAAAAGAAATTACAGTTACTGGAGCAGGTCTCACTCTCAGAGAGTTATGAAAACAGCAACATTTTGTCTGTAGCTCAATAAAGAGCTGATTGATTTTCAAACAGCAAAAATCTTTCAGCTCAGATATCTGAAAACAGTTTCTATTCAAACTAAATTCTTCAGATTTTTGAAACCTGCATGTTCATTAAAGTTGGTTTCATTCGAAAGTCTTGAGGGAGGTAGGCTCCCTCTTGGATTTCTCCAGTGGAATTTTTAAAAATAACCACTCTGTGCTTAAATGTCAAAGAGGAAAACAACAGCACATACTCACATTTCTTAGTTGTGCTGCCTGATTTATCATCAGGAGTGCGTGCAGAACTGCATGAAGAACATGGTGTGCAGAACTGATTAATACCACCATGGGTAGGCAAAGTCCACAGTCACAGAATCACAGAATTAACCAGTTTAGAAAAGAACTTGAGATCATCAAGTCCTACCTTTAACCAGCACCTTCTAATTAACGAAACCATGGCACTATGTGTCTTATCCACTCTCCTTTAAAACACCTCCAGGGACAGTGACCCCACCATCTCCATGGGTAGTCCATTCCAATGGCAAATCACTCTTCCTGTGGAGAACTTCTTAGCATCCAGCCTAAAGCTGCTCTGGCACAGTTTGAGACTGTGTGCTCTTGTTCTGTCACTAGATAGCGGGGAGAAGAGACCAACCCCCACCTGGCTACAATCTCCTTTCAGGTAGTCTTAGCAAACAATAATGTCTCCCCTGAGCCTCCTCTGGCCTGAACAACCTCAGCTCCCTCAGCCTCTCCTAGTAGGGCTTCTGCTCCAGCCCCTCATCAGCCTTGGACGTGTTCAAGCACCTCAACACCTTTTTTAAACTGAGGGTCCCAGAACTGGACACAGTACTCAAGATGTGGCCTAACCAGTGCTAGGCCACATTAACAATGTTAAGTCAGTTACTAGCTTAGGCATCAAATCTCATTCAGTCTCCACTCAGTTTTCTTCTTGTGTTTTACATCTAGAAAAAAAAACCCAGTGTGTTTTCCTTCAATCAATTTCTTTTTTACAAAGACTCTGTTTACAGTGGAAATACCTAGTTATTTTACCAGGGACCACTACAGCTCTTTGTATAATGATGCACTTACGTGCCATTAAACTGTCAGAGGAAATGAAACATGCCTGGTGCATTAAGAAGTCAACTCTATTGTGTAACTGTGTTGTAATTCTGCTTTTTTTTAATGTATATATATAACCTGGTAAAGAGTAACACTGCAGTTCCCTGGCACTGCAACACCTGCACTTGGTAACCTTTCTCCATCAGAGAACTTCATATATTTCAGCTGCTTACAGCCTTATTAGGATCCGACAATCACATTGGCTGTGCTGGCAACTTGTTAAAAGGAGGAGCAAGACAATATTTCTAAAAGGCATTTTCTCATTATTGAACCAAACCAGTGTCTTTTAAAAGATACAATACAAACTCAGCAGTGTTCATCTTCCACTTCCTTTCATAGGTTATGACCATTTCATCCTGAGAAATAGGGCAAGTTTGACATTTGCATAATGACTGCAGCCTGAGTCAAAGATGTGGGCAGATGTGGCTGGGTTGGAGGGCAGAAGGGCTCTGCAGCAGGACCTTGACCGCCTGCACAGATGGGCAGAGTCCAGTGGGATGGCATTCAATAGCTCCAAGTGCAGGGTGCTGCACTTTGGCCACAACAACCCCATGCAGAGATACAGGCTGGGGTCGGAGTGGCTGGAGAGCAGCCAGACAGAGAGGGATCTGGGGGTGCTGATTGATACCCGCCTGAACATGAGCCAGCAGTGTGCCCAGGTGGCCAAGAGAGCCAGTGGCATCCTAGCCTGCATCAGGAATGGTGTGGTCAGCAGGAGCAGGGAGGTCATTCTGCCCCTGTATTCTGCACTGGTTAGACCACACCTTGAGTACTGCGTCCAGTTCTGGGTTCTGGGCCCCTCAGTTTAGGAGGGACATTGAGATGCTTGAGCGTGTCCAGAGAAGGGCGACGAGGCTGGGGAGAGGCCTTGAGCACAAGCCCTACGAGGAGAGGCTGAGGGAGCTGGGATTGGTTAGCCTGGAGAAGAGGAGGCTCAGGGGTGACCTTATTGCTGTCTACAACTACCTGAGGGGTGGCTGTGGCCAGGAGGAGGTTGCTCTCTTCTCTCAGGTGGCCAGCACCGGAACAAGAGGACACAGCCTCAAGCTGCGCCAGGGGAAATTCAGGCTGGAGGTGAGGAGAAAATTCTTCACTGAGAGAGTCATTGGACACTGGAATGGGCTGCCCGGGGAGGTGGTGGAGTCACCGTCCCTGGAGCTGTTCAAGGCAGGATTGGACGTGGCACTTGGTGCCATGGTCTAGCCTTGAGCTCTGTGGTAAAGGGTTGGACTTGGTAATCTGTGAGGTCTCTTCCAACCTTGGTGATACTGTGATACTGTGATAATGCCATAATGCCTATCAATTAATTTAATAGAATGATGTCAAAAGCCCTTTGCTGCCATCTTGTATATACATTTTCTCAGTGCTAAGGTGATTTATTCTTTCTTAGGCAAGGCCAGTGGACTACCCAAAAGACTACCTTTCTCACCAAATTCCAGTATCATTTCACAAGCATTGGAACATTGATCCAGTGAAGGTGTATTTCACATGGCTGGCACCAAACACAGAAGAGCCACATAAAGGAGAGCAAGTTGGACATAACAGAGAGGATTTATAAGCAATAGAAGAATGCGATCTGAATGATTAATGTACTGCAGATGAGGGACAGTCACTACTGTGATTTTTGTGGTGTTATTTTGTTCCTGTTTGTCACATTGCTTCAGAGCAATGGAAGAAGGTGCCCAATTGATTTTTTGATTCTTTTGTTAAGCTTGGTTTCCTTCTAAAATGTTCTGGAGTTTTGTATACCAGTGAGTTTGACACACTTTTAAATTGTCTCATACAACTTTATCTCGTTTGAACTTTGAGTCAGCATCAATTTACATTTCCTTCCTTTGTTCTCCCAGAAAGCTGAACTCCTGGTTTTGGGAGCCTAATATTGAACATGTGTTAAACATCTATTGAACATCATCTCTCGCTGACAGAAAACAGCTCTCTAAATTGTTACAGAACAGATTCTTGATAGAGAGCAGACATGAATTTGTTTCTCTGACCAGCCTCTAGATTGTATGAAGACTTTATACTAATTAAAAATAGAAATGTTGTAATTTCTTAAGACAGGTGGACCAAGCACGAACCACTGTTGCACCTTTGATGTGAGGAGTATCATGTTCAAAATGGAAAGGAAAAAAAAAAGTTGAGGACGAGGATTTCTTAAGTGGCCACGGGAGGTCACTGTGGCTCCTTTAGAAACCTGAGTCGCTGTGATCTATTTGGCAAGTATAAATTCGACTCTTAAGGACTTTTGCACACGCCAGTATTTCTGATGTGTGTGTTTCAATAGGACATCGATGCCAGCTTTAAAACGTCAGTAGTATTTCTAATTTATATCATCAAATAATTTTATGTAAAGAGTGATTAATATTTAAAATGTTCTTGGTTTATTTTTTTTTTTTTCTTTGAGTAATTCAGTTTCGTAAAAATGTTTGTACAAAACCTGGCTTTAGAATGTTCTAAACTAATTTTATATTGTACCACTGCTCCTTTTAAGATGACAGCATATGCCTGCTGCATGCTGTCACTTACCTCTGCTCTCTCCATTGTAACCAAATACAGGTTCTTGAAGCCATACTGCTGAAATCATTTATGTTTTGTTTTCTGATGGTAGGTTAAAAAATTGACTCCACTCCAAAGTAATGCAGTACTTGTTCTTAAATCAAAGTAGGGGAACCACTGATTCTTGTTTCAGTAATTACTGAACTTGTGTAAACATTTGTTTGTGAATGTAGCTTGTGGAATGTTAGGCATTTGAATAGCAAGCACATACTCATAATAGATTGAAATTCTCATTAAACAGGAGCAACCCATGTTAATGTCTTTTTACTTCCCACTACCAGTGCCTTAAACAGTAGACATTTTACTGATACCAGGACTGTGTTCTCCAGTATCATGGATAAATTGTTAGTTATGTTGACTGTTTAGAACTGTGAGATCTGAAAGCCGAATAAAAGCATTTTTCTTTTAACCTTTCGTGTCTTCTGCCTCTTTGCAAACCAAGAACAGGATTATTTAAACATTTTGTCACCTGAATAGTACTCTCTGGCCAGTTGTACTGAACTGCAGCTCAAACATTTTTTAAATGTTTTTGGGTTTTTTTGTTGTTGTTGTAATCTGTCCTGACATGCTTTCCTAGAGTAGGTTCATTTTCAGGTCTCTAGTTATGTCCAAATGAAAGATGCTTTTCAAGTGGACACCTCATGTCACTGAGATTCTTCATGCTGTCACAAAAAATATGTCATTATCAAATTCTTCAGAGGTCTTACAACGTAGTCCGATCACTTCCAGCTTCAGACTGGCCCTGGGGAGGCAGAATAGATCAGGCAAAGATGAAGTGGTTTGGGTTCATGCTGTGCTCTACTTGGAGCTTCTATCTTGTTTAGAGATTTGGAACCATATACTCTTTTATTGCTTGCTTTTACTCAGACTTTTACTTCCAGTCTGATAGGTGTAATAGCAACTAGCTTAAAGCCCATATTTTCTCTTGCCATTAGCCCTGAGTTTTACTGCAGGGATTCTGAAGGTATTAGTAAGCCTTACAATTCTGATTTCCCATCTTCATAGTTTTGAAAGCAATGAAGCAGTAATGTGTGCAGGTATTCTGCCCCCAAAAACCTCTGACTTTTGAGACATAACTAATGCTATGCAACCCTAGCATCAGCCTGACAAACAGTGACGTTCTATAAACTAAAAAATTAATGATTTTTTTTTTCCAAGCAGAGAATCCCAGGGGGTTTTTGAAAATGAAGCCTTCTATGTTGAATGTAGCTTTAGGAGACTTAGCAAGACTGTTACTATCTGAAACATAATGACAAAACTACATGTTAATAAACCCACTTGATTTCTAATTAAAATCAAGGGGGTTAGAAATGGTGTCACAGCAAAGCTCACAACTCGCTTTTGTGACAGTCAGATCAAAACAGGACTGTGAAGCTGATAGATTGCTTGAAATCCCCTTTTCTGGGATGTTCCAGAATTGTGGTGTGAATGAAATAATCTGGGAATCATTACTGACTCTTGGTTTTAATGTTTGTAGCATAGAAAACTACTGTGTATTAAGATATGTGTTTCTGGAGTTGTCTTGGTATAATTTGCTTGGTTGGTTAATCTGCTTTCATGGGCCAGAATGTCTTGAAAGACTGGTCCTTCGATACAGCAGAATATGTAAATGGTGAGTGATGAAGTGTTTGAATCCCACATTTGACCACAAATGTGAATGAAGACTGTGAATCTGCATCTGCAGATGGTCCAGGCATGGAGAGACCTGAAAGAAACTGACCTTTGTCTCTTCTTCTGAGAGAAGAAAAAAAGGGCACAAGTCTCAGGCAGCTTGCCAGCTAGGTGACTTTGTTCAGGAAAACTTTGCCCTAACACCAGCTCTAATGAGTCCTGACTTGAACAAGGAGTCCAAATTAATTAATTTTCAGTACCTCAGTTTCTGATGATTTAGCATTTTTGTTACCATGGCTGGAACTAGAATATGTCTCAGCCAGAGACCCAAGACACCATTCCATTTGATTGCTAGAAACCAAGATCAGCACTGGGTAAGGGCTACTAATAGGAATCTGTGAAGTACTTCCAAAGCCAGTAATGCCACTTGATTACCAAAAGAAGTGGAAAAGTAACAGGTTTGCTTTTCAGAACACTGTAAAACCCTGAAGGCTTTGTTCATTGGACCCTCTGATAATAAATAAATTTGAGTTTGCTGTAATGGAATTGCTTCTGGTTAATGTTGATATAAAAGTAAAGGTGAAATTTCAAATAATGAGTGAAACACTCCCTGATGATGCCACCTCATCATACTAAGGAAAACAGGAGCACTTGAGTCTCTCCCATCAGTGCTGCCTGGCACAGCTCTGCTTCTCCGATTGTAGGTCACAGCAGCATGGTTGCTTCACCCTTCTCACTGCCCAGATGCAGGTATCTCATTTGTCAGTACAGAAGTCAGTACAGTACAGTCCAGTCACATTGAGGAGGATACCCTGGACTGCTTTATTTGTACCCCTGTTAGTCGGGAATCAGCAGTGCTTCTGCTGAAATCAGCAGGAATAATCTGATGAGATTAACTAGGGCCTGCATTTGGAAGGCGAGAATGAAACAGCTTTGGCAGAGAATGAAGCAGCTTTGGCTGTGTCTGTGTGCTGGTTAATTTTGAACACTACAATAGAATTATTTCAATATGAAAAGATAGACATTCTGCAGATGCATACAGAAACCAAAAGGATTCACAGTCAAAGAAAGGAAGAACTGATCTGGAAGGCAGACTACAGACAGGGGTGATGGGAAATTGCTACCATGAAACATTTTTATATGGAAAAGCTCTAGGCATGCTGGTTTTGCAAGCTAAAAACAGAGCAAAGCAAAACAACACTTAAGATTTCCTGTGAGAAATACATTTTTAAAGCAATGTTTTTCTGAGTCTGCAAGCTTTAGAGCCTAGCTCCGACACAGAACGGCTCAACAAATAATCAAATAGAAAGTAAGAAGCAGGAAGTTAATATTGTACAAATTAGACTTCAAAAAAAAAAAAAGGGGGGGGGGGGGGGGAAGGAAGAACAATAAAGTGTGGGCAATTTGCTAATTGTCATGATAAGAAGCCAATATAGAAAAAATTGTGATGGGAAAATTACCATGCATCACCAACTAGTTTGTGTCTACTTCTCTTGTATGTATTTACAACAGCTGTAGCGTTGTAGGAACATCTGTTGGTGTTTGTGGGTATGCTTCAATTCCTGTGCCTGTAGAGTGTGAGAGTATCCTGTGATTGTTAAGTCCAAAGCCACCTCACAGACAATGGTTCAAATCAGTGGATCTATCAAACCTCTGCTTTGCTCTGCTGCGACAAATACACCAGGACCCCAGACAAGAAAATGGTTGCCAAGGTTTGGATGCTGAGCCATGCATGCTCATGGACTGGTTTGCCACAACTTCTGGGCCAAGAAACAGCCCACAGACAAAGACCCCAACACTGGGCTCTGCAGGGCAGAGCAGGCAGCCAAGCTCTCTTTGCTGGATATGGTTTGAGGATCCCAGAGAAACAGCAATATTGTATGAGGGAGTGAAGAAGCTGTGGAGCTGATATGTCGATCAACCATCTGTTAATAGTCTCCTTATCATGAGGGCTGTTCACACTGGGGGATGGTCTTAACCACTTTCAATCCCTGCATTACAAATGGGAGTTAGGGACAGGTCTAAAGTCTGACTGAAAATGCAGTAAATTTGGTGGCAGACTGAGCTGAACCTGTGTGCTTTCCAAATCATGTGTTTCAGAGCTGTGCACCTAGAGCTGGGTTTGAGTATCCCAGGTGACTGTTTCATTGACTCTCAGCAGTATTAATTGCAGTTGCCGAGAGGTTTGGAGCCAATACTGTACTGATGGCATCTGGGTGAGCAGATCCCTCATACTTTACTTCCCTTGGGGAATTACAGAATAACCCAGCTGCCTCTGGAGGTCATCTGGTCCAAAGCCCCTGCTCAGCTGGACCAACTACAGCTGGATGCCCATACCCAGATGGCTTTTGAATATCTTCAAGGATGGAGACCTCACCACCTCTCTAGGTGACCTGTAGTGGTATTGGACCATCCTCACAGCATAAAAAGGGTTTCTTATGTTTAATTTGACTTCCTTGTGTGTCAGGGTGTGCCCATTGCCCTTTGGTGTGTGACTCAGAAGACTTGATCTGCATCTAACATACACCCTCCTATCAGATACTTAATGATGAGATCCTTCCTGAGTCTCTGCCTCTGAGCATTCCTTGAAGCTGCCTAGCAGAGGTTCAGATCCATCATAACAGCAACCTGCCAGTACCTGAAGGGAGCCTGCAAGAGGACTGTTTACAAAGGCCTGTAGTGTTAGGATGAGGGGCAATGGCCTTAAGTTAGAGAAGAGTAGATTTAGGCTGGACATTAGGAGGGAGTTTTTTAACATGAAGGTAGTGGAACCCTGGAAGAGGTTGCCCAGGGAGGTAGCTGAGGCCCCATCCTTGGAGGTATTCAAAGTCAGGCTTGACAGGGATCTGAGCAATCTGATCTAATGGAAGATGTCCCTGTTTACTGCAGCAGAATTGCACTAGATGACCTTTGGAGATCCCTGCTGACCCAAACCATTCCGTGATTCTATTTTTACTTGCTTATAGGTTCTCTTTAACCTGGCAAGGTAGCTCCAGACACTTTCCTCTAGAGGCTTGTCTTGGGTTCAAATGCAAGTTCCCAGAGACTCTTATAAATTTGGTAGACCCAATGACAATTTATAGAATTTATAGAGTTTATAGAGTGCCCTCCCCTCCTCCCCCTCCTTTCCCCAAAAGACAGGGAGAGAGATAAAAGGTAGGGACACCCCAATAAATCAATCTCACTCTATTTGGAAGTTAAAAAGGAAAAGTTTAACAATAACTTAGAAAAAAGGGATTGGAGGTAGGGGAGTTTACAAAGGATAAGGAAGGGAAAACAGCAAAATACAAAACAGGGATGGATACAACACGAGTAGTGTGATGGTGTCTCTGCCTCGTGGCTGGTATGCAGTATCAGTGTGTGTGTGCGGTCATGAACGCAGGTAGGGAGAAAGAGGGCGAAAAGAGAGTGAGGAGCAGGAAGTGCTCCTCTTTTATACCGCAGGAAGTGGGGGGAGTGGGCTAACCATCACCTGGAGTGTGGCCCACCCCTGAGGAGGGGCCAAGACCCCTAGGGTCAGGTTCAGGGTCACTCCCCCAGGAGTGTTAACCCTATACAAGGCTGTTTACAGATTTTTAATAACTGACACAAGTGCCAGGCAGTTGCTGCAGGATGAGAAACTGCTGGGAGCAATTAGTACTGAGGGGAAATGTCAGAGAGATTCAAGTGTAACACAAAATGCTGCTGCCTTTTTTAAAGTTCTGTCGGTGGCAGCACAAAACCTCTGCAAGTCTCCAGCCCCTGGGGTTCAGCCACCTACACAGCTATGCAGAGCAAGTCCTCCACCCACGGCCCCACTTCACTTCCCTGCAAGGCTGTCGCTGGCAGCACTGGGAGCTGGAGAGCCACATGAGCTTCCTCCGTGTCCTGGCATCCTGCACATGGCAGCTTTCTTCAGGATGGGTCATCTGCAGCTCACACCTCTGTGGGAAGCTACTCTGGCTGTCTGCATCACTTTACATCACTGCTCAGCCTGTCTCTCCTGTTACATCACTTTGCTGCTTGGTTTTGCCTCCAGCCACCCCATCACCTAGCTCTCCAGACTGCACTCCAGTCCTGCAGTACCAGCACTGAGTTACCCAGCACAGCCCTCCTGCTGCACTCACCCCATTTGGCACTTAATTGGGCAGTTACCACTGTGAGCTGCAGGTTTAAAATCTGCTGCTTGTGAAGGAAAGTGTTTTCTGTTAACATTTGGGCCCCTTGCAGGGCTCATCACCAGTATCTAGCTCAAGGCTTTTATTGCAGCCATCCTAGGCACTGTGTTGCTTGCATGGCAAAGGTGTAATGCTGGAGGCACTGGAGAAGGGATCAGTGATTTCCTCCAACTCCTAACTTGCTGTGTGGCTTCCCTGACACACTGATGTAGAAGTGCCCCCTTCCTGGGCACAGAGGTGATCTGCTTGTAAAAGTGAATGCTTCATTGTGCCAGTTATTTATAGGCCAGGTTGAGGCTTCTTCACACCAAGTCCTCTCTAATCACTGTGAAGAATGAAAGAAAAGTGTTTGCTGCTGAGGCTGGGCAATGCAGGGCAGGACAAGGGGCAATGAGTGTAAGTTGAGGCATAGGAAGCTCCATGTAAACATGAGGAGGAATTTTTTCACTGCGAGGGTGACAGAAGACTGGAACAGGCTGCCCAGGGCGGGTTGTGGAGTCTCCCTCCCTGGAGATATTCAAAACCCACCTGGATGTGTTCCTGTGTGATCTGTGTGCTCTTCAAGGGGGGTTGGACTAGGTGATCTTTTGAGGTCACTTCCAGCCCCTGTGATTCCGTGACCTAAGGGACTGGTGCAGGCAGATAACTCCCATCATGTTCTTATGAAACTGCTTCCCTGCTGAGAAAAAAAATAACATATTTGCAGATTCACAGATTGTTGGAAGGGACCCTCAAAGGTCATTTTGTCCAACTGCCCTGCAATCAGCAGGGACACCCCCAACTAGATCAGGGTGCCTAGGGCCACATCTGGAATGTCACTGGGGACAGGGCCCCAACCACCTACCTGTGCAGCCTGATCTAGTGTTTTACCACTTTGACTGTAAAGAACTTCCTCCTTACATCCGACCTAAATCTACCTTGGTCCAATGTAAAACTGTTGCACCTCATCCTATCACTACAAGTCCTTTGAACAGTCCTTTCCTGGCCTTCCTAGAGATCCCTTTCAGTTACTGAAACACCTGGAGGGAACCTATGGGAAGGTGGGGCCCACAGGAATGTTGGGGCACTCATCAATGCCCCAGTATCACAGTATCATCAGGGTTGGAAGAGACCTCACAGA
This sequence comes from Pogoniulus pusillus, assembly GCF_015220805.1. Taxonomy (NCBI): domain Eukaryota; kingdom Metazoa; phylum Chordata; class Aves; order Piciformes; family Lybiidae; genus Pogoniulus; species Pogoniulus pusillus. The sequence continues at coordinate 24,548,669 of NC_087266.1, forward strand.
TCATCAAGTCCAACCCTCTACCACAGAGCTCAAGGCCAGACCATGGCACCAAGTGCCACGTCCAACCTTGCCTTGAACAGCCCCAGGGACAGCGACTCCACCACCTCCCCGGGCAGCCCATTCCAGTGTCCAATGACTCTCTCAGTGAAGAACTTTCTCCTCACCTCCAGCCTGAATTTCCCCTGGCGCAGCCTGAGGCTGTGTCCTCTTGTTCTGGTGCTGGCCACCTGAGAGAAGAGAGCAACCTCCTCCTGGCCACAACCTCCCCTCAGATAGTTGTAGACAGCAATAAGGTCACCCCTGAGCCTCCTCTTCTCCAGGCTAAACAATCCCAGCTCCCTCAGCCTCTCCTCGTAGGGCTGTGCTCAAGGCCTCTCCCCAGCCTCGTCGCCCTTCTCTGGACATGCTCAAGCATCTCAATGTCCCTCCTAAACTGGGGGGCCCAGCACTGAACACAGTACTCAAGGTGTGGTCTAACCAGTGCAGAGTACAGGGGCAGAATCAGTTTGTTTTTTCAAAGCACTTCAGGAGCTGCCAGTTCACTCAACAGCAACCCACCACTAAGTGTGAAGAATACCAGGACCAGCAAGCAAGCTCTCTGTTGCTGCCCTCTTGCAAGGAGCTGCTTGCACATGCCAGCATCCTGTGCCTCTGTGTCAGCCTTCAGAGGCATTACTGATTGCTGAGTGCAAAGGCTGGGTTGGGCTGAGCAGAGCAAAGCAGAGCAGAGCAGAGCAAAGTTTTCCACTGGAATCATTTGAAAAGGCACTAGAATTGTAGTTTTTCAGCTCTCAGGGATCTAACCTGTGGGAGAAATCTTGGAGAAGGCAATGGTAAGCTGTCTACACGTGCATGATGTCAATATGGTTTTCTGTATTGTTCCTGAGCCTCCAAAAAGTGTTCTCTTCTCCATTAAGTCCTTCTGAATAATGAAAAAAATAGTTACTAATTGCAGTTTTCTGTGTTACAGTGATGTGTTCTCTTCCTCCATCTGCAAATAACTAACTACATAAATAAGATACTCAGCAGCACTCTCTGCAGAGTGTGTGCTCAAGGGGACTTTATAGATCTTTGTTATGCATTACATATGTGCACTTATAAGAACTATTTCAAAGATCTAAGATTCTGCCAAACCTCAGTGTTCATAGGTCCAGGGAACTTATTTTGCACATTCACTACTGCTGAGAGCCTTTATTTACATCTCACTATCACTGGGCTGGGTAATAACAGTACAATATAAGGGAGCATTTATACTGTCTTGTCTAATTTTCTCAGGTGTTCCTGAGGAATACTTTTGCTGGCTGAATCTCTTTCTGAAGTGCTCTCTTCACCTGTGTTGAAATACTTCTAAGGGCTCCAAGTGTTAACTTTCAAGCCTTTATACTCCATAACTGCAGCTGATTCTCTCTAAGCACTTCAGATACTCAAGTACCTATAGAGAGAACAGCCAGAACATCCTCAATCATGCACCTGGGGCAAGGCAAGCTCTGTTACCAATAGAGGCTGAGAGATGAAGGGATTGAGGACAGCCCTGTGGAGGAGGCCTGTGGGGGTACTGGTGGATGAAAAGCCAGACACGAGGTAACAATGTGCACTGGCAGCCCAGAAGGCCAACCACATCCTGGGATGCATCAAAAGGGAGGGCGTTCTGTGCCTCTGCTCTGGTGAGACCCCCACCTGGAGTACTGTTCCTTCTGGAGTCCTTGGCGCAAGAAAGACATAGACCTGTTGGAGCATGTCCAGAGGAGGGCCACAAAAAAAAGCTCAGAGGGCTGGAACAGCTCTCCTATGAAGAAAGGCTGAGAGAGTTAAGGTTGTTCAGCCTGGAGAAGGAACACTTTATTGCAGTGTTTCAGTATTTAAAGGGGGCCTGTAGGAAAGCTGGGAACAATCTTTACAGCAGGGCCTGTTGTTACAGAACAAGGGGTAATGGTAATGATTCAGAGTAGATGTAAGGAAGACTTGTTTTTTTGAGTGAGGGTGTTGAAATGCTAGAACAGGTTGCCCAGAGAGGTGATAGAAGCCCCATCCTTGAAAAAAAGATCAGTATCAGGTTGGACAGGGCCTGAGCAACCTGATGTGGTTAAAGATGTCCCTGCTCATTACAGGGAGGCTGGACTAGATGACCTGTAAAGGTTCCTTTCAACCCAAAGCATTCTATCTATGATGCCAAGTGGCAGTGCTAAATTTCCCCCTGGGTTTTACAGACGAGACGTTTCTGTACCTACTTCTGGTAGTAGGATATGTTCTTTTCCCCCTCTACTCTGCTCTTAGTGAATGGAATACTGTGTCCAGTTTTGGGCTCCCCAGTTCAGGAGGGACAGAGATCTACTTGAGAAGAATCCAGTGGAGAGCCACGAGAATGACTGGAGGCCTTGAGCATCTCCCCTACAAAGAGAGACCAAGAAACCTGGAGTTGTTCAGTCTGGAGAAGAGAGGACTGAGGAGATCTGATCAATGTATACAAATATCTGAGGGGTGGGTGTCAAGTGGATGAGGCCAAACTCTTTTCAGTGGTGTGCAGTAATAAGGAGCAACAGCTACAACGTAGAACACAGAAGGTTTCACCTCAACTTCAGGAGAAACTTCCGTAGAGTGATGGTGACAGAGCACTGGAACAGGCTGCCCAGAGGGGTTATGGAGTCTCCTTCTCTGGAGACTTTCAAAACCTGCCTGCATGCATTCCTGTGAGAACTGCCCTAGGGGATCCTGCTTTGGCAGGGAGGTTGGACTCGATTATTTCTGGAGGTCCCTTCCAACCTCTAAGCTTCTGTGATTCTCTGATTCATCCCATCCAGAACACAAAGCTTTGCATCACCCAAGCACATGGTAGTAATACTTGTAAGACAGGAAGTCATCTAAGATTGAGCCTGAATTCCCATCTCTGCTGAGATGTAAGTAGAAACCCTCCCTGCTGCCCAAAGCCACCAGAGCAGCAGTGGTCGACAGGTTGCTGTGGGAGATGTTTCATTTTATGTGGAGTACTTACACACCCAGAGGTGCAGTACATAGATCCCAGAGCAGACTCCCTGCTGGCTGGGTAGCTGCTGGATATCTTGAGGCAGATGTAAGAGGCCCAGATGTAGATTTCAAGGCTGCAGTTGCCTGCCTTTCCTTCTCAGAGATGTTTAGCACAGTTCTGGCTGTATCACTTTGGGCAGAGAGTAAAGCTCTCTGCAGCAGAGGCTCATTTATGTCCTGTTGCAGCAGCTGTGAGACCAAAGGTACAAAATCACACATGGTGTTCATTAGTGCACATTGGGCTCTTACATCTCAGGCACCCTGAGTAATTTGGGAAGACAGTCTTCACCCTGCCTTTTTAGACTGTGTTTTTGAATGTATTCTTTGCAATATAGCTCATGGAATAACTCCTGCACAGACAGGAATCACTGGCATTAGACAAGCAGAGATCACGTTGGAGTTGACCGAGTCATCTCCCACAGGGTATAATTAATTATTCCAGAAGTACACATCCAAATGTTGCATAAGAGCTCTCTCCCTGCTGAAATTATCAAGTACATTTAAAAATGTGTTGAGGAGAAAACAATAGCTTAAAATGCCCTTGTGGACTTCTCATTATTTCCAAGCTGGGTTCAAAGGCAGCACAGCCCATCCATGCATAACTCAGCATGCTTCTACACGCTGTGTGCTCGCAGGTGTGTGGAGCTCCCCAGAACCATATAATCCCCCAATCCTTTATCACTGCCTTCACAGCAACCAGTGAGCTTGCACTGCTGACTTCTCTGAGAGTTCAACTGCCCCTGAGATCAGCGATGGTCACAGCAAGACACCTTCACTCGCTGCCTGCAGTACCCCTTTCTAGAGCCAACCTCATGCCTCACACCTCTCTGCTCCACCTCTATTTCTGAGCAGCAGCAGCAGCAGTCTGGTCTCATCTAAAACCATTGTCTGCTTTCAGAAAGAAACACCATAAAGCCAAGCTTGTGTCACTTAGGAGAAGTGCTTGTTGGGTATAAAATTGAGATAGTTTGTTTTTTCCTAGCACCAGGAAGATTAAACAATAACACTTCACTCTGCTCTGATGAGACCTCACCTGGAGTACTGTGTCCAGGTCTGGAGCCCTCAATATAGGAAGGACATGGGCCTGATGGAGTTGGTCCAGAGAAGGGTCATGAAAATGATCAGGGGGTTGGAGGACTTCTGCTACAAAGACAGGCTGAGGGAGCTGGGGTTATTCAACCTGGAGAAGAGGAGGCTCCTGGCAGACATAACAGCAGTCTTCCAATACCTGAACAGGACCTATAAGAAGGCTGGAGAGAGACTGTTTACAAAGGCTTGTGATGACAGGATGAGGGGCAATGGCTCCAAACTAGAGAAGAACAGATTTAGCTTGGATGTTAGGAACAGGTTCTTTGCTATAAGGGTGGTGGAACACTGGAACAGCTTGCTCAGGGAAATGAGGCTCAACAGGGCTCTGGGCAACCTGATCTAGTCGAGGATGTCCCTTCTTACTGCAGGGTGTGTTGGACTAGATGACCTTCAAAGAGCCCTTCCAACCATTCCATGATTCTATGATTTTATAAGCTATTGAGTAACAAATATTATCATCTTCACTGGGCAAGTGTCTCAAGTAATTTATCAGTAAGGGAGATTAAAAAGGAGATTTACTCAGAGGCTGAAGAACATATCAGGTTTTTATTTCTCTAATTATTTCTCAAGGGTTGTAGATCAGCCCTGTCAGACAGGCATGGGGAAACACTCTGTAAAAACAAGGAGGTGGATTCACATGGTGGGGCTTCTTCAGAGGTGCACTGCAAAGCTCTAGACATTCCATCAGTCCTGCAAGGCTCTTGGGTCCTACTAAAACACCTTAAATTTTCACACCACTTGGCTCTTAAGGGCTGATACTGCTTATCAAACCTCATGACATACAAAACTCTTATTCATGCAGTCTTAAATTTTACTTCCTTGCACTTCTCTATTTCCTCATTCCTTTCTCAGTGCTTTTTGCCACCCTGCATCTTTTTTTTTTCAGCCTATTGAACCAGAGATTAAGCAGGGATGCTGAGGGGTCCTTAGCCATCTCTCATCCCAACTAGGCTGGCTTGATATCAACACAGCTGTCATCTTTAAGCCAAGCCTACCTGTGAAGTAGAAAATGCCCAGAGCAGCTCAGATTTATTCTCCCTCTCCTCCTGCTTGCCATTTCTGCCACATTTCCCTATGCATTCACATAGCAGTGTCTTTTACTATGTTTTGCTCCCGGAGAAGAGAGAGTTATGCTATCATCTGACAGGGATGATGCAAGCAAGCACCCCCCAGTTCACTGCGTGCCAGCAGTTTCACCAGTCCCTGCTGCAAAGAATACTCTGAAAAACATCCAAACCTGATATTTTCTTGCTCAGCAGCACCAAGGCTGCCACTGTGGGCACTGACAGCACCTTCACAAATCTGCTTTGGTATTTTTATCAGCCACTCCCTTACCTGATGTTAAGGTCTCTATGTTGTTTAGCCTGGAGAAGAGGAGGCTCAGGACAGACCTCATTGCTGTCTACAACTACTTGAAGGGAGGTTGTAGCCAGGTGGGGGTTGGTCTCTTCTCCCAGGCAACCAGCAACAGAACAAGGGGACACAGTCTCAAGTTGTGCCAGAGGAAGTACAGGCTGGATGTTAGGAGGAAGTTCTTGCCAGAGAGAGTGATTGGCATTGGAATGGGCTGCCCAAGGAGGTGCTGGAGTCACTGTTCCTGGAGGTCATCAAGCAAAGCCTGGATGAGGCACTTAGTGTCATGGTCTAGTTGACTGGATAGGGCTGGGTGCTAGGTTGGCCTGGATGATCTTGGAGGTCTCTTCCAACCTGGTTGATTCTATAATTCTCTGATTTAGGATTTTGCTTAAGTGTTACCATGAAGGAGGAATTTTACATGCCTGGTGAAGACACTCAAAGCTGAACAGCTCTTACAGGGGAGAGCAGAGATCAGCACTATAAAAACCCAGTGAAAAGTGAGTTTTGCAGCCTGCTAAAAACCAGAGCAGGGTTACCATTTTGTCTTTAACCAATTCATCTGCACCCAGTACCTGTGAATCCTGCAGTGGTAACATTTCTCTGCAAAATTACAAGCAATATCCTCCATGCCAGGGGGATTTCTTTTAACATCCTTTTCTTTCGCCAGGAAATCAGGCTGGTTTGCTCTCTGCTATGACTAAGAGTCTCCAAATGGGTGCACCTAGTGGCTGTCTTAATTCAGGAGTGCTGAGAGAACTAGACAACCTCATGGTAATTCTACTCATACTCAAGCTTCTGTCAGCCTAGCTTTGAGGTAAGTAAAATGGTGTTTCTCTAGAGGAGGCATGGCAGTGTCCCTGAGAGGTGACAAATGGTACACATGGACTTAGAGGGGCTGAGTTGTCATGGAAAGTAGGTAGTGGAGGGAATATGTGATGTGGGAGTGGGAGGAGCTGTAGGACTTGCAGAGGAAAGTAAAGAAAACCCAGGCAAAGAGTGTGAGACCATCTGCTCCACTGTCAGAGTAAGATCTCTTTGGGAGCTGACTGAAAAAAACAATACAGCACTGAAGGGACCCATGTATTTCATTTCTTAAAGGCTAAAGCAATTCTCTGCATGTCTCAGAGTGCATGGCCTTCACTGCCTAGCAGTTTAAGGCTTCTTGGGGTGTTCTGATAAGAGAAATTAGACATTGGTTATAAAGGAATAAAAATGCCAAAGTCTGTATCGTTCATTGGTTTGCTAAAAGGGATTAAAAAGCCAATGTGTGAACAATTTGTTCTTGGTTTGCTCTGGGGCACTGTTGCAGAGGGGCACTCTGCCGCCTACGCCAATTTTGGCAGAGGGGAGAAATTAATTGGGGCAAGATAATATTCTATAAAAATATATATTTATTAAACTCAGTATTCTGAACTCTCACCAGCCCCAGCCACTGTATATTAATATTAAAAAGATTCTACACGGTTATGAAAACATTCTAGGGTAAATATCTACAGTAACTTGTTAATAACTAGCAAACATTCAAACTATAAACAGAGAGAGGAGTTTTCCCCGCAGCTTAGTGCCGCTTGGGGTCTATACACTATTCGCCCAGCAGTGGCCTGAAACTGTTTCTGCTCTATGGCAGAGACAATGGACATTACAGAGGCATCAAAGCATCTACTTACAACTCTTATTAACCAATTATCAGTCACCCTCCAGGGCTACGTCACAGCCTATTACTAGTGTCCAGACTTCAGGGGATTTCTGCCTGTGGACTTTGAGGCTGGAATCCTCTGGCTTGAGGGGAAAGGAGAATCTTCCCAGTTTCTGGGGAAATGACTGATCTCTGACCAGGTTCTCCAGGTGAAGGATGCAATCTTTGCCTTTGTGCTGCTGGCTTCTTCTGGGTGCTCTGTCCAGGGATTCTTAGGCAGGATCTCAGGTACAGGAGTAGGATGTCATGCAGTCTCAGCACAGTCCTCATGCAGCTAGCAGGCTGCTCGTGTGCAGACAATTCAGAGTCTGCTTCTTAGCAACTCAGCAACAGTGGCGCTTACTGAGCAATGATAGGCAGCAGGCATGCAAGGTGTGCATGGCTGCTTAGAGACTATGAGCTCCACATATATATATAGGCAGGCTTAAGTGAGCTCTGCAACTAAGTAGCGTGAGCAGAGGCGTCCGAGCTGCCAGTGGGTCAGAGCATGAAGGTCTGTTTACCTGTGCACCCCTATTTATTGAATGTGGGCTGTCCCAGGTTGAGGCTATAGGGTTAAAAAAAAATCTCCTGGGACTAGAAGATTGTTATTCAATCCCATAATTCTGCTATCTCTTTATAGACTGACAACAAGGTCAGTTCCTTCTCCTTTCCTCCTCCTCCTGCCCTGAGTGTGTGGTGGGAGCCAATGTATCAGGAACATGTAAGCAGTAGGCCTCTTGGATGGCAGAGGCGCTGGGGGGGGGGAGGATTGGAGCACTGGGGAGTGTAGATTTAGTTTTTTGGGGATGGGGGAAACTTCAAGGGGGTTTGCCATTGTAATTGCTCTGTAATGTCTATTGCTGTATTCTCTCTCCAAATAGAGTCCTGTATTTTCTCTCCAGTTGGATTGGAGAGTTTCATTTCTGTCATGCTCTCTTTTTAAAAAAACCAACCTACAACATGGGCCAAGATTAATGGCTCCTTTGGCCACTAGAATGACCAATCAGGTTGGCAGGCAGCCAAACCTTACCATAATAGGCAAAAGCCACAGACCTGGACTTTCCCCAAATATGGGGATCACCTGGGCTTACACCAGGGAAGCACGAGCTGGGCGTGTGGGGGCTTACACAACCTATTTACAAACACCTTATACAACATAGACCCTAGGCAGGCCAGACTCCATGGCACCAGGTCTGTTGTCCCCCTTTGTGCTTGTTATGTGTTTACCTTATTGCTGTCTACAACTACCCGAGGGGTGGCTGTGGCCAGGAGGAGGTTGCTCTCTTCTCTCAGGTGGCCAGCACCAGAACGAGAGGACACAGCCTCAAGCTACACCAGGGGAGATTTAGGCTGGAGGTGAGGAGAAAGTTCTTCACTGAGAGAGTCATTGGACACTGGAATGGGCTGCCCGGGGAGGTGGTGGAGTCGCCGTCCCTGGAGCTGTTCAAGGCAGGATTGGACGTGGCACTTGGTGCCATGGTCTAGCCTTGAGCTCTGTGGTAAAGGGTTGGACTTGATGATCTGTGAGGTCTCTTCCAACCCTGATGATACTGTGTGATACTGTGTGATACCTCTGGTTTACGGAGAAAAACATGTCCAGGCAAGGCAAGGCATAAATAAGCCTGGTTTTTGGCCTATGGGCCCTCCACAACAGGCACTGGCTCTCTTAGCTTCTCTAATCTCTTCCATTAACCTTGGCTGACATGGATAACATGTAAGCCTTGCTGGTTGTTTTCTGTCTGGAGAGAGAGAGAGACACATTGGCATGGGTCCCTTCTGGGCTTCCTTTGTCCGGGGGAGAAGTTTGGATTTCTGTGTTACTTATGAAGTGTATGTAAGTGTAAATACATGCAAATATATTGTGTATGTATGCTTGCACATTTAACTTTGCCATAAATACAGCTTCATCTTACTTCCAAGCTGCCTGAGCTGCTCTGGTAAATTTCAGCTTGGGGATGGGGGTTGGGGTGTGGGAATGGGCTGCCCAGGGAGGTGGTGGAGGCACCGTCCCTGGAGGTCATCAAGAAAAGCCTGGATGAGGCACTTCGTGCCATGGTCTAGTTGACTGGATAGGGCTGGGTGCTAGTTTGGACTGGATGATCTTGGAGGTCTCTTCCAACCTGGTTGATTTTATGATTCTGTGATAACCGACCACAGACTGACATTTATAAACCAAAATATTACCCTGTAGATAAACACAACTCTTGACATTGAATCATGCTTGACTATTAGAAAAGAACTGTATAATCTCAAGCATTCAGAAGCTGGTGGCATCTCGATTACATATTATTATTGTGTCAGTTTCCACTGATATGCTCAATTTATGATGATTTAGTTATGGCTCTAAGCAAAATTCAATTTAAACCCAGGCTCCAGTAATGATTTATCTTTGATCAAAGGCTTTTTATCAGTGGTCATAGGAGCATAGGATGTTAGGGGTTGGAAGGGACCCAAAGAGATGATTGAGTCCAAACCACCCTGCCAAGCAGTACAATGCAATCTAACACAGATCACAGAGGAACACATCCAGACAGGCCTTGAAAGGCTCCAGAGAAGGAGACTCCATGACCTCCCTGGGGAGCCTGTTCCAGTGCTCTGTGACCCTTACAGTAAAGAAGCTCTTTCTTGTGTTGGGGCAGAACCTTTTCTTCTGCAGTGGTCAGACATGAAGGTTTATTTTCCTTCCCACCTGCAGATTTTCAGGTAGCCTCCATCTTTGTCTCGTTCCCAGATGATTTTCAAGGCCTGTGGCAATTTTTCCTGCTTTTACCTATTGCTCATGGATATTTCATCTCCTCCTTCCAGAGCATTGCTCTCTGTTGTAGTCCTCACAGAAGTGATGAATCTCCACAGGGGCTAAGAGAACAGAAATTAATCCTCCCAGGGGTCTGTGTGGAGCCTCTGTAGGACTGGTAGAAAAGTCAGCTCTGTCTGCCAGCTCCTGGGACATTCCTCCATGGAGAGCAGCATTGGTAGGGTACATGAAGAAGAAGCTGAAGCAGCAGCACTGCAGAAGTGGCAGAAATCTACCAGCAAGCCAACAGGTGTAGGACATGTAGTGGTTGAAGTGATCGAGACAGGACAGGAAAAATAAGTTTGGGGTTTTTTTTTTCCCCAAAACCTCTGCATGACCTCAGAGAAGTTACTTTGTGCAGAGAGAGAGGCAATAGATTCAGATGCCAGCCAGTACCACAGTTTCATGGCTGTTAAATGTAGGCAAGTCCACGGAAATGTACGGACTGCAGCACGTTTGAAAGCAAAACCATAGATAGCTAAAGCTAGACATGTGATACCTACAAAAAAAATAAGGTCCCCATTTCATTTAACCTTAGTTCTAGACACTGGAATCATCTGGAACTTTGGGAAAATTATATATTTGATTAAAGTTTCTTTTTATTTCCACCCATGTATAGTCACAGGTATGATGATCACAGGTATATTGCATCGGGTTGGAAGGGGCCTTCAAAGGTCATCTTCTCCAATCCCCCTTCAGTAAGCAGGGACACCTTCAACTAGATCAGGCTGCCCAGGGCCACAGCAAGTCTGTTCTTGAATGTTTCCAGGGACAGAGCCTCAACAACATCCCTGGGCAACAAGTTGCAGTATTTTACCACTCTCATTGTGAAGAACTTGCATCCAACCTAAATCTACCCTACTCTAGTTTAAAATCGTTTCCCATCATCCTATCACTGCAGGCCCTTCTAAACAGTCCTTCCCCAGCCTTCCTGTAGATCCCTTTCAGATATTAAAATGTAGTTATAAGCTCTCCCTGGAGCCCTCTATTCTCCAGGATAAACAGCCCCAATTCTTTCAGCCTGTCTTCATAGGAGAGGTGCTCAAGCCCTCTGATCATCTTTGTGACCCTCCTCGGGACCTGCTCCACCAGGTCAATGTCTCTCTTGTCCCAGGGCTGTACACAGTACTCCAGGTGAAGCCTCACTGGAGCAGAGCAGAGAGGCAGATGCATCCTCAGTACTCGTTTGGTGCATATACAAACGCATGTGAAGGGTTTTGAAGCCCACAATGAGGCACTTTATAGCACACATTTATTTTGGCTGACAGCTATATTTTAAATACTGCTCCTTGTGTCAGCTCTGCCAGCTCTTCTTTGCTAACAAATCTGAGGCTTGGGAGCTGAGATGAACAGAATGTTCATAAATGAAAACTTGCATGATATAAACAGCGTCAGCCACCAAGGCATAAAACGTTATTTATTGAAAGCCATTAGTGGCAGTTCTGGCTGTATCAGGCCATCAGAAAGGAGTAGATTAAAATATTTTAAAAGGCAAAGAAAAGACAAATATTTCTCTTGATTTAATCTCAAGACTCAAGGTGAATTGTTTGCCTTCCAAGGGAAAAGGAAGATGAATGGAAGTCACAGCATGGGCTACCCTCGGTCTTATCTACACGATTAGTGCAATGCTGTTTGCCACTGTAAATGCTGCAACTGCCTTGTGGCTGACAGCAAATTAAAAGCAGAGCTGGGGAGGTGGTTTTGTTTTGAGGAGGTGGTGGGTAGGGTTCCACCACAAATGCAACAAGCTCAAACCCATTTCCAGGGCTCATATTTGCAGTCAAAGAGAGGAGGCATCTTCTTTTTGGTTCATCTCTTAGAGGCCATACAAACCAAGCTTTTGCCCAAACAGAAATTCCTGTGAATGTGTGGTGGGTTAGGAACTTGCCCTTACCCCCCACCCCACCACCACCCCCCATTGGAATTTACCATACTGGCTCTGATGGCTCAGAAATAAGATGAAGCTATATTTACAGCATGGCAAAATTTTCAAGCATATATATATATATACACACATATATATATATATATATATAATATACACACACAGACAGAGTCTTTACAAGTATTTACACTTATATAACAAAAAAAAAAAAAATGCAGAAATCCACATCCCCTCCTGCACCAAGGAACTGCCAAGAAGCCTCTCTCTCTCCCAGACAGACAAGACAATCAGCAAAGCTTACTTGTTATCTGTTAGTGGAAGATATTAGAGTGGAGCAAAGGTCAAAGAGAAGGGAGAAGCCTCCCAAAGCAAAGAGGGATAAATTACTTCCATTTTGGCTTTTTATCCCTCTGAGCAAACCAACAAATGGTATAGACTTCATCATTATATTATTTTTACAACCAGTGATCTAATTTCTCTCATTAAAATATTCCAATTAGCCATCACCCAGCACGGAATGCCATGCTTGAATAACCTTCTTTCACTCGTGGTGAAGTAATGGGAGCAAACACTGGGTCAGAACTCCTTGAAGAAGTCCTCTTGAAATGCCCTCCATGCCCATGAGTACCTCTGCAAACCAGCTTTATTAAAATCCCTTGGAGTTATTTTGAAATGTCCCTTTTATCAAGTAATGGAGAGTAGAATACTTATGAGCTAGTGGATTTGGAGTCTCTTTTTCTCTGAATGCTCAGAGAGTGTGTTATGCTGTTCCTCTTACGTTTAGCATTCTGGGGTAGTGTTTCATGGAAATGAAGTGGCTCCCAGAACAGTTCTTCAGGTTTCATGCTTGTTTCAACCAATCTGAAAAACAGCAAGAGATTTCTGCTGGTATTCTGTTGTTAGGAAAAGTTTCCTACCTTATTTTACAGTCCAAGCTGGTAAAGCTAAAAAGATCTCTTCAAAACATTAAAGTTATGGGGGTTTTGTTGGTTTGTTTTTGAAAAGCATGTAAGGGGATTAAAAAAAAACAAACAACAACAAAAAACAAAACCCAACCAAACACACAAAATACAAACAAAAAAAAACCCCGTAGTGGGGGTCTTTTTCCCATGGGTCCCAAGTGGTTCACAGACTTAGAATCACAGAATCAACCAGGTTGGAAGAGACCTCCAAGATCATCCAGTCCAACCTAGCACCCAGCCCTATCCAGTCAACTAGACCATGGCATTAAGTGCCTCATCCAGTCTTTTCTTGAACACCTCCAGGGACGGTGACTCCACCACCTCCCTGGGCAGCCCATTCCAATGCCAATCACTCTCTCTGGCAAGAACTTCCTCCTAACATCCAGCCTAGACCTGCCCTGGCACAACTTGAGACTGTGTCCCCTTGTTCTGTTGCTGGTTGCCTGGGAGAAGAGGCCAACCCCCACCTGGCTACAGTGCCCCTTCAGGCAGTTGTAGACAGCAGTGAGGTCTGCCCTGAGCCTCCTCTTCTCCAGGCTGAACACCCCCAGCTCCCTCAGCCTTTTCTCATAGGGTTTGTGTTCCAGGCCTCTTACCAGCTTTGTTGGCCTTCTCTGGACACATTCCAGCACCTCAACATCTCTCTTGAGTTGAGGAGCCCAGAACTGGACTTCTGTGAACTGTCATGATTCATCTTGATTCTGCAGGGTTTGAGGAGTCCTGGCTGCTTTTCACTTTCCTTTCATGGGACAGGATACGTAGAAAATGGAATGCCCCATCAGACAGCAGAAGCTTCCGTCTGGACAGTGTGTTGTGAAGCTCATCTCACTAGGAATTTGTTCCAGACTCCTGCTAAGAGAGCTCAATCAGGTAAGCACCAACCCCAAGCTGAAATTCCTGTGAAGCAGTGGCAAGATCAGTGTATCACAACAGAGCACCCTGACTTGGAAAATGCTGAAGTGATTTCTTTTTATAGTCCTCAAAATCATAGGGCTCAACTTTTACCCTGGCACGGGACAGAAAGCAAGGGCTTAAGGCCAGCATTTGCTGCAGTCAGGATCTTATGGGCTCAGCTCAACTCGGAGGAGCAGAGCATGGGGGAATGTTGCTGCAACATCTTTCCTCACCTTTGGAGCGCAGACTGGAGTGAATCCAAACCTTGAAAGGTTTGCTGAGCTTTTCTCTGTGACAGTTATCAAACCACCTGTAACTTCCGTGGTTTTGTAGAGTGCACCCTCAGCAAGCCTGCTAATGATACAAAACTGGGAGAATAGGCTGATACAGCTGAAGGCTGTGCAGCCTTTCAGCAAGATCTGGATGGACTGGAGAGCTGGGGCAGAAGACAACCTAATGAGGTTCAACAAGAGTAAGTGTAGAGTCTTGCATCTGGAGATGGACAACACCATGCACCAGTATAGATTAGTAAATGACCTACTGGAAAGCAGCTCCGTGGAGAAGGACCTTGGGGACCTGGTGGACAACAAGCTATCTGTGGGATAGCAATGTGCCCTTGTGGCCGAGAAGGCCAATGGGATCCTGGGCTGCATTAAGAAGAGTGTGATGGGCAGGCCAAGGGAGGGTCTCCTCACCTTCTGCTCTGCCCTGGTGAGACTTCATATAGCCTATTATGTCCATCACTGGGCTTTCCAGTTCAAGAGGCACAGAGATATACCAGAGAGTGTCCAATGGAGCGCCACAAGGGTGATTAAGGGACTGGAAAATTTGTCTCATGAGGAAAGCCTGAGATGACTGAGAGGAGATCTTACTAATGTTTATAAAGGTGGTTGTCAAGAAGAAGGGGCCAGTCTCTTTTCAGAGGTGTCCTGTGACAGGACAAGGGGCAGTGGATACCAACTGGAACACAGGAAGTCCCACCTCAACATGAGGAAAAACTTTACTGTGAGGGTGATGGAGCTCTGGAACAGGCTGCCCAGAAAGGCTGTGAAGTCTCCTTCCCTAGAGATTTTCAAGACCCATTTGGATGTGTTCTTGTGTGACCTGCTCTATATGATTCTGCTTTGACAAGGTGGCTGGACTCAGTGATCTCTAGAGGCCCTTTCCAGCCTCTACCATTCTGTGTTTCTGTGGTTCATAGCAATAAGTCAGCTAACGACGTGCCTGTGCCTGGGGAGGGGATAAATGTGCAATGGGCATCCAAGAATTTGTCTCCACTAAAACCTCATCTGGGAACAACCATTCTTCTGCTCACTTGAGGGACTATTTGGCCCCAGTGCTCATCCACAAAATGCAACAGAAACAGTTAACAGGTTTGCAGTGAGCAGTGCCTTGGTCAGGGAAAACTGCATAGATTTGAGCCTTTCTTTCTTTAAAACAGCACCCAAAGCTCTCCCTTCTGCAGCTTTCCTCAAAATCATGCAAGTGGCACTTCTAGAGCTTTGCCTAGTGGTTTTCTGCTATTTTCTGTCTCTTGGTGGTGTGTATCTGATGTGTATTTTGCTCTGATATGCTGCTGAGAGCCACTCAGCATGCTGTCTCTGCATAATCATTAGAGCTGCAGTGGGAAACCCCGTGACTGAATGCATCAATGTCACATATGGCCTAATTCTAGGGAGGGAAATGCAGCTGGTAGAAGCCATCACTGATACTGCAGTTCTCAACTGTTAAGCCAAATGCATCCAAACTTGTCACTGACTGCTGACTGAGATTGTGTGCCTGTGCTAACAGTTGCATTGAGTTTGTGTAGCAAGGTTTTGGCTAGGGGTGCGGTGCTACAGAGGTGGCTTCTGTGAGGTGCTCCTGTATGGCCAACAGAGCCAAAACTCAGGAGGCTACAAGACAGACCCACCACTGGCCAAGACTAAGTCCATCAGTGGTGGTGGTAGATCCTTCACAATAGCATATTTAAGAAAGTGTTTAAAATACTGCACCACTGCAGCCAGAGAGAAGCAAGAACATGTGGGAGCAACAACTCTGCAGGCACCAAGGTCATTGAAGAAGGGGAGGAAGTGCTCCAGGCACCAGAGCAGAGATTCCCCTGCAGCCCATGGTGAAGACCACAATGAGTCAGGCTGCCCTTCTTCAGCCCATACCAGTTAATGGCAGAGCAGATATCAACCTGCAGTCCGTGCTGGAGCAGGTGGATGCCTGAAGGAGGCTGTGACCCAGTATGAAGCCAGTGCTGGAGGAGGGCAAGAGTGTGAGGAGTCCTCCCTGTGCAGAGGAAGGAGAGGCAAAGGCAACATGTGATAAACTGGCCACAGTCCCCATTCACATCCCCCTGTGCCACTGGATGGGAGAAGGTAGAGAAACTGGGGCTGAAGTTGAGTCTGGGAAGAATGAAGGGAAGGTGGTTTAAGATTTGGGTTTATTTCTCTTTTTCTTGCTGTGATCTGGTTGGTAGTTAGTTAAATTAATTTTCCCAAGCTGAGCTTGTTTTGTCCTTGACAGTAATCAGTGAGTGATCTTCCTGCTCTTATCTCAAGTGCCTTTTGCCGTATTTTCTCTCCTCTGCCAAGCTGAGGGGAATGATAGAATGGCTTTGGTGGTCATTTGGCACCCAGCCAGAACCAACTCAACCCAATGCTTTTTTCAAACACCCATAAAACTGAGCTGATCCAACTATTGTGAGCCAGTTTGGCTCAATGGCAAAATTCCAGGGGCTGGACAAAACAGATGTAAGTAAGAGGGAAAACAGTTTTGTACTGCAAAATGTGGAAGCTATTGGCTTGTGTCAGCATGATGCTTAGCTGTACTTAGGCCCATTAAGCTAATGAGGTCTTAGGGTTACATCTGCATAGACTTCCTAGCAGCAGGATGTGCTGCTTAGCATTTGTGACTCTGCTGTTCTTTGCACATAGTCATTAAGGCAACAGCTGCTTTTCAATAATGCATGTCCATCTGCTTGCTTCATGGGCTTCTTCTGAAGATGTGGATCTCTCTTAAAGTACTGAGTGGAGGTATGCAAAACACTTTGACTCTGTTGGCATCTAAGAAAAACCAAGGCAAATTGAGGCTCTTTGAGACCTGCAAAGCCAGTGTTTACTCCCTCGAGGTGAACTGAGCAAGGCAAGAGAACACCAGAGAAAATCCTGATGTAGAAGGCATGCTGTCCTTCACCTGAATCAGAGCAATACCAAACACTGGCCCTAACTTAAGCCCCCCACGTTCCTGGTGTCAGCACCATTGGCACAAATGGGTTTTCACCAAGACCAGGTGGGAAGAACTTTCTGAAAAATCTCTTCTTGGGAACACTGCCTGACAGAGGATTGTTTTAATGTGTTCATTCCATTGTAACAGCATCTATCCGGTCTCTCAGGAAGGATTCCAATGGGGTGGAAGGTGGTGTTCAGTGTAGAGAGGTCAGAATCAGGGGCTGATGGGAGGGCAAAAGTGTGCCTTTAGTCTTTGACAAGCAATTTGGCCTTGCGCCCTGGCCACACTAGGCATGCAGACAGGTGACACAGCTGGCCAGACCCCTGGGAAGCCCTGTCCCTCCCACGCCCTCAACCAAGCAGATGGATCTGACAGGGGAGTGTAACAAAATAAGAAGAAAGGAGACCTTGAGATGAGAGCAGACCAGTGCACAAGGCTGGCACTGGCTAATGCATGCACCCTCCCTTGGGAGGTGCACCCAGAGACCAGAGTCTCTTGTCACATGTGAGTCTTGGGAAGTGTCAGGTGGCACTCTGAAAGACCCCTCCAAAACATGCTCTGCAGCCCCCACTACGAGGCTATTGCTCTGTGCAGATGCCACGGGCCAGCACAGCACAGCAAACCCAGGGCAAGCAGACCAAGTGCCTGAGTGGAGATGAGCAGTACAAAAGCCAGGTACGAAGGTTTCATTTGGGAAGAGACACATCACCATCACACGGTCCTGCTGCAAACAGGATCCCACAGGGAATTCATGTATTAATCAACTCCAGCATCCAGCTGCACTGTCTAATCAACCAGCCATGGTGCCTCTTGGCCCACATTCCCAGAGGAGCAGTAAAATACATGGAGTGAAATTACCTGGAAGAGTCTCACAAGGAGTTAATGTGCAAGAGCAGAGGCTATAAACCAACCCAAGAAACTTCCACGTCCAGGGAGCCAAATGGCCCTAAAATTTACAGTCTACAGCAAAGTGCGGTGCACCTCTTCATCTCTGGTATGCAGAGCAGACATCTCACCCAAAAGGCACAGGATGAGTGGGGAGAAAGTGAAGGTAGGAAAGCAACTAGATCAAAACATTTCCTGAGCAGCAAAAGGAGGAAATTAGTTTCCTGAATTGTGCTAAAAGATTATTCATGGAAGCTCAGGACCTTCATAACATGTGAAGCAGGAACAGCTTCTAGAATTTGTTGTTCTCTTTTAGAGAGGTCTAAAATTGGCTAATTGATTCTTATCTGTGCTGCCTTAAAAAAAATTCCACAGATTAGTCATATTTGACTTGATTTGAATAAGTACTATCGCTGCCATGATTGCTAATTATCCTCCTCCTCAGTGACTCTCATTAGGATCCTATGACTTGATCAAAGCAGATAAGCTGTATCAAGGAAAAGATGCTTATTTGCCTACACTTGTGGTCTTACTTACATGCAGATAACAGCATATAGCTAGAACTTGACCTTTGACAGGGTGAGTTTGAAGCTGTTTCAGAGTAATTAGTCCTTTTCCTGCCTTGTGATGAAGGGGGTGAGGCTGCCTTCTCTCCCTTCCCAGCAGATGACAAAGGGAACTGATGGTATCATGGTCTAAAGGACCTGACTGTGGAATGGGTGATAGACACATTTATCTGCTCAAAGGTCTTGTGCTCCTCTTCATATTTTTGTGTCATTGCTTAATCTCATTTATCACCTTGCCTTCCTAATCCTGAAACAGCAGGAAAAGAAGTTACAGAATTACACAGAATGTCAGGAGCTGGAAGGGACCTTGAAAGGTCATCCAGTTCACCCCCCCTGCCAGAGCAGGATCACCCATAGCAGATCACACAGGAACATGTGCAGGCAGGTTTTGAGCAGCTCCAGAGAGGAAGACTCCACGACCTCCCTGGGCAGCCTGTTCCTGTGTTCTGTCACTCTCACCGTGAAAAAAACTGTATTCCTTCTCATGTTTAAATGAAACTTCCTGTGCCTCAGCTTCCACTCACTGCCCTTTGTTCTGTCACTGGGCATCACTGAGAAGATCCTGGCTCCATCCTCCTGGCACACAGCCTGATGCAATTCAGAAAGGAAAAGAACCTTGGAGGTGGCTTCCCTTTTCCTAAGAAAGGCAGAGTCTCCTTAGCAACATGAAATATAGAAATGTGCTGAGACAAGATAGGAAAAGAAAAAGAGGGAGAAAAAAATGAGTGGAAAAGTTATGTTTGGGCAATGTTAGTAGAAAAGGTGAAGACAGATGCAGCTGGTGTGGCAATGAAAGGGAATCTACATGTTTTGAGGTGGAAGTAACCAACGAGAGGAGAAGAAGCTGAGGCAGGGAGCCAGGAGTGAAGGCACTTCAATTTCATGGTCCTGGGAACATCACAGCCCCTCATACGACCCAGCAGATTTGTCTCCTGTGTGCCCTATTTACTTGGTGGGATCACCAAGGCATTTATCTGTGGGTGTTTTTCCCCCCTGCTCTGAATATAGAAGCAGAGCTCATTTAACAGGTGTGAGTTTTACGGGGCTTTGCCCACAGGAATACAATCTCACAAGACATCTATTCACAGTTAAATGAAATCATGAGTCAATGCTTGAAAGCAAGAATTTAAACATAAGGAAAACTTTTATGTCCCTCAAGAAAGAGCAGTTAAGTCTTACCAACTCAAACAGTCTCATGGCAAAGCAAGCTACTGCTTGCATCTTCCAGCATGGCAGTGGAAGCTGCTTGTATTTGATATCATTGAAGGTCAGATCTTTAATGGTATCAGATCAAAATTGTTCCTACAAGTCTTTATAATTGGTTCTTCACTGGGGTTTTTGCTTTTTTTTTTTTCTTATGTAAGCTACTATAAATGAGAAGTTGTCTTGGGCTTCTTAAAATAGAATTCAAATAAAGACTAATGTTTGATATTAAATGGGACCCAAATCAGCTCACTTTCCCAGAAGAGCTTGACTACGTACTATCAAAAGAATTATCACTCACTGCTAATTAGGCAAAGGGGACAGGTCATGCAAATGCTTTTTAAGCAGTCTCTGTTAAAGCACTTCCAGCGGCCATGCTGTAAAGGCACAGTGTCAGGTAAAACAGACTGATCTGGTTGGGCAATTAATTGATGAGGCAGGAATTGTAAAAATATAGTTATTTTTATTTTCCCCCAAAGCCCAACCCCCAGCTATATACATGTGCTAGTTTGAAGCTAGCTAGAATGTTTTGGTGAGAAAAACTAGACTACAGGCTGTGAGAAGGAAAACAGAATGATGCCTACTTCACCCATAGGCTTACTGAGAGATACAGGAACAAGAATCCAAACATAATAGGGCACTTCTGCTGGGGAGCTCGAAGCTGCATTTTTTTCTCTATCAAGCCTCTCTGCCATTTCTCTGACTAATCCACTTTGCTTCCTAACCCCCTGGCCGAATCTCCATTCTTCCTTGGGACTGGGGTAAGGTGGGGGGCGGGGGGGGGGGGGGGGGGGGGGGGGGCGGGAAGAGAAGATGGAAGGGCAGTTGGCAGCCCCTCCTGGGGACTCAGGTTTCTGGGAGGGGAGTTGTGTTTCTGTATTACTTTTTACCTTGTATATTTCTGTCTATAACTGTATATACTGTAAATATCTGCTTGTATATTGTGCTAGCTGTAAATAATAAGCCTCATTCATATTTCCAGAGCCAGCTGAGTTTAGTCTCAGTGATTTCCAAAGTGGGAGGGTGGGTAACGCCCAAAACGTCACAATACAGAACTAGTTACTTCTTATTTACAGGTTCTAATGCAGTCAGGAATTTCCACAGTGGGCAAAGCATTTTTGGCCAAGCAATTTATGGGCAAGCATTTTCTGACTTTGGGGAAGTCAGAAAATGGAAAAGGCTAAGCCACAAGTTAGCTTTACCCCACTTAGAAATCAGAGGCAGAGCAGAAAGCCTAGGGAAATGCTAATTCGCTCACAAGGGTGGAGGACTTTAGAGCCAGTCCCTGGATTTCCTTTGCAGCAGGACTGAAACTGCAAGTTATAATCCATGTAGCATCAATAAAATGCAAATGTGTCTCAGACAGAGCTTCCACGAGGCAGATCTCTTGAAGCAGCACTGCCTTAGCAGCACAGGGGAAAATCACACTGCCTGGACATGTTCCTGTGTGATCTGCTATGGGTGATCCTGTTCTGGCAGGGAGGTTGAACTGGATGACCTCTCAAGGTCCCTTCCAGCTCCTGACATTCTGTGTAATTCTGTAATTTCTTTTCCCTTTTCCTGGAATGCTGTTTCAGGATCAGGAAGGCAAGGTGATAAATGAGATTAAGCAATGACACAAAAATATGAAGAGGAGCACAAGACCTTTGAGCAGATAAATGTGTCTATCACCCATTTCCCAGTCAGGTCCAGTTGTTTAAAGAGTAATAAATCAACCTCTTCTTCCTGGTTGGGTGGTCTATAACAGACTCCAACCAGGATATCAGTCTTGTTAGCCTTCCCCTTAATTCTCATCCATAAAGACTCAACTTGATCATCCTTAATTTCTACCCCCATGACATCCAGAGCATCCTTAATATACAGAGCCACTCCTCCACCTCTTCTCCCTTGCCTGTCTCTCCTGAAGAGTCTGTAGCCATTGATTACAGCACTCCAATCATGTGAGCCATCTCACCACGTTTCTGTGATGGCGACAAAGTCATAGTTTTCCTCCAGCACCAGAGCTTCCAGTTCCTCTTGTTTGTGACCCATACTGCATGCATTAGTGTACATGCACTTCAGCTGGGCTGCTGCTTTTGCCCCTGTCTCTAGCCTACCATCCTCAATTCCCTTTGATTTATCTCTAGTGCTCTCGTGTTTAACCCCCTCCCCTTTCCACTCTAGTTAAGATCAATTGTCTTCCACACCATCAAAAGCCATCAAATCTGGTCATAGGACTACACGAAATTCTTGCAGACAGACATAATCTGAGGTATATTGAGGCTATTGTTCTGTTATGTATTCTTGCCTTTAGTATTAAATGCAAAACCAGGTAAGGCATGATTATCCCTTCCATTTGATTTAGCTCAGCTAAAGTATAAGACTCCCCCAAACTGTTTTCCAGTAGCTGAGTTGTTCAATTTCATGTAGATCTAATAATAAGGAGAAGTCAGTGAAAATAAATTTAATATAGAGCAATGTTTGCTAATAATCTTTTTAGCCTAGTGCTGGCTTGACTCTAAGTGTCCCACAGAGCTGCAAACAGACATATCCCAAAGGCTGGGGAATCCACCCAGCTGAAGCCCCCCATCAGTGCAGTCCCATCCACTGCAAGGAAAGTGGACTTTGAGCTTGTTTCCTTAAACTTCCTTACTGCAGGTAGGGCAGCTGGGATCTTTCCTTCCCTCTACTTTCATCCTCTCTTGCCTTTAAAAATCACTGATTGTACTTAGCAATATTTTCCAGTAGATATCTTAAAATACATCACAAAAAAAAAAATCTAATAGAATAATTCCCTCAACCCTTCTACATCCTGAGATGCTCCACTAGCTGAGAGGAGAAGCTGACATCCTCTGCTAATCGATGCATCTCCTGTGTTATGTAAACAGGAGATTTGAAGCATAGCACCATGAAGGGATTGTTTATAATCCCTTAGCTCAATCTTTTGCTTTATCCAATTAAATTTTCTCATCCTGCCAAAGCTTGTAAAACCTTTTGTTTGAGCTACCCTTAGCTCAAGTCTAAATTATCCTGTTTTATGAGCTGTGTAATCCTTGAGTATGATAATGGCATTTCAACCACACTGTGGCATACACCAGTGTCAAAGATGACTCCCCATTCCTACACATAAATCAGAACAAGCATAAACCTGCACCCAACTCTTAGAAATTGCTATAAGCCCCCAGACCTCCCTACCATTTAACATTCACAGTTAGTGTCCATTACCCTTTCCTTAAAAGTAAAACAATCAATTAAATTAATTCCATTATTGGGAGTGTGTTTGTTAAGTGATGTGATAAATAAGAGCTGCAAGCAGCTTCTCTCTTCAGTCACCTCCACTTTGGTGTTGCCAGTGTGACAGCTGCCAAACATGAGGGCCATCACCCCAGGGGAGCTGTGAAGGGTTTGGTAGTGATACTCAGAGTCACTGTGCTCCTCCCTGGCTTCTCACCGTCTGTACTTTCAGACTAATCTTTGCTTTCATGCTTCGCTGCTCCTGGCTGGGTTTGTCAGACACAAACAAGCTCAGCAGATTTTGCTCCTTTCTTTCTTTCCTTCCTTCCCATTAGCAGGCTTGAGGCAAAGGTTCAGCTCATACAGGATTTTACTTCTGTTAAGAGTTGTTCTGCATCTGCCTTCAGGAAGCAGAAACCTTTTATCTCAAAGCAAGGTAACTGAGCAATCAGGCTAAAAAAGCCCCTTTCAGTGGGTATATGCCATAGCTTTAATTGAATCCCCATCATTTCAACAGGATCTTTCAACAGCTTTAAAGACTCAGTGCGCTGATGAAAATTCGAGCTGGAAAAAGAGCTTACCATGGCTGCTGGCCAGGACTGCCCCTCAAGATATACGTCTCGTTGTTGTGTTAGACAGGATTAACTGAAACAGCAGCAGCATCCCATTGGCAGGAGTGTGGCTGCTGCGTAAAAAGCTACACAAGCCCTACGAGGAGAGGCTGAGGGAGCTGGGATTGGTTAGCCTGGAGAAGAGGAGGCTCAGGGGTGACCTTATTGCTGTCTACAACTACCTGAAGGGTGGTTGTGGCCAGGAGGAGGTTGCTCTCTTCTCTCAGGTGGCCAGCACCAGAACAAGAGGACACAGCCTCAAGCTGCGCCAGGGGAAATTTAGGCTGGAGGTGAGGAGAAAGTTCTTCACTGAGAGAGTCATTGGACACTGGAATGGGCTGCCCGGGGAGGTGGTGGAGTCGCTGTCCCTGGAGCTGTTCAAGGCAAGGTTGGACGTGGCACTTGGTGCCATGGTCTAGACTTGAGCTCTGTGGTAAAGGGTTGGACTTGATGATCTGTGAGGTCTCTTCCAACCCTGATGATACTGTGATACTGTGATGCTGTGATACCGTAATACAACCTCATTCAAGCACAAGCGCCTGTTTGTATCTTCCGTAAGATACAGTTCCGAGTCATAGAGCAAAGCTTGTTTGCACAAAGTCCAGTTAATGCTACATGTGTGTAATCTATCAGGTAGAACTCCAAAGATCACAGCAAGGCTTCAGGTTGCTTAGTGCCTGAAACTGTGAAGGGACAGGAAGAACCACCTCAGAACCTAAACCAGGGTTTATGCGCTCAAAAATCTTCTTTCAATTCTGCTAGCTACCCTTTCCTACAAAAATGTGTCTCTTCTATGCTCCTAGATAGTGAGCTCTAGAGCAGTACTGGGTATGGGTGATTGATTTATGCCTCACCCTGCATGTGCACCCCACGGAGGTTTTTGTTCTGGCTGCCTCATACAGTAAGGTTCCCTCAAAAGACTGTTAAGTTTTTCAACCCAGAAAAGGCAAGTATCATCCAAACTTAAAAAAAAATGATTCTTTTAAAACAAAAATCCATGGCCAGGCCAGATAGACTGAAATGAAAATAGTTCTGTCTGTTTGTTTGTTTGTTTGTATGTACCTATGTGAATCCCACCTGCCTGTGTTCAAAGGTGTGCTCAAGGGCACGTTCTTGTTTCTAGTGAACTCTGTTTCTGAAAGGCTGCAGCATAGTCTGCACAATCTTCTCTGGTCTCATGTGTGATGGGTTAGGAATTTTACCCCCTCCCACTGTTGAAATTTACCAGACCAGCTCAGATGGCTTGGAAGTACAACGGTGAAGCTATATTTACAGCAAAGCTAAATTTACAAGCATATATACACAATATATTTACAAGTATTTACAATTATATACAAATCAGAAGTAATACAGAAATCCAAACTCCCTCCTGGACCAAGAAACTGCCCAGACAGGGCTCAAATCCTCTTTCTCTCCCTCTTTCTTCCCAGACAGACAAACAAAACAACCATCAAAGCTTACATTGTTTTCTCTTAGCCAAGGTTAGTGGAAGATATTAGAGCAGAGCGAAGGCGATGTGAAAGGGAGAAGCATCCCAGAGCAAAGTGGGACAAGTTATTTACATTTTGGCTTTTTATCCTCTCAGCTAACCAGTGAATGATATAGACTTGATCACTATTTTCTTTTTACAAACAATGATCTTATTTATCTCATTAAAATGCTTCAATTGGCTTCAAACCAGCACACCATGGTAAGCCTTCTCTCCCTGGGAAGCCTGTCTGCACGATCTTTTGGACAGAGATCTTCAGCCTTATGCTGCAATCTGCTTTCATGTCACCCAGAAGGTCTTTGAAACCTTCTTTCCTGGAGCACCTTCTTTCCACGTCCCTGGAGGAACACATCTCCAAGAGAAAGGCACTATCTCCCCTCAGTCTGAAGCAGATGCTTCCCCCCCAACCAGACATCCCACAGAAATGTCAATCAATTAATTTGTCCATCAAATCTGCCTGACGGCAGCTGAGAAGGTTATAGATCCAAATAAAGTTGAAACCAGAAATACTGACATTTATTTTTACCTGGAAAAGAGACCCAGTTTCTGAAATTTGATAGCTGAGGACTACCTTTGTGCACCAGCTATCTCTAGTAGCTACGAAGCTGGAAGAGTCTGTTTCAGAACGGCTGCGTTCCCTTCCTGAGAATCCAAGTGGGAAAGGGCACTCCTTTTACACTGAGATTTGCCATTGGAATGGGCTGCCCAGGGAGGTAGTGGAGGTACCATCCCTGGGGGTGTTCAAGAAAACACTGGATGAGGCACTTGGTGCCATGGTCTAGTTGACTGGGTAGGGCTGGGAGATAGATTGGACTGGGTGATCTTGGAGGTCTCTTCCAACCTGGTTGATTCTATGATTCTATGACACGGTCCAGGGATTTCCTATAAACCTTGCCTTACTACAGAGCCCACAAATTTCTTCTTCTTCCATTTACATGGTCAAAAATCCACTCACATTTTACTTAACTATCCACTGCAAGGCCTGATTTTACTCCATTTTTAATATTTTTTACTTTATGCTGATACTTTCTGAATTCCAAGGTGCACTTGTTGTTCTTCACAGGCTTACTTCATGTTCTATTCTTTTTCAAGTGAATATTCACTTTTTTTTTTTTTTTTTTTTAAAGAAAGGTCTTTCATAAGCCAAAAATTAAAGATATGGGAGTAGTGATTGTAAATCCAGCCTTCATATTTGTGGGTCTCCAGACAAAGGGTTACAAAGCCAAAGACTTATTGTCCCTCTTGCTCTCACGATCAGTGGTGTGTTCTAGAGGTTGCAGAAGCTCTGAGATTCCCCAAAAGAGCAGGGGATCCTAAATACTGCTTTATCATGTGAAGGACTAAAAACCCAAAAGAATCCTTAAATCTGAGATATACTCCAGCTCCTTAAATGACAATACCGAGCTCTCTTTTTAAGATGAGAGCATATAGAGACTTGTTTCTGTACTATTCACCTACAGTCAACAGCTGCAGCTCTGTCCTTAACAGAATTTATCCCTTGCTTGAATTGCATGTTCCAAATGTCATTTACACTTTTGACCAGAAGAGATGTCAAATCTCCTCCACATTCAAGACCTTGAACCCATTTGCAGACTTGGCTGAACTAAACAAGATCTTTCATGTTGTCTGTTGGGTCAGTCCTGGTGGGGAGTGGGAAGAGGCATTTCCAACATGTCAGGTTACTGAATTGCAGACATGTAAGAGCTCAGCATTCAGCCTGCCTCTGAATGCATGAGTAGCAAAGGAGGAAGGTAGGGAAGAACAGGGGCACAGGAGTTGTTCTTTGTTTCTTTGCTGCTTCATCTCCATGGGCTAGATTACTTCATCTGGAACAGAATATAAACAGTAGGTGTTTGTGAGGAAGTATCAAAGGCATGCTCATGTTAGCCAAACAGATTATAGAAACTTCTTAATACAGTAGTTTTCCTGGGTAACAGAGTAGATATGGTAAATTAAATGAGGTTTCCAGAACAGCTGGAAATTTGATGAACTAAGAGATCTATACTAGAGATTGATACAGGAAAAATTGTCCAGGACCTTATGAACTGGGACAAATTTCTCACCTTCTCGTCCACAGAAAGGCAGAATGAGGAACTGTATCAGAAATTATTAATAATTATTAATTATTAATATTAATTTCTGCACAAATATTAAATTGCATTATCCATATTTTAAAATCAGGAAAATTCCCTGAAGTTCTTTGGATTTTTGGTCAACAGGAAGCAATTGCACAGAATTAAACAGTTTAAACAGTCAGAACTTGGAAAACAGTAGCACGGAAACAGGAAACATCCTAACTATGCTTATGGAGTCTTGGCATTCACTCCAACATATGTACTCACAGCGCTGTTGGCCCCTGAGTAAGTCTCCTGTATCAAAGACACTTTCAAACTCGTGATGATGATCCCAGGGTAGCATAGGAATATTCCAGGCAGAGGTGAGAGGTGCTGCTAAGCTGGCGGGTGTGAGCTGCATACATGTGGCCGCCTTTAAGGAGCCATAAATGATGAGAGGCAGAATGGCTGGTGCAGACAGGCTGAGTACAGAAAGGCTACAGCAGAAAGGCAGGGTTTATAAATCATCCCCCTCTATAGACTTCATTTTGAAATCAAAGTGGCCAGTAGGCACTAGCACCATCCTTCTGGCCAATGAATCCAAAGCTTCCTGCCTCCTTTGACCAGCAGGCACGGTGAGGGCAGCACAAGACACATGACATGTGGTGCTCAGCCCTTAGCCCTCAAGGCTTTGCTGGGGCCAAACCCTTACTGTTTGCTCATCTGACTTTCTCCTGGACCCCCGCACAACAGGAGGAGGAGAGCCAGGGTTAAACCAGCCTGGCAGGATTTATGGCCTACCAGGACAGGGATGCTGCTTTCCTAAGTTCAGATGTTCACCCAAAACACTCATGAGCTAAGATAGTTCCTCCCTCTCTTCCCACTATGCCCATTTCTCAGGGCTGGCTGAATAAAACCTGCTTTTGAGGTAAAATGCCTCTTGCCTGTCTGCCCCAGTCTAGTGGTTTCCAGCCACCCCAGAAATTTGGTGTTCACTGTCACACATTGCATGTACCAGCATGAAACACTGCAGTAACAGGACCTTACGTATCAAGAGTTCTGCATGGCCTTTCTGCAAGATGGACTCCATTATACACCCAAAGTTACCTTTGACATTTAGCCACGTATAGAGTATAGTCACTGTTTGCTACGTTAAATTTTAATCACTGAATATGATAAGGCAGAAGAATGTGTGGAGAAGGTTCTCCTCTCATTAAAAACCAGAAAGGCTTCTCTGAAACTACTGCTGCAATTCCTGCATGCTCAGTCAGATACCTGAGTACTTGCCTAGTACTCTTTCTCTGAGCACTCTTAACTTCCTCCTGAATGGGTGCTGTCCATCCTCGTTCAGAATACCCAAGTGCAGTTTCCTTCAAGTAGACCATGATAAATGCACTGACCAAAGCAGGGTGGGGATGGAAGTTAGGGAACTTAAAACTGTCATGCTGAGGAAAGCCCTCTGATCAGCTAATGGAAGAGGCTATGAGCACCAAGTACTCTATCAGAGCCAGGACTATCCCCAGGAGCAGAAGTGCCCAGGAGTTCTCGGTAGGTTGTTTCCCCATGTCTCGGTTCTAATTTAAATTCTCAGAGACTCAAATATATTTGATAGAACCAATAACAACTTTTTAGAGTGCCCTTCCCTCTTCCCCACTCCTTCCCAAAAGAAAGGAATTAGATGTAGAGAGAGGAAAAGGTAAGCACAGCCAAATAAATGAATCTCACTCTGATTTGGCAGTTAAAAAGAAGAAAAGTTTAACAATAAATTAAAAAGGTCTCTGAGGTAGGGAAGTTACAAAGGCATAGGGAAGGGAAAGCAAACACAAAATGTGTAAATACAACCAGATTTTGATGGCAGTGGCTTTGTCCACCTCGTGGGTGGTGGTCATGTAGTAAGAACAAGGAGAACCAGGAGCAGGATGGTGATGCTGGGAAGCAGGGAGGCAGGGAGAACAAGAGAGAACAGAAATCCCCCTGCTTTTATAGACCTTCGGAGAGGAAGGGGGAGTGGGCTAACCATGAATCACCTGGTGGTGTTCAGACCCACCCTGGGGAGGGGTCAAGACCACCTAGATCAGGTTCAAAGTCACTCCCCCTGGAGGGTTAGCCCTGTACACCCCAGAATATAGGTATGGACACACTGTCACAGATGTGCTCTTTGTCCCAGGCCCTGCTTAAGTTTGTGGGTTTAAGTTAATGGGTAATGTACCTATCTCACTCTAATATATGCACCAGCAGATGCTTTGCAATTACTGGTGAGCAACTTCTTTTTCTCTCATGATATTCCAAATACCCTTGGAGGGGGGAGGGAGGAGACCACAAACTACCCACAGTCTGTGAGTGCTGCTGGGAGGCCAGGGCTCAGTGGCCAGGTCCACACGTGTCTGTTCTGAGAATGGAGATTTGCTTACAGCCCCTGGGTTATTCTCTGGGGCAGAGGCTGGAATGCCTTATATACCTGAACAGGGAGCTGTGTCCCATTATGCTGATGTATGACATACTGAGAGCTCATAGCTGTAAACTTACAGCTGTTTTTCCAAGCACAGATCTTCCTCTGTGGTAAAAGGCAGTGGCAGGCTGGCTCTGCTCATTCACTGTGGCCTCTAGGGCTGGGTGCATAATGCAGTTTTACAGCAATTCACTACCCCGGGAGTAATAATGCAACTGAAACACCACAAACAAGATGTCTTGCCTGGAGAAGCACTGACAAGAAACACAGATGAGAAGTCTCCCTTTGAGAGAAAAAATTCTTATGGGAGTAGATCTTTTTCTGGCTCTAGTTGGCAGAGATGTTCTTTATTGTGTGAACATGCCAAAAAATTTCCCTGTTGCTCTTAGACAGCTGTCATAGTGTTCAGATTTTGGATATGACAGCATAATATGAGTTTCATTTTCATCTGTGCAAAATGGCTGGGTAGCATTCTGCAGTAGTACAACATAATAAATAATTCAGCTGCTGAGAGAGCTTTAGAAATAAAAATAGAAATTATTTAAGATCACTTTTTAATTTTAAAGGCCAGCTACTCACTTTTAGAATTCTTGACTGACCTAATAGGAAAAAGTTCTTCATCATGACAGCGATGAGACACTGGAACAGGTTACTCAGGGGCCGTGGTGGAAGCCCCATCCCTGGAGGTCTTTAAGGCCGGGCTAGATGGGGCTCTTAGCAACCTGATCTAGTGTGAGGTGCTCCTGGATGAGGCACTTGGTGCCACGGTCTCGTTCATTGGATAGGGCCAGGTGATAGGTTGGACTGGATGAGCTTGGAGGTCTCTTCCAACCTGGCTGATTCTATGATTCTGTGTGTTCCTGCCAATGGCAGAGGGGATTGGAACTGGATGATCTTTGAGGTCACTTCCACCCCTGACAATTCAGCAATTCAGTGTGGAGGGATTTCTTGCTAACAGAGGACATGAACTGATAAGAACGAGAAACCCCGTGCGGCAGAGTGTCCTACAATCCATCTCGGAGGCAGGAAACCAGGCGGTGGATAACACCCCCCACATGCAGCTGCATGTGGGCAGAGTCAGCCAGCCACAGGGGGCTGACCCTATAGGTTGTTTATATAAGTTAACCTATCTGTACCTCATGCATAACTGTGATGGTTTGGGGGTTACCCCGCCCCCCCACACTTTTGTATTTGCCCCAGCTAACTCAGACGGACCCTGGGAATATAGATGAAGCAATTTATTTACAGCTAGCAGAATTTACAAGCAGCTATTTACACTATATACAGTTATATACAATTATATACAATTATATACAAAGGATAAACAATACAAAAGCACAACTCCCCTCCCAGAAACCAAGGTCCCCAGGAGGGGCTTTCAAACCACCCCAACACCTCCCCCCCGGCCCTCTCAACCTTACCCCAGTTCTCAGGAAGAAGAGAGGTGCAGCCAAGAGGTTAGGGAGCAAGGTTAGTAGGAGCAGGGTTAATGAGATGTGACCAGGTCTAAGGCAAAAGCAAGAGAGAGAAACAAAAATGGAGAAAAAGTCTTTCTTCTTCCCAGAGTTCTCAGCGTAACTGTGAGAGAAGTTGACATCAATTGTTTTTCATTTCACTGCCCGTTATCTAGTTCTGTTACCAAAACATCCCAGCTTGCTTCAAACTAGCACAATCCACCCCTTGTCTACTTCGCTCAAAGTATCGCTGAGAATTATCCAATCTAATCTAAACCAATATTTACACTAAAACAATATATACAAGTTCATTTCACACTTCAATCAGATGTAGGTGATTCAAAAGCTCAGAACAGGGATTCCCAGGTGATGTTGGGTTCATGCTCACATACTGTAGATTCTATCGTAGATTCTCTCAATGTTGGGCGCCGATGTTACCTAGAACAGAAAACTCCTAACAGCTTGAATTTAAACTCTCTCAGCTAAAGTTAGATTTCTCTGTGGAATACACTGAATTTCACCATTCTCCTGCATTACCCAGTATGTATGACCAGGACCTTCAGCAGAAACCACCCCTCGGACAGGTTTCCCTTCGCCCGAAGGAGAAAATACCCAAACAGTTTTCCCTAACAGATTCTTCTCATGTATAACAGGAACTTTATCACCGTCTACTGTTTGGACCAAATCTGATTGTGCAGGTCCTGCTCTGTTTACTGAACCTCTACTATTTACCAACCAGGTAGCTTCTGCTAAATGTTTGTCCCAGTTTTTCAGAGTTCCACCCCCCATGGCTTTTAGGGTGGTTTTCAGCAAACCATTGTAGCGTTCAATCTTCCCTGAAGCTGGTGCATAGTAGGGTATGTGATAGATCCATTCAATACCATGCTCTTTGGCCCAGTTTTTCACAAGATTGTTCTTGAAATGAGTACCATTGTCTGACTCGATTCTCTCTGGAGTTCCATGTCTCCACAAGATTTGTCTCTCCAAACCAACAATAGTGTTACGTGCAGTAGCATGTGGAACTGGATAGGTTTCCAACCATCCAGTGCTGGCTTCTACCATCGTCAGCACATACTGCTTGCCAGAACGAGATCGAGGTAAAGTGATGTAGTCAATCTGCCAGGCTTCACCATACTTGTACTTTGACCATCTATCCCCATACCATAAGGGCTTGATTCGCTTAGCCTGCTTAATAGCAGCACAAATGTCACAGTCATAGATGACTTGGGTGATAGCGTCCATGGACAAGTCAATTGACCTATCACGAGCCCATCGGTATGTTCCATCTCTGCCTTGATGTCCAGATGAGTCATGGGCCCACCGAGCTAAGAACAGCTCACCTCGGTGTTTCCAATCAAGGTCAATGTCAAGTTCAGAGTTGGTATCAACTTGAGCAATCTTAGCAGCTTGATCTGCCTTCTGATTATGTTGATGTTCCTCAGTGGCTCTGCTCTTAGGCATGTGTGCATCTACGTGCCGCACCTTCACTGGAGTTTTCTCCAGCCGTGCATCAATGTCCTGCCATAGATCAGCACACCAAATAGGCTTTCCTTTCCTCTGCCAACCATTCTTCTTCCAGTCCTTCAGCCAACCCCACAGAGCATTGGCTACCATCCACGAGTCGGTGTAGAGGTAAAGGATAGGCCAATTCTCACGTTCAGCCACATCAAGAGCAAGTTGAACAGCTTTTACCTCAGCGAACTGACTGGATTCTCCTTCGCCATCTTTCGTTTCGGTAACTCTCCTGGTTGGACTCCAAACTGCTGACTTCCATATTCGCTTGTTCCCAACAAGACGACAGGAACCGTCTGTGAACAAAGCATAGTTCTTTTCCTGATCAGAGAGATCACCATAGGGAGGAGCTTCCTCAGCACGAGATATTTTCTCCTCTGGAGGTTTGGAACAGTCTGTGCCTTCCGGCCAGTTGGTGATCACCTCCACCAAACCAGGTCGGTCAAGATTACCCATTCGTGCTCGTTGGGTTATCAAAGCCATCCATTTAGACCAGGTTGCATCTGTGGCATGATGTGGTGATGAACCTTTGCCCTTGAACATCCAGTTAAGAACTGGCAGTCTAGGAGCTAAAAGCAATTGTGACTCAGTTCCAATCACTTCAGAAGCTGCTTTCACTCCCTCATAGGCTGCTAGTATCTCTTTTTCAGTTGCAGTGTAATTTGTCTCTGAACCTCTGTAACAACGTCCCCAGAAACCAAGAGGACGACCACGTGTCTCATTTGGAGCTCTCTGCCAAAGACTCCAAGTTGGACCATTGTCACTGGCAGCCGTGTACAGAATGTTTTTAATGTCTGGACCAGATCTCACAGGTCCTAAGCCCACTGCATGGACTACTTCTCGTTTGATCTGATCAAAGGCTGCTTGTTGTTCAGGTCCCCACTCAAAATTGTTTCTCTTACGAGTCACATCATGCAGAGGTTTGACAATCTGACTGAAACCAGGAATGTGTAGTCTCCAAAATCCCACCACACCAAGGAAAGAAAGTGTGTCCTTCTTACTGGTGGGAACTGCCATGGTAGAGACTTTGTTGATCACATCCTGAGGAATGTAACGGCGACCATCCTGCCACCGCACTCCCAGAAACTGAATTTCTCTGGCAGGTCCTTTGACCTTGTCTCTCTTAATGGCAAAACCTGCTTGCAACAGAATGTCAATGATTTTGTTACCTTTCTCGAAGACTTCCTCAGCAGTTTGGCCCCACACAATGATGTCGTCGATGTACTGGATGTGCTCTGGAGCTTTACCTTTCTCCAGTGCATTTTGGATGACTGAGTGACAGATGGTTGAGCTGTGTTTCCACCCCTGAGGCAAACGATTGAACTGGTACTGGATTCCTCTCCAGGTGAATGCAAACTGAGGCCTGCACTCCTTTGCTATGGGAATAGAGAAGAAAGCATTAGCAATGTCTATTGTTGCATACCATTTAGCCTCCTTCGATTCCAGTTCGTACTGGAGCTCCAGCATGTCTGGCACAGCTGCACTCATGGGTGGCGTCACCTCGTTGAGGGCACGAAAGTCAACTGTCAGTCTCCAGTCTCCTGTAGGTTTGCGCACAGGCCAGATGGGACTGTTGAAAGGTGAATGAGCTTTCTCGATGACAGCCTGACTCTCCAGTTGACGAATCAGCTGATGAATGGGCAACAAAGAGTCACGGTTAGTTCTGTACTGCCTATGATGAACAGTTTGAGTTGCAATTGGCACTTCCAGGTCCTCTATGTCATGATGTCCCACAACTGCAGATTCATCAGAAAGTTCAGGTCTAACAGACAATTTCAATTTATCATCCTCAATCTCTACAGATGCTATTCCAAAAGCCCATTTGTGACCCTTAGGATCTTTGAAACAACCTTGTCTCAAAAAGTCAATTCCCAAAATGCAAGGCGCATCAGGACCAGTTACAATAGTATGTGTCTTCCACTCTTTACCAGTTAAACTGATCTCAGCCTGTACCTTAGTTAACTCTTGAGATCCACCAGTGATTCCAAAGATAGAAATGGACTCTGTCCCTTTGCAATTAGATGGCAATAAAGTACACTGAGCACCTGTGTCAACTAAAGCCCTGTATTTCCGAACTCTTGAACTGCCAGGCCACCTAATGAATACATTCCAATAGATTCGGTTCTCTCCACTATCCCTTTCCTCCTCCTGGCTGGAGGCAGGGCACCCCTAATGCTGAACATGGCATGTGGGGTGTACACAATGATTGGTGTTGTTGTGAGAGGAACTGCAACTGTTGGAACAATTGCAGTTGCTCTCAGGAGCTGAAGAAGTGACAGCTACTTTTCTGGCATTGCTGCCTCTGTTTCTGCCACTCTGCAGTTCCCTGACCCTCTTTGAAAGAGCTGAAGTAGGTTTACCATCCCATTTGTTCATGTTCTCACCGTATGTGTCACGCAGAAGTATCCACAGTGACGCACGTGATTGCTGCTGTCTGGGTGGAATTTGTCTCCTCCTAGGCTGGAATTGCCTTGCAGGAGGTGGGCGTCTGTTCCTGACTGCAGAAACATGCACCCATTCAGATGATGCAGGAACGGTATCTTTTACCAGATTTTTGAGATCCTCCTTCAGTTCTTTCATGGTATTCTCAAAACCATCTTTCATGCTCTTTATTTCAGAAGTCATAGTTTTTATGGCACAGATTATACCAGAATGTGACAAGCTGTCCTCAATCTGTCTGAGCTGGTCAGTGAATTCACCAACAGTGAAAGATCTTCCATTATCACTCCTTGCTAGAAATTTACTGGCCAAGATGTTAGCATAGGATGAAGGAGCAAGCTTAATAAGCTTCTTCATGAGACCTGTTCCCAAAGGAATATCATCAGGCTCATGAGTGCCATGATCTCCATAAAGCACTTCCTTCACAGCAAACTCCTTCAGAAGCTTAATTCCCTGCTCAACGGTGTTCCACTTCTTGGCAGCCCATGGCAAATCATCTCGGGAAGGATATCTCATAGCCACAGCCAACAGAAGGCGTGTCCACAAGCTAACCCTACCAAGAGGACTTGCTAGGTGTTTGTCCACTCCACTCTCCTTAGTGAGTGGTCCCAGCTGCTTGGCAGACTTGTCTCCTACCTGCAGAGCATTAGCACCAATGCCACGGCATCTCACTAACCAGCTTAAGATTGGCTCACCTGATTCCCTTGTGTATTCCTTCCTAACTTCCCTGACCTCTCTGAGTGGATCCTTTGAGCCTTGGATGTCATCTTCCTCCTCCTCTTCCTGTTGTTCTGGTGGTGCCGAGCCTAACAGAACCTTCCTCATAGCATTCCTAAACTCATGGGAACCATCCTCTCTCCTGGCAGCTAACCTCACAGCACTCCTCTCACTTGAGTATTGTTGTCTCAGCACATCTACAAGGTCTCGCAGACTAACTATCTCCTCTTCCTCCTCTTGCTGCTGATCACCAGATGTCCCCTGTCTTACATCCTCCTGCGAACCACTCTTTGTCTTAGCTTTTGCCTTAGCAGGTGCCAGAAGGGCCTGAGCAGCAACAGACTTGGATGTGTCTGCTGGAGGATTTGAATCTTTAGGAGTCTGACTTGGAGCATTTGAATTATTGGAGGTCTGACTTGGAGCATTTGTATCCTTAGGGGTCTGAACTGGAGCTTGTGAGTTCAAATCTGCCTTGCTTTTAACAGGAGGATTTTGGTTCTGGTCTGCTGGCTGGGGGTTTGAATTGGCTGCGCTGGTGTCATTAGGATTTGGACTGACTGGGCTAGCGTTACCAGCACTAGTAGTATTATTAACATTAGTGGGATTATTTGCCTGTCCTCCTGGGATGCCTGCCAACCCTGACTTGTTTTCATTTTTGCTAGGAACATTCTGATTTTGGGTACCTGCCTGTCCTCCTAGGGCTCCTGCCGAACTCTGCCCGTTATCATTGTTTACATTAGTGGCAGGAACACTGGCTGTGTTCCCAGAACCTATAGAGGAGGGTGGAGAGGCTGGCAAGGGGGAAGCCGATAACTGTGTTCCCTTGTTTTGCTGTGAATGAGACTGCTTCTGAGACACAGAATTTTTCCTAGCTCTTACAGAAGCTGGTTTTGAATTTTTTACCAATAATGCCAAAATTAATATGAATATTAAAATCATGAGGCAAATATTAAAAACTGTGAGAAGAAAAACAGTTTTACAAGAGCATGTGCCTATACAAACAGTTGGAATTCCTGTCTTAGGCTGAATAACTCTCATTAGAGCCATATTTAAAGCAGAATTTCCATTGATTGTCACATTATTGACCAGAGCTCCTGTAATGTCCTTGGTAATATTCTCAGAGATATTAAAACCAGCATAACCAAGAATAAAATCACCCCAGCTCCAGAACATATCTGAAACCTTAGCTTTAGCCTTATTATAAGCCAGATCAATAAAATAAGCAACAATTTGACCTTTTAACCAACTAAATGCCAAGAAAACAAAACCAGACCAGAGCAATGCACCAACCAAATACAATAGCTGCTTGATTAGCTTCATCTTAATTCCCAGAGCTAATTTCCACTCACTGAAATATCTAGCCCCACGTTGGGCGCCAATTAAAAAATGTGATGGTTTGGGGGTTACCCCGCCCCCCCACACTTTTGTATTTGCCCCAGCTAACTCAGACGGACCCTGGGAATATAGATGAAGCAATTTATTTACAGCTAGCAGAATTTACAAGCAGCTATTTACACTATATACAGTTATATACAATTATATACAATTATATACAAAGGATAAACAATACAAAAGCACAACTCCCCTCCCAGAAACCAAGGTCCCCAGGAGGGGCTTTCAAACCACCCCAACACCTCCCCCCCGGCCCTCTCAACCTTACCCCAGTTCTCAGGAAGAAGAGAGGTGCAGCCAAGAGGTTAGGGAGCAAGGTTAGTAGGAGCAGGGTTAATGAGATGTGACCAGGTCTAAGGCAAAAGCAAGAGAGAGAAACAAAAATGGAGAAAAAGTCTTTCTTCTTCCCAGAGTTCTCAGCGTAACTGTGAGAGAAGTTGACATCAATTGTTTTTCATTTCACTGCCCGTTATCTAGTTCTGTTACCAAAACATCCCAGCTTGCTTCAAACTAGCACAATAACCTTAAGCCATTCTGTACTTTCCACATGAACTAGGTTATCTATGCACGCCTCTTCCAAGTGAGCATGTAACTCGCTGTAACATGAACATAAACGGAGAATGATTATCACAGTATCACAGTATCACAGTATCAACAAGGTTGGAAAAGACCTCACAGATCATCAAGTCCATACCTTTACCACAATTCTCAAGGCTAGACCATGGCACCAAGTGCCATTATCTAACCATGTTATCATCATAGTAGTATCATAGTATCATCAGGGTTGGAAGAGACCTCACAGATCATCAAGTCCAACCCTTTACCACAGAGCTCAAGGCTAGACCATGGCACCAAGTGCCCTGTCAACCTTGCCTTGAACAGCTCCAGGGACAGAGACTCCACCACCTCCCCAGGCAGCCCATTCCAGTGTCCAATGACTCTCTCAGTGAAGAACTTTCTCCTCACCTCCAGCCTAAATCTCCCCTGGCGCAGCCTGAGGCTGTGTCCTCTCGTTCTGGCGCTGGCCACCTGAGAGAAGAGAGCAACCTCCTCCTGGCCACAACCACCCTTCAGGTAGTTGTAGACAGCAATAAGGTCACCCCTGAGCCTCCTCTTCTCCAGGCTAACCAATCCCAGCTCCCTCAGCCTCTCCTTGTAGGGCTTGTGCCCTTACATAGCCAACTACAAGAAAAAGGCTTTCATATTCAGTTCACTTTCTGTCCCATTTCCAGGACCACAGTGCAAGCACAGGTCTTGTTAAGGAAGGTGAAAAGTGTTCAGCAACTCTGTGGCCCCATTTCATCAAAGCACAGGCAGCTGCCAAGATCTGAGCTTCATGGGAGATGTGCAAATCTGCTTCCTTGCTTTGATGAAGTGCAAGTCTCTGAAATTTGCTTTGCTGCCAAAGAAGCTGATTTCTATTTTATTGGGGGGTAGTTTTTAACCTTCCACAAATGAGCATTTTTCACTTGTACCACTTCATAAATGAAAAATACAGGATTCTTCCTCTGGGAGATATTGTGTTTGTATTGACACTGCTATAACTTTTTTGGGGGGGTTGTTTGGTTTTCATTTATATCAGCAGAATGTGTCCTTCTGTCTCCTTTATTGCTGCAACTTCCTCCAGCATTCACTGAATGATATTAGAAGAAGAAAACCAATTCTGTGGTAGAAATATAGGATGATGATTATCAGAAGATCCCAGCTATCTTTGTGCTTTTTACAGTTTTCATTACACTTCAGAAATGCAGACATTTACAGAATTTATGAACATGACAAGGTAGTTTGAGTTCCAATTTTTACTGCTTGGATTTTTAGACCCTAAAATAGTGGGCACTCTATCCAGGTAAGGTACTGCTTCCCATCTGGTTTTGCAGCATGCCAGTCTGGCCATAGTCCTCCATAGTCATTAAAGGCTGGGAGACGTTAGCTGGTGTTAGCAATCGTGCCCACGCTGCTCCACCAAAAGTGATTAAAATGGTTATTGTCACCTGGAGGCCATTTCCTCCAGTGCTGAAAACATGGCAAGTGATTGTGTGAGCATTCCAGGCTCCTTCACAGCAAAGCAGCGGTAAATTAATTCAGATCATCTGAATTAGGTCTCAGAGGTCAGGAAGCACCAGGGTAAGGTGAAAACTGCCAAAAGGCAGCTAAATTATACCCTGCAATTACTTTGCATTTTCTTTCAATTACATTGAGTAGAAAGCACTTCTCAAGTCATACCAACTGAAAGGCAAAAATGAAGGATTCTGGGTCACCAGCAAGGGAAGAGAGGGGCAGTTTGAAAACATCCCAGGCATGATTCCTTTCTAAATCTTAAGGTGACTTTGTTTTTAGTGGGATAGATATGAATTATGTTGGTAAAGCCAGGATGAATAATCAGGAGCAGGCCACAGAAAAAGAAATCTGAAGAAGGAATGAAAATCAGCTTGATGAGCAGGGTCATAATTCCAGCTCATGGAACAAACTGGCTTCAGAAATGTCAGTTGATAGTGAGAACTTCAAATGAATCTCTTGAGCTGGGAGAGGTGATTGAGAAAGCGAGCCAGGCAATTGAAAACGCAGCTGAATATCCATTTCGGATTCTAAGTGGCTGCAGACATTATTTATTTGCAGACTGCCAGTTTGTCTTGCTCAGCTGCACTGAAGGCGAGACAGAGTGTCTGACACATGCATCCTCGCCTTTGCACCAGCTCAGAGAAAGGCACAGAGTGTCCTGAGTGCACAGGCTCCCCATGAGAGTCCTGCTGTTGTGTCAAAGGACACAGTGGCATGAAGCAAAAGGCCATGGAAGCGTACGGCAGCTGTGGTGCCACGCAGCAGATTGAATTTGCTGCTAGAGAAAAATGCAATGAGGAGGAAATGAGGACAGCTGCTGAATCTACTTACTAGGGTCAGCACAGAAAAATACACCTACAAATGTCTCTTATGCTGTTGATAATGTTCTGCTCTATAAGTTTTTACAATTCTATTGCAAAACCATCAAATATCAATTTATGTGTACAATGCACTCAGTGAGGTACACCATAAATCTCCTGCTGAAGATTATCATGCTGCAGTCCACAAACCTCTTCATGACAGTGAGTAACCGATGGTAGAATTTCCTGCCAGACCCCCAGTCCGGTCTGTAGGATGTCTGGGAGTAGGAATAAGCCCCTGCACATTTGCATCATCTTATTTACAGTCATACACCCAGTCTGATGCCTGTCTGATTTACTCAGAAATAGCTCAGAAACATCTTGTTTCTGCATCAAACTGTGCCTGTCATTCCCCCAAACGAAGATGCTCCTCCCTCTTCCTTCTTGTCGACTCAGCTGCAAAGGGAGTTTTCTGGCTTGCACATCCATGCCCAAAAGGTGAGAAATGGTATATGTTCAGTTTGTGCTCTCCTAAGTGTGCTCGTCCCTTCTCTTTGCATGACATACACAAGCCCTCTGCAAACTCTTGCCAGTAATCCACACCCAAGCAGAAACCTTCCTCCTCTCCTCAGACTCTGTTTCAGCCCATTTTCTCCCATGAATAACTCTCTCATTAATGGCAGAGCATTCCCATCCCCATAAAAGAGCAGATGGTTGGAGTTTATAAGTACGTGATTAAAGCAATCTCTATTTATGACAATGTGCAGCTTCGATGCCTAATTTAGGGCATCTTCTAAGTGCATTTTCCATGTACAGCTCTGTGTTTACTTCCACATCCAATTCTAAATTGGTTCTACCATCAGCATTAAAATGTCATCAACTGGATTCAAGATTCCCATTTTTTTTGTGGTTGTCATGGACCCATATTGTGTTTTAAATTTATGAGCAAAATTACCCTAGCAATGCTTTGTTTAACTGGCATTGTAATGACATGTAGGAAATAGGAATAGTAGTACAGTCTCTTTGACCATAAGGAATTAATTACTTAGAGCAAGACTGAGAGATTGAGACCACATAACCCACTGCTGATTTCCATTCTCTTTCTTCCTTCTGCTGTTTTTCATGAGCAGTGAGTATGGCTGCAGCCAAACTCCAGCTGTCATGAGACCTTTTGTGCTACTCATAGGAGTAACCTGATTTTCAGGTCAAAGAAGATTGATCACTGCTGAGTCTGTGTGTGGGACTGACACACCAAAATTACTTTTAAGGGGATTTCAGGCAACCTGCAATATGATTCTTTAGTTATTAGTGAAAATACAATGTTTGCTTGTATTATTCAGGTAATCACTTGTATGTATCACAAAGTTTGGGTAAATTCATTGTGTTCCCAAGAGTATAGAATGATAGAATCAACCAGGTTAGAAGAGACCTCCAAGATCATCCAGTCCAACCTAGCACCCAGCCCTAGCCAGTCAACCAGACCATGGTACTAAGTGCCTCAGTCAGGCTTTGCTTGAACACCTCCAGGGACAGTGACTCCACCACCTCCCTGGGCAGTCCATTCCAATGGCAAATCACTCTCTCTGGCAAGAACTTCCTCCTAACATTCAGCCTATACTTCCCCTGGCACAACTTGAGACTGTGTCCCCTTGTTCTATTGCTGGTTGCCTGGGAGAAGAGACCAACCCCCACCTGGCTACAACCTCCTTTCAGGTAGTTGTAGACAGCAATGAGGTCCCCCCTGATCCTCCTCTTCTCCAGGCTAAACATCCCCAGCTCCCTCAGCCTCTCTTCATAGGGTTTGTGTTCCAGGCCCTTCACCAGCCTTGTCGCCCTTCTCTGGACACGTTCCAGCACCTCAACATCTCTCTTGAATTGAGGGGCCCAGAACTGGACACAGTACTCAAGGTGTGGCCTGACCAGTGCTGAGTACAGGGGAAGAATAACCTCCCTTGTCCTACTGGCCACACTGTTCCTGATGCAGGCCAGGATGCCATTGGCTCTCTTGGCCACCTGGGCACACTGCTGCCTCATCTTCAGCCTATTCTGTACCAGTACCCCCAGTTCCCTTCCTGGCTGCTCTCCAGCCACTCTGTCCCCAGCCTATAGCACTGCTTGGGGTTGTG
The DNA here is from genome assembly GCF_015220805.1 of Pogoniulus pusillus. Taxonomy (NCBI): domain Eukaryota; kingdom Metazoa; phylum Chordata; class Aves; order Piciformes; family Lybiidae; genus Pogoniulus; species Pogoniulus pusillus. The sequence continues at coordinate 24,590,535 of NC_087266.1, forward strand.
GCCAAAGTGCAGAACCCTGCACTTGGCTCTGTTAAATCTCATCCTATTGGCCTCTGCCCACCCATCCAGCCTGTCCAGGTCCCTCCGCAGGGCTCTCCTACCTTCCAACAGATCAACACCTGCTCCTAGCTTGGTGTCATCTGCAAACTTACTGATGCTGGACTCAATGCCCTCATCCAGATCATCAATAAAGATATTGAACAGGACTGGGCCCAGCACTGATCCTTGGGGCACACCACTAGTGACAGCTGCCAACTGGATGTGGCACCATTCACCACCACTCTCTGGGCTCTGCCATCCAGCCAGTTCTTGACCCATATCAGAGTGAATTTGCCCAAGCCACAAGCTGCCAGCTTTGATAGGAGCTTGTTGTGGCAGATGGTGTCAAAGGCTTTGCTGAAGTCCAGGTAGACTACATCCACAGCCTTCCCCACATTCACCAGGCAGGTAACCTGATCATAAAAGGAGATCAGGTTGGTGAGACAGGACCTGCCCTTCCTAAACTCATGCTGGCAGCTTCCAGTCTTCGGGGACCTCTCCAGTGAGCCAGGACTGCTGATAAATGATGGAGAGTGGCTTGGCCAGCTCAGCTGCCAGCTCCCTCAGCACCCTAAATTTAGAATTGTATTTAGCCTGTTATGCTGGCTGATATATTTGTGTGTATGTATATATTAACATCTCTCTGTGTGTGTATGTATGCATATGGTTTTTTACATATATCTATACACACACAATGCTTTTCTCCCAATAACTCCAAGAAATTAATGCATGTACTTTGTAGTTGGAACAAGAGCTTGAAGAAATTTCTAGAACAGTCTCCATTTAAAACTTCAGTGGTTTCAAAAATGGTTTTCATTCTTTTGCCAAGAAACATTTTGATGACTTCTCAAAAGTCAACCTTTTCCTTTTCAAATTTTGTTAATGGCAAAATGAACATGTACACATTTTGGTTTATCTAAATTACAGTCAAATGCTATTTTAAAAATAGTATTTTCCACCCTGCCTGTAACATTTTAATGGAAGCTAAATACAGGATAGCCTACATGATCAAAATCACCGAGGTAATTGTTAATCGTAGGATCACAGAATCATTTGATTCTATGCTATATGATTTAGGTTGGAAAAGACCATGAAGTCCAACTGTAAAGCTAGCATAGCTAAGTCTACCACTAAACGATGTCACTAAGTAACACATCTCCATGTCTTTTCAATACCTCCACAGATGGTGACTCCACCACTCCTCTGGGCAGCCTGTTCCAATGCCTCACAACCCTTTAACTGAAGTAATTTTGCCCAATATCCAACCTAAACCTCACCTGGCATAGCATGAGGCAATTTTCTCTTGCCCTGGAGCTTGTTACTAGGGAGAAGAGACTGACACTCACCTTTCTACAGTCTCCTTTCAGGTAGTTGTAGAGGTTTCAGAATTAAGCCTTTTTTGTTGTTGTTTGTTTGTTTGGGGTTTTTTTTGTATGTGTGTGCCAAACAGTAGTGTTTGCAAAAGCATCAAGAAACCTGTGAAAACCATCAGCAAAGAAAAGAGATGGGAATAGAGCAGCAGAGTCAGCAGCTATGGCACGTCAGAGCCTCTTGGAAATGCAGGCTGGGGCAGGAAGCCCAGAGCCAGGTTTTCCATTTCCCATCCAGCCAAGCTGCCTGTGCTTCTCGAGAGCATGAGATCTTTCTAAGAGATCTTTCCTGAGACTGGATAGTGACCTAGGAGCAGAGATCAGCTATAAGATGGGGGGAGAAGCTTGCATCCAAGCCAGCCCTGCTTGCTGAAAGAGATGGAAGCAGAACTGTTCTATGGATCTCCAGGGACTGCAGCTTTTTCAAGAGTTGCTTGCACAGGACTCCCAACTTGATCACTTATTGTGGTTTTCTCTTCTTCCTGCAGTAAAACTCTGATAACACAAAGTCTTTTGCATAAACTCCTTCCTGACATATGTGGAAATGCAACTGCTCTTTTTGGACTACTTTCCCAAAACCCTACAGGCATTGTTTTTAAATTTGTCTCTCTGAGGGACTGGTAGATGTCAGGGTAAAGGTCTAGAATATTGTAATGACATGACTGCAGGCATAGAAGGTCTCCAGTAAAAGGCTACAGTGTCCAAATCATTAGCCAGCGTTAACCATGCCTGTAACTTCCAGCATTTGGGGTCACAGGCTTACAGGAAAATTCAGGCTGGAAGGCACCCCAGAAGGTTGAACCTCATTCTCCAAGCAGGGCAAACTGCGAGGTCAGATTGGGTTACCCAGGTACCACCTTCAGTCTTGTCTGTCTTGTACTTTTCCTCCAGATATTGCTTGTTTCTAAACTCCCCTCCCCCTCCCCCCCCCCCCATTTTTACAGACCTACTATGTTCATTGTTTCCAGGGCTCTCCATTCCTCTGGACTACCAGAGGAATGCTCTGTGCTCATGTTGACAACACCTTTCCTCTTACATGAAGTACCAGAGCTGTAAAACTGCTGTGGTCTGGACTCTGCCTGGAGATTTCAACCCCTAACATCCTGTAATCTCTCTGAGAATCCTTCATCCATCTGCCACATCGACTGGATTACTGAAATTCAGAATCTGGTCAACTTTTCTGTGCTTCCCCAATGATGTTGGCTCAAAAAAAAAAAAAAAGGATGTCAAAAGTAGTAATTTTTAGGGAGCAGATATTCAGTGCAGCCCATGCAACCTTCCAATCTTGGGACATAGGTTCAGATACCACTGTCAGGGGAAAGTATGGTGTTTTCATGGTAGCCTGGGTAATGAGCCAGCCCACCTAACTCACTTCCTATTGTCCATTCCTGATGTGCTACGCATCACATGCCATGCACCGTGCTCCACCACAGCCAGATATGGGACGTGTCTGCTCCTGCTCCCTATGCATGCATGACTGAGAAGGGAGACAGAAATAAAATAACTGTTTCCTTAACTGTTTTCTTAATCTCATGTATTGTATCTTTAGCAATATTTTTGTTCTACTATGTTGAATCCAGGCTCCTTATTTTCCCCCCACAACTTTGGAGAGGATTACATATGAGGCTTTAAACACTAGATGCTGTCAACATACTGTCACAAAAACAGGCGTCAAAGTTGTAGTACAAAATACTCCCACGAGGATTTTTTTTAATGTAGATAAAACCTTACTTTTGAATGCCAAATATGCTTTTGATAGCACTAAAACAAAGGGAGATCACAGGTCCCAGATAAAATATAACCTTTAAAAAGCACAAAAACAAGTGGAAGGTTGCCAGCAAGTGTCCTCAAAACGTCTGCTTGCAATTAGACATGTAAAGAGGACCTACATGTGGAAATCAGTGATTTATAGGCCTCTCTCCAGTGCAAGCTACTCTCCTATTGCCAATAGAATAAGCACATCCACTTTAAAAGTTTTGTGCTTAACTTTATACAAGTGTAAGTTGATCCTATTTCGATCCAACTTTCTGAAAGTGAAAAGTTACAGCAGCGAGGGGAAAGATTATTTTCTTTCCAGGGAAAGACAGAAAGTTCAGCTTGGCATCCACATATGGAAGAAAACCTGGTAAAAATCAACCAAGAAGAAAACTGGCATTTTACATGCAAGTTTCTGATTAGTTCTAGTAATATTCTGCAAGACGATGCAGTATGAAAAGGTGTACATTTCTCAGCTATGCCACCAGCAGCATAGCTCTGCAGATTGTCTTAGCAGCACAAATTGCCCTGATTCTTCCAGTTCAGCTGCCACTTACTGTCACCATTTGAGGACCTGCTTCTTCCATCCTTGCTCCTGGGGACAGTAGTTTCCTATATTGTCATAGAATCATAGAGTCAGAGGGTTGAAAGGGACCTCCAAAGACCATCTATCCCAACTCCTCTGCAGTAAGCAGGGACACCCCAACTAGATCAAGTAGTTCAGAGCCCCATCAAGCCTGACCATGAATGTCTCCAGGCACGAGGACTCCAGCACCTCTCTGGGCAACCTGTTCCAATGTTCCACCATCCTCATACTAAAGAACATCTTCCTAACGCCCAATATAGTTCTACCCTTCTCTAGACTGAAGCAATATAAACTCAAAAATAGATGAACATTGTGCAAAGCACAGCAGATGAGTAAGTTAGAAGCATGTGTTCTTTTTCAAAGAAGGCATGAACTTTTTTTCTTTCCAATTGATTTTACTCTGTTATTCATCGCAAAGCTTGCACATGAAATTTGCCATCAGAAATTTAGGTGATTCAGCCGCTCAATTCGCCCTCAAACTCATTCACTCACAAAGCCTTCAGGACCAGAATCTTGAAAAGACCTCTTGAAGATAAAAGCTCAAGATACAATGAGCGTGTCCTGCTGCTTAACTACACGAACTTCTGAAGAAAGAAGAATTCATGAGCAGCTCATGAAACTACTTCTGCAGAGAAGCATTTCTTAGAGGATCACAGGTAGAGTCTGTCAAAGCTACCTTTTCTAAATGCTTTTCTTTTTGAGATAGTAACTTGCACTCTGTGCAAGAAAAAGGAATTGGTATCAATCAAAATGAGTAATACACAAATTTGATCCTAGGTTCAAAGGATACCAGTAAAGACACAGTGAGCTTCTAGTATTAATGCTATGACAGTGAGTCCTAAGGTTTTGTAATGATGTAATAATTTAGGCTATTTCTTGCAAAACAAGAAAGCACTGCTGAAATTAAAGCAGTTGGCTATACCTGGTATTGAACTTGCTACTCTTCAACATTCCCTGGCCAAAGTATTGCCGTGTCATTAATCATTCCATGGTTGACTTCTCTTAATGTTAGTGAAAAGAATTGTAGCTTTCCAGGAGCTGAGTCCTTAACTGGTGTGTTCCTAATTTTGTTATAATTAAAGAAACAGTTGCAAGCTACTATATACTGGACCTGACCCTGAAAACATCCTGTATGAACTTTAGAGTATATTAGGCAGTCAGTTGTATTCCTCTGCTTTCATCATATGAATTTTCTTCATGATAAGAATTTTCATTTTTACTTCCTTGCATTGCTCCCAGTGAAGAGTTTTGCTGACCTTTGTTTATGTAGAGCTATTTTGATGTGTACCTAAGTGATGGTTTATAAACATAGGATGTCCTTTATGGACTTTGGGAATCAACTGAGTAGGAAGGAGCAGCTGGTTTGTGTGTACATACAGCTTTGTGAAAGCCAGCCCAGGCACTGGATAATTACAAGGGTCAGGGAGGACAGGCAAGAGCTTGGAGCAGTTATAAAATGGTGATCTTGCAGGATCCAGGAAGGTCCTCTGAATCTCTGAAAAGAGTTTAGGCATAAAACTCAAAAGGGAAACACACAGACTATCTGACCAACTCTCACACACTATCTGACCAGCTTCTTACTGAATTTGTTACTGAAATTACTTGCTGCACAAGCTTCCCATACCCTTCCTTAGCCAGAGCAATGCACTCTGTATTCATGACACATATTGAGGCATCAAGTCTAAAACTGGCATCAGAGTAGTGCAGAGAGACATCTTGGGAGGCAATTTATGCTATCTGTGGCCTCAACTAGCCTTCCACTTTTTACTGAACTCAAATCTTACTCAACAACCTGTTCAGTACTGAGTTCTTATAACCCAGTTACCTACAAAATGAAGTACAGAAATTGTGTTGACAAAAAGGTTTTACTGTAGCAACCAGGATTTCCCAGTCAATACCCACTCTGCAACACGACAATGGTCACTTTTATCCAGGTCCTCAGTGACTACTGGGAGGTATCAGTTATATCAGACTGCATATCTCTGACCTCAGAGGTGGGACAGAGAAGCCACAGCAGCTCCTAAAATCATGCTTTTTTAATCTGGATGTATCAAACTTGAAGCTTTTGTCTCAGCCAGCAGTGAAATCATTTTCTCTAAGGGATTTTACTCTCACCTCAGTGGTACGTTTAGCGCTAATATGAAATTGCCATGTTACCTGCCACGTGTGTGCCAGCGTTGCACCTGGGATCAAACAACCCTTGAGTCACCAATATGGTTAGATGGCCGTTCATGTTACAGGGACTTATATGCTTACTTGGAAGAGGCGTGCACAGTTAACTTAGTTCAAGATTGGTACGTGTGGAAAGTACACATTGGTCCAGGGTTATGTATGTGATACAGATAGGTTAACATTATACCAACAACCTGTAGGGTCAGCCCCTGCAGCGGGCACTCGACCTCCTGCAGCTGCACGTGGGGGGCTGGCACCCACCGCCTGGCTATCCTGACTCCAAGGGCACTTCACAGCACGGGTGCTCATGTTTATCAGTTCATGTCCTGTTTGCTTGGTGGCAAAGACAAACAGATGAACTTCTGCCCTCTTAAAGTGGATTTCTTTTGTTGTTGCAAGTCTCCCTCTGCCAGTTCACAGCGAGCTCTACAGGATGAGACCAAAGCAAATCACACCTTTCTGCCTGTTCAGTGCAGTCACAGCTTGAGTGCAAGAGGAGACCTGAGCCAAAGCAGCTGCACAGTGCCATTGAGTCTCCGTTGGTGTCAGCCAAGATTGGTGCCTGCCTAATAGTGAAGCTCAAAGCACAATATTACATTATGTGCTATGATGGCCATTTCCAGTGGCTCTCCACTGTCAGACAGTATTTATGGGTGTATCCTATCTCAGCAACCTTTCTTCTACTGGGACCCATAGCCCAGATTCTATCCAATCATCTCTCTTTCTCCCAGATATGTGTCATGGAGGGCCTGTAGGCCCGAAAAGAGGCTTGCTTATGCCCTGCCTTGCCTGGACATGTTTTTCTGCCAGGACCCCTGGTTGTAAACAGGTTGTGTAAGCCCACACACACCCAGCTCGTGTCTCCCTGGGGTAAGCCCATGTGATCCCCGTATTTGGGAAAGTCCAGGCAAGTGCCTTCTGCCTATTATGGTAAGGTTTGGCTGACTGCCAACCTGATTGGTCATTCTAGTGGCCAAAGGAGCTGTAAATCTCGGCCCACAGTCAATAAATAGGGGTGCACAGGTAAACAACGTGCTCTGACCCTACCCTCAGCACCCTGCTGCTCTGACTCACCTGCATGGCTTTGATTCATTTACAGCTTACCTGCCTGCGTACCTTTCTTGCAGAGCTCATTTAAGCCTGCACATATATATATATATCTATAAGAAGCCTATAGCCTCCTAAGCCAGCTGTGCACATCTGCACGCCATCGTGCTACCAGGACCAGATTGTGCATTGCCTTTACCTATGGAGCTCAGACTCCCAGCAGCCGTGCACACTTTGCGTGCCTGCTGCTTATCATTGCCTGGTAAGCACCACTGCCGCTGAGAGAACCAGGAATCAGACTCTGGATTGTCTGCACACATGGCCTGAAGCTGTGAAGAACCGTGCCAGAGACAGCACGATATCACAGTATCACAGTACCATCAGGGTTGGAAGAGACCTCACAGATCATCAAGTCCAACCCTTTACCACAGAGCTCAAGGCTAGACCATGGCACCAAGTGCCACGTCCAACCTTGCCTTGAACTGCCCCAGGGATGGTGACTCCACCACCTCCCCAGGCAGCCCATTCCAGTGGCCAATGACTCTCTCAGTGAGGAACTTACTCCTCACCTCAAGCCTAAATCTCCCCTGGCGCAGCCTGAGGCTGTGTCCTCTTGTTCTGGTGCTGGACAAAGCATCCAGAAGAAGCCAGGAGCACCAAGGCAGGGACCACATCCTCACCAGGAGAAAAGGTTAGAGAAAACCAGTATTTCCCCAGAAACTGGGAAGATTCATCTTTTCCCCTCAAGCCAGGAAGATCCCAGCCTCCAAGTCTGTGGGTAGAGATCCCCTGAAGTCTGGACATTAGACACAGGCTGTGACACAGCCCCAGAGGGTGATTAATAACTGATAAGAATTGTGAGTAAAAGCTTTAATACCTCTGTAACATAAATTGCCTCTGCCATAGAACAGAAAGAGTTTCAGCCCACTCTGCTGGGCAAATAGCATAAAGATCCCAAGTGACATTAAGCCACAGGGAAAACTCCTCTCTCTGTTTATAGTTTGAATGTTTGCTAGTTAAATAACAAATCCCTGTACATATTTTATCCTAAATTGTTTTCATAACCGTGTACTGAACATTTAATACTAATATACAGTGGTTGGGGGTGGCGAGAGTTCAGAATATTTAATTTAATAGATCTATATTTTTATATAAAATTTATGTCACCCCAATTAATTTCTCCCCTCTGCCAAATAGGTGTAGGTACTGAGAACCCCCCTCTGCAAAAATATGTCTCTAGATCCTTTGAGTTTCCTGTACTTTCTGCACTACAAAAATGGGTTTAAAGGCATGTGAACAAAATGCAGCAACTACAAGAGTGCATGTTTCTTTTGAACCTCTTCTAAACCACCTTCAAGATATTAATGATCTTTTGGTATTGAACTCCTTCCAGGAATCCATCCACATTCCATTAAATTTTCTCCAATTCTTTCTTGGTTTTGCTTGCTAAAATGAAAACAATAGGGTGAAGACAGTCGTAAAAGTTTTGGTCAGTTACCAAAATTACTAACATATGTTCTCACCATGTATTTCTGAGTAAACAGCCCTTGTCTCTCCTGACTCTACCAACAGCACTGATCATACTCTCCCTCACTGCAAAAGCAATGTTAGGCTCCCTGTTCACACATAAAGTCTCTGCAGACACAAACATTTTGGTGGCATAGACAACAACTGAGTCCCCAACCAACTGGTTTAGGGAAAGCTAGGAATATCTTGGTCTAAGACTGGCAGTAGAAGCTGGATGCAGAAAAATCAGTGATACAGATTTGCAGACTGAATTGATGGACTTCAGAGGGAACTGAGTTACCAAGCTCTGAGTCCTGTCTAAATGGGTACCAGTTACTCCCTCTGCATGGTTTGCCAGATGGTTGTTTTTTCTGGAGGCAGATGTTGGGGCAAACCATGAGGGTTTTCAGAACATAATGGGAATTATTGATGACAGAGTGCTTTCTATTATGAAATGTATTCTTTGCTAAAAAGACCAGTTTTAAAATCAATAAGTTCAAACAGTTATCCAGTGAATTTTGATGGGTTTGTCTGTCTCTTCCTGAGCATGCCATATGATAAAAGTGTTTTTCAATTTTGGACTGAATTATTAAGGTCATACAGCCTGCTCCCAGTTACAGCAACCATTGCAATGAAAGGGTAATTTTATCAGTGGTATGTTCTCTAACGAGGATGGGACCTGCAGAGGAGGGGGAAGTGAGTTTCTTTTTAGAATTCCAGGCTGGATGAGGCTCTGGGCAGCCTGATCTAGGATAGGGTGTCCCTGCCCATGGCAGGGGGGTTGGAACAAGATGATCTTCGTGGTCCCTTCCAACCCTGACTGATTCTGTGATTATAATGTTTTATTATAAAACATCCTCTTTCACAGATCCAGCCCCTGGGAGCTGCCTCTTGGGGAGACTAAACACCAAATTTTGAGATTAGCAGTGTACATAAAACTCAGTGTCAAGGACCTAATGTCCCTGTCTATCAAATTACTTCCTTTAGCTATTCCAGAAAGTGGGGAGGCCTACACATAAACCAGATAGGTAAGGGAATGGTTGTTCACTTATCCTAACAATCAGATAGCTCTGACATGTGAGTGATCTTGGATAGAATGTGATAAGCACAGGCATTAATTGAAACTAACAAGAGTTTCAGGAAACCTGATGGAAGCAGGAATTGCTGCAGTTGCCACCTGTCACTTCCTTTCCTTCAAATCAGGCATGCGTAGAAACGGCTGCCAAAATAAGATTTAAGTACCTATAGAAAATCTAAACCTGACTGAGGTAAACAAGGTATCTACTGCTGTTTATTATTGAAATTGCCATCTGGGCAATTTGCCAAAACCAATTGGAACTGCTACAAATTTGTTTGCTAAATGTGTGAATAGCATCTCTGGCCTGATCTCTGCCAGGGAATCACCCAGGCATGAACTGGCTATCACAGGGGGATGCATCTTAAGTTTAGTTTCAATGAGGCCACTGGGAACAGCTATTTTCTTGTAATCACAGATACCTCAGCCACCTTCTCATGTGATGTCTGTCTTCTGATAATCATTCTATGTTGTGTTTTCCCACCAGGATAAGTCTTAATCGTGCTAAGTCTAACCTTCACCACTTTCACGGTAATGTCTCCAAATAGAAATGTCTACCTGCAGTGTAGATTTGCACCATTTTACATGAAAGGAGAATGAATCTTAGTAAAATCACTTTCTCTGCTGCACAACAGGTGTCTGTCTGTATATTTGTATTTCAAAGAAACACAGACCTTCAAGATCATCAAGTCCAATCTAGCACCCAGCATTGTCTAAACAAATAAGCCATGACACTAAGCACCACATGCAATCTTTTTTAAACACTTCCAGGGACAGCAACTCCAGCACCTCTCTGGGCAGTCCATTCCAATGGCCAGTCATGCTTTCTATGAAGAACTTCTTCCTAACACCCAGCCTAAACCTCCTCTGTTGAAGCTTGAGTCTGTGCACCCTCATTTTGTCACTAGTTGCCTGGGAGAAGAGACTAACCCCCACCTGGCTAAAACCTCCGGTCAGGTAGTTGTAGAGAGCAATAAGGTCCCCTCTGAGCCTCCTCTTCTCCAGGCTAAACAACCCCAGCTCCCTCAGCTACTCCTCATAGGGCTTGTGCTCCAGATAAATGCAACTTAACTCTGCTTTCCACATCATCATTTAGACTTGCAGGGAATTGGAGAATGGATATGTGGTGGTGAACAAATCCGGACTAGATCATACCTCACAAGTCCTGCTGGTGGACAGCCTTCTTGGTACCACAGTCACTCTGGCAAGCCTGCTGTATTGGAAAGTAACAATCTGTTATGAATTATGAACATTAAATTTGATATGAATACTAATTTTATTCTTAATATTGAAAAAATCAGGAAAAATTAAACAATCAGAACTTGGAAAATAGTAACACAAGAACAGGAAAAATTCTAACTATGCTTATTGAGTCTTGCCATTAACTCCATTATAGATACTCACAACATTTTTTGGTCTTGTCTTGGGGAAAGGCAAGAAAGCAGACAAGCACAGTTTCTAAATCACCCCCCTTTAAATGCTTCATTCTGAAAATCAAACTGGCCAATAGGCAGCGGCACCATTGCTCTGGCCAATGAATTCAAAGCTTCATGCCTCATTTGCCCACATGGGCACACTGAGGGCAGCATAAGCCACCTGACACGGGGTGCTAAGCCCCTAGCCCTCATGGCTTTGCTCATCTGACTCAGCTTCCTGGACCTGCAACAGGAGGAGGAGAGCAAGGGTTAAATCAGCCTGGCAGGATTTATGCCCTACCAGAACACTTGCCTTTTCCTTCGTCTCTACTGTGTAAATGTCATTCCCTCCTCCCCTCAGTGACTTCTCCACACTTGCTGCTGCAGGAAGGCAAGGGCAGGGCACTCATTCAGCCAGATCTCACTTTCCAGGGAATGGAGCTCATTTTGCCAGCAGCATCTCTGGGACTGCCTGGTAGACCATGCTGCTTTAGATGCATCAAGGCTTTTTGTCAAATATGACTAAGTAATTCTTGGACTGCAAATTCAGGGCACACTGTCAGAAAGTGTCCAATTTGCTGCTAGCACCAGCTGTAGGTGTTTTTATGTGACATTGACGGCAGAGGTTAATTTTAGAGAGAGGTGTTCCCCTCTGCTTGCTAGATATGAGTAGAGGACTTTCTGCCCCAGCACTTTTATAAGGTGGGAGTGGACTGAATCCATGTGAAGAGAGGTTGTGCTAGTTTGAAGCTAGATAGAATGTTTTGGTGAGAAGAACTAGGTTACAGGCTGTGGAAAGAAAAACAAGGGTAATGTCTACGTCTATTTCACTCATAGGCTTGCTGAGAGGTATAAGAACAAGAATCTAAACATAGATAAGTCACTTCTGCTTGGGAACTCTGGGCTGCACTTCTCTCTCTAGCCTCTCTGTTGTCTCTCTGATTAATCCTCTTTGCTTCCTAACCCCCTGGCTGAACCTCCATTCTTCCTTGGGACTGGGGTACGGTTGAGAGGGGTGGGAGAAGGTGGAAGGGCAGTTGAGAGCCCTTCCTGGGGACTCAGGTTTCTGGGAGGGGAGTTGTGTTTCCATATGACCTTTTACCTTGCATATTTCTGTATATAACTGTATATACTGTAAATTTCTGCTTGTGTATTGTGTCAGCTGTAAATAATAAGCTTCATTCATATTTCCAGAGCTGTCTGAGTCTAGTCTGGGTGATTTCTAAAGTGTAGGGAGGCAGGGGACACCCAAACCATCACATAGCTCTGCACACTATATGATAAAAAATATAGGGTATTTTTCTGTGCATTTTATTGAGTGCATAGAATTATTTGACCAAATTTCCTGGGCAAACTCTTAGTATTTAAAACAGGTGCTTTTTGTGGATATTGTGAACTCAAACTTATTTTTGCCATTATGTTTTAATATAGTCATATCTACAGAAAATGAATAAAAAATGGCTGTGAACTCAGTGAAGTCACTTTTATTTAATAAAAAACGTGTCCTGAAAAGATTCTGTGGTTGTGCTAGTTTAAAGCAGGCTAGAATGCTTTGGTGAGAAGAACTAGATCATAGGCTGTGAAAGGAAAACAATGGTGATGTATACTTCCCTCATAGGCTTGCTGAGATGTATAAAAAAATAAGTGAAAACATAGATAAGACACTCGGCACCACTCTCGCTGGGGCTGCTGGCTGAGCTGCATCTCTCTAACCTCACCCTCCATTTTGGGCTAATCCACTTTGCTTCTTAACCTCTTGGCTGAACCTCTATTCTTCCTTGGGACTGGGGTAAGGTTGAGAGGGGCAGGGGGAAGGTGCAGGGGTGGTTGAGAGCCCCTCCTGGGGACTCAGGTTTCTGGGAGGGGAGTTGTGTTTCTGTGTTACCTTTTACCTTGTATGTTTCTGTCTATAACTGTATATACTGTAAATATCTGCTTGTACATTGTGCTAGCTGTAAATATAAGCTTCATTCATATTTCCAGAGCCAGCTGAGCCTAGTCTGGGTGATTTCCAAAGTGGGGGGGGGGGGGGGCAGGGAACACCCAAAGCATCACAATGGTATTCATGCATTAAATATTTCTGACATTTGAAAGGAACTGGAATGGATAGAGTGACATCAAAGGCATTAACAAGCCTCACAAAATGAATCTGCCAACTACAATTTGAGATTTCTCAAATTCTTAACTTGGAAAAAAAAAGAAAAATGTTATTTGTGTTTTCTTCATTTTCTGAAAGATCTTCATAACATCTTAAGATGTCATGAAGTTAATCACCTGACTGATAATGATTTTTATTCTGTTTGGGTATGGTTTGCTAGTCCCACAACGTGGGAACAACATGGATATCTGTAGTCAGGAGAGTGCTGATGTTGATTCCTGCAGCATCAGCTGAAGCTGTTCCTCATGAATATGCATGTCTGTGTGTCTCTGTGTGACTGTAATTTTCATTAGACTCCTGCTTGTCATAAATTTATGTCAGCTCACAACCGAGTTACAGATTCTCAACTGTCTAGCAGTTTACCATAATTAATTTTGGATAATGCTTAGCTGATCAGCAAAATTTAAGATGTTAATTAACCTTTTTCTCAAACTTTCCTTATCTAATTTTTATTCCTGCCTTTGCCTATACTTTACAGATAATTCAACATACTTTTAAAGCTTTTGTTTCTTGCTGTCACCACTTGATGATTCATTGGTTCTTAAACCACTCCTCATCCACATTTTGGCAGCAATAGCTTAAGTAACTGTAGGATTTACATCCCTACCTGCTATGTGCAGACCATAGAATCACAGAACAGCCCAAGTTGGAAAGGACCACAAAACGTCATCTGTTCCAGCCTTTCAAGGTGAAAGGCTGCCTGGATGAGACTGTCCAGTGCTCCATCCAATCACATCTTGAAAATCTCTGTTGATGTGGGCTTTACCATATCCCTAGGGAGTTGTTCCAGTAATTTGTTTATGATTTTTCTCACTGTAAAAAATATCTTTCTTCTTTTGAGGTTAAATATTCCCCTGTGTAACTTGTACCTGGTACCACTGGAGAGATCACAGTATCCCAGATCTTACAGGACCAGCTCAAAGACAGTTGTGATGCTTTGGGTGTACTCCGACCCCCCACACTTTAGAAATCACCCAGACTAGACTCAGCCAGCTCTGGGAATATGAATGAAGCTATTTATTTACAGCTAGCACAATGTACAAGCAGATATTTACAGTATATACAGTTACAGACAGACATATACAAGGTAAAAGGTAATACAGAAACACAACTCCTCTCCCAGAAACCTGAGTCCCCAGGAGGGGCTCTCAACCACCCCTGCGCCTTCCCCCTGCCCCTCTCAACCTTACCCCAGTCCTAAGGAAGAATAGAGGTTCAGCCAAGAGGTTAAGAAGCAAAGGTGAGTGGAAGGTGAGGTTAGGGAGCTGCAGCTGAGTCAGAAGCCCAAAGCAGAGTGAGACAAAATGGAGTGAGTGTTATCTAATGTTTTCCTTTCTTCTTCAGCAAGACTCTGAGGGGAGCAGACATCACCACTATTTTCCTTTCACAGCCTATGATCTAGTTCTTCTCAGCAAAACATTCTACCCTGCTTCAAACTAGCACAACAGTGGAGACTCTCTCTTCACAAGGAGCCACACAAATGCACAAGAGGGTGTGTTTACTGGTCCTGAGTAAAATGCACTGCTTACCACTCCTGACTTGTCAGTGCATCTAATAGCAGCTGGGGTTGATTTGATATTTGTCTGCAATGTTTTATAAGCTGTTGTCACCTAATGGGTGCCCCAAAGATTCCACCATCATAGAAAACTTACACAGTATTAGTGAAGAATGCACAAGTTTTATGTGCTCTTAATCAATTAAAATAAAACTGGAAAGCAGCCTAAGGTTTTTTTCTGTTTAATATTCATTCAGCAACGACTGAGACTTCCTTTAATAGAGCCTGATGCTTCTGTAGCTTACAAATGTTTAAGATGCATGACAATTTTTCATCAATTTGATATTAAAGCAGCAAATATGAATTCATCCTCTGTAATCAAAGGCAGTATTGGAGGATGACTTATTTCATTTCACATTAGTCTACAAAAGTTCATGTGCTAAAACTATATTTAAACATATCATACTGAGATCAGATTTTAAATAATAGATACAGTTTTGAACATAGCACCTTCATGTCTACCTTTTTATAACTTCAGTTTGGAGTCTGCAAAAGATGTAAAA
Organism: Pogoniulus pusillus; assembly: GCF_015220805.1. Lineage (NCBI taxonomy): Eukaryota > Metazoa > Chordata > Aves > Piciformes > Lybiidae > Pogoniulus > Pogoniulus pusillus. The sequence continues at coordinate 24,605,716 of NC_087266.1, forward strand.
TAAAATTTGCATTATCACTTCATGTGCTGGAAGATGAGTAAATGGCTGCAAAATTCCATATCTGTTTATAACTCAATGTCAGAATTGAATGCTTTACATCCCCCAGGAATCACAGAATCACAGAAGGACAGAAGCTGATTGAAAGATCATCTAGTCCAAACCCCCTGCCAGAGCAAGATCACCTAGACCAGACCACACAGGAAAACATTCAGGCAGGTTTTTAATATCTCCAGAGAGGAAGACTCCACAACGACCCTGTGCAGCCTGTTCCAGTGTTCTGTCATCCTCACAGTGAAAAAATTCCTCCTCGTGGTTAAACGAAACTTCCTATATCTCAACTTCTATCCATTGCCTCTTGTCCTGTCATCCGGCATCGCTGAGAAGAGCCTGGCTCCATCCTCCTGGCATTCATCCTTTACATATTTATAAGCATTAATGAGGTCAACCCTCAGTCTCTTCTTCAAGCTAAAGAGCCCCAACTCCCTCAATCTCTCCTTTTAAGAGAGATGTTCCATTCCCTTAATCATCTTTGTGGCTTTGTGCTGGACTCTCTCAAGCATTCTATGTCCTTTCTGAACTGGGGGCCCCAGAACTGCACATAGTACTCCAGATGTGGCCTCATCAGGGCAGAGTAGAGGGGGAGGAGAACCTCTCTCAACCTACTAACCACAGCCCTTTTAATGCACCCCAGAATGGCATTGGCCCTCCTGGACACAAGAGTACATTGCTGGCTCATGGTCAACCTCCCATCCACTTGGACCCCCAGATCCTTTTCCCCTTCACTGCCTTCCAACAGGTCAGTCCTCAACCTATGCTGGTACATGGGGCTGTTCTTGCCCAGATGCGAGACTCTGCACTTGCCCTTGTTGAATTTCATTAAGTTTCTCCCTGCCCAACTCTCCAGTCTGTCCAAGTCTCACTGAATGACAGCACAACCCTCCAGTGTGTCAACTACCCCAGCCAGTTTTCTGTCATTAGCAAACTTGCTAACAGTGCACTCTGTGCCCTCATAGAGGTTGTTGATGAATATGTTGAGCAGAACTGATCTCAGTACTGACCCTTGTACTGACTCTGCTAGTTACATGCCTCCAACTAGACTTCATCCCACTAGAAACATTTTCATGCAATGTTCAAAGTCATCTGGAAAGTCTTCATAAACCTGCAGCACATTCAGCTGCTTGTTGTGCCAGCTAGAGAGAATAATGCACCTTTTCTTCCGGATTTTCTTTTTTTAATAAACTGACTGAATTCACAGGTGAAGCAAAACCAGACACGACACACAAACCCAGGTGTGGTGGTTTGGGAGTTACCCACTCCACACACACACAGTGAATTCACCCAGACTAGACGCAGCCAGTTGGAAGTTAAGGAGTATTCATATTCACAGCTTATCACAGTATCACCAAGGTTGGAAGAGAATTCATAGAAGAGACCTCACAGATCATCAAGTCCAACCCTTTACCACAGAGCTCAAGGCCAGACCATGGCACCAAGTGCCACGTCCAACCTTGCCTTGAACAGCTCCAGGGACGGCGACTCCACCACCTCCCCGGGCAGCCCATTCCAGTGTCCAATGACTCTCTCAGTGAAGAACTTTCTCCTCACCTCCAGCCTAAATCTCCCCTGGCGCAGCCTGAGGCTGTGTCCTCTTGTTCTGGTGCTGGCCATCTGAGAGAAGAGAGCAACCTCCTCCTGGCCACAACCACCCCTCAGGTAGTTGTAGACAGCAATAAGGTCACCCCTGAGCCTCCTCTTCTCCAGGCTAAACAATCCCAGCTCCCTCAGCCTCTCCTCGTAGGGCTGTGCTCAAGGCCTCTCCCCAGCCTCGTCACCCTTCTCTGGACACGCTCAAGCATCTCAATGTCCCTCCTAAACTGGGGGGCCCAGAACTGAACACAGGACTCAAGGTGTGGTCTAACCAGTGCAGAGTACAGGGGCAGAATGACCTCCCTGCTCCTGCTGACCACACCATTCCTGATGCAGGCCAGGATGCCACTGGCTCTCTTGGCCACCTGGGCACACTGCTGGCTCATGTTCAGGCAGGTATCATTCAGCACCCCCAGATCCCTCTCTGTCTGGCTGCTCTCCAGCCACTCCGACCCCAGCCTGTATCTCTGCATGGGATTGTTGTGGCCAAAGTGCAGCACCCTGCACTTGGAGCTATTGTACTTTAAGGCTGTTTCACAGGAAGTGTCCCCTGGTATGAGGAGACCAGCTAATTACACCACAACTCTGTCTTGTTTGTAATTATATCATCTTGTCATTCTAGACTGTGATTGTAATGGTTGCCTATTTGTTAATAATATTCATTTTTTTCACACCTAGAAGTAAAAACCAAAGACCTGCATAGATTTTCATCTGATTGCCATTACTTTGAACTATCATTTAGGCAATGTCCCTTTGTTCAGAAATGACAATTCATGCAGTGTGTTCTAGGTCTCTGGCAGTAGCTGGGAAAAGCTATTGTCTTAGTGGGAGTTTTATTACATCTGTGACATTGCCACAAAATCCCCTGCTGTTATGAAAGCTGCTATATGAAAGAGATGAGCAATGTAGGGAACATGTTGCAAACAGTTATGTATTTAAACAGAACTTTAAGCAGGTACCTGAACATATGATGAGAACAAGACATGCATATATAGTATTTTTCCCCTAATACACTCAGAGCTTCCAACTGTTTTCAGCTCTAAGGACCTCCTTAATCCAAGGTGGTTTCTGTGTAGTCAGGAATCCTCTAATTTTCCTCCCATGAAATTCTCTTTGAACCCACACAAACTGTTGTGATCCTCAGGAACCAAAAGCACAGAGTTCTGAGATTTACTCCATTTACAGTCAAGAGCTCCCTGGATGACTGTTGCTTAAGGTCAATATACAAGCAGATATTTACAGTATATACAGTCATAGACAGAAATATACAAGGTAAAAGGTAATACAGAAACACAACTCCCCTCCCAGAAACCTGAGTCCTCAGGAGGGGTTCCCAACCTCCCTTCTACCTTCTCCCACCCCTCTCAACCTTACCCCAGTCCCAAGGAAGAATGGAGGTTCAGCCAGGAGGTTAGGAAGCAAAGTGGATTAATCAGAGAGATGGCAGAGAGGCTTGAGAGAAAAAATGCAGCTCAGAGCTCCCAAGCAGAAGAAGAGCGACTCCCTTATCTATGTTTGGATTTTTGTTCTTATATCTCTCAGCAAGCCTATGAGTGAAGTAGACATCACCCTTGTTTTCCTTTTCACAGCCTGTAATCTAGTTCTTCTCACCAAAACATTCTAGCTAGCTTCAAACTAGCACACCTCATCATGGTAAATTGACACCCAGATTTTCCAGCTACTGTCACCCAGAACAGCAAAAGAACCATAAGTGCATCACATGCAGTTTCTAAAGTAGTGCCACTTCACTGGATATTGCACACTAAAAACTGCAGTTCCTGGAAGCCTTTGCAAATTGACCATTTCACCAATAATTCAAGGAAGCTGATGGTGACTTTACAGACAGTTTGCTTTCTTTCTTTTCTGACTCTGCTCCAACTCTGGATGCAAGGGCGTGAATGAGACCTATATTTAATTTGAAAAAGCAAAATTATGTAACACATTCAGATCAAGCACATTGCCACTTTGCTCTCTAATTTTTATTTCTTTCTCTGGCTTTGCTGCATCCTTTAGTTTGATGTAACTTGCAGATACCTGTACTAACTCAGCAACGCTACAGTCTTTTTGCCTTAAACTTTACACACCTGTTTCCTCTGTGGTTTTGTTGTTGCTGCTGTTTTCCCACTGCAAATTGTTGCTTGTTATTATTGTGCCTTTTGCAGAGCCAGACTCACAAACCAGCACTGCACTTTGCTGCCAGACATACTGGCCTCATCCTGACATGGTCTTGTCTCCTCTTGGCTGACTTTAGAGTTTGCAAGATAACCAATTACTCTTCAGAAAACTCATGTTTACAAAAAGAAAAAGGTAAAAACTACATCTGCTGGTGTCCATATAACAGACTTCTTTGTCAGCCACAGTCCCCTTCCCAGGTCAGTCCTGTGCTACAGTGTCCAAAGGCCAGAGACTTCATAGCTTCCAAATGCCTGGTCAAGGCCAAGAAGAACTGTGCTCTGATGTGCCTGTTTCTTTTCACTGTCTATAAAGGGAGCCAGGGATGACCAGCTCCAATGCACACAGGCACATTTCATTAGGTGGATTCCACCATTACTTCACACATTCAAGCCTCAACATGACTTGTATGTGTACAATACTCCTGTCTGAGACCCTCACATATCACAGTGCCTCTTGATCTTATTTATATCTTTGTCATGAGCACACAAAGAGTAAAAGGAAGGTGTCATCTGTATGAACCAGCATCCAAGTGTGATAAGGTCCTTTTCTGGAGGGATTAATGCTAAGCTTGTTTGCAGAATAGACAGAAAAACATTTCCTTTACATTTCCTCAGCAGCTTGCTGCTTTCCTGTCTGTGTTACCATTACAGAAAGCCTCCGACAGAATAATGCACAATAAGGACATTAGGTATTTTCTAGAACACCACAGTAAGGAGTAACAATGAAATGAAGCTCAGAAAGCAGTTTTAAAGTGATGTTCTGCTGATGTAAAATCTGCAGGGCAACTGGAGCTAAGGAGAGCAGGCAGCTGAGGCCAGCAGGACAGGTAATAGCTGTTTCTGGCAAAGAAAACATTTATCTCCCTTCTCAGCCTGTGGTACTTGTTCTCTCCTCCCCCCTTCTTCCCATTAATACTGCTGCCCAGCCTGTCCAGGCTTACTTGGCTGCACTTGATGCCTGCATGCCAAAACATTGGGACTCTGGACATCTTTTGAGAGGTTCCTTTTCATTGTTCCTCAGGCATGCAAAGGAGAATGGCCAGAAGATTACTGCAATGGATTTACATTACTGAGGTGACAAGAACACTAAAATGATTTGATGCCTGAAAAGTACATGAATGGTTGCAAAATGTGCCAAATTGATATCAATAGATCATAAATGCATATTTAAAATGATGTGCCTTTGAGACTGAAGTGCTTTTTGGGTCACAGGACATGTTAAAGGGTTTTTAAAGAAATGTTTAAAAGACTTCAAAATCAGCATTTTAACCATGAGCATTTTCATTTAATTTAGATTTGGGCCTGAACCAAAAAAAAGTCATCCAATTTTGCACCTCTTAAAATCGAATACCTTTCTGTAGGAGCTTCAGTAGCTGTGCTAGTTTGAAGCAGGCTAGAATGTTTTGGTGAGAAGGACTGGATTACAGGCTGTGGAAAGGAAAACAATGGTGATGTCTGCTTCCCTCATAGGCCTGCTGAGAAGTATAGGAGCAAGAAATAAAGACATAGATAACCACTCTCACTGGGGCTGCTGGCTGGGCTGCATCTCTCTAACTTCACCCTCCATTTTGGGCTAATCCACTTTGCTTCCTAACCCCCTGGCTGAACCTCTCTTCTTCCTTAGGACTGGGGTAAGGTTGAGAGGGGCAGGGGGAAGGTGCAGGGGTGGTTGAGAGCCCCTCCTGGGGACTCAGGTTTCTGGGAGGGGAGTTGTGTTTCTGTATTACCTTTTACCTTGCATATTTCTGTCTATAACTGTATATACTGTAAATACCTGCTTGTATATTGTGCTAGCTGTAAATATAAGCTTCATTCATATTTCCAGAGCCAGCTGAGTCTAGTCTGGATGATTTCTAAAGTGGGAGGAGGGAACACCCAAACCATCACAGTAGCCCTCTAACTATTTACAGATTCTAGTTTGCCTCCAGAAAGATGATTTTGACTAAATTGTAATAAGATATTTATCATGTCTTAAGATTATGAAAGTAGTAATGTTTTACTGCATAACCAAGTACTGCTAAGCAGAGAGCAGTTATGCCTGTCTTTATTTAGCTACCCTATCTGAAATGCAAAAATCACCATAGAGCCATGTAACTGCAGAAGAAGGCATTTCGTGCCCTATTTTCTTGTCTCCTTTTGTATAATTAATTAGCTGTAAATCTAAATAATATCAAGGAGGTAGTAAAAAATTAATGTAAGAGAAATTCCTGTAGGAAAGTGGAAGCTCATTGAAATTTTCCATTAGAAAGAATGCTTTTTTTTCATAGACATTTCTATCAGGAAAATGCCATCTACTGTATGTGTAATGCGACCTACTGTATGTGTAAATCTTCATGTCTGCTTCAGGTACTTCAAAAATCCTGTGCCCATAATCCCATTTCTGCCTTGGTTCAATTTTCTTTTATGTGCCCATGAAATGGTCAGTTCCTGTTGCACTGGACTCAGCTCTGCTTGGAGACAGTGCAGAGGTAAGGCTGCAGGCACAACCACATCTAACCAGAGAAGATGTGCTGCAGAACAGGGTTCATGCAATAGAACAAGGGGACACAGTCTCAAGTTGTGCCAGGGTAGGTATAGGCTGGATATTAGGAGGAAGTTCTTCCCAGAGAGAGTGATTGGCATTGGAATGGGCTGCCCAGGGAGGTGGTGGAGTCACCGTCCCTGGAGGTCTTAAAGAAAAGCCTGGCTGAGGCACTTAGTGCCATGGTCTGGTTGACTGGCTAGGGCTGGGTGATAGGTTGGACTGGATGATCTTGGAGGTCTCTTCCAACCTGGTTGATTCTATGATTCTATGATTCTATGAGTTCCTGAACTATGTTTCCTCAGGGCAGTGTGTTGTGTCTAGAGGGTGCAAACATGTTTTCTAAACCAGAAGATGTTAAAATGTAACTTGTTTGATATTTCACATATAGAAAGCAAATAGACTTTGTGTATACTAAAGATTTCTGTATTTTGTCTTTTGTCCTTGTGATGGAAAACCAAACACAGTATTTTTACACGTGACTCACACAACAGAAATTTTGGAAGGGTTCATCTGGAATATTGAGGATATTTCTTAGGAATATGACACCTGAGGAAAAAAAATGAGATTTAATTTAGGTACAGACTTGTTCTTTGTGCCAGTCGTATTTCCACTGTTTCTCTTAATTTGAATTAGGGCAAGCTAGAGCATCTAAGAGTGGCCTGCAAAGCCAACATTGACAGTGGTACCTTGCTTGGGTGGTCAAACAAAAGTTGAAAATAATGGAAAACTAATGAAATCTATGCTGTGGGAAGTACTGAGGCAATGGAAGGAATTCTGCTGAAGAAATCTGCACAGAAACATAGGTGGAGCCATTGGGATAGGACTACAGTCACCTGCAGTGCAGACAAGGCAGTATGTCAGAGGCACAACTCCAATTAAGCAGCACCTGTGCAGCACAATACATGAAATAATAAAGTTGGGAGGGGGATACAGATTCTTTTTTTTCTGTGAATAATTATGAAGCTTCTTCATATTTCTCAATGGGCTTAACCATATGGGAAGTTTGCTGCATCTGTGTTATTTCATTACTTAGCTCATTTAGGGTAGGAATAGAGTCGCACACAGATGCTAAATTTGTTAGAGGGATCAGTTTCCATTAATTTTTATTCTTAAACTCTCTAGCAGATTGGGTTATAAAATCTCAGAAAATGCATTCAGCTCACAGAAAAGTATTAACACTGTAAAGGGAGGTTGCATTTTATTTCACATAAATAAAAGAGATAATGAATCTGTATTTTAAGCAAAAAAAAAAAGTGTTATACTGCTATAAATCTGTATAACATATCGATGTGGTCACGGTTTTACTCCCACAATTATCTGAGGTTGATGGTAAACAGCTAAGATTTACCCTTGGGAGAAGCCAAACTGAAAAGTCCAGATTCTTCTGCTGCATCAAAGTAATTTTCCATTGGAATATATGATCTAGACATAAATAACATCCATCTATTATGCCTTCATTTTCTCACTTTGTACTCTCACTTGCATGTTGTATAATAACACTGCAGAAATTTTGTGATCTCCACAAGTTTGGGCGTAAGATTCTTATTTACTACCATCTCATCCTCTTCACTGCAAGGCTCTTGTGCTAGGTACACAAATCACAGAATAACAGAATTAATCAGGTTGGACAAGACCTCTGAGATCGAGTCCAACCTATCACCTAACCCTTCTAGTTAATTAAACCATGGCACTAAGTGCCTCACCCAATCTCCTTTTAAACACCACCAGGCACAGTGACTCCACCACCTCCCTGAGCAGCCCCTTCCAATGAACAATCACTCTTTCCATGAAGAATTTCTTCCTAACATCCAGCCTAAACCTGCCCTGGCACAGTTTGAAACTGTGTCCTCTTGTTCTGTCATTGGATGCCTGGGAGAAGAGACCACCCCCTGCCTGCTACAACCTCCTTTCAGGTTGTTTGGTTTTAGAGACCAATAAGGACTCCCCTGAGCCTCCTCTTCTCCAGGCTGAACAACCTCAGCTCCCTCAGCTGCTCCTCACAGGGCTGTGCTCCAGCCCCCTCACCAGCCTTGTTGTCCTTCTCTGGACACGTTCGAGCACCTCAACATCTTTCTTAAACCAAGGGACCCAGAACTGGACGCAGTACTCAAGGTGTGGCCTGACCAGTGCCGAGTACAGGGGCAGAATGACTTCCCTGGTCCTGCTGGCCACCCTATTCCTAATACAGCCTTTATGGTCACAGAGAGAGACACACCACTTTGCCTTTTTAACAGACCATGACTGTCCAGTAAAGACCTACAATGGAAGAAGTCTTGTTAGACACGGGCAAGGACGATGTGCCCAGGAAGCATGGAGAATAATGTAGGATGTGACTGACTATAGCTGTTGCAAAGATGCTGACTTAATCTCAGCTCAAAAGGAACCAGCTGTAAATAAACACTCATGTCATTTGAGTGGATCAGGTGAATTTATTGCAGTTGAGTGGATCACCTCTTGGTGTAAATGCCTCCCTCTCAGCGCGCACAGGTTATAAACCCTAAATAACAACACAATTTGAAGGGAGCAATGGCTTTGAGTTTTCTTCAAGCTATGTACTTCTCAGCCACTGGGGTCACAGAGCATCTTGTCGGTGACCACATTCTAAAGCCCAGCAAAGGCGACCATGCTGGTATTGCAATTGAACTGTATACTGCAGCTGCTTTGGTATTATGAATGCAGTATATGTTCTGTTGCTCTACTAAGCTGTAAATACAGTGTAACATCAAATACCTTAAAATACATTAGTTTGGTATTAAACATTTCTCTCTTCATGCATGACATACATGAAAGAACTTGGTCAGAAAGTATTGGACTCTGACAAAGACTTACTGGTACGTGAATTTGATGTCTAATCTTGAGTCTTGATGGGGCAAATGGGGTGTTAAACAAGCAAGAAAGTGGTGGAAATGAGGCAGAACCAAGCTAGTGGAAGTTTTTTATAGTGTGTGTTGTTGCTTTTTCAATTAGTCTGCAATATTCAGTATTCTTCCCATTAAAAAGCAGATGCAAAATCCCCTGAACTGGCAAATTAACAATCTAATCGTCATTAGGATCTGGTCCATAGCACACAGAACAATGAGACAGCCATGGCAATATGGGGATTTTGTGCAATGAATCATCCTGGTATTGATCACTGCTGTAATTTTTCATGCTTGCTATGGTTTCAGCATTTGCTCATTGATGTACTCTGTTAGCAAAATCAGAATATTGATCACTCATTATCATGGAAATTTGCAGAAAATCTAATTGGTATAAAATGCAGCACATCTTGTGTTCAAACCCATGGAAAACAGAAAAAGCAGGAATAGAACCATTTGTGTCGCTCATACACGGGAAAGGAAGTTTCCATGCAATATTCTTGTAGTCATTTAAGAGAAAAAAAAAAAAGTCACCCAACTGTAGAAACAAACTCAGAACAAGAGAGTAAAGAAAATGCAGCTTTGTATATTCAAAAACGTGCTGATAAGGATTTCTCAATTTTGTTTTTCAGTACTAAAGGGGCTGTATGAGAAAGATGGGGGCAGTCTTTTTAGTTGCAACAGGACAGGTGGTAGTGCTTTTAAACTAAAAGAGGGGACACTTAGGGTAGATATAACAAAGACATTTTTTCCAAACAGGTTTCCCAGAGATGTGATTCCCATCGGCAGAAACAGTCAAGGCCAGGATGGATGAGACTCTGAGCAGCCTGACCTCACTGCAGGGCTGTTATGTTTGTTTGAGTTAAGCATTTTTCAGATTCAGTAAAAGTGTGGATCCTGTGAGACTTCTTTTTCTGCATACTTGAAAGTGGATCCTTTAACTCTGATGAAAACAGGTTTTTTTCTTACTATTAAATACATGCTTATCTTTTTGCTGCTTTTTTCTTTAGTCAAATGCACATATCTTGTGCACCATCTGATTCCATCTCTTCTCAGCTATTTGAGTTTCATAATTTCTGATCCTGATAGTGGTTCTGCAGCTTTTATTTGTAAGGCAAAACCAACCATTACTAGGAGAAAAGACCAGTAGGTTTCCACACACAGAGCCTGGTAGAGAACAGAATATTTTCAAAAAGGCAGAATATTTGCATTGGAGCTCATGAACAATACACAACACTGGTACTGCCTAAGTACTAGCAGTATGACTGAGAAGATCATCAGCAGTTTCTCACAGTACATCCAGGTCATTGCAATAGTTAAGTTTGGGCTAAAAATATGCTCTCTAACTTCATTGTAACGGTGCTGACCTGATTTACCAAGACAGCAGCTCTGGCATTCTGCATGGGGTAAACACAGACATATTACAGAATCACAGAATCATCAAGGCTGGAGAAGACCTCCGAGATCATCAAGTCCAGCCTATGAGCTAACACCACAACATCAGCTTAATCATGCCACCAAGTGCCACATCCTAACTTTTCTTAAAGACCTCCAGGGTTGGTGACTCCACCACCTTCCTGGGCAGTCCATTCCAGTGCCTAATCAACCCTTCTGTGAGGAAGTGCTTTCTAATATCCAACCTAAACCTTCCTTGGCATAGCTTCAGACCATGCCTTCTTGTCCTGTCACTAGAGCCTGACCCCCACCTGATTACAGGTGGGTGAACTACGCTTCAGGTAGTTGTAGAGAGTGATAAGGTCGCCTCTAGTCTCTTCTTCTCCAGGCTGAACAACTCCATCTCCCTCAGTCTCTCCTCATAAGACTTTCCTTCCAGCCCCCTCACTGGTCTCGTCCCTGAACTCTGGTTTAAGTCCAGTATCAGGGCACTTTCTTGTTTTTCTGACTTTTGCTTTTCAAGGATGAGCAAGAAATCTAAAGCCTGTCTCTGTTGAGTCCCTTAAGTCTGCCTTCCTCTGGGTTTTGTTGTGGGTTAATTGGTTGGTTTGTTTGTTTTAATGACCTCTTGTGGCGGTTGCGTTTCATGCTATTTTCTCCCTTCCCATCTTTGAAAAGCAGTGGGCTCTTCCCCCCCGCCCAAGGTGTCAGCCTGTTAACCCTTTTTTGCAGTTAGGCAGACTCTACAGGCTGCCCGCATAAGTGCTTCTGCAGTGCTCATGCTTTGCTCCTAAGGTGTGGGTATATTCCCCTTTGCTTCTTGTCAGCTTTGCTTACATATGATGCTCCTCTGCTGGACTGCTCTACATACGGATGGGACATGTCTTGGGGAAAGCACTTCTGTCTGTCTTTGTAGCGTGAACAGAACATTTCTGGGTGCTTTTGATGAGCAATAGATGTTTATGTTTGTGTATAACTTTAGGATATAGGCTGTGACCATTTATTGTTCAGTAGATGCATTATCTGCTTGATAAATGAGAAGGACTTGCACATCAAGCCACCAAACCATGATGACTTGGTCATATTTCCATTGAAATAAAGCTTACTACTGATGTCAAACAGAACAGGGTCAGGTGCTAAAGACTTGAAAGCATTCTGTAGCACTGCCATGGAGCTGAATGATCTGCTCAGATTTATGAAATTCAGTAAACAAAGACTCTATAAAAACAATAAGCATGAGGGCTCAATCCTGCAAGGATTTGAGTGCTTCGATTTTGATCCAGCAAAGCACAGAAGTACGTTCTTAGCTTTAAGAATGTATTTATTCCCCAGGGTATTCTCATGCAGTTTAAGTTAAATATCTGTTTAAGTACTTTACGGGGTCAAGGCCAGAGTATTTTTCATCATCTTTTGGAATTCAGTTCCTACATAAGACTTTTTCTCTGAGATCTCAAAGCATTTTGCAAAACACTCTGAAGACAATTCCTCAAAATCATAAGATTAAATACAGGAAAAAACAAGACAGAAAATTATTCTACTCTACTGGGTAAGTACAACTTTCCAGAACTACAGCTCCTAGCCTTCTAAGTCAGTGACAGCAAAAAAAAAACCACCTAATCTCTTTTTGCTCAGTTTTCTAGAAGACACCCTACTCTATTAAACACTGAAATGGATGAGTTATGTAAGACAGGCTTTAAAGTAGGCTGCTGTGATGAAATCCCCTAGCTACAGGGACTTTGTTGTCTGTTTTGTTTTCTGCAGAGCAATGTGATTTATTCCTTTAGATAGAGAGCGTTAAAAACACTGCAAAGATTAACTAAAGACCACTTGTAAAAGAGGCAGTAAAGTGAATTAGAGAAATAGCAAAGAGCTGTGTAAACAGGCAAGGTCCTTGCCTGAGATACTGAACTAACCAGCAGCAGTGATGTGGGCTAATATTACACGTGTATCTCTTTCTGAGCTACTGTTGTTACAGCAACATGAAAAGACTCTGGGTGTCCTTTGAAACAGAATGTGAATACACAGTCTGGAGGAAGCTGAGACACCTTCCTCCAAAGGGTAAGAAACAATTCCATGTGACCAAGTTACTCTTCTAACAAGTATTCACAGAATTGCACACAGGACCACTATGGTTGGAAAAGACCTCTATGCTCATCAAGTCCAACCATGATCTGACTCTACCAGGGCCATTACTACTGCACCGCATCTGTGAGCACCACATCTAGATGACTTTTGAATGTATTTAGGGGATAACAATTCAACCCTGAGCAGCCTGTTCCAGTCTGGGGCCATGAGCATACACAGGGCTGGAGGACAGAAATGACTCTTACCTCTTGTGAGAGTCTAAATCCTCTCTCTCGTTCATCATCAAAGATAAAGATTGCATCTCTCTCCCTAATCATCAAAGATAAAGATTGCCTTTGTTACCTTCGGGGACTCAGACTCGGTGCTTGACCTAAAGCTCAGCGATGCAAACCAACAGACAACGCCTTGGAAGCCCCTGGACCTCAGCCTGGCTGGAATGCCCTGGATGCCTACATCTTAGCTACCCCGAAGTGAAAAGGCTTCTGTGCATTCAGGGTATGGACAGGTACAGCCCGGGAGGGGGCGGAGGCCCTCCCCTCGCTGGCACCGGACCCCTGCGAATGCAGGAGAATGCACAGGAAGATTCCCTGGGGAGCTGCAGCTGGACACTGAGCAGAAAACTGCATAAAAGGCAGGAGGAATGCCTGCCAAGGTGTGCACTTCTACCAGGCTACCAGGTGCACCTCCACCAGCCTACCAGAGCTGCACCAGCACCAGAAGAACCCCTGACGAACTCCACCGAAGATCATCCCCGGGCCACGCACCCATCTCTCTCTCTCCCTCCTGTCTGCGACTGAGGGTAAAGTGATCCCAGCTCTTTTTCTTCTCTGCTTCTTCTCTTCTTCTCTGTCGTTCTCATTATCTCTCCCCCCACCTCCTCGCCCCCCTGTTTTGTCCAACCTTATCCTTTAATGAACAGTTTTGTGGTGATGTATGGTCTCGTTTGCACCTTCATTTCACAACACGGAATCCATAAGAGCAGATCTTGCTCCTCTGGACAGAGACACTGTTCACCTCTGCTCTCTGGACCTGGACACCCCTTCCCAGGAGTAAGAATGAGGATACTGCACACTGGTTGGATGTTTAAAGATAAATTCTATTTACAAGAGCATACATACAAAAGGCAATCACGTAGAATAAGTACAAAACACTTTAAGCCCAAATTTGCCTTCTAGAATCCTGCCCACTTCCACGCTCAGTCAGCCTGAGGGCAGGCCGAAAGTGCTCTCCTCTGCTGGGGTCTGCAGTGCCTCAGCGGCTGCAGTGCCGCAGCTCAGTTCCCTGCCAGCCGCCTCCCCCACAAACCACCAGATAAGAATGGGCACTGCTCCTGGGGAGGAGGAACGGAAGGGAGACAGGCAGGGAAGAGAGGAGGGAGAGATCAGTCAGGCACTGCCTTTTAAGCTGTGATACTGGAAGACAGAATAGAACAACGGCATTGCAATATCCTAGGACGAATAGGTTCCTTTTAACTTCAAATTCAGTGCAAGGCCTATGCAGAGCAAGTGTGGCCAGGGAGCCCTCCTGCTTGTGGGTTTGGATGAGAGCATCCTGGGACACCTGTGTTGATAACAGCTACATTATTAACCTTGAATTACTCTTTCCTAAGGATGGCCGACAAGTTGCCCAAGGTCAACCTCCTGCTCCTGAAGCACTTGTTCCCCCTGCAAAAGTCAGCAGGAACACAGCCAGCAGCAGGCTGCCCGCTGGCAACCAGGCCATTTGCATGGGACCAAACCTCCTGAGCCCACATGAGGAGCACACACTGCCCCCTGACAGCCCAGAGCAGGTGACAGGCAAGATACACTGTGTTTACCAGATGGGTACAGCCTTCTGGGTCCATCCAAGCTTTGCTGTTCAGAGGCACCTGACTGTCTGTTCTCTTCAGCAAACACTTGTTGGGGAGCTCTCAGGAAGAGCAGCCCAATAGCTTTAGATTTCTATGTCAAAGCCAGGGTGAGGAGTGGGAAAGACTGTTTGACCTGGTTTCAGCCACCAAAGTGGAAACCAATGGTTTGCTGTGTTCAGATAATGCAGCTACTGGAGTTCTCCATTGACCATCAGGTAGAACTCTTTGAAGAGGAGAAGGTGGCTGGCCTTGAGGGTGCATGGGCTGAGGAGCTGCCAGCACCAGGGCCAGGAGAAGCAGAAACCACAGATGTACACAAGCCCACAAACTGCATGATAGCAAAAGCCTCCCCCCTCCCAGGGTGGGACTGCAGCTCTGCAGAAGTGCAGAGTAATCCTGACACACGTTAGCCATTGCCCTTAGTGTGGTGATCCCACCAGAACCGGCTTAGGTGAGCTGAGAAAACCCATTCAAGGGATCTGCCTTTCAGAGCTGAGGTAACAATTGGGCGAGTAGGTCCTTGCCACCTGTTTATTTCCACATTTCCATTGCAGGTGCTGCCAGTCATTTCTGAAAGCAAACAAGCAAAGAGCTTCTCTGAGGAAAGAAGGTTAAATGAACTAGTTTTGATTAAGAGTAGAATTGGTTTAAGGTGATGGTGGCTTTACCTCTCTAACAATACTGTTCAATGCAAAGGTTGCTTCTCAGGAGAAGGAGCACCAATCCAGCAGAAAGAGAAAACAGCTTTGAAGAGGAGCAGACAGCCAGGTAACAAAAGGCAAAAAGTGGAAATAAATCCCAGGGTGAGCAACTGAGAAAAGCCAGGTAGTGCAGGACAACAAGGAGGCCAGGTGTGTAACAGATCCTCCTGTCCAGCTTCCAAATGTTAACTCTGCTCTGAGTAGAGGAAATATTTCCCTGGTGCACAGATTTGGCCCCAGGGAGGAAGTATGTACCTGCCCTTGGGAGAACATGTCAAGAGAAAAATACCACTCCAGCACTGGCAGTTTTTATTTTGCACTTGCTAGTGGATGTAGCAGGATGCTGGAGCAGGACCCCAGAGAGGTACTGATTTCTTCTCACTGGTATCCAGTGCCATGACGTGTGTGGAAACAGTTTAAAGCTGCATCAAGGGATGTCCAGACTAGATATTAGAAAATGTTTCTCTGCTGGCAGGTTGGTCAAACACTTGAACAGTTTTCCTAGAGAGATGGTCATTATTTTTGCTTCATTTACCTATTTTGGAAGGTATCACACAAAAAAAGTAAAAGGAAGACTTCCCCAGCACATGTAGAAACACTGGAAAGGAGCTGTACATTCACAGTGAACAATGATGAATGATGATTTGAGTCCCTGCTCTCCTTCTGTCCTAGCTACCATTGATTTTAATGGAGCACAGTTGGACTATGAATTCTATCTTGGCAGAGGAAGTCCTTTCCTGGGAGTCCCAACCTAGATATTCAGCCATGTTAGAGGACTTTTGAACTCCCTCTGCCTCTCTGTGGCTGCCACTGAAATGCAAAGAAGGATTCAGAATGCAGAAATGGTTTTGTGGCCAGTATTTGGTGTTGAAATGTCTCTTAACATTGAGAAAATATTTGGCACATTATTAAAACTTCTCCGTTTCCTGTAAGAAATTGTTCCTGCAACTTGTACAAACTTCTTGGTTCCTATTGCTAGTCTTTGCTTTGCTTTTACTCTTGTTCAGTTTTACCCTCCATTCTTACTGCAGCCGAGCCCAGGTGGATATAGATTTGCACAGCAGCTGAGCCAAAAGCCTCCCCAAACTTCCATAATCTAAGTGATTACTCTAACAATACCAATCACTAATACCCAGCTAGAATTCTGCAGAAGAGACTATCAATGGGTCCTGAATTTCACATCAAAGCACAAGTTGATTGTCCTCCCCTAACCCTTGTCCCTAACTCCTGTTTGTTTTTTCTCCCCATCTTTCTTAAGGCAGCTTGAAGAGATTACTGAAGAATTGTCTTGTGTTGGACTTGATTCCTGTACACCTTCATGTGTACCTTAACGGCTCATCAGATTATTCTTCTGTTGACAAAAGTGTTATGTCAAGTGAACACCAACTGCACCCTCCTGTTTTAGTGTATTTTCCACATACTGCTGTGGTGTTTTCTTCCAAAGGTTTTCAGAACGTGTACATCGTTGTCCCAGGTTAGGGCAGATCCCTCCCCCAGGGAGAAATAAACTCACCACAACACAGACCCCTTTTTTGAAAGTCAGGGAAAGATGAAATTGTATTTCTAGTAGTATAAGTATAACAATGTAAAGAGAGATATTAACTAGAGAAGGCAAAAAACCAATACAATAACCTTAAGTGAGATGGGGGAGGGGTCAAACGGTGGCAAAGCAGCAGAAGCAGCAGCAGCCAAAACAGCAGCCGGGGAAGATAGGCAAAGCTGCAGCAGCAGAAGCCAGCGGGAGAAGGGGGAGAACAAACTGTGCTTCTAGACATTGAGCTCTTGATGCTCCAATGAAATTATATTAATTTATCTATTGTTGCCATTTATGTGGCCTATCCCTGGAATGTTCATCTCTCCCCTATGTCTGAGCTAGAGGATCAGCTCAAACGGCCACAATCATACACGAGCGCTCATTTGAAAGCAGAGAAACCATTTTTTTTCCTTATGGTTGTTTGTGTACTTTATCCAATGCACAAAGTTCTGAGAACAAAAATGGCCTCAAGCATTAGATACACATCCCTGCTGCTTCTCCCTCGTTGCTTTCATTTCACTACTTTGAATTTCTCCATGCAGAGGAGCAGAAATACTTTCCAAGGAAAATTGAATGGTTCTAGAGGAATGCAGCAGTTTATGCTCTTCCCAGGTGCAATTTTGGCCTGTGCTAGCTAGGAATCTCCTGATTCTCAGACACAGCTAAGGTATTCGAACACCTAGGAGTCCAGGTTTCATTCCAGGTGAACAGCCTAGACATCATCACCCTCTCAAAACAGAGTTTCCTGGGTAAGGTTTTACTTAGTCTTGACACTGAAGACCATGGGTGAGGGCTGTTTGATTTGCTAGTAAATATATGGCTGTTAATGGCTTTCCACCTCGCGTACTAAAATCGCCAGCCTTTGAAAGCAGTGGATGTCAGTCTCTGCAAGCTGAGGAGCAAACACAGTAGAGGCATTACCCTTCTTGCATGACAAATTAACCATCACATAAAACAATAGTGCTGCTTCCCTCCCTCCTTTAGATAGGTTTTGAAAAGGAAAAGCTTGTGCAGTTCAGTGCACGACAGCTTACAAGTATCTCTCTGCAGAATATCAGAAGCTTGGTAATGGAGATGCTTCAATGCATAAGAAATAGGGTGCTCACACATTAGAATGGCCAGCAATTGAAATCCTCTTCTCTCTGCATGTATTTTTGGGCACCGTGTGCTAGTCACATTGACTTTGAGCCTGAATTAGTGAGCTCCATGCATTAGGAGATGGGAACTGTCACTTGAAGAAGTTCAAATTTCCATAAAATCGATGGAAAGTATTAATCATAGGTGTCTGTATCTCACTCTGGAGGGACAGGACTCACACGTTAAGTGTCATACTACATATTTTCTGTCCCTAAGTGTTAGGGCATTGTCATTTAAAGGCCTTATGTATCTGTGCTTCCTTGAAAAGAAACGGAAAGATGTCCCTGGCAAATGTCTAAGGCCAGTACTAATACTTGGTTTCTTTGAAGTTTGTGTACCCATACCTGCCAACAGCCTTCATCAGGTACATGCATATTATATATTAGTATATATATATAAATGTAGATGAAATATATATGTATTAGATATATATAATACATATATATATGTTCCAGGTTAAGCCTATCTGGGGTGGGGGAGTGATCTGGAAACCTGAACTCCAAGTAGGCAGGGAAAGCTGTCCCCTCCAGGGGGGAGGAACCCCCAGAGCAAAGTTTATCCCACTCCCACTTCCTGTCCACAACCCTATTTAAGAGGCAGGCATGATTCTGTTTGCCCCCTTGGTCCCGCCTTTGCGTTTGGAACATCTTCTTGCTGCTGCTGTTCCTGATAACCATGTGGCCAGCCTAACCACATGGCCAACCCTGCTACCTTCTGCGTCCAAGGACTGTTCCCTTCCCTTCCATCTGTATAACCCTCCTTTACCTTAAATACATTTTATTTGTTGTGAAAAGTTCATTTTAACTTCAAAATCAGTGCAAGGCTGGTTCTTTGGGTGGTTTACCCTTTTACTCTTCTACCTAATTTTTCCATATGGGGAGAGGGGAGGCATCCTAAATTTTGTTCAGTTGGACTTGTGGGCTCCAGGAAGCTTAAACAGTAACAATATATTACATGTAGATGGAATAAGTTGAAATCTAAAGGCAAAATAACACAATCTCCACTAAAGTCTGCCACAACAAAGTTCATGTTGATTAACATTTGATGATTAATTTAGCTTATTGATTATTTTTTAACTCTAAATTTAGTCTGGTTCTTGCACTGCTATATCTTTTAATTTGCATTCTTCACTCTTTTTATTAAAACCCAGGGGAAGAAAAGTGAACCCAGTTTACGCTGCTTTACTAAAGCCACAACATGGGTGTGCTAGTTTGAAGCAGGCTGGAATGTTTTGGTAAGAAGAACTAGATAATTGGCTGAAAAAGGAAAACAATGGTTGTGTCTCCTTCCCTCATCAGTCCCTCTGAGAAGCATGGGAACAAGAAGTCAACATTAGATAACATTCTCCATTTTGTTTCTCACTCTGCTTTTGGCTTCACACTGAGCAACATCTCATTAACCTTGCTCCCACTAACCTTCCTTCTTAACCTCTTGGCTGCACCTCTATACTTTCTCAGGATTTGGGGTAAGGTTGAGAGGGGCAAGGGGAGGTGTTGGGGTGGTTTGAGAGCCCCTCATGGGGACTCAGGGAGGGGAGTTGTGCTTCTGTATTACTTTTCCTTTGTATATTTCTGTCTATAACTGTATATACTGTAAATATCTGCTTGTATATTGTGCTAGCTGTAAATAAATAGCTTCATTTATATTCCCAGAGTCCGTCTGAGTTAGCTGGGGCATTTATAAAAGTGTGGGGGGGTGGGTTACAGCCTAAACCACCACAATAGGTCATAAGCTCTAAAGACACAGCTAATGTTACCTCTGATAAATAAGTTACTGCCACTTGGTTGTGTTCCCAAATGAAATGAAAATTCCCAAGAATTTCTTTGTACTTGCTAAAAATAAACTACTCTTATTACTGTGGACACAGTGTAAGATTTTTTTTAATGTTGTTTTACAGTTTCTCAGCAGCTTTGGCTGTTTTCAGATGACTATATTTTAGAAACATTTACATGTATTACATTGGCAGACAATTGCATTTTAAATCTAAGCATATGGTGTCACATCCAGCTGTCAGCCAGTCACTAGCACTGACCCCCAGAGATCAGTGCTGGGCCAAGATCTCTAAATATCTTTATTGATTATCTGGACCAGAGGAATGAGTCCAGCATCAGTAAGTTTGCAGATGACACTGACTTAGGATCAGGTGTTGATCTGTTGGAGGGGAGGAGAGCACTGCAGAAGGACCTGGACAGGCTGCATGGGTGGGCAGAGGCCAATGGGATGAGATTTAACAGGGTTCTACACTTTGGCCACAACAACCCCAAGCAGCGCTACAGGCTGGGGACAGAGTGGCTGGAGAGCAGCCAGGAAGAAAGGGAACTGGGGGTACTGTTAGATAGTAGGCTGAAGATGAGGCAGCAGTGTGCCCAGGTGGCCAAGAGAGCCAATGGCATCCTGGCCTTTATCAGGAACAGTGTGGCCAGTAGGACAAGGGAGGTTGTTCTGCCCCTGTGCTCAGCACTGGTCAGGCCACACAGTATCACAGTATCACAGTATTACCAAGGTTGGAAGAGACCTCACAGATCATCAAGTCCAACCCTTTACCACAATGCCCAAGGCTAGACCATGGCACCAAGTGCCACATCCAACCTTGCCTTGAACTGCCCCAGGGACGACGACTCCACCACCTCCCCAGGCAGCCCATTCCAGTGCCCAATGACTCTCTCAGTGAAGAACTTTCTCCTCACCTCGAGCCTAAATTTCCCCTGGCGCAGCCTGAGGCTGTGTCCTCTTGTTCTGGAGCTGGCCACCTGAGAGAAGAGAGCAACCTCCTCCTGGCCACAACCACCCTTCAGGTAGTTGTAGACAGCAATAAGGTCACCCCTGAGCCTCCTCTTCTCCAGGCTAAACAACCCCAGCTCCCTAAGCCTCTCCTCGTAGGGCTTGTGCTCGAGGCCTCTCACCAGCCTCACCTTGAGTGCTGTGTCCAGTTCTGGGCTCCTCAATTCAAGAGAGATGTTGAGGTGCTGGAACGTGTCCAGAGAAGGGTGACAAAGCAGGTGACAGGCCTGGAACACAAACCCTATGAGGAGAGGTTGAGGGAGCTGGGGTTGTTTAGCCTGGAGAAGAGGAGGCTCAGGGGGGACCTCATTGCTGTCTACAACTACCTGAAAGGAGGTTGTAGCCAGGTGGGGGTTGGCCTCTTCTCCTAGGCAACCAGCAACAGAACAAGGGGACAGAGTCTCAAGTTGTGCCAGGGGAAGTACAGGCTGGATGTTAGGAGGAAGAGTGATTGGCATTGGAATGGGCTGCCCAGGGAGGTGGTGGAGGCACCGTCCCTGGGGGTCTTCAAGAAAAGCCTGGATGAGGCACTTAGTGCCATGGTCTAGTTGACTGGCTAGGGCTGGGGAATAGGTTGGACTGGATGATCTTGGAGGTCTTATCCAATCTGGTTGATTCTATGACTCTATTATGTTAAATCTTTGAATAATTCTTTCAATATTTCTTATCTTTGAGTTAACGTCACAAATGTTTTCACTTACTACCATATTCCATAAAAACACCACACACACACACACCCCCCATGTCATTTCAATTGTATTTCCCTTCCTGCTCTCACCAAACCCATATGTAATTTATCATGTCCCCTCTTATTTCAACAAATGTCAGCAGCTATGTGTGTAGATTTCTTTTCAATAACACATCTATTTTTAATTTTCATTTCATGCCTTCTTGGCAGCAAACCATAAACAGCTTATACAATATTTGGACACTCATTACTGTGATTCATATCACATGGTTTTAATCTGAACACAGCAAGTATTGAAAAAACAAAAAACAAAAAACAAAACAAAAAAAAATCCTAACATTTGTTGAAGCACTGCAGACAGAGGTAGAAGTTCGTTTTTCCCCCTGTGTAGTAAACATCATTTTTGTTACATTTGGCTTGGAATTCACTGTACCTTATCTCGGCCCAGTAGTTTAGTCTCTTGTAACTTACAGTAAGTACTGTAGCTTTGGGTTCATCTTGTCATAGAATCATAGAATCATAGAATCAACCAGGTTGGAAGAGACCTCCAAGATCATCCAGTCCAACCTAGCACCCAGCCCTAGCCAGTCAACTAGACCATGGCACTAAGTGCCTCAGCCAGGCTTTTCTTGAAGACCCCCAGGGACGGTGCCTCCACCACCTCCCTGGGCAGCCCATTCCAATGGGAAATCACTCTCTCTGGGAAGAACTTCTTCCTAATATCCAGCCTATACCTACCCTGGCACAACTTGAGACCATGTCCCCTTGTTCTATTCCTGGTTACCTGTGACTGTGGTTTCCTTATGGCTTCTTGAATCCCATTTGCACAAGATTATGCACTGAACATTGTGCAAAGAACATTGTCCTTCACATCAGGTACCAGAGAGGGTATCTTTCTCACTTAACAGTCACAGACAGGCTTTCAAGCAAACATCATAATACCACCATGTCCTGAATACTTCTACAGTACCTAGCTTTTGCATTATCCAGCTTCTGACTAGAGAGCTCTCTGACAGTAAACCCGTGCTTGTGTACATTGAAGCAGTCACTGGACGCTAGTTTGTAGGTTCTTCCAGCAAAGCAGGTTCACAAGAAAATCCCCACCCTGGAGTTGCAGCACTGTCTGTGGAATGCCCTGGAGCACACTCACAGAATGACCCCCTCTGGTTCAGCACAACGGAGTGAGCTTTGTGAGCTCTGTAATGTACTGGAAGAGGCACTGCATGCCTCACTAGTTTACAGCTACTG
Organism: Pogoniulus pusillus; assembly: GCF_015220805.1. Taxonomy (NCBI): domain Eukaryota; kingdom Metazoa; phylum Chordata; class Aves; order Piciformes; family Lybiidae; genus Pogoniulus; species Pogoniulus pusillus. Next base: position 24,628,337 of record NC_087266.1, read on the forward strand.
CACCAAGTGAGCAAAGGAAGCATCTAACTCCTTGCAAAAAAATCCCAAACCAACCAACCAACCACTTTTACGAGAGTCTACCCAATCAGCTTCAGTCAGAAGCAAAGAACTCATTGTGGGACTGACAGAGCAGAGTTCAGCTTTACTTGTATATACAGAATGTCTTGGACACTGGGAATCACCACCTAGTTAGGAACTTTGAAGTGAGGGTCAGGAGAATCTGTACATCTCCCCTGCCTATTCAAGGCTCCAGATCCCTCAGTTATTTTGGAAATAATCCTAGCACATATCCCACAACCTGCTCACATTTCCTACTGAGATTTGGGCTTTAGCTGTCCACCAGCACGTCACCTCTCTGGCTAAGCATCACACTTCAGGACAGCAAACTGAAGAACAATTCTTCAGCCTTCAAGAATCACTACCTGGTAAAAAAATCTCCTAAAGGAATATACAGCATTGCACCAGTTTGGTAGATGTGGCATATTCAAGGCATCATTTTCACTTTGAGCCCAACTTCCCTGCCAAGCAGGATCACCTAGTATAGTTCTCACAGGAATGCATCCAGGCAGGTTTTGAAAGTCTCTAGAGGAGACTCCACAACCTCTCCGGGCAGCCTGTTCCAGTGCTCTGTCACCCTCACTGTAAAGAAGTTTCTCCTCATGTTGAAGTGAAACCTTCTATGTTCCAGTTTGTAGCCATTGCTTATTGCTGCAGACCACTGAAAAGAGATCGGATCCATCCACTTGACACCCACCCCTCAGGTATTTATAGACATACATTTTACAGCACACAATGCTATATGCAAGCAAAGTTCATTCTGGTGACAAACTTTAGAGCATTTATCCACAGAAAACTTGGAAAAAAACTATGAAGGACAAGGAACTAATTCCAAGACTGCACACTATTAAACCACTTTGCCTTGAAAACAACCAACAGAAACCCACTTCAGATGTCACTCTTTAATGCAGCTCTGTTATTATGCAAGTCAGCCCTCAGTTTCCCTGAGACCCCAGTCCTCCACGAAGCTCTTGGATGCACTCGACAAAAATAAAATCAAGAACAATATCTGAAAAAAATTCTGCTGTTGCCTTTAAAAAGAAAAATTAAAAGAAAGAAAAAAATAGAGAGATTTCAGAAATTTAGGTAAAGTGAACTGGCACAGGGATAAAATACAAGCATTAAGGTAACTATGTCTGCTTGGTCCAGTAGATATGTGATGAGTAAAGAGCTGAGGGCATAAAAATTGGTAATCTGGAAGGTGTGCCAGTGAGCGTCCTTTTCTACCTGAGTAAGGATGCAAGAAGGAGTTCAAAGAGAGCTATAGACAAGGTTTTTTGCTTTGCTTTTTACTAAGGAATATACAGGGTCTTGGGGGGCTAGAAAGATGAAGAAACTGCTGCAGAGCAGAGTAACAAAAGTCTAGACCACCAAATAAATAGGAAAAAAATTCAGATAAAATTGGCAGAGGAATGACAGTGTGTTCACTGATCAAAAAACGTGTTTCATTAATTCTTTTAGGACTTCTCTGGCCCTCTGCTCACAACACAGTGCTTCACAGACATGCCTGCCCTTGGAGCCTGGGTTACAAGTTGCCACTTTAAAGCTACTGAGCTCTCGAGCTGCCAGCTGCTGCAAGCTCTGTCCTTATATAAAGCAGGTCAGCAGGAGGACTGAGGCAAATCTCTTTCTGGGGCACATTTGCACTCCTGTTCTAGCCCATCTCACAGCAAAGTGGACAAACACTGGGGAGATACTGCCATCTCCTGTAAATCCATAAAGGCGAACAGAGAGCTTGCAGTGCTGCATGGATTTAAAATTACATTAAAGATTATGCTTAGTTAAAAACACAGCCTGAAACAAGTGAGTCACTTTTTATTTGAACTGATGAGTAAATGGATGTATAGCTGATTATCCCTAAGAAGCACTTCAGAAAAGAGAGATGGTCCAAAGCAATAAGGTGTGCAGATAGCACTCATAAATAAGAGCAGAGCAAAAGGAGCGTTTATAAATTAGCTGACACACACCCTACAGAAGTATGAAAGCAGCAGGCTGGCAAAACAAGAAAAGGCTGAGCCTCTGTGTGTACCAAGGAGTCTTATAAGCACGCCATCTCCATGCAGCTGCCTTTCACAGCAAGATGTTTCCCTGCATGCACTGAGTGCTTTATCCCACTGGAAGTGCATGATAAATATCTTCTTTCAGCAAGGCATAGGAAGGCTTGTGAATACTGACTGATCTCTGCCCGTGTCTTCTGCTCGGAAGAACTCAGTGGGTTTGTCCACACACATCTCACACAGAGAGTGAGAGTGGTGAGCTCACCTCACCTCACCACTGGCTATGATCTCTGGCCATCATTATTGCTTTCGTTTGCCATTCCAGCAGTTGAATAAGCTGATTCCTGTTACCTGGAGCAGGCAGCACTGTCAGGCTGGACTATGACAGCTGAAGGTCTAATCACAGGCAGTGAAAAAGGTCTCCAGCCCTTCACAAATGAAACTTTCACCATTTCTGCTGCCTTTCCAGGCAGTGTCTGTAGTCAACTGCACTCTGCTAGGCAGCAGCCTTGAAATATTCACCGATGAGGCTGTGAAAAAAGGTTGACAACAGCTGTGCGAATCGTTCATCACAAAAAGCACAAATGCTGGTTTTATTGCTCCTTTCAGACCAGGTGACAGCTCCAATCCCTCAAGCTCTATCTTTCACAATTCTGATTAATTTTTATGCACAAACAATATGCAAAGATCAGTATTTGATATTGAAAATTCAGGCTGGCTCTGCATGTGGCTCTGTCTCTCCTTCTTGACAGGGATGGCATTCCATGTGGTTTTCAAGCATGAGCAGTAGGTAATTCATCTAATTCATCCTTTTAACTAGCTAATGTTCAAATTCTGTTTAATTAGACTATTTAACCAGAAGTTTAAAAGGTACTTCTTTGGATTTGTGTTTCAGTAATAGTAACAAGTGATGCTCTCCAGCTGAGTACTTTGTGACCCACCAAGGAGCCTGCTTGCTTGGCATCTGGGAGTCCATCCTGAGAAGATGGCCCTGAGGAAAAGCTCAGGCACCCAGCATCAGCTAAATGGCTCTGCCTGTCCAAGTCCCACAGATGTGGCAAGTCTGAAAGCCTCCACTTTTTAAGCAGCAGTATTTCTTCTCCCCTATCACTACATTTGCTTCAGCCACACAGGCAGGAGGTGGAGCCAATGGACCCCAGCAGGACCCAAGAGAGCCTGGACAAACCCACACGGGGCATCAAGCAGCCATGCCTCCTCAGCCCTCTGTGCCTCAGCCACAGAGCATATCACAGAATCATAGAGTGGCTTAGGTTGGAAGGCACCTTAGAAAACATCTACTCCAGCTTCCCTGCCATCTCAGCTAGTTGTGGCTGCTCATCCAGCCTGGCTTTGAACCACCCCCAGGGAGGAGGCATCCACAACCTCCCTGGGTAGCCTATTCCAGAGTCTCAGCAACCTTGTACTGAGGAAGTCGTTAGGATCCAGTCTAAACCTACTGTCCCTCAGCTTAAAACCATCCCTTCTTGTCCTATTGCTAGACACCCTTAAGAAAAGTCCCTCTTCAGCCTTCATGTAGGCTCCCCTCAGGTATTGGAAAGCAGCTATAAGGTCCCTCCAGAGTCTTTTCTTCTCCAGGATGAACAACCCCAGCTCCCTCAGCTCATCCTCATAGCAGAGGTGTTCCAGCCCTTGAATCACTTTTATGGCCCTCCTCTGGACTCATTCCAACAGCTGTGTCCCTATGCTGGAGACACCAGAATTGGAAGCAGTATTCAAGGCAGGGTCTCACAAGAAAAGAGTAAAGGAGAAGAATCACTTCTCTTGACCTGCTGGCTGCACTCCTCTTAGGCAGCCTAGGATATAATTTGCCTTCTGGGCTGCATGAGCACACTGCCAGCTCATTTTGAGCTTCTCATCAGTCAGTACACCCAAGCCTCTTTCTTCAAAGCTACTTTCAACCCACTCTGCACCCAGCTTGGATTTGTGCCTGTGAATGGCACAGCCTAGATGCAGGACCTTGCCCCTTTGCTTGTTGAACCTCATGCAGTTGTCCTTGGCCCACTTCTCGAGCCCATCAAGATCCATCTGGATGGCATCCCATCCCTCAAGTGAGTCCACCACAGCACACAGCTTGGTGTTGTCAGTAAAAATACTGAGGGTGCACTCAATGCCACTGTCCATGTCACTGACAAAGATACTATGATATGGTATGATATGGTATGATCATATTATCTTATATGCTACTTGTTCAGTCAACTATAAGAACAAGGCTGAACTGTGGATTAGATTAACAGTCTGCTGATGAGCAGTTCTGTCCAATTTGCTGTACCGTTATAAGCATAGTCAGGTATATGAATTCTAGAGGATTCCCTCTGTACTTAGTGCTTGCCACTCTTCACCTCACCTAAGCTTTGGAACTTAATCATTGCTTCAGCAATGGAGGCTTTCACCAGCATAGCACAGCACTGCTGAAACATCACTTGTACAGTGTGACTTCCAGACAGCTGCTGCAGTTGCATAATGAAACAAAGAAGGAAAGAAGCTTATGAAAAAGACAGGAGGAACACTTCTGAAGCATTATTCCTGAAACAGTGATACACTAAGACACAGCTTAAAGTACTGATGCTGATATTTGGAATTGCAGGAATCATATATCGGAGTTGTAGCGAAAGAATCAGTTGCACACAGAATTACAGTTAAGTGATCAAGAAGCAATTCAACCTGGAATGACTCAGGCTGTGAAGCAAGGCCATATGAGCTATAAGGGAAAAAATGCAGCACATAACAAATCCAACAGAGACTGTTTTCTCTGACCATCCTTATCAGCTACAAAGGACTACATCACAGAAGTCCCTACGGCATTGTGTCTCTTATCGTTTTCTTGCACATAGCAGAAGTAAATAGGCAATGAACTAACTATTACATCTTGCTGCTTCCAATTTCAACTGAAGGCAAAACCAGCTTAGGTTTCATTACTATTAATTGAGGTTTAAAGTTCCTTTGACAGGACGATAAAGGAGGTTAGCCACCTCAACACTCAGGGGAATCAGGAGATTCACTTGTTAAGCCTGATGTTATAAATGCTTTATTTAAAACTTCGCATTGGCTTTCGTGGAAATGGTTAAGTGGTGATTGTGCTGGTTTGAGGATAATTGGAATATTTTAATGAGAAAAATTAGATTATAGGCTGTGAAAAGAAAACAATGGTGATGTCTACTTCACTCATAGGCTTGCTGAGATGTATAAAAACGAGGACACAAACATAGGTAAGACAGTGTCTCTGTCTGTTGGAGTGCATGTTTCTCTTCTGCTTGGATCTGTGTAACCCAACTAATCTTTATGATTCTAACCTCCCTTGCTGATCCCCCAAACTCACTTTGCACATAAGGCAAACTCTGGGATAAGTTAAGATGTGGAAAGAAGGTGGAAGGGTGGTTGGGATCTCTTCCTGGAGACTCTGGTTTCTGGGAGGGTGTTGTGTTTTCTGTATTACTTTTAACTTGTATCTTTCTGTATATAGCTGTTAATATTGTAATATATTGTAAATATCTGCTTGTGTATTGTGCTAAGCTGTGAATATAAAGCTTCATTCCTTAACTTCCAGTTGGCTGAGTCTAGTCTGAGTGATTTCATAAGTGTAGGAGGGCAGGTAACTCCCAAATCATCAGAGTAATCTAGTCTTTTGAGGCATGGTGAGCATTTATTTGAGTGTACTTTTGACATCTCTGAAACTTCTGAAAACAATTAAAGGGAATTATATTATTCTTCCTCAGAAATCACTCATACATATATGGTATTTTCAGCACTTTCCCATTTACTTAAAGCAGTGTTATATTTAGGTTTTCAAACATGGATATCATAGATAAATTCATGTGGCCCGGACAGGGGCACTCTGTGCTGGGTTAAGAGCTGGCCAGAGGGCCAGGCACAAAGAGTGGTGGTGAATTTCAGTACCACATCCAGTTGGCAGCCCCTCAATTTAGGAAAGGTGTTGAGATGCTCAAACGTGTCCAGAGAAGGGCAACAAGGCTGGTGAGGGGGATGGAGCACAAGCCCTGTGAGGAGCTACTGAAGGAGCTGGGGTTGCTCAGGCTGGAGAAAAGAAGGCTCAGAGGAGACCTTGTTGCTCGCTACAACTACCTGACAGGAGGTTGTAGCCAGGTGGGGGTTGGTCTCCTCTCCCAGGCACCCAGTGGCAGAATGAAGGGACACAGCCTCAAACTGTGCCAGAGCAGGTTTAGGCTGGATGTTAGAAAGAAGTGAGGCTACAGTGAAGCATGGAAACAAGTAATTTTCCCTGCATATGGAAGGAGTTATTAAAAGGGTAAAGCATGACACTGCAGATGGAATGATGCCATAGTATGCCTGAGGTCAGGCTCGTATTATTTGAGCAAAAAAATTACCTGATGACAACACTCTGGAATGTCTCCTTTGCAAGAAGTGCTAACTTGGTAGTGTAGCCATTATCTCAGAAAACTCCATAGTGTGGATGTCACCAGGTAGGATTTTAACTACAGGTAAAACATGGTTTCTTGTGAAAGGTTACAGCTCTTTGGGGCATTGCCTGCAAATGTGCTAGCATATTGAAACTGTTGGAGGGAGTTAAGTTGAATTAATGTATACCTGACACGAGTTTGAGAAAAAAAATGCTCATCCACAAACCAACATTTTTAATGCTTTCTCTTTAAAGTCTCTAAGTTCTAGTCACATCAGAAGAACATGACAAATAACATTATGTGAGAAAATAGAGTGCTCTGGTAAGCTAGAAACCATGCATGAGAAAATGTCCTGCTCACACTGCTATTGCTGCCATAGTTATAGTCTCTGTAGTGCTGCCTGCACCATGGATGCTTTTCTTTTCTGGGGTTCCCTACAGCTTGGCAATGGAGAATGAAGGAAACATCTGTTTTCTATTTTTAAAAGACTGAATGCATTTAAAAAACTGAAAGAGAGTCAATTTCCCCCTGTGACAGTTCAGCTACTTTCCTGATGCCAGTTCTAATTAGCCAACAAATAGAATATTACTAGAAATACAGGGCTGTTGCACACAGAATCATGAGATATAGCCCTGGCCCGATCCAGCAACATGAAAAATGAGGAAGTGATTAGTGGCAGCCAACACAGCTTTACCAAGGGTAAATTGCCAAACAAATCTGGTGGTTTTCTGTGATAAGGTCACAGTGCTGCTGGACAAGTGCAATTGATGTCATCTGCCTGGACTTGTGCAAGTAATTTGACAGCGTGAGCCAGAAATGTGCACTTGCACCCCAGAAAACCAACTGTATCCTGGGCTGCATCAGAGAAGCATAGCCAACAAGTTGAGGGAGGTGATTCTACCTCTCTGCTCTGCTGTTTTGCAGCTAGTGATCTGCAGCTGATTGCATCTCAGTCCTCCGAGCAGACAGCTTGCTGAGTACACACTAGGAACAGGATGCCAAGAAACTGCAAGGACATTTACCAATGTTATTTCATTTTTTCTGTGATTGCCACATAATTCTGTGTGACTTGTTTTCTCAGTTGTATTGGTCATTTGTATGTGCTGAATCTAAGTGTTACCATCCCTCCTCTTGGGCTAGGATTTCTTTAGGTGCCCGGGAGGGTGGTATGGGGAAAACAGAAACAGAGACAAAAGGTGCAAGACATATATGTAGTTTTACTCTGGTAGCCAAGAGCCTCCAGATCTTTCCAACAACTTTATCTTCAATCACCTTCCATGTTGCAATGCTGGTAAATCACAGTCACAAAATGCTAGAGGTTGGAAGGAGGGACCTCCAGAGATCATCGAGCCCAACCCTTGTGCCAAAAGCAGGATCACCCAGGGCAGTCCAAACTGGAACACAACCAGGCAGGTCTTGGAAGTCTCCAGAGAAGGAGACTCCACAACCACCCCGGCAAGCCTGCCCTACACTGTTTATAACAATACACAAGTAGAAGCTACAGTATGTCACTTCTACAGGTTTTCCAAAATTAAGACTTTTCAGCTCCTGCACAATTTCTTATGCTTAGTAGTTCCTGAAGCTTTACAGAAAAGCAAAGAAATTATTTTCAGTGTAATTAACTCATGGATGCTAACTTCTCAGGCTGTGAAAAGTTATTTAATGAAATAGATTTTTTTCCTAGTAACTCATAAAGGGCAGGCTGTAGTGTAATCACAATAAGGAACTGAAACAGAAGGTTTATTACTGCACTGCAAAGATTTTTTTTTAATTGCCAGCCAGTTAGAGATAGAAAATAAACACTAGAGAATATATTATTTGTTCTGTAGCCACCCTGTTACAAAGGAGCATAACATGCCAGGACTCCGCAAACCCTGCAGAATCAAGATGAGTCATGACAGCTCACAGAAGTCCAGTTCTGAGCTCCTCAATTCAAGAGAGATGTTGAGGTGCTGGAATGTGTCCAGAGAAGGGCAACGAAGCTGGTGAGGGGCCTGGAACACAAACCCTATGAAGAGAGACTGAGGGAGCTGGGGTTGTTTAGCCTGCAGAAGAGGAGGCTCAGGGGGGACCTCTTTGCTGTCTACAACTACCTGAAGGGAGGCTGTAGCCAGGTGGGGGTTGTTCTCTTCTCCCAGGCAACCAGCAACAGAACAAGGGGACACAGTCTCAAACTGTGCCAGGGCAGGTTTAGGCTGGATGTTAAGAGGAAGTTCTTCACAGAGAGAGTGATTGGCATTGGAATGGGCTGCCCAGGGAGGTGGTGGAGTCACTGTCCCTGGAGGTGTTCATGAAAAGCCTGGATGAGGCACTTAGTGCCATGGTCTAGTTGACTGGATAGGGCTGGGTGCTAGGTTGCACTGGATGATCTTGGAGGTCTCTTAGAACCTGGTTGATTCTATGATTCTATGATTCTATGCAGAATTTCAATGTATTAAAGTTTACTAAATGCTCTATTTAAAATTAACTGGAAGTATAGCAACTATAACTATTTTTAAATCACTATGTTTTGTTATCACTGAAGGAAATGCTTTTCAATATTTGGGAGTTTTTAACATGAAAATTAGTCCATAATGTTTTCAATAGTTGGGTTAAGAAATATGGTTAATAAAACCCATAGGACTCACCTTTTTATTGCACATATTGCTTTCATTGTCACAAATTTGACTACCAGATACAAAAGCTGGAAACAGTTTCTTTCCAAGGAAACCCTTACTATGTTTCTTATTTACACACCGAGAAATGTATCTTTCTTTATTTTTTAACTGCTAGGAAAAAATATACATATCCACCTTACCAATATTTCAGATGGCTTCAGATTACACACCAGGAAATGTATTTATCTTTCTTTATTTTTTAACTGCTAGGAAAAAATATACATATCCACCTTACCAATATTTCAGATGGCTTCAGATTGCATACCATGAAATGTATCTTTCTTTGTTTTGAACTGTTAGGGGAAAATATGCATATCCACCTTACCAATATTTCATATGTTTTTTTCCTATGTACTGCCCATCAACAGTAAGCAATAAAGTTTGAAGAGATTTTGCCATGAATTATCTTGGTTTAACAGCAAACCCATTGTAGCCAGGTGGGGGGTGGCCTCTTCTCCCAGGCAACCAGCAATAGAACAAGGGGACACAGTCTCAAGTTGTGCCAGGGTAGGTATAGGCTGGATATTAGGAAGTTCTTCACAGAGAGAGTGATTTGCCATTGGAATGGGCTGCCCAGGGAGGTGGTGGAGGCACCATCCCTGGAGGTGTTCAAGCAAAGGCTGGATGAGGCACTTAGTGCCATGGTCTAGTTGATTGGATAGGGCTGGGTGCTAGATTGGACTGGATGATCTTGGAGGTCTCTTCCAACCTGGTTGATTCTATGATTCTATGATTCCCTTTAGCCAAAGAAGAGAAGCTCAGAACACTCCAAAGAGGGAGAGAAGCTAAGCTGAATGGGCACTCCAAGGCAGTGCAGCCTTCATACTGAACAGGTTCCAACCTAAAAGTCTTGGATAAACACAGGTAAGAGCAAAAATCATGGGGAAGGAGACGTATCACAGAAATCTTTCCTGTGTGGGCAAGTCCTGCGTTTCAAGGGGTACAGAAATGTGAAGATAAAGACTGAGCAGTTCCCATCTTGCTCTGTGCCTTTAAACGTGTGTGCAAATGCACAGGTTCAGTATGGCAGCCTCGGGGATGCCACAGGACACAGTCACGCCTGGGCAACCCGCATCTGCGGCGTGATTCTGGGCAAAACATCTGTAGTGCAAAGCGGGTATTAATTACAGGCCGTTCAGTTCCAGGTATGCACTCTGCCCTTCCTAGAACTTCGGAAAGAGTGGGAAACATCGCTGGATTACAAACCCGGCTGCCAGGCCAGGGCTGTTTCACCTGCCGAAAGCGCCCCTCCGCTGCAGCCGCTGGGCGGATGGGTGGTGTTTTAGCGCCCTCTGATGGCTGCCGACAGGCAGCTCCCTTTGCTTCTCGTCCCTCCCGGGAGAGTCGCCGAGTCTGCCAGCCAGAAGGAACCCTCACACAACGATCCTCACACACCAAGAGGTGTGGAAAGTAGTTGTACAGCATCCTGGGCATGCCGAAGAAACAGAGCTGGCATACTGCTGTGTGGCAATAAGCTTATTCAAACCAGAGATGCCACTGTAACTGATGCTAGTTAGCCAAACTGGCTAAAATATTAGTGACTGAAAGGTCAGCACTTCAGTAAGTCTGGATTTATATGCTCAGAAGAGATCACAGTATCACAGTATCACCAAGGTTGGAAGAGACCTCACAGATCATCAAGTCCAACCCTTTACCACAGAGCTCAAGGCTAGACCATGGCACCAAGTGCCACGTCCAATCCTGCCTTGAACAGCCCCAGGGACGGCGACTCCACCACCTCCCCGGGCAGCCCATTCCAGTGTCCAATGACTCTCTCAGTGAAGATGTAGCTGAGAGAATAGGTAGCTTTAACAGAGTTCCAAACCTTTAATACCACCAGACATCCTATGCATGACAAATTCAAGGAAAAAAATATTTAAATCCAGGCTCTTAAGCCTTTTAAAATTTTGGGTTTATGATAAATTACTGTCCACAGAAGCTATAAGACTTCTTCAGTGAGTAACCACTTCTCAGTGTCAGGAAGGGATTTACAGTCCAGACCTTAATAATACCAGTGCAGAGTAGTGCTCAGTTGAGTCGTTCAGTTCTGACAGCAAAAGCCTCAGATATTATAAATGTGACCATCAATCATATTTGTGTCATACAGCTACTGAGCATGAATTATAGTGTGATTCACTTCTCACCCAGGGAACAGAATAACCTCATAACAGATCTGTTCATTTCAAAGACAGATTCAGGGATGTTGTTTTCCTGTGGAGCAGCATGGGTAAGGAGTCTGTCACCATAGTCAATGCAGGAACCCTAAATGAATCATAGGATCATAGAATTAACCAGGTTGGAAGAGACCTCCAAGATCATCCAGTGCAACCTAGCAGCCAGCCCTATCCAGTCAACTAGACCATGGCACTAAGTGCCTCAGCCAGGCTTTTCATGAACACCTCCAGGGATGGTGACTCCACCACCTCCCTGGGCAGCTCATTCCAATGCCAATCACTCTCTCTGGCAACAACTTCCTCCTAACATCCAGCCTAGACCTGCCCCGGCACAACTTGAGACTGTGTCCCCTTGTTCTACTGCTGGTTGTCTGGGAGAAGAGACCACCCCCCACCTGGCTACAACCTCCCTTCAGGTAGTTGTAGACAGCAATGAGGTCCCCCCTGAGCCTCCTCTTCTCCAGGCTAAACAACCCCAGCTCCCTCAGCCTCTCCTCATAGGGTTTGTGTTCCAGGCCCCTCACCAGCTTTGTTGCCCTTCTCTGGACAGGTTCCAGCACCTCAACATCTCTCTTGAATTGAGGGGCCCAGAACTGGATACAGTACTCAAGGTGTGGCCTGACCAGTGCTGAGTACAGGGGGAGAATAACCTCCCCTTTAGATTCATTTATAAACCTAACACCTAGTGACATGGTTTGGGTAGAGTTTATACATTTCACAAACAAACAGTAGCTAATTTGCACTGTTGCTTTAATGCTGCTCACCACTGAGGTCGCTACATGGATGTGAACAATCCACATGCCCCAGTTTTGCTGGGACAGAATCATAGGTTAGCTGTGGGCTGAAGGCCATTAGCAATTTTGAGTCAGGCAGAGCAGCTGCTCTGGGTCAGCTCACAGGTATCCTGTACCATACACTCAGTACAAGCAGGGAAGTTTGCTGAGAAGAGGGAGATTTCCACTTGGGTTCCTCCTCTTCCTTGGGCTACTCCTGATTCTGCTCTTGAGGTCATTTAGTGTGACTGCTGTACTTTTGCTGGGCTGAGCATAGTTTTATATACTTTGTGTTGGTACCAGGATTTTAGTTTCATGGAATCTATTTTCATCCCAATTCACAGTATCACAGTATCACAGTATCACCAAGGTTGGAAGAGACCTCACAGATCATCAAGTCCAACCCTTTACCACAGTGCCCAAGGCTAGACCATGGCACCAAGTGCCACATCCAACCTTGCCTTGAACTGCCCCAGGGACGACGACTCCACCACCTCCCCAGGCAGCCCATTCCAGTGCCCAATGACTCTCTCAGTGAAGAACTTTCTCCTCACCTCCAGCCTAAATTTCCCCTGGCGCAGCCTGAGGCTGTCCTCTCGTTCTGGTGCTGGCCACCTGAGAGAAGAGAGCAACCTCCCCCTGGCCACAACCACCCCTCAGGTAGTTGTAGACAGCAATAAGGTCACCCCTGAGCCTCCTCTTCTCCAGGCTAAACAACCCCAGCTCCCTCAGCCAGGAGGTCCTTTTCCTGATTCCACTTCTCCACTGGGAAAGGTTCATTGGGTGATAGAACAACTGCTATAGTCTAGCCCTAGACACTGGCTAAGTGTAGACACACAGTGGTTTTAAAATTTTATGGCAACAATTAGTGCAGTTCATCAAACATCTCTTCAACCTGCAGTATGAATCTATCAAGCTGGGCTTTTTTACAAGGAACATCTGATATAAAACCAAGTCTTTCTTTTCCTGGGTAGAAAATACTAACGGAAAAGAATGCTTATGAAAACTTAGATTTCTGCACAGGAAAATAATTGTGTGTGTGTGTGTGTGTTTTGGTGTGTACCTTTGACATGGATTTGGAACTCCCCACACACACAATACTGAAATTTATCAGACTAGCTCAGATGGCTTGGAAGTAAGATGAAGCTGTATTTACAGCAAAGCTAAATGTACAAGCATATATACACAATATATTTACAATTATATTCAAATTTGAAATAATACAGAGATCTAAATTCCTTCCCTGACAAAAAAAAAAAAACAAAAACAACTGCTCAGAGGGCTCAAAGCTACCTCCTCTTTCTCCCTCTACTTTCCCAGACAGACAAACAAAATAAGCAGCAAAGCTTATGCTGTTTTCTGTTAGCCAAGATTAATGGAAAGATATTAGAATGGAGTTAAGAGAAAGTGAATAGATCCAGCAAGACAGATCAGAGTGGGAGAAAATAATTACATTTTGGCTTTTTACCCCTCTCAGCAAGCCAATGAGTGATACAAACTTCATCATTATTTTCTTTTCCCAACCAATGATCTAATTTCTGTCATTAAAATTAGCCTCAAACAAGCACAATCTTCAAACAGGATTGAGAAACAGAAGGACTTCTCTCTGCCTTTCTCCAAAATTTTTACTAAGTGTTCATGATTCGTTTTATTTGGTTGTTTCCTTTCGTTGATATGTCAACTTAACAACAGCTGTGCTTCCACTCATTTTGCACTCAACAATATTTCAGTGATATTTGAAGCTAAGTAAAACAAACCAGCCTGCTTGATCTCAAAGTAACCTGGGACCAGTCACAATAGGATCAAAACAAATATATATTCTGTTATTACCTTGTTGGGCAGGGGAAATTAACTGATGTGAGATGATATTTCCCAAAATTAATATTGTTTATTAATTTTGCTGTACAGAACTCTCGCCACCCCCGGCACTAATTTTAACAATATTTTGGTTCTTACACAGTTATGGAAACATTCTGTGGATAATATCTGCATCTAGTATAACCAGCAAAATAGATAAGCATTAATTGAACTGGAAGAGACAATTCCCATGGTCAAATGCCACTTGCAGTCAAATGCGCTGTTTGCCCAGTAGATGGGCTCAAGCTCTTTCTGCTCTATGGCAGAAGGCAGGAGAGAATTACAAAAAGGCATTTAAGCATTTAGTCACAGATTATTAGTCCAGACAATGCCCAAATGCTTTCAGGGAACTCGGTCTTGTTGGATGTTGAGGCTTGAATCTTCCCAGCTTCTGGGGAAAGGATGCAGACAATCTCTGACCTTGTTCTCCTGGCTTCTTCTGGATGATCTGTATATATGTCCAGGAATTCTGAGCAGGACCTTCAGGTGCAGCAGGCAGGATGTCCTGCAGTCTCAGCACAATGTCACGCTGGCCACACAGGCTGATTGTGTGCAGACATCCAGGGTCTGCTCCTGGTAACTCGCAGCAGTGGAGTTTACCAGGCAAGCAATAAGGCAGTGTGCAATAGCAGCAGGGCTGGGCACAGCAGAGAGAGCACAGCAAAGAGCAGGGAAGCAAAGCAGGGAAGCAAAAGCAGGTTGTTCACCTGCCTATCTCCTTTTATCAATGTGGGCTGAGATTAATTGCCCTTTGGACACAGAATAGCCAATCAGGATGGCAGTTAGCCAAACTTTACCATATTAGGCAAAGCCATAGGCTCACTTTTCCCTAACTTGGGAAAAGCACAGGCCTTGCACTAAGCAGGCACAAGCTAAGTTTGTGTACTTTACACTACAGGACCCTGGGCCAGACTCTGGCTCCAGCTCCTTTTGTGTCCATTTCCTGCACTTGCCTCTCTGGTGGAGCAGGAGAACATGCCTAGGCAATGCAGGACATGTCTAAGCCTATTTTGGGCCTATCAGGCCTACCACAACATGCCTGAAATGTGCCTTTATTGTGTGTGTTACAACAGACTCAAGCAGTACTGATTCAACAACGGTGATGTCATGGAAGTAGAGATCAAGGATGATCAGGTTGAGTCCCTATGGGTAAGAATTAAGGGGAAGGCCAACAAGGCTAACATCCTGGTTGGAGTCATAGACCACCCAAGCAGGAAGAAGAGGTTGATTTATTATTCTTTAAGCAGCTGGAGGCTTCCTCAAGATCACCTGCCCTTGTTCTTGTCCAAGACTTAAACATGCCAGACATCTGCTGGCACTTTAACACTGCTGCAAAGAGGCAGTCTAGAAGGTTCCTAGAGTGTATGGAGGACCACTTCTTATCTCAGCCATTATGTGAGGCTACCAGGGGGGCAGCCCTGCTTGATTTGCTGCTCACAAATAGAGAGGGGCTGGTGAGAGATGTGGTGGTCGGAGGCTGCCTGGGGACCACGAAATTATAGGTTTTTCAATATATGGTGAAACCAGGAGGGGCAACAACAAAACCTCCATGCTGGACTTCCAAAGGGCAGACTTCGGCTTATTTAAGGAACTAACTCAGAAAGTTCCTTGGGAAACAGCCCTTAGAAACCAAAAAAGAAAGAACTCTTGAAGGCGCAGGAGGAGGCTGTCCCGTTGTGTGTGCTGGAAGATGAGCTGACAAGGGAGGCAGCCAGACTGGATGGGCAAGGAGCTTCCAAAGGAAATAGAGAAAAAAAAAGAGGTTGCATCACCTTTGGGAAAAGGGGAAGTATCTCAGGAAGAGTTCAAGGGTGTTGCTAGGTCTGTTAGGAAAAAAAAAATAGAGAGGTAAAAGCCCATTTAGAACTTAGGCTGGCCACTGCTGTTAAGGAGGATAAAAAATGTTTCTGTACATATATTAATGGCAAAAGAAGGGGCAAGGACAACCTCCACACCTTATTAGATGCAGAGGGGAATATAGTAAAAAAAGATGAGGAAAAGGCAGAGGTGCTTAACATCTTCTTTGCCTCAGTCTTCAATAGTGGGACAGGTTGTCTCCAGGACAACTGGCCTCCTGAGCTGGCAAATGGAGGGACCAGTATAGTATAGGCTGACCAGGAGGTATAGGCTGGATGTCAGGAGGAAATTCTTGCCAGAGGGAGTGATTTGCCATTGGAATGGGCTGCCCAGGGAGGTGGTGGAGTCGCCGTCCCTGGAGGTGTTCAGAAAAAGCCTGGATGAGGCACTTAGTGCCATGGTCTAGTTGACTGGCTAGGGCTGGGTGCTAGGTTGGACTGGATGATCTTGGAGGTCTCTTCCAACCTGGCTGATTCTATGATTCTAAGAGACTTTCACTAAATCAGCTTTAAACAGTGCTAAAATCTGTCTTATTACAGAGGAGAGCTTTTGCACAACTTGGGCATTTGCAGAGAATGTTTCCATTTTTCTGCTTTAAACAAAACTTTTCTTGCATAGTCACTGAAACAGGCAATATTCTTTGCTTGCACTATCAACAATTGTTTCATTAAAGCACATCAAATAATGGTGACACAATTGAGAAGTGTGCATGTTGTGTGAACCTAGCTGATCCTCAGCAATGTATGCTGTGGTTTGGCTGATTATTTGCTACTCAGAAATCTATGGTGAGAAACAGGGGAAATTTAGCAGTAAGTAGTGAATGAGCAAATCCACCATAGGCAGAAATTTGAAGGTGGAATTGAAGATGGCAGAAACCCCCTGCTTTTATAGCATTATTGCTTTGAAAGAGAAGCTTCCACCTTTATCTATCTCTTCATCAGCCAAAGCACTGTCTGTGGGGTAGTAAATCATGAGTCTCACTGACCTGCAGACGACAAGAATGGATGTGGATACACAGCAGATGACACTGATATTTGTGTGTCAGCTTTAACAGGAAGTGTGTCAGGCATGACTGCAGCCACCCTAGCAATAAATAACCTATGCTTTATATAAGAGCAAATTAAGACACACTAAAATGAATTTAGAGACTCAAAGAGAAAATTAAAAGAGCAAGCCCTTTCTGTTTGGATAATAGCTGCTTTCTTGTCTGCAAGAGCAATTAACTGAATACTGAGAGCAAAGAGAGACTCAGTACTCATTTTAAGCTCTGATTCCCCACATGCATTCTGCTGTAGCTTTGCTTCTCTTGAGAGGTCATGGACATGCTCAGTAATTTAAAAGGTACTGTCAAGCCATACTGAACTGATATATATACTTTGAAAAAATGCTTTTCCTGTCCCTGAATGAATACAGGAAAAAAACTTCTCCCAGTCCAACCTTCGTTGTAATACCTGACATGTGAAAAATTGAGTTCAACCTGGAAATGCTGGCATTGCCATTAAGGACTTTGATGAAAGCAGAAAACTCTCAGAGACTAATTGTAACATTCAAAATGCCAACATATAAGGATCAGTTCAACCAGCATAAGGTACCTATTTTTATCCACATTGTGGATTCCAATAAAAGCCTTCAGAAAAGCTAGTCCAAACCCCTTCATCCCGCTTTGAAGTTCTGTAGAAAGAGAATGATAGAGGCACCTCACTTAAAAGGCAAGGCATATCTTGGCAAGATTTCCAAAATTAATTGATTTTGAGTTTGGCATGAGTTGGGAATCAACTATGCATCTATCTATCATTGTGTCTCAACCTCAACTCCTTGCATCATGCAAAAAGCAGTATTATTAAGACAGTGTTAGATAAGACTAAAGCACACTCAGTTTTAAAATGTTACACTGGGATCAGGCCCAGCCAGCATGGGGTTAGGAAGGGCAGGTCCTGTCTCACCAACCTGATCTCCTTTTATGATCAGGTTACCTGCCTGGTGAATGTGGGGCAGGCTGTGGATGTAGTCTACCTGGACTTCAGCAAAGCCTTTGACACTGTCTGCCACAAGAAGCTCCTAGTCAAGCTGGCAGCTCATGGTTTGGACAGATTCACTCTGTGCTGGATCAAGAACTGGCTGGATGGCAGAGCCCAGAGAGTGGTGGTGAATGGTGCCACATTCAGTTGGCAGCTGTCAATAGTGGTGTTCCCCAAGGATCAGTGCTGGGCCCAGTCCTGTTCAATATCTTTATTGATGACCTGGATGAGGGGATTGAGTCCAGCATCAGTAAGTTTGCAGATGACACCAAGCTGGGAGCAGGTGTTGATCTGTTGGAAGGTAGGAGAGCCCTGCAGAGGGACCTGGACAGGCTGGATGGGTGGGCAGAGGCCAATGGGATGAGATTTAACAAGGCCAAGTGCAGGGTTCTACACTTTGGCCACAACAACCCCAAGCAGTGCTACAGGCTGGGGACAGAGTGGCTGGAGAGCAGCCAGGAGGAAAGGGACCTGGGGGTATAGTAGGCTGAAGATGAGGCAGCAGTGTGCCCAGGTGGCCAAGAGAGCCAATGGCATCCTGGCCTGCATCAGGAACAGTGTGGCCAGTAGGACAAGGGAGGTTATTCTTCCCCTGTACTCAGCACTGGTCAGGCCACACCTTGAGTACTGTGTCCAGTTCTGGGCCCCTCAATTCAAGAGAGATGTTGAGGTGCTGGAACGTGTCCAGAGAAGGGCAACAAAGCTGGTGAGGGGCCTGGAACACAAACCCTATGAGGAGAGGCTGAGGGAGCTGGGGGTGTTTAGCCTGGAGAAGAAGAGGCTCAGGGGTGATCTTATTACTGTCTACAACTACCTGAAGGGAGGTTGTAGCCAGGTGGGGGGTGGCCTCTTCTCCCAGGCAACCAGCAATAGAACAAGGAGACACAGTCTCAAGTTGTGCCGGGGTAGGTACAGGCTCGATGTTAGGAGGAAGTTGTTGGCAGAGAGAGTGATTGGCATTGGAATGGGCTGCCCAGGGAGGTGGTGGAGTCACTGTCCCTGGAGGTGTTCAGAAAAAGCCTGGATGAGGCACTTAGTGCCATGGTCTGGTTGACTGGCTAGGGCTGGGTGCTAGGTTGGACTGGATGATCTTGGAGGTCTCTTCCAACCTGGTTGATTCTATATCTGCTCTCTCCTTCTTTGTTGATATTATATAGCCTCTAACTGTCCATTGGCCTCATAGGAAGTGGATCACTTAATTTCATTTCTGTCATTACTCCCTATCACTTTATCTCATGCTTCATTATAGTCTTGTTCATAGTCTCATAGGAGTTTCATGCGTCTACACCCAGCATGTCCACCTGCGGTGGTTTGTCCCTGGCTGGAGGCCAAATGCCCACCAAAGCCACCCTATCACTCTTCTTTTTAAATAGACCAGGGAGAGGGGAAGATACAACAAAGATAGAATTTCTGCCTGTTCAGTTAGGATTATTATCATACTTTCTCTGTCAAATTTGAACTTCACTTTTCAAAGATGCTGCTAATGAGTAAAAGCAGAAGCATCTGTTTTGTTTGGCTTGCTATTTTGCAGTTTTAGGATTCTTACATTAGTTTTTCTGGGCTATAAAAGCTCCTGTGAATTTTGTGGAAGGGAAAAAGTGGCTTTGCAAATGGTTCTGTAGCCCGTACCTGTAATGAAACAACAGAGCAGAATTCCTGCAAATGTTCACCAGAAAGCTAGTCATTTGTGATGTCTGACAACAGAGGAAATAAAAACTACTCTTATGCTTGGACTAGCTTGTCCAAATGAGTCATGTACAAGACTCAAAATGTAATTGCATTATTGGAAAAAAAATCCCCCAAGAAAAGCCACAAATCTGAGACCAACTGAGCAGAATTGGACCAAGATTTGACTTGCATAAAGACTTTACTGTAGCTGCGTGTAGTAAGTAGTTGTATCTCTTTTGATGCATAAGTGGACACTTCCCTATTGCCCAGCTGCTTCTGGCATGGTAAGTGGGTTTCCATGTGCTCCTGCTGGAAGTTGTCTCTTCATATGAGACTTCCATTTTGTCCAGCCATGAACACAAGAGTACCACTCCATCCATGCTGCAGAGTTCTGTTACTTACAGCTCACACCTACAGGAATTAAAATTATATACAATGCACTTTAAAGTGAAAAATGAAACTATTATTTTGCATGCTGTGGCTGAACTTTTCTTAGGCCTTTCTAATTTGAAACTTACTCTGCTATCTCCCTTTCTGGAGATTTTCAAGACCCACTTGGATGCATTCCTGTGTGGTCTGCTGTAGGTGATCCTGCTCTGGCAGGGAGGTTGGACTAGATGATCTTTTGAGGTCCCTCTGAGCCCCTGACATTCTGTGACTCTGTGAAATAGTTCTCCACATTGTCTCAGAATCCTTGCTAATGGAAGAGACTTCATTTGGTGTTGCCTGCCTAAAGGGTATTTTCCTTGCAGAAATCATATGGCATGCCTCCCATGGGTATTTCATTGTGGTAGCATAAATGCCTCTGAGGAAGGTGGAGACAAAGAGAATTGTTGGGAGTGCAATACACAGAAACAAAATATGGTTGTGGGATGTGCTCCTCCAGCTAACCTACACTTGATCACTTATAACCAGCAGATGATCCACGAGCCAGACAAGTCTGGGGTTTTCAATGTAATTGAAGATTTTCTTCTCTCCAAAGTCTGTTCCACTCGTTTGAAGGAGCATAACTCTCCTTTAAGCAGAGTTCTCTCCAGCATAAAACTGCTTTACAAAGAGATGCCTAAACCCACTCTGTATGATGCTATACCCCCATGCATGGGCCCTCTGCATACAGACACTGCAAAAAACCCTGACCCACTATAGATAATTACCAGATGATTTACTAGAATGTAGTGAATGATGTGAGAATTTCACAGCAAGGCAAGGCCCATTTCAGTATGGTACTCATCTGACAAAATATATGTCACCACTGTAAACCAATCATGTAATGCAGGTCATATGAACTGTGCACAGAATGCATCTGCTTCTTTCCTCTAAAAAGAGCTTGAGGAGTTAGCTGAGCTGTGCATTTTGCACTGTAGATGTTAACAATTGGGTGGTTTGAATACTATTTGGATTCGTTGTTCCTATTGCTTAAAGCCTGTCAGCCCAAAGCCACCCACTAAAGATCACTGCTTGTGCCGCCAGCCCTGGGATAATGAACACCCATCAAATATTGTCAAAGTTGCAAAGCAGGAATTTCAGGATTATTAGTTCTTAATGATTAGTGACAGCTTGCTATTTCTTTTTACCAGCTCCAGTCCTACAGGTCATCAAAATTTATATGAGACTGAATGCTTGTTAATGTGACAAATTTGCCAAGAACCTGTCTGGATCACTGAGGGAAAATATTTAAAAGAGGTCAGTCTTAAATAATGAGCAATGAAGTTTGCTGGCCTTCAGCTAGCTTGTTCAAGTGCATTTACTTTCCAAACAGAACAAGTGGAGGTCTGCCTTCTCCCAGTTTACCCCAGGAGAGTACTCAAGCTTCAGCTTGGGGTTGAAGCAATAAGAACAGATGACAAAGAAGTTGAGGTTAGCCAGGGTACTTGACAGAAAAGGTAATGCCCCCAGCATACTGCACCCTAGCTACTGGAAAAAAATACGCCCAGAGTCCTTTCCAGGCTCCAGCCCTGTGCTGGCTGCACCCAGATGTTAAGGTCTTATTTTTAAACCATTGCAACAGTGACCAGTTAAGATCTAATTTAAACATCACTTACCAATTACTTTTAGGTCACTCACAACCAGATGTGCTCTTTTCCAGATTAAGTTTTCAGCAAGTCTACAAAAGTGAAGGAAATGTGAATATCTTGACAGTTCATTAAATTATTACATGAGTCCTGGATTATACAGAATGAGCAAAGTCAGTATGCATTCACCTGTGTGCTCTCTCTTTTGACATGTCATAGCATTTTATGTGCATTTGAAATGCAGGGTTTGATCATGTTGATCTTCCAGTATAGCCAGATGTGCATAGATGCTAGTTTTGTAAGCAATACACAGAGATCTAGTCTTGCTTCCTGCTACAGAAAAATAAGTGAGCAGAAAACAAATCTGTCTAATGAGAAAGATCACCATTTTGTCAGGACACTGCATCTCACCATTTTAAAAGGTTAGATAAAGCATACATTTTTTTCCAATCTTTTTTCTTCCTTTTTTGATGTTAAGCTACCATGGAAACCACTGGCAAAATTATGCATGTAGCTGTACACATGACAAGTTCTGTGCAGTCATTCTTCTCATTTTTTTTTTCCAGCTGGGTGGTGTCCTCCTTGTTATTTATACAGTGGATGGCTTTTTAAGTGGGATTTGACTTGAAAAGCTTGTAATACTTTTTGATACTTCCTGATTACTTTTTAAAAGTTGCATTTTTTTTATTATGCACCACATGAATATTCCATAAAGATGGCTGCTGTTCAGTTTATGACTAGATTACCCCACCCTTATGCCATAAAAGCTGTTGCTTGAAAGATTTAACTGGATTTGTTATTAGAAAATGGTGTTATTCAGATTCTGATTTTGACAATGCCTGAGCCTAATGTAACATGATAGATGATAGACTTTTTTAAGTTGAACTTTCTTTCACGCGATTGCATATGCTTGTATGTCACGAGAAAATGACTACCAGTACACATAAACTTGAACACATTCTTAACCTGCTGCATTAAAAGGTGTGGCATCCTGGCCTATATCAGGAACAGTGTGGCCAGTAGGACAAGGGAGGTTATTCTGCCCCTGTACTCAGCACTGGTCAGGCCACACCTTGAGTACTGTGTCCAGTTCTGGGCTCCTCAATTCAAGAGGGATACTGGAATGTGTCCAGAGAAGGGAGACAAATCTGGTAAGGGGCCTGGAACACAAACCCTATGAGGAGAGGCTGAGGGAGCTGCAATTGTTTAGCCTGGAGAAGAGGAGGCTCGGGGTGACCTCATTGCTGTCTACAACTACCTGAAGGGACATTGTAGGCAGGTGGGGGTTGATCTCTTCTCCCAGGCAACCAGCAACAGAACAAGGGGACACAGTCTCAAGTTGTGCCTGGGGAGGTCTAGGCTGGATGTTAGGAGGAAGTTGTTGGCAGAGAGAGTGATTTGCATTGGAATGGGCTGCCCAGGGAGGTGCTGGAGGCACCGTCCCTGGAGGTGTTCAAGAAAAGCCTGACTGAGGCACTTAGTGCCATGGTCTGGTTGACTGGCTAGGGCTGGGAGATAGGTTGAACTCAATGATCTTGGAGGTCTCCCAGACCCACAACAGGAGCAGAGCAAGGGTTAAACCAGCTCGGCAGGATTTATGCCCTACTAGGACACAGACTTAAAACAAATCCTTACAAAACCCCTATGTACACAGTATTTGAGTTTAGCTCTTCTTTCTGGACTGGAGGGTTTATTCCTTTTATCCAACAGCTCAAACTGCCTTTCATCTGAAAGTACTTAACTGCCTGCAAGAGCAGTGGTCATGTGAAAGGACAGCGATGCTGCAAGAGCGAGCAATTCTGTATAAACAAAATATACATGCTACTGAGTTTTAGATGACTTAATATCAGCAGGTGTAATATATGTTAACATCAGCATGCCAAGAAGGATGTCTAGTGATGGTTCATATTTAATAACATTTAAAACTAACATTGTGTACCCTGGAACAGTATTGGCTCCCCTACTCTCCAGTGCATTCTGTTTCATCTCCTTCTTTTTCTTTGTTTGTTTGTTGGTTGGTTTTGGTTTTTTTTTAACATCTTATGATCCTCTCTTCCAAAAGCATAATAATGCTATGGGATGTTGCACACCCTGGAGACAGAAACATACAGAATAGCCTCAAAGAAATAATTATGAAGTTCTGTTGGAAAATATTGAATCTGAGTGCATTGGTGTTATACCAGGCATTAATTTAGTGGCAGGTTAAAACAGCAGAAGGGGTTTAAGATGGGATTATGAAACATTTGCATTTCTAAGAAGTTGATGAAACCTACTGGTTTTCTGCAACACAGCTGCATTCAGATATTATCAAAGAAAGCATCCCATGGACTCTGCAAACTTCACAAATTCTGAGTACATTATTGCCCTATATTGGCTTTTCAAATAACTGATCATGGCTTGGACATCACAAAGCAACCACCTTTCCATGAGACGGGAAATGACATCTAAGCTTCAGCCCTTCAAAGTCTCACCCAACCACTATTCCACATACTGAAACAGTTTGAGGATCAGTCATGAATTTCAGCTCCTGATGTGATTCTAGTTGTGCTCTGGAGCAAAGACAAATAATTTAACTTCTTTTAGTATCGTCATCCACCCTTTAAAACTTTAATTTACTGTGTGCACCTGACACTGCCTCATTAGTTGATGTTGGCAAATAATAGGGTCCAAATGTTTCAAAGGTCAGTATTGGTAGCATTAGTAGGCACTCTCCTTACCCCTAGAATCATAGAATCACTGAATGGTTTAGGCTGGAAGGGACCTCAAAGATCATGCAGTTCCAAACCCCCACCATAGGCAGGGACACCTCCCAGTAGAAAAGGTCACTCAAGGCCTCATCTAAACTGGCTTTGAACACCTCCAGGGAGGGAGCATCCACAACCTCCCTGGGCAACCTGTTCCTCTGTTCTTCCACCCTCACTGTGAAGAACTTCTTCCTAACATCTAGTTTAAATTTCCCTTCTTCCAGGTTAAACCTATTATTCCTCATCCTGTCAGCACAAGACCCTGTAAATAGTTCCTCCCCAACCTTCCTGTAGGCCAACTTCAGAGACTGGAAGGTCACTACGAGGTGTCCTCAAAGCTCTTCTCCAGGCTGAAGAGCCCCAACTCTTGTAGCCTCTCATAGGAGAGCTACCCCAGCCCTCTGATTTTCTTCGTGGCATTTCCAACAGCTGATACTGGAACGTGTCCAGAGAAGGGCGACAAAGGTGGTGAGGGGCCTGGAACAAAAACCCTATGAGGAGAGGCTGAGGGAGCTGCAATTGTTTAGCCTGGAGAAGAGGAGGCTCAAGGGTGACCTCATTGCTGTCTACAACTACCTGAAGGGAGGCTGTAGCCAGGTGGGAATTGGTCTCTTCTCCCAGGCAACCAGCAACAGAACAAGGGGACACAGTCTCAAGTTGTGCCGGGGTAGGTCTAGGCTGGATGTTAGGAGTAAGTTGTTGGCAGAGAGAGTGATTGGCATTGGAATGGGCTGCCCAGGGAGGTGGTGGAGTCACCGTCCCTGGAGGTGTTCAAGAAAAGACTGGCTGAGGCACTTAGTGCCATGGTCTAGTTGACTGGGTAGGGCTGGGTGCTAGGTTGGACTGGATGATCCTGGAGATCTCTTTGTACTTGATTGATTCTATGATTCTATGATTTTGCTACATGCCCAGTGCCTTTGAAAACCAGGTCACTCTTTCCAATTCCTTAATAAGTTTTGATTAACAAGCTACAGGTATTGACATTTTAATAGGTTAGTGTATATAAAGGCAAAACAACTTCACTGTGTCTGTCTTGGTCTGAAAAGCACATGCATGTGACCTGTGCAGAAGTTGTCCATTCCTTCATAGCAATATGCACCCACCCCAGTGCAGGACAAAACTATTCATAAAAGCGTATTATTGAATGCTTTATCCAGCATAATTCCAGCTATACCATGTTTAAAAGCTACGACCCTTGCAGTAACACTCAGCCTTTTATGGGACAGAAACCTTGAAGTGTTGTCACCCAGAATTTTAAGATAAGGCATTGCTTGTCACAGATGTTTCTCTTGGTTGTTCTCATCAATTGATTGCAAGTTTTATGTTTCCTCTCTTCAAAAGGCGTCAGCCTATTTTTAGATGATATTCTTTTGCTTTCCATGTTACACGTTTTTGCCAACAGGTATCTCAATCCCAACTGTATGGTTAGTTTGAAACCTGGGTGGCAGAGATCTACACAAATTGAAACAGCTGTGAGAGCCCATTTCCTGCCTGCCTGCCTGTCAAAGCATCATTCCTCGCTGGTGGTGTGTGTGTTTATGGTATTGAATCAAAAAAAAGAGAGGAAGGAGGCACTAAAGCTATGTTTTCAAACGACAGTCTGCAAAAATATTCCCAGAATGACTGCTGGAGGCGGCAACTCCTTATCACGTAGATTATGTTTTGGTTTCTGGAGATAATAAATAGATTTACTTATTGGGGATTTGCAGAGGAAAAGCTCCCTTGTGATTTGCTCATCTCAGCCATTCTTCCCATTCTTTCTGTACAAGTGTGATGTAGTAGACTCTTACTTCTTTCCAGAATTCTTTATTATAACCCAATAACTTCACACACTGGGCTAAAGTCTGGGGTCTGGGTAAGTATCACCCTCACACATTTTCTTACTGGTATTGCTCAATATTCAAGCAGTTTCCCTTTCTATCTTTTTGTCTATCCTGCATGTTCTTTTCTTTCTTTTAGACTTTCAAAGGCCTTCTCCAGGAAGGAATCCTGCTTGTCATTTCTCCATGCTTACCACTGCTGGATTTCAATTTGGATTTCTGATAGGCACCTTTATTGTGCTTCTGTTAAAATTAAAGCACATTCCTGAAGTTGTAAAACTCTTTAGGAAGTCCTGTCTCTTGTCTCAGAATGTGTACTGGGACCTCACTAAACTGGAAATGCTTGGACACAACCAGCAGATGCCTAGCATCTCCTTTTAGAGAACTGAAACAGTATTTAGATACTTGGACCATTTCCCATGCAGATGTCATTGTGATGACTATATACAAGGTAGTGTTTACAGCATGCAAGAGGGAGACATGAAATCCAACAAGCATTTTCCACCACTCTCATCAAGAAAACCAGCACCTGAAAAGTATCATATTGGTTTCTTAGAACAGCCAGAGGCTGGTTGTAATAGCATCAAGGAAAGTAAAAGAGTTGAGTTTGCTAGTATAAAACAAAAGTTTTGTCTGCTAGTCACTTGGCTTAGGGCAGAGAAAATGAAGAACTCTGTGTCTTTAATGATTCATTGACACAGCTGTTTCAGCCAAGATCATGGCAGGCATCTGCTGGCATCAGATTAGCCTTTGGACCAGGCTGCACAGAGTGAGCACTCAAACAATGGATGGAGCCTTTCCCTCTGTTACAAAATTAATATAAAATATTAAGGATATTAATTTTATGTAAGAATATCAAATATTCTTTCTTAATATAAAAAAATCAAGAAAACCCTGTGAGATTCACTGGGATTCTCAGTTAACAGTAAGCAGTTGCACACAGGGTATTTATAAACATAGAATTAAACAGTTTAAACAATCAGAACTTGGAAAATAGGAACGTGAAAACAGGAACAATTCTAACTATGCCTATGGAGCCTTAGCATTAACCCTAGCACATGTACCCATGGCACATAAATCCCGAGGAAGTTCCCTGTACAAAGATGCTTCCCAAAACTGCAATTATGATCCCAAGGGTAAAAATACAAAATATGCTCCCGGCAGAGGGAAGGAGAGGAGAACTGAGTTGCTGTAAGCTGCTGCTACAAGCTGCAGGACCACGGCCGCTGTGAACAATGCTTTCTGCAGGCAGAGACCCAGCTAAACAATCCACTGATGGGGCTCAGCAGGGTTGGAGAGGCACAGTGGTGTTATAAATAACAGGCATAAATTTGCGTTCATGCAAGTTAAGGCTTTAATAGAGTTGCAGGAATCAAGCAATGTACAGGCCTGGGTGCATGGGGAGGCTCTGCTCTACCCTATCACACACCTTTTGTTTTTAGTGTTCCCTTTTTATATCCTATTCTATTACATATTCATTACTAATTCTAAGAAAAGGTTGGGTTTTGCTTATCAGTTCTAAGAATGGGAGGTGTCTCTTCCACGCATGTCTCTTTTTACTCGGTGGTCCCTCTGGTGGTCTTCAGGGATGAAGTAAGGGATCTTCCTCAAGTGTCCGCTCCGTGAACTCCAAACTAGTCCTCTGTTTGCTCATGCCAAAGGCTGTCTCTTCCACCTGCCTCACTCCTCCAAGCTTTCTAGCTTCTAATTATTTATTGCTGTTATCTTAAGCCAAGTGTATGCTTCTGTGATGGTTGTGCAAGGAGGAGTGCAGCTCCATTCAAACCTCCCCTTCCTCCCTGACTGTGGCCTCTTGCCACGAATTGATCGGATCAAATATGTGTTTCTCACAGTGGGGAAGGCACGTTTGCAAACCGTTCCCCCGTTCAATACACCTTTGGAAAAGCAAACTGGTGAATAGGCACATGCATCACTTGGTTCGGACAAAGTTTCGTGCCTCATGTGACTCCATGGGCGTTGAGGGGCTGCACAAGACACCTTACACGTGGTGCTGGCTGCTGGCCCTCAGGGCAGCTTTGCTGAAGCCAGTCCCCATTGTTTAGTCTGCTCTGAACTCTGACTCCTGGATCCTAGCACATGGGAGGAGAGCACATGGCCAAAACCAGTCTGGCAGGATTTCTGACCTGCCAGGACACCATCCTTATGAGCTCTCATGGTGAAGAGTTTGAGGAAGGTCATAGCATGTGTGGAAAACCTACAGTAACTGTACACACAGTGCAAATAATTCAATTAACAGGCTTTGGTGTTTTCAGAGGGGTTTGTTTGTTCATTCGTTTGGTTTGGGGGTTGTTATTTGAGGTTTTTTTGAGTTCTTCAATTTAGTGAATCTCTCAGTTACTCACTGAATCTATTTGCTCTTAAAAAATACGTTATTAAGCTGCTATTAAAAGCAATCATTTGTGCTACTGACAACTTTGTTTTCCTTATCTAGTATCTGCAAATAACTAAATTTACTTTAAATTTCAAAACAATTTAACTCAATCTACTCTTGGAATCTTCTTTCAAAAGTTTATATATGCATATCTTTCTCAGCCTTACTTATTGTGCCATGAAGTATGATAGAACATCTTGCTTTCTAACTATGCTTTAATTTATGAAGATCAATGATAAACTATCCATACTTAAGATAAGGATGAGATAGAGACAAAGCTACATGAACTCTAAGTATGCTTCCTTCCCTTTAGTAGTACATGCAAGGACAGGTGCTCTCAAGTTGTGCTGGGGGAAGTACAGGCTGGATATTAGGAGAAAGTTCTTCACAGAGAGAGTGATTTGACATTGGAATGGGCTGCCCAGGGAGGTGGAGGCACTGTCCCTGGAGGTGTTCAAGAAAAGACTGGCTGAGGTACTTAGTGCCACGGTCTGGTTGACTGGATAGGGCTGGGTGCTAGGTTGGACTGGGTGATTTTGGAGGTCTCTTCCAACCTGGTTGATTCTATAATTCTATTCACTGTACTCCAATGCCTGTTCTTAACTGGATGTAAGTGAATTATGCAAAAGTTTCATTTGGTAAATGAATATGTATTTTTTGGGAAGATGGAACTTCATGATTTGTTCACTCTGTTAGTCCAAGCCACTTTTAAAAGGTGTGACATCCTAAAGAAATTATAACCTTACCAAAGCTGAACCTCACAGCGTTTCAAATAGCTTCCTAAAAAATGCCAAAGTCCTCTGTCAATGTAAATCTTCAGAACTGCTTCTTGTTCTCATGACTTTTAAGAGTTTTGCAAAATTCTGTCTTTCACTTTAGTTTTCCCGTGCAAATCAAACTGGTAATTGTGAATGCAGGTTTAACCTAAGCATAATTTTAAATATATAAATACATGTCACAGTTAAATGAAAAATCTCCACCTAGTGGTCTGGGCTTGTTTAGCCTAGAGAAGAGGAGGCTCAGGGGCAACCTCATTGCTGTCTACAACTACCTGAAGGGACATTGTAGGCAGGTGGGAGGTGGCCTCTTCTCCCAGGCAACCAGCAATAGAACAAGGGGACACAGTCTCAAGTTGTGCCATGGAAAGTATAGGCTAGATGTTAGGAGGAAGTTGTTGGCAGAGAGAGTGATTGGCATTGGAATGGGCTGCCCAGGGAGGTGGTGGAGGCACCGTCCCTGGAGGTCTTCAAGAAAAGCCTGGATGAGACACTTAGTGCCATGGTCTAGTTGACTGACTAGGGCTGGGTGCTAGGTTGGACTGGATGATCTTGGAGGTCTCTTCCAACCTGGTTGATTCTATGATTCTATGATTATTTCTGGCACACAGATTACACATAAGAAAAGCCAATGTGTTAGCCTGTTACTGCTGAAATGGTGGGTGAGCTGCACCATAAGCAGAGACAAAACTAGAAGAAAGAGAAGGATATCATTTCCTCTATTTGATATTTACATTCATATTCAAAACTAGGTAATAAATTTGTGCTAGTTTGTTAAGAAATAAATAAAGGAAGATAAAAAATCCAATGCTAGCCCAGAGCTTAAACTCCCTCCTACAAAACTATCACACAACACATGACTAAACCTACTTTCCTTATTGCCATACAGGGATTTCAAAGACAATCATAGGAAGGCCTTAACTATTGCCACCTCCCTGGAACGCAATGCCGTGTGCTAACTGCTCGGCTTACTGCGGCGCAGCAAAGCAAATTGATACAGGACTCTTCAGGGCCAAGGTCATTTCCAGTCAGCAGGTGTTTGTGCTAAATGAAGATCCATGAAGCTGGCCTGCCAGAGAGCTGAAGCGGGGAGTCTTCTGAAGATAATACAGCTCTGTTTTGGCTAAAACTGATGAAGCAGGGCTAAAAAAACATGAACACAACACCCAGCTCTAAAAGAGATTGTGAGGGCCAGGGTGCCTGAACAAAGAGCTTTTCCTAGTTAACTGCAATTTTAGTATTAAAAATTACACCTCTCAGTGTGCTAATGAGAAAAATGGAGTACATCCTAAACATATAGGAGGAAGTTCTTCACAGAGAGAGTGATTTCCCATTGGAATGGGCTGCCCAGGGAGGTGGTGGAGGCACCGTCCCTGGAGGTGTTCAAGAAAAGCCTGGATAAGGCACTTAATGCCATGGTCTAGTTGACTGGATAGGGCTGGGTGCTAGGTTGGACTGGATGATCTTGGAGGTCTCTTCCAACCTGGTTGATTCTATGATTCTATGTTACTCAACTCATATAGAAGGCAGGACAGATGGGGTTAGAGTTTAAAACTCACAAGAAGAACATCTCTTGGTGTGTGGGGGCACTGGTACCAGCAGCAGCTGGGGGGCAGCATGGGCCAGCAGCAGAGGTGCAGTGTGGCGAGCACCAACACCACTGGCACTAGCAGCAGATGAAGGTGAAAGACAGAGATGAGGACAGTTGACAAGCTGTGCTCCTTTTCCTCCACCCAAGACAGGGATACCTTTCTTGGTGAGAATTTCACCTTCAATACATGTCTTAGGTTCTGCTGCATTTCTATTTTCTATCAGAACTGTTGCAAAAGTTTGCATCTCTGGTTGTGTTGGAGGTTACCCAGGATTTATTAACCTGCAGTTATTGCTGGCAACCGCAAAACTGTTTTATCTGTCAGTTTAACCATTTATTTGTCAGTTTATCAAACTAAACTATTTGATTGTTGCAACTTTCTGAACTTGTGTCAGAGCAAGTTCTTACTGAGGCCCTTGAAAGATGCAAACATTAATTTTGCCACATAGTTCCAGTAAGAGCTCTTGGCTCCAAGACAGGCAGACATCAGGATCTTACTCATAATGTGACAGATGCACTCACTGCATTGTAAGTAAAAGAAGCATGAAAATAAGGCAACAAAACCCTTTTGAGTATGTGTGACTCCCAGTCCTCAGCACAAGAATTGTCCCAACGTACAAAGCCTCCCTGGGACAGTTGTGCTATTGTCAAGGAGGTATTCTTTGCAGTTAATTGAATTATTGTACGTGCAGTCACATGGCACGTTTTGGCAGACAGCACCAGCGCTCATTTCAGCACAGAGAATAAGAAAGAGGCACATTGTATTACTTCCGTCTTGTGACCAGATCATTAGCACAAGGGTGCTCCACTGCATCTGATCACAAAGCAGAAACAACATAGTATCTTAACCTGCAGATATTTTTTATCTTGGTGAATCCATTCCTCCTTCACACCGAGCTTTCATTTTTGCAGGATATCTGAGCAAAGCATTTTGTTGCTGCTGAAGTATATTGGTATAAAGCAGTAAATCACAGTTCCAATCTTTTGTCACTTCAGCTATAGCTCCTATAATACACAGGACCAAAAAAAAAAAACCAAAATCCAGAATCTGAAGGAAGATTATGTTAATATACTAATAATATACTAAGAATACTAAGAATATACTAAAACACTAAGAATAAAAAAATCTGAGGTTACAGGAGTAAAAATTCTACTGATGTCGCACATGTGGTGCCTTACCAGTGCAGAACAAGAACTCTCTGCAGCAGCGCTGCCAAATGAGGTGAGAGCAAAAGCCAAAAAAAGCTAACTTTGAACATGTAAAATTTCTGTCTGGATAGCAGATCTCAGAGCCTTTAATCAAACAAAATTCCATCTTTCTCTTTTACTTTATAGTTTTCTTGGTTTTAATTAAAACAAAGGAAAGTTTCACATAACTAACTACTTAGTCTTGTGTAGGTTTCTTTTGCACTACAAGAACACATATTAGTATGACTTGGAAAAATTAAGCAGGCTCCTGTGTGACTTCTAACACAACTGGCAAATTAAAAAGCCAAGTAGTCATACTGAAACATGAAATTAACACTCCATGTTAAATTGAATTGTTAAGTACTAATTCTAACATATAGTTTACTTTATAGGTTTCTTCATGGAAAACAAAGTTATTTGCTACCTGAAAATACCTTTTCCTCATTAAAAAATAAAATTATAAAATAAAATATTTCCTCATTTAAAAAAAACTGAAATATTTTTAGAATGTGAGTTATTACACATCTGTAATCTACGAGTGTACTGCTCCTTTCCTGACAAAGGTGAGGCAGGAGGCCTTTACTCAGGTAGAGGGACAGAAAGATACCTGGAAAGAGGGAGCTGCAGACAGTGTTTAGTGCAGCAATACAGGGAGGAGGAAAACTTATTTCAGGACATTCCATGGTTTACAACAGACATAGTTGTATGGGCTGAAAAACAAAATCTCCTTCTGTTCCAGTAATTGTTGGGCTTCCTTCATTCTAGCTATACAACTGCAAACTTCACCTGAGTCCTCCAGAGCCAGTGCCGCATTTTCCAGTTGCTTTGGCTCACACTTCGAGGGTATCTGCATTCCCTGTATATGCTATAGAAAGGTAGCTAGGGCAGCATCTCTGTGCTTTGGAGGCAAACCTGCCTCTCCTAGTAGCTCTCTGGGGAACTTAGGCATCTACTTTAAGATCTGAGACTGCCATTTCCCCTGGAGATCAGCATGTATGCATTAGGCTTATCTACATCTAAGGTAGTCACACTGCATCTGCATTTTGCTTGTCTCATTTTCTGGCATGATGGAAGAAACAGAAAACAGCTGCAGAAGATACAGGAACAGAAAAGAGAAGGAAAACCTTGAAGCTATTAGTGACTAGAAGTGACATGAGTGATTGAAACAGGCTGCTACTGGCTGTGGAGGCTAGCAATTGACATTACTCATTAAAGACACTCATTTGCTGCCATGGTGAAAACTCATTCACTGGTTTTCAACATTGAATTTAGAGTGGGACTTTTTTTTCTTTGTTTTTCCATGGTCTACCTACACTAAATGTGAAAACTTCACATCTGTGTAATGAGACTCATCTCTCAGAAGTTCAGAAATTATAAAGAAACCCTCAGGCAACCAGGTTCACAAATTAGATACTCCAGCTGAATTAGTTGTGATGAATTAGAGCTATCACCAAACATCAGTGCCTGTACCAACTGGCTGCAAAGTGACTTATGGATAAAATCAGGGCAAGGAAATATTGGATAAACTAAAGTAGTGATAAAAGCTATTTTTGCTGTTCTTAAAATGTGGATGGCACACCTTCTCACCTATAAAAAGGAGAAAATCTGAGTCTTAGAGTTCTTAAAGTTTCATATGGAAAGACATGGGTGGAATCTGAAGGATTAATCTGATTGCTTCTGTTCTGTATTTCTCAAAGGGATCTGTCCAGCAACACGACCCCAGAATGACCACATTATCTTTTTTAAAGATATGAAGTACTTACAGAACCTGTAAGTTATAAATGAGAATCCCCAGCTGAAATTTTAAATGTACTAATTTAGCTTAACTTTTTCTTCTGAAATAAGGAACAGTTTTTCTTTCTTTTATCAATCTGTCTTCCAATCCACTTTCTCACCTCTTTGAGGATCACATTGAAAGTCTTTTCACAGCTTCAGTCATCATAAGTTAACCATGAGAAATTTTACTATTGTACTCCACTAAACAGTAGCTTTTCTTTCCAGGAGAAATATCCATTGGTTACAAAAGGTTTGAAGTATTGATTACCATTCTGTAAGAGCTACTACTTCAACACCCTAAGATAGCAGGCAAAAATACACAAGTGACAGCCACCCAGTTTGCTCAGTTTCACAGCTATCCCCTAAGTAGGAAGCCTAGAAGCATTCAAAGTAACACAAATTAGGAACAAATTACACAACAAGTACAGCTATGGCACCTGTGCACATAAAAGTATAAATAAATGAGAGCAACAATTTCAGAACTTCCATAAACTCTTATTTGAGGTGGTTTGTAAAATACTTACTTGGCAGGGCTAAAAATTCTGCCACTTTTTTTTTTTAAAGTAATTTATACAAAGCTGGAATTCAGAAGTTTTCCTATTTCTTCTATAATTTCCAGACATTCACCTTCACCTTAAAGAACATTTTATAGTTTCACTGGATTAAAGGTTTAAAAGCAAGACTCCAGCATCTTTTTAATTTTTTTTACTCTATGCCATATGGCTTTTTCTTAGAAAGCTGTCCAAAAGAAGAACCAAATGTTACTTTTAAATTTATGCTATCTTTTGTTAATCAAAAGGAAAACATCCTGAACTAATCTGAATGATTAATGTCAACAGCTTCCCTGCTGTTCATTTTTTGCTATTTATCTCATAGAATGAAAGAATCAGTCAGAGTTGAAAGAGACTATAAAGATCATCTAGATCCAACCTCCCTGCCATGGGCAGGGACACCTCACACTAGATCAGGCTGTGTAGAGCCTCATCCAGCCTGGCCTTAAACACCTCCAGGAATGGGGCTTCCACCACCTCCCTGGGCAACCTGTTCCAGAGTCTCAGCACTCTCATGGTGCAGAGCTTCTTCCTAACATCCAGTCTGAATTTACCTATTTCTAGCTTTGTTCCATTCCCTCTAGTCCTATCACTACCTGACATGCTAAAGAGTCCCTCCTCAGCTTTCTTATAGAACCCTTTAAGATACTGAAAAGTCACAATAAGGTCACCTCAGAGCCTTCTCCTCTCCAGACTGAACAGCCCCGATTCCTTCTGTGTCTCCTCATAGGAGAGGTGCTGCAGCTCTCTGATTATCCGTGTGGCCCTTCTCTGGACATGTTCCAGCACATCCATATCCAGAACTGGATGCAGACCCCTATCTGGAGGTGGGGTCTCACCAGTGTGGAGTAGAGGGAAAGGATTACTTCTCCTGTGCTACACAGTAGAATACATTGTAAGGAAGTCAATAATATTCAGTTCTTTTTTGTAGATCCCCCTAAGGGTCCAAGAGTAACCATGTGATCAATGTGTCTTGAGTCATTACAGTAAAAAAAAATAATCAGGCAATTGGTTCAGTTCCCAAAGGTCAACTGTCCAGCACCATTTGATATCCCTATGGCACCCCTGCTCCAGAAAGTCTTAAGTCTCTCATGGGTCCTGTGCCTTGTCTGCCTGCCCACACAGATGATGCAGATACCAGAGGACATGTCAAATAATACTAGATGGAGTTTTAGTCTGGAGGGCCATTCAGCAACCCAAAAGCTAGTCTAAATTTGCTGAAGCCTTTCTCCAGATCCCAGTGACTATGCTCATCACTGGTATGTTTAATTCACAGGGTCACAAGGTGTCAGGGGTTGGAAGGGACCCAAAGAGATCACTGAGTCCATCCCCCCTGCCAGAGCAAGACCATACAATCTAGCACAGGTCACAGAGGAACACATCCAGACAGGCCTTGAAAGTCTCCAGAGAAGGAGACCCCACAACCTCCCTGGGGAGCCTGTTCCAGTGCTCTGTGACCCTTACAGTAAAGAAGTTCCCCCTTGTGTTGAGGTGGAAGCTCCTGTGCTGCAGCTTACATCCATTGCTCCTTGTCATATCCCAGGAAGCAAGTGAGAAGAGTCTGTCCATCCCCTCCTGACACCCAACCCTCAGACATTTATAGACATTTATTAAATCCCCTCTCAGTCTTCTCCAGACTAAAAAGCCTCAGGTCCCTCAGACTCTCCTCATCAGGCAGTGCTCCAGTCCCCTAATCATCCTCGTAGCCCTCTGCTGGACTCACTCCAGCAGATCCCTGTCCCTCTTAAACTGAGGAGCCCAAAACTGAATGCAGTACTCAAGATGGGATCTCACCAGGGCAGAGTAGAGGGGGAGGAGAACCTCCCTTGATCTGCTGGACACACACTTCCTAATACACCCCAGGATCCCATTGGCCTTCTTAGCCACAAGGGCACATTGCTGTGCCATGGTTGACTTGTTATCCACCAGCACTCCCAGGTCCCTCTCCACAGGGCTGCTTTCCAACAGATCACCTCCCAGCCTGTACTGGTGCAGGTTGTTATTCCTCCTCAGATGCAGGACTCTGCATTTGTCCTTGTTGGACCTCATTTGGTTCCTCTTTGCCCAGCTTTCTCTATATACAGGAATCTGGTGCCATCGGAGATGCCTTTAGACTCTTACCTGCTTATCCATAAGGCCACAGGGAGGTGTCTTAAAATTTAAATGTCGTATCAGAAAGCTCTCCATGGCCATCTCAAGCCAGTGTCATCAGGGCAACTCAAATAGTTTTTGCTGGATAACAGAGTCAATCAGACAGCAGCTGTGTCAGAATAACTTCCTTCCAGATTCTTTTTGAAGTTGTATTACAGCTCTTTGTTTCATTGTGATTCACAGAACTGAATGCAGCAAGGGTCAATATTCTAGAACAACACAGTAAT
The DNA here is from genome assembly GCF_015220805.1 of Pogoniulus pusillus. NCBI lineage: Eukaryota > Metazoa > Chordata > Aves > Piciformes > Lybiidae > Pogoniulus > Pogoniulus pusillus. Next base: position 24,665,020 of record NC_087266.1, read on the forward strand.
CACAAGACAGGACATTGTTCAGAAATAGGGATGGAGACATGCTGTGCTGCCACATAGACCTTGACCAGTGAGGGAAAGTACAGTTATTTCAACCTGAGAGCACACTAAGCGTGACAGATATGCTACTGCCAATGTAATAGTACCACCTGCCTGCCTGTCAAAATGATTCTTTGATCCACATTCCCAGCTGGGAACATGCAGTCCAGGAACAAAGAAGGGAAGACAGACATAATGTCACTTCTCCCAAAGTCTAACTGGGTTAGCATTAACCAGAACAAAGTGATTTCAGCAATCCTTCACGTTTGCAGAAGCCTTGCTGACAGGATGACAGCTCTTTTATTACAAGGGGTAGACAATATGAAACTAAAAAAAAAAATAATAAAAAAGAGGTTTTAAAGTTAAAAATATCAGGGGGAAAAATGCTGCTTGGCTTGGGCCAGGACAAGAGCCAAACCAAATCCTCAAATAAAATTTGAAATCATCAAAGAGAATCTGCCCTGTGTCTTCCTAGATCTGAAGTAGACAATACAGCCACAACAACCCCATGTAGAGATACAGGCTGGGGTCGGAGTGGCTGGAGAGCAGCCAGACAGAGAGGGATCTGGGGGTACTGATTGATACCCACCTGAACATGAGCCAGCAGTGTGCCCAGGTGGCCAAGAGAGCCAGTGGCATCCTGGCCTGCATCAGGAATGGTGTGGTCAGCAGGAGCAGGGAGGTCATTCTGCCCCTGTACTCTGCACTGGTTAGACCACACCTTGAGTGCTGTGTTCAGTTCTGGGCCCCCCAGTTTAGGAGGGACATTGAGATGCTTGAGCGTGTCCAGAGAAGGGCGACGAGGCTGGTGAGAGGCCTTGAGCACAGCCCTACGAGGAGAGGCTGAGGGAGCTGGGATTGTTTAGCCTGGAGAAGAGGAGGCTCAGGGGTGACCTTATTGCTGTCTACAACTACCTGAGGGGTGGCTGTGGCCAGGAGGAGGTTGCTCTCTTCTCTCAGGTGGCCAGCACCAGAACAAGAGGACACAGCCTCAGGCTGCGCCAGGGGAGATTTAGGCTGGAGGTGAGGAGAAAGTTCTTCCCTGAGAGAGTCATTGGGCACTGGAATGGGCTGCCTGGGGAGGTGGTGGAGTCGCCGTCCCTGGAGCTGTTCAAGGCAGGATTGGACGTGGCACTTGGTGCCATGGTCTAGCCTTGAGCTCTGTGGTAAAGGGTTGGGCTTGATGATCTGTGAGGTCTCTTCCAACCCTGATGATACTGTGATACTGTGATACTGTGATTGGCTGAAGCTTTGTTAACACAGACATTCCTGATCTCCCGTTAGGTATCAAAGATATGTCTGCCCTAGGACCAAAGCTCTGGACTTCACAAATTGGGATTTGATTTTTTTCCTGTGATGGATATGAGCACTCTCATAGTCTTTACTGATAGAGTCAGAGAGGCCTAGAATACTTTGGATTGGAAAGGACCTTTAAAGGTCACCTACTCCAACCCCCATGCAGTGACCAGGGACATCTTTACCTAGACCAGGTTGCTCAGAGCCCCATCCAACCCAATCTTTAACATTTCCAGAGATGAGGCATTTACCATCTCTCTGGGAACCTTCTATACAACCAAAGTGATAACAGTCTTTGTGTTGGTGGTAAGGCCTGGGCAGAAGCCACACACACATTGTCACATCTAGCAGAGGTTCTATTTTTGGCACTCTTCCCAAATGCAGAAGTCATCACTCACCTCTTACATCAGGATTTGCTTTTCCCATTTTACCAGATTAATATGTTTTTCCTAAACCTTATTCTCAATCCTTAGGATCAGTTCTTTTTTCTCCTTTCATCAAAGTTATTTCAAATGGATACAACAACCTGAATGCCTTCTATCTAAACAGATCACTTGGGAATTTTATTTCTCTTTTTGGTTCAGTTGAGATGCTTCCTTCTTCTGAAAAATGAACTATATATATATATATATATATATATATATATATATATATATTTGTAGACTGTCTTGCCAGTGCTGTGACCCCATTCTGGGTTGTTGTCAGCTGCATCGTATGAACTGAACGAGGTTTGTTTCTCGAGCATCATTGAAGATAAGATTTCAGTTCCTGTTATTTTTCCAGTATTTCATGTACCTTTCCCTGATATATCATCTCTGCAGATACAGTATCAAATCCCTAGAAATGTTATTTGCCATCAGGTGAGATGAAAACAGTACACAGCAGTCCAAGTGTGCCACTACCTGCTCTGAGTGTCTATTGCAACAGACTGTCTCAGTATTGGAGGCTTCTGTTAGTGTCATTGCCTCCATTAGGTGGCTACAGCTGGCTTTGATTATGCCAGGTGTTTCTCCTTCTGTTTGGATCACAGCTAATCAATTAACCTTATTCCCATGGCTTCTTTTCTTGTCCATTATGGCCAAATGTGCAAAATAATGAAATTATCTCACTATTTCTGGTCTTATTTGGTTTACTAATTGTTCAGCACACACATTCCTGACACTGGATTTGTAGATTGAAGGTCTATTGGGATGCTGCAGAATGAATCTCTGCCTTCAGACACTTCAGGAAATGCTTACTGAATGTACTCAGTACACAGAGAGTCCTTTCACAGCTCTATCACCGCTAGTATTTTATAAAATCAAATGCTTTTAAGGCTCTCAGTGCCGGTTTTGCATGAATGCATATAATATTATTGTCCCGGAGTCCTGTACCCCTAAATTCCTCTCCTGCCCGGACTTCGGGGGGAAAGGGGAAAAGCCGCCTGGTTTCCCCCCCCCCCCTCGCCTGCCCTGCAGCCGTGAAGGGGGGGAGGACTGCCCCGTGAGTTCCCGCGCTGGAGCCAGGCTGGGATTGGCCGTGCGCTTTCGCGTCTAAGGTGTGGTAACTCTGCCCTTTGTCTAGCCAAGGTTATAAATATTGGGGGTCTTCCTGCCTTTGGGGTTCCCGCTTTGGAGTTTGCCTGTGCCTGGACGTATGTGTCTGCCTGAGCTCCCACACTCCCCTGTGCCCGGACTGCAGAGAGACCTTTAAAGCATTCGCTTTCCTATTGACACCTTTGTGTGCCTAACGACCCTTAACGACCTCTTAACGATTCCACCCGCAGCCGTTCAAAGGAAGAGGAAGACAGACCGCATGAGTCAGCCTGAGTGAGTTATTTGGCTTAGCTTCATTTAGTAAGAAACCGCTATTAATTAATAGCTAAAGCCTTTTCCAACTTCTGACTTCCAAAATAGTCAGATTATTGACGGTATCCCTGTAGCTTAATTCTCATGCAACTGAATCTGCTTATCAAACTAAATTAATCTTTGTATATATAGTTGTGGGGGCGGGTTTTTGGGAAAATAAAAATAACTATTTTTGATAAATTCCCCACTCGGCCACATATTAATTCCTGCTCTCCGCAACAATTATACAACTGATTTTTGTTTTACTGATATGGAATATAGAATTTCCCAAATGCATGGCGTGTATGTCCTGCCCGTTCAGCACGGCCCATGGAATCATGCCCTGTCATGGACAGGGTAAGGACTATGTCTCTCCATTACTCTGTTTTTACAGTTAGTTTTAAGTGCTATTGGTCTTTCCTCAGGATCCATTTGGGTAGTCACATACAATCGTTGTTGTCCTGTTCTGTATTGCACTGCAGAATAGAAGCAAACATTCTGCATAATGTTTTGGCTTACAGGTGTCCCCAGTTGCCTGCTTCATACCTTGGTACCCCAATGCTTTCTTCTTGGTACATGATGTCAACAAAGCTGTTTGCCCCACATATGAACATTTTTACATGGTCTACATCTCTCCTGCCTCATGTAAGGCAGTCTGCATTGGCTGCTAGCACACCACATTTGCCCTTAACTATACTCTTCTCTTTCAGTTCTGTGCCCTTCTGTGACTCTTGGGGTGGGAAGTACTTATCTGCATGCTAAACATCCCTCTGTCTCTTCATGTGCACATTATGACTGGTCCTTGTAGGTGTGTTTGGCCCCCTGGGTTCCATTTATACCAGTAAATATAACTGTCTGGCCTAACTAGCACAGGGGGCAAAACAACAAAGTACTACAGATAGCTGCTTATGTCCACATCACAGCCTTCTTGCCTTCTTCCTTTTACCAGTGCAGAGATAACCTGAATGTTTTCTGTTGTCTGGTTATTCAAAGTAATTATTTTCTAAGGTTTTATTTTCTTATCTATTTAGTCTATTTTTATAAAGTTTTCTTCTCTGTGAGGCTCTTTTTACAGACATCAGACAACAACTTGCAGGACAAGAGTCATTTGATGTGGGTTAGGAACTTTCACAACCTCACTATTTTGAAATTTATCAGACCAGCTCAGACAGCTTGGCAGTAAGATGAAGCTATATTTACAGCATGGCAAAATATATCAGAACATATTCACCACATTTACAAGTATTTACAATTATATACAAGTTAGAAATAACACAGAAATCCAAACTCCCTCCTGGACAAAGAAACTGCCCAGAAGGGGCTCAAAGCTACCCCTTCTTTCTCTCTCTCTATCTCAGACAGACAAACAAAAAACGAAAGCCAGCAAAACTTACATGTTAGTTGCCAAGATTAGAAGTGAGATATTAGATCAGATCAAAGCAGAAACAAATAGGGAAATGTCCCAGGACAAAGAGATTAGATCCAGCGACACTGAACAGACTGAGATAGATCATTCACATTTTAGCTTTTTACCCATCTCAGCAAAACAATGAATTATATAGACATCATCATTATTTTCTTTTCACAACCAATGATCTAATTTCTCTCATTAAAATATTCCAATTAGCCCCAAACCAGCACAGAGGACAGGAGTCATTTGACCTAGTTGTGCTCCAGGAGATGCTTCTCTCCATTGATTATAAAGGAAACTCATCTACAGTGAGCAGATCTGATATCAGGTGAAACAAATCCCAACCTAGATGTCTGAATCTACAAAATTTAAAATAAAATAAACAACATAAATTATAATCTTAGTGCTTTGGGTGGGTATTGGAGTACCAAGTGCTCACCTGCAAATACACACATTAGTACTTCTGGCTGTACACAGCACTGCTGAATCACTCACTGCTGCAGCTTCTGCTGCTGGATGTGTAGTACCTATGCTCTGTGCAGACTCCAGAAATATGACAGAAAATTCAGCTTCCCTCAGCCTCATAGACTGTCTATATGTTGGCCTGTCCTTGCATAGGAAGGTCTGTCTGTACTGTCTACAGCAGCTGCTTCCAGTAATTTAAACCCAAAAGATCTTCCTCATCCCTGTCTTTCTCAGCTGACCCAGAGCTACCTCCCAGTGCTTTGCATTTAATATCAAAAGATTGCAGGTCAGTCTTACCTTGAATAATTGAGGGGAATTCTCACTTCCCTAAGGAAAAGCTGAGAGGATGATACATTTTGTCTTCTTGTCTTACTTATTCCTCTCATCTTCTGATTCTCAAAGCAAAAGCTGTCTTTTATCTCTGCCTGTTCTGGGCTTATTAGCGCTTTCAGTTCTGCTACTTCTTTGTTAGCCAAAAGGCCCTCTGGCCAAGGTTTACAGTAATCAGGTTTTGAGCCACAGTGCTGAAAGTAACTGAGGTTAGCACCCAGAGAAAGAAATAAAAACCTGTGCAATCGCTTCTTGTGCTTTCCCTTAATGGATATTGCATTGGTTGTCAAATGGCCTGAATACAAAGGGAGTTGAGGCTACATGCACATCCTTACAATACAAGCCTTCAGGGTAAAGCTCAATGTGATTAACAGTTGCAGGATCATTCCTACCGAGTATAGCCAGGATTTTTCCATAACATAGTTCCTTTAAGATCCATGACTACAGAAAATGTTTGTTTGCATAATTCAAAATCTGATAACTACAGGAAGGCCTACTTTGTATCATTTGTTTACAGATCATAACATTTATATCTTTTACAGATACCTGACTGAGATTCTAAATATATATGGACAAATGTGTCAACCTATGAGGCGCCTGCCTCATAGGTGTGTGCCAAATAAAAGAACAGATAATCATGGGGCTGAGAGCTCCATGTGAAAAAATCAAAAACCATCCCAGGGTGTTGCTTTTCCACATTAATTAAACTGGTAGCCCAGTCTCTGCAAAAACAGGTTAAATACTGCACTCTTTAAAAGAGAGAAAGCTTTAAGCTTAGCAGGCAGTGGCAGAGGGATCTGGCCCTTACTCCGTTAGGTTACCACATTCACAAACACCAAAATTCACATGTGAGTTAAGAAACAGAAAAGTGATTATAATATGGGCATGAATAAAAGCCATATATGTTCATAAAGAAGATAGAATGTGTATAGATATCTTAATTCACTGCCCTAAAGCATGTCTTCTTCCTTTGCAATATGTCACAGTGTGCTAGTTTGAAGCAGGCTAGAATGTTTTGGTGAGAAAAACTGGACCATGGGCTGTGAAAAAGGAAAACAATGGTGATGTCTCCTTCCCTCAGAGTCTCGCTGAAGAAGAATGTAAACATTAGATATCTAATATCTAATTAGATTAGATTTTTCTCTTCACTTTCGGGCTAGGCTTGGACAGAGCTGCATCTCTCTAACCTCACCTGCCTCTCACCTTTGCTTCTTAACCTCTTGGCTGAACCTCTATTCTTCCTTAGGACTGGGGTAAGGCTGAGAGGGGCGGGGGAAGGTGCAGGGGTGGTTGAGAGCCCCTCCTGGGGACTCAGGTTTCTGAGAGGGGCAGGGGGAAGGTGCAGGGGTGGTTGAGAGCCCCTCCTGGGGACTCAGGTTGCTGGGAGGGGAGTTGTGTTTCTGTATTACCTTTTCATTTGTACACTTCTGTCTATAACTGTATATACTGTAAATATCTGCTTGTATATTGTGCTAGCTGTAAATAAATAGCTTCATTCATATTTCCAGAGCCCGACTGAGTCTAGCTGGGTATTTCTAAAAGTGTGGGGGGGCGGGGTACATCCAAACCACCACACACAGCTATGTGCCAATACCACCAGGTGCCTCTGAACTACAAGTCCCACACTGAGGCAAAGGGCTTTAATAGTGTCACACTTTCACACTTAGTGCCAGCCAGGATACACACTTAAATGTCTCTTGCCTCTCTAAATAGTTAAAACATCACTCTCAATGGAAAATCTTGACACTTATTTTTCCTTCCTAATTTTGGTCTTTCAGTCTAGAATCATTCTCAAATGTTTATGTTTGCTTATTTTATGCTATGAATGTAAGCATCTTCAGATGTGCAGCATTCTTCCTGATTTCATTTCTTAAAAGCTCCTATTATCCTCTTCCCTCCACTCTTTACTACTTCTTAAAAAATACAGCTCAAATCAGCTATGTGTATGGTACACATGATTAATAGGATCACATCAACACGCAAAATATGATACAGCATTGTTCCTGTCTTTCACAGCTGTAATTACATTGCATCAGAATTTTAGTTGCAGATCTATCCTTCATGATTGTTTGGGTTTTTTTAAACAAGAGAACATAACATATTTTAAATAACAGAACACAACATATTTTAAAATCTTGTACAAATCAATGAGATATGAGAATGCCTTTCAAAACAACTCAACTCTTTCAAGCTTTACTGTATTAGAGCCTTTCTGTCCTGTCCCACAAGCTTTCTGTGTGACAGTACTGCCACTGAAGCAGAGAAGTATTTATTTGAATAATGGCCAAGGAATTGAAACATTTAAGATGTGACCATATTCATTACCAAATTTAAGTTATTCCATGGGCATTCTGCAATCTCCTGAGGCAGGCAAAATCCTTCTGCCATGGACAGTAAAAGACCTGCTTTTGAAGAACCTTAGCATGAGTACCTGATAAAAAAAAAACTAAGAGTATCAAAGTGAAGTCCTTACAAGGTCTGTGAAAACAAAATATATACCAGCTCAGACCATTCCTCTCACGTTGTACATGAATAATTCTCTAATTGCATATTACAGCAACCTGAAGGAAATCACAAGAGGTTGTTGCCACTACCACTAGTACTGTTACTGGGGATCAAAAGGATATGAGCTGCTACTAGCCCCCCAAGTAAATTCTCCCTTGGTTTAGTACTTTATATGCCACTTATGTGCACTAGGAACTACTTTGTTAAAATATCCTCTCTGCTAGCTCCTTGCACCTAACTGCATAACTGGTAGCTAACTGTTTAACTGGTAGCTTTACATGTTCACTTCTTTACTTTCCAGCCACTTCAAAAAGTTTCACTCACTGCCTGCGTGTACACCATGTGTGAATGTGCACATCGTTAGCAGATGGGATTTTGTGATTTCAAGATAGCTTAGCTAACAATGTTCTGAGAGTATCTGTTTGGGTCATAGCTTGTGTTACAAGTTTTGGGAATCTTGTCATCGGAATGAGATCACTCATCAAAGCAGAAAACAAGATGCACACCATGTCTATCAAAATGTTGTGAGCCTGTATGAGAAGCTAAAACCAGTATGCTGATCAGATTAATAGTAGAATTAATGTATTGATAAAGTCTTGTATAATCCATTATGACATTACACTATATATAATACATATTACGTATGTTCCAATAATCTTAGTTTACATTCTAGACACATCCACCTGTGCTAGTTTGAAGCAGGCTAGAATGTTTTGCTGAGAAGAACTAGATCATAGGCTGTGAAAGGAAAACAATGGTGATGTCTACTCCCTTCAGAGTCTTGCTGAAGAAGAATGTAAACATTAGGTAACACTCTCACCATTTTGTCACTCTCTGGCTGGGCTCTGACTGAGCTGCATCTCCCTAACCTCACCTTCCACTCACCTTTGCTTCTTAACCTCTTGGCTGAACCTCTATTCTTCTTTAGAACTGGGGTAAGACTGAGAGGGGCAGGGGGAAGGTGCAGGGGTGGTTGAGAGCCCCTCCTGGGGACTCAGGTTGCTGGGAGGGGAGTTGTGTTTCTGTATTACCTTTTACCTTGTCTATTTCTGTCTATAACTGTATATACTGTAAATATCTGCTTGTATATTGTGCTAGCTGTAAATAAATAGCTTCATTTATATTCCCAGAGCCAGCTGAGACTAGTCTGGGTGATTTCTAAAGTGTGTGGGGGGCAGGGTACTCCCAAACCATCACACCACCTCACTACCCGATCATCCAGACCACACTGCCTCACTTTAGCTGCCAGTATGCTGTGGGATCCTTATATCTAGTCTAAATCTACCTTCTTTTCAGTTACAACTATTATCCCTTATCCTGTTGCAACAAATCCTGCTAAAATGTCTGCACCCAGCTTTCTTATAAGCTTCTTTTAAGTACTGAAAAATGCAATAAGGTCTCCCTGGAGCCTTCTCTTCTCTAAGCTAAATAATCACAACTCCCTCAACCTTTTTTCAATAGGAGATGTGCTCCAGGCCCTAATCACCTTCAAGGGCCACCTTTCGACCCACTCCATAAAGTCCATGTCTTTCCTGTGCTGGGGGCTCCAGAGCCAGACACAGTATTCGGTAGCACCGGTGAAAGCTCAGAGTGCAGCGGACAGGGAGAATTACTTCCCTTGACCTACTGGGCATGCTTCTTTTGATGAAGCTCAGGACAAAATGGGCTTTTTTGTTATTGGTTGGCTGGGGGGTTTCTTTGTTTGTTTGTGGGTGTTCTGGTGTTTTTGTCTGTGCAACGTTGTCGCGGAGGGGCATTCTGCCGCCTACGCCAATTGTGGCAGAGGGGAGAAATTAATTGGTGTGAGATAATATTCTATAAAAATATACATTTATTAACTTCAATATTCTGAACTCTCACCACACCCAACCACTGTATTTTAATGTTAAAAGGATCTACACGGCTACAAAAGACATTATAGGACTATCTAAAACCATAACTTATTAATAACTATCAAACAATCCAAACTATAAAACAGAAAGATGAGTTTCCCCACGGCAAATACTGCTTGGGGTCAATATGCTGCTTGCCCAGCAGGTGGGCTGAAAGCTCTTTCTGCTCTATGGCAGGAGGCAATAGAAATTACAGAGGCATTAAAGCATTTACTCACGAATTGTTGTTAATTATCAATCACCCTCTGGGGCTATGTCACAGCCTATTAATAGTGTCCAAACTTCAGGGGACTCTTTGCCCATGGATTTTGAGGCTGGAATTCTCCCGGCTTCAGGGGAAAGGAGAATCTTCCCAGTTTCTGGGGAAAGGACACTCTCTGATCTTGTTCTCCTGGTGAAGGATGCAACCTCTGCCCTTGTCTCCTGGCTTCTTCTGGACGCTCTGTCCAGGATTCTTAGGCAGGTGTTGCGAAATGGAGTTTAGGGGAATTTATGGGGAAAAACATGTGAGGCCTATGTATAAAAAAGATTAAATGATTTATTACTAAAACACTAAAAATCCCCTTCCCTAAACTTATTTATAACTATCCCACGTAAGTTCTTGATTTGCGGTCGCAGATTAAAATAGAAAATGGCTAAAATGAAGAGAGTCTGTGATTTTAAGAGAGTTCATTTGAGTCTCGAGAGAGCATTCAGTCTCTAGATAAGAAGTTCATCAGTTACTCACTGTCCACAAGCAGTTCAGCAGGGTCTTAGAGTATCATGAATTTCAGGGCGTTGTCCGAGCCTCCTGCAGGTCCAGGCCAAGGTGGGTCCTGGCCTCTGAGGCTTACGATGATCGGGCGTTGCCGAGTTCATGCCGAGCTGGCCAGAAATCTTCAATGCTGCCGAGCGATGCGTTGTGCAGGCAGGGTGTCATTCAGAAGGGTTGAGAGCGAGAGGGTCTCAAGGTGCAGAAAGTGCTCAATTAAGGTGAATGCAGCATTTTTATAGTGTTCAAGAGAGGTGTGTTCAGCCAGTTCAGGCGATTTTACATTAATATTTCAGATTGGTACAAAGTTATAATCAATTCATACAATTGGACAATTCTTACCATAAACAACCTATAGGACCACCCAGGGGTCAGCCCCTAACAGGTGTCCAGCGAGCTATGGGAACCAAGGTCCCTGTCTCAAGACAGAGCCAATGTTTACCTTCTACTCCTCCTGGGGGAGAAATCTTCTCAGGGGCCCTGTAGCTGCTGGAACAGTAGCTGGAAATATTGTTTTGATTTTGAGATGACTTGGCCTTCATGTGAGACACTGCAAAGGGCTCTGCTACCTTCCATGACAGCAGGACCTCAGGTGCAGAAGGAGTACGATGCCGTGCAGCGTCAGCACAGTGTCACGCTGGCGACAGAGGCCGATCACGGGCAGACAAGTGCGGTCTGCTCCTGGCAACTCATTGGCAGTGCCACGCACCAGGCGATGATAAGGCAGCAGGCATGCAACAGAGTGCACAGCTGCATGGGAGACTGAGCTCCGTAGGTAAAGGCAGGCAATACAGAATCTAATCCCGGTAACTCACCGCAGCGGCGTGCAAGTGTCCAGCACAGCTGGCTGGGAGACTATGGGAGATTCTGTCTCAGTAATAACAGCAAAGCAAGCAGGCACCCAGGCAGGCATAAACAAAGCAGTGCTGGGGAGTCTAAGCCTAATAATGAGCAAGTGAGCGAGCAAATGAGGGAACCTAAGCAGGTTGTTTACTTGTGTGCCTCTATTTATCAGATGTGGGCTGAGATTAACGGCCCTTTGGCCACTAGAATGACCAATCAGGTTGGCAGTCAGCCAAACAACACCGTAATAGGCAAAAGCCACAGGCCTGGACCTTCCAAATACGGGGATAGCATGGGCCTTACACCAGGCAGGCATGAGCTGGTCACATGGGCTTACACAAAAACGTTTACACGATCAGGGGCCCTGGACAGGACAGACTTTATGGCACCAGGCCTATTGTGCCCCTTTGTGCTCATTTTATGTGTTTACCTCTGGTTATGGGCAGAAAAAACATGTCCAGGCAAGGCAAGGCATATGTAAGCCTATTTTCAGGCCTAGGGGCCCTCCACAACAAACATCAGTTTTGTATCGTATTTTTAAGACAACATGTAACTGTAACAAAGAAGAAGACATAGAAGGAAATAACAATTCGAGAATTTATGAAGCAATATAGTTACTTAGACCAGGTATACAATTCAATTATTTGAAAGCTTTTTATTTTCATAAATCGGTAAAATCATAAAGCTTCAACTGTTAGTATAGTCTGGACTGAAAAAAAAAAATCACGTAAATAATATGTGATGGAACTTCGAAAGTGTAGCTTTATGTGTGTTATACTATCAGGGAATAATGATCAAACATATCTCTATAAAACCAACTGGAAATTAACAGGGAAAACGAACAAACAAACAAAACCCACCGCTAAACACCAGAAAATTCAGCCTGTAATATATATATATGAGATGGTCAGCCCCAGAGCATTCACTGTGACAGTTTGGGTGTTCCCTGCCCGCCCCACACACACACACACACACTTCAGAAATCACCCAGACTAGACTCAGCTGGCTCTGGAAATTGAATGAAGCTCATTATTTACAGCTTAGCACAATATGCAAGCAGGTATTTACAGTATATACAGTTATACACAGAAATATGCAAGGTAAAAGGTAATACAGAAACACAACTCCCCTCCCAGAAACCTGAGTCCCCAGGAGGGGCTCTCAACCACCCCTGCACCTTCCCCCTGCCCCTCTCAACCTTACCCCAGTCCTAACGAAGTATGGAGGTTCAGCCAGGGGGTTAGGAAGCAAAGTGGATTAGTCAAAGAAACAGCAGAGAGGGGTGAGGTTAGAGATGCAGCTCAGCCAGTTCCCCAGCAGAAGTGGAGTTCTCTATGTTTTGATATTTCTTCTTATATATCACAGCAAGCCTATGAGCGAGGTAGACATCAGCCTTGTTTTCCTTTCACAGCCTGTAATCTAGTTCTTCTCACCAAAACATTCTAGCTAGGCTCAAACTAGCACAGCACTCATAGCAAAGACTGAGAATCAGTCAAACTGCTACCAAACAATCTTCTCCCTGGCCTGCATTTGCAGAACCACCAGAGTTATTTTGCTAGTATGTATACATTTAATGGTTAGTCCTCACTTTATTTCTTGATATCAAAAAGATGAAAAAGCCACATATCAAAAGGCAAAACTAGCTTTTTAGAATTACAGCGAGCAGAAAGCAAAAAAGGGCAATACAGGTGTCAAATCAGATTCATGTAGTGATTTTTCCTTCAGCAAAATTACTACGTTACACTTTCCAATCCTTCTAGTTTGTTTCCACCCGTATTTGGGAAGAAGAGCTTGTTTTCAGGTTGTGGTGGGTTGAATCCTGCTAGATGAAAGGTGCCCAGCAAAGCTGCTCTGTCACTCCCCCACCTCATCTGGACGGGAGAGAGAAAATATACCAAAAGGGTCAAGAGTCTAAATAAGGACAGGAAGATCACTCAGCAATTGCTGTCACAGACAAAACAGTCTTGACTCGGGAAAATTAACCTCATTTATTGGCAATTAGGAATCAGAGTAGGGTAAAAGGAGATATAAAAAAACAAATATTAAAACACCTTCATCCCACCTCACTTCTTCTCAGGCTCAACTTCCATGCTGATTTTTCTATCTCTTACCCCCAGTAGCACAGGCGGCAGGGAACAGTGGTTGTCTCTGCCTCTCCCTTCTCCTCAGGAGAAGGATCTGTGTAGTTTCTCCCTGCTCCAGCATGGTATTCCTCTCATGAGAGACAGTTCTTCATTATATGTTCCAGTATAAGTCCTTTGCCTGGAATGCAGGTCCTCTAGAAACAAACTGCTCCAGTGTGGGTTCCCTCTGGGGTTACAAGTCCTGACAATAAGCCACGGGCCCACAGGAAGGTCTTCCTCACCACTGTTCTCACCATGAGCTGCATGGGAACCTCTGCTCTGGCAACTGGAGCACCTCCTCCTCTTCTTTCGTCACTGACTTTGCTGTCTGCAGAGTTTTTGCTCTCACATATTCTTACTCCTCTCTTCTGATTGCTGCTGCTTTTCTGTATTTATTTTTTCCTTCTTCAATATATTATTGCAGAGGCGCTATCATCCTCTCAGATGGGCTCAGCCTTGGCATAGTTTTTGTCAGATATAGGGGAAGCTTCTAGCAGCTTCTCACAGAAGCCATCAGTATAGTTCCCCACCTACCAAAACGTTGCCATGTAAACCAAATATGCAGGTGGTTGCCATAAATAAATGGCTCCTGCAGTGGCTGCCAGCTACTTAGCAGAGTAGCCCAGTCCATGGAGTTGCCATCTAACAAACTGTTAAAAGCCTTGGTCTGCAAGGCAGCACAGTGCAATTCAAACCCAAGTGGCACAACTTGCTCTGCACATGCTCTTCCATCAGTAATTAGGAAGTGATATTTATAACAGAACTGAGGAATCCAGTCTGAAATGAACAGGTCTCAGTTTGGTTTGTCACTTAGCTGGGGAATATGCCATTCTTTCCAGTCCTGCTTCGAATTGAATGCAACATTTCTAGCCACATCTTGGAATCACAAGCTCACCCATACTCCCATACTGTGCACTAACTGTGTTTCTATAGTAACTTCTTACAACTTATTCACATCTCAATGTGTAACAGATGGGAACATGTGATGTGTGAGCAGGCTGTGTGACAGTAGACAATACTGAGGAACTATCTCTGTACTACAGATACATTAATGTGAAAATGACAACAAAATACTAGAAGTGAATGAAACAGAGAAATGGTCAGGAGAAAGGCTCAGAAGAAAGAGCACTTCAATGCAATTTACTTTGACTATTGTTTCTCCACACGGCTGGACCTGATAGCCTCCATCATCACTGTGTTTTCAGCAGCAGCATGTTTTGTTCCATTCAAATAAACTGCCCTTCAGACACCAGAGGTGAGGAGTCACATACGCAAGGATGCTACTGTCGCAAATGCATATTTTTTTACTAGTATTCACTGATGCTATTGGATGCATTCCTGTCTTTACATTAAATTCCTCTCCTTGTTGCAGGTGGGTTCCAGGTAATGCTCTCTGTGTGATGTCTTTTGTTAAAGATTGTATTTAAACCAAACCAATTCTGTCAGAGAAGCAAGTATTGTTGACAAGTAAGCACTGCTCATAATATTTCTCTGTCTCCAACTACCTGAAGGGAGGTTGTAGCCAGGTGGGGGTTGGCCTCTTCTCCCAGGCAACCAGCAACAGAAGAAGGGGACACAGTCTCAAGTTGTGCTGGGCGAAGTATAGGCTGGATGTTAGGAGAAAGTTCTTGCCAGAGAGAGTGATTGGCATTGGAATGGGCTGCCCAGGGAGGTGGTGGAGGCACTGTCCCTGGAGGTGTTCAAGAAAAGAAGAAAAGCCTGGATGAGGCACTTAGTGCCATGGTGTAGTTGACTGGATAGGGCTGGGTGCTAGGTTGGACTGGATGATCTTGGAGGTCTCTTCCAACCTGGTTGATTCTATGATTCAGAAATTGAGCTTTATAGCACACACATACAATCCTCAACCCATGTATGTAGGTGAGAACCAGAACAGCCTATACAGTGAAGAGGTTCTCCTCTGCTATAGCTACAAAATTCCATGGTAATACGTATGACTAAATTAATTTGTTTGAACATCAGGAAAAACAAACTGCCATAGGAGGGTCTGTAAGCAACCCAGACACCATATCTCTAAGTGCAAGCAGTGATTACCAGGGGTTCCAGAGGAGGCTGCAAGCCTACAAACAGCCCTGCAAACTTTGCAGTTGCTAACAGATACCAGGGTACAGAAAGCATCCTGCTTTCCCCATTATAATTCTAGCACATTGATACTCCATGTTTGTGGGAAGTTTGGTAAATAATTCTTCATCTTATGAAATGCATTAAAGAAATTTAGGAAATTGTCAATGGTTTTCTCACAAAATCTGTTTAGCTTCATTGGGAGCACTGAATTGCATTTGCATAGTCATTAGTTGTAAAAAAACACCATGAGGCATTAAAAAATGTACAACTGGCTGGCATGGGCTTCACAATGGTGAGGCTCTATACACAACCTAGTTTGTGGCCCTCTGTGCAAACCACTTCACCCATCTGTACTCCACGTTCCCCTCTGTGAAAAAGATAATAACAATGTCTTTTGTAGGGTATTTTGAAACCTAGCAATGAAAGCTACACATAAAAAGAGGTATGGATTTTGAATTTACATTAAATACTGTACTAAAGAGAGGTGGACTTCAGTTCATATTCAGCAGCTTAATTAAATCCCAGTAGATACCGAGAAAGACACTCTCTGATGAAAAGTGGAGAGTTTAACCCTTTTTAAGAAAACCCATGGCTAACTCAATGAAAACCACAAAAAGCAATGCTGAATTCTTGTAAAAATAATAACATGGTAGACTTCTACATTAAAATTATATAGTGTCAGAAAGTAAAAAAGACAGAAATATATAGTTGCTTCTTCAGCACTCCTATAGCAGAGCATATGAAGCATCTTACCTTTCCTCCTAGACACTGTCCCTTATTGAGTAGGTGCATTTGTTCTGCCAATACACAGTGCAATGAACCCCATTCTCCTTACACTCACAAAAGAGAAGCTGAAGCAGTCACTGGACAGTCACTGAAGGAAATTGTCAAAAATGCCAAAGAAACTTCAGCACTTGAGTCGTGAAAACAGACAATGTCTTTACCCACAGCTCTTAATTTATGCTTAGATTTGGAAAACAAATCAAAACACAACAAAACAGAACAACAACAAAAAATCAACCAAGCAACAAAAAAAAAAAAAACCAAACAAAAAAGAGACAATAACTCCTAAGGATAGCACTAGCTTTCATTTACCAGTCTACAAACAGCTGTTCCTAAGTAAGATAACAGAAATAGGACCTAACTGCCTTATAGCTGCATTCATCTCTTTGAGATTCACATGCAGGCTCTTTTTTGCCATTACTGCCTCTGTATTCATCTTCCTGGAAAGTAAAATCAAAACTCTTGCATTCCTCGTAGGAGATTTGTATTGCAGATTGAACTGCAGACAGACTGTGCACTGGGGATAAAACTGGCAATATGTAAAATATTAATGCCCCTTCCCCAGAGAGTCAGTGTGTCTGTACTTTTTAGCTATAGTCTTCATATAATATACAGACGAAGGGAAGGGACCTTTGTCTCATTTGGTCTGCATCAACAATTTCAAGGATAATAGCCCTGTGGAGAGGTGTTTCTTCCAGGGATGGAGGTACTTGGTGGGAGAAGGCCACAACATTCTATGTAACATGCAAATCTCTATTAACCTTGTAACACTTGAGTAACACATGAGCTCTGCAGACTGCTCAATGTCTCTTTGTATACATAAAGACACTACTCAAGACTGCTAGACCCAAGCAGTGTTATTACAATATTTTTAAGGTACTAAAAGTGAAGTGAAACTTCCTGTGTAAGCAACACAGCCCAGACCAAAATATAAATGAAATAACGAAGCTCTCAGAACAACTCTTGAAAGCAGTCAATTCAGTTTTCATTGCATCAGGTTTTATGAAGCATAGGCATTCAGGCAGCATGGGTTAGCACGTGCCTGGGGGAGCATTTATGGCACTGAGGCACTTGCAAGGAAGAACAAGCCCTCGTTATTAGCTATGTTTTCATAACCATCCTATATAAGCCACCTAATATATAAATAGCTATATTTTGAGTTTATTGCATATGAGCTGCCTAGCTCTTATAAATAGAAGAATCAAACTCTCAGAAAAAAAAAAAAAAGAATAAAGCAAAATTTTAGACAAACTTTTAACCTTTCTGTACATTTAGCAAAGAAAACTCCAGGAAATGTTTTAGGAGGTCCACTTACTAAAGTGTCATCAAAAAAAAAAAAAGGAGTTTGGAGCAATAAGAAGGATACATAAAGGGAGGGAAAAAAACATATATTTGGGAAACATCAAGAAAATAAGGAGGAGCCTGAAGAGTTAATGTTTCTCAGCTGAGATGACTAGACTGAGTATGCACTTCTGGCCCACCCAGTCCACGAAATACTACAGATATATTTGAACCACCATGAAGGCAGGAAGTCAAACCCAATAGTAAGGTCATTGTACTGTGGCAGTGAGACCAACTGCAAGTTTTTGACCCAAGTATTCACAGAACATACACTTTGGCATGCAGTTCTGTCATAAGAAATCTGTATTGCCATTAAGATATCAGAAGATGCTCTCAGTTAGTGGCCAGTAAACCTACCTTCCAGTACTGACCAACCCATTGGGTGCCTTAATTTGATAGAGCCTGTAGTGCTTGGCCTGAACAGCCCTTGGAGCCTCCTGGGTTCAGCATGTGCCTGGTGATAGCAAGACAGGAGCCCAGGGGTAGAGGAGCTGTAGTAGCTTTCATTTCAGTTTTGTCTGCTCATGGTTGTAAAGGTGAAGTAGATTCTGGCTGTCATAGGTGCCATAGGAAGTGCCCTTCCTCAGACACAGCAGGACTTTGGATACACCCAGCCTATTATAGTTACCTGGGTCCTTCTTCTTACCCTTTTTGAAGATGGGAGTGATATTTGCCCTCCTCCAGTTTCCCAGTCTGAAGACGTCCAAGACCCACCTGGAGGCATTCCTGTATGATCTGGTATATGTGATCCTGCTCTGGCAGGGAGTTGAACTAGATGATCTTTTGAGGTTCCTTCCTGCCCCTGACATTCTATGATTTTATGATTATGATGAATGGGGATGCCAGAGAAGGAGCAGAGCAGCCCCACTGCTGGTAATGCAGAAGGAGTGGCTACATGCCGCAGCAGAAGTCAGAGGGCAACTCCTCAGCGAGGCTGCTCAGCCACTTAAAATTCATGTTACTTCTACAAAGAGAGGTGCTGCCAGCTACCCATCCAGATTTCATGTGGCTGCCCTGAAGAAGCAATTTCCTCCCATGCACTCACTCCTGACATACCATACCAACTGCTGCACCTCTGTAGCAACCCACATGCATTGCATCAGCTAAATAGTGGGGATGAGAAGGAAGATTGGTCTTGAATACACCTCTCTGGGCACCTCCCTAGGGTACTGTAGATGCAATCTGCCATGCTTTCCTCTCCTTGAGAAAATCTTCACTTAAAGTGGTTCTTTCTCTTGAACTTTAGGATAAACTAGAACTTAACTGACCACCCAAAATTGATTTAAAAAACACTAATACTTTTCCACATTCACTGATAATTTGTTCCAATGGATTATTTTTTTAAGTATGTAATTTATTAAAATAAATTAATTAAATCAATTTATCTTTTCTGGACTTCCACTTGAAGTAACTGAATTCTCTATGAATATGAAAGAAAAAAAAGTTTCCTCTTTCTGACCAAGACGTCTCAAGTGTCTAAGATTGTTAATCCTTAGAAGCTTTTATTATTTTTACTTTTTGCAATACTACTACTCCTCATTTCTCCAGAAGTTGCAAACTTTGATGGCCTTGTTCTCCTCTGGTAAGATGCAAAACAACAACAGACAAATTGATAAAGCAAAAAAAAAAAAAGAAGTGAGGAATTATACACAGAACCAGATATTACAGAATTGGACAAGCACAAAAAATGAGGTTGGAAGGCACTTCTGGAGGTGTAGTCCAACATCTTAGATCACACTGGATCAGCTAGAGCACATCGTGAAGGATCATGTCCATCCTGGTTTTGAATATTTCCAAAGGCCACAGACTCTGTAACATCTCTGGGCTGTCTTTTCTAGTGTTTGATCATTGTACAGTCAAGATTTTTTTTCTCACAATGAAACAAAATTTCCTGTATTAGTATTTGTGCCCATGGTCTCCTGTCCTGCCATCAGACACTACATAGAAAAGTCTGACCCTATCTTCTTTACTCTGCCCCAGGAAACACCTACACATACTTGTAAGATCCTCCAT
The DNA here is from genome assembly GCF_015220805.1 of Pogoniulus pusillus. Lineage (NCBI taxonomy): Eukaryota > Metazoa > Chordata > Aves > Piciformes > Lybiidae > Pogoniulus > Pogoniulus pusillus. Next base: position 24,684,717 of record NC_087266.1, read on the forward strand.
AAGCCTTCAGTTCTCCAGGCTGAACAGACCCAGTTCTTTCAGCCTCTCCTGGTATGTCACATGCTCCAGTACCTGAATTAATCTTCAGCTATGAAGCTGAGCAGAAAGGAATGATCACCTTCACTGGCCTGCTAAAAAACTTTTCCTAATGCAGCCCAGGAGGCTCTGGGCTTTTTTACTACAAAGGCAACATTGCTAGCTCATGATCCGTTTGTTTTCCACCAGTCCTTCAGAGCTGTCTTCCAGCTGGTGTGTCCCCAGTGTGTCCTTATGGATGGAATGACTTCTCTCCAGGGGCAAGTATTGTTTTTTTCCCATTGTCAAACCTTGTGAAATCCCTGTCAGACTATCCAGCCTGTTGAGGTCCCTCTGAATGGCTCTGCGACCAGCTGTTACATCAACCTCTCCTCCCTGTTTTGTACCATCTGCAAACTCTGTCCCATTGTCCAGGTCACTAATGAAGACGTTAAATGGTGTTGGCTAGAGTATTGACCCATGGAGTATTTTACTAGTGACTGGCCTCCAAATGGACTATGTGTTTCTCATTCTGGCAGCCCAGTTTTCTCATTATTAGCTATCACAGTATCACAGTATCACCAAGGTTGGAAGAGACCTCACAGATCATCAAGTCCAACCCTTTGCCACAGAGCTCAAGGCTAGACCATGGCACCAAGTGCCACGTCCAATCCTGCCTTGAACAGCTCCAGGGACGGTGACTCCACCTCCTCCCTGGGCAGCCCATTCCAGTGTCCAATGACTCTCTCAGTGAAGAACTTTCTCCTCACCTCGAGCCTAAATTTCCCCTGGTGTAGACTGAGGCTGTGTCCTCTCGTTCTGGTGCTGGCTGCCTGAGAGAAGAGAGCAACCTCCTCCTGGCTACAACCTCCCCTCAGGTAGTTGTAGACAGCAGCTATGTTTTCATAACCATCTTATGTAAGCCACCTAATATATAAATAGCTATATTTTGAGTTCATTGCATATGAGCTGCCTAGCTCTTAGAAGAATCAAACTCTCAGTTTGTATTTCATTAGTTTGTCTATGGGATGTTATGACAAACAGTGTCCAGAACCTACTAAAATTGAGATAAACAACATTCACTGCTCTCCTTCCATCCTTCAAGGCACTTATCTCATTGTAGAAGCCTGTCAAATATGTTTTTCACTTCATACAAACATGCTGACCGCTCCTGGTCATCTGTTTGTCTTTTGTGTCTGTTTGGAAATGGTTTATGGGATGATTTGTTCCATCATATTCCCAAGGATCAAGATGAAGCTAAATGACCTGTGGGTCTCTGGATCCTCTTCCTTGATGTTCCTGAATATAGGAGTATCTTAGGTTTGCATGTCAAGATTTTGGTAGCAGAGGTACTAAATAGGTGGCTTCTGTGAGAAGCTGCTATGTGAAATGCCAGTCAACTCCAATATAAACCTGCTGCTGGTCAAGGCCAAGTCCCTTAGTAATGGTTGTAGCACCTCTGGAATAACATTTAGGGGGAAAACATTGTGAGATGGCAATTGCAGACAAAGTGAGAAGTGAGATTTCCCCCCCCCCCTTATAAACATTCCTGTGACTATTTGTTTTTGTTCTTTTTAAGAGAACTAACAGAACAAAGAGCTGTCCCTGAACAAATATTGCCCTTCTAATCACTGCTCATGAAGAACTAAAAAACATTTCTATTCTGTTGTTGTTATTATGATCTGTTTAACAAGCAAATAGCAAAAACCTATCAGTTGGCTTTACAACATAACTTTTGGATGGAATGTAGTGATGAATAAAATAATTTCTTGTCCCTCAGAGCTAGTATGTGATCAATGACAACTGAAACACAGGAGTGAAGGCAAACAGTGAAAATTCCAAGTGCAGTTCAATTGTCTGTAATGCAATGAAGGCTTTATAAGGCTATTATGAGCTTGATGGCAGCAGAGAACCTGTGCCTTTTATCAGTGAAGGACTCAGAAACTCTGACAGGAGATACTCATTCTCAGCCAGATCTAACTGGCAATCTTTTATGTTATCTCCCAACTCAAAAGAAAAGATAAAATGGATCAGACATAGGTGGTTGCAGTGATACTGAACTATGTTTGTAGGATGATGTATTTTAAAATAGGAATTTTAAATCCCTTGCAGAAACCCATTTGATTTAGCATTTTCAGTGTTTAGTGTTTTTACAAGTATAAGCCCTTAGAACAGTTCTAAAATACTGTGCATTATTCATTGTTTGTCCAGGATAGAAACACTTAGTTTTCCTACTCTGCACAAAGGTTGTTCAGAAGGCACACTGTAGTATCAACAGAGGTCCCCTCAAGACAGTGCATGAATAATGGAAGAGAAAGAAAAGTTAGTTTCTTTCCTGCATACATAGATCTATAAAAAGTACTTCAGTATGATAAATGATGGTGATGGTGGACTGAGTGTTGAACTACATCTCTGCATTCAAGCACATAGATGCTTTAAATAAATTATGTATCAAAAGAAAGCCTCTTAATGCTTTAAAAAAAAAAAAAAAGCCTGCACCAAAACACATTCATGGCTTGGGCTGCCTTCTCCTATTGTTCTACTGTTTAGAAATCAATAATATCAATAGTTTCTAAAAGGTCAAACAAGATGATGTGTTTATTGGTATGAGTAGTATTTCAATGCTATCTGTTCTGCAGCCTATACATGTAAGAAAAACAAAGTGCAGAGCTACCCATCTCATCTAAGGTAAAACGTTGCAGAGCTGATAGTGCAGACTAGTTGAGATTGAATTGTTAATCTAATGTCTTTGTTTACAATTTTGCTCTAATGAATAAAAGTACAAGTGCAAGCAGTACAACTATCTCCCACATGACATCCCTCCTTCCTTGAAAAGGCCACTAAAGCCCCTAAAAATTCTGGGAGTTCTGCCTGAACCTGAAAACAGGATTTCAGAGACTGCAACTAGCCCTGTAGCTTCTGGGACATGGCACAATTCTAAGGCTTATGGTGACACTATATTTCATTCTTTCTTATGCTCTCCTATTTAAGGGGGTTTATCTCTCTTCTCTTGTTTTTGATTTTTAATGGTCCCTGATGCTTGCTGTCTTTTCTCCATCCTCATTTTACTCTGATATTACTTTTCAGCTGTTTTGTGTGCACTATTGTGTAACTAAATGAAATGCTGCTTTCCAGAAGCTGACATTTTAGTTACTTTTGTCTTGCTCCTGCTACCACATATAGAAAGGGGCAAGAGAATGACAATGGAGGAATTGGAGAGTAAATAATCTCATTTGTAAAGGTTCACCAAGCAGCACAGCACAAAGGAATTAACAAGATGTTAACGGCAGCTCTTTAGCTCTTTAATCACTTCTGTAATGTGGGAGACTTTCACTGCAAGGGAAAAGATATCTGAAGAAAGGAGTCCGCTTCTACTAGAGATATTGTTTTGCTTTCATGATACCATTATTAAAAATAACGGTCCTTAGATTTAACTTCCACTTAATTAATGTCTCTTATACACTCTCAGAGATCACACCTCTAGAGCTGTTTTAAGGATCTCCATGTCGACTGCCCTAAGCAAATTTACTGCATACCCCTTGAGAGGCCCTCCGGCACTAAAAAATGTACTGCTAGGGTTTTGTGGCATCCATAACAAGTCCCCATTGACCTTGGCCCTAATTCACACTTCCCTCATCACATCCTAGGATGCCACCAGGATGCTCCCGCTGCAGTCTCTCAGCATCACATTGATTCCAGTGGTCCATATGTGACACATTCATGAAACTAAGAAAAGAGAGATTGGAGATCTGGGTGTTTCAAGCAGCTCCAGGCACTGGACAAAGTACCATCTGTCCTTTTGCAACACCAGATGCATAAATAACCAAGAAGCCATGCAACTCATTGCAATTTTAGGGCCAGGCACTTCTGAATGCCTTGGGAGCATGTCCAAGGGCTGTCTGAGGGCCACTAAGCAAAGGGGAGAGGCAAGGAATTTATTCTTTAGGGAAGTGGCCAAAGCAGTACATCAAGACTGCAGACACAGCCTGTAAGGCTTTAATCTCTTTGCATCAATCAGCAGCAGTTGGTCACACAGCAAGGAGAGCTCAGACTGCACTTATTTAATGGGTAGCAGTGCTGTCACCACAGCACGACATCCCTTAGGGCCTCTAGTATCCAAGGTAGTTTTGCTACATCTGATCCGTCCCCACAAGACTATGCTGGTCAGAGAAAACCCAGCTACCCAAGCTGTCCTGCTTTTCAACACAGCCAGTATTAAACGTAAACCTTTGGAGGATTTGACTATGAACAATACCAATAGACAAGATGAAACTAAATTGTCTACAGACAGTGAATTAAAAAATAGCATAAATAGATGGACCACTATACAGTGAAAGAGTCACTGAATATTGCACTTACCAGCATCTGTTGTGATGGCAAAAGGCATGAATGCCATAAATCACCCACATGTAACCATTCAGAATCCAACTGTCTTTTCACCCTAACAGCGACTGAAGGAATTATGTCTGGATAAGTGCTTTTTGCCAGATTATGCAAATATTTTCTGACACTTCTTTCTGTTACAGAATGCTTATTCAAAGGGAAGGAGTCCCTTAGTTTCACTTTTGGATGCTTGGTGATCCTTGGTAAAATAGAGTTTCCCAGATAAATAAAATTGAGACCAGGACACTTCACCTGCAAGAGCCTTTAAGAAATCTGAAAAGGATACATATCCAAAAGTGTCACTCTTGATGACACAAAGCTACCATTTTCCCTCTTTATATCAGTTATGCACTTTGGATAAGTCATCTGTTGATGACCTCTGTAGAAGTGCCTCTCTGCTTTCTAAAATCAGCTCCACTTACCACAAGAAAATGTTATCCCAGAATAGGAATATTTAAACACAGGAGCTGAGATCATGCATTGAATGAATTTCCATCGCTTCATACCTGCAGAGACATCTGCAGTCTTGTTGGGGGGTATAAAACATCTGCTCTGATCATTCTTAGTAACACTTGTGTACATCAGCTTTGGACTTGTAGAGAAGAGAGTAAAGAATTGAGATCCACTTACTGAGAAGTCAGCTCCAGCTCTGGAAGTGCTGGAACTCTATCAAAAAGGAGATTCGTTGAATCAGTTTTACTGATCCTTCTTCATACACAGGGTCTGTTCATCTCATTAATGTATAGGTGCAGCAGATGGGCTGCATCATCAGAAAAACAAGTCCTGGATGAATAGCCTTGGCCAGGGTGCTTCTCTGTACCATCTCTCCATTTCTGTGGGTATTTGAAATGTAGTTCCTCCTTTTTGCTCTTACTCCAGTCTGGTACCAAGCCAGATTTTCTTGTAGGGCTGCCACTCATCCATATCAGTACCCTGGTTCACCTCACTAAACAATCAGAGAAAATCTATACTGCTAAAAGAGAGAGGTTAGATATCAGCAACTGGTGATGGCAAAAAGTATGGTGCCACTCTTCACGGCTAACAATATTTACACCACCTTAAACAGGTCATGAGACAACAGGTGGAGACCTGGGTAACACTCATCGAAGCTGAACTAACAGAAGTTGCATTATTTGCTTTTACAGTTTCCAAGTAAGGGAGAAAGGAGGACCACACACAAAGGCCTCTCTTCCTCTCAAAAACAATGATAACAAATAGCTTCAAAAGAATTAAGAAAAAAGAAAGATATATATTAAATGCAAAAATACTAAACAAAAAAATCTCTTATGTGCTGCTCTTCATCTGAAAGCCTTTACTACTAAGGACCTTTTTTAACACTTGGCTTTTTTATTTTTAATTCAAGTATTCCTCTGTATATCACAAATAAAACTGAGTATTCATACAAGATCCATGGAAACAGACCGAAGAACATTTTCTTTCATCATGTAAACATACTGTAATCCAAATACTAAATAAGCAGCCAAATATAAATAGGGTTTCCTTTCACTGTGAATATTTTCAGATTATATTAGTAACATAGTAAACAGTAAGTTTTTGTGAAGTATGAAGATTTACTGTCAATGTCTGTTTAAAAGCAAATATGTATTGTTCATTGATATTTACATTTTCTAATGAAGAGACAGCTAAGAGAATCCTCCAAATGGCAAGCTGTGTCTCTGCTAAAGTAGAAATGGCTGAATGCACAGTTCAGCTCAGAAGCCTTAAAATAAACCATGAAAAGATTTAAGATGAGATTCTAAAACCTATTGGCATCCTTTCAAAACAGTTCAGAAAGCTGCATCTTATGACATTACATTTATGTATTAATTTAGTAAGCATATGGAAGCTTTGTCTTTTCTTAGACTACATTAAACTTTTGAGAAATCATGGAATTATTTGTGAAGCCACCACAAGCAAGCAGTTAGTTTTCCTCTAATCTATGAAATTATTAATCAAGGTAATTTAACAACTTTTGTTTCCAAACCTATGTCATTGTGGGTGGGCAGATGTAGTTTTTCAGAAGAGTGGATTCAGAACTGGGTCAGGACATTTTGCGAGCCAGCATCCTGATATCTCAAAGAAATATTGCTCATGGTTTCCAAAAGTAGAAGTCAAGAAGAAATAAAACAGGGGGGGAAAAACTAAACAGACATTATTAGCATTTCTATAAACATTTAAACTCTCTATATGCTTAAAATTATGGTGTACCTAGTAAACAGTCTATAATCTAACACAAGAGGACTTTTAGTCTTAATATTCCAGAACATAAAATAAAGCTCACAACATTAAACTTTATTACCTACAGTTCAGCATTGAATTATATAGACTTTTTGACTCCACTCATTGAAATCTCTTTAGAACTGACTCATCTTTGACTTTCCTGAGAGGGCTAAATTGAGCATATTCATGTTTGGATCTTCTAGACCCAATCCTTACTCTCAGGATACATAGCACCAGTTGTGATTATACAAGCAGCTGATTTTATCATGGTTTACCAAAGTGGTATGTCTCATTACCTCTCCACTCCTCTTTATATTAGCTCTGGCATTTGTCCAACCTTTTTGGGAACCAATTCAACTTGTTAACCTACCAGAAAATGACTCATTTTTGTATGAGGGACTAGTTTTTTATGAGGTTGGTGAACTAAATGAGCTTGTACAGAATGCGTGGAGTACAAGAGCTGGCATAAGGCTAAGCAACAGAAATGTGCAACCAGGATCTTGGCAAAGAGAAATATGGGGGGAAAGGGAGATAATTTGTCATTTTGGCAGCAGCAAACCATTAGATTAGTTCATCCTGAATGTAAAACCAGGTGCCAGTCTTCAGCAAATTCTGCTTATCAATTCTTTGAGACAGGGACTAGATGCACTTGCAAACACCTATAATGGCTCTACTGCAACCAGGCACCTCAGGATACCTCAGAATTGGTTCCAAATTTCTACTAGAAATGGAAAATTATATCGATAGTGCAGTGATAAATATGTTGTCCAGTGAATCTGAATATAGGGAAGTATAAAACAGCCAGTTCTTGAAAGAATACCATAATGCAAACCAATGGATCAAAAAAATGCAATCATTCTCTATGACAGCAGAAGCACTTGGGTCTTATCATTAAGACAAGAGGGTATGAATTTGGGATTAAAATTAGATGTTTACATAGGAACATTACTGTACCTTAAGTACTGCATAAATGTATGTATTAATTCTGCATTTGCTCATATTGCTGAATATCTGAAATGATGCTTCTGAAACTGATGAAATCACTCTGAATTTTCAGTCATAGACAGACATTAAACAAGTAGTCTTGAAGATTCAAAAAAAGGATGATAGTGAACAGCAATGGAACCCACATATGCTGCTGAGCAAGCTCCCACTAAAACTCAAAATGAGCATCAGAACTTCTAATGCCTGGAAATGTGCACTAGGGGAATACTTCCAAGCACACCCTTGCCAGAAAGGGTAAAATTCATCTGTCTAAACATAGGTGTCTACTGCCATTTGAGAAGTCTAGATATGGTCTCTGCAAGAGCAGGTGTCTTCTCAGGTTGTCACCAATATCTGCCAACCTCACTCAGATGTCTTATCAGCCCCAGGGCTTCTTGAAGGCCACCACACATCTATGCTAATGCAGGTGAATCCCACTTTAATGAGGCCCTGGTATGAAAAAGGCAACTATCACCAAGTACAAATTTTACTGCATAAATAAAACCTCCTTGTTTGTTTTTTTTTTTTAAACAACCCTCATTTTTAATCTAACTAAACATATTCTTGAGGTTTTAGGTTTCTATTTTCTGTCAGTAGCCCTAGAAACTATGACTTCTACAACAAAGATTCATAGATTCATAGATATAGAGCGGTTTGATTGGAAGGAACCTTGAAGATCATCTAGTTCCAACCCTCCTGCAATGGGCAGGGACATCTTCCACTAGACCTGGACTTGAACACCTCCATAATCTCCCTGAGCAACCTGCTGCAGTGTCTCACCACCCTCATTATCAAGAATTTCTTCCTACTCTCCAGTCTAAATCTGCCCTCTTCCATCTTCGATCTATTCCCTCCTGGCCTATCACTACAAGCCCTTATAAAAAGTCCCTTGTCAGCTCTCCTGTAGCCCCTTTCAAGTACTGGAAAGCTGCTCTAAGCTCTCCCTGGAGCCTTCTTTTCTCCAAGCTGAACAGCCCTAACTCTCTCAGACAGAGGAGAGGCTCTCCATCCCTCTGATCATTTTCAGGGCCTCCTCTGGACCCACTCCAGCAGTTCCATGTCCTTCTTGAGCTGGGGGCACCAGAACTGGATGCAGTACTCCAGGTGAGGTCTCACCAGAGCAAAGGGGCAGAATCCCCTTCCTGTCCTGCTGCTCGCACTGCTTTTGGGGCAGCCCAGAACACAGCTGCCTTCTGGGCTGCCAGTGAGCATTGCTGGCTCAGAGCGAGTTTGTCATCAACTGACACCCCCAAGCTCTTCTCCTCCAGACTGCTCTTGATCATATTGCTCAAGAAAATGGAGCCTTCAATAATAATAAGTTCCAGTGTAGGATGGTAACACACTAAATATTTATGTGAAATGAGCATAAGCAACAGTGGGCATGAGATTATTACAGTTCAGTGCACCATATGGTGACTTCAGGTATAGAATTAAATGCCTGCTTTATGCTACTTTCCCAACTTTCACCTGTTAATTCAACTGATTTATTGGGATAAATGTTTTGCCCTGAGGTGAAAAGCCTCTCCTGATTATTGCTTCATTATTTAATATGTTGGCAAAACAATTTTATCATTCATAATAAATAGAAAAACAACAAAAGGACAGTTGGTGAAGTCATCTGGATTCTAAGAACATACATGAAGGCAGGGTCTAATTGTATTTGTTTTCTTTCCAGAGTTTCTAGAAATCTGATGACGTTTCAGACAGCAAAGGGTACTAGTTTTACATGGGCAGCACACACATACACCTTCCTGGCCACTCTTCACAGTTCAGCATATCACCTCAGACATATATTTTCTACTAAAATCACTAATTCATTAAAAGAGGTCTCACTTTGCAGTTTGAGGAAACTCAGTTTCCAGAGATGCAAAACCTATGAAAACCAAGCGGTATATGCTGTGAAATGTGAGAAAGGTCTCTTTATTTGCTACTTGACTGATAATGCAGTAATATCCAGTCAACCCTTCCACAACATTTGATAGGTGACACAGTAACAGTCATAGATAGTGACTGTTTCTAGGAGTTTCAAAGTGCCCATGTATTAACACACGCTAAGCTTATTACCACTCTTGATAGAGTCTGTGAGTGAGCATGGGAAGTCTCAGTTTTAAAGTTAGGATTCCTGTTATCTCCAAAATCTTAACAAGTAAAAACATGCTGTATTTCTGTGTCATCTTGGTCATGCTGCTACACCTGAATCCAAGCAAGCAGACTAAAGCTAGATTCCCATATGCTTTGTTCAGAGCACAGCAAAGTCATTCACCAGCACAGATCAGGGAAGCAGCATACAGATGAAGGTGGTGTAGTACATATTTAGTGAGTAACATCTTCTTCCTTGTGCTTTGTGGAATGTTCTAACATGGGGAATATAATTTCAGTGCTTCACCTAGTATTGCAGTTCCTGTTAAACAACTATAATTACTTCATTAAGTCTTATTTCCCAATCAGCTATGGCCCTATTCAAAATTGCTCTGAATCAAATAATGCTATTAGAGAAGCTGCTTCCAAAAAGTGTCATAAAACATCATCTTTCTGCACCTACTTTGCACTGGTAAAAATGACAAAGGCAAAAAGCCACAGAAAACTGCTCTACATGCTTGAGTCCTTCATAGTAGATAAACAATTACAGATTAATTTATTTACACTTTAGCAACCAATTTCTACCTTTTTGTTCCCCTGCCAGAAAAATCAGTTTAATTAGATGCAAGTGCACAGCAAGCAGAGTTTGTGGGAGATATCTGAAGGGTGCACAGGCAAATGATAATGAACACAAATGCCTCAAGACAGTGCCTCCCTTCATTAACTGACAAAGGCCATTATCAAAATGCATTTCCTCCATTATTCCCCAAAAGATGAATGGCCACGTGGCATGTTTTGCAGGTGGTATTCTGAAATCATCAAACACACACACACACCCCTCCTCACTTCTGACAGATGCTGAAGTCAGCACCACCATCACTTCCCATTCAGTCTGTCCACATTTAGCCCAATAACAGAAACTGGCAGATGTCAGTTTAGAAATCCAGTGAGTTAGTAGTTGTCAAACTACTAACTGAAATCTCACTGTTGAAGTAAGAAAGTTTTGGGCTAAAGAGTCTGCAAAGGGAATGCAATTTCTTAAAAAGTAAGATCTGTTCTAGTCACTGGGAATAACTGAGATTGTATTTAGGAATGTAATTTCTACGCATTCCCATGATTTTGGCCATTAGTGGATGGATATAGGATTTTTCTTAGATCATCTTATATTAAAATAAATGGACAGGCTCTGCCTTGTGTAAAATGATGTAACTTTAGATATTTACACTGTACTTAAAAAACTGTTCTCCATGACAGGAAAGAAGTGTCAGGTCTCAGCAGTAACAGCTTCCTCTTTTATCTCTCTGCTAATGCAGCATTTGTTAGCATAGGAAAAGGTGTTTGCAGAATCACATATTTGACAGAACTTGTCACAATTGAGCAAAAAGAGTTGACCTTTGAGTGTTGCTGAAGTGTATAAGTGAAATGCAACAGCTGAAGAGCATTTGGATCTGTATGCTTTGAAAAAGCACAGAAGAGTCAAGCAGAAAGGTGCCTAATGCCTTCTTCCTGTCATCATATCAAATCATATAAAGTTGGTAATTTTTAAAGTTTCTGATGTTTTCCCTTGCCCTTCATTACTGTAAGCATAAGTAGTTTGAAAAAGAGGAGGCTGAGGCCTTACAGCTACCTGTAAGGACATTGTGGAGAGGTTGGCGTTGGTCTCTTCTCGCAGGTAAATACTGTTAGAACAAGAGGGAATGGCCTCAAGCTGTGACTAGGTAGCTTTAGACTGGACATTAGGAAAAAAAAATCATAGAAAGAATGGTCAGGCATTGGAATGAACTATCCAGGGAAGTGGTGGAGTCACCAACCCTGGATGTGTTTAAAAGTTATTTGGATGTGGTGCTTGGGGATATGGTTTAGGGTGAACCTTGTAGGATAGGCCTTTAGGATCCTGAGGATCTTTTCCAACTGGAATGTTTCTATGATTCTGTGAAACTGAATAAATGTGAAGACACAGAAAAGTTGTCAGGTGCTGTAAGTGTTGTTCTCTCTTCCCAAAGGCATTAACAATATTCTGCTCTTAGATGTATGCACTGGGTTTGCACGCAAGGTTCTGTTACCAGTGGATACAGGGGTGGCTTGCACAAGAAACTACGTCCACAAGAGCCAATGTGAACCAGCTCCAAGGCTAAACCCATCAGTGATGGTGGCAGCACCTCTGGGATAGCATATTCAAGAAAAGGGAAAAGTGGTTGTGACACAGTGATTGCAACCAAAGAGAGAAGTGAGAATACGTGAGAGAAACAACTCTGCAGACACTAAAGTCAGTGAAGAAGGAGGTGGAAGAACTACTCCAGGCACCGGTGCAGACACTCCCTTGTAGTCTGTAGTGAAGACCATGGTGCTGTAGGATGTCATTTTGCAGTCCATAGAGGTTAATGGTGGAGCAGATGACATGACACCAGAACAGGTGTCTAAATGCAGCTGTGATCCTGTGGGAAGTTTACACTGGAACAGGCTCTTGGCAGAACCTGTGAACCTGTGGAGAGAGGAGCTCACAGTGGAGCAGGTTTGCTGTCAGGACTCGTGACTCTGTGAGGTATTCTGGCTGGAGTGCTCTATTCCTAAAAGACACACCCCACAGAGGAGATTCACACTGGAACAGTTTGCAACAAACTGCAGCTGTGGGAAGGACTCATGTCAGAGAGGCTAATGGAGGACTGCGTCCTGGAGGAGGGACTCCACACTGGAGCAGAGAACGAGTGCAGGTTCTGAGAGGGAGCAGGAGAAACAATGTGTGATGAACTGACTGCAATCCTCTTTCCCCATTCCCATTCAACACTGGGAGGGGGGAGGTAGAGAAATGAAGAGTGAAGCTGAGTCTGAAAAGAAGGGAGGGGTAGTGGGAAAGTGTTTTAAGATTAGGGTTTATTTTTCATTATCCTCCTCCAATTTGATTGGTAAAAGATCAAAATAATTTCCCTGACTCAAGTCTGTTTGACTGTCATCTGCTCATGACAGCAACTAATAAACGATCTCTCCCTGTCCTTATCTCAACCCACACATTTTTCATTGTATTTTCCCTTTCCATGTCTACTTGAGTGGCTTTGGTGAGGATCTTTTGTCCAAGTCAGGGTCAAGCTCAACATAGTGTACTGAAATGCTCAAACCAGGAAAATAATTTGTTATTAATTCTATCAAACTGATAAATTACCAGTAGCAACTCTGAATTATTTTTTCAGACATTCTTTTCAAGCATATGTCCTTGTTTCCTTGGAAACTGAGAAATGAAGAAACTAAAGGAACTGCCATAGCATGTCACACTCTTCTTGTACAAAATTTCTTCCCATTAAAAGTTGTGCTACAAAATTTCTGTTATCTGTGGCTTCTGAATATCTGTTCAGTCATCAAAGCAGGCATTTTTAAGATCAGCAAAAAACATTGATAAAATGTTAAAAAACACCAGCATCCTACTCTAAAATATAATGAGCTTTACAGAAAGCTTCCAGACAAACTGTGATCTTTAGAACTGCACAGGCCACTTTATTAAATAGCAGCCCTGCTCCCAGTTTTCAGCCAGCAGGCACACTGTGTGAGTAATCATTTCAGACTGGAAATTCAACCTTCAGTATCCTGGTAAGTATACAGGTGTTCTAATTTCCTTGCAAGGGACTTAAGTAGCATTACTTATTATTATGAAGAGCTGCCACTGTCATTAGATAAATAATAGAAAATAAGGTCGAAAGAGTTCAGATACATCATTCCTTTCCTCTTGCATGCAGTGACCTTTCTTAGAGTCATAGAATCAACCAGGTTAGAAGAGACCTCCAAGATCATCCAGTCCAACCTATTCCCCAGCCCTAGCCAATCAACTAGACCATGGCACTAAGTGCCTCATCCAGGCTTTTCTTGAATACCTCCAGGGACGGTGCCTCCACCACCTCCCTGGGCAGCCCATTCCAATGCCAATCACTCTCTCTGGCAACAACTTCCTCCTAACATCCAGCCTATACTTCCCCTGGCACAACTTGAGACTGTGTCTCCTTGTTCTGTTGCTGGTTGCCTGGGAGAAGAGACCAACTCCCACCTGGCTAAAACCTCCCTTCAGGTAGCTGTAGACAGCAATGAGGTCACCCCTGAGCCTCCTCCAGGGTACACAATCCCAGCTCCCTCAGCCTCTGCTCATAGGGTTTGTGTTCCAGGCCCCTCACCAGCTTCGTCACCTTCTGTGGACATGTTCCAGTACCTCAAAATGCTTCTTGAATTGAGGAGCCCAGAACTGTACTCAAGGTATGGCCTGACCAGTGTTGAGTACAGGGCAAGAATAACCTCCCTTGTCCTACTGGCCACACTGTTCCTGATCCAGGCCAGGATGCCATTGGCTCTCTTGGCCACCTGGGCACACTGCTGGCTCATCTTCAGCTACTACCTACCAGTACCCTCAGGTTCCTTTCTGCCTGGCTGCTCTCCAGCCACTCTGTCCCCAGCCTGTAGCGCTGCTTGGGGTTGTTGTGGGCCAAAACGTAGAACCCTGCATTTGGCCCTGTTAAATCTCATCCCATTGGCCTCTGCCCACCCATCTGGCCTCTCAGGGTCCCTCTACAGGGCTCTCCTATGTTCCAACAGATCAACACCTGCTCCCAGCCTGGTGTTATCTGCAAACTTACTGATGCTGGACTCAATGCCGTGGTCCAGATCATCAGTAAAGATATTGAAGAGATCTTGGCCCAGCACTGATCTCTGGGGGTCACTGATTGTGACTGGCTGCCAACTGGATGTGGCACCATTCACCACCACTCTCTAGGCCTGGCCCTCCAGCCAGTTCTCGACCCCTTTCAAAGTGAAATTTCAGTTTCAGTATTTCCTCAACATCATCTTGTCTTCTTTACAGTGACCTTCAACTTCCCATTTCATACCCTTTTGTCCTGATCTACACATTCAGCCACTAAATACTTCTCCCCAGCATTACCCCATACTTTTCCCTCAGTGCCTCACTTCTAGCAGACTCTTCATGCTCTTCAAGAGTCTTTTCCCTTAATCACTTTCTTTCATCAAGTCCATGCACCACCACCCTACAGCACTTCATCAACATCTCATTCTTGTAAGTACACTTTCTCTGCTTCTGCTGAGATTGCTCCCACCTCCTAACAGTTTTATCAAGGCTTTGATCTGTAGCTTAACAAATTCGTGAATAGATTACTTGATAGCTGAGATGCTAAAATAATCACCTCTCGTTCTTTAATTACAACATTTTTTTATGACAGGATGGCAAAAATACCAAAAAACAACAATCCTGGCTGATGCCCATCTGCATAAGAGAAATAATATTTCTTAATTAAGGGAACAATTGAAATAACAATATCTGAAGTGAGATCTTTGTAACCCCACATGAATTCATTATAACAACACCACCAAAAAAAGCTAGACTCACAAACATCCAACTACATCCTTCTGAAATCTTTTTAAATTCTCTTGTGAAAATCTTGGGAGTGGGAAGGAACTAGAGTGACACACAATTAATACCATCCCTTTTCCACTAATACACTGCAACCTCATAATCAATTCTTGTTTCTGCCTAATTCCAGTATTTGCCAAATACGGGACCCAGGACATAAAGGGTGCCAGTCTCCTCTTAATAAACTCAAGTATTTCAAAGATTAATAGATAAAGAAAACATCATGTTAGTATCACTCCCTCCTTCCACACCCAAAAGATAGGCAGGATAGAGTTGCCTTCTGCAAGAAACTAGATTTCTAGAAATAGTACTAGCACAGATTTAGCCTAATCTTTTGCTAGTTAAATGTAATCACAAATCTAGCTGTCTTGAGACAAAGGGGCTCACACAATCATTTCTAAGTCACAATTTCCCCTCTGCTCCTCTTTTTTTTTCTCCCAGGGGCAGAAATATGCATGCACAATCATTAGTCCTGTAGTGGCATTGGTTACTGAACCCTAGAGAGTCAGTAAAAATTTATATTTCTGTCCACACTACTCACTCTTAGAGATTAACGCTGAGTGTATAATCTTTAAAATCTTGGATCCCAGTGGCTTTTGAAAGTTGTATGTATAGAGATTTAATTGGAGTTCTCATGCAACCTTAAACCTCTGCAAAATTCCAAGACACTTTCCAAGAGCTTAGTCTGAAACTACAAGATGGTATAGATTGCAAAGACATTATATGGAACAGGTAATCTTGGGTGCCATCACAAAGCACCTACAGGATGGCCAAGGGATCAGGCCCAGCCATCATGGGTTTAGGAAGGGCAGGTCCTGTCTCACCAACCTGATCTCCTTTTATGATCAGGTTACCTGCCTGGTGAATGTGGGGAAGGCTGTGGATGTAGTCTACTTGGACTTCAGCAAAGCCTTTGACACTGTCTGCCACAAGAAGCTCCTGGCCAAGCTGGCAGCTCATGGCTTGGACAGATTCACTCTGTGCTGGATCAAGAACTGGCTGGATGGCAGAGCCCAGAGAGTAGTGGTGAATGGTGTCACATCCAGTTGGCAGCTGTCACTAGTGGTGTTCCCCAAGGATCAGTGCTGGGCCCAGTCCTGTTCAATATCTTTATTGATGACCTGGACGAGGGGATTGAGTCCAGCATCAGTAAGTTTGCAGATGACACCAAGCTAGGAGCAGGTGTTGATCTGTTGGAAGGTAGGAGAGCCCTGCAGAGGGACCTGGACAGGCTGGATGGGTGGGCAGAGGCCAACGGGATGAGATTTAACAAGGCCAAGTGCAGGGTTCTACATTTTGGCCACAACAACCCCAAGCAGCACTACAGGCTGGGGACTGAGTGGCTGGAGAGCAGCCAGGAGGAAAGGGACCTGGGGGTACTGGTAGATAGTAGGCTGAAGATGAGGCAGCAGTGTGCCCAGGTGGCCAAGAGAGCCAATGGCATCCTGGCCTGCATCAGGAACAGTGTGGCCAGTAGGACAAGGGAGGTTATTCTTGCCCTGTACTCAGCACTGGTCAGGCCACACCTTGAGTCCTGTGTCCAGTTCTGGGCCCCTCAATTCAAGAAAGATGTTGAGGTGCTGGAACGTGTCCAGAGAAGGGCAACAAAGCTGGTGAGAGGCCTGGAGCACAAATCCTATGAGGAGAGGCTGAGGGAGCTGGGGTTGTTTAGCCTGGAGGAGGCTCAGGGGTGATCTTATTACTGTATACAACTACCTGAAGGGCCATTGTAGCCAGGTGGGGGGTGGCCTCTTCTCCCAGGCAACCAGCAATAGAACAAGGGGACACAGTCTCCAGTTGTGCCAGGGTTGGTATAGGCTGGATATTAGGAAGAAGTTCTTCACAGAGAGAGTGATTTCCCTTTGGAATGGGCTGCCCAGGGAGGTGGTGGAGGCACCGTCCCTGGAGATGTTCAAGAAAAGCCTGGATGAGGCACTTAGTGCCATGGTCTGGTTGATTGGATAGGGCTGGGTGCTAGGTTGGACTGGATGATCTTGGAGGTCTCTTTCAACCTGGTTGATTCTATGATTCTATGATTCTATGGTTCTATAGGGGCTAGAATTAATGAGAATGCTTTTCCTGCATCTCCTTAGAATATCCCTCCATTTCTGCTAAATTAGATCTTATCTTCATTAATTAATTGTTAAAAAGGTCAAAGTCTAAAATGAAGCTGCTGATTTTTCTCATAAAATAATCCTCATGATACAGGTCTGTGGAGATAAGATGTCTCCAGACCCAAACAGTTGACCTCCTTTGATGAGTAGGGGGATGCAGTGAGAAATACCACAAAGCTGGTTAAGCCAGGAAAAAGAAACAGAAAACAGAAAGCCATGGTGAATACTGGTTCTCTGGTGTAAGTATTTATCATGTAGTTCTTTTACCAAATGACAAAGAAGAGATTTTAGGGATTGCTGAAGCAGTGAATTAGGTGATGCTATAGAAAACACTCTTACTTCCTCACTCTGAACATTTTGCCATTGACCCAAATATTTAAGTCTGCACGCAGCACCCTGAGCAGCACTAAAAGGCAGGTGGATGTCTAATACCCCAGTCTGTCCTAATGGGTCTGTGCTGCATAGCAATAATGTGCAGCACAGATGGTGCATGGATGATGCATAGACAAACAATACCGATTTTTTTCATCAGCCTGCAACACTCTCTTAGATACATCCCTGTTAGACAAAGAATTCCTATTCATAACTGGGCTCTGAAATGCAATAGTTGAATTTTAAAACTAATTGGTAAGAATTACATGACTATATGCTTTATGTCATGTGATAGTTTAGTTGACACAGAGGTTTCTAACTGTAACATGGACAACGAACTAACACAGGGCATATATAGACTGTTTTTAGCCTGCAATCAGTCCTAAAAGGTGTGGGATTGGCTTGCACGATTGTTATTCTGTCCTTTTGTCTGTCAGTTCATGTTCTCTTTGCCAGTTTCACAGGTCAAGTGAAGGACTGGGATACAAATCTCAGAGATACTATACTCCTCTAATTTCCTGAAATTTCAGAGTAGAAAAGACACCCCAATTAGTCTCTCTACAAATTAATGTTGCCACTAATTTGACAGTGTCACTTGAGCATCTTATTAATTTGGAAAGATTTATAACACATCTCTTGACTGGTGTCTCTGCACATTGATGCCAGCCCAGTATACATGCAGGAGGTAAAACTCTGCTGCCACAGTCTCAAGTTGTGCTGGGGGAGGCATAGGCTGGATGTTAGGAGGAAGTTCTTCACAGAGAGAGTGATTTGCCATTGGAATGGGCTGCCCAGGGAGGTGGTGGAGGCACCGTCCCTGGAGGTGTTAAAAAAAAGACTGGAAGAGGCACTCAGTGCCATGGTCTAGTTGACTGGATAGGCCTGGGTGATAGGTTGGACTGGATGATCTTGGAGGTCTCTTCCAACCTGGTTGGCTCTATGATTCTGTGATTTGCCCTTAGAAGAACAACCTTTTCACGCCTATTAGTAGTCTTCTTTTTTAAAATTATCTAAATCCACATCAATGCATTTCTTTCCTGGTTGACTCCCTTTCATACATATGCTGTCACCTTGGAAGTCAGCTGACACTGCAGATTTAAGGCCTCACCTTCTACCTGTTGCTCACAGTTAATAGTACAGTCCCAGCGGAACCACGTCCCTGCTCCTTCTCAAACACAGAGCGGAACACTCATTGCATCTTCTTTTTCTGCTTTCATTTAAGCCTTCTGACTCATTTTGGATCTGCACCGTAACTAGGATTTCCGTTTAAGACAACCTTGTTGTCAGGTACTACCAGCACTGCATGTTTCCAGGAAAATCTCTACCTTACACCCTTCGATACTTTCCTTTTGTTTTGTTTTGTTTTGTTTTGTTTTGTTTTGTGGGTTTGTTTGTTTGTTTGTTTCGCACACTGAGCACCTCCCCTCCCGGGAGAGGACATCCGATCCCGGGCACTTGCTGTCTGTTCCTCCGAAGAACGAAGCTGAGATCGTGTAACAGCGCTCAGGCCGTTTCCAAGCACTGGGCGTCCCAGGGTGAAGCCTCTCCGGCCGCAGCCCCAGAGCCGGGGCCTGCCTCGTCGGCAGCGCCCCCACCCTACAGCGCTACATTCCCCTGCCATCGCCACCCCACAGAGCGCCGTGGTGCCAGCGTGCCCTCCCGGGGCTGCCTCGCTCTTAGGCCGCGGCGCTAAGGTCGCTCAGTGTTTCGCTCAGAAGCACAAAGCAGCCGCTCCCGCCATGCCCGCCTCACGCCCGGCACTGCACGACACGGCCCAGCCCACCGCCCCCTTCGCCTCTCCGGGCGTCCCGGCGGGGAGGAGCCGCCCACCCTGCCTCACGCAGGGACCTTCGGGCGGCACGCCGCGGTTTCGCCACTGCCCAGAACCGCCTTCGCTATCCCACTCCTCAGCCCCGACGGTCGCGGCAGGACCCAGGTGAGAGTAGGGCGGTGCCAGGCTCCTATGAGGGCGGGCCTGGCCGGTTGCGGCGGCGGCTCCGGATCGCGAAGGAGGGGTCGGGCGGAGGGAGGCTGGGCCCAACTTGACAGGAGGGAGGGAGTGAGGGAAGGAGGTGCCGGTGGCTGCGCTCGCCTGGCGCGGGTGAGTGAGCGACCGGGCGGCGGCCGGCGCGGGGAGGGCAGCGGGCGGCTGAGGCGAGGCGCGTCGCGTCCCCGGCGGATGGCGGGCGGCTGGAGCAGGGAGGCGGCGCTCGGCCGCGCCCCGGTTAACGAGGAGAGGCGGGGACACCGAGCGATCCCCGGCTTCGCTCCGGGGGCTTGCAGCGGCGTCTCTTCCCTCGCGGCCCGGAAGAAAGTTTTGGGGATGCCGGTGAGGTGGGGGCTCCTCTTTTCGCTTAGCCTCTCGCCTGCGCCCCTTTGCCTCCTCCTCAGAACCCGGTCGGCAGCCGGCGGTCGCCCACCCTGCCCGCTGCCTTCGCTCAACGCCCAATCGCAGACAAAGCCGCCGCCACACCTGCCGTTCCAGCCCCTCTTCCCACCGCCTGCGGGCCCCCTCGGTGGGGAGTGGGTCCGGGGCCGGAGCCGGCTGTCCTGTCAGTGACGGACGGGCGTAGAGGCAGCGGCCCGCAG
The DNA here is from genome assembly GCF_015220805.1 of Pogoniulus pusillus. Lineage (NCBI taxonomy): Eukaryota > Metazoa > Chordata > Aves > Piciformes > Lybiidae > Pogoniulus > Pogoniulus pusillus. The sequence continues at coordinate 24,704,871 of NC_087266.1, forward strand.
AGCGCCGGCAAACTTATTTTTAGATGTGCCTCCAATCTCAATGCATCTTAAAAATAGCACAGTTCTTATTTAAGGAGTGGGAAAGAAAGTGGTTCAGGAGGCCTCCTGGTGTCCTTTATAAAAAAAGGCAAACAACAAAACCCAGCCAGTTTTTAGAGGAAAAAAATATTTCAGTGTCATAGGCAACTGTGGGAGGGTTAATATTCACAGGTGCACACAGGATGTTTTTACTTTTGTCTTCATTAAGGTCACCCCTTAAGCATGTGGGCAGAGGTACTCATGGCTTTGTCCTCTGTGGTGGTAGTGTGAGATACAAGGTCTAATGTTCATGCACACCCGATTCATGCAATATTTTTTTGTAGAGTGACTTGAGCTGTTTTGAGCTGGCATTTTCTTTGTTTTCTGTCCTGTCCCTTCGCTCTGGAACGCCTGCAACATGTGGGTGATTCAGGCTGAAGGAGAGATAATGAGCTGTAAGGATCAGTACTGCTTACTATTTTGTAAAATAATCTTCTGCTTTTCTTTTAGCTACTGTATCTTAGCTGATTCTGGTGACTGACCATAAAATAAACAGGGCTTGCTGTGACAAGTGTGTAATACTATATCATTTATGTCAAAGATCTTGTCATGACTGCTCCCAAAGGAGAATTCTGATTTTTATTTTGAAACCACTACAAATGTGTGGAAGATTTGTGTAAATGAATAAGCAGATCTCCAATAGGGAAAGCAGCTCTAAGAGAAAAAAAGTGTCATTTCATCCAGTGTTTTAGCCCAGAAAAGACCTTTGGATATTATCTAGTCCTGCCCTTATGATCAAAGTAGGACCATTTGGATAAGGTTGCTCAGACCTTGTCCAGGAGAGGTTTGAGCATCTCTAAGGATGGAAATACCTGAGTCTGTGTCTGTGGTGATGCAAGTGTCTGACCACCTTTGTGGTAAATTTGTTTTGTTTTATTAATCAAAAGGCAATTTCCTGTGTTGAAATCTGTTTGTGTTTCCTCTTTCCTGCCACTGTGCACCTCACAATGAGCCTTGAGTAATCATAGTCACGTGCATCTGTTCTAGAAGCTAGTAGAAACTGTGCTAATGTTTTGGACTGAAGGGATGATTGTGTCTAATTGTAATTGCTAGATTTTGTTCTTATAAATCAGTAACTTATACTTCCCGAGCATTTAACTTAACACTTTCTATTTATTTGAATGTGCTTAGTAAGTTAGCATATTGATTTAAATGCATAACAGCTTATGAAGACTACTTGATGTTTTCTTTTTTAAATGAGATCATCCAACCATCTCTGTCCATTGGCCTTGCCTTGCTTAACCTGGATTTAAGACAGATTACTCTCAACTTCTGCTGGAATCCTTTCGCCATTAGCAGTGTCATATAGTCTCCTTTTAATAGAAGGAAAGCTCTTTGGCTTTAATCTTGAAATAGATTTTCCTTGGGATGTGTCTTGAACAATACAGTACAACCTGTTATTAGAAGTTGCATTTGCGCTACGTAAATGCTCTGGAGAAGTCTTGGCTGATATTCATGATGCTGTTGATGTGGTAAGTCTTGTAGGCATCTTTTTTGTTCATCAGGAAATAAAAATAGTTTTGGGATATGCACAATCCAAACCTACCATGTTTTCCATTGTGACACATGACTGTCAACATTTCTTGTTTTTTAGTTTGTGTAAATTCTTAGATGTTGCTGATAATATTTCGAAAGCAGAAGAATGTGTTTGCAATGTGATTCGTGGTATGCCACTTCTGGTTGCTGTCTGGGTAGAATTTAAAAACATTAGTGTGGTGCTGCTTAATAGCAAATGCTTCTGAATAGCTATTGCTTTCCATTAGAGACATATCTAATTTATTAGAAGCCATTTGAATAGCTGGGCACACTGAATTTGACAGTATTTAGAATAGTTTAATAAATAATATAACTTTTTTCAGATAGTGTCCACCATTTTATAATGATGGAAACACCTGCAAGTTATGACCATTACTTTGTCTTAATTGTAGTAGGCTTACACTCGTTAAGAAATCAAATACGTAGTGGGTTTTGGGTGGTTTTCTTGTTGTTTTTGAAGTTATTTTGAGTCCTGTAATGCTAGACCCCTTCTGCAGGGTCACTGAACTCTAGGTTATATATTTGAGATTTTAAATTTTGCCACTGCTAAGATTTTAAGGCTTTAAAAATTACACTTTCTGCTTCAGAAATTGACTGCTTGTCTATGCATCTCCTAGTCTGTATTAATCTCCTCTTGGCATATAATTTCAACAACAAATAAACTAAGGACATGTTACATTTCCATAAAATAAAAGGATTTTTGGTGTTTTAAAGGCTTTATTTGGTTTGACAGTACTTAGGAATATTTTGCATAGTTTCTGAAACAGTTTATCTTGGTCTGTTAAGATCATAATCTTGGAAGGGGAGATCATTATATGCTTGCAAGCAGCCTAGGATAGTAGTGATTCGTATAACTTTTAGCCTGAATTTGGACAAGAACACAAAACTGAGAGTGAGCTTGCTAGGCTCTTCAATGATTTGTTTATCGTGGTGTGTACAGAAAGGCTGTCACTAGTTCTAATATTGTTTTTACAGGACAGAATTTCATAATGCAGGTCATACACTCTCATTTTTGTGGTCTGGAGAACTAAATGTTGAAATGGCTGTGCTAAATTAAACCTGGGGTCGGTAACAGTGACTAATACTGCTTTATGGCAAATTATAACAACAAATACAAGATAATTTGCATCCCATGGTCAAGTTGAATCCAATGCTTTGTAGTTTAGAATTGGCTTAAAACTCAACTAATATTTAATAGCCTCTTGGGATGTCATTATGTGTAGTTATGATCATTTTGGACATACCTGTTGTTGATATAAGTAGCCATTCTTGATCTGTGGCTAATTTGAGTGGGTTGCTAGTTCACACAGGGATTTTGTTAGGTTGCTTAATGCCAGACTGTTTACAGACTTGGGCCAAGTTCAATGAGTATCTTGCACTAAATTGAATGATTAGGGCTAACATGATATTCAGGAAAAAGAGATGCTTCTGCCTGCATCCTTGTACTTCAAACTGCAGTGGTGACAACACTCATCTCAGTGTGAAACCTACTGAGTTGCAGATTCCTTTTCTGTTTGTGTTGGAGCAAGTACTGGAACAGAAACTTCTCAGTCCTATATTCACCAATTTGTAGGACGGTCTACACTGTGTATCTCAGTTTCTCCTGTGGCACCGAAATAGAGGTCATGACCATGCTTTCTAGTTAGGTGTTTTGCTTTGGACTTAGGAAACTTGTGAAGTTTATGTTCCAATAACTGGCTTGGCGAGTGTTCAAGTGTTTTATATATAAAAGGCATCAACACACAACAAAGAAGCCTGAAATTACTCTCTAGGCTTATCTCAATTTTTTCTTAGAGTCTGTTTCTGAATACTGTTAGTTTCCTGCTTTTAGTGGCTTCTGGCAAAAATAAGTTTGCATGTGGTATAAGTATGTATTTATGAACATGTCAAAATAATACATGTTAGAATGGTACCAATCGATTTTATTCACCTAATAACCTGTGAATTTAGGAATAGATCTTACTATGGAACTGTATAGGGCTTTTTGCTAGCTTTTCTAGACTTTCTAGTCTTCTTTCATGAAGTTCTATGGAGAGTTTTGAGAGATTTAGTTGGCCTGTTGATTTCTTCAGTACCTTCTATGAGCCTCCAGCAAGATCCACAATATGTTAGATTTAAGTTTGAACTTTTGTATAGAAATTGCACAGCATGCTATTCATTCAACTTCTGTGAGAGGTGGATAGCTTCTCATTTCTTTACTCTAGAAAGAAATCTGTGACTTGACCTATATAACAGACTGACCCTGAAAAGGAGTGTCATGTCTCCTGCTTGAGGGTTAGCTCTCCTAGATTAGAAATCTGTAGACTGTAGTGCTAAGCATAGAATCAACCAGGTTGGAAGAGACCTCCAAGATCATCCTGTCCAACCTATCCCCCAGCCCTAGCTAATCAACTAGACCATGGCACTAAGTGCCTCATCCAGCCTTTTCTTGAACACCTTCAGGGATGGTGACTCCACCACCTCCCTGGGCAGCCCATTCCAATGGGAAATCACTCTCTCTGGGAAGAACTTCCTCCTAACATCCAGCCTATACCTCCCCCAGCACAACTGGAGACTGTGTCCCCTTGTTCTGTTGCTGGTTGTCTGGGAGAGGAGGCCAACTCCCACCTGGCTACAATGTCCCTTCAGGTAGTTGTAGACAGCAATGAGGTCACCCCTGAGCCTCCTGTTCTCTAGGCTGAACAACCCCAGCTCCCTCAGCCTCTCCTCGTAGGGTTTGTGTTCCAGGCCCCCCACCAGCTTTGTCACCATTCTCTGGACACGTTCCAGCACCTCAACATCTCTCTTGAATTGAGGGGCCCAGAACTGGACACAGTACTCAAGGTGTGGCCTGACCAGTGCTGAGTACAGGGCAAGAATAACCTCCCTTGTCCTACTGGCCACACTGTTCCTGATGCAGGCCAGGATGACATTGGCTCTCTTGGCCACCTGAGCACACTGCTGCCTCATCTTCAGCCTACTGTCTATCAGTACCCACAGGTCTCTTTCCTCCTGGATGCTTTCCAGCCACTCAGTCCCCAGCCTGTAGTGCTGCTTGGGGTTGTTGTGGCCAAAGTGTAGAACCCTGCACCTGGCCTTGTTAAATGTAATCCCGTTGGCCTCTGCCCACCTATCCATCCTGTCCAGGTCCCTCTGCAGGGCTCTCCTACCCTCCAACAGATCAACACCTGCTCCCAGCTTGGTGTCATCTGCAAACTTACTGATGCTGGACTCAATCCCCTCATCCAGATCATCAATAAAGATCAATCTCATGACATCTCCACTAGTTTAAATTGGTTGCTGGTGTTTGTGATGATGTATCATCCAAACCCGTGTGCCACAGAACACTTGCTGTTCACAACACGACCACTTGTTCTCTGCTGACCGTTCTGTTGCTGCAAGCCTTTGTAGCAGGCGACTGCTATAGAAGGCAGTGTCAGGCTGGGGAAACCAGACAGTTTTTGGCACTGCAATCACAGGAGGTGACAACAAAATTTATTAACCTGGATTTATCTCCCAGGTAATTGAAGTTTTCTTTCCCAATATAGCCTTGGTAAAAATCATGGGTTTTATTGAGTTATTGTTATATTATCCATGTCAACCAAGAAGTCTCCCTAGATATTGTAGGCAAACATCTAAAAGCATAGAGTTAAACACTGAGTATGTGTTCTCTTTCATACTTGTGACTCACTTTTTGAAAAGTGAGTACTTAAAAAATTATTCTCATAAATCCCTCATCGTATTTTTAAATAAGCTGGAACTAAGCATGGGATAATACAAATAGACATACTGATGTCTATAAAATATTAGCCTATGCTTTATGTAGAGAATTTTGTTTCATTTCAGTTATATAGGAGCACAGAAATTAGACTACTTTGAAAGGACTTTAAGCACAAGTGTTAGTCACCATTCTAAATGAGTGTATGGAAGGATGTGGATTTATTTTATTCTTTGTATCACAGTACACAATTTGTCTTGAAGCAGAAATTGTAAGGCCTCCAGACCAAGTTGTGTGTTTGGGCTCTCCAGTTAAAAGGATTCTGACACCTGCTGGAGAGAATCCAATGGAGAGACGCAAGGATGACTGGGGGACTGGACCATCTCACTTATGGAGAGAGACTGAGAGACCTGGGGGCTGTTTTGTCTGGAGAAGACTGAGAGGAGATCTGATCAGTGTCTACAGATATCTGAGGGATGGGTGTCAAGTGGATGGGGCCACTCTTTTCGGTGGTCTGCAGCAATAAGACAAGGAGCAATGGCTACAAATTGGAACATAGAAGGTTTCACCTCAACATAAGGAGAATCTTCTTTATAGTCATGGTGATAGAGCACTGGAACAGGCTGCCCAGAGAGGCTGTGGAGTCTCCCTGTCTGGAGACTTTCAAAACCCTCTTGGATACATTCCTGTGCAAATTACCCTAGGTGATCTTACTTTGGCAGCCATCTCTGGAGGTCCCTTCCAAACTCTAATGTTCTGTGATTCTGTGTGACAAGGCACACAAACATGCCATAGGATTCCATGCCATAGCACTTCCACTCTGGAGTGAGATGGAAACTTCTCTGTATGCTACATGGTAAGGGAACAGATGTTCAGCGATGCTATGGGACACTGCTGTGTTCGGAACTGGGTACTAGGTGTATTCTTAGATAGGAATGGGTTGTCAAAGATGCATTCTTTGCAGAATAATCTCTGGGAAAAAATCTTTATCTCAACTTGAAAAAGGCTTTATTTCAGAACAGAGTGCCTATATTCATTCACTGTAAGATTTTCATTGTGATCATCATATGTGTACCTGACAAGTTGTATGAGAAAAACAGAATTGAGTTTCGATGCAATTATTTTTTTAAGGAAATCAACCACTACATCCTTTTTATTTCTTGATATTTTATTTCAGATTTCTTTACTAAAATAATCATCTGTAAGGGCAAAATAATTTTAATAGATGCTGTTGTTCTTTGAAGAAAAATATGATCTACTCTTGTATTTAGTGTAAAGAAAATACAAATAGATACTTCCAGAAAGCAAGCTGATTTCCTCTGACAGTAGAAGCAAGCTTACTTGTTGAGAGTGGTAACCTTATGGCTGCTAGGTAAGAGCGTGACTTTAACTTCTGTGGGTGTGATGATACGCAACAAATGATCCTGCAGCCATTGCTGGCACTGAGGGTGAAGTGACAGACAACATGTGACATAACAATTGTTTTTAATTGTACTATAGCAGTGTAGACTGCTTAACTGGATAATTCTATACACTGCCTCTTAACAAGTAATTTTAGCAGACTTTGCAGAATTCACCAGTCTCTCCTTTATTTCCCTTCAGTGTGATGAGTTTTGAAATGAGTTAGAAGGAAAGCTGTGTGCATTAGCTTAATCAGAGTTTGGTTGGAAAATGTTTAATGGAACCTTAGTATATAGATGCACTTTCATTTTGCTTGTTACATTAGATGAGTATTTTCATTTAGTATTAGAAAGTTGTATGTATTGCTCATTTGAGGTATTTGTAGCAAGAGATACTCTGATGGAGAGATTATTTTAGCTACTAAAAATTTCATTAGACAATCTTTGTTAGAAGATTTAAAGTTAAAATAAGATGATTTGTGTCTCTCATATTATATTTGCCTGTTTTTTTCTGTCTCCTGATTAACTGTGGTCATCATTAACAGCAAACCTGCCCTCCTGTGAAGTCTGAAGCTAGTGAAGCTCATTTTCTATCAAATTTTTATCTTAGGGTTCACATGATGATTATGATTGATGTTTTTTATGATGTTGAAGGCACAGTGAAGTTTCTTGTGTGCCCTCCTTACATATTATATGATGTGACGCCATACTCCAGCCTTTATATCATTCAGGGCGTTATTGGAGCTGTTCATCAGAAGCTTATTCTTCACTTGGCCATCTGTTTCCATAAAATATGTAGCAATTTAACTACTTTTGAGGTTGCTATCCTGTCAAAAATCAGTAATATCTGCCAAACAGTTGAAAACTATTGTGAGAGGAAGAGAGAGATGTTCATAGACCTCGTGATCACATAAGCTTCTTAGCTTTAGCAAAGCAGACCTGAAATCTGTATTTTAATTATTCTGCAGCACTTGGGGTTCTGATGCTCGCCTTAAAGAGATATATCTCAAAAAAGAAAATAATTTGTGTATGAGAAGTTTACAACATATGCCCAAATGAGATAATATTCCTTGGAATGCTTAATGGTGACAGGAGAGTCCTAAAACTACTGTGTTTTTTTTTTTTTTTTTTTTTTTTTTAATTCATGGCTCTTTTGTCTTTCAAAAGCAGTAATAGCTACAGGTTATTCAGGAAGACATTTTGAGTGTGTTTCTTACAGCTTAACTTCCTGAATATATTTGCAGGAGTTTGTACAAGATGTGCAGAGTCCCACGTGGGATTTGGACATGTGTCAGAAACTATTTTCTGTCAATAGTGATTAATCATATTTAAACCTTGCAGCACTCAAAAGTGTACTATTGGTATTCATGTGCTGTACATTTTCAACAGTTTAGTCTTGCTGTATAAGCAGAAGGTGAGAAGATGTGCCCCAAAGATACAAAAGAAAAATCAAAGACCGCAAAAGCAAATATAATTTCTAAATTAAGGAAAATTGATAGGTTGATGTGAAGGCATTGGGGGGGGGTGAGATTTGGATAGACATAGAGTGAATGAAAAGCAAAATGGCTGAAGGATGAAGGAGTAGAAATTGTCATTTATGGGAGAAACGAGGGCAGGTTGAGCCTTTTGAATATCAGCAGTGTCCCAGCTAAAGTACAGCATATAGCTCTGAATCTACTAATTTGAATACATTCTTCAAAAAAGTCTGTGTTACTCTGTTACATGACAAACTGATTTTTTCATTACCTTTTTTTTGTTACATTTAATTGCACAATTGCCGTTTACACAAATAGAAGGCCAAAACAAACAGTTAAAAACATGTTCTTGCCTCCAACAGATTGAACAGGCCACAAAGATCTGTCTAAATACAAGTATTTTGTATGATGACATGATTGGCTTTTACCAGCTTTCTACTAAATCTTTTAAATGAATTTGCAATTTAAGTTTGCAAACATATTTAAAGAAGTTGTTTGTTTTGATGGTTTTGTTTTTTAATGCATTATTAATTATAAAAATGGGAAAGATTAAGATTCCCTTAATTTCTATGATCAAAGTTAGTAGTGGAGGGATGCACACTGTGGGAAGGGAAGGTTGCTAGTGTAGCTGCCTTTTTTTCCATTGTCTTTAATGTAATTTCTATGCTGTTTTTCCTACCACTACCGTTTTCTTCTGCCTTGTAAGCATTGCTGTGGAGTCTCTTTCCCCTTAATAATTCTGGTCTAGCAATTCATATGCTAATACCTAGCTTGGAGGTATATGGTAGCAGTATCAAAGGTCCTGCTATTCACAAATGAGTCTCCATTCTTTGAACAATGTGATTATCTTCCCCATCCTTTGGGAGAATCCACATGCTGCCTCCAAGACTCTAGAACAATTTGTGAGTGATGAAAGTCTGATGGTACTTAGGGCATTGAATCCATCCAAGAAACAACAGTATTCAAATGATATCTGAAGTAATCTGTAATATTATGACTCCACTTCTCATTTCTGCTACTATTAAAAGATGAAGGAAAAGAGGAAGTGGCTGGGCTGTTTTCTGCTCTTTCCAGAGACTTAACAACTGATCTATGCAATTTTTTTTCTGCCCCCTGGGAGATGGGGAAGAATAGATAGATCCCTAATATGCCATGTAAGTCATATTTGAGAGTTACTGTGGCAGATAGTTCTTTATATACAGTTTGCAGGGCTGTGGAATTACTACAAGAGCAATTTTATTAGGTTAAAATTGTAGATTAGTATTTTTATTATCAATACAGGCTGGGGGATGAGGTGGTAAAAAGCAGCCCTGTGGAAAAGGATTTGGGAATTCTGGTGGATGAGAATCTGGACATGAGCCAACAGTATGCACTTGCAGCCCAGAAGACCAGTTGCATTCTAGGCTGCATCAAAAGATGTGTGGCCAACAGGTCGAGAGAGGTGATTCTGCCACTGTGTTCTGCTCTGGTGAGGCCTCACCTGGAGTACTGTGTTCAGTTCTGGTGCCCTCAACACAAGAAAGACATGGACTTGATGGGGCAGGTCCAGGGGAGGGACACAAAAATGATCGGTGTGCTGGAACACGTCTTCTATGAGGACAGGCTGAGGGAGCTGTGGTTGTTCAGCCTGGAGAAGACTCTGGGTAGACCTAATAGCAGCCTTCCAGTACCTGAAGGGGGGCCTACAAGAATGCTGGAGTAGGACTGTTTAGAAAGGCCTTGCAGGTGCCAGGTTACTTTGCTTACTGAAAATTACAAAAGATTCTGAATAAGTTTGTGTGATGTGAAAGTCAATGTTGGTATATGTTAGGATCTACTTCCTCAACAAAAGGAATAAAATAAAATGTATATTCATCATTGAGACATCAGAATAAATATTCCTCTGTGTTAATGGCTTAATAGACCCCGAAATTACTTTTTTCCTGACACAACCATATAAATTAGTTCTCAGTAAGAACTCTCCATAAAGAGAGCAGAAATAGAAGTCAGAGACTGGCAACAATGACAAATAGGCTTTGGGAAACCTTCCATATAAAGCAAGATGGAGAAGATTGGCACTTTTCAACTTTTTCCATTTGGAACTATATGCAGAATGCTAGACTTTGTGAGGAAAAGGAATTGTGTGCTTTGTCCTCCTATTTTGACAGAAAAGACTGTAATAAAGTAAAAAAAGTATGCAAGTTTTTTTAGATGGTGTGTCTTTAGTTTGTGTGATTAACTGACAAATACCTGAGCAATGACAAGGTGCTGATATTTCTGCAACAGATTAGATGTTTAAATATAATACATGCATGCAATATATGAATTCAGTATTTTTTAAGTCCTTTCTGCTGTAAATCCTTGTGCTTCAGAATATGAGCAAGCTAGATGGAACAACTAAAGGGACACTTTCCCAATCCAGAATTGTCCACTGACGAATTTCTTGCACCTTCTGTCAAACCATCTGCTACAGGCTAATGAACAGACAGCATGCTGGATTAGATAAAACACTAGTATGAGCTATTTTGATAGCTCCCGTGTTCCTTTCAGTGGGAACTCTGATTAATGAAGCTTAAATTTTTGAGTATGGGGGTGGGCAAAGTGTTCTAGCTATGAGCTTCCACGCTGCAGGATGCTGTTGACAGAGAGTGGTGATGAACTCGCATTGCTGTTTTTGAAGCATGTTTCAATGTTTTCTTAGAAGCCTTTATTTAGCAGAAGAACATCATGGTAACCTCTGCCATGTGCCTATGAGAAGTAATGACTGAATTGAGAGGAGGGCAGAGTTGTGCCCATTTTGGGAAGTGGGGATCTGCTTAATTTCAGACGTCGTACATCACGCATTAGTGCAAAGTAGGTATCAGTGCTGGAACTACAGCCTAGCTAGAACAGATACCAACTTCATTTTGGGACATACCTAAGATCTATCTCTGAGGAGGTACCACCATCACCTCTTAGAATCTCTTTCTGCTATGACTGTGGACATGATTCTACAATAATATTTTTGTCTGCCAGGGCAGATGCAAATGATATGTTTGAAGCTGTATACAGACTGACAAAGGATTTATTTAATTGATTCCAGTGTGATACTCTTTTGAAGTATTCATAATTCTGCTTCATAGGAGTATTTATGAGGATCCAGTTTTACTTTGTAACTTCATCATTCTTGTGTTTGTCAGGATTGCAAAAGGTTAATGATGCCATTTCGTCACTGTTTAGTGTTTCCTGTGATTCCTGTTGAAGTATGAATCCTTGCTGGACTCTTTTATTAAACTATATTTTCCCTCTTAGGCAATAATATTTGGCTCATTGTTATTGGTATTTTGCATGGAGATCAACAATGCAATTCCTTTATTTTGTTTGACTGTTGTTTTTGTCAGGGTTGGAGACAGCATGCCCGGGTGTTTCTCAACACCACAGATAAACTATGGGCTTCTTTGCTGGCAGCAACTCCAATGTTTAAATGCTTTGCTACATCAACTATGACCTGTCAACTGTGCCATCATGATAAGATCCACAGTCAAAACCCATTATGCCCATGTGCACTGAATCAATAACCAAACTTTGGGGCTAATAATTTTTTTTCTCACAATCTGATATTCAGCCTATTATCTTTGATGTATTTAATGAACTTTCCTTGTACAGCAAGTCGTCTGTAGATAGTGCATAAACTGAAAAAAGAGCTATGGGTGTTAACCAGTAAAGCAACCTATTTCAGTCCATGTTTTCTGTCATAGCAGAATTTGAGTGACTGCATGTTTTCAAGGTGCCTACTTTCAGTAAACTGACCAAAGTAGTTTACACAACTTGAAGAGTTGCAGATCATTTGTCATTCCTTATCTCCCACAGCTGTGCATAAATTAATGGAAATTAAAAGTAGATTTGGGGGCTTTCTGAACTTAATATTACTGGGTTATGATCTCCATTTCATAACTGAAAAGCCTGTGTGATCTCTCTGTAAATACTTTTATTCTTTTATTTGTAAGGATGTCTGTTAAACCCAGAAGCTGAAGCTGCAAATCATAGGTGTTCTGGTGACTAACAAACGTGTGATACTGTGTAATGCGATTCTGTATAGACTATTTAATGTAACTAAATATAGCTAAATTATCCAAGACTGATATGTTGAAATCTTATCTTTTTATTTTTCTTTTCCCTCTCTCTCTTTGCCTTGATATTAACCAGCTGCTTTAAAAACATGTGAGTTTCCTGAAGCATGTCCAAATTCTTTATGAATATGAGGATAGAGGAACAGATTTAAGAGTCTTAAGTAGGTTTTCTGTCCCAGGCAAGACCATATAAAAGTCACTCTTGTGACACCTGTATCCCACTCACCCCAGGAGGGATGTCACTTGGGCTCCAGGATTTTGCTGTAGCATCTCAAGCACCACAGGTGCTTGTGTTTGGGCAACTGATTGAGCCTCTACTGCCATATTAAAGGCTGTAAAACTGTTCTAGTATCTCAGAGATACAAAATCCTATTGATTTCTGAAATAAATCCTCAGAAATATCTTGAGGAAAACTACTGAGGTCAGAAATTGTATTGCATTAGATGCTTTTAATGAAACCAAGATCATCATTAAATGAACTTTTAATATGCAGGCTGCAATACTCTAATTCTTTTAAATGTGTCTGTGTTCTCATTGCTGCTGGAACAGCACTGACTGCATTAAGCTTTAATAGCAATTTGGACTGGATCTGATCTATCATGAAAAGTCATATTTTAGGTCAAAAACATCTTAACATTTGGAGTGTAGTCATATCTATCTTTGAATAGTTAGTGTTGTTTTGTTTAAATTAAATTTGAACTATTTTATTTTGATTTAACTTTTGTGTAGTCTTAGCAGTTGAAATCAGGAGATACTGCATCCAGTAACCATGTGGCCTGTTTTGTTTTGTTTTCTTTCACTATAAAAGATTTGAAAACCATTTGTACATTAATGTGTATAGTACAGATTAAGGCAGGACAAAAGGATGGATAGGTTGTTATTCTAGACCTGTAGGTTGTTATTCTAGACATTTTTTTATAATTAAGATTAAAATAAATCCACTCTAGCTTGTTTCATTTGACCTCACACTTCTGAATATCAGCTGTAGAATATTGCTCTACAATTTGAACAAAAGAATACCAATCGTGAGTCTTTATCATGCTGCATACAATTCAGAAGGCTTTATAGATTTTGTTGCTGGTCAGATGGAAAAAATATTTCAGGTGAGAAAATAACCATTTCCAGCATGCTCTTGTTTAATCATCACCGAGATTTGACCACTTAGAGATGGTTGAGACTTAGGCGGTGGTCAAATTGAAAGATAACAAACATAGCATTTTAACGCAATGATGTCAAAATATCCAAGTTTGTTCAAATAAAGATTTTCAAGTGGCAGATTATTTTGTTTGCTGTTACTTTAAATAAATGGTTTGTTTTCTAAAGCAGTATTTTCTATATGTTTTTCATGAGCTCAACCTAAATTTTATGACGGGGATTAACAATAAGGTCTCATTGCAGGATACTGCTTTCAGTACTTCCAGCAGAAATGTGTTAGTATTATTAGTTCCTGTGCTTAGGTTTTTATTAAAAATCCCTGCTTATTTGCTTGAATAATTACCATTCTGATTTAATAAGGAAGGGTAATTTCTGTAGGTAGGCTTATGCTGTTCTTGTGGATCAAAGTTAGAAACAATGTCTGAAGAACTGCAAGTTCAAGCTGTGAAACTTTTTTTTTAATTTTATGCCATAAAAAGCCAATTAATGCAAGGTGTATTTTAGTCACATCTTATTTCTGGATTGTTAGTAGCTTTTATTTTGGAAAGTGGCTGAAGTTTGAGGATTATAACTTTCTTCTCTATGTAGTATCTAAGAGTTGGTAGCGTATGTCGAGAGTGGATGTGAGCATAGAGGTTCCCCATCGTATTCACACAAAGAGGACACGAGGCACATAGGTTCAAATTTATTTCTACTGGTCAACTTCTGGAAGTGTTTCTACAAAAGTGTCATAGGAGGCATTCTCACATTACTATAATGATGCTTTTTTTACTTTGATATTCCTTGTGAAGCCTCTCTGGGCTCTCTGTGTGGTCTGTTTGCCAGGCGAGCTTGTCTGGCTGTGAGACCATATCTTCAAATTATTCTAGTCATTGCAAAGGACTGGGTTTTTCTTTCCTCATTGCAAACTGCCCTGTGATCTAATAGTTCTACACTTCTTTACTGGGGTTATAATATATATTTCTGCATAGTGTAAGTTGTGTGGCTTACATGTGAGGGGTAACTGAACAAAAGAATTGGCTCCTGAGGTAATTTGATGTATGTGGTATCTAGCATATTAGTGAAGAAATTGAATCAAGTTTTGCCTTGTGTGTGGAAGGTATTTGGAATCATGCAGAAAGCGCTGATAATTAGTGGCTTTTGCCAGTGTTTGGGCAGGAGCAAAGAAGCTGAAGCAGGAGGAGTTGGATTGTGTTCAGCTGAACTGAAATGTAGGTGTAAACCTAGTACCCTCTGTTGCTAGAGGAACAGCTTCTTGTTGCCTGAAGGAAATGCACTGTGCTGAAGGCTACTGAAGTTTTATATCTACACATAGGGAATGATGTTTAACTGTGTGTCTTGTGAGCATGTACATCACTTGAGCTAACTCAAAATACAATATGTACGTGTGATGACCTTGTCACAGATGGATGGGAGAAAGTATTTTTGAAAGTGCTAACTACATGCAAATTTTTCAGTGGTATTTGAGGCTGCAGCTTTCTTAGGCAAGATATTAACATTATCCCTTACTGGGAATTTAACACTTTTCTATATTTGAGCCAAATTTTTAGGGAGCAGCAGGACAAGGATGCTCGGCAAGGGAAACTGCCAGTAGCCAAGGCTAACAACAAAGAACACAGAGCCATGCTACCCTAACAAGAGGAATCAAGCAGTCTGGTGACAGCATCCAGGGTCACTCAACAACTCTGCTTTCCAGACAGGCCTGTAGTCATGAAGAAAGTCCAGGGTCCTGTCAGCTGCTCAAGGCATGTGGTCAAACCCAGGTATACCTGAGCTCCAAAGGAGGGACCAAGGGAAAGACTCTGCTTCAGCATAGCTCCCAAGTAAAAAGGGAACACCTCACACATCTTTGTGTAGGTCTTAGCCATGTGGCTCTTTTCACAGCTCTCTGGCAGCACCACAGTGGAGCTGTCCTTAAGCACAGCCTGGTGACCCCCTAGGAAGGGGTGAAGAGATAGTACACAGGGCCTGGATACTGACCTTTGAGTATCATCTCTTTGCCTGGAGGAGGTAGCTTTAGTCAGCTATACTTCTGTTGATTGACCTGCATTGGAAAAAGGTGGAGTCTAGTGAAACTCTAAAAATGAATATTTTGGAGGAAAGGGAAGCATAAGGAAACCACTGTGCCTTGCTCAGCTCTGTCATAGAACAACTGACACCCACTCAGTACATGGCTGATAATTTATATTTTCAAGAGGCAGTAGAAGTCCACTGATGATCACACTAGACCTGGAGGAAATACCCACTAAATCTTACAGATGTATAAATGACATTGAGGATTCAGCCAGCCATAAGCCACTCAAAAAGTTTTTCTCTCTAGGTAATATCCACACTACTGCAAGACTCTAAACTGTCTGGTTGTTTGTGGGTTTTTTGCTGAGTTCTGCCTTCTTGCCTTTTAACTGTGGGAAAGGTTAATTAATGTCATGGGGAAATGTCACACAGTTTGTCATTTTAACAAAGGGTGATCAGGGAACAATATTAAGGATTTATTGGAAAGGGCTGCAAGCTCTCTGTATATCAGTGCTTCTGTGCTGGTAATACTATAGTTAGACTTTCACACATTAAAGAAGTCTTAGAAATTGGTGCCAGGAAGATAATTAACGATATGCTCAAAACCATTATTTGCATCAGCTCCTTAGAGACTCCAGCAGAGATATCAGAAGATGAACACCTTTGTGATAAAAGCAAGTGTAAGGCCGAGGCAAACAGGAGATATGTGCTGCTCTGCTTTGCAAGTTGAGGGAAGGAATGGTGCGGTGCTAAGGTGTTAAAAATGCCTCTTTTGGATTAACAAGATACACACACAATGGAAGTGAAAGGAAGTATGGTTGTGCAATGGAACAGCAAAAAAGAAGGTGAGAATTAACAGGATCAAGAGTATTGCAGACACGTAGGAAAAAGAGGTGAAGAAAAAGCAAATTAGATGGAATAAACTCACTGGAAAGAAAAAATAGCTGGTACAAAACCTGCTAGAAAAAGATGTGTTTATTTTGAGATTATGGAAAATTATATATCTAACAATGCTGCAAATTGTATAGTACCATGAAGATTATCAGATATGAAGACATTCTTTAACTGAAGTACTTGTCTAAAACAAGTGATCTATAGCTTGACAGTGATTTAAAAAGTTAGAGGTTTTTTGAAAGATGGACCATTTCCCAGTTTGTGTAAGGATAGCTATTACATCTGGACATTAAATTCCATTCTGAATTTTGCTGGTGGTAATTCAAAGCTATGCATTTATACTTAGAAGTAAGAGAGGAACTAGCTAGTTCTTAGAAGAGGTACTGACTTAGAAAAGCCACTATTACTAGGCAAATGAAATTTATTGATATCCTGGAAACTCTGTATGTTTCCTGGTGTAATAAGAAATACATGTCTATGTTCATGGTGTAATAAGTAGAATATTGAGTAATTCAACAGATAAATGTAATATTAGTTTACAGATTCACTGATTAAGGCTGGGAAGTGAAGAATAGTGTTGCCATGGTGAAGTCTATACGATAAAGCACAAGAAGAACAAGCTGGTGAATAATTGATACATGTCTAAGATTAGAAATGATCATTTACAGCATGCTCTTTGATATTTATGCATGCTTTTTACTTTAAAAAACCTCAGAGAAGCACATTTGCATAGACTGTGACAGGTTTTTGCATAAACTTTTAAGCAAAGTGCCAATGGCTTATGTGTGAGAACACACAAATACAGTTACTGCAATGCTAAAGTGGAGAATTCAGGCATAAACCAGAACATTCAGCAAGTGAAGGCTATTAGCAGTGGGATTCATTTGACCAGACTGGATGCACTAATTAATTTCTTAAAAAAATAACAAATAAAAAAGTATGTAGGCCATAAGATTCAGTAGGACAAGTTGTAACTTTGTACCCAGATGCTTTTCTGCCTTTGGTTTTAGTCATATACAATTTATTTTTTAAAGCTTTCGTTCAGAGTAATTTCCTAAGGAATCCTGGGCCGTCCTGATTTAAGGAACAGTACTTAACACATCCCAGTAAAGCTTAAAGACATGCTTTTTCAAAATGGATAAGAATCTGACTGCTCTTGCAAAGGTATCTCTCAGTAAAGTAATGGAAATCTGTTTCCTGGGATAAACACTTCAGATCTGCTGGAGCAAAGGACTGCAGACATCATGCCTTTATAAACAGTTTTTTAAAATAAACATGTAATTTATTTTTATACATTTATGGTAGGAATCAGTGGATATACACAGTGGCTCTCAATACAGTCCAGCTGTTCTGTAACAAACTTTACTTGTCATAAATTTCTTTCAAGCACTCCCAGTAGCAGGAGCTGTTTTTCATTATTAATTATCCCCATTAAAATAGATAAAATGCATGCAGTTGGCATGCAAACAACAATCCTAAGGTTGGGGGTGTTGTTTTCTCTGCTTTCAAGCTGAATAAAATTATTTATGGAAAAAATGTGCTGATATGAATTAATCTATAAATATTGTGCACTTCTTTTCAGGTACTTTTTTTTCACTCATTTAATGTCTCATATCTGCAAGCTATCTTATAGTAAACACCCCATTAAAGCAAAGAGCTCTTCATGTTCTTCAGGGTAAATTGAATTACAATTAGATTATGACTATATATTTAGAACTTTTTAAAAAGGACAAGTTCAATGCTTTAAAGAAGATGCTTTAAAGAAGAGTGATAAATATCAACATCAGGTTAATTTGTAGTTAATTTGTTACCTAGTAAAGTGGGGAGTAGTGTATAGCATGATTTCCTTCATTAACTTCTAAAGCTGCACAGGCTTCCCTCACATTTTTCTGCTTAAAAACAGGCAAATTGCCACTAATGATTATAAATGAATCAAGACATGCAAGCTGATAGGAAAAGGAAAGGGCTTGTCTTTCTTAAACATCGTAGAGATAGAGGATCACAGAGGTACTAGGTACGTGTAAAAGTGCCAAGCATTTTTGTCAGCTCCCTGATAGGATGTCTAATTATTCTTCTTACAGAAAGACATACTTAAAGATTGGGTTTTCAGACTTTATTTTTGTTATCTGTCCCAGAACTGAATAAAATGTAAAACTGGCATTGCTGTTTTATACATTTATCATTTTATATTGACCTTTATCATTTTATGTTGACCAACCATGGTCTGTGCAGAAGCAACTGTATTCAAAACCTGTATTTCTTTGCATTTGTGTTATATACACAGTGCTTTGACAGTGGATTCATACTGATGAGGAAAGAGGCTTTAGGTCTGAATCCAGCAATCCATATGTGCTGGAAATTAATAATTGGTTGTGAATTATGGATATTGATTTCTGTATGAATAATAAATTTTATTATTAATATTCAAAATTTCTGGAACATTCCCTAAGATTCTTTGGATTTGTGGTCGGCAAGTAGTTGTACCAAGGGTATTTATGAACATGGAATGAAACAGTTTAAACAATCAGAACTTGGGAAAAATAGAAACACAAAACCAGAATAATTCTAACTATGCTTATGGAGTCTTAGCATTAACTCGAGCATATGTACTCACGATGTTTTGGTCCCTGAGTATGTTTCCTGTACAAAGATTCTTCCAAAACTTGTGATAATGATCCCAAGGTAAAATACAAAATATTCCGGGCAGAGGGGAGGAGAGAAAAACTGAGTTGCTGCTGCTGAGCTAGTGCTAGCCGTAAACACATGGCCACTGTGATTCCCAGTTAATGAGCCACGAATGAGGCGCTGCTCCTGGTGGAGGCTCAGCGCAGAAAGGTGTGGTTTCTAAATCACCCCCCATTAAATACATCATTTTGAAAATTAAACTGGCCATTGGACACCATATTCTCTTCAAAAATATCTTGGTGTAGTTGTTTGGTGGAATGGTTGCATTTCTTCCTCCCGTCTTCAGTCAACATCACATTAGATATTAGAAACCAGCCTTATTAACTGGGAAAAATAACTACATGGAAGGTAACTGGGGAATGTGAACTTGGTAAATGCACCATGAAGAAAAGACTTCTGAAGATCTGAAGATCCCTTTGAAATCCAAGTTAGAGAGCTGCAAAAGTCATACCTTTGGATGTTGAATTAAGCAGTTACTTGGTTGCTGCACTGAGTCAACATCTCGGTGCTGCCATCAGTCACTTTCTGTGACTGGTCCTGCACTGTGCTGTGAAACTGCGGAGTGGAGCTGACATGGGCTAAGTTTTCAAGACTAATCAGTTAAAATTCTGGTACAATGTTACACACATCAAAGGAAAACAGTGTTACTGCATGAACACTACAAATACAGTTATTTTCCTTAATGAGCTTTTTGGAAATTTTTAAGTAGCATGTTGGAAAAATGGCAGCACCAGAGCCTGTTGATGCATACATCCCTCTAACAAAGGCAACGGAGGTATGTTGTTTAAGATATATTGTGAAGAGATAACCCTGTATTTCAGCTACCTGATATATGCTGGGGGTTGAGTTTTATTTCCATGGAATTTAGGGTTTTTTGAGGTTTTTGTTTGTTTGTTGGGTTTGGGGGGGGGGGAGATGTTATTGTTTTTGCATGTTATTTCCCATATATGTTCCTACACGTCAGTAAATGTATTCTGTATATGTTACAATCTATGGTTTGCATACAGGAGAACATTAACACAGAAGCTGCATGCATTTGTTAGTATTTGTTTATGCTGTTGTGTTTGTTTTGGTTTTATTTTCCAGAAAAGGTGATAGTGCTGAGTGTTACAAAGTACAGATATCCTCAAGTTTCTCTCTCAGAATTTGAAACTGTACTATGTGTTTTTTCCACATGGTTTTTAATGGAGTGATAGATGCTTGTCAGAGGTTTCAGTGTCAGAAACAAAGAGATCCAGATTGTCTTCTGAGCACAGTGGAGAAGAACACATCAAGGGCCCTGCTCACTGTTAGTGTTTTGAGGAAAGGATGTTTAATCAAGATGGATGTTAATCTTTATTTTATTAGCCTAAGTTTTGAATAAAGTGTTCTCTGCCTAATTCTGAAGCAGTTTACTGGCAGCTTGATTAACAGTGGTTTATTGTGTGTCCAATGAAAGCAATATTGATTGAAGTATAAAGGCGTCCTTACAGATGCTTTCTGAATTGTTTAGTTTTCCCAAATGAAGTAATCCTTTAAAGTATTTTGCAACCAGCAACCTTTTAATTTCTCTGTTGCTTTGGAAGTCTTCATGATTCTGATTCTGATCTTGGTTTTGAGATTGTCACATACATGACAGCTAGACAGTGCAATTACTACAGGTATTATTCAGAAGACTATTATTATCAGGTTTGGGCACTCAGAGTTTGATTTTGTACTTTCTTGGCAGATTACTCATATATGAATATTTGTACTCAGCCCATAAACTTGGGCTCTTGATGGTTCAAACTTTCCACTTCACATTGGGACTGGTATTTAATTTTTGTCTTTTTTTTTTTTTTTTTTTTTTTTTTTGCATTTGTGTTTGCAGCAAACTGATTGCTATTCCAAACTAAAAATGTTACTACATAGTACTTCTGTTGGTCTTTCTTTCTTTTTAATTATTCACTCAGGAAGCCTTTATGTGTTCAGTTCTGGGCCCCCCAGTTTAGGAGGGACATTGAGATGCTTGAGCGTGTCCAGAGAAGGGCGACGAGGCTGGTGAGAGGCCTTGAGCACAGCCCTATGAGGAGAGGCTGAGGGAGCTGGGATTGTTTAGCCTGGAGAAGAGGAGGCTCAGGGGTGACCTTATTGCTGTCTACAACTACCTGAGGGGAGGTTGTGGCCAGGAGGAGGTTGCTCTCTTCTCTCAGGTGGCCAGCACCAGAACAAGAGGACACAGCCTCAGGCTGCGCCAGGGGAAATTTAGGCTGGAGGTGAGGAGAAAGTTCTTCCCTGGGAGAGTCATTGGACACTGGAATGGGCTGCCCGGGGAGGTGGTGGAGTCGCCATCCCTGGAGCTGTTCAAGGCAAGGTTGGACGTGGCACTTGGTGTCATGGTCTAGCCTTGAGCTCTGTGGTAAAGGGTTGGACTTGATGATCTATGAGGTCTCTTCCAACCTTGGTGATACTGTGATACTGTGATGTATAGAAGCCTAACAGACAGATAAGTGTAAGTCTCAGGGAGGCTTTGCTTGATTGTTATGTAGGCTTATTATTCAATTTCTGCTCTTCCTTATCTAAAATAATAAAGACTTACTTGGGTGGAAAAAGGAAAAAGTTGTGCTGTACTACAGAATTTGCCAATTAATCAGAAAAAGGAAATTCAAACAGAATTAGAGATGGGTAATTTTATAACATGATGGGAAGGTACTGGCTGCAGTGGGAGTTTTGGTTTTTTGCTTAAGCTGCTGAAGTGGGGAAGAAATGTGTCCAGATCATGATATGTAAAGGGTAGAATAGATTTCTGTTCTACTGGTTTTAATACACAACTTTCAAATTGTTCTTCCTGCTCGTGCCTGCAGGTCTGAATCTTGTTTGGGATGCATTGTACAGATTGCGTGAGAGTTTAGTCCAGAGTTTATTTATTGAAAACTGCAGTGTCTGGGTCACTGAGGTTGCTTGCATATCTGATTAATTAAAACAGATCAGAAAAAGTACTTAATGAAATGGCACTTTAGATATCAAATTTAGTAGCAAAAGTAGTAGTTCGTGTCTGAAAGGGATTGCAGCCAGACACATCGCAGACCTCTACTAAAACAAATAGCAATTTTTTTCCCCCCAATTAAAAATCTTTTCATGAGAGGATTATTTTTCATATGTTTTTTTCAAATAAATCTCTATTATTGTGGTAGTGACTAAATGAACACTTGATGCACCATTACAGTTATTTGCAGCAGGACAGCAAGGCATAGAACTCTTCTGAAAATGCAGTTCCATCCAGATGGTGGCAAGTGCAGCACCCCACCACCTTTTACCTTCCTCTCTAGTCACCTATAGCAGCCAGTTAATACTAATCAGATCATGTAGGTGTGCAGTCAATTAGAGTGAACATTTTGTCACAAATTAGGTAGAAGAAATACATGATTTTAATTATGTTTTGTAAGAAATGGTCTGCCAAGTTGAGCTCTTGGGACTGTATAAACCTCATCAGAGTACAGTGCCTTCTGAGTGCTGGTGTGTCACAGGATCACAGAATTGTCTAGATTGGAAAGGGCCTTTAAGATCATTAGCCTAGCACTGACAAGTCCTTGACTCAACCATATCCCTAAGTACTACATCTCCACAACTCTTAAATACCTCTGGGGATAGGGGCTCCACCACCTCCCTGGGTAAATTGTTCCAAAGTTTGAGAACCCTTTCAGTGATGAAATTCTGCCTAATATCCACCCTAAACTTCTTATCAGTCTGTTTCAGAGCGTGGAAAGATACGACTCAGACTCTTCATTTAGTACATTTAGTGCATGTACTTACTGTGAGAAGCTACATAGTTACCAGAAAAGCTGGTAACATGTTGGGATAAGAGTCAAAGCATTAATAAAGACTAATACTCATTGTCTTTGGGGGCATGAGAAGAAAGCATGAGGACAGGAGGTACAGAATCACAGAATCTGTCAGGTTGGAAAAGAGCTTTGAGATCATTAAGTGCAGCTGTATGTACAGTGCGAGCTGTACTACGTAGAAGTGCTGAAGCTCCCTTTCTGAGCTGGCTAAACCAAACGAGAACTATGGTTTGTTGGGTAGCATGTATACAACTGATAGAGCTTTGCCCCTTCCAGCACCCAAACCAAAAGGTTTATGTTCTAGTGCACAGCAGTAGCTGGTCTGAAGCAAGTACAGATGTACCTAGCATGGCTTTGCACTCCAAAGACTGACTGCATGTCTCCATGCTGTCCAGTAAGCAGTTTACTGTCCTCTGCATTAAATACTTAAAAAAAAAATACAAGTTCCTTATAAATGTAAATGGAGAACTTCCCCAGCCTAACTTACTCTCCCTGTAGTATTAATCAGTTTCTAGGCAAGCACAGGAAAGGAAGTATTTGTAGACTGAGGAGGGTGGGGAAATAATTAAATGGAATATTTTTTATTAACAATAGAGGAATGCATTGACAAATAATTTTGCAGAGTTTTTTCTCATTCACTAATGAAGTACTGAATATTTCTTTTTAAATTTCCAAAATAATGTATTTTATCTTGTAATTTTGCCTTTCAACTAGCACAAACCTAATAAATTAAATAGGGAAAGTGAATTTTGTTCCTGAAACTCACTCAACAATGATTTCAATGTTTGCATTCACTTTTTCAATTTAACATCTCAACAGAAGGACAATAATGCTGAACCTTTCTGTGTAAGATTGTGCCAGCAATTTTTTTTTCAACAAGAACTTTTTATAAGTGGAGATTGTTTCCGTATTCAGTGGAAAGAGAAGATGAGTGCCAGAATAGCAAAGTATTTACATGATCCTCTGCAAGGATTAACATGTTCTCTGCATGAATTATTTCTCTTAGTAATTGTTATCATATTATGATCTCAGAATTAATTACAGTTTTGAGTGGGAAATATTTTGGCTGCCTTTGATGCATTCTCTTATGTTGTTTTGTTACCTCCTTTTCTGAGTAAGTTCTATTTGTCATTAAGAAAAGCAGTGTTTTCCCTTGCTCTCCCCAATCCTGCATCTCTTTTTCTTTTTTCCCTCACTTTTAGTTGCAAAATGTGACTGGTGCAGTTGTTTTGAACCCCACCCTCAGGGTTGCTAGGCAGAGGAACTTTATTGCATAAGTAACCTGTTACTGAGCAGGCTACTGCAGCCCTAACCAGCCGTCTAATGAACAGCCAAGTCTTAAAGGAAATAACTTATACGATTTACTGTTTGGAACCAGACCTTTTAAAAATCGGGAAAATGAAGCAGAGAATCTGCTTTAAAACAAAAATAAAATAAAATTTAAAAAACAGCTAAAAAGAAAGAAATCTTTGCCAACAGAAACTATTACAAAGCAAGGAGCCCAAATGCCTTTAAAAAACTGTCAGCATAGTAGCTCTTGAAAACGGATGATAACATCATGCATTGTAAATGCTCGATTGTTTTGTTGTTCTGTTTTAAGGCTTAGAGATGTAGATTCAGTTTGAGTCCACCTTTGGCTTCTGGGCTGGTTTGTGAGTAACCTCAAATGAACTGCACAAATTTTATGAGAGAGTTTCTGGTTTGTTCTGTACAGTAAATATTTGACTTTTAACAATTCAGATCTTGGCATGCCAAATCAAACTGATTTCTCCATCCCCAGCCCTGGTAAGTGGTAAAATAGAAACTGCCCGAAGTAGAAGCATGTGTGTAAATATTTGAAATAACATAGTAATTCTTTCTGACATCTACAGATGTGTCTGGCAAAAGTTTATGTGCATTTCAGAATGTTCCAGAGGTCATTATCTGATCATCACTTTTTGTTAGCACAGTCTTAAAGCTGATAAACATGGAAATAGTGGGAGAGAATCACATGAAGCTGTAGAGAATCATGAAGGGAAGGAAGAGAAGCAGATAGCAGAGCGTCAAGGGTGGTGACATCATGAGTACGAATTTTAGGTGAGCATACAGGATGCTGTAAAACCAGATCTAGGCAGGTAACAAAACTGTACATGGCATACAGGTGCAAAGTCAAGAGGCAATGTGGGGAGCAGGTTTGCAATAGCTGCTGACATTTCTGATGGGTTTTTCCCTGTCATTAAACTTAAGACTCTTTTGCTGGTTCTTTGGATTCTGGGCGGCGTTGGGTTTAGGGTGCAGCTTTAGGTAGATAAAGTAGGCAATTACTCAACCATTTGGCTGGTGGAAGCAGCCAGACAGCTCAGTAAGACCTGCTTTGGTCCTGCTTCCTCTTGCCCGAGGCTTTTCTTGAGTGATGGTTCAAGAACTGCAGTATGGTCAGGCAGCAGCCCTTTGTCTCCTACTGCACAGTCAGGCATAGGCTGCTTTCTGCTATTCTCACCCCTGAAGGGGTCACATAGAATGACACAGCCCTGTTAGCCCGCTGGCCGGCTTTTCTCAGAAGCAGCCTTTACCACCCTTGCCTCCCCCAGCGCCTTGTGAGCACGCCTGCTTCTCCATCTCCCCCGGCTTCTCCCCCCTCCTTCCTCTCCGCTCCGCACTGCAACTTCGCATCTGCCGTTGCAAAGCTGCGAGCCGGCTTTGCGAAGCAGCTGCAGGGCTCGCTGGGCTAAGGGCCTTTGCTGCTGGAAATTACACCATCTGGCCATACACCAGGACACACTATATGGAGTTTATATTTAGATCACCTTGTATCTGGCATCTGGACTTTATTTATCTGCGTGCTTGACAAAACGTGGCTTGAGCACTTTCTTTTGTGGGCGATACTCTGTGTATGTACTGGCAGTTCTCAGACCTTCCAGACAGGTTTTTTAGGGTTTTTTTTTCTGTAGAGCTGTCATTTCTGCTGGTGGGAGCTTCACATGAGATGCTATTTATTTATTGCTCTCTATTAGAAATATCAGACACAGAGAGAGGGCCAGTAAAGAACATTTTGCCTCTACAGTTCGGTCAGTGCTGACCCTCTGCAAAGATGGGCTAATGCACAGCAGGCCCAGCTGTACTGAATATTATGGTATTAAGCTGTATTGTGCTATATAGCACAACAGCTCAGTTTTCTATCGGGCTCTGATTGTGGAGTGTTTTGGATTCGGGTTTGGGTTTGTTTTTTTTTTTCCTTCTGCTTTTCCTGTGTGTTTTTGTATAAATGAATCTTTGTCATAGCTTAAGGATGAAAACGAGGACAAAGGAACATGCTGCATGAAGGCCAACAGAGGGTGCTGGAGTGATGCAGCTCTTGTCTTCACTAGTTAATTTGTTTTCTGGAGAACAATGTGTATTTTGACAAATATTCTTATTTTGGGATGCCTTACTGCAGAGCTGTGGAATTTCTGTATTGTTTGTCCATTTAATGCCATCATTTTAATGCATTCAAATATCATTTTGTATTATGAAGGCTATTTCAGAAATGCCCATTAAGCAATATTATGTACAAGAGCAATATGTGCCTTTTTAGGGAATTTATGATTTTTCTTTGCCTCTAAAAAGAGACACAAGTGAAAATCCTGCTTTTTTTCAGATGAAAAAGTTGGGCACAGTGGAAGTGCCAGTGATCCTGTGATATACATACTGCACATATTTTTGAGGCTGATGTAACAAAGCGCTGATCTAAGATGAAAGTCCTGGTTTAGTGTCTTGCATAGAAATAACATACTTGCCAACAAATGCCTCAGAGAGGATGAGTAAAAAGTTAGATAGCATATGACAAATCACTGTGTGACATTTGTAGTTTAACCAATTTGTGATGGTTTGGGTGTTACCCCGCCCCCTCCCACACTTTTAGAAGTACCCAACTTGACTCAGCCAGTTCTGGGAATATAAATGAAGCTATTTATTTACAGCTAGCACAATGTACAAGCAGATATTTACAGTATATACAGTTATAGACAGAAATATGCAAGGTAAAAGTAATACAGAAACACAACTCCCCTCCCAGCAACCTGAGTCCCCAGGAGGGGCTCTCAACCACCCCTGCACCTTCCCCCTGCCCCCTCAACCTTACCCCAGTCCTAAGAAAGAATAGAGGTTCAGCCAAGAGGTTAAGAAGCAAAGGTGAGTGGAAGGTGAGTTTAGGGAGATGCAGCTCAGCCAGAGCCCAGCCAGAGAGTGCAGCAAAAAATGGCGAGAGTGTTATCTAATGTTTACTTTCTTGTTCCCATACATCTCAGCGAGACTGTGAGGGGAGTAGACTTCACCATTGTTTTCCTTTCACAGCCTATGATCTACTTTTTCTCACCAAAACATTCTACCCTGCTTCAAACTAGCACACAATTACATCCATACTGTACTTAATTTCTGGTTCTTCATCTTTATACTTGCTCAGGGTTTGGTTTCTGCTCTGGTTGTAGAGGAGTTTGTGCTGTTTATATATTGGACTGAAAAGGTGGTGTGTCTGCACGTGGTTGCAACGTTTGGCCACAGACTGCTTGATTTAGCTTGCCCCTGTTCTTTGATGTAGAGCACGAAAGTCAGCGTTTACAATTATGTGAAGCACTCACTTCCTCTCTTCCTGACCCTCCTCCTCCCCTAAAATCAAAGGGTAGTGACTTCAGGCTACCAGAGGCTGGAATGTTCAGAGAGCTTTTAAGATGCACATGTGAGGTACGATGGACTAAATCCATTCTGTTGTATTGGTGATGATAACCAAAATTATTCCACATTACTGGCATTTTCTTCAAAACTTGACATTTCACATCTGTCCAAAAATCTTATATGTCTCTGATAGCATCTCACAGCCATGAACAGCTTTTCTTTAGGGAGATGAGGAATTAGAGTAAAGCAATCTGTCAGACCTACTGTATGTCACTTCTCGGTTTCCAAAAGCAAAAGGAATCCAAACAATGTGCCTTATTGTTAAAATGCATTTGGAGTAGGCATACAAAAAGATAGTCAAATGTGCAGAAGGTTTGAAGGAGCAGATCTGAGCCATGGGTGCCATGTCTATCTCAGTGACTTTTGACTCAGATGCCATGATTTGATACTTCTCTTAACGCTCACGAGTCCTGAGCCCTTGCATGAGCATGAGAGAATTACCCAGACTTACAGGAGTGCTTCTTAAAGTGTGATCAGAATACTATTGTGTTTTTAGGGAAAAGAGCTGGGAAGCTTTATGCAGAAGGAAAAAGACATTGAAGACAGAGAAATAAAAATGTGTTAGCCCTATAATAATACACAGTGACATGGTCAGAGTGATTCCTTTTGCTAAAGGAAGAGTGAGAAGACAGGGCTGTAAAATATCACCTTATGAGACAGCAGGAAACTAAGTATCCTTTGCTAATATTGATTCAGTAGATATTTTAATTAAGTGCCCTAACAAACATTTCATAGGGATGATTAGATCAAGTAAGTTGCTGGACTTGGACTATCCTGTTTGTTACTGTGAGTCTGAAGTATTCACACTGAGATACGCAGTTCAGGGGGCTGCTCTGACAGCTCTGTGGTTGACCTCTGTCTTGGAGGCATGCAGTGCTTTGGTTGGGTAAGACTGTCAACAACAGTCTCACATTCAAGTTAGCAAGCCAGATATCTTACTCATGTCACACACCTATGTAGCATCATCACTCCCTGAGCTCACAGAGAACATTTGAATTGTCCTCATAGTAGAAAAATTCAAATTGGATTTCATAATCTACAATTTATGAGCTGCTGGGTGTATCAATCGCAGGACAGCCCTCTCCCTCTGAAGTGTAGTACCCATATCTTCTGCCAGTGGTTTTGAACATAGGTATGGTGCACGTGTCAGTCTTGACTTTAGACCCATTGTGCATGTTGAGATCTGCTCAAATCTCTCAGCTTCTTTTCTATCACCCCCTTTTGAAATGGCATTGAAACCTAGGATAAAAAGTGACCATAACATGGCATCAGGCCCAGCTAGCATGGGTTTAGGAAGGGCAGGTCCTGCCTCACCAACCTGATCTCCTTTTATGATCAGGTTACCTGCCTGGTGAATGTGGGGAAGGCTGTGGATGTAGTCTACCTGGACTTCAGCAAAGCCTTTGACACTGTCTGCCACAAGAAGCTCCTAGCCAAGCTGGCAGCTCATGGCTTGGACAGATTCACTCTGTGCCGGGTCAAGAACTGGCTGGATGGCAGAGCCCAGAGAGTGTTGGTGAATGGTGCCACATCCAGTTGGCAGCTGTCACTAGTGGTGTTCCCCAAGGATCAGTGCTGGGCTCAGTCCTGTTCAATATCTTTATTGATGATCTGGATGAGGGGATTGAGTCCAGCATCAGTAAGTTTGCAGATGACACCAAGCTGGGAGCAGATGCTGATCTGTTGGGAGGTAGGAGAGCCCTGCAGAGGGACCTGGACAGGCTGGGTGGGTGGACAGAGGCCAATGGGATGAGATTTAACAAGGCCAAGTGCAGGGTTCTATACTTGGGCCACAACAACCCCAAGCAGCGCTACAGGCTGGGGACAGAGTGGCTGGAGAGCAGCCAGGAAGAAAGGGACCTGGGGGTACTGATAGACAGTACGCTGAAGATGAGCCAGCAGTGTGCCCAGGTGGCCAAGAGAGCCAATGGCATCCTGGCCTGCATCAGGAACAGTATGGCCAGTAGGACAAGGGAGGTTATTCTTGCCCTGTACTCAGCACTGGTCAGGCCACACCTTGAGTGCTGTGTCCAGTTCTGGGCCCCTCAATTCAAGAGAGATGTTGAGGTGCTGGAACGTGTCCAGAGAAGGGCGACAAAGCTGGTGAGGGGCCTGGAACACAAACCCTATGAGGAGAGGCTGAGGGAGCTGGGGTTGTTTAGCCTGGAGAAGAGGAGGCTCAGGGGTGACCTCATTGCTGTCTACAACTACCTGAAGGTGGAGGTTGGTCTCTTCTCCCAGACAACCAGTAACAGAACAAGGGGACACAGTCTCCAGTTGTGCTGGGGGAAGTGTAGGCTGGATGTTAGGAGGAAGTTCTTCCCAGAGAGAGTGATTTCCCATTGGAATGGGCTGCCCAGGGAGGTGGTGGAGTCGCCATCCCTGGAGGTGTTCAAGAGAAGCCTGGATGAGGCACTTAGTGCCATGGTCTAGTTGACTGGCTAGGGATGGGGGATAGGTTGGACTGGATAATCTTGGAGGTCTCATCCAACCTGGTTGATTCTATGAAATTCTGTGAAATTCTACAGTGAGCGTGTTGTTCAGAGAAGAAGCAGCAGAGACTTCATATGCCTTTGGTACCATGACCAAGGGAATCCAGGACAGTAAGAATATTCCTACATTTCAAAAGCCCTATCTGTGTCAGGATTTGGGGGAGTTGAGAAGATTTCAGCCAGTCTCGGTGGGGCAATGTTGCAGCGCTGGCTTTGTGCTGCTTTCATATAGCAGAAAAGGAAATGTGCCTAGTCCGTCTCAAAGAATGGTTCTGAGTGAATAACTTTTGTTTCTGAGCCTGCAGCTGTTATTAGACTGAATTAAAAAATTGATGCCAGATGCCTGTAGCTGCATTAAAAAGAAATATTAATATTTTCTGGTGTAATAAAGACCTTGCATTTATACCCATGTAGTAAAAGCAGATTCCGACTCTCAGCATTTTTATTTTCCAGAGCCACCACTGTTTACTTCTGCTTAAGGAACTGCAGCATAACTTGTTTTCTTCCATTGCTTATAATTTCAGACCATTAATCTATGGTCATATTGTCAGTGTAAAGACAAGTTGTAATTAAAAAGTTGCATTTATATATAAAATTTTCCCATTTTTTTTATGTCTCTATCTAGGAGCATGAATTCCTGGTGAGAAATGCAGTAATTTTTTAAACAACATATGTTACAAAGTGTTTGATAGATAAATAGAATTTTTAAGGTCACGTTTTAAGACTTTGACTTTGTTTAATCCTTTGTTTAATCTGGAGGCAGTAATATATCACATTGTCCAGGTGATTAAAGGTTGAGATGACTTCGTTTTTTTTCCCTAGGTAGTTGTGATGGTTCACAATGCAAAACTGTGATCTCCAGGAAGCAAGCCAAATAGCATCCAGACTGCTTGCAGTTAACCCATCTCTGCCTGAAGTAGAAAACCCTTTATGAAAATTACACTGCAAAACTAAATTATTAAGAGAAATCACTGCGGGAAACTGTTGCTTCAGGGAAAGGTAAGACTTTGCATTAATTATCTAGTCATTTACAGGAGATTTTTCCTTTTTTTTTTTTAATTATATATGAATATATCTTGTTATTGAACAAATGTGGTAAATATTATCCTTAGTAAATAGTTAAAAGTGAAATACATAGGTGAAAAATACCAAACATGCATATGGGGATTTGGATGCTCAGGTGTATGCAGTTCTTACTAAAAAGGGTGCATGCATTTAATTATTTGGTAGTGACAGGTTTTTGTTTCTTATAACCTCACTTAAATATGAATTACAAAGCTATGTTAAGGCCATCACATGTGGCACAGGATTGTGCAAAGACTTTACTACTAGTATTTACAGGCTCTTTGTCTTAAATATTATCACAGTATCACAGTATCACCAAGGTTGGAAGAGACCTCATAGATCATCAAGTCCAACCCCTTACCACAGAGCTCAAGGCTAGACCATGGCACCAAGTGCCACGTCCAACCCTGCCTTGAACAGCCCCAGGGACGGCGACTCCACCACCTCCCCGGGCAGCCCATTCCAGTGTCCAATGACTCTCAGTGAAGAACTTTCTCCTCACCTCCAGCCTAAATTTCCCCTGGCGCAGCCTGAGGCTGTGTCCTCTTGTTCTGGTGCTGGCCACCTGAGAGAAGAGAGCAACCTCCTGGCCACAACCACCCTTCAGGTAGTTGTAGACAGCAATAAGGTCACCCCTGAGCCTCCTCTTCTCCAGGCTAAACAATCCCAGCTCCCTCAGCCTCTCCTCGTAGGGCTGTGCTCAAAGCCTCTCACCAGCCTCATCGCCCTCCTTTGGACATTCTCAAGCATCTCAATGTCCCTCCTAAACTGGGGGCCCAGAACTGAACACAGTACTCAAGGTGTGGTCTAACCAGTGCAGAGTACAGGGTCAGAATGACCTCCCTGCTCCTGCTGACCACACCATTCCTGATGCAGGCCGGTGTACCACCGTGAAAGCTGGCAAACTGTTACCAGGAGCTGATGAAACTTGTGGGTTTTAACAAACCTGATACAACATAAATGTTTAGTTAAAGCCTTTCTGGGACTGAAATTCCTCACAGAAAACACTTGGCTATATTTGGTTTTGTAAATGCTGATACATGTTTGAAAACAGATGAGTAAGCATTTTGCACGTGCACTAAATAAGCATCTGAAATAGCTGTGATTGCTACTATGCACTTACTTCTCAAGGAGCTAAGGGAAAAATAGTAACATGAGTAGAAATTGCTCTGTGTCCTCCTCTTCCACAAAACAAATCCTTTTTATTCCTACTAAAAAGGTTGGATGGTTTTAACCTGTGCCTTTTAAGCTGTAGTTAGCTTCTCTGACATACAGAAATAAGTTTTCTTGGAGGCAATTGAATTTTGTCCTGTAATCATCTCTACATTATAGCAAATTATATTGTTAGCAGTATTTCTTCTGGTGTACTCACTGCCATAGTACTCTCAATTCTACTCCACTGAAGAGGAAAATAGTTTCTTTTTGCTTTTAAAGAGCACTGAAATAAAGGTCCTTGACAGGGGCACACACTTTTCAGTTTGAGGTTTTTGTTATGGGTTGAGTTTTTTTATGTTCTTTCTTAATTGCTTAAATAGACATTTTTTCTCTTTCAGCTTTTCTGGATTTTCAGATGATGATTTTCAGTACATTGCAGCAATTATTGTAATACCATTTATTAGTCAGTGCCTATTTTATTTCAATGTTTCCTTTTGTGTTCAAAATTATGAGATCAAAACAAGTGGAAGGATGTTGAGAACAGAGATATATATTCTAGACCTATATGACCATTGGTGATTTTCTTTACCTAGAGATAAGCTCTAGGACACAGCTTCATGGCAATATATGTGATTTCAACCTGGTGTACCCTTGGAACATGCTGAAATTCCCCTGTCAGACAGTTACAGAGTGTAATGGGGGCATCTAACCCATATAAAATAATGTAGCCACAGGAGTCTAGAGCACGGTCACTAGTGCTTTAGACACAAGATTGAGCACGTACTGTTGCATCACGTGAGCCAGGAGGGAATGTGTGATGACTCTGGTCTGGAAAAGTACAACTGTATATGTAATTACATTCTCTAAGCTGGAAAACGAGAGGGCTGTTTGCTAGACTACCTTGCAACTCAAATTCTAGGACGTTCTATGTCCTGGTTAAGCAAACTCAGAAAATACTGTATTTGACTTTTACCTGCTCTGCTGTGCCTTGGAAGAACTGCCTATACTAATGCTTCTCCTTCAAAAGTAGTTTAAGAAGATACAACCCTTCAGCAGTTAAACTAATGACTTCTGTGTGAAAACAGTGTCTCATGTCAGCAGGCTACCCACTCCAATGAATACAAATCTGGCGTATTAGCAAGTGTCTTGTAAATGTCCTTGAACTCGGAGTTGGAACTATATGAATATGCAAACATATTCATCAACTTTTATTTTGTAACAGGGCGATGAGACCAACTGATGTAATGTGCTCTTGTGAAGTCTTATCTTTTACACTTCAGAAAAAAAAATTCCAAGGCATGGAGAGAATGATGTAGCTCCATTTAACTAGAACAGTGTTGTCTTTTAATTACACTGGTGGCATATCATAAAAATTAGCAGTGCTAAAATCTGATGAATGTGAGACCTATTATCTTTTCTTAGATTCTCTCAGGTTTTGGAGGATGATGTTGCTGGCATCAGCAAAAGAGTGCTAGGGGAGATTTTATCTGTTGCTGCTCATAACTGCCCTATTTCCTCTCATTTGTTTCAATGCTATGCTAAGTATTTGTGCTTTTTGATTTATTCATCTGATGATATATACATAATAATCAGGTTATATTTGCCGAGGTTTAAATTGAACTCAGTCAGTTCTGTGTTTTTAGCTTTTGGAATTACTGAATTAAAGTTCTCTGTTTAGGCCCACATGCTATCTGGCAATAATCTGGGAATGCAGTTAAATGTGTTTAATTATTCATCTTGTTTGCTAGGTTGCAGTGTTAAAATTTCCCAAGTTGTGGGCCTCATGGGACATTAAAACTCAACTATCTGGTTTTATTTAATGCTTCAGCTTCATTTTTCAAAGTTTGAGAAACTTCATCATTTCTTCACACAGTTAAGATTCTGTTACCTATGAAGATCCTAATTTTTACTTCAGTTCTGATAGCAAGCACTGTTTTATTGACTGTCAAAGAAGAGGACAGATCCCAACAGCCATAGGTTCAGGAAGTTGTTCTCCATTTCCATCTCCCTTTTTGCAGAGACTTAAGTCTGGCTGTGTGGAAAAGTCCAGTTCTATAATTGCCTACACTATGTATGTACATACTGGTAGATATTTAAACAGGTTGGACATATATGGGGCAATAAATGAGAACTAGGTGTCCTAGAACTGAGATGGAGCAGAAATAGACCAGTGATTTAAAATATAAAACAAGAGGGGGGGAAAAACAAACAGAAAAGGAAGAACTAAAAATAGATTTGTTTTGTTATTCTTAGAGATTCCTGCTGGTTGCATAAAAATCACTGAACTTAAAAGGTCATGCTACCAGTGCTGAGTACCTTTCAAGCATTTGTTTTAATCTAGTGCAGAGATCCAAATGAAGGCTGACACTTGGAATTCGGGGGAGGGAACATAATTTTCTCCTGATTAAAAATATCAGTGTTCTACCTTGAAGTCTGTTCTGAGAAACAGATCAGCATCTTTTATCATTTTATAGCCAACAGGATTGATACTGACTCAAAAAAGGTAATAACATTTGAGGACCGATAAGCATCATTTAATATTGCCTATGAGTGGTGTTTGTTTTTCTTTTCTTGTTAAGGTACTGTAATATTTTGTGCAAGGAATTTGTTGATGTTAAAAAAAAGGGAGGGTGGTGTGGTATAAAAATAGTAAATGGGAGACCTGCATCTCATATTAAAGAAAATACTTTTTGTTTAGGAGTGTTTATAGTGTGAAAGATTTAACAAAATAGACAAAGGTTATTACTGAAACAGCAAATAATTAAAAAAAAAACCCAAATCACACAATGAACAGCAAAATCAGAGGAAGTATGCTGTTATTTCCAAAGTAAACATTTTACTAAATAGATTTTTGATACAAGGAGCGAGATGTACAAGGAAAAGGATGTGATACACATCCAGTACAGCATTTTAAACACATTTTAAACTTCCTGGCTTTTCCCTTGCTTATATTTAGATAAAGCTTAAATGGTTCCACTCAATGCTGTTTTGCTTTGATTCAAACAGATAACATTTACCCCATGTAAGTGGGTTTTTTAAGTATAAGCATTTTTTTCTTGCATGTGTTGTTCCATATAGTAGAATAAGGGAGAAGCTTTAATTCTGCATTCCCCTGTATGGAGAAATGTGCTAAGAAGTCCAAAGATACTGATATACTACTTTTTTCTCTTAGAGCTGATCTGTGCTATTTTGGGATATGTGCTGACCTACTTTCTATGTTTCCAGAAAGCAAGCTGTAAAAATGTAGCTGGGGTTGCAGAAAACTTTGAATTTATTTTTCAGGGGATTTTTGTATACTCTTTTCACATACATAGGCACACACAAACACACGGGCTAATGTGTTAGTTGCAATTCAAGATTGCCAATCTTGGTACAATTTCAACAATAACAGCAACAGAGATCTGCTGCTAGGCACCTGTCTTTAGAGGATTTGACAGGAAGACACTTCCAATTGAGTGGTGCCGTCACACAGTTACATGATAAGGCATAAAGCTTTCAGTTATCAATTTTGAATAAATTTGATATCTAGATATAAACATTCAAAATTACTGTAAGGATCTCATTATTATATTGTTTTTCCAGTTTCTTCAGCATTGTCTTAGAGACTGGAAGATAAAAACCCTTTGAAACATTTACTTTAACCATGCACCTCTTTATTCAGCTCTCTGGCCATCAAAGAATGTTCAGCCCATTTGTTTGCCATTCTCAATTAAAACAATGATACATAGACCTTGGGAATTGTATGAACAAATTACAAGAGAGCAGATGATGAGAGATGAAGACCTGCGCCTACCCTCTGCTTAGGGCAGAAAACATTCATCAACCTAGGCAACTCTGAGCTCACATGTGGGCTCTTTTCAGCAGAGCTGGCAGAAAATAATTTTTAGCTTATTATGGTTCACTCACAGTGACCATAGTGCAGAACTGGTATGGCATTCCTCTCATTTAACCTGTGCGAGCACATACAAAGACAATTTCCTCTATCCTCAGGTGAGACGAATTTTGCATTTCAGAATTCTCTTTCTCTGTTGGCTGTAGATGGAGTTTAGACTTTGGGAACTTAATCTATGAATGTCTGTGTCTAGGTGAAAAAAATCCAGTCCCTTTTCTTTGTGTATACAACAGGTAGAGTGGGAAGTTTCATTGATCTCTCAGTACTGATGTAGTTCTACCAGTAAAGGATGGAAATTATAAATGAGGCCTCAAAATGTCATGAAAGACAGGTCTGAATACTTCCATGACTGACAGATTCTTACTTCTCTGGCAAGTATTATGAGCTGCTATCCCTGCCCACCTGGATCATGAATACATTTTATGTGTGGTTTTTTAAGGCATTTAATTTGATACTTCTCTTTTTTATATTTATATTGTATAATACAAATACCATATTTAGTACTTCTAAAAAAATCTGGTTCTCAGATCCTTATTTATAATTGAGGTGAGTGTTAGCTCTGTGTGAGAGTCAGGCAAACCATTCTGTAGATGAAAAGCCCTTCAGTAGTTCTTTTAAAAACATTTGGATTATGTAAGATTCGCTGATTAAGTAACCTCTGCTGGCTTGGTGCTTTCCAGGGTGTCAAAAAAACTGGTGGGATATTAGTAAATAATGAAGTTGAATCAGTATTAGAGCATCATGCATAGTTAGATGCTCACACTACAACAAAACATGGTTTTAATGCTGCT
This sequence comes from Pogoniulus pusillus, assembly GCF_015220805.1. NCBI lineage: Eukaryota > Metazoa > Chordata > Aves > Piciformes > Lybiidae > Pogoniulus > Pogoniulus pusillus. Next base: position 24,741,776 of record NC_087266.1, read on the forward strand.
ACATGGAAGGTAATAGGAGCACAGATTGTAGGGTTATAAATGCAAAATTCTTCACTATAGTAAGTGGAAGAAAAGCCAAAGGGCAATTTAAGAAGCTTGTTCAGCTTGGCTGTCAGAATGATACCAAAATATTTTGGTACTCAAATATTACATCCAGTGCCTGGATATTCCCACTTAGCTATGAGGTGTAATTAAAGGAGAGGGTTCAAAGAAAAGGCCTATGGAATTTTTCAGGGTTTGGAGAGGGACAAAACTCAAGAGTTCAGTCATGCAAATTTATAGAACAGAAATTTGCAAAATGAGTTGACCATCATCTACAAATTCCTGTCTTTTAAAAAGCCATCTCCCAAGGAAGGAATTTCTCTGCTTTTATAAATAAAGGCATATGGAAGCTGAAGCTGAACTAACTCCATCCAAACCAAATTTTCTCACAAGAAGGAAATAATAACATTGAAATACAAGAGTTGTAGCATCTCCTACCAACGAAGGAAGAATGTTCCTGTCACTGTGGAAGAGGCACTCCCAAAAGCTAACTTTAACCTTCCAATATTCAGCAGGGTTAGTGGGGAGGCAGAGGTTATTCACAGCCCTGAGTCAATGGCTCTGCTATCTTGCTGTGAAAGAGGTATAGAAGACTAGGATGAAATTAGATTTTATGATTTAATTCCTATGAATCTCCAACACTTTCCAAAACGTATCTGTAGTTAGCAGGAAAAATTCCACAGCCTTCTGTATCCAGATTACCCTCACTTACACTTAATCTCTTGAGTTTTTTATGTTCTTGTGCTGCATTCTCTCCCATGCAAGTAGACGTGTGCTGAATGTTATACTTGAGAAACATACCTGGCAATCTCATTTCTCTCTTCTTCTTCACCCATATCTTCATGTGCTTCCAATCTGTGTTGGAACCAAGGGGATCTCAAGTTATTTATGTCCCTTTGGGACCCCTCTATTAGTTTCCATCCTTGCAAAAAATATTTACTACATTTGCACATTATGCTGAAAAAGCTGTTTCCCTTGGGCTCCACTGTTTGGAGTCAAGACTTGGAAGGATAGCCTCAAATAATTTTGTCTGCCTTCAGAAAGGTCAAAATGATAGGACCAACGGTGTAAATCAGCATGAATCCTTGCTGTCTTGTCCACTTCCATTGCTGAAAGCTGTTTTGAGATATCAGCTAAATATTATAGTGCTAACACGACAGCAGTGCTTAACTACAAAAAGCATAAGGGTAGTGATTCCTAACACAAATTGGTTGAAGAACTTATCTGACCAATACATGTCTTTGTGAAAATAATTAGTTTATCTTCACAGAGAGAGTGATTGTCCATTGGAATGGGCTGCCCAGGGAGGTGGTGGAGTCACCATCCCTGGGGGTGTTCAAGAAAAGACTGGATGAGGTACTTGGTGCCATGGTCTAGTTGACTGGATAGGGCTGGGTGCTAGGTTGGACTGGATGATCTTGGAGGTCTCTTCCAACCTGGTTGATTCTACGAAATTCTATGAAATTCTACAGTGAGCATGTTGTTCAGAGAAGAAGCAGTAGAGACTTCATATGCCTTTGGTACCATGACCAAGGGAATCCAGGACAGTAAGAATATTCCTACATTTCAAAAGCCCTATCTGTGTCAGGATTTGGGGGAGTTGAGAAGATTTCAGCCAGTCTGAATCAACCTGGTTGATTCTATGATTCTATAGTATTGCCACTATTTCCTGGATGTTTGCATAACTACGGAAGTGTTCAGGAATGTATTTTTCATCTTCTTCTGTCTCAGAGACTGGTAACAACTTGAATTTGCAGAGATAAGCCAGATCATGGTATTCTGTGCTATCACAGACATTAGTTCTTCAAATTCCTCTTGAAACTAATCTGAAATGTCAGGATATTATCTGAGCTATGTGTGGATGCTGCAATAGGGCTGTAAAGTCTTTGTTTGTGTATCTTTGAATCTGGGTTATTTTCAGGTGGCCTACAGTCTACCTGAAAAACTTACTGCTCCTTGATATTTTGCCAGCCATTTTAATTTGTGGGTTATTAAACCAGGGGCTGAACTTGCAAGAAGCAGGATGACAGTGGTGTTCATGCATCTCCCTGGACTGTAGAATGAGTTACTGGAAATGTTCAGTGGGAGTCTCACCATGTCTTAGGACTGTTTCAGTGAGTGTTCCCTTGGCAAGCTTCTTCCTCTCTAACTAAGCTCTTGGCATTGTGTGAAATAAATTTCCCGGTTCTGAGGTCCTGCGTAGCGAAAACAGTAGACAACAGTAAGAAGCAGAAAGGTGATTCCTTTTCTTGAGAGACCTGATCTACGTGTGGATTCATGCTCACAGTCAGTAGGCAAACAGGTATCTTAAAATATTTACTTGCTACAGTGAGTGTCTGACTTAAACTAGGTTATTGCACAGTTTCATTTAACAGTAGCACAGTGTTTTTCACAGTTGTTTCCATATGTGTTACTAGTCAGAATAAGTCTCTGTCAGTTTAAAGTTTAGTAGTTGTGTAGCTGACATTCAGAAAAGTAACTCTCCTGTTGTTGCAAGAGTGATCTTTATGTCTTATTTTCATTGTGTGTAATAATGTCTAGATATATAAATACATATATGTATATTTGATGCTCATCTGATGAACCTTGGGCCACTGCAGCTGTGTGCAGGGACACACTTTCAGCAAAACGATCCCAAAAAGGGAGCATCTGTTAAATACAGGATCTCTTCTGTCATTTTGCCACTTTTGCACTTGCAATGGGGATGCAGCTACTCTCTTCTGCTAATACTGTTTTAAATGCATCTACTGTCATTATTTTGCAAATTAACTATGGTGAAAATAGTCTAAGTTGTAGTTAACTCAGTACATAGTTGCACAGAATCTCACCCAAATTTTTAAATGTTTTTCTGTATCACTGTTGTTCTCCTTGTATTAATGATAGCTGAGACCATTGAGGGTTCTCATCTGAATAATCAGAGGGAAACTGAATAATCAGTTTTATTAGACACATTTAAAAAAAAAAAATTAAAACGTGTGCAGACACACTCCCTTAAATCTAAAACTGACATGCAGGCTGCATAAATTGTGTCAAGTTTGTAGCAGTATATTATACCGTGATGTTTCTCCAGTACTATCCAAAAGTAGTGTTTCAGGCATGATCTGGATGCCATCTCATCATGCAGCTGATGCTTTATAAAGTCAGAGGAAAATAATCAGTGAAATTGAGAGCTTTGAATGTCATTATTTAAAAACATGGTGCTTTTTAACTAGCTAGGTTCTTGCACATCTTCAGGAAATGCAGTGAAGGAAAGAGAGCCCAAATATATCTCTGACTTCAAGTTAGTCTGTACAGGGAATCTTGTTCTTTTTATGTTTTGTGGGGGTTTCCCCATTTTCTCAATCTTTAAGCACTTGGAATTTTTCACATACCTTAACATTTGCTTTATTGTTAAGCCCCTGCTTGTACTTTCCAAGCAGTGCTTGCACTTTCCAAGCAGTTCTTGCTCTTGCTTGAGGCAGCACTGTATCTCAGCTACTTGCCGTTGGCCACTGCTTCCTGTGGTTTGGAGATCGGAGTTTCCTCACATCCTTTCCTTTTCCCTATTTCTTTTTTTTTTTTTCTTTCTTTGCACATGTAGTTGCTGTTGTCTTTCATCTCTGAGTATTCAGATAGCTGTTTCTTTGCTCACTTTCTTTCCATGACAGTGTAAGAGGAGCTCCAGACTGCTTCTAAACCCACATTTGTGAACTTGTCCAGATAAACTTTCCCTCAGCCACTCTCATTTTACCCAGGCAATGTTTTGCTTACTGAAGATGGGAAAGGAGGCTGCAAAAAGAGAGAGACTGTTTGCAGTACAGAGTTTGAATTTGAGAGCACTGGCAAAGTATGAGTAATTATCTAATTCAGGTGCAGTTAGTAAGAGAAGTGACAGATCTCTGGTTTTGTCTGTACACAGAAACATGCTTATTTTATGATAGAAGTAACCTATTGTCTTGCGGTTTTAGATGGAATAAGTGGGTCTTACTCATTAGATACAAAAGAAGTGTTTATACTAAAGCTGCAAGTTTAATATTGTGCAGATAAATATGTACAAATCAGGTGTACAGTATTTGTGTGTATCTGGAAATTTTAGAGATAATTTACATATCTGTGCTTACTATAGCAATGTCATGTTGGTTCTTGTATACAGCTGACATCTGTAGCAGAAGCTGTAACTTGTGTCCTTAGGGTTCTGCCTCAGTCGGTCATTCAAAGTAGCTAATAAAGATATGCTCTGGTGTTTCTAGAGCTTTGGCCTCAGGTGTAAAACCTCAACTTCCCTACTGATTGATCTTGCACTTGGAACAGTTCTATAAGTAGTTCTGAGGAAAGTGCAATACAGCCAAGGATATAGAGAGCAAGTGAAGTACTTCCCTAATATTAGAGAACACAGTTAAGTCAAAGTGTTTATAAATCTGTATGTTACAATTGCTATGAAAAGGGATGTGCTGACAGCATGCCAAATAACTTTAAACCCATTTCTGTGTGCCAAAGATCAAGAATATACCACATAATCATAGAAAACATCCTGTTGGAAGGGACCTCAAAGATCATCCAGTCCAACCTTTAACCCTGCACTGAAGGGTCAACACTAAACCATGTCCTCTGGTCACCGAGCACCAGGTGCATATGCTGATTAAACACCTCCGGGGATGGTGACACCACCACCACCCTCGGAAGACTATTCTAATGTCTGATAGCTCTCTCTGTGAAGAAATATTTCCTAGCATCCAGCCTGAGCCTCTCCTGGTGCAGCTTGAAACCATTTCCTCTAGTCCTGTCACTTGCCACCAAGAAGAGGCTGCCACCTCCTCACTCCAACCTCCCTTCGGATGGTTGTAGAAAGTGATGAGGTCTCCTCTCAGCCTCCTCTTCTCCAGACTGAACAGCCCCAGCTCCCTCAGATGCTCTTCACAGGCCATGTGCTCCAGGCCCTTCATGAGCCTCATGGCCCTTCTCCAAACATGCTCCAGAACCTCGATGTCCTTCCTGTAGTGAGAGGCCCAGAAGTGAACACAGTACTCAAGATGTGATGTCATCACTGCAACCTCCCTGCTCCTGCTGGCCACAGTGTTTCTAATACGAGCCAGGATGTCATTTGCTTTCTTGGCCACCTGGGCACACTGCTGACACATATTCAATCCATTGTAAACCAAAACCCTCAAGTCCCTCTCCAAGTCACAGCTTTCCAACTACACATCCCCAAGTCTGTAGCTTGCCATGGCGTTGTTGTGACACAGGTGGAGGACCTGGCACTTGACCTTGTTAAACATCATACGAATAGCCTTGGCCCATCAATCTGTCCTGTCCAGGCCCCAATGCAAAGCTTCTCTACCCTCTAGCAGAGGGGTCCTCAAACATTTTAAACAGGGGGCAGGTTCACTGTCCCTCAAACACTGTCGGAGGCCAGACTATAGTTTGGTTCCAGCCCAGTCCCGGTGGGTGCTTGGGGGCTGCAGAAGCCGGCAAGAGGATTAAGTGGCAGGAATCTTCCCAGCTTCTGGGGAAACAGGTTTCTGACCTTGTTCTCCTGGCGAAGAGGCGATCTCTGCCTTTGGTGCTGCTGGCTGCTTCTGGATGCGTTGTCCAGGACTTCTCAGCTGGCAGGATCTCAGGAGCAGCAGGAGAATATTGTGCTGTCTCTGGCACGGTTCTTCACGGCTAGCAGGCCGTGTGTGTGTGCACACAACCCAAAATCTGCTTCCTGGTTATCTCAGCAGCAGTGGTGCTTACCAGGCAATGGTAGGCAGCAGGCATGCAGGTGTGCGCGGCTGCTGGGAGTCTGAGCTCCGTAGGTAAATGCAGGCAATGCAGGATCTGGTCCTGATAACACAGTAGCATGCAGATGTGCACAGCTGGCTTAGGAGACTATAGGCTCCTCATATATATATATGTGCAGGCTTGAATGAGCTCTGCAAGAAAGGTACACAGGCAGGTGAGCTGCAAGTGAGTCAGAGCATGAGGTCTGGGCCTCTGAGCATCTGAGTGGCTGAACTATGCAGGGTCTGTGCCTGAGGGTCTGAGCTGAGCACGTTGTTTACCTGTGCACCCCTATTTATTGAATGTGGGCCGAGATTAATGGCCTCTTTGGCCACTAGAATGACCAATCAGGTTGGCAATCAGCCAAACCTTACCATAATAGGCAGAAGATGCTTGCCTGGACTTTCCCAAATACGGGGATCACATGGACTTACCCAGGGAGACATGAGCTGGGTGTGTGGGGGCTTACACAACCTGTTTATAACTAGGGGTCCTGGCAGAAAAACATGTCCAGGCAAGAATAGGCATAAATAAGCCTCTTTTTGGGCCTACAGGCCCTCCACGACACCCCCCCAACCCCCATCGGGGGGAGAGGTAGGGTGGGGAGGTTCTGTAAATACTGTTGGGCCAGATTGAGGACCTTGGGGGGCCGTATCTGTCTCGTGGGCTGTAGTTTGAGGACCTCTGCTCTAGCAGATTGACACAGCTACCCAGCCTGGTGTCATTGCAAATTTACTGAGGGTGTACTCAATCCCCTCATCCAGTGAGTGTGACAGCTAGGGAGGAGGTTTGCTGACAGATGGAGACAGAATGCATTTGTCACCTTCAACAAAGATTTAAGAGACTTTTGTAAAGCCTCTGGGGAAAACTGAAGAATAGGCTCAAATGCTGCAGTTTTTGTGCTTCTTTGGCCAATGCCGTTGCTTTAATAGGTGCCTTGATCGTTACTAGATGAAACTGAGTGCACTATTTTAGAGAATCAGTTGAATAAAGCTAGATTATGATTCTATGACTGTTAGGCATCCATCTACATTTATTGTACTGTTACTAAAACCCTAAAATTATCATAGATAAATGCTGCTTTCCTGTGCAGTGCAACATGCCACACATGAAAGTAAAGTGGGCTTTTGGGGAGAACATGGAGAAGCTGGAAAGCAACAGGCTCAGCATATATAATCAAGCATACACTGAGATGATATGAAACAATAAACATTTCTGTGCTTCAGTTCCTTTAATAGAGGTTATAAATACACTTATTTCTCAGAACAATATGATTCGTGCATCTGAATTTAGGTGTAGTCTGTGTGTGAGATCCATTGGTCTGGGGACTCAGGCAAAATACTACATATTTGCCTCTAATGATAAACAAAGCTATAAGCTGTACCTGGCTGTTCAGATGGTGACACTTCAGAAAATGAGCAGATGTCTCTGTTTAGGATGTAGGGAACAGTTAGCCCAAACACGAGGGTACAGGTTAAGTTCAGAGCAGTAGGAGCATGGGCAGCAGAGCTGTATGCTGTTCTGGAACTCAGTCCCACTAGAGGCAGCACAGTACTCGTGGCACTCAAGAAAGGAAGGTCATACTCCTGTGAGGCTCAGAAGACCTTTTTCTTTTTTCTTTTATCTTTTTCTTTTTCACTTAATCCCCAATCCACAAGCAGGTTAGAGGTCCTGACCTCGACGTGTGGGATTGTGACAGCCTTGATTCAGAACTTAAGTGGTGCCATAGAGAAGGCAGTTTTGATCCCTGTGATTTGGGCACATGGATTTCACTTGGATCCAAACTGAAACGAAAGTCAAATGTTCTGAATCTCACTCTTAATTAGCAATACACGATACAAAATGTGTTTCATTATGTGGATGCAGAAGTATTATCAGACTCAACACAGAAAACATTTATGAAAATGTTAAATATTATTACTGGGTTCAAAGACTGGTGATAGTTCTTACCTTCTTTTTGTTTGTGTGGGTAATGATATAACATTCCCCAGGTCAGGGGTTTGAGATGACATCCCTGCATCAGGTTGTGTGCAGCTAAGGCACAGATATTCAGGAAAGATGTGATGGAAGTGACTGTGCATTGAGTCTGTCATTATAGAAAGATGTGGAGGGTGGAAGATGAGAAATTAAATCTTCACAAAGACTCAAGAGGATTGCATAGGTTAATTTTCTCTCCTTTCTTTTCAGTCTGTTAAATATTTCAGAATGTTTTCTGATACACTGTTCCTGGTTTTGTTGGGATTTTGTTTGTTTGGTTTTTTTTTTTTCATTTTGCCATGCAGGAAGGACATGTGAAACCTAATTATGGTCTGTTCTAGTACATTGCATTGAGACAGGTTTACTGAAGGGTGAGGTAAGATTTTGCTGTCTCTTGTTTCCTCTTTATTAATGGAATCTCATATAGCACAAGCAATCCAGAGTCTTGGGCAAGGGACTGTTTCTGCCTCAGGGCAGCCCTATCTACCTCTGTTGCATCTCATCCAGCACTGAATCCAACTTTAGTATGTTGGAATGTTATTAATAGGCCTGTCCATCAAAATAAGAGTTTTCATTATTCTGTAGTTTTCATTATCAGGAAAAGAAGAAGATTGGATTTCCTAAATTTCTGTGATTGCAAAACAGCTGGTGCAGAATGAACTCTTTGTAATTGATGGGGAGCTTCCTTTAAAATGATTCTCTCCAAAAAGTCCTTACAAGTTCCAAATGTTCTGAAATTGTTTCCTCTATAGCTTTTTTCTACAGAAACTGAAACACTTTGTTGTTATCTCACAGATATGTGCTAACAATTTAATTTATGTAAAATATTGAACATTAAGAACTAGGTTCAATAGAAGCTTGTAACCTTCATATTCATAGGTTCTTCTCTTTCTATACAGAAAGCAATTGGAAAAACAGAGACACCAACCATATTTTATTCAGGACTAATACTACACCCTGCTAAATAAATTTCCTGCATTTCCTCTAGGTTTATCTTATTGCTGTACCTGAAGCCTAGGCCTAATGCCACAGATTGTAGTTGAATAATAGAAAACGTGATTCTGTAATTGCAAGTGTTACCACTGTGTGGATTCTGGCAAGTTCCACCCTCAGCCTTTGATCTTTGGAAGATGCCCATCCTCTGGGCTGCCACCCAGGTAAAGCCACATGTCCTGACAGCTCTGAGGCCATCTGCAAGGAGCACTATCAGATGCCTGGGCTCCTGCACAGTGCCTCTACACTCTGTCCAACGAGAAAACACCTGTTTCCAGGATATGTGCTGCCTTTCTGTTCAAGAAGAATCAATCACAGAATTCCAGAATGTTGGAAGGGACCTCAAAAGATCCATCTAGTCCAGTCTCCTTGCAGAGCAGGATCACATATAGCAGATCACACAGGGACGCATCCAGGCAGGTCTTCAATATCCCCAGAGAGGGAGACTCCACAATCCCCTCGGGCAGCCTGTTGCAGTGTTCTGGCACCCACACAGTGAAAAAATTCCTCCTCATGTTCACATGAATGGAAGTTGAGGCACAGAATGTTCCATTGCCCCTTGTCTTGGTCATCGGGCGTCACTGAGAAGAGCCTGGCTCCATCCTCCTGGCACTCATCCTTTACATCTTTATAAACATTGATGAGGCCATTGATCAGCTTTCAAGTCATCATGCATATAAGGCTGCAAGAACTCTCATGCAGTGGGAACATCAGCATGTAGTGAAATTATTACAAATCTACATTAGCATATTAATTGTCTGCTTATGAAATGCTGTGACATGAGTCAGGTTCCACTCTTAATATGAGAAATGTGAATTATGGATCAAACAGTAAGGGACTAATATTATCTTAGAAGCAGATTACAGCTTTAACCATATATTTTGTTTGTTGTTAGCAAACAAGAATATGGCTACAAATTAAAGGTCCTTATCTACTTTCAGCTGAAATATAATGCAGTAGAAACACTCATCCAAATCTCTTGTCAATATTCATTTACTAAAATCAGCATTCTGGCATGAAAAGTAACTCTGAGAAAGCTGTATTCTTTTCATATTTTAGCTGTTTGTGTTTGTGGAAAGTGAGGAACTGTCTGGGCTAAGAGCTTTTTTTATCTTTTGTGTGATTGTAATTCAATATTAAGTTTTATATTGCAAATTAAAACTGTAAACACGATGCATTATATGACTAGCATCTAATGCTATAGTTTCCTTTAAGCTCAGGTGTAGCCTGGCAACCAAGGCATAATTTCACTAATCCTGGAGTCAAGCACTTGCTACAAGGGTGGAAGTTAACGTGAACCTAAAATGATTCCTTTGTTGTCTTTGGGAGTATGACCACGAGGGGTTATTTGTTGACCTTTTTGCCTTATACCAACTTCTGAAAAATTATGCTTGACTAAGAGGTTTTTTTGGATGCTATGGTTGTATCAAATCAGGCTCCTTGCTTCTAACAGCATTAAACTGGAATAAATGGGTTAATTCAAGCAGAGAATGTGTCAGATGTTCACATCCTATGGATTAAGACAACCAGATTATTCCAGAAAATTAAACAAATAATTTTTTGAGCAACAGTTGGAGAGTTTGCACAGCTGTATTTTTTTCTCATTTTTTTAATTCTCTGTTTTCCCTTCTTGCATTGTTTAACTTTACTCTTTCAAATTACAAAACAAAAAAAAAAGTTAGAGATTTGGTAGCATGGAGCCATTTGAAGATCCGTGACTGTTCTGCTGTGTATGAGGGATAAAACCTAAGTACTTACAGGGAAAAAAAGAAGAACATGCTTTCTGTTTTCTGAATGAGTTTGTACTGTTAAATATCTCCTCTGAGCAAGCAGGTACTCAAAGAATACTCAACCTGGTTGTTACCAACTTGATTTCTTTAAACACTTCTGGCATCTCTAAATCTCACCCAAAATGCATTAAGTAGCTTGAACATTGCCTTTGGAAATCTGAATTTGACAAATACTTTAACTTGGGAAGGCCTGGCATAGTGACTAAAAGAAATGATTTGTAATCTCTGTCCTGGATGCCTATTCCTGTCTCTTTGGCCCTTGTGGCAGCATAGCTAGAAATAAATACATAAATGAAAAGTATCCTAGGTTTGTGCCATGGTTTGCTGTGCAGCCTCACAAAGTAGGTGCTCATGCAGCGAGAGTCTCTGTGGGCCACAGGCAAGATGATGGATGAGGATTTATTGATTGATTGACTGAGTTGAGATAGTTTAAAATGCTAGTAAAGCTCAAACTTAGGTACCACTGCAGTTCCTCTAACAGGCATGGCAAAGAGGCCTCAGGTTATCTTAGAATCATAGAATCAACCAGGTTGGAAGACACCTGCAAGATCATCCAGTCCAACCTATCACCCAGCCCTATCCAGTCAACTAGACCATGGCACTAAGTGTCTCATCTAGGCTTTAGCCTTGTTAAATCTCATCCCATTGGCCTCATCCTCCCTTGGAGTTATTTATGTACCATGCATATGGCATGGTTGGAAGATCCATAGATCTGTGTAGACTGATATAGAACTTATTGTGGTGTTCTGGGTTTTTTCCTTCTGTAATGCAGATTTTCTGAGTCAGCCTGTGCTGGCTGACATTGAGAACACTTTTAAAGAAACTTTTTCTCTTAGTTCTGCTGTGGATAAGACGAGGAAAAGGCTGAGGTCCTGAATGCCTTCTTTGCCTCAATTTTCAACAGTAAGGAGGGAGGATTTCAGGGCAAGTGGCCTCTTGAACTGGGGGATGGGGTCGGGGAGTGGTATGTTGCCCTGGAAATTCATGAAGAATTAGTTCAGGACCTGCTGAGCCATCTGGACACCCACAAGTCCATGGGACCAGATGGGATCCATCCCAGGGTGCTGAGAGAGCTGGCAGCTGAGCTGGCCAAGCCGCTCTCCATCATTTTCCAGCAGTCCTGGCTCACCGGAGAGGTCCCAGGAGACTGGAAAATGGCCAACGTGGTCCCCATCCACAAGAAGGGTCAGATGGAGGAACCTGGGAACTACAGACCCATCAGCCTGACCTCAGTGCCAGGGAAACTGATGGAACAGGTTATCTTGGGGGTGATAAAAGCGAACCTAAGGGATGGCAAAGGGCTCAGGTCCAGCCAGCATGGGTTTAGGAAGGGCAGATCCTGCCTCTCCAACCTGATCTCCTTCTATGATCAGGTGAGCCGCTTGGTGGATGTGGGGAGGCCTGTGGATGTGGTCTATCTGGACTTCAGCAAGGCCTTTGACACTGTCCCCCACAGCAAACTGCTGGCTGAGCTGTCAGCCTACAGCTTGGATGGCAACACTCTGTGCTGGGTTAGGAACTGGCTGGAGGGCCAGACCCAGAGAGTGGTGGAGAATGGTGCCACATCCAGCTGGCAGCCAGTCACTAGTGGTGTCCCTCAGGGATCAGTGCTGGGCCCCATCCTCTTTAACATCTTCATTGATGATCTGGATGAGGGCATGGAGTCAGTCATCAGCAAGTTTGCAGATGACACCAAGCTGGGGGCAGATGTGGCTGGGTTGGAGGGCAGAAGGGCTCTGCAGCGGGACCTTGACCGCCTGGACAGATGGGCAGAGTCCAAGGGGATGGGGTTCAATAGCTCCAAGTGCAGGGTGCTGCACTTTGGCCACAACAACCCCATGCAGAGATACAGGCTGGGGTCGGAGTGGCTGGAGAGCAGCCAGACAGAGAGGGATCTGGGGGTGCTGATTGATACCCGCCTGAACATGAGCCAGCAGTGTGCCCAGGTGGCCATGAGAGCCAGTGGCATACTGGCCTGCATCAGGAATGGTGTGGTCAGCAGGAGCAGGGAGGTCATTCTGACCCTGTGCTCTGCACAGGTTAGACCACACCTTGAGTACTGTGTTCAGTTCTGGGCCCCCCAGTTTAGGAGGGACACTGAGATGCTTGAGCGTGTCCAGAGAAGGGCAACGAGGCTGGTGAGAGGCCTTGAGCACAGCCCTACGAGGAGAGGCTGAGGGAGCTGGGATTGTTTAGCCTGGAGAAGAGGAGGCTCAGGGGTGACCTTATTGCTGTCTACAACTACCTGAGGGGTGGTTGTGGCCAGGAGGAGGTTGCTCTCTTCTCTCAGGTGGCCAGCGCCAGAACAAGAGGACACAGCCTCAGGCTGCGCCAGGGGAGATTTAGGCTGGAGGTGAGGAGAAAGTTCTTCCCTGAGAGAGTCATTGGACACTGGAATGGGCTGCCCGGGGAGGTGGTGGAGTCGCCATCCCTGGAGCTGTTCAAGGCAGGATTGGACGTGGCACTTGGTGCCATGGTCTAGCCTTGAGCTCTGTGGTAAAGGGTTGGACCTGATGATCTATGAGGTCTCTTCCAACTTCGGTGATACTGTGATAAGCTCAAATTCTTCCTCAGATGAAAATAAGGATGACAGCACTAATATAGCAACATGTGGCTTACTGCACATGAACTGTAACGAGATTTGCTGCTGTATTTTAAAAACAAAAACCTAATGATAATTCCTCCTGTGACCTAGACCATGCTGATTTTGCAACCTTATAGCTGTATTTCTGCAGTACAGAGTATTGTCCAAACACAGATCACTTATCAAACATCAATTTTCTTTAGCTTTTGTTTACCAAACTTAAACAAAAAGAAATAGTAATAGAAACTGTAGACACTACAGTTGGGTAGTCTGGTGGACACAAGGGCATGTAATCATAGAATCAAAGAATGCATTGAGTGTAAAGGGAGCTTTAATGGTCATCTTGTCAAACCCCCCTGCAGTAGACAGGGACATCCCCAACTAGATCAAGTTCCTCCTGATCAAGCCCATCGAGCCTGAACCTGGAATGTCTCTAGGAAGGGGCCTCCACTGCCTACCAGCAACTTGTTCCAGTGTTCCACCTCCTGCATAGTAAAGAACTGCTTCCTAATGTCTAATCTAAATCTACCATTGCCCCTTGTCCTATTGTTACAGGCCTCAGTAAACATTCCCTCTCCAGTTTTCCTGTAGGCCCCCATCAGGTATTGGAAGGCCACCATAAGGTCTCTTCAGAGCCGCCTTTTCTCCAGGCTGAACAACCTCAACTTTCTCAGCCTGTTGCCACAGGTCAGGTGCTCCAGCCCTCTGATAATTTCTGTAGCACTCCTCTGGACCCTCTCCATGTCCTTCTTATGTTGAGGGCCACAGAGCTGGACACAGTATTCCAGGTGAGGTCTCTCAGAATCACTTCTCTATATCTGCTGGCCATTCTTCTTTTGTTCTGATTTAGCCATAATGGATGAGCCTAATGATTATTTTGTTGACTTTTCAAAACAGTAACAAAGTATTGAAATATATGGAACCTACTAGAGAAGCCTGAAGCCTTTTAAACCTTTACAGGCCTGAAAATGTAGCCACATCATAACTCTTGTGCATTGTTTCTCATCATTCAAGCACTTCCTGATCCAGTTCTGAATGTAGCACACCGATTACTTTCTTTTCATCTTTTTTGAAGGATCTTGTGTATATTTTTGATGGGATAAATAAATAATTAACCTTCTTTTATCTTCTTTGAGGTCTTCAAGAAAAGACTGGATGAGGCACTCAGTGCCATGGTCTAGTTGACTGGATAGGGCTGGGGGATAGGTTGGACTGGATGATCTTGGAGGTCTCTTCCAACCTGGTTGATTCTATGATTCTATGATTCTACACTCAAACAAATGTAATAGATTAATGATATGTTGGTTAATCTCATCTTGTTGTAATCTTGGTGTTTTACTCAATTCTTCGTTATCACTTTAGTCACCCTTTCAGATAAAAGGCTTGGCAAAGTGCAATTCCTTAAACTGTGCTGTATCTTTCTAAAATGGGGGGGAAAAAGGCAGTATTTATTTCTCCAGTCTCTATTGTAATTGTCAATGATTTCTTTATTTTTTTGCAAAATACTTTAACTACTTAATTATTCATTTCCTTCTGGATTCCAGAATGCATGTGAGAGGAACTTTGTGATTAATTGCATGTAAGTTACAAAATTAATTTCCACATTTCATGCTAGCCTTTTTTGGTGTTTTGGGGTTTTCGTTTATTTTCCTGTTCTTATTTCCATCTAAAATGGTGCAAAATTTCCATCTCAAAGTATAAAATAAAGGGTCTGAAAGGAATGCTGCCACTGCAGACTTGATGGAGAAGAATCTCAAATTTTATGAAAAGTGCTCTTTTCCTTTCTTCCTGTAATGAATATTATAATCTTTTCTGAATATTCAGTGTATCTGATTTATTTCTTTGGTCTTATGAGTAATAATCAGGTCTTCCAAGTCCATTTTCCTCCCCCATTCCCAGTTTACTACCTTGTATTGTTCTGTAACTTAAACTCTGTAGTGGTCTTACTTGAGAGTGGACTGCATGTTTTTTTACACACATGTCTTGGAGATGAGAAAATGGGTTGGTCATACATAAAGTAAATCATTAAAAGAATTAGGCTACTAAAATGGCCCTTAGGCACCTCCCTCCAACAACTTTCAGACACCATTGAGACCCTCACCATCTGTTTCTTCTATTAAATATTCTTTTAGCTGCTTAGGATGTTCAGTTTTCAGAACAAACATTTGCCTGTCTTGAATTTTAGGGCAGAATTAATATTTGAGGCATGTTCTAGAGTGAGTCCTTCAAAAGGCATTTTTGTAATGAGATTTTTGGAATTTCCATCAATTCATTTCTAGATTTCCATCTGAAGACCACTGAAGTGTAAACTATTCTTAGGTTCCTGTGCACTCTTGACAGGTGTCCCCTCATCTGAAAGAGTGTGATCTCTGTCACACCTTTGAGTACTTCAGTGGTGATTTCTTCTGTTGTAAATGTTCCACTTGACATGAATATACATTGGGCTGGAGAAGGTAAGATTGTATAGTGCAGGAATTGTATCACTCAGCTAGAATATGGGATGGTCACTTTCAAGTCGCCCTTCTAATGAATATTTAATTGTTTAAACATGTTGGTGTAGTTTCATCAGGAAAAATTAAGAGCTGCTTCCAGTGTATCTTGTAGCCCAGTGGTTATGCTACTTTATGAAGATGTCAAAATTTTATTTAAAGCTTGTGTCAAATTTCAGTTTAAAGCTGGTAGTTCCTGCATTCAGTATTTATTATTTCTCAGTCATCACATATGATTCAAATATGTTTATATTTGCTCAGATTTAAGCATTTTTGGCTGTTTCAAAAAGCTTTTGATTCAGTTGCTTTGATTTAGTTGGACTATGAGGAATGGACAGAGTATTTTTATGTTGATTCAGTCAAAGCTGAGAAAGCAAGTGGATTAGGAAGACAAGGGGAAGCAAGGAAAGCTTCTCTGACCTGGTTTAGTTTGGGGGATTTTTTTATGAACTGGGGAAAAAAGCAGATGAGATCCACAGCTGCTACAGGTTTGAAGGGCCTGAAATAAGTGTTTTGGCTTCTAACTATGACGAGCAGTGTCTAGAAAACGGTTCTCAAAGTACCTGAGCAATCAAGACACATAATTTCATTTGGTTACAACCCTGCTCCCACCACCTAACCGATTTTGGAGTCCACTGGGATTTTTAAAAGCTTACTTCTGGGTACAAACAGAGATTATGATCCCTTGACTATTCAGGACCAGAAATTATCTGTTTGCTGTCTAGTTTGTTCCCTCTTGCTTTAAATCACTTTGGTTTTAATAATCAGTTTGTTCTGAAAGCAGTCCAGTGTAGTTAAGATTGGAGTCTTACATTTATAATTTCAGATTTCAGCCAAATGCAATTTAATTTCCAGAGGAAGAAGACAAAATTCATTAGTCTATTTGCATCTCTACAAAATAAAATATTTTAAAAGCTGCACAGATATGTATTAAGATACATAATTTCCCCTCTTCCCTTCTAAAAGCGTGTATGTGAACAGTTTATTTCTTGTAGCAATAATAGTTGTACTGAATTTCATACATGCCCTCTTATTTGGAGAAGCAAACCTCCTGGCCATTACACCAATCATACAGTGCACCCTATCTTTAGGAAAGTATCACAGTATCACAGTATCATCAGGGTTGGAAGAGACTTCACAGATCATCAAGTCCAACCCTTTACCACAGAGCTCAAGGCTAGACCATGGCACCAAGTGCCACGTCCAATCCTGCCTTGAACAGCTCCAGGGACGGCGACTCCACCACCTCCCCAAGCAGCCCATTCCAGTATCCACTGGTTTCAGTGTTTTAAACAATTCAGATAAATCAAGCTCTGTCTTCAGATGTTAAAATCAGTTTGCTCTGGTTATTCATGGCTGAAACGTCAGTTATTCTCACTTTGAATTACCACTCTACCTACTCACTTTCCCGTATTAAAAGTTATCATTGTTTAACAGCAAAAAGCATGTAGTTAGAAGATATGTTAGTTTTAAGGTATTAATTAATCTTGTCTCATTTATGATAAAATTCAAGTTAAGAAAATAGGCAGGTTCACAAAAATATTAGACTTTGTCATCTCTTCTTTCTTGATGTTTGAGAAAGGAAGATCAGATCATTAGGGGACTCAAAATGTTTCTTTGTAATAACTGGAACAATACAAAACAAAGTACCTTGCCTTTTAGTAACATGGAGAATTTAGGCACCACATTTGGCATACTCATATTTAAATAACTTATGGGTCAGCAGTTACATGCAGAGAAAATCAGTCACAGTGGCATATCTTTGATTCTGACTGCAGTAGAAAGAAACATTATTGCTTCCGTGGGAGAGAACCCCCATACTGGTAGTTGTGGTCATAAAAATCTCTGTGCTCTGGACTGTTCATCAGTGCTTAAAATGTAACATTGTCAAAGGACAGGACTTAAAACCTGAACATCTGTTTACAGGTTTACCTTTCCCTAAACAGGTTCCTAGGCTGAGGACTAGTCTAGTGGGGTTTTGCTTGGTTCTGTTTTGTTTTGTTTTGTTGTTGGGTTGTTTTGTTAGTTTGTTTTCTTTAGTCTCACTCTGCTTTCTTTTTTCAAGATTTAGCAACACTGCTTTATCTTGTCAAGTTAATGAACTAGTAATAAAATTACCTGGGTAATGCTTTTGGTATTGTATAAACCATACTAGCTCTAGACAGTGCCTTGTATTAAATTGTACTCTCTTCCCTTTGCACAGATTCTGCTGCTAAGCTCAGGGTTGTTGAACTTTCTAATTGCCTTTAAACTTTCAAGGGAATTATTTTAGCTTGTCTCTTCCCTGTGCTTTTTAAATGATGCAAGGAGAGGCGATGCAGTAACTCTACACCTGTTCCAACACACGCCCATCAACCTGCTCAACTTCCCCAGCGAGTGTCCGACTTGAGCATGAGAACATCCGAGATTGCTTGGCTCTGTAACCACTAGTCCACATACTTCTGGATGTTTGGATTGGCTTTGTGCTGGGGGGGGGCTATAACAGTTAGTGCTCTATAATGGCAGTCGATGACAGCAACTTGTGCACTAGAACTAAGAGTAAGCTGAATTCCTATCAGACTCGTTATAAATCAGCAAGATGGAGAAGCCTGCCACCAGACATCCTGCTAGAAAATGATTTTAAAGGGAAAATTCAAAGAAATATTAGGAACGTAGAGCCTATACATCCAAGGCGCACTAAGAAAAGACCTTCTGTATTTTCAGGTAGGAAGTGCTGTGTTAATAATATGTTGATGTGATGTGCTTTAAACCTTTTTGGTAATGTTTGCAGGATTCAGTAGCTGATTCCAGTCAGAATTTATTTAGTCATAAAACCTAAGGTGGTCTTCACAGATATATTTCATGGAGCCTCATTGATGTTAATTATTTCAGCCATTAGATTTCGAGTGATAGAACTAAAAAGAGAGACTTTTTCATAAGCTTTTGTTTCAAGTTGATTACTTGTGGAGACTTTTTTTTTTTAAATAGCATTTAAAGAAAATCAGTTGTTTTTCTAGAGCTTTGGACTGCATTTTGCTTAACACCACTTATATACTAATGCAGTCAACAGCTGCAGTGTAAGTATCTCTCTTGCTCCTTTAGTACCATATCTCATTGATTTTCTGGAGAAGAATTGTTTGGGGATACACAAACTTATCTCAGTCTAGCTGGTTTTTTTTTTGTGTGGCCAGAATTAACATGACTAAATGGTCAAATGCATGCTTTCAATTCCTGGTGTGCACTGAAGCATGCAATGCCTGTAGTTAACAGTTCAGTTTAACTCTCTAGTTGTTGAGAAGTAGGAAAAGGTGTAAGAGTGGATTTTGGTCAAGCTAATGGCAAGTCTGACTTATTTGGATAGTTTTTAATTATTTGAAACAATGCCTTAAAAAAAGAAACAGATTAGTGTGAGAACAAAGAATATGTTGCAAAACAATCAGGTCATCTTTAATTACTTATATGGCTTTAATGGAGAAAAAAACTCACTATCAGCTCATCCCTACTAAAACTGGAGATGTGTTTCTGTGAGGTGATCAGAGGAAATTAAATCCTTTATGGAAATAAAAATACACTGTTACTTTAATTTAGGTATCTCCATTTCCAGGTTAAACTGAGGATTTTTAAAATTCCAGGGGGCTGTGAAGTATATAAAAAAGTGGTTTTGATTATTCAAATATTAATATTGTATTTTTAATGAAAGCTAAATTTACAGGGGCACTTTTCTCATGAGCTGGAATACTGCTGCGTTAAGAGATGAACACAGAGCAGCATGCTTTTTGTGGGAGTTAGAGCCTCTGTTGTACCAGAGTTAAAGTATTTGAAGTATTTCAACACCTTAGGAAGCAAAGCTTTTTTCCTTCTTCCTATTCTACTTCCCCAGCTTAAAATAATGCAAAAAAACTTTGTGAGATCTTAAGTCAGGTGACTCATACATGCCCAAGGCTCCCAGTGCCTGAACAAGATTTTCCTGAGGTGATGTGGTCTGCTGGTGACTGTCAGAGGACATTATTTTGGGCAGGACAGACCCTCAGTATCTTATTCTTTCTCAGTTGCTGCTTTTTGTCTTCTAGTTACTTCAGTGTTTGTTTTTTTCCTCCTGTAACTTTTCTTTCTTTTGTGTGTGTGCATTAATGTTTTTGTTCAACAAGCTATACTAAATAGCCTTGTATTTGGTCTCTAATGTCCATACTCAGTTGTGCCCACTCAGACTTCTTCTTTGTTCTGTGATTTTTAAAAACTTTTTAATACAATTTTTTTTTTCTCTCTGTGTTCTTTTTTCCTCTCTCCCAAATTATCATACTACAGCAGTACTACTCCATTGGTTGTGCTGTGTCAGATATGAGCACTTTAATGCAGTTTGTGTGTCTGGAATGCTGCCATTACGCTTAGGAAATGCACTGCAGCTGTGTTACTGTACACTGAAGGGTACTTAACTCAAAGGTAATGCAAATTGCTTGCTATAAGCAATTGATGGAGCATGGTGGAAAGACGGGTGTAGTCTTTCATTTGGTAGGTCAGCAGTATAGATGGGAGAAGCTTTACTTGATTTGCTTTTGAAAACAGGTTAACGAAGTAAGTTTGAAGCCCTCTAGACCATCATCTTTCATGCTGTAAAAGTAGGTTAGAATGAAAACAGAGCTGTATCATAAAATCATGGAATGATTTGGGTTGGAAGAGACCTTCAAAGACCATCTAGTTCCACCCTCCTAGCTGTGGACAGGGGCATGGGACATTTTCCACTAGATGTGGTTGTGGAAAAGCCCTGTTCAACCTGATCTTGAGCACTTTAGATAGATAGTAAATTTATATGGAGATTGCTCTGCACTCTTTTGGATCACTGCTGATGACCTCTGAAGAATGTGATAATTTGTGCATCCTTATTTCAGCCTAGTCATCAGTTAACAGAAATATTTTTAATCTATATGATTTTTGACTCTCCACATTCTTCGCATCTCTGCATCTCTGCTTAGTATTTTGCATCACCACGAACCAGTCCTACTTTTAGGACATGCATGTAATCTAATCTGAAGTCATGTGCATCTTGTTTTCTTTCCTTTTATTCTATTTTAAATAACTAATAAAATAGTGCATAGTGGCACATCAAGGCATCTAGGTGCAAGTGTATAGGTTGGTTAATCCACTGTGAGTCAAATTACTTGGTATAGACTCAGGGAGGCATCTTCCATGTGAGAAACTTGGTTTACAGTGTTTTCTTAACCATGATAGCTAGAAGCCATCCTGACCTGAAACCTGAGAAGAGTGACATGTCTGTCTATCTGGTCATCATGAAATCAGTCATTCGCATATGCTGAGGCAGGACTATCTAAACAATGGTATCGCTGGGTTATTGTGTTCATTCTAACATGCCAAGGGGAGGGCAGAAACTATGACAGTGAGGAAAAACTGTGGCATTGCTGAAGGAATACACTGCACTGAGATACCTTTTGCTTCTTTCAGCAAACCACTTAATTTCTCATTCGTTGAATTTTAAATGTCTAGGGCTGCAGAGTACTTCAGCGCTTGGTTAGCAGGAACTGCCAGTACCTAACATTTTTTGGTTTGTTGTGTTTTGGGTTTTTTCCAAGCAATGGCACAGGGAGAAGTTCTCATAGTCAACACTATTGGGTCATTTAGGGTCAATAGAGATGTTCATCACCATAATGACTTCAGTTTGTACGGATCTGCTGACATGTCCTTAGCTCAGCCATACTATCATAGCCATGACTGAACCTTACACTGGCAGGACCATACACAAATTAATGGTTTCATGTCTTAACCTGATGATAAACCTGTGACTTGTTAATGATAAGAGAAGAAACTGTAAGAAGACAGAGTGGGCAACAAAGAGGCGTTATGAGGCTGTCTTTACAGAGGTACCTAGGAAAGGTGTATTGAACTAACTGAAGGCACATAAATTTAGAAACTATTAGCTAAACCTCATTAAATGTCTGTGCTGATGCATGTTCAGAAGCACAACAGCCTAGAGAAAATTAGTCTGTATTTACTAATTTTAATCTGGGGAAATGCAGAGTGAGCTCTTACTTTTTTTTGGAAGAAGACTTCTGATGTTGTTTTGAGTTTCCTCTTTATACACAGAAAAGACATGTGAGATTCTTCTCTGGAACATTTCCAGGGAAGGGCAACAAAGCTTATGAAGCATGTAGAGAACAAGTTTTATGAGGAACAGCTGAGGGAACTGGGATTGTTTAGTCTGGATAAAAAAGAGTCTGAGGGGAGATCTCATTGCTTTCTTCAACTACCTGAAAGGAGGTTGTAGTGAGGTGGGGGTTGATCTTTTCTCCCTAGCATCAGGATGAGAGGAAATGACTTGAAACCGTGCCAGGGGAGGTTTATATTGGATATTAGGACAAATTTCTTTATGGAAAGAGTGGTCAGGCATTGGAACAGGCTGCCCAAGGAGGTGATGGAGCCACCATCCATGGAGGTGTGGACATGGCCCTTTGGGATGTGACTTTTAATGGCCATGGTGGCGTTAGGTTGATGGTTGGACTTGATGAGCATAGAGATCTTTACCAACCAAAACAATTCTATGATTCCATGATTTTGGCTGGGATCATTAATCTTCTGAAGACAGGAGAATAAACAATAGAGGAATTCTAAAAGTCAAAATACTTAAAAAATATAGAAAATAATAATAGTTAAGCTGTACTTGAAAGCCATTCTTATTGTGAGCTGGGGATGTTTGTTTAAGTAAATAACATTGAAAATCCACTTTCAGTACTGCTATCAGTATCTTGTGAGCTTGCTTTCTCCGTCAATTTCACGATAGCCTGTAGCCTGCATTATTGTTGAGTTATGTTTGTTGACTGATGTGTCAGTTTTGAAGGACAGAAGGTGAGGAAAATGCTTTGAATTTCCTGCCTCTCCCAAGACGAGGCACATCTCCACTTCATGGCCTTATACCTGTGACTCAGGCATTGTCTTCATTACTGAAATAAGCTCCCTGTATACTGTGGGACATGTTGTCTCTGCTTCTGTAAAAAACCATTGTGGTTTTGCTCTGAGTTAATCTGACAAAGGTCAGTGGTTAGCAGTAATTTATATACCTATGCAAAGTAAGAATGTAGGTTGCTGGTCTTTGATTTTATGATAGAATAGCTTGTATTCTGTAACAAATTCACTGCTTTTTGTCTTTTTTTTTTTTCCAGTGAAAATACTATCACAGTTAGAAGTCTTGAGGCACTCTCTCAAAGCATTTCTGGAGTTCAGACCAGCATACAATCTCGCAAAGTCACTTTCTAAAATAAGTAAGTTGATTTGACACTGTATTTGTATGTAAATTTAAATACTGAACATAATTTTGAAAGTCTTATGTATAACAAAACCCTAAAAGTTATTCAGTAGTGATATGAATAATTATTGTTTTTCATGAAACATGGAGATAAACCAGCCAGGATGTATGATTTTTTTTCCCCCTTTTGACTGGCTATGTTAATTGGCATAGGCTTGCCAAAATCTAATTACTTTATGCTTAAAATCATGGGTACAGTATGTGTCTTGATTTAAATATGTTCTAATGATCTGTGTTTAGTATTTTAATTTAGTGTAGATTTGAATATCCTGCCTCCTCTCTGAATAAATTTTACTTCACAGTGATAATGTATGCATGTAATCTGCATGGGATAATTGGTGCTCTCTTATAGTAATCCCACTGTCTCCCTGCACATCAAAGTTTGGTAGAGTGGCTTGTGCTGTTGCTGCATTTTACAAGTATCATCCACTAACAACAGAAGGGAAGGCAAGACTGACTTGGCCCAAAGTTCTTCTCCTCCCTTCCTGATGTGAAATAGTTGATTTCTGCTTAAAACTCTTATCAAGACCTTCCCTTTATTGAAACTGCCAAGGGAGAGGGCTGTCAAGTTTCTAAATTTTCTGTTTGTATAGGAAATTGACATTGGTTCTGTACCTTACTGCATTTTATGGAGCTTTATGTTAGGATTTGCTACCATGCTGTAATATTGGTGTATTGCTGCTGGAGTGTGCCTCTACCCAGTGATCTGGGGCAATGACCACTGTTTTGTTAATAGAAATTGTTGAACTGATAATGTGTTGCTTTTCTCTCTGCCTCATGTATTTTTATTCTCACTTGCATATTTCTACATGTACCACTTAAGAGGAGGCTCAGGGTGACCTCATTGCTATCTACAACTACCTGAAGGGACATTGTAGCCAGGTGGGGGTTGGTCTCTTCTCCCAGGCAACCAGCAATAGAACAAGGGGACACAGTCTCAAGTTGTGCTGGGGGAGGTATAGGCTGGATGTTAGGAGGAAGTTCTTGCCAGAGAGAGTGATTGCCATTGGAATGGGCTGCCCAGGGAGGTGGTGGAGGCACCGTGCGTGGAGGTCTTCAGGAAAAGCCTGGATGAGACACTTAGTGCCATGGTCTAGTTGACTGAATGGGACTGGGTGATAGGTTGGACTGGATGATCTTGCAGGTCTCTTCCAACCTGGTTGATTCTATGATTCTATGATTCTCCATTTAGCTCCTTAATTATTTTAGTGTTACTTCCTTTAGAAAGGATTGGTCAGTGATTCAGAGGAAGGCTCTAGATTTGCCAAGTGCACGTTGTCAAGCTTACTTTCTTTTTGAGTTCACCGGTATTTTATAGACTGTGGAGATTGATATCCTGTTGTTCTTACAGACAAGTAATGAAGATGCTGCCTGACCTTTATGTTGTATTTGAGATGTAAATGAAACTCTCTTTGGCTGTCAGAGAGTGACTTTAACTTGAAGACGAGGGGAAGACAGGGAGGAATGTGAGGTTAAGATAGGAAAAGCTTTCCTATGGTTTCTTATTTGTTGGGGTTTATAAAACTTTTTAGTTGACTCCTAGATTTAGATTGCCAACATCATTTGTTACAGATGCTAAGATTCTGCTTTAAAGCAAAGACTCCAGGGTTCAAGTGAGCAGACCTCATCTTACACACAGTAATATAAAGACTTGATGTCTGAGTGTTTATAGACCACTATGCTGAAAGACCTTGTGAAGCAATCACAGCATTTGCTGTCTGGTTTCAGCACAAGTTTCTGTGCACGCGCCATAGAAACAGGATGTGAAAAGGAATCCGGTTTAGTAACATGGTTTGCCAGTTTGACCCTTTGGCTCTCTGCAATGTGTTATCCAGATAATAATGATCAAAGTGTAGAGTGAAATCTTAAAACTTGTGCTGAATGCACACCCTCTGGGAAATACAACAGGCTTTTTCTTCTGTACAATTATATAATTTCCCACAAGGAGCATTGAATTAATATTCAACACTAGCTGCATCTCAGAAAAAAGTATGTTAATAGAATATGCATTGAATTTTCAAATAGAAAATCAAAATCCTGAGGAATGTTAGCAAAGTAGGAAACATACCAAAATGTTTTAAAAGATGTAAGAACAAGCCAGTCATTCTTTAAATCAAATGGTAGTAGCCTGAACAATATTTTATGTGAAGTAAATCCAGGAGGGTTTGTTGACAGGATTTGTTAGTAGATCTTCCTTTGCCTGTCTTGAGACAATAGAATCTTTTATTCTCTTTATCTGGTGTAAGATGCACCTTGAAGAGCAGACTATCTGTAAAAATAGGCCCATCTGTAGTTCCTTAGAATTACATTTGTGCTGATGGATTGGAAAGACTGCCTGCAAGTTTTTTCAGAGAACTCAGAAATACAGGTAATTTCATTACATGAAAGATAGACATTACTTTTACATTCTTACAGTAGTGCATCTGCTGTAATCAAAATCTTATCAGCTGAGTGATATGCTGCATAAGAATTAGACTTAAAGGTTATCATAATGACTTTGATTTAACCTTCTTCCTGATGGCGATTTTGTTACTCTTTTCAGTAGCAGTTTTCACAAAAGCTGATGTAGTTAGCAATGTTGAAGTATGTTCTCTTGACAGTTAGATTGATCTATGGACTGAATTTAAATCACTGAAAATATATTTCTTCTAGACTGCTTGTTTACTTGTAGATACATCTGTAGACTTGAATGCATTGGGTAGGTAACTCTTTTGTTTTAAGCTTTTTATACTTCACTTATCCCTATACATTTAATAGGAGCATACTGTACCTTAGTTAAATTCACAGATTCACAGATACACCAGGTGGAAGGGACTTTCAAACGTCATTTTATCCAACCCCTCTGCAGTGATCAGGGACACCTCAAACTGTATCAGGCTGCCCAGGGTCACATCAAGTCTGATCCTGAATGTCTTCAAGGATGGGGCCTCAAAGATAGCCCTGGGAAACATGTTCCAGTATTTTATCACTTTCAATGTAAAGAACTTCCTCCTTATGTCTGATTTAAATCTACCCTGCTCCAGTTTAAAACCATCACCCCTCATCCTATGTCTGCAAGCCTTTCTAAACAGTCCTACCCAGCCTTCTTCTAAGTCCCCTTTTTAGCATAATCTAGTTTTTTATTTTGAGTCCTCTATCTTGAAAGACCATCCTCAAATAGGTCTCAGTGACTGTGTAAACTTGACTCAGCAGTAAGAGAAACAGTGGTGATGGATATGTAAAAGGCTGAGGTAGTCAGTGGATTCTTTGCCTCTCTTTACCTTCAGGAGGCATTCAGGAATCCCAGGACCAAGAGACTAGTAGGAAGGCCCTGAACTAAGGCAAATTTGCCTTAGTTCAAATTAATGTTCTTTAGCATACTCAGTACTAGTTCTTTGCATCAGTCAGGTGCTGAATGCACATTCTTTTCATTTCATGTATCATAAGTACACTTCTTTGTAAAGACCTTTGGTTGTTCGGTATTTAGGATAAATTCAAAAGAAGGTTGCTATGTGTGCATATGCTGATAAGTAAAACATCTATGACACTTAATTCATGGGTTTGCTGGGGGTTTATGTTTGTTTGATGGTATATTTTGGTTTGGTGTTTTTTTGTTTTTCTGGTGTTTTATTGGTTTTTTTTTTCATCACCACATCTTCTATTCAGCAGTCCAAATTCACTTTAGGTACAGGCTGCCAACTGGATATCCATGGGCAGAAATACACTGAAGAACAGATTACAGAGAATGTGTTGGCTAGGTATACTCCTTTTTTCTCTGGAGCTGACCTGAAGGGGCATTGTAGCCAGGTGGGGGGTGGCCTCTTCTCCCAGGCAACCAGCAATAGAACAAGGGGACACAGTCTCAAGTTGTGCCAGGGTAGGTATAGGCTGGATATTAGGAAGAAGTTCTTCACAGAGAGAGTGATTTCCCACTGGAATGGGCTGCCCAGGGAGGTTGTGGAGGCACCGTCCCTGGGGGTCTTCAAGAAAAGCCTGGATGAGGCACTTAGTGCCATGGTCTAGTTGACTGGTTAGGGCTGGGTGCTAGGTTGGACTGGATGATCTTGGAGGTCTCTTCCAAACCAGTTGATTCTATGATTCTATGATTCTGTTCTACATTTCATCAGCTGGGTTCTGCCTGCTGGCAGAGCAAGCATATGTGGGCTGTTCTGTCAACTGGTATTTATTCTAAGGGAAAAAGCTGCACCAAAACCCTGTAAATTTGCATTTGTATTCCCATTCCCAAGAACTGAAGTGAATGAGTGAATTTTGTTCCAAGATCGTCTATGTATTATGTGGATAGAACATCTTTATTTCTCCCTTTATCATAAAATGGCTTAGGTTGGAAAGGCTCTTAGAGATCATTTACTACAACCTCCCCGCCACAGGCAGGGATGCCTCTCAACTAGATGTGGCTGCTCAAGGCTTCATCCACGCCCAGGGAGAAGGCATCAACAGTCTACCTGGGCAACCTGTTCCAGAGTCCCACCACCCTTGTACTGAATAAATTCTTCCCAACATCCAGCCTAACCATACTCTCCCTCAGCTTAAAACCATTCCTCTTTGTCCCGTTGCTATACACCCTTATGAAAAGGCCCTCTCCAGCATTCCTGTAGGATCCATTCAGATGTTGGAAGGCATCTATAAGGTCCCCCTGGAGCCTTCTCTTTTCTCAGCTGAAAACCCCAACTGCCTCAGCCTACCCTCACAGCAGAGGTGTTTCAGCCCTTGGATCATCGTTGTGGGCCTCCTCTGGACTTGCCCAAAATGCTCTGTGTCCTCATGATGGGCACATTAGAACTGGTCACAGTCTGATTTTCTTTGTATTGTATATAGGGTAGGTAGCGTAGGGTTCTATATCATCTTAATATTGTAACCTCACAGAAAAGAATGTGAGTTGCAGTAGTTCCTTTTTAATAATAGTGTACAGCCTGTTCTCCACATAGAAGATACCTTTAGATTAATTGTGTTGATTGGATTGTATATTATTGAGAATTAATAGTGTTACATATGTAAGTATATGTTATGTTCATGTTTCGTGGACTAGAGCTGGCTCCCTAAGTACCTGTTTCAGCATTTGCAAATAGTTTAACCTGGATCTAGCAATACCTGTAATAACTCTGCCAGAATGTTCTTCTGTTGTGTCTGGCTACTCTGAGTAACTGTACATGGATGAGAAACAAAAATGATCTCTGGCCTGACCTGTGCAGGAGATCAGACTGATTACTGTTGTTCATTCATGCTTTGAAAAGCTTCAAGCTCATTGTCTGTTTGTGCTTCTCACAATTAGGCTCAGAATGTATCTGTTCCTGCAACAGCCAAAGTTTACTGGGGTTCAGCCAGAAAAATGGCATGGAAGAATGTTCATACTATATAATGCAGTGTCTATTACAGGTTGCCCAGAGAGGTGGTTTGGGGCCCAGCCCTGGAGATATTCAAGGTGAAGCCTGTCAGGGCTTGGGCAGCCTGATCTAGTTGAGGATTCCCTTGCTCACTACAGAGGCGGTTGGACTAGATGATCTTTGGAGGTCCCTTACAACCCAGGCCATTCTATGATTCTATTTGTGCATGCATGTGATAAGCAGTTAGGAAAGCTATTTAACCACATAATACTTGTGAAAAGTATATATTTGGGTTTTTTTTCAACTTAAACCCATTATTTTCTGGTACTTCTTTTCCCCACATAAACAGCCATGCAGCCTCTCTCATGTTGACTGTAATGATCATGTGCCTGTGGGGAGATTCAAAAAGTCATTGTTGCCTTCATCAGCTGAAGGCAACACTGTATTTCCAAAACCACACCACACAAATGAAATTTCTGCTCCTAACTAGTGCCACTGTAAGGAGGCCTGAAGGAAGTTACAGGTGAAAGGGAGAGGATGGATGAACTTCACAGATTTGCCAACATTAGCACGATCCAAGATTAGCTGAAGTCAAACATGAAAACACACCTTGGGTCAAATCTATCCTGTTATCAAAAGAGGAAGTATTGTGATATGCTTGGATAAGTTTGTGTTTTATGAAGGATTCTGTTTGTGCTGATGCTATGGTGTTAGTTCACTGAATTAATCAGTAGCTAGCGATGACCTCCCTTGATCTGTGGAAGAGTTCAGGCAAGGTTCGTGCGGTGGTGTGCTGTGTGAGTCAGGAGGATACAGTGTCACCCAGCACTAGTACCCGACTGAGCCTGAGCTCAGGTTCCACACCCAGAACCGCAATCCAGCATCGCTTGCAGCTCCACTGCAGCACATCAAAGAAAATGAATCCCAGTTGTTAATTTTTATGATCACCACTGCCATTTGAATTAAGTTGTTGTAAAAGGTAACCAGATTTTCTTCAGATCTCTGCACCATGTTCAAATACTTGAATAAAAAGTGCTCTGTGTTAGTGGATTGATTTCAGTTCTGTATCCTTTATTTTTGGTTTCATTTCACAGTTGAAAAGCCAAACCAGAAATGTATGATCTGGTGAAAGCAGATACATGGGAGAGGGTGACAGATACTAATTGTAATAACTTTAGAACAACTTTGTTTAGATTTTCCAAGCCTTTAATGATGCAGTGGACAAACAAGCACTAGGAGTTTGACGCTTAACCAGATTAGGCACTTAATAATTTGCAAAGCAACTGTTAGATGTTTCAGGATCTAAATACCTTTGAAAGTGTAGGTAATGGTGGCTCAAAATCATTAATCATTTTAAATGCAGTTGAAGTAACTATAATTATTATTGTCTTTACTAAGAAACCATTCAATTTTAAATGTGACATCTTTTTATGCTTTCTTCCTTGGACTCTAAGCTCAAAATAGTGGTTTTTTTTTTCACTTAGTTAATAACAAGCAGATTGTAATTTTTATTTCAGACACTTTTTCACTAAATTGCAATTTTCTCTTCCAACCTGGTTGATTCTATGATTCTATGGTGTGAGGGAACCATTGAGTAATGTTACCCTCTTAAACAGGAAGAAAATTATTTGCTCTTTTCCAACATAAGCAGGGAGCTGTGTTAGACCTTGTAGCTCTCTGAAAACCAAGATGTTTTTTTTAGGTTAGCAGGAAGGGAGAAGACCCTGAAGGATGTAAAAGACCCAGCTGCATAGTGACTTGGTCACTATGAGGACACTGATGCTTCTATAGAGAAGCAGTTGTTGCCTGTGCTTAGATAGAAGAGCTGCTGTTGCAAAACCTTTTCCATAGCAAGAGAGAGCCCTTGCACAAGTGCTGATCAGTTTAAAAGTAGTGTTGAGGGAAAAATAAACAACAACAAAAAAAACCCAAACCAGTGACAATAAGCTCTGCCTCTGAAATCAAAATCTCTCCTGCCACAGACTGCTTCAGAGGTAAAACAATACATACTTTTGGATAATGTTTTAATTTATTTTTTAAATTTGCTTCCCTGTAATTAATAAAACATAGAAAATACTTTGCAAGTTGAAGGATGTTTTCTTATGTAAGACCCATGAGATTATTCTTTTTTAACCAAGATGTCGTTTCCTATCTATCCAACATCTAAGCATACCGTTGTGCAAGTAAGGGTATTACACAGTAAACCCATTACACTGTGTCTCACCATCATTTGCCTAGGAGGGTTATATAGAAAATGGATTTAAAAACTACATAGAACAAGATGTTTTTCCCTTCAACAGCTGACTGACACTGAGATGGTTTACTGGCATCAGTTCTTCAAGGAACAGAGAAAGTAATTTTGAATAGGAACAGGAGAGTGCTAAAGACTGTAACCAAAAGGTTGTCTGAACATAATGAGCATGAATGTGAGGAAAAAGCAACCATGAGAAACAGAAATTTCACTGTAAAATCATATGGCCCATTTTCTTTTTCTAGAATCATCTATAAAAAAATGCTGAAACAACCATGAATATTATCTTTTCTGATAACTATTTATGTTTCTTTTGGATATACAGAAATATTTTCCAAAATATGAAGGGCATGGTGATTTACATCCTAGCTATTACAGTTATCAAGCGAGCTAGGAAATGTATGTCCTTGTGCCTGCCCTGTTTAGAAACAACAGTCAGGAGAAGAAAAGGGGTCTGCTTCCTGGCATCACTTCTTAGGTAATCCTAATATTTGAAGCATTATTTTTAGCCAACTTGAAACAAATAAGTATTTAAAGTTGTAAAAAATAAGTATTTAAAGTTGTAAATGTTTTCCAACTGAGGCAATAGATCCCTGATCTAACTAGAGCTAGTGCTAGTCTGAGCTACCTGAGCCTGAACTTTAGCTCTTTCTGTTAGCACTTGTGAGTAAAGCGAGAGAAAAGCTCCTTATCCCATAATGATCTTGGGCTCCAGTTTGCCAAGCACTTCACTCACAGCAAGGCCTTGACTGCGCCTCTGCAGGGTATACAGTCTTGTTGGAGATGGTGTGTGGTGGTCTGTGTCAGGGAAGTGGGGAAAGAAGTTGCAGTGATAAACACAGTTTTGTACTTGTCTCAAAGAATGGTCAAAAAGGTTGTTAGTTATCTCAGGCCAGCTAATCCTGACTGAGCTCAGTTTCCTTGTTTCAGCCCAGCTAATCCTGACAGAGCTCAGTTTCCTTGTTTCAGCTGGATAGTCCTTACACAGGTGTTGCAAGAGGTAGCATTTTTCTGAATAATTCAAAGTGACTGCTGAATGCATAAGAACCATCTGAGGGAACTGTGGAGGTGTTTACGTTACAGAGGCACATGTATAATGCCTGATGCCTGGCTGGTCTGATGGCCTCTTTGAGACCAGGCAGAGCATGATACCTGATACAAAGGTGTAGGAGGCAGCAAGTGTCTGATCCCATGTCCATCTCATCTTGAGCTGTAGTAGATGGAAGCTGAATGAAACCTTTCCAATATATTTATTTTCTCATATATGTGTAGTGAAAATTTAACTTCTTTTCTAAGGCTGACATTGCTAGTGGAGCAAAAGGACATAAGCAGGATACCTTTCTACAGAGCAATAAAAACATTGAGGTGTGAGTATCCAAATAGGTCAGCCAGAAAGGAAGAATTGTTAATAATTAAAGACAGAGCTAGAGAATGGAAAGGAAAGTTTAAAAAAAGAACAAGTAAGCAGGTAGCTTATCACAAGAGCATCTTATTGAAAGTCAGGGAGAGCTTTAAGAACTGCTGTGGCAGATTTAAGAGAAAGAAAATATATCTGTAAATGTATTTAAGATTCAGAATAATATTTGTGTTAAAAAGCACACTGCAAGAAGTGCACACATTGGGATAGGAACTGTCTGAAAGGTGGATTAATGTTTGAGAGCAAATCTGAGCTACTGCGCTGAAAATTCCTCCTCATAATAGACAATCAATGAAAACATCACACCCTTGCAGCATGCTGCAGGGAGGTATCTTGTGGAAAATCAGTATTTTGAACATGTCATTCTACATGGGAGACAAAAATCAGGAAACTGAAAGTGTGGCTTGTGCTTGGGTCAGGAATGCCTTGATTTTGCCATCAGCTCACCACACTGAGTGGGTACAGCTCCTTCCTTGTCTGCCTTCCTCTGCTTCCTGTCATATCTCAGGCACCTCTCTGAAGAGTCAGCAGCCTTTTCTTTCCCAAGGCAGGTTCCCAGCTGGCTGCCTCATGCATACCTTAGGAAGGAGTGGAGAGGGGAGTTTGCCCCAGCTCCAGGGTCCTGAGCAAAAAGGAGGAGATCTGTGGCAGAACCTCAGACCAGAATGAGAAGAATAGATGAGAAGTCTTACGATCTCAGCTGTAGTAACATGCAGCAACTGTTAGCAATCTTTAGAGACCCTGCAGAAATAAGCAGGTTGCTTAGAGCGACCTGATCTAGTGAAAGGTATCACTGCCAATGGCAGGGAACTGGATTAGATGATCCTCAAAGGTCTTTTGCAACCAAAACCATTACCTGATTCTGTGAGTATGGGCATGATCCAACCCCTCTTGGTCTGATTTGCTGCCCCTCCTGTGGAGCTTACTATGAATAGGGCAGAAGATATACAACTATATTGAAGAATGGAAGTGGAACAGGCCCTGATTATGACCTAATTATGACTCTACATTTTTAAGTCTTTGAGATTTCAGTCTGTGCACTGCTGTTGTGGAGGTTTGGGGTATTCATAGGCTGAAGCAGGAATTATAAAAATAGAATTATTTTTATTTTCTCAAAATCCCCATCCCCAAACTATATACTGAACTAGTTTAGGTTTATTTACAGATTCTGAATCAGTCAGAAAAGTCTTCAACAGATGCTTATGGACAAATTTAGAGAGTTAGGAAAGTCAGAAAATGGAAAAGGCTAAGCTGTAAACACCACTTTACCCCACTACAAATCAGGCTGAGCAGAGCATCTAAGGGAAGCACAGAGGTGAGATAGAAAATTGGAGATGATCCCTTGCTGAATTTCTCTGTGGCTCAGCTGCCTTCTGACACTGCAAGCAATATCCAGTCATGGATCCAAACAGCAAAAATCCAAGGCAAATGGAAAGACCCATCAAAGTCAAAAGTGTTTCAGACGCAGCTTCTGTGATCCGGATGATCGTGGAAGCAGCACTGCCTCAGCAGCACAGGGTGGAAAGCCAAATTGCTGGTGTCTTCCCCAGCTCCGGGTAGCAGCAGGAAGTTGGGCTGCATGGTGCGGTCTGAGAGAAGCTGGGTCTGGCTACCACCAGCAGAGGGACCTGGACAGGCTGGAGAGGTGGGCCCAAGCCAACCTCATGACCTTCGACAAGGCCAGGTGTAAGGTCCTGCACCTGGGTTGGTGCAGTCCCAAACACAAATACAGGCTGGGTGGTGAATGGCTGGAGAGCAGCCCAGAGGAAAAAGACTTGAGGGTCTGGGTTGATGAAAAGCTCAACATGAGCCAGCAATGTGTGCATGCAGCCCAGAGAGCAACTGTGTGCTGGGATGCATCAAAAGAAGTGTGGCCAGCAGGGCAAGGGAGGGGATTCTCCCCCTTTGCTCTCATCAGACCCCACCTGGAGTACTGTGTGCAGTTCTGGAGCCCCCAACACAAGAAGGACTTTGAACTGTTAGAGTGAGTCCAGAGGAGGGCCATGAAGATGATCAGAGGGCTGGAGCACCTCTGCTGTGAGGACAGGCTACAAGAGCTGGGGCTCTTCAGCCTGGAGAAGAGAAGGCCTTGAGGAGACCTCATAGTAGCCTTCCAGTATCTGAAGGGGGCCGACAGGAAGGCTGGGGATAGACTATTTACAAGGTCTTGTAATGAGAGGATGAGGGGTAATGGGTTTAAACTGGCAGAGGGCAGATTCAAACTAGATGTTAGGAAAGGGTTCTTTCTAGTGAGGGTGGTGAGACACTGGCACAGGCTGCCCAGGGAGGTTGTGGATGCTCCCTCCCTGGAGGTGTTCAAGGCCAGGCTGGATGAGGCCTTGAGCGACCTGTTCTAGTTGGGGTAGGGGGTTGGAACTAGGTGGTCTTTGAGGTCCCCTCCAACCTAAACCGTTCTGTGATTCTGTGAAATAGACCTGAGGACTTGCCAAGCTTGCAGATCTGCACAGAATCGTATAGAACTGGGGGACCATCCAAAACCAGGGACAGTGCAAAACAGGAGCCGTGCCAGGAGCCATCCAAAGCAGGGATGGTCCAAAGGTGTGAAGACTGCAAAACAGGAACTATGTCACGGTAGGAAAGCTGCGCTTTTTCCCTCACTGCATTTATGCATCTCCTAGACAAAGTGTCCACTTGCCATATATACTGGGCTCGAAGAATCCTTCCAACCAACAGCCGATTCCCAGCGCTGGTTTCCACATGAGTCAGTACACGTGTGGAAAAAGGTGCCTTTTCTGTTCCCACTTCAAGCACACAGCAAGGGAAAAGCAGGTTTTTGCTCCTTCTTCTTGCCCCTTTCAAACCTCCTAGAGCTGGGGGGGAAGAAGGAATTTGGAGTGCTCTATAACAATTGCATAATGAAATTTCGTAACCCGAGGAAAAGAGAGACAGCCACAACCCCTACACTCCCTCTGTCCTAGGCTCAGTGTGACCTGGTACCAATTTCTCAGGCATGATTTACCTATGTAAATTAAACTTTGAATGGGTGGGGTTCGGTTGCTGAATCTAGTCTTTGAAATAAGCACACAGAATTAGAGGCACCATCAGTGGCTCTTTGGAAATTTCCTGCTGTGAGGAAGCTCTGACACATCATGCTGGGAACTTCGGAGAGTATGCTTTGTAATACTGGCTTTGTAGTATGTGAGAAGAAAATAAGTTTATTGGATTGCAGTAATGGAAAATAGCTTGTTTAGGAATAGTGCCTGGAAATTAAGGTGGTGAGCAGGAAGAAAATACTGCACAAGTTATTCTTCATGCCTGCTGCTGCTTGTAGGCTGTGCTTGCAGGATGCAGGCTGTATTTTGGGTTGTGCAGCAGTATTTCTTGCATATGGGGTTGGACTAGATGATCTTTCGAGGTCCCTTCCAGCCCCTGACATTGTATGATTCTATGATGCTATGATCTGTTAACATAATTTTGGGTTGGACTTGATGATCTGTGAGGTCTCTTCCAACCCTGATGATACTGTGATAATTTTATCCTATTAAATTATATTTAATAGGTTTCTGTTACAATACTTTTAAGTAATTGTACCCAGATTTCCTGGTAGTCTTTCTCCAGAAATATTGTTTCATTTCTGTGTTCCTGTTTTCTGTTCTGACCCAATTTACAATGTGAAGGTGTATTCTGCAGTGGTGCTTCTACTTGTTTTGTATTTTCATCGCTAGGTGGCAATACCTTAACAGGCAGTTACAAACACAAGGCGAAACTAAATGGTGCAGCAGTAACAGTGGGATTTCTGTTGCTTTCTGTAGATCTTATCACATTAAATTAAGTTTGCTTAATGAAATCTTATTCTGTGCAGTGCTTTCTGTCACTCCCTGTTGTTAATCTGGAACCTAGCAAATTGTTTACCTTGTTAAATCATGCAACGTTAAAGGTAGAGTAGTTGATTAAGATAGTCTTGGTTTTCATTTTAACAGAGTACCTTAGTAAAGCATGTGTCCAAGCTATTTTGTTAATCTTTGGATTGAATTGTATTGTGTTGTGAAAGCTGTAGTATGAAAAGGGGAAAAAAAAACTTAGAAATACCTTAATATAAGCAAAGAAGTGCGTAAACTCAACAAATGCTAAGCTGAAGAAAACAAACTCACTACATATAAATACCATGGGAGTTTTTTTGCTTAAATGTAAAAGTATTCCTCTTTTTATTGCTGCCTTACATGTCGACTTGTTGCCTCACAAGTAATACAAGGACTTGCCATTTTTACAACTACTTCTTTTTTTTACTTCTGAAACAAAACAGCAAATCAGATGCCAATTTTTCTAGGGAAAAAAAAGCCTCCAACTGCCTCAGAGGGTGCAGATATAATGTAGGTTTTATGTCATATCTGCCAGTCTCTGCGGGTGTAGATGACCTAAATCTCATATAGAGTATGTATAATCACACTAGATACCTATATTTAAGCACCTGAATACCATTTGGCTACCATTTGACCAGTATCTATCTGAAAGGTAGTGCAGTCTTTCAAGAGTACACGATAAAGAGATTCTGTTTTATTAAAGTTTTATTAAGAAGAAAGTGTGAAATGAATGCACTGCAATGTATCCCAGGATGTGATAACATACTAGATAATTTCCAGTTTAATCTGTTAAGTGTGTTCTGCACTGGAATCAAACTGATCTGGGAATCTTCTTTTGAAAGACTGCTTTATTTTGCCCAAAATAATAGCAGAACTATAAGATTCTAATAAGCAGCCCTTACTTTCTCCTTAGAGGAAAACCTCTAGACTGCCAGCTTATATACAGAATGTACCAGAATACATCCAACCTGATGGAACATACTGTTCTGCTTAGTGGTTTCTGTAACTAGAAGACAGTCAGTGTGTAAGCACTGGGGGGATAAACTGTGTGTACAAAAATTGAATCTATAGTTTTTGTTACTGTTCTGGGGTCGGAGTGGCTGGAGAGCAGCCAAACAGAAAGGGATCTGGGGGTGCTGATCGATACCCACCTGAACATGAGCCAGCAGTGTGCCCAGGTGGCCAAGAGAGCCAGTGGCATCCTGGCCTGCATCAGGAATGGTGTGGTCAGCAGGAGCAGGGAGGTCATTCTGCCCCTGTACTCAGCACTGGTAAGACCACACCTTGAGTACTGTGTTCAGTTATGGGCCCCCCAGTTTAGGAGGGACACTGAGATGCTTGAGCGTGTCCAGAGAAGGGCGACGAGGCTGGGGAGAGGCCTTGAGCACAGCCCTAAGAGGAGAGGCTGAGGGAGCTGGGATTGTTTAGCCTGGAGAAGAGGAGGCTCAGGGGTGACCTTATTGCTCTCTACAACTACCTGAGGGGTGGTTGTGGCCAGGAGGAGGTTGCTCTCTTCTCTCAGGTGGCCAGCACCAGAACGAGAGGACACAGCCTCAAGCTACACCAGGGGAAATTTAGGCTGGAGGTGAGGAGAAAGTTCTTCACTGAGAGAGTCATTGGACACTGGAATGGGCTGCCCAGGGAGGTGGTGGAGTCGCCGTCCCTGGGGCTGTTCAAGGCAGGATTGGACGTGGCACTTGGTGCCATGGTCTAGCCTTGAGCTCTGTGGTAAAGGGTTGGACTTGATGATCTATGAGGTCTCTTCCAACCTGGGTGATACTGTGATACTGTGATCCCTTAGGGGCCTTCAGGTATTCTTTGCATTTAGCCTCAGATTCCTTTCATACCAAGCTAAAATGAGCCCTGAAAGCCTGTGCAAGGACTGTGAAATATTCATATCTTCATGTGTTTTTTTAAGGATTTCTTCTCAGGACGTAGAGGAGTAAAGTGCCTACAAACAGCAGTGTTCAAAAAGTGTTTACAAACAGTAGTCACTAAAAATGTGAACAAAATGGATATTTAATATCCTAAATATTAATCATCTAAATAAAGTACATAATTTACAGAAGTAGTTACCCAAAATATCATGTGTAGACAGCGAAGAGAAATAGGTTGCTTTGAAAAATAACTGCTCTGTACTGGAACTCTTGGGAACTCTTTAGTCATGCTGAAGGCACTCACCTCCCATCACCACTGGCATCTAAGCTGGATGCTTCACATTGTGAATATCTCCAGTGGTATGATTTTTTTGTTATTCTCTTTCTTTTACTGAGTGAAAGTTTTGGAAGTTTTATTTTCCAGATGATTTGCAGTGAAAATAGCTGTTCATACAGTGTTCTGCTCACATGAACATTTCTGACCTTGCTGAGAAACATCTTTACCCAACCTGTGTTTTCCAAACTTGGGGCATGGAAACTGCCCAGAATTTGTTCAGTCAGAGAAGGGTATAAGCCAGGTACGCAGGGCTGCTGGACGTGTGCTACCTATGACCTCAGAAAACAGATGAGAGAACAGAAGGTGCACTGTGTGTCACAAAGGTGGAGTATGAGTTACACGCAAATGTTTGTAATTGAAACAATGTTTCTATTATCATGTAATCAGCAGATGTTTCATCATGGTAGACCTATGAAAAGTCTTACATTAAGGATCTGTGATGTGTTTTATGATGAAAAAAACAGTCATTAATTTATTGTAAACTCCCATGTAGTAATAGTATAGAAAGGAGCTCATTGTATTTGTCAATGTAAGACTCCCATAGCCACCACCAGAAAGCTTACTGACAGATTTTCTGTTGCTTATGCCTGTCTTTCACAAGCTGGAATACATAATTAGATTCTAAATATCATAAAGTCAACAAGAATTAAAATGGGAGCTGCATAACTTCAAAAACCCTTAGTTTTATCAGCCTACCTGAAGTAAGTTCACTAGATCAGAAGGCTTCTGGGTTTGCCATTTCTGCGTGTTGTACCTGCTTTAGGAGTGTTTCCAAAATGTGAGGAAGATCACTGTATTCTCTGGAAGATGTCCTATTTGAGGAAATTGAGAATGGCAAATATTTCAGTACACTTGAGCATTTGAAAATTTAACATTTTGTGACTATTTAATGGAAAAAAAAAAAAAAGTAATGTTTTAATTGTTTATATTTTACATTTCAAAGAAGCTGTTAATGCAAAAGGCTAAATTTGGATGCATTTACGTTCCTCATGGTATTTTCTAAAGCAGAACTGATAATGGAGGAGTATCAACCCTGAAGCAGTTTTTAACTGTATTGAATACTGTGAAGGCCTGTATTAAGTTGTTAAGTATTTTAGTACAACAGCATATTGTCAGTGGAAGTGCCCAACAGGTAAATGAGTTCTTCAGAAGGAATACTAAATGGCGAAAGCTGCATTGTATATTCGTGTTGTGAGGCAGTGATAAAAAAGACTACTACACATGAAATGGAATTACTCTGACTCCAAATCACTCAGAGGAAGTTAGTAATAAAGGTGCTAAGGGATTCTGCCACTCCCAGACAGAAGACTGAATGCAGCTATAGCCATAGTCCACAGGAGGTGTAACTAGGTATGGGGTGTTACTGTAACATCCCAGACATAAACTCTACTTACAGTAGCTAAATCCAGATATCCATGGATATGACAGACCACTTATTTCTTTACCAGTTGATTGCACAGACAAGAACAAAATGTGCTTAGGTGTGATTACTGGTAAAGATCAAGAAGGACAAATGACAAAAACTTTATTGGATCATGTTTATTCAAAGTGATTCATGGTAAGCAAGGACAGGCTTGCAGTTTTCAAAAGACAAACTCTGAGAAGTAAAAGGAATTGGTTACTGACAGTGACGATACCAAGCACACAAGACCATCCAGGCCCTACCAGTCACCCATCTCACCTGGTATTCTCCTGAGAGCAGCAGCAGAAGATGCCGTTTGGGAAGAGTGCACAAAACTGTAGCCATTTCTTGCAGCTCATCCCTCTCATATGTCCTAGTGCTAACACTGCAGTATTAAGGATGTCAGAGAGGAGTGGGTCCTTCTAGCAAGCTTTGTAGACCTTAATTTTTTTAATTAACATTATTTTGAAGCTGTTAGTGCTGTCTGCTTCCACAACCTTCAGCAGAAACAAGTTCCAGAAGCTCACAAATTCCTGAAAAAAGAAACATCCCAGTCATTTCATTGACCACTCCACCATTCATATGGAGAATGACTACAGAGTTATTGGAATAGTACCCACGGTGCTGTTAGCAAAGACAGTTGTGGCTTGCAGGTTAGAGAGAGTCAATCAGAAGTTCAGCTAAGAACATGCGAAGCAAGTGTAAGTGTATGGTTAAACATTCTTCATCCTGAGGTTGAGAGGGGCAGGGGGAAGGTGCAGGGGTGGTTGAGAGCCCCTCCTGGGGACTCAGGTTTCTGGGAGGGGAGTTGTGTTCCTGTATTACTTTTTACCTTGTGTATTTCGGTCTATAACTGTATATATTGTAAATATCTGCTTGTATATTGTGCCAGCTGCAAATAAATAGCTTCATTCATATTTCCAGAGCCGGCTGAGTCTAGTCTGGGTAACTTCTAAAGTATGGGGGAGTGGGGAACACCCAAACCATCACAACAGTGTGGCCAGTAGGACAAGGGAGGTTATTCTTCCCCTGTACTCAGCACTGGTCAGGCCACACCTTGAGTACTGTGTCCAGTTCTGGGCTCCTCAATTCAAGAGAGATGTTGAGGTGCTGGAACATGTCCAGAGAAGGCTGAAGAAGCTGGTGAAGGGCCTGGAACACAAACCCTATGAGGAGAGGCTGAGGGAGCTGAGGTTGTTTAGCCTGGAGAAGAGGAGGCTCAGGGGTGACCTCATTGCTGTCTACAGCTACCTGAAAGGAGGTTGTAGCCAGGAGGGGGTTGGCCTCTTCTCCCAGACAACCAGCAACAGAACAAGGGGACACAGTCTCAAGTTGTGCCGGGGAAAGTGTAGGCTGGATGTTAGGAGGAAGTTGTTGCCAGAGAGAGTGATTGGCATTGGAATGGGCTGCCCAGGGAGGTGGTGGAGTCATCGTCCCTGGAGGTGTTCAAGAAAAGACTGGATGAGGCACTTGGTGCCATGGTCTAGTTGACTGGATAGGGCTGGGTGCTAGGTTGGACTGGATGATCTTGGAGGTCTCTTCCAACCTGGTTGATTCTAAGAGCACCACATTGCAGCTTGGGTAATTTGTTTCTTATAAAAGAGATTCTGCATTGTAAATATAAACTACATAATTTATGGTGAAAAAAAAAATACCAACAGGGAGGATACTTGACCTCATACACTCAGGGTTTTGAAATAGAATTGGGTGGAAGATTACATTTAAGGGTGTGGATTTAATCGAAAACTGGCTAAAATCCAATTCAGATTTAGGAAAGACAGCTATTTTCAAATTAGTGTTTCATTTTTATTTCCAGCAAGAGAGTTGTTATAAAATTAAGATATCAATCACCTTCAGAAAAGCATTTGATGTAGCACCAGAGGGGGAATTATTACTTAAATCCTCAAACACAGAAATTAAGGCAGTATTTCTGAGAAGGAATAAGGACTTCCAAACTTAACCTGGCATGGCCTCAGCTGAAAAATCTGGCGCTAGGTCTTGAAACTTGCCTTATTTGGTATCAACTTTAATTGTTAAAAGTTGGAGGGTGTTGATTAAAAGGCGATGGTATGTGGGGGAGGGTGTGGGGAGTTTGAGGACAGGGATGAATGTGTATCAGAAAATAAATTTGGGGACAGTTTCTCAATTTCAAGAGTGACAGTATGGGGAAGAAGAGCTGATCAGATCTCTGATAATTGGTGAGATCAAACCTGAGACACTTTGAGCACTTGTGATAATCTGTGTTCATGAAAGGGTGCAAACTGCTTTTGAGTAAAGTTCATTTAGGAATTCAAAGAAAGCTTATAAACTTACTCTCTACAACAGTCTTCCATTGGTGAGGCCACAAAACTTTATCTCTAGACAAGGTATGTTTACAGAAGACATTTAGCATATTTTCAGTGAGAACCACAGAAGTTTGGTCTCAATGACCTTTGTATTCCTCAGTTTCCAATCCAAACATC
Organism: Pogoniulus pusillus; assembly: GCF_015220805.1. NCBI lineage: Eukaryota > Metazoa > Chordata > Aves > Piciformes > Lybiidae > Pogoniulus > Pogoniulus pusillus. The sequence continues at coordinate 24,783,572 of NC_087266.1, forward strand.
AAATACTCTGCATACTGAAACTAAAAATAATGTCCAGATATAATTGCTGACAGAGCTTTCCACAGAAAGCAGCAGTTTTTAGAAGCAGCAGACAAGGTCTATTTTGGCTCAGATGCTGTAATTATGAGATGCTGCCGGAAATTTATTCCACTAAGTGAGAAAAGAAATACTGCTGTTCCCAGGAAATAGTATCTGGAAGGATGATACCGAGAATGCATGTAACAAAAAATATTTGGGAAATTGAGTCTTCTTGGCTTTCTTCATTAAAACATACATTGCCATGGACTTTGATTATTTGAAATAAAACCTTAGGAATGTGGAAATTGTATCTAGCAATAAAGTATTAACAAGCAATGAGAAGATGCTCCTGCCTCATTTTCTTATGTGAATTCCCTGTGTGAATTCAATTCCTTTAAAAAAAAAAAAAAAAAAAGCAAGATAAAAATTACGTCCAACCAAGGTGTTTTAATGAGTTTCTTTCAAAAGTGAATACCAAGCAGTGAGCTCTCTGCTTTATTTACCATTATAAATTCAGCTTGCTATCTCTCATCCTTGTTAAGGGGGCAAAATACCCAAAGTCCTGCTTTATTTGCCATTATAAATTCAGCTTGCTATCTCTCATCCTTGTTAAGGGGGCAAAATACCCAAAGTCTTGCTTTATTTACCATTATAAATTCAGCTTGCTATCTCTCATCCTTGTTAAGGGGGCAAAATACCCAAAGTCTTGCTTTATTTACCATTATAAATTCAGCTTGCTATCTCTCATCCTTGTTAAGGGGGCAAAATACCCAAAGTCCTGCTTTATTTACCATTATAAATTCAGCTTGCTATCTCTCATCTTTGTGAAGGGGGCAAAATATCCAAAGTCGTCAAGAAAAATATGACACCGCGTTTTTCTGTAAGCTGTGAACGAAAAGCAGAAGCAGCCCGTCTGAATGCCATGTTTTTAGTGGTCTGAAAGTGCTTCTCTTGTGCAACTAGGCTGAGGGAGAGCCTTTCTCTCTCTCTCTCTCTCTTTCTCTCTCTCTCTGTGTCTCTCTCTCTCTTTTTTTTCTCCCAGCGTCAGTGCAATCAGATCTATGGGTGCAGCTCTGCTTTACCGCAGCGTGATGCAGTTGTGTATAGTTCAGCGTGCTCTTCTTGGAAACAGGCGGAAGGAGAGCAGCTGACCAGAGCATGCAGAGGGATATTCATTAGAGGATGTTTTTTTCCCTAAGGCTAAGCAGTACGTGCGAAATTCCTCCAGCTAAAAGAGAGAGCGTTTTAGTGGGGTTTCAAGTTGACACGCCGTTTGCAAGAGGAGGTGCATATGCTCGGGCTGTCAGCTCCTGATGGAAAAAGCAGCTTCAGACGGGCAGACTGCACGTTGTTAAAAGCACAGCTCAGCCACCCTTCAGGAAGACACTCTCAGTGTGCTTATGGAGCAAGTGCTGTGCTACTGCATATGCTTTAACTGACCGGAAGAAATTTCCCCAGTTGTGGAACGGAATAAAGGAAAATACTTGCTGAGGGGGTGAGGGAATAAAATACTCCGCAGATAGGGAGTTAAGTGTGAGCCCCGGAAGAAGAGCAAAGGACAAAAATCTCCTGGTGTGTTTTTGTTGTTGTTGAGCTCTTTTTTTTTTTTTTTTTTTTTTGCTTGTTTATTTTAATGAGCTTACCTACCATGAACGGAAGAAGTGGATCCGCGGAGACTTCATTTCCTCCTCTGACCCCTCGTTTACATCACTAACTGGTGACAGTCACATCTACATACATAGTACCTGCCACTTCAGCTGCTCAGAATTATAGAAGCCTCTTTGTATGCAGCAGACATGGCTAGCCAGCAGGACTCAGGCTTCTTTGAAATCAGTATCAAATATTTACTGAAATCCTGGAGCAATAGTGAGTAGCAGAAGTGTCATCTTTTAATATTATGCATTGCTTGGTAAATAACTGGGCTAACCTAAAGGATAAAATCTTATATTTCTCTGTGTTTGTGTTATATAAACCAAGTAATTTTTGCTTTTATCAGCTCTAAAAGTCAGAATGTCAGAGATTTAAGTAGGTTTCATTAACTGCGAAAGCTGTAATGAGATTATACTAGATTTGCTTGATTGAATTCTGAAGTTAGTCTGCTTTCTGGCTGTCTCTAACAGTACATTGCAGGGAGTGCATTCCAAGCAGCGTTTCCTGCCTAGATGTTTATTTGATTTTGTTCAGGCTTTATCTAAATATTTTTGGAACTGCTCTTTAATAACAAGGGTGTGGCATTGCTCAAAAGTTGCTATTTATCGATTGTGCTCCAAGGACAAAAATATAAGATTATACTTCAGGTCTGAAAGTCATTGTTTTAATGTAATGAGAAGCAACACATCAGTTGCTTATTGCTGCACTTCCCACCCTCTCTCTGTGCTTAATTTCAGAATCTTATGCAATATTTCCATCTAGAAAGAATCCATGTGTTTATCTCATCCAGGCTGGGTTTTGCAGAATGTAAACAAGTAGCATTTCAGTCTCCCGTGGTCTCTTCAGAAGTGCTGTTCCTGATTTTCATACCTCTTTAAATCAGTCTTCAGATTTTTAGCAATATTATGTAATTAAGACTTCTGAATTAAATTGAATGCTTGCAAATATATTCAGACTAGATAAGGCCATGATATAACTTCGGCAGAAATTTGCTTTTTAAATGTAAAATACATGAACAGGATATCCCTTTTCTATAGAAGATTTTATTAGTAGTGCTAAATTCCCATAATTAACTATTTTTAAGGCATAGGATACAATATCTCTGGAAAAATCCAACTTGGCAACATAGGCAGTAAGGTTCTGATCATCTCACTATCTATAATTTAATAATTCCTGCATGAAATGCTAGTATTTGTAAATTCTATAGTATAAAATACTGCAAAATCTGCTTAGTACATGTATCAGAATACCTGCAAAGAAATAAAAATAACACTGTATTAAATGTGTGACATGCAAGATTCATTTTCATTAAATGATATCCATAGAAACTGTATTTTTCCAGGTAATTTGTAACCTCAGTAACGCTGTAGTGCTTGTTTGAATCTGTTTATCTACCAGAAGTGGAAGGCCACCATGGAATAATACTATGACCTAACCATCATTGCTTATCTGCCCTTCTTCCAAAATACTTAGTACATATTCATTGAAATCAGCGATCCCACAAGACTGAAAGAGAATGTTATGATTTGCTTCTGTTTTTGGGCTGAGGCTAATCAAATACGAAGAATGTCAGTCCCTATTCTGAGAAGCATGTATTTTATAACAGTCTAAGTTCATAGAATGTCACAGTTTATGGCAGAAGAAGAATGAGTCAATTTACTGTGCAGAAATCAAATCAATGCTGACGTTGGTTTTCTGATACATTGCTGTAACTTCAAGACTAAGTAAAACTAGCACTTAAGAATAGAATAGAATTGAATGGAATTGAATAGAACACTTTTTTTCTCTTCCTTTTTCTTCAGCATAGAACTGTACTCAAAATATTTCAAAATAACTAGGATGTTTCTAGTCTGCAATTATAAGTCCTTAAAGGAAATTCTGTTTTAAGAAAATGGAAATAGTATATGAGAAATTGGTGATTGAGGCATTCTCTTGGCCGATAAACACATTTTCAGCTGTATTTCAATGAACAGTAAAAGGAAAGACAATAGATTAATCCAGGTTGATTTAAACTCATTGCCGGTTATTTACCTTTTGTTTGGCTTTCAGTCTGAAAAGCTGTAGTCATAATCTGTCCATAACCTTTCCAGCTGAAAAACAAACCATTTGATAAGAAGACAGTAGGGAGTTCAAAAGACCTAGGGCTTTCTTCAGCTCTGCTATGTGACGGGTGGAGCAGAAGAAAATACTTCCCCTGCTTGAGAAACTGCTGGGAAGCCTGCACATGCATGCACAGGAACATGTTTTTCAGAAAATAGGTGCTGTGTCTGCATACCCAACAGCAGAAGTAAGCTATAAATTATTCTAGGGCATTCACCTAATAGAAGTCTAACATGCTGTTTTAAACAACAACAAAAAAAAAGGGTCCTACAGCATTGTGACAGTGTAGAGGTCCTGTCTGTGTATGTTTCTGTAAACTGTCACTTCAAAACAGTATCTGTAAACAACATTTATCCTTCCTTGGCTTTATAGTCCCACCTAAACCAATCCTTTCTATTGCTTGGGTTTTAGCTTACACAGAGCAGTAACACTTTCTAATGGTTTTCCAGCTGTATCCCTTGCCCATATGGATTCAGTTATTCTACCCGAGATGACAGTTTTCTCTGATTTTGCTATCAACAAACCAGCATTCTTGAGATGCTAGGCAGGACTTCAGTTTGGTGTCACACAGCACTTGCAGAGGTCTTCACCTAGCATGCTGCTTGGATTTTCATGTTCATCAGCCAGCAAAGAAGGCAGGTAGCTCATGGGCACCAGAGTAGGTTCATTTTAGGTACCTGTTAACTACCGCAGTCAGAATGAAACAGTCAGTGGTGTGTTTTCAGTGAACGTGCACTCTTGTTCCCTGGGGACAAAAAAGTCAAGTCACAGTGTGGCCTTTGAATCATCCCACCAAACCATGAGACCTCAAAATACTCCTTTGTACAGCTCTCAAAACAGACTTTTGCTCTGTACATGTCAATAATATATCATGCGTGTCATGTAGTTCCAGAAAGTATTTCTGTAACATGTAGGAGATGGGATCAGAATTGGGACTCTGTGGTTGAAAAATAAGAATAATCTCCTGGGTTTTGTTGTTGTTTTTTTCAAACTTATTTATGTGCTGATGTTTTCTTAAATATTCAGGATTTTTTTTTCAATGCTGCATTAGTCAATAACTGCATTAATAATTCTCAATACTTCTTTTATTATTAATTTTTAAAGGGACATGCTTCCTCAAGGTAATTAGTGCTTGCTTCTTTCACTGAGGTTAATAAGGTGACAAGAATAAAACAGGGCTCACCAGAAACATGGTGATAATGAGTCTTCTACTCAGATATAAGAATGTTGCTAAGTACTTTCTGTAAATAAATATTTATAATTTATTCCAAGGTTAACATATAAATCCAAATGTTAAGAATATTAATGTGGTCTTTCGCTCTTTCCTTAGACTTTTGAATTAATCTGATAATTAGATTTCTTTTGAATTAAATTGCCTGGGTTTTTTTATTCTGAATGAAAGCTTAAAAAACAAGCTCCACTAGGCTGGAGTACCATCAGGAATTTTTTTGGTTTTTGGTTTCCCCCCCCCTCAATTTGTAGATAGATCAGCAGTTTATAAGAGGAAAGAATCTGAATGGCACTGGTAGATGTGCTCTCACAAGTCATCTCTTGCGTGGGTTGGCAGGTGTTGAGTTTGATTGTCTCCCAGTTTCTAGAGATGACTTTTAAGGTCTCTTTTTATGCAAGAAAATGAGAGGCTGAATTTTACATAGTGAACATTTTTGTTTTCTTTGCACTTCTCACTGAATGGAGTTATCTTCAGGGCCTTATTTGAAGGATTACTAAACTTCTTTAACTATCTCTGAATGGCATGACATTTTTTTTTCTGTGAATTTGCACTGAATTCAGACTTGGAATAAGGTTGTTTTTTTCATATTAGGACTTAAGACCTCTTTCATGTTGCCCATACTTCCCAGTCTTCTTCCACAATAGCCACCATCCACGTTAAAATCATCTTATCATCATCCTCTTCTCCTTTGTGCTGTATAAGGCCCGTTGATTAACCCTCCTACTACACGTTTTTCTTTGTCTTTGCCCCTGTAGCAGTGACTGGCAAAAGCCACTTGGTGTTTACTGGTGGTGATCACATCAGAGAGAGCTTAATCTTGGAAGCACACAGGCATCGACATCAGCTATTAGTGGTGTTCTTGAGCACAGCAGCATTCTCCAACAGTCCCAGAAGGAGGTCTGGCTCCTGCACAGCTTGCTAGTCATATACCGACCAGAACACAGTACTAGCATCTAAACAACTTTTTACAGGGAACATTCATGAAGACCTATGTCCATGAGCAAGAGAAAGGAAATGCCATAGGCAGTTTCTTAGGTAAAAGTCTGCGTTATGTCTAAGTTCTGTGGTGCACTAGGAAGATATTCTAGTGAGATTTTATTCTGCAGGAAGTTGACAGATGGTAACAGCCATTTTACAGAGGGCCACTGTCCAGTCATAGGATTCATCCCACCAAGTCTCAGTGATGGCTACCAGGTCATAGTTTTCTAGCTGCACGGTACCTCCCAACTCCTGAGCTTAGTGGAGCTCTCCTTGATTCCCTTGAGGTATTTCATGGGAGTTTGCTTGCTGGCTTCTGTTACCTCAAGAGCCCCCAGCTCACCTCTGCTGGATTTTGACTATGCTGCTGTTTCCCCAGCGTGTCCAGTTAACAGTGTCCATGCTAGCATCCCTTCCTTCTAAACATGGTGAGTTGGTCCGCTATCACAGGCAAATACAAACATAGGCCTGTGAAGCTGAATATGCTAAGCGCACCATGCTGATGCACTCAGTGTCTGTAGCAAGATACCAATGATGGAAAAAAGCTCTTTCATATTTCTCAGTGTCCGCTTAAACACATTAACTGAACAAGAAGAACATACCCTTCCCTGCCATCCCTCTTGTGCTGACATTTCTATTCTTGCGGACCTAAAGTGACCTGATTCAGAAGCTGAAGTGATGCAAATTCACCTTGCAGGGAAAGGATCAGCCAGCTCCAGCCTGAAGCCAGTGGGTGGTCTGGCAGCTGTGGAATGGACAGGGACATGTGGCTGCAGGAAGCTGGAGAACAGGCAGGCACTGATGGACACCTGCAGCATGGGCTGGGGCTGTACTTTGACCTTTTCCTCTTGCTTTTGCTACTGAGGTCTCGCCCCTTCTCGCAGAAAGCTGGCCTCTTCCACAGCTTCAACCTTTAGGGAGCCCTGGGGACAAAGAGCTGTGGTCTTCCGTGGACTCTGCCCTGGACAAAGGATGCTGTTAATTCAAACTGTCTGCTACTTGAAGGAAATTGGTTGTTCTCTTTATTGAGCCTGAAATTAGAGTGCTTAGTATATTTTTCACCTCTTAAGGAGTCTGTGATTGTCATCAGAAAAGTAACTTTCTTGATGGTGGTGACTGTTACCTTCCAGGACAGCTTCTCTTTGTATTCGTCTGCAGATGTGATCCTCTTCACCACAAAGCTGGGTGTTAAACCAGAGTGTTTCAGTTCTTTGCGTTCAAGTAGTACCCATTTTAGAACTTGTATTTTGACATGGTTCTTCTGAAAGTAAGGGAAAGTGGAAGTTTTATGACTTTAGGGACCTCAGAACTGTTTTAAGAAAATATTTTGTTTATTTTTATGTTGCTGCTCTGTCCAGGACCTTCCAGACTCTTTCTGTCATGTTGGGAAGGACAAAAAGGATGAGAGACTTCAAGATGCTTTATTGCAAAATTTAGTTTATTTGCAGAATGAATTTGCTTGTCATTAAGAAGTTTGAATTATTGTAGTAAAAGTCTACAAATAGAGGGAATGCAGTCTTAGTACATAAATGTTTGTGGTAAAACTTCAGTCCTAATCTCAAAATATAAGATAATCACCTGGGAACTAGGCATAAATTAGGCATTGATAATCACTGGTAGATATTCCATAAAGAATCCAGTAATATCCAGTAATGTTACTTGTGGTAGAACTAAAATAATTCTATTATACTGTTACTAGCCACTTTGAGTGATTAATTTGTGATGTCCTTGGTTTTATCACATCATCATCAGTTTGGTTTTTTTTTCAGTATTGCTAGTTAATTTTCAAAAGGGTCAGGGAAAGCACTAGCAGTTCTTGTAGTTCCCTCTCTGCATGTAAAACACCATTGAATAAGCTGTAGTATCTTTTGGTTTTCTGTGTAAATATAAAAAGTGTATATTATATAAAAAGGAATGCATGTAAATGTAAGGGAAGTGACCATATATAGGTCACCATGTAGGTATAACAGATATATAGGTTACAACAGGTAGTTTCTCGTATGAAATGTGCAATAATGTTCAAGCAATAATGTTCAGGCTGGTGAGGGGCCTGGAACACAAACCCTATGAGGAGAGGCTGAGGGAGCTGGGGTTGTTTAGCCTGGAGAAGAGGAGGCTCAGGGGTGACCTCATTGCTGTCTACAACTACCTGAAGGGACATTGTAGCCAGGTGGGGGGTGGTCTCTTCTCCCAGGCAACCAGCAATAGAACAAGGGGACACAGTCTCAAGTTGTGCCAGGGGAAGTCTAGGCTGGATATTAGGAAGAAGTTCTTGCCAGAGAGAGTGATTTGCATTGGAATGGGCTGCCCAGGGAGGTGGTGGAGTCATCGTCCCTGGAGGTGTTCAGGAAAAGACTGGATGAGGCACTTAGTGCCATGGTCTAGTTGACTGGATAGAACTGGGGGATAGGTTGGACAGGATGATCTTGGAGGTTTCTTCCAACCTGGTTGATTCTATGATTCTAAATGAAAAAAAAAAAAGGTTTAGTAATCGAGGATAGAAGCCAAATTGCTATTTAACATTCTCTTTATATTTTATTTACTTTTTATAGACTCATTGCATGACTATTTTAAACTGCCTTCCCTATATTGACTCGTGAAGAACAGGAAGCAGGCTCTACATGTCTAGAACTCTGATTGCATGTGCTTGTCCACATTTATTTTCTGCATTCATGCCGGAGTTACTGAGCAGTCAGTAAGTGCTCTGGCACTTGCTTGAGTTGGTAGCCCTAGAGACTGCATTCTTGTGTGTGTCAAACCCACAACGGGCATATGTGGCATTAGAGTGGCTGTGCCTGCGTCTTCTAAACAGGGGAATAGGACACCTAAATACTCAGGGAAACAGATGTATGAGTAGACTGGCTTGGCTTGTTCAGTGCAAGAGGTAGCATATTTGAGGTGGAAGCAGGATTTGGCTGCAGAAGATGACTTTATTAACATTGCCTGGGCATGCAGAGGTGGTGCTTGGAAATCCAGAGCTCAGCTGGAGTTGGGAATTGCAGGGGATATCAAAGGCTGTGAGACGAATTTATCCCACTTCATTAGTAGTAAACAGCTGAACAAAGAGTATATGGACCCATTGGTGAATGGGCAGGGGATTCAATGACAGCAGACTGAGATACTGAGTGCCATCTTTGCCTGCGTCTTCACCAGCACAATCTTTCTGGGCTCTGCCAGGTGATGGAGTGTTCCTTAATATGGTACTTTAAGGAGGAAAGGTAGAGCTTATGCAAGTCAGAGTTCAGGAGCACACTCTTCCTCACAGGAGCTAGTGAGAAGCCTGACAATTCCATACATATTTATGATATTTTATATATTGCAAATTATAGTCACATTAAAAACTGAGGGGTGGCAAAGCTCTGCACAGCAGACAGCACAGCTTGCTGAAATAAGTGGCTGACTGAAACACATCTGAGTGACACTGACTCCCTAATTTGCACTCAGCTGAGTAGCATTGGTTTCACTGAGCTGTCAAATGCTGCTTGATTCTTCCTCTGCATGAAATACAGAGATCACCAATATAGAGAGACCGCTAACAGTAGTGATCTTTGTGCATAATACCAAGGTCAGTGATCCAACTGGTATTTGTGAGAGATTCAACTTTATGACATCCCAGAAGGGAGACTTTGGGGTGTTTTCAGACCATTGGTTTGAAGAGAAATCTGAGTGTTGTTTTGTAAATACTGTGAGATCACTGTAGTGACACATGTCACTTCTCTTCGGGGGAATGTGTTGCTGATAAAGAGCTTATTTTAGGTGATTGAATCCTTTGCAGAGCTGTTTCATACATTGGAACAAAAGGGATTCCATGAACAGACACACTATGCAATCTTTACCCTGACTACTTTCTATGCTTGCAGAAAGTTGGCTGTTAGTAGATGTATCACTAATGCATACAAGTGGAGAGACTGCTGTGGGTTTTGCTAATCAGTGAAGGGGGTCAGAAATCATGGTTTGTATGCAGCCAAAATGTGAAGACATTAGATGCATTTATGTTTTCCAATCTAAAGAATGTAACAGTTCTTAACTGTTACTGTTCTTGGTGTTATTTATAATGGTGAGCTTGCAGATGGTAACCAGCAGTACCTGGCTCAGCAGGAAAGCCTGCCAAAGGTATTGTTTTGCAGGAATTTTCCTATAATTAGCCGATCATTACACTGACATTTTTTCCTAATCTTTAGCTATCTAGCTCACCTCTCTGTAATTTTGAAGAGTCTCAACTTGAATGTGGAGAAAATTCAACTTCAAAGCGTGCCAGTGTACCAATTAGTTTGTTTTTACGTTGACTCCCTTCAACAACTTTTGCTGAACAGAATATAGGCGGTTGTCTTTCTTGCTGCATTTCTGGTGCTTATGAACGTTGTTAAATGTCTGGATCGATTTGACTGTTTAATCAGAAGGGTACCTGTTTTTAGAGTTCTACCCGAAGTTCTTCCTTGAGTGCAGTAGAGGGGTGGCTGCATATACTCACAGTAATGTTTTGTTATTTTCAGAAGTAGGTTTATTCTGTGTGTATTACAGTGGTGAAAGTAGTCTAAGGTACCTGACATCAGGTTTTGGACTTTGTTCCTTTGTAACTGGAATTATGTTCAGCTTGCTTTCCAATGGAAGCAAAACTTGCATCTGCCTGCCTGTTTTGAACATGTTAACTAAATTCAGAACAATTCAGGGAAGGGTAGAGTTCTTAAAGATACCAACATTTCTACACAATTTGTAGAAAAAGGCTACTAGGAAGTGAAGAGGGATGTACACCTGATGAAACATGGCAGCGTAAGCTTCCTGTCTTCTTAGACGTGGAGTCAGTCATCAGCAAGTTTGCAGATGACACCAAGCTGGGAGCAGATGTGGCTGGGTTGGAGGGCAGAAGGGCTCTGCAGCGGGACCTTGACCGCCTGGACTGATGGGCAGAGTCCAATGGGATGGGGTTCAGTAGCTCCAAGTGCAGGGTGCTGCACTTTGGCCACAACAACCCCATGCAGAGATACAGGCTGGGGTCAGAGTGGCTGGAGAGCAGCCAGACAGAGAGGGATCTGGGGGTGCTGATTGATACTCGCCTGAACATGAGCCAGCAGTGTGCCCAGGTGGCCAAGAGAGCCAGTGGCATCCTGGCCTGCATCAGGAATGGTGTGGCCAGCAGGAGCAGGGAGGTCATTCTGCCCCTGTACTCTGCACTGGTTAGACCACACCTTGAGTACTGTGTTCAGTTCTGGGCCCCCAGTTTAGGAGGGACATTGAGATGCTTGAGCATGTCCAGAGAAGGGCAACGAGGCTGGTGAGAGGCCTTGAGCACAGCCCTACGAGGAGAGGCTGAGGGAGCTGGGATTGTTTAGCCTGGAGAAGAGGAGGCTCAGGGGTGACCTTATTGCTGTCTACAACTAGCTGAGGGGTGGTTGTGGCCAGGAGGAGGTTGCTCTCTTCTCTCAGGTGGCCAGCACCAGAACAAGAGGACACAGCCTCAGGCTGCGCCAGGGGAAATTTAGGCTGGAGGTGAGGAGAAAGTTCTTCACTGAGAGAGTCATTGGGCACTGGAATGGGCTGCCCAGGGAGGTGGTGGAGTCGCCGTCCCTGGGGCTGTTCAAGGCAGGATTTGACGTGGCACTTGGTGCCATGGTCTAGCCTTGAGCTCTGTGGTAAAGGGTTGGACTTGATGATCTGTGAGGTCTCTTCCAACCCTGATGATACTGTGATACTGTGAAAATCTGTGCTGTGACAGCCTTTGTAGATACCTCAGCCGTGATGAGCATCAGTCGCACTTTCAAGAGGATTGCACACAAGACTCATAGTGTTGCCTATTTTAAAGTATGTTTACAATATGCAAATTGACATTCATTAGTTCAGATGCAGGGAGACTGCTGCTGGAAATACCTTGCCTCAAAATGGTCTACATGATGATAATATTCATGCAGTGCTTCCCATCTGGAAGCTTTACAGACTTAAATTCTTTCAGCATTATTACATGGATATGAAAGATGGAAGTATTATTTTTTTATTGCTATTACTGGAAAAACTAGAACAGAGATATTAAGAAGCACAAGACTGCACATGAAACCTGTGTTAGAGCTGGAAATTAAACCCTGTCTTCTGTTCTTTTGCTGGAAGAACCTTTCTTCCTTCACATTCTTGGTAGCCAAAGGACAAATTGTGAATCATGACTCAACTAGTTATTATTTCTAATGAGAATTTTAATTGGCAGTAAGAAGTATTATTAGAATGGAAGTGTCCTTGGATTATTTTAAATTCCACAGAGTACCTCTTTATTGTCTTCTTTGAAGGCAGGTGTTTGAAATGAATAACCTGACCACAGCCTCTGTGTGCTCTCAGAACCAAAGCTAGGCAGTTATTTTGCTTTTTGTTCTGTTACTCATTGACAAGAAAATGTGGCAGAGAGACACATGTATTCTTTACTGGGATGAGTCCTTCATCAAGAGCACTCTTCAGGAATCAAAAGTTGGAAAGTACTGCTTTTGGAATAAAAAAGCAACAGGAGTTTGTAGTAAACTAAGTAATGTCCCAGTCTGTCCATAGTGAATCTTTAACTATGTCATAAAATAGAAGATAGAAATATTTTCAAAGGGAAAGTTAATTTTTTTTTTATTGTTCTTACTCACTTATCTGTCATGTATTCATAGAATCATAGAATCAACCAGTTTGGAAGAGACCTCCAAGATCATCCAGTCCAAACTAGCACCCAGCCCTATCCAGTCAACTAGACCATGGCACCAAGTGCCTCATCCAGGCTTTTCTTGAACACCTCCAGGGACGGTGCCTCCACCACCTCCCTGGGCAGCCCATTCCAGTGGGAAATCACTCTCTCTGTGAAGAACTTCTTCCTAATATCCAGCCTATACCTACCCTGGCACAACTTGAGACTGTGTCCCCTTGTTCTATTGCTGGTTACCTGGGAGAGTAACCAGTAGTAAGGGACAGGGCAGGTAAAAGTGAGTGTTACAGGGAGCTGCAGACTTCTGTGGCAAGTGAAATTGCTTAAATCACGAATTACTGTACTGAACTTTCAAAAACTAAATTCTTAATACAGACAGGTTGAATTTTCTAGAATTACAGGGGGGAAAATAGTATTTGTTAAAGGAATATGTATGTATAGTGCTGTGCCTACTTATTTATCTAAAACCTCTCTTTGCTGTTGCAAACAATTTTTCCTGGGCTAAAGCAGTTCTAAACTTAAATGTCCTTGACAGTGTATTTTGCCATCTTCTGCAGAAATGATTCTGCCCCCTCTTAAGAGTGAGAAAGTGCAAAAGCATTGTTGTTTGTTAGTGCTAAAAATTCTCCTGAAGAGGACCATGGGGTAGATGGCAAAAGTGAGGGCAGAGAGGATAATTAATGCAGAATCAAAGCCCAGCAGAAGTGAAGGGGGAAGAGGCAGAGATGTCATTGTGGGGGAGAAATCAGAAATAGAGGGACTGATACTTCCTGGACAGGGGGAATGGAAATGAAGAGTGACTGGTCAGAGATGGGAGCATGGTGGGGAGTGGAAAAGGGTTGATGAAGGGATGAGGCAGAAGGAGGGATGGGACAAGAATGAGAAGAATGGAAGGTTGGATGAGCAGTGTTTGCTTGGGCAAGGAGAACAGTGTACGATAGTCTAGCACTGGAATGAAGGTTCTGAAGTGTGGAAGACACAGGCGTGAGGATATACCAAGTTGTAGAACTGGATTAAAAAGGGAGCAGCTAGGGAGATGGGGGAGGTGAGAGACAGAGAATTCCCCTCCCAAAGTGCAGTGTGCAGGGCTGGAGTCCCAGTTTCTGTCCTGCATCCTCGTTCTGTAGCAGCTCCCTTCAGCAAGAAGGAGCCTTGCTTTGCCTTAGTGCTTGGGTTAGGTGACAGAAAGTGTTAAATGTTATCAGGTGAGGTGAGCAGCAAGTGACTTCTGTGTGCTGTTAAGGTAAGTGTGTCAACAGTTGATTCCTGTGCCATCAGATTTATCATATGTCCTCTGTATTAACTCGCTTATCAGTTTCACTTCTGAAAGCCTGAATCCAGTGAGGTAAAGCTGCATGTAATGGACAGCAGACAGATGTACAAAAATTAATTCTAACAGATTATTCTTGTATTTATTAATACTTGTAATGCAGTAGCATATAACTTCCTAACACATTTCTCCTCCAGTGCAGCAGGTCGTGTATAGGCTAATAATAAAAGCTAGTCTGTCCTAGGATCTCCCAAGGCACAGTGTCAGACAGATTATGGGGGTTTTTGACAGAGATCTCAGCTGAATGAAGAAACAAACCACATATTTGAGTGTCAGTGAATATTTAAGCATCATTCAATATACTTTCAAGCATAGCAATTTTATGAATAACATATTAGAAACTGGCATGAAGCACCACAAATAAAGTGTCTTTGCTGATGGTTTGTTGTCACACTAGATTGAGCTAAGTAGTTGGGTACTGCAGGGAGAGATTCTAGGTTTTATTTTATTTTATATCCTCAGTAGGGAGTTGGAGGAAAGTAAATAGCTTGTTAATGACATTTGTGGTCATTACTGCATTAGAATGTATAAGTATTGGCAGAGTAAAAGCAGGAGAAAAAAAGAATAATCAAATGAAATAGAAGTTTATTTAGGGTAAAAATCTAAAAATGTGCTACCATGGGAATCTGTAAATGTCTTTTGAGTTAGAATATATTTCTGAGATGTGATAAACAAGGCTGGCTACCTTTTGTAACTTCACTGGAAGCAGTGGCACAGGATTGACTGTTCTGCAACTGCAGGGAGAGAAGGTCCATGGACATGCATTGATGTACATGGGCCAGCTCCCTGCTCTATTTTGCCCAAGGTGGAGATTCCAGAAATCAGTCTGCTACAGCAGAGCTCTGAGAATGGCAGTTACAAGTAAACATTTGTCATTTGTTTGATGATAACTGATAGTCCTTCAAGGAGTAACATGAACGCATCACACTACTGGCAATTCAGAGATTCATCTGAATTTGTCATGTGTTTATGATATTAATAGATACTTAGGATGGCTTTCTACCTAATATTAATACCATTCTTCTAGTCTATTATTACTTTCTGCAGCCATTTCTTGTTGCAAAAAGGCTTCTATTCCTGTGAAATGAGTGAGATTGTTTCTACAAAGTTGCTGCCACTGATTTTAATCAAGCATCTTTCTTGATTAATGGTAAAGGATTGTGTAGTACTAGTCAGATCTTCTCACACAGCTAGCACATATTCCAAACATTTATATACCAAACATCAACTTCATTGATGAGAAAATCCTGTCAGCCTGAGATGTCGTGAGTTTTGAAGATGACATGTATATTACAGTACCATCAGAGTATGGTTTTTGTTACATGTATGTTTCCATTTTTCTATTACTAAATCATAGAATAGGTTAGGTTGGAAGGAACCTTAGAGATCATCTACTCCAGCCTCCCTGCCGTAGGAAGAATGGCAAACCTCTGAACACACTGAATGCCTTCCTTCTCTGCATTTAGTTGTGCTTCCTAGTTCAGATGGGCTTGCTCAGACCTGGATTAAACATCCCTACAGGTCTCCATTATTGCTTTTATTGTTACAATCACTATTGAAGTTCTATAACTGAAGAGCCAGGAGATTTAATCTTTACTTTAATAAGACAACAAAACTCACAAAAATCTGTTGGCAGTGCAGTTCCCTCACCTAAGACCTTGCTTCATAACCACCGTTTAAAATCTCTTTCCTTTCTGCAAGCATCAGTTCCCTTCCATCAAGGTAGAACCTGAGATCCTTTGTGTCACTTAACTATACATGAACACAACTAGTGCATTTTACTGCATTTCAAATTTCCAGTTACAGTAAAATTAACAATCAGTATATGGAATGAGTATGAGATCCTTACAGGTACTAAAGGCAAGTTAGTCACAAAAATCTCTGCAAAATACATTACAAACAAAACTGGCAACAACCACAGCTGTCATTGCACAGTACTCTTTCATGGAACATGACTGGCTGGATGGCCATCTGGGAAAGAAGCTAAGTCTAATGTTATAAAAATAGTTAAACAAATATTTGATAGCAGTAACTATGAACAAGCATTAGGAAGAGGGAAGTGCGATTACTGTAGCACAAATTCTAATTACACAAGAATCCAGAAATGACATTTCAATTGGATATCATTTACATTTATTGTGTCTGTCATCTTTACCTACTTTATAGAAGCAGAGTTGGAAATACTTGGCTGGAAGGTTAGCTGCTGTGTATGTTTATGTGTGTGCAAATATATCTAAAAAAAAATCCTGCTAATTAATAAAGAGAATTATCTTCAGCCATTAAACTTCTTATGACACAAGTTATCAATGTGATCAATAACAATCTTTTTTTAATCTCTTCTGTTTTCTATTTTGAATCATACAAACTGTACTCATTGTATCAGATTACAGTAATTGTTTTCCATAAACTGTACGTGAACCAACACAGCATTATGGCATTCTGATGAATATCTGTGTTGGTAATTTGAATAGAATAGAATAGAGTAGAATAGAATAGAATAGAATAGAATAGAATAGAATAGAATAGAATAGAATAGAATAGAATAGAATAGAATAGAATAGACCAGGTTGGAAGAGACCTCCACGATCATCCAGTCCAACCTATCCCCTAGCCCTATCCAGTCAACTAGACCATGGCACTAAGTAAGATATAGTGAGCAGCATTTTCAGAAGCCAAGCATTGTCCTAAGGCTTTTTCACTGAAAACAAGGGAGTATTTAACTGTTTACTTGAGTGGAATTTGAGTTAGGCTGATTGCATGTGAGTTTTTTTTAAAAGCCACAAGCTAAATTTTTTAATTATTCATGCATTCCATAAAGTTGTAGACTGTACTTATTTAGGGAAAGATAATTATATTTCATCTATTTATACAGATTGATAAAATCAAAATACAATGTAAAGTTTATTTAAAGCCACACATAATGCATTTTTCTATCAGTCCTTATGGCTCATGTAATTGCATCTATTGCAGCTCCCTACTGTGACATCATCTTTCCTGAAATACTGCATAAAAGATTACTCTATAGATTTCAGCATTTCAGAATGCTTACCCAGCTTTATCTTTTTAAACCTGTATTTTAAACCCATCCATGAATTGCATGACATTTATGATAGAGTTAGCTGCCTTGGGCATGCTCATTTGGTTGGTTCTGTCTGTGCTCTTCTTTCAGTGGAGGCAAAGTAATTCAGAATAGCTTGTGTCTAGTGAGTAGCTAAGGTGCCCAAGAGCCTATAGATTTTAGTATGTAAAAACAAGCATTAGGAGCCAGTGCATGTACCTCACAAGCACTCCTGAGATTTAGCTAAATACATGAACCAGGTAAACATGTTACTTTAAACTGCGACTCATAGAATCAGAGAATCAAGCAGGTTGGAAGAGACCTCCAAGATCATCCAGTCCAACCTAGCACCCAGCCCTGGCCAATCAACCAGACCATGGCACTAAGTGCCCCAGCCGGGCTTTGCCTGAACACCTCCAGGGATGGCAACTCCACCACTTCCCTGGGCAGCTCATTCCAATGTCAGTCACTCTCTCTGCCAACAACTTCCTCCTACCATCCAGCCCAGACCTCCCCTGGCACAGATTGAGACTCTGTCCCCTTCTTCTCTTGCTGCTTGCCTGGCAGAAGAGCCCAACCCCACCTGGCTACAGCCTCCCTTCAGGGAGCTGCAGACAGCAATGAGCTCTGCCCTGAACCTCCTCTTCTGCAGGCTGCACACCCCCAGCTCCCTCAGCCTCTCCTCACAGGGCTGTGCTCCAGGCCCCTCCCCAGCCTTGCTGCCCTTCTCTGGACACGTTCCAGCACCTCAACATCTCTCTTGAATTGAAGGGCCCAGAACTGGACACTGTGACTTTTCTCACTTCTTGGGAAATGTTTCATTCTCTGTCATGTGTCAGATCAGATGCTCAGGTGCTTATCAACCAGGTAAAATCCAGTGAAATGAGGCTATGTACAAAGTGTGGAGTCCTGGGATTTTCACACTTCCCCTTCTTAAAGGCAGAGAGTAGAGGCCAGTTGCCCTGGGTCTTGCTGCAGAAGAGAGCATCCATACCTGTGATTTTGGTTAAGGGCTTAGTACATGTGTGGGTCGTATTTAACATAGCTAGGGTCTTTAAAATAATCTGATTGTCTGTAATCTTTTCACATTTTCATTTATTTATTTAAAGATTTTTTTTTTTTAAATCTAACAAGTATTGTTAGAAATGCAGCATTTACTCTTGGGTGGAATTAATTAGAAGAAAATAAATCTGTGTAAATTGATTATCATTTTTATTGATCTTTATCCTGTCATCTTTTTATCTCATATGAAAGACTGGTTTATTTTTGATTAGTATCTTGCTCCTGGTTGGTCTGGACTGGGTGCATAAAAAGCATAGCATCCACTTTATGGCCTTTAAAAGATCCTTTATGATTTTTTGTGCAATTATTGCTTAGTGGCATTTAGTATCACAAGGCTTCACTGTGCCAAACCAAAGATGTCTTTACTAGAAGGGATGGGCATCTGAAATGGTTCTTGCTTTGGAAGCTGATTGCCCCACCTGTTGCTCTCCTTTGTGGAACAATAAACTAGGATTCAAAAAGAAGCCCAGGACTAAAATGCATAGGACAGAAATTATTTAGCAGGGTTCAGACTATCTAAAGGGTCTGATTTGGAGGCATACCTGAATAATAGGTAATTTACTGATGTAGGCATTCCCTTGGCCAAACACCTTTATTGTTTGATAGTAGTTTTATTATAATTTAATATCTTCATAATTTTTAGTATTTGTTGCTCTTTGATTAACTAAATGGCAACTACAAGGAGAGACTGAGGGAGCTGGGTCTCTTCAGCTTAGAGAGGAGGAGATATTTATGAGGGGTGACCTCATTAATGTTTACAAATATGTAAAGGGTGAGTGCCAAGGGGATGGAGGCTCTTCTTGGTGATGCCCAGTGGCAGAATGAGGGGCAGTGGGTAGAAGCTGAGGCATAGAAGTTCCATGGAAACATGAGGAAAAATCTTTTCACTGTGAGGGTAACAGTGTACTGCCCAGGGAGGATGTGGAGTCTCTCTGGAGATATTTAAGAGTTCCAATGTGGTCTGGTATAGGTAATCCTGCTGTGACAGGTGGGTTGGGATGGTTGATTTTTCGAGGTCCCTTCCAGACTTCTGTGATTCTGTTATTGTGTGGTACTGATCTAGAGGCATGTTTGTTAGATTAGAGATTTCATCTCTAATTCAAAGCACGTTGGATTCTTTCTTCAAATTTGTCAATCTTCAAGTCTGTCAAACTTCAAACAAACAGGACATGGGTAATCCACCCTGTTCTGGCTGGTAGCCAGAAAATGAGGGTGCTCTCCAAGAAGATGGGAAATGAGAGATCAGATCTTAAAGTTTAATTAAGCATTTACCCAAAGCTGCCACATTCTGGGTGAGCTCTTCATCCATTAAGCAGTTACATGAAAATCAGTTACAGACAAATTGAAAAGGAGAGGAAATGCTTCTCCTCTCTGCTTTGTATATTCAAAGTGGACCAACATTGTGAGGTCCTTGCAGGGTTGTATCTGTGGCAGCGTTGGGCCCAGGCTGCTGCCTGACTCACCTGACTGTTTAGGTCAGTTTTTTGTTCTCTGTTCCACATGCCAGGCTTAAGCACCTAACTTCTCAACTGACTTGAGCCCTGAGTCAAAGTGTCAATGTTGATGGTCGGTTGAGACTGTACTGAAAGTTTCAGTGCCTCTTTACATTTGTATATGGAAAGAAGTGTCAGTGCTGATGTTCAAATTCTTAATTTATTGACAGCTTTACGTCCTGTAAGGTACTTGAGGTCTGTGCTTCAAACATGCTTTCTTACTGACAAAGCCATTCATTCTCTTTGGGTTGCTATGGAGTAAGGATCACACGGATCTGGGAATAATAACCCATTATGCTAATAGAGCTTGTCATTGTGGCTGATTCAAAGTGATGTCCCATAGCAACAGCTGATGCTTGTAACTAAAACGATTTATGGTAAGATCACATTTTATGGAACAGCATTGACACACGTTGCCTATCTTCTTTTCATTGGATTATATTTTCAATGACATACCTGATTACGAAACCATATATCCATTTTTTTTAAGTCAGTATTTAGGTCAATATTGTTCTATAGTAAGAATTAAGATTTTCAGAAAGTTAGGGCCTATTAATGCAAGAAACATTTGTCTTCTGAAATCTCCTGCCCCACTTGGAGCCTCAGCTATGTGTTACAAAGTTCCCCTTGGTGCAGAGGAAGGACAATTTGCTGGCTTTTTAGGCGCCACAAGAGAAGAACATAGGAAATCACTTCCTATAGTTTGAATACATAATTCTGTAATCTGTACAGCATTACCACAACCTTTCCTACACACCCAAGTGTGAAACTGGATTTTATTTTAGACTACACAAAGGATAGGCCTCAACACTTTGCATTGATTCAGTTTAGGTCTGTAACAGAACACCAGGCATTTGTTGGTAATCCGTAACATTCACTAAGATGTGATGTTAACCTTTTTCAGATCCTCAGGGCAGTCCATCTTCCTGTGCTTGTGCACATAAGTTCAATAATAACATTTCAGTCATAATTCTTCCGTGCTCCTCAGACATTCAGATAGGCAGTGGGAATATGGCTTCCATGGAGCATATCACTTCACCTTCAGAGAGTTTTACTTTTCTATACAAACATTCTCTTAAGGCAAGCTGCTGTTCTCTATGGGTATAACTTATAAGGCATATTTAAAATTTATTCTAATGCAGTGTTTCTTTAAAATATTCCCTGAAAATTTAATCATCCCATTAAGTTTCCTCCACTTCCATGCTTCCTGAGGTGTATTGTGGATAAAACACCTTAAAATCATGTTCATTTTGGCAAAGCATGTTTGGGACCAAGTCACTGTGCAGGTTTACATGCTGATACTCTGATCAGGTAAGTTGCATTTGTATCTGGATGTGTGCACAATAACAGAACAGATACTGGTGGGCAGTCAGACTTTGGCTTCTTGTTACTTTAGGCATAGAAGAATCCTTCTTAGAACATCTGTATCATACTTCTACCAAGGAAAGATTGTTCTCAGCAGTATGTTTTCTACTAAAGTATTCAAAGAGTCATAAATTATACAAGCAGAAAAAAACATTGTGTCATCCAATCTGTTCTTCTCATAGAGCAGGCTTTATGGCTCTCTGAATTAATTTCTATTTGAGCCAAAACACATCTGAAAAAAAAAAGAGTAAACCTTAATTTAAAATTTCCACTAATGGAAGGATCAGCACCAGCTTTCATAGCATTCTGGCAGTTAATTTCCTTCCCTTTGTGTTTAACTTCTTTAATGAATTCATCTAGTTTAAAATTCCAGACATTGAATGTTACTGAATGAAGAGCTGTTAGGTAGGAAATTTCTGTTCCTCGTGTTCGTGCTTAGTAAGTATGGAAGTCATCTCACCTAATTTTCAGGCATTCTTGGGGTTTTATATTACATCTGACATGGTCAAGCCTGGTTTTCCTGATAGGCAGCAGAGAGAAATGTTCACTTTCAGGGTACAGTTCAGATGAGCTCCTTTGGACATATTTATTAGGAGGTATTGAAACACACCTTGGAAGTACCTGAGTGATTGTGTTGTCTAATAAGGAATATTGGATTAAGAGGCTCCATGTAAATACGTTTTTCAAGTAGGTGCTTATGTAACTTTCTCATGCTTAAACTACACTGATCTTTAAGGCAAATTTTGCGGTCATTAGTGGTAGATGCCTTTCCCAAATGACCTCTAGTTCTCAAGCTGCAGGCTCCAGGACAGGGCTTAGTACCCAGCAGTGGCTGTCAGAAAGACTGGCAGTGGAGCAGTAGAGCTTTCCTGCTTTTGCTTTTGTTTATCCTGCTTGAAAAGGCTCTCCATAGCTCTTCAGGTCACAAGAATAATGGCCTGTTTTCAACACATTAGTCATCCTGGTCTCAGGCCTTTTTCATAACCAGTGTCTCCCACAAACAGAAAGCCTCATTCTGTCCATGGGGCATGCATCCTTTGTCTGTGGCTATGCTATTCTCCATAGGTTAGAATTAATAGCACATTTATTCTTTGCTTGCATTTAGTTTTTTAAATGTTGTTCAAAATAGGGTATTTTCCTGCTTTCTTCCTGTCTACCACTGCTAATTTGTCTTTGGTCTGTAAACTTTGCAGAAATATTTTCATATGTATGACACTGACACTGAGGATAAATAGTACAGGACCAAGAACTGGTCTCTGTACCTCCACGAGAAGTACATTCATTAGCGTAGGATTTTGTGTTAACTCATGTTGAGAAGTATCTGTTAGCACTTCATCTGCTTTTGTTGATTCTTTTGGTTCTCACTTTACAATTTGTTAAGATACCATTTCAGTTGCCATACAGAAATACAAGACTATACCTTTAAACTTGTTAATCAAACTTCTAATCTCTTTAAAATCTATATTTAGTTTAGTGACATCTGTTTTTTATAAACCTATGCTTATGTCATGTTATTATGCTTTGATTCTTTATTAATCAAATACAGCCATACCTGGATGAGTATCAGGCCAACTGTGTTGCAGTCAGATTATCCTTGCTGACACTTTAAGAAAACTTGATACAATATTAGTTTTGCCCCAGCCCTCAGGAATACTGAATTCTGCTTTCAATATCCCTTAAAAGGAATCTTTTTATTATTTTCAGATGTAATTAGGCTTTTCCATTTTTCTAAGGAATTACTCTGTTTTCTCAGTGGTTAAGCTGTTTACTTGGAAAATCCAATGTTAACCTTAGGATTCTTCCTTTGTTTTCACAACTAACTGCTGTAGAGTTCATCTCTATAGGTGCCTGCTCCCCTCCAATTTTAGTAAGTATTTCTGGCAGTCTTTTATTCCAAAATATTTAGACATTTCAGTATATGGAAGGAGTTTTCTGTCATGGCCCACTGACCACAACGAGAAGAATGTTCTGTCCGTGTTCTGTTTTGTATTTGCAACTGTCTGGTCATGCAGAAGGTCCCTTGGACAGCAGCTAAATTCTGTGCGCTTCACTCATCTGATGGAGTGACAGTTTTTCAGGAGGCAGCCAAGCTTTCAAAACCTTCACTGAGTTCGTGTGAATAGTGAAAGGCATTATCTTGTCCTGGGTGATTTTACACTTCAGAGTCACCGTGAGAAGTGTTTATGTCCTGGAGTCTGAGTCTTGCACAGCAGCAAACATTTACATTTGCATTTAAATGTTGTGGCTAAGGGAAGAGTGAACTCTGCTTTCAAATACAGAACCTTTAAAAAAAGTGTTATCAGACACCACAGCCTCATAAAGATGTGTGGCTATTGAAAGATAACCCATGGTGTGTTGAGCTTTCTGTAAGCAAAGAGACAAAAATCGTGTTTAGTACAGAAGATATAGTGTTGAGAGTGCACTGCTGCAGCCACTATTAAGTAATGACAATAATGATTCAATGAGACAGAGTAGGAGATAGTTAATGACAATTATTAATCCTGATTCTGGCTGCAAAAATTCTTCTCTCATTTCTTTGTGTAGGTGTTACTTTCTATGCTGCACTGCAGAGAGAAAGATGAATGAATGTCCAACTTATGTTAGTCTTTCTGTAGAGAAATCTCTCCTGTGGTTTCATCACAGAAAGCTTTGCAAATTTTGTGAAGTCTTCTTGTCTGTGAAGGTTTAGCTTGCCAGTTCATAGTGCCAGCTTGTGGCTTGCTTTACTCCTGGTATTGTGCCATTTTCCATCTACATGAGCAAGGGTATGAATCCTAGCCAGTAGCAGCTGAAATGCACCATGATGCAGGATGCTCTTAAAAATTTATAGATTTAAGAGTGGGAGTCATCTCTTCTAACCCTGGGTGTATATCTTTGTTGTCATTTCTCCTTCAGTAATCACTGACAAGTGATAGGCACCTCTAGAAAGTGATTTATTCTGTCTTCAGCTAAGAATCTCAGAAGGATATGATGAATCACCTAGAAATGTCTGTCTCTCTTCATTTACTCTACTTGGAGCCTAAACAGATAGATTAAATCCAGTATTTGGCCTGCTAGTAGCTAAGTTTGGAACTTTCCCCAAAAGGCAGCCATAGACTAGATGAGGTCAAGGAAGCAACTGCAGTTTTGAGAGATTTTTATTCAATGTGGTGTTACACTTTGAAACATAACCAAACAATGACATCATTTCTATTATGGCATGAAAGAAGCAGCTCTCTTTCAGGAATGAACTCTTGAACATTTAGCAGTGTCAGGTCAGTAGGACTGTTCAGATCACGCAGTTTCAGAGAGAAATGAGCCACAATCTGTTTCTTTTGGCGCATCAGTAACAAAATACTGCTTATGTTTGCACAAGTGCATCACAGCGCACTCAGGTTTTCACTGATGTGTGTACATTGCACAGAAGTCATGTCATCCATAAGTGATATGCCATTCTCATTCCAGTGAAACACGTGAGTTTTGAACAGCATAAACTAACATCTGTTAGTGGTTTGAAAGAGCAAATGTGGACAAGCAAACAATGAACGATTCCAGTTCTAACATCTGAGGTAGCTATTGAAATTGCTATAGGACTCAGATGTGAATATTTAATGTTTTTCTATAGTAAAAATCCAATTTAATTGTATATTTTAAATTCCATTTCATCCAAACTCTTGACAGTTTTACTGTAAAATATTTAAAGAGAAAAAGGAAATTCTACTGTCTCTAGAAAAGTGTATAGTGAAGGAAGATGCAGGTCACATCCTCCCTGTTTGCTGGTGCCTCTTTTGGAAGTAAATATTCCTTCTCTTTTGGACTCTTGTAGACTTGTGCTTCCTTGGCAGTCTTCCAGATTGCCTAAAAATAATTCTTCTGCTAACACACATCAACCACCACAAAACAAGTATCTTCATCTCCCTGTCTCTGAAAAGGAAAGCAAGGCCAACAAAAGTCTGTCTAAAATCTTACAGGAAGCTATTTTCTGATCCAACAAAACCAAAGTGAAGACTCACTTTTTTCCATTAGTACATAAAGAAGTGTAAAAGAAGAGTCTGAGCATCTATTTAAAATACAGTGCTTTTCAAGCTCTAGTTGAGTCCAATGAAACTCTAACATCATTTCAGAAATAAACTTTGTGGGTTTTTTTTTTTTAATGGGTTAATCTGCTCATTGGAAAATTATGATTTGGATATATATTTTCACCCTTACTTTGAGGTTTTACTTTTGGAATATCTGGAAAGATAACAACATTTTGAAGATAAGCTATCAATGTTTTGCATGTATAGTCTTAATCTCAAATCAGCCTTCGAAGTGGCTGCATGTCATTATCATATAAAACACAGAAACTGAGTAGTGTTTCAATTTGATTTGGATCCCATCAGAAGCAACACAGATACTTCTTTTAGTAAGAAGGCATTCCTGAATGGAGCACTCAAAATGGCAGTTGAAAATAGTTTTGAGCCTGTCTGTAAGAGTTTCTACCACATAATTTAGTTTTTTCAGACTTTAATCTCATAATAAACAAAACCATTTCTACAATAGGCACAGCTAAAAATCTTTGTATTATATGTCTAGATCTCCACTTCTTTTCAGCATGGTGGTATATGGGAGCAAGTGAAAAATTATCTGCAGGAAAAGGATGATAAAAACAAATAGTAAGCAAAGAGAATGGACAGGATGGAGAATCATGTTCCTGCCTTGTTCAGATGTCTTTCAAGGATCTGAAATAAGAACCCAGGGAACATTGTTGAGCTGCTCAACCTCTGACCTGCCACTTAGGAGAAAGAGAGGAAAATCTACATGTTAGAAGACCATAGCTACTAGGAGCTTTGCCGAGTGAGTGAAAATGACTTCAGAAAATGGATGGACGTGTATGACAGGATTTCCTGTTTGTGGATTTGTTGTGGCAGTCATCATTCTTGAATCCCCTACAGAGGGAGAGACAGTCTCTTTGGAAGAGGAGAAAATGCTGCTTTCCTCTACAGGTTCTCTAATCAATTACTCCTCTCCTGCATAGAATTACAGTCCATGTCTGAGGATGTAACACTTAACACCTGTCTGCCAGCAACAGGAGTGTGAAGACTGGAAGGTTACTGGTGGCTAATAAAGCTAAACAAACAGTTTCAACTGTCCCAAGGTTCCAGGCTGAACAAGATTCTTAGCTTCAGAGGTAACAGGCACTTCATCACATCCATGTCATATAAAACCTGTCTGTTTGTGTAGGAACTGTTCTAATGTTTCCCTGAGATTGGGCAAAGATATCTGTATTGAACTGCTCATTTCCTAGTGAGGTTCATCTTAGAAGATGTCTGC
Source organism: Pogoniulus pusillus (assembly GCF_015220805.1). NCBI lineage: Eukaryota > Metazoa > Chordata > Aves > Piciformes > Lybiidae > Pogoniulus > Pogoniulus pusillus. Next base: position 24,809,810 of record NC_087266.1, read on the forward strand.
TTCATAAACATCTCTGAGTGGAGTGAGCATCTGAGCACTTTGTGGACATGCAAAGAGGAACATCCCCCATGAGTGGCATTTTGGCATCCATCCGGCCTACTAAGTGGCCATATTCTCACTTTCATGGGTGCTGCATTTGTTTCTATCCTGCAGAGGACTGAATCTGATAGTAAAAAACGACCACATCTGGAACTCATTTTTAGGCTTTCGCCTACAAATCATTGCCCACCCCTGGATTCAAGAGAGGCTAGAATGGGTTTACTACAAGGATTTAGCCTTATGTCCTGAAATGTTCAGTCACACTGAAGGTATCATATGGTCTGGTTTAGGCCTGCTGTTTTATAACATTCCTGAAGAAACTGGAAATAAATTGAGGAGTGGCCTGTTTGTGCACATGCAGTCACACACCTGAGATTTAAGCCTCCTTTTTCTTGGCTGTAGAGGGTAAGGCTTATACTTTATTGGCAACTCTGCCACTTCTTGGCAGATGCAATAATTAATTTGCCTTCTCTTTTCTGGTTTTGCTGGGTTTTGTGTTCACATTGAATTTGCTCTCTTACTGTCATAAAAGGGAGAGGAAGTTTGGAGAAGGATTGCCCGGACAAGTCTGCAAGAGTTCTTTGTAGTTCAAAAGCTCTTCTGAAGAGAGTGAAATAAATATATCTAAACCTGGCAGTAGCATTTTTTCACTATGTCTTCAAATAGAAATTATGTAATATTTTGGTCTTAGTTAAATCTGTGAGCAAGTCACAGAATGCCTTTATCACTGCAGGTATCTTATAGATTCATAGAATGGTTTGGGTTGGAAGGGGCCTTACAGATTATGCAGTTCCAACCACCCTGCCATGGGAAGGGACACCCTCCATTAGACCAGATTGCTCAAAGTCTCATCCAAACTGGCCTTGTACACATTCAGGGAGAAGGCATCCATGACCTCCCTTGGCAATCTGTTCCTGTCTCTCACCACCCTTATTGTAAAGAATTTCTAATAGCTAGTTTAAATCTACCCTCCTCAAGCTTCAGTGCATTCCCTCTTGTCCTATCACAATAAGCCTTCATAAGAAGTCCCTTCCTAGCTTTCTTGCAGGCCTCCTTCACATACTGGAAGGCTTCTCTAAGGTGTCCCCAGAGGCTGTCCCCATAGGGGAGGTACTCCAGCCCTCTGATGGTCTTTGTAGCCCTCCTCTGGACCTGCTTCAGCAGTTCAATATTCTTCTTCTGCTGGAGGCACCAGAATGGGATGCAGTACTCCTGGTGGGATCTAATGAGAGCAGAATAGAGGGGGAGAATCACTTCCCTCCTAGTGGTCACATTTCACAAGATGCAGTTGGACTTAGGGGATGCAAGCGCACATTGCCAGTTCATGTTGAGTGTTGTGACACTGCCAGTATCACTGGCCATGATGGGGATGGATTGAGGATCCCTTCCCCCAGCAACCCTAGATTAAAGCCCATCTCACTAGATTGGAAAGTCTGTGGCCAAAGATGTTCACCCCCAGAATCATTCTTCATGGCTTAGATAGGCACCTCTCTGTCCTCCCCCGCCTCAACCATTTATTGATTTTTCATGTTCCATCATCCCTTTCAAACCACTTTCCCTTAACTAAGGGGACTGATGAAAAGGCTCCTTCCTTTCTCTTCCCCATATTGTTCTACAGAAATTACTTTCTCAAAGGACATCTCCTTAAAGAAACACAGGAATCTGAAATCTGTGCATTGACCTATTCTCCCTTATGGTTTCAGCATAACCACATAGTTTGGGAATTTCTGTTTGGAAGAGCTTTGGTCATCTCTCACCACCTTTTTGGAAATCTTTTATGCTTTTACCCATGGACCTCACAGCCCCTTTTATTGTATCTTCTAGACTAGATTCTGTATTTAGATTATAGGCTTTTGAAAGGCAGGATGAATCGAGATCGGTTTATGGCACGTTCTTGCCTCCAGACAGCAGCACAGAACGATCTAGTGTGTTCTCCTAGCAGTTGCTTGAACATTTTTAGGCAGAGACTTCAGAGTGGAATTTTAAAATACAAGTCCACTGAGATTTGTAGTAGGTGTAACTTTGGACACAACTTTGTTCTAGTAAGTAAGAGGGGAAAAGTATTTGGGCTTTTTGCCACGTGGACTCTTTTGTACGTTCTTATCTTTTGTGTACATGCTTGTATCTACTGTTTGTGTGTACATACTGCTGTCAGTGAGTGAGTTTCTCACTGCAAAGACTTCCCTCATTTGCAGATGAGCCTTCACAGGGAACTGATTTCATGCAATATGGATATTTGCCTGCATGTTACAATTTCTGCTTATTTTACATTTTTAATTAAAATAGCAGAGGCTTTGCAGCAGTAAATTCAGCTAAGTGTAGTATCAAAGCTCCACAGCTGATACTCTGCCTGGGATGTACTTATGCAAACGGTAATTACAGACCTCTCCACCCCTAGGAGAATGCATGCCAGCCTCACTGCAGTTGGAAGTGTAAATGGTTTCCAGCACTAGAGGAAGAAAGCTGTGTTTGCACTGCTACTGCTTATGGCAGATTCATACAGCAGTTCTTATAGAGACCTGGAAACTGCTGTAGGCTACACCATCAGGTTTTCTTCCATACATTTTAATAATTAAATTATATTTAAATAAGCATGCACTTGAGAGGAGGGGAGGAGTATTTTAAAGAGAGTGACTTTGTGCTCCCTGTTTTAGAAACTCCTGTAATAAAAATCTGAAAATAAGGAGTAAACCAAACATGCAAAACAGTATTCATGCTGGATGAAATTGATTCCCTGTGAAGAATAAGCCTGGCACTAGTACTACCATAGCTTAGACTTCTACTTTCAAATAGTCTGGATGTGGGATGTAGATGTGCACTCAGTGCTTCCTAGTCCTAAGAGAGGATTAGAAACACAACAAGGTCACACATCAGTAGCATCCATTTGCCATCATAAAGTCTTATACTTCAAATAAATACATTGCCTATCACATCTATTGCAAATTATTAATACTATGTTGTATAGGTTAACTGTATGCCTTTATAATGTGGTGAAAGATGCAAATCGGTTACTAAAATAATGTTTACATTAAAACAGTGCTAGTACATCTTACTAATATGCTGAAATAACATTTTCCTTGTGAATTTTAGTTTCTTTCACTGAGATAAAAATGAATCCACTGAGCTTTTAGTTTGTTTCTTTCACCAGAAATTGCCTTTGAATTTCATTCTCTTTCCCTATCAAGCTAAAACTGATTGGGAATGTCCACCTCTGCCCCTGTACTCTGCACTGGTTAGACCACACCTTGACTACTGTGTTCATTTCTGGGCCCCCCAGTTTAGGAGGGACATTGAGATGCTTGAGCGTGTCCAGAGAAGGGCGACGAGGCTGGTGAGAGGCCTTGAGCACAGCCCTACGAGGAGAGGCTGAGGGAGCTGGGATTGTTTAGCCTGGAGAAGAGGAGGCTCAGGGGTGACCTTATTGCTGTCTACAACTAGCTGAGGGGTGGTTGTGGCCAGGAGGAGGTTGCTCTCTTCTCTCAGGTGGCCAGCACCAGAACAAGAGGACACAGCCTCAGGCTGCGCCAGGGGAAATTTAGGCTGGAGGTGAGGAGAAAGTTCTTCCCTGGGAGAGTCATTGGACACTGGAATGGGCTGCCCGGGGAGGTGGTGGAGTCGCCGTCCCTGGAGCTGTTCAAGGCAGGATTGGATGTGGCACTTGGTGCCATGGTCTAGCCTTGAGCTCTGTGGTAAAGGGTTGGACTTGATGATCTGTGAGGTCTCTTCCCACCCTGATGATACTGTGATACTGTGTGAAAAAGCCACTTTTAGGTAACCTTGGCGCATGTACCATATCCTGATAAACTCAGTTCTTCTCACTTTATTTAATAATGTGTTTTGGGCCTGGAACACAAACCCTATGAGGAGAGGCTGAGGGAGCTGAGGTTGTTTAGCCTGGAGAAGAGGAGGCTCAGGGGGGACCTTATTACTGTCTACAACTACCTGAAGGGACATTGTAGCCAGGTGGGGGGGTGGCCTCTTCTCCCAGGCAACCAGCAACAAAAGCAGGGGACACAGTCTCAAGTTGTGCCAGGGGAAGTATAGGCTGGATGTTAGGAGGAAGTTCTTCACAGAGAGAGTGATTGGCATTGGAATGGGCTGCCCAGGGAGGTGGTGGAGTCACTGTCCCTGGAAGTGTTCAAGAAAAGCCTGGATGAGACACTTAGTGCCGTGGTGTAGTTGACTGGATAGGGCTGGAGGATAGGTTGGACTGGATGATCTTGGAGGTCTCTTCCAACCTGGTTGATTCTATGATTCTATGATTCTATGATTTTAAAATTATAATTGTGGTTTCAAAACAAAGCAAGTTTTCTCAAGTTCTTTCAGCAGATGCACGGTTATCCTTAAAGATAGGTGGCTTCTCACTGATTCTGGGCATGTGGAAAGCAGAGATACTGCATTGGTTTTTTTTCGCAAGGAGTTCAACCTCTCTGTACTTTTGTCCTGGAGACCTTAGTTACAAAACAGAGCCCATCCTCTATTGTCTGCATGCTGTACATTTCTATGCTAATTGCTTTCAGCTCGGGTTGTATGATAGTGTCTGATATACGTGGTTTGTTTATGTCAAACTCCATTATCCTGTCTCATGTTCTTGGAGTGCCTGAAGTAGTTTCACTAATCTGTCAGCATAGTATGTACTTGTGGATAAATATAGACCTGCAGCCACTCTGTGAGTGGTCATCATCATATGCTGAAGCTAAAAATTACCCTATGGTTATGGGAAGGCCGAGCTGATCCGGAGGCTTGCTCTAGCTTCCACGTTATAGGTCTTCGGCACTTGCCTATTGAAAACCAAACAAGCCTTAAAAGACCTTGTGCCTCAATGCCAGTTACAAATTATTGGCAAGTATGAAGCAGGATTATGAAGCAGCTGGTTTATTTTTTGCTTATAGTTAGAAAAGGGTTTGAGCTTTTCTAACTGAAGGAGTGGAGCATTTCAGGTATTCACAAGCTCATGGATATTACAGTAGCATGTTGGAGAAAGTCCAGTGTGATCAGCTTTATAAAGGGGCTCGGTAGGTATGACAATTCTGCAAGTACATGTCTTGATTTGTGTTATTAGATTGTTCATTAGTGCTCAAGTGTCAGCTTGACACGGTTACCTATAAAAACCCACCAGCTCTGTTTCTCTTGCTTAAACATACTAACAATACAATAACGGTGTTTAGTTGAAGTTGTATAGTGTAGCACAGACTGGGCTTGTGCATTATGAGTGTTGTGTTGGTTTGCTTCACTGTAGTGCTTGAAGGAAAAAAAATACCTGTAGTTTAAATCTTAGCAGAGACTTGGTTATGATACTTTGATTTTGTACTCATCCCCATTATCAGCTTAATGTTTCTCTGTGTGTGTGTGTGCGCATGTATGTGTTAAAACTACTGTTCTATTTGGAAGCTTTCTCTGCTCAAGAAGAGATTTTAGTTCAGTATTCATTTCTGTGGCAGTAGTATGTGGTTGTGCTGACAATCATGTTGTGATCTTGCATTACTACTTCCATACTTACTCCTTGTTTGGAGTTGTAAAAAATTAAATAACATTGAGAAAACTTATGACCATAGCCTGAAATAAATGAAAATATTCTGTAGGAAAAGTGTGTAATTTGAAATGCAGCTTATTTCAGATAGAGTGGAAAAGTAGAGACATGTCTTAGAAACAAAAAAATGGGTTGTTTGGTAGAAGTGGCTCTCAGTCAAAATTTTTGCAGGTGTCTTACAGTTGATCAAGCACCATTAGTAATTTTTTACAGCTTTTCCTGGGAGAGGAGTTTTAAACATGTATACAACTTTCTGAAATGGACTCTGCTATTGCAGTGTCCTTGGGCATCAGGGTCACTGTGGTATCCTGCATGTGCATCACCATTCATTCTTCTTAAGAATCAAACTAAGCATCTCAGTGGTTCATTCTCTTGTAGAACTTGATTCTTTTGAAACTGGGTGGTAAAACCATTATCAGTGAAAGCGATATTCAGAGCTAAGTATAACCCCTTCCTTCCATGCTCCACCAGATATTTTCTGCATAATCCCACAAATTCTGCAAACTGTATGTGGTAATTTCTCAAGTAAATACTATGTCTTCTATTTGTTGGTGCAGGGTTCCACTGACAGAGATGGCAAAAACTGGACACATCCTTTTCATTACCATTTTTAGTGCCCATCTTATAATATGTCAGTATAAAAGGACCAATCATGAATCAATTTAATGCATCTGTTTCTTAAAATTTGAGTCCTTGTTTCCCAGTTTTGTCTCAGAGGCTTTTTTTTTTTGTAGGGCTCTCATTCTAGAAAAAAAGAATATACCTTGTTAAAGCTCATACACCATCCATATAGATTTCCGTGATAGTCTAGTCACTGAGCCAGATTTCTGCAATGAAAATACAAAGTCTATGCAAATGCTTGAGATAATGATACTGAAAAGATGCATTAAAAAAACAAACCTGTCTGTAATATTTCATGACCAATCAAACACTGCTTAACTTTTATACCCCTGGCAATATCACCTTCCACACTGAAAATGCTTAAATGGAGTTAGCAACTACAAAATGACCTTTTAAAAATCTGAACTATATCAGTGTCATAGAATCATAGAACCAAGCAGGTTGGAAGAGGCCTCCAAGATCATCCAGTCCAACCTAGCACCCAGCCCTGTCCAATCAACTAGAGCATGGCACTAAGTGCCTCACCATATGTCAGTCATGCCTGTAACTGCTGTGATTGCTGTAGCGGCGACACACATTAACCCCACAGAATATTCTTTTTCTTTCCTTTTGGGGAAGCACTGTGCAGTCCTGTATTTCAGAGAGCTAGAATGAAAAAAAAAAAGTGACAAATCTCACAAATAATTGCATTTCTCTGTTACAGTGTGCAAATAATTGATTTTTCAGTTAGATGTCTGGAAAAATAATTAGATCAGCCTGTGTCACAAGCCTAATGGCAGTGTTATTAAAAGGCTTCCTACTAACAACAGTAACTATGTAGATTTAAATTCCAGTCTCAAAATCCTGGCTGAATGCCATGATGATTGCAGACAAGAGTGGCAGCTTCCCAGTGGTGTGACTAGGCTTTCTTAAACCTAATTTCATAAGGATGTGAGGTGTGCATTATCTCACACGCTACCTCCTTCCTTCCATCTCTGCTTTGTGCTATCTTTGTAGTAAATTTTGAGTTTGGTACCCAGTTTAACCCAAATTTTCTCAAGAAGCAGAAGGCAAATTTTTATTTAATTAGATTCCTATGGATTCCTCCTTCCTTGAGATGATTGTGGTGGCCAGAGAGAAGCAGGCGGCCCAGACTGCGTGTGTTTTCCTTGGCAGAGGCTGGCCAGTGGGCAGACTGCCTGCCCAGCCCTGGGCACAGAGCTGAAGGGAGCTTGGGAAGCTGATGATGAGGACAGCAGGGAGGACAGGGCTTTTACTGCACAAAGGACACAAATCCTCAAGACAATTGGTTTCACTGCTTGTAAAAATACCTTTCCTCTAGCTGAGCACTTGGCAATCAAACCCATTTCATAGATTGATGTGATCCAGTCAAAACCAAGCATTTGTCAAATATATTAGTGATTGTGAAAATATTGACTGACTCTTCCTCAAAGCTGTTTGTGGAGAAATTTCCCTTACCTACTGTATTCGATCGTCCATATAAACCTCTATAAGTCTGTCAGATCCTTTTCACTCCACTGTCTTCATGCTTAAACTTTAGGAGAGCCTAGGTGTTGACAGGAGAGTAGTGGTGCTTACACGCCTCTCTGGTGGTTCTTTTGTCGTTGCTTTGAAGTAGGCTGGCATTCAGAACAACAGTGTATTTTTAGAAACACAGAAACACTCTAAAAACTGAATGTAGAACCGTTCTTTATATTTTGTTTTATCCAAAGAGTCAACAAGACTCCAATATTATGCTTTTGGCCTCAAAAATCAAGTGAAACTTTTCAGAAAACATGTATCTGAGTGAAAGAAGTGGAGCTGCTGTGCTAAAAGTGATGAAATGCTTTGTCAATCAAGGGAGTTATTTTTCAATGCATGAATTTGGAGTCTGATTCTGCCACATCTTGAACACTCTTGATAATGTAGTCTATGTGTTTTTGGTTTTTTTCATCAATGAAGAGCTGAAGAGTTTAGGAAATATCTAAAATCTCACTTATCCTTAAAGCAATGTCATGTAATTAGTAGCTGGCAATTACTTTCACGAGTAGCTGCAATTCTGTTCCTCAAGAGGAAAGGCTAAAGGCATTAGATGTGCCGCATCCATTATTGTAGTTCATTCTTGCTTGCTTTCTTTGCAACTTGGATGCAATATACAGTGTAAGGCTCTGGAATGCAATGCTATGGAGAAATGCTGTGATGGTGTTATTCACAGCATCTTCCACAGTATGTATTGCCTTAAAGCTCCTCTGTCCCAGTCTCCAGCAGTGCTTATGGGTGTTACAACACTTGGATTGCATTCAAAATGGCCAATGGCTGGTCTTCCCAGTGTTGCTTAGTTTGATGCTTCTGAAGTCTCTGACAAAGCCAACAGAAGGTGCTACCAATACCTGCATGAAGACATGACTTTGTTTTGCCGAAATGAGCTAAGTTTGAGAATTTGGGGTTGGAGATACTGTGTATAGAATATCATATTCTAATTAGTGAGGTTTTGTTTCATAGTTCTTCAATTTATTTTTCCTTCAGTTTCCTTCAAAACCAATAAGCAGAGATAGGCCTAATATGTGATACCTTGATACTGGTTATGGAGAATTCACAGAATCACAGAGGTCTCTGGAGAATGATTAGTCTAACCTCTGCTCTCCAACTAGAGAAAGCTTCTCAGGGCCTTCTCCTGAATTTTGAGTATCTTCAAGAATGGAATTTCTGCTATACCTGTGAGCAACGTGTACCAGTGTTTGATGACCCACTCCCAGTGGACCATCTTCATAGTCCTCCTTGGCCACAATACTCCACGTGTGACCTTGCAAGTGCTGAGTGGGACTATAGGGTTTGATACTTTCAGAAAAAAACTAATACATCATAAATGTTTTCTGACCATGAAAAATACTTCATACCTGACTCTTCATATAAGATTTATATGGTGGGATGTCATTATTTTTAAAGGAGTCATTCTTACTTAACCTCAGTATAAACGAGGGGCAAGTCAGATCCCTTAGTGCTCACCTTAGTCAAAACAGCAGAGTCCTGACTTTTGCATGGATAGGTCAATTTAGAAAGAATAAATTTCTTACTTGATAACTGAGTTACAGATCTGGCCTGCAAGACAGAGATTTACTCAGACATTTAGGTGTTAGCAGGTCTTACCTTGTTGGAAAAAAAAAAAAAGGATTGAGTGCCCATTGCATAGTAAACACTACTCAGTTTTAATACACAAGAGTTCATCTTTGATTTCTTCTTCCAGTCTAGATGATGGATATTTTACCTGTAACTGCACCGTGGAACTCGTATTTGTGTGTTGTGTGTTTCATTCATTGTGAACCTGGTGTCTATTTTTTTTTGTGACAGTGAGGTGGGCCATTGGGATGCTGTGGAAAAGCTTGGGCATGTTGAATTACTCAAAAATAAATGTGTCTTATCTACATTTCAGCTTCTCCAGTTGGTAACGGATATATCAAGCCACCTGTTCCACCTGTTTCTGGTACACAGAGAGAAAAAGGACCTCCAGCCATGTTGCCTATCAACGTTGACCCAGACAGTAAACCAGGCGAATATGTCCTGAAGAGCTTGTTTGTTAACTTTACTACTCAGGCTGAACGCAAGATTCGTATCATCATGGCAGAACCTCTTGTGAGTAAAAGGAAACTCTAAGCACATGTGTACTTGGCTTCAAATATATTTTAAAATCAGACTTGTTTGCCATGCAATGAAAAATGTTTTGCTTGTAATCTGTGTTGAAGTTTGATAGTGTTTCCCAAACTGGAAGATAATGCTGCTGTGGCAATTCAAACATTGTGGGAGAGGACAGAGGTATGCAAGATATGCCAAAGGGGTGACATGAAAAAGGAATGAATGTTTTATTTCTGTTTGGAGTGTGGGCATGTGTTAATGTCATTGAGAGGCAGAAGGGGTGTCAGCCAGCATAGATTTCACAGCTGGCAGAGTGGTCATGTGAGTCAAAATAGATTAGGAAACACTGAAATACGACAAAAATAGTGGCTTTGAACATTACCACTTTTTGACTAAAACACAAAAATGTTTAGTGTTGCTGGCTCTTAGTTTACTTCTGACAGTAGTAGATTTTAAAATCTAATGAATTGCTATAGCACCTGTTTTCCAGATAGGAGAAAGCATGCAGCATTTGAAAAAGGAGTTTACGTAACTGACCTTCTGGGAGTCTGCTTTGTTAACATAGGAGTACATTTGATATACATTCCTGTTGTTTTGATTATGGAATAATAGTCCAGTAACTTGTACTTTGGTTCTGACAAGGTAACAATTTTAAAAGAAAATTAACTAGGAACCTTTATTTCTGATCTGTAAGGGAATTTTTCTGAAGTCTTATAACATTTTTGTTGTAAAGCAAAATATTAAATACTTAGTTCAGCTCATTGTCAGCTCTGGTTGTTCTATACAGGAATATAAGATTGTCTTGATTCCCATGGCATCTTTCTAGCTTTATGTCTTGCATTAGAATCAGAAGTATTTAATGCTTGGATTACCTCTGAAACATTAGGTAAAAAACAAAATGACAGAAAATATCTTACATAATTTGGAAACGACACAGCAAAAAATAACAGGGAGGAATACTTTGGCAAAGATCCAGTTTGTTCTTATTTCCTGAGTTCCCTTCGAATTGCAAAATGCACACTAAACTGACAGTCATTGTGTGGGTCCTTTAAAAAAAATGAAAAGCCAGCAACTGTTTATTACCATCCAGTCTTTATGTCACATACAGTGAACATCTTTAGAATTCTAAGATAAAATATGTTGTAAAATTCCTTGACAAGATAGATCAGGGAAACAATAAAAACACCAATGCTGAGAAAATAATTTCTTTATGAAACACTAACCTCTGCACTTTAGTGTAGTATTTCAGGCATACATATGAACCAGTGACCCTGATTTAGTCCCATTTCACCTTGTGTTGAGATGATTTTGGTGTTGTGCTGATACATTATTTGTTTGTGAGACTATGAATATCTAAATCTTCTTATTCCAGAGGTGGTTAACTGAAGTTGTATTTGGTAAATTCAGTGTAGAATGTAAAAATATGACAGAAGACTGGAATGGCACCTTCTTGTCAGTATTTTCAGAACATGCAGGGGTCCAACCATGAGACAATAACATTAATTCAATGACATATTCATGTCTTATTAATACTGATAGGACTTAATGAATGATGGCATGCAGCTATTTGAGGGTAACTGTGACAAATACGTAAGCAGGATTTTGTAGACATTGTCAAAATGATCTTGAAATAATTAGGTTGTAATGAAAGAAGTGCCAAGGAATATGCTAGAAATTATTCTACAATAATGGCTAAGTATTTAAGTCCACCCTTTTTGTGGGATATCTGTTGGATGTTTAGCAGCTACTCTACTGACTAGAATTGTAACTAAGGAGTCCCAGGGATTTGCAAGACAAAGATTATAAATTGATGGTGCAGAGCCACCCTTTGGCCTTTTTCCCAATAGGTAGTCAAATGGTGAGCTCTTTGAAGATTCAGTTCTAATTAAACTCAAAGATACTTCAAAGAAAATCAAACTTGCAAAGTGCCCTAACATTGAGATGTTTCTAGTCTGAATTGTCAAAGCCGTTGCAAGATACGACAGTTTAATCCTATGAGTGATGAATGCTTTAGATATCTTTTAGAAAAGCTAACATGGTGTTTATAATATAATTGCCTTTTCCTCTCTTTTACCACAAAGCCTAGCTTACATGCAAGATCTAAAATTACAACGAGATTAACGTTTTAGTGATGCATTTTTTATCTAGCTATTTCTTTTCTTAGATTTCTGCCTGCTTAACCTTTCTAATTATCATTCCTGTGGTTTAATGATGTTTTTTCTCTCGGTTTGAGTTCCATATGCCTGTTTGATATATCCATCTCCTTCTTTTGTGATATACACAGACCCAAACTATAAATTGACAGGTTTGTGTCCCACCGTGAGTTGTAAATGCTAACAAGGCACAGCAGAATTTGGCTGTTTTCTAGGTCAGCAGTGAAGGGCACAGCACCCATTCCTTCCTGCAGCCACAGGAAATCTCAGCTGGGTGGCAGAGAGAGCAGAGGGCAATGTCACCTACTCATCCTGCTGCTTTATCTGTTGAGCGAGTGTGATTTGACATGTTGGTTAGTGGATCTGGCAGCGATCGTCATAAAAAACACACTCTCCAGTTAATGTGCTTTCTAGGCATGAATCTAACATCAGCTGTCCACTGCTGTGTCTTTAACAAGTTGAAATAGATTTTTTTTGTTTCCAGATGTGATTTTTTTTTTTTTTAAGTCTTGTCTGGAGAATGTTTCATTTGGCATTTCAAGTCATGTTTTTTCACCCTTTTCAGGTCTCTAAATTTTACAAACATTTCAGCAATTAAATACTAAGTTCACAATTATGTGAGTAATTTTTAATCATGACACTGTTATACCACATTGTCAAGTTACATTAATCCAAATTAAAGGTATTTGATGGCAGGATTAATTAGAAGGGATTTTCCAGTCTATGAAATTAAATTCATGTAAATGAAATGTAAATAATACCTTCTTGATAACCTTTAATAATTTCCTGCTTCTTTTCTGTAAATATTTGCTCTCCCTTATTAATGAATAATAAGATTTTGTCCTGCAGAGCTTTTTCCACAGCTGACTACATTTGTGTTTAATTTTTAGCCATTTATGTTGTAAATCTGCTCTGCATTGCTTCACTTACAAACACAACTTCATATTTTATTGCTGATTTACTTCAAGCAGCCATGACCTTAAAATGAAGCTAGAATGAGGAAGCCAGAGAAATTTTTGATAATTCAAATGATAACTTAATACTGAAAGGGAAAAAAGCATAGAAAGTTGTTTCCTTTTTAGGACTGCTGATAGTCTCTCGGGATAATAATTCAGGCTGTGCATACTCATCAGACTAATCTTTAGATGCAGCTATCAGCAGTACTTACACACAGCTGTAGACACTGGTAAAACATAGTGATCTACAGGCATTGACAGTGGTTAATAGTTAATTTAGCTGTTGGTAAACTTCTATTATGCCTTTTCCCTGCAAGCATCTTTTATTTTTTTTACTGAGCTTGTCTAAATTCAGAATCTCTCTGAATACTGAATTCAGGAACAGAATTTACTCACTATAGGATTAGGACTGCAGGTTGGATGAGGCCTTGAGCAACCTGTTCTAGTGGGAGGTGTCCCTGCCTATGGCAGGGGATTGGATCTGGATGATCCTTGAGGTCCCTTCCAAACTAAACCATTCTGTGATATTAATTTATTTTGCCTAAAATTTTCTCTATTTATTAGGTTTATTGTTTCTCTGTGGTGAAAGTGGTTGACACTAGTGTATTTATTACTTCAATTTCATTGGAAGCTCACATTAAAATACATTAAAATACATTAAAATACAGTCCTGTATTAAAACAGGTCTGGTGATAGCAACCAAGCAGGTGATTAGGAAGATTCTGAAAGGTCAAGAATAATGCAAGTGTGTTTTTGCAAAGACTGACCAGCCAGCCTGTATAGTGGCACTGCTGACCAATTAGCTTTAATCTAGGCTTCCCTTTCTCTGGGCAAGAAGAGAAATATACTAAGGACACACTTGAAAGAAAAGAAAGTAGGCGGTTTCTGAGGCCTGGGTGGTGATGACTAGCAAGATTTATGTAGGCTGTAACAACATCAAGTAGAATTTTCTGTTCTACATGAACTAAAATTGCAGCATCATCACACGAGGAATGACTCCTTTATTGTCATCTCTAATGAGACATTAGCATTAGCCATTTCTCACGTCTGAAGTCCTCGTTAATAGTTTGGCATGCACAGGGAGTTCTGAACCCTGTTTATTCACAGTTTACAGGTAATTTCGTGGAAAAGAGGAATGGCAAACTGCCTTGCTCTGTTCAAACTGTCCACTCAATATATGTATGCACAGGTAAATTGAAAAGAAGACAACTTTATTTGAATAAAGTTATGAAGTATATATTGAAAGTGCTGTTCTTTTTCCCCAAAGAAAGAAGTATCCTTCCTGGGACCTTTCTCTATAATGATACAAATATGCCAGATTCCTGTTGTTATTTGTCCCTATACACCCTCTGTGTCACTCAAGGGATTATGTCACTCATCCCTACGAGGAGAGGCTAAGGGAGCTGGGATTGTTTAGCCTGGAGAGGAGGAGGCTCAGGGGAGACCTTATTGCTGTCTACAACTACCTGAGGGGAGGTTGTGGCCAGGAGGAGGTTGCTCTCTTCTCTCAGGTGGCCAGCACCAGAACGAGAGGACACAGCCTCAAGCTACGCCAGGGGAAACTTAGGTTTGAGGTGAGGAGAAAGTTCTTCACTGAGAGAGTCATTGGACACTGGAATGGGCTGCCCGGGGAGGTGGTGGAGTCGCCGTCCCTGGAGCTGTTCAAGGCAGGATTGGACATGGCACTTGGTGCCATGGTCTGGCCTTGAGCTCTGTGGTAAAGGGTTGGACTTGATGATCTATGAGGTCCCTTCCAACCTTGGTGATGCTGTGTGTGATACTGTGATCATTAATAAAATTATTTTATTCCAGTGGTGTTTATGGTCATCAAAATTCAATAAAGCATGTGGTCAGTTTATTCCAACTCTAAGGGGCTTAGAGTTCATATCATAACTGTGTATCTAATTTATCATAGCTTTTTATTTCTACTGTATTTTTCACATAGTATTTATATAAATAAATATTACTGGATTAGTCCTTTTAGATCTGATTATTACAAATAATCTGTAGGACACTGAGAATAGTTATCTCTCTTCTCAATAATTTCTCTGAAGTACTTAAGATGTTTCTTTGTAAAGTTCTGCCTCACTTTATTATATAGTTCTGAGGACTGTCCTCTTACCTGTTCATAAGCAAGTGTAAGCATCTCCACACCATCTTAGTTTAGTGTAACCTTAATACACTACCCTTTTCTTGTGTGGAGCCCTACAGAGCTGTTACAGTGGATCCATTAAGTGACCTATTAAATGTCTGTTAGGCGTAGGACTATCTGTAGGGCAATCATTCTGCTCAGGAGAAGGCCAATCTAATGACTGAGTTGATTTCTATTTGGGTCATCCCTTTGCTTCTCTTTCTTTTTACTTGAACTTAATAGCAGCTAATTTCTGTATTTTAAGAAAACAGTTAAGCCTCAGTCATCACTCTTCCCTCCTTTACTAACCAGCTGTTCTTGGAACTTCACTGTCTCTTCAAGTGCAGCCCAGTCCACAAACCCTACCTCGGCCAGTGACAATGAAGCACTAGGCCAGATCAGCTTGTTCTTTCTCTCCCCAGAAGGTGAGCCAGCTAACCCTGGGAGAAATCATCCATGAAATAAGCAGGCTTTACTGTAAGAAGAATGAAGCTTCTGTATGGAACATGGAGAGCATCAAAGTTAGCAAATAGAACTTGAATGGCAAAAAGAGCCTTCCCTTCCCCTTCCACTGATCACCTCAGAAATAATATCCTCCTATGAGGATACATCTCAGTATGTATCTCAATCTGAGACCTGTAGAAGAAGCCGAGCACTTAATAGAGTGGTAGGGTGTAGGGGGGCTAATCTTGAACCTCAGGACAGTTATCTCAAGTGGAAATGTTTGTGTGATTGAAGCGGTGGCCATGGATGAGATACCTTCCGTATAGGTCAGGGGAACACATGGTAGAATTGAAACACTGAAATGGACAGAAAATGTATGAAAGACACAGTTGGAAAATGAGAGTCAAATGTAGGTTTTTAAAAGTGCAGGGGGATGAAGATGGGATGCAGCATGGTTCAGATTCCATATAAACATCCATATAAGACTGAGAGGGAAAGTGCCTGCCATTCTAGCAAGCGGGAAGGAAAAGGGCACATTTTAGCATAGCCATTGGCACAGGCATTTGCAGCTAGATGCAAGTCCATAAATGCAGTCATACATTTCAAAGCCAGGTAATGTCAGCAGGAGCTTTCTCAGTAATCCTAGGGTTTCCATAGCTGGGCATGTGGGCTGAGTGGTATTTCAGGCTTCAGATCTCATTCTAATGGCAGAACTCTGCAGAATGCTTACTGTCCCTGGGCCTCACCACTGCAGGGATAGAGTTGAAGGTTAGTCAGTGGTGGAGATGATGGTTCAAATCTCTAAGAAGATTTAACATTGGAAGGCAGATTCAACCCAAGGTCACCAAGGCTGTCACATTATATCATGTGTTGGAAAGGCTTGCAAATATAGCAGAGAACCTACCACAGGGCTGTAATCACATTTTTGTGTCATGTAAGGATATTGATTATTATCACTATCCAGAAAATGAAAGTCATCTCAGGCTAGTCTTACCACTGGTCTGTCATCCAGAGAGAAAGAAAATCAAATATGTACTTTGGTTGCATTCTTGCTAGTAGAGTGTTCTCAACAGCTTCTTCCTTTGTACACTTCATCAGGACTGCCATATGTTCTTAAATTTAAATTTCTGTGCTCTTACCTGAGCCTTAGTCTGGCTTTGTACACTCGACACATCAGACAGCTTGAATTATGCCATATTTGACCCTGCATATCTGGTGTCATGACCAATAGAAGAAAAATGTAAATGCTTCTAAATTTGGAAAACCATCAAATAAGGTCTTGTTTCCTTAGCTACGCTGTCAATGTCTTTTGTGCTTGTAGCAGAAGAGACATTAATACTGATAGTAGCTCTGTAACAGCAGCCTGGCATCCTCCTGAAATTCTGTCAGATCAGGGACAATAACCAGGAGAAAAAGTTTTCAGACCTAGCAGTGTCTGTTATGGTACAGTTATAACCTTTGAGATAAACACATAGCCAAGAAAGCTCAAAATGTAGGAAATGTAAACAAAACTGCTGCCAATCATCAGAGTTTCTTGAGTTCACTTTAATACTCTACCGTTCCTTATCTCTTGGTCCATTCCATGAAAACAGGTACCTGCTTGATGATGCTGGGAAAGCAGCAGTGGCCATGTGGCAGCAGACCAGTGCTGGGGTCTGTTGCTTTTTCCCCTCCCAGCTGTTTCAGGCGTAAAATAAATGTGGATCCTGTTTACAGAGCTGTCAGCTGTGCCTGGAGCAGCCCTGCAATTACAACTCTGAATTTATTCAAATCAACTAATAAGGACTTCCTAGAGCTTTGATTAAATTAGATCACATTATTTTGAGTGGATAACCAGAGGTCAGGGCCCTGAGGACACTAATAAGCTTTAGTAGTCTCCCCTGTGCCTCACCAACCCCTGCCTACAGCCTAAGGCCACGTTACGGCCGGCAGAGTTGTCAGTCTCTGTCACAGCACCACCACCGAAGGGTCGATTTCCAGCTCCCCACAGTTCTACCCAGCCTTTACTCACCTCAGAGGGGTGCCTGATGACTTGGGCATCCCCCTCCCCCTTCAGCAGTTCACCTTGCTGTAACTGAAGCATATCCTGCTTAGTGCTTCTCGTGGGAATTAAGATACTGGGAAAAGAGTGGGATCATGGGCAGTCCTGTATTAGAAACAACGGCAAGTGTCTCTCTCATGCAGCCATGCCTTAGTATTTGTAGCTGGTGGGGTATCTGCCCTGCCTGGTCATAACATTTCCCAACTGTCTGCATCCAGACAGGCATTTCACGTTTTACTCTGCTATACCTTTCAGCAGAGGTGTGGTGGCAAGCCTGGGTTTTCAATCCCGAGGCTTGCAAATGTGGAAACTTGCCCACCCTTCCCTACATCTCTGTTTTTTATAATAAAGGGTTTTAACAATTCCACGTACATGCACTGAAAAGAGGAGCCTCATCCACTGCTTGGACCATGGAACCCTCCTAATCCTCATATCATTGCACTCAACCTTGTGCAGAAGTTTGCCTGAAGATGAGGACAGCACTCTCATAGCTCAGAGAACATGGTGAGCTCAATAGGAAATTTGCACAATCCCCATTATTTGCAAGGAAAAAAAGCTTCCTCCTACATCTGTGTACCATGTCCTTGCACAAAAGAAATAATTTTGCTCATCATTAATCATTGGTGTAAAAGTCATAGAAGTCACTTTGTTTTTGAGTGAAGTAAAGCCATGCATTTTTTTCTGATGCTTTCAAAGTAAATATATATCATAGAACCAACCAGGTTGGAAGAGACCTCCAAGATCATCCAGTCCAACCTATCCCCCAGCCCTATCCAATCAACTAGACCATGGCACTAAGTGCCTCATCCAGTCTTTGCTTGAACACCTCCAGGGACGGTGACTCCACCACCTCCCTGGGCAGTCCATTCCAATGCCAGTCACTCTCTCTGGCAAGAACTTCCTCCTAACATCCAGCCTATACCTCCCCTGGCACAACTTGAGACTGTGTCCCCTTGTTCTGTTGCTGGTTGCCTGGGAGAAGAGACCAACCCCCACCTGGCTACAATGTCCCTTTAGGTAGTTGTAGGCAGCAATGAGGTCATCCCTGAGCCTCCTCTTCTCCAGGCTAAACAACCCCAGCTCCCTCAGCCTCTCCTCATAGGGTTTGTGTTCCAGGCCTGATATGCTCCCCACACCAGCAAATTTGGCTCCAGTTAAAAGAATTTTATCTTCTTACACTGGAAGTTTTAAAGCCCAAATCAGTCAGTCAGTCAGTCTAAACTATGATGGAATTGTAATGTCAACATTGAAGATCCACAGTTTGTTTCTAGATCCTCCTTTTAAATTTATTAAACTTAAAATTTGTAACATTCAGTTCTTCCCTGTCTACACTGTGGTACTGGAAGTCACTAAAATTGAGGAAAACCAAGGAAAGTACTATGGTCCTAGCCCAAGCCTTGTAATATGGCTGTATTCAGACAGAGGATTTTTATATGTTCATTAAGTTACAAGTTTTAAAAAGCATTCCTATTAACACAAAACTGATTTCCCTTTCTCAGTTGTGCTGGAGCCTAGCACAAATTTTAGTAAAGTCATCCTTAGTACTTCTTTAAGATTTTACAGAAGTATGTATTTGAAAATACTTCTTTCAGAACTGGTCCATTGGCAGTGATCAGCTTATTTGGACTTAAAATACCTTACTAAAAGGATTTATTTTACTTCCTATGTGCAAGAAATCCCTTTACTTTGAAATGGAACTAGAGAAAGTACAAATGCTGAGAGCAGTAGACTTTTTTGAGTTTTCTTTGAAGTTACTTACATAACTGTAACAGCACTGCCTATTTTTAGCCCGTATCTGGGGCCAAACTGTAGCAGTTACTCTATCACCCAATGACCAGTGTTTTATCAGTGAATTAGAAAAAAGAGAGAAGACCCACAGGTTGAAATGGAAACACATTTCATTAAATAGCCAAATTAATGTCAATAGAAAGTAGATAAGTTATACCCATTCCAGCAAAGGTGCAACAGTCAAAATATCCAAGAGGGCAATCTCCAAGAGCAGGAGAAGAAAGACGAGCAGGGTGGAGAGAAGCTAGGAGCAGGTGTTAATCTGTTGGAAGGTAGGAGAGCCCTGCAGAGGGACCTAGACAGGCTGGATGGGTGGCAGAGACCAATGGGATGAGATTTAACAAGGCCAAGTGCAGAGTTCTACACATGGGCCCAAAACAACCCCAAGCAGAGCTACAGGCGGGGGACTGAGTGGCTGGAAAGCAGCCAGGAAGAAGAAGACCTAGGAGTACTGGTAGAGAGTAGCTGAAGATGAGCCAGCAGTGTGCCCAGGTGGCCAAGAGAGCCAATGGCATCCTGGCCTGGATCAGGAACAGTGTGGCCAGTAGGACAAGGGAGGTTATTCTTGCCCTGTACTCAGCACTGGTCAGGCCACACCTTGAGTGCTGTGTCCAGTTCTGGGCCCCTCAATTCAAGAGAGATGTTGAGGTGCTGGAACGTGTCCAGAGAAGGGCAACAAAGCTGGTGAGGGGCCTGGAACACAAACCCTGTGAGGAGAGGCTGAGGGAGCTGGGGTTGTTTAGCCTGGAGAAGAGGAGGCTCAGGGGGGACCTCATTGCTGTCTACAAGTACCTGAAGGGAGGTTGTAGCCAGGTGGGGGGTGGCCTCTTCTCCCAGGCAACCAGCAATAGAACAAGGGGACACAGTCTCAAGTTGCGCCATGGTAGGTCTAGGCTGGCTGTTAGGAGGAAGTTGTTGCCAGAGAGAGTGATTGCCATTGGAATGGGCTGCCCAGGGAGGTGGAGTCACCGTCCCTGGAGGTCTTCAGGAAAAGCCTGGATGAGGCACTTAGTGCCATGGTCTAGTTGACTGGATAGGGCTGGGTGATAGGTTGGACTGGATGATCTTGGAGGTCTCTTCCAACCTGGCTGATTCTATGGTTCAAGAAGAAAACTCCCCTCTCCTCAGCAAACTTCTCTTACTATGAATGCAGTGTCCATCATATGGATGAGCCAACTCAAGTCAACTTTCCTGGCTGACACAGAACTGCTAATGACCTGCAGCCTATGGCTGCCCTGAGATTCTGTCCCTGCGAAACCAAGAGAGTTTTTTAAACCATTCATTATATAAGTTGAGGGCATGTCTGGGATTTTTTTACTGATCAATTAAGAATGTCAGAGTTTTTGAGTTGTTTGCTCAGGGTAAGGAAAAGAAGGAAACTTTGGTATTTGGTCTTTGTGACTTTGTTTTCTTACATACCGTGTTATTGTGGGATAGCTGCAGTGCTAATATATGCATTGTGCACCTAAGAGCTTGGAAAGCAATCTCTAACTCAGTAGGTTTGCTTCTCTCTTCAGGCTGCTTGCAATTTGCTACACTTCTGTAGAGTATTAATTCTGAAAATCAGCTTGCTATTTCTTGGTCTTGTTTGGTCAGTTTTTTCTGGTACACCAGTTGCTTAGAATTAAATGTTTTCATAACCAAAAGTTCTGAATGCCCACGTTTTAATTTTGTTGTTAGCACAGGTAAAAGATATTTTTGCAGAGAATGTGATAATCAGACAAAAATTAGCCTGTAATAACTAATGTGATGATGTAATCTATCACCAAGTCAGAACAGTATATGACATGGATGCCAGAGAGGTGAGAGTCAGAGCCACTGAGTGAAAACTTCTATTCGAAGCTGAAATGATGTTTTCTTACATGCTTGTATTCAGCAGTACAGTGGTACTGGGTACAAGCTTTTCCCCATGAACAAAATAACTGCTACAAAGAAAAGCAACTGCAATGAAGAAGGAATAAGTTGAACAATGCTGAGCATGTCTTCTAAACATGCACCTTCCATTATTTTATGCAGTAGCTGTAATGACAAGTAGGTTTTTGACCCATCTTTGCTAAACTAAAAATTTATGGGAGTAGTAGACTATTTTTGCATATGTTTCACAGTATCACCAAGGTTGGAAGAGACCTCATAGATCATCAAGTCCAACCCTTTACCACAGAGCTCAAGGCTAGACCATGGCACCAAGTGCCACGTCCAATCCTGCCTTGAACAGCTCCAGGGACGGCGACTCCACCACCTCCCCGGGCAGCCCATTCCAGTGTCCAATGACTCTCTCAGTGAAGAACTTTCTCCTCACCTCAAGCTTAAATTTCCCCTGGCATAGCTTGAGGCTGTGTCCTCTCGTTCTGGTGCTGGCCACCTGAGAGAAGAGAGCAACCTCCTCCTGGCCACAACCTCCCCTCAGGTAGTTGTAGACAGCAATAAGGTCACCCCTGAGCCTCCTCTTCTCCAGGCTAACCAATCCCAGCTCCCTCAGCCTCTCCTCGTAGGGCTTGTGCTCAAGGCCTCTCACCAGCCTCGTTGCCCTTCTCTGGACACGCTCAAGCATCTCAATGTCCCTCCTAAACTGGGGAGCCCAGAACTGAACCCAGTACTCAAGGTGTGGTCTAACCAGTGCAGAGTACAGGGGCAGAATGACCTCCCTGCTCCTGCTGACCACACCATTCCTGATGCAGGCCAGGATGCCACTGGCTCTCTTGGCCACCTGGGCATACTGCTGGCTCATGTTCCACATGAAATAAGCTTTTTTTTCTCCATATGAGATACCATGTACATTTAGCATTGTTTTTTACTTAGCTGTCAGAGAATGCATGATGATAGTCATCAGAATTTTCTTTAACATTTTTTGAATCTGTAATTTTGTCTTAATGCAGAGTTGTGGTGGTTTTTTCAAAGCTATCTTATTGTATCCTTTTTATTATGTTTACCTTCAGAATTTCCTTTTGGTGTATGCTTCGAATTTCAAAGGTTAATAGAGGAAATCCCTTTTTCTGTTTATTGTACTCTCCTTTTGATGTGGCCAGCGACACAGTCTCTTGAAAGAGGTATCTAGCAGCTAATTGATGCTGAGCAGAGCAGCAAGAGAAATCAAAGCTTTTGTTATCGTCTGCTGAACTGGCAATTTATATATTGATGCATGAGAACCTGCTGACTTGCAAAGAAAGATTGTGAAAACAGGACACTAATTGCCCATTTCATAGAAGTTCCAAGTGGGAGAGATTAGGGGACTGCCAGAGTAAAGAGATTGTGCATTTGAGTCAAAATGCTTGGTTCTCTTAGTTCCTTAGTTATAAATTAACTGGGCTTCCTAGAGTGGTGGTGGGGATTCCCAAATAGTAAAAAAAGTAAATAAGAGATGAAAATTAGTTCCCAAGAATTTTAGAACCATAGACTATCCTGTCCATTTTTGAGTGGGCAAGAAGAAGTAAAGAATTGCAAGTTCAGCTTCACAAACTCACTCAGTGTAGGACAGTTCTGGGAAGGAGGCTGGAGCACACTGCCAAAGTGGAGGCAGAGACCAGACAAATAAACTGTCGCTTTCAGAGGCAACTCTCTGGTGGATCAGCTGCTCCTGAAAGGCAGGTGCTCTTCTGTGGAGTAAAGTTTCATATGCCCAGCCTTTGGTAGCAAATTGGCGTGGAATTTTCTCCTAGTTGATAGAAAAAATGGTTTACACACCACCTGAGCACCAAATAGTTAGCATTATGTTTTGTATGTACAAAATAACAAATGGCAAAATGAACAAATTAGCATGTTTGATACAGCTATTTTTGGATCACACCTTTTCCTAGAAAGTGCTGCTTTCCTTTCCTGCCAAAAAGAATATAAGGCAAAGATTTGCGGTGGGAGGGCACTTACATGATGATTCATTGTAAGCAGGAAGGTGTTACACTTGGGGTTTTTTTGTTCTTGTGATTGTCCTTACATGCATTTTTATATATACTGTAGGTGCAGTAGTTGAATGTGGCCTATGTCTACTCCATTTTACATTAAAGGTCCATTCTTCTGCTGCTCCTTTTTGATAGCTCTTCCATCTCAGTACACTACTCTGTAGTGTAGGTGGCTGCTTTTTAGCATGCAATGCAAGGTTTGCAACTGTGTATCAAAATATCCTTTTATCCTCCATATTCTTATAGAAAGATTGGGTTTATCTCAGTCAGTAGTTGTGGTGGTTTGGGTGTTCCCTGCCCCCACACACTTTAGAAATCACCCAGACTATTCTCAGCCAGCTCTGGGAATATAAATGAAGCTATTTATTTACAGCTGGCACAATACACAAGCAGATATTTACAGTATATACAGTTATAGACAGAAATATACAAAGTAAAAGGTAATACAGAAACACAACTCCCCTCCCAGAAATCTGAGTCCCCAGGAGGGGCTCTCAACCACCCCTGCACCTTCCCCCTGCCCCTCTCAACCTTACCCCAGTCCTAAAGAAGAATAGAGGTTCAGCCAAGAGGTTAAGAAGCAAAGGTGAGTGGAAGGTGAGGTTAGGGAGCTGCAGCTCAGTCAGAAGCCCAAAGCAGAGTGCGACAAAAATGGCAAGAGTGTTAGCTAATGTTTTCCTTTCTTCTTCAGCAAGACTCTGAGGGGAGTAGACATCACCACTGTTTTCCTTTCACAGCCTATTATCTAGTTCTTCTCACCAAAATATTCTAGCTGGCTTCAAACTAACACAGTAGTACAGTACACTGTCATACTTCAGTAGGAATTATGTGCCTAATGGTTACTGAGGTTAGAAATAACTTTAAGGGGCACCAGGTATTGTAACATGATGACCACAGAGAAGCTTAGGCATTAACAAGATCCTTTTGTTTTCATGTTTCCCTGAATACTTAGTTCTGTGACAGGTGGTCAAGAAAAGCTGTTCCTGTGTAAATTTACCCAATTATATTTGTGTAGCAGCCCTGTAAAAGCATTAACATATTAACCATTAAAAGTAGCTGACAGTCTTTGGAGCCACTTCAGTGTGCCTACTTGAATGGAAAATTGGATGTGGGTTTTTTTTTCAGATAAATCATAAATAATTTATTTAGTTGATGCATGCAAATGTAAAAATATACATTTGTCATTGCATATTCAACATACTCTATTATTCTATTAAGGTTTTTCATGACAGTGATGAGGCAGGGGAAGGAAATTAATTTTTAGGTGAGCATTTTGTAAGCATTGGTAATGCAAAAAGTTTAGATAGTTTTATTGACAAAATGGTAGCTTCAAATATTAGATGCAAGATTGTTTTTGCTGGCCTTTACTGCTTATCTCTAATACGTATTCATATTGTGAGGATTTCACAGTATCACAGTATCACAGAATCACCAAGGTTGGAAGAGACCTCACAGATCATCAAGTCCAACCCTTTACCACGGAGCTCAAGGCTAGACCATGGCACCAAGTGCCACGTCCAACCTTGCCTTGAACAGCCCCAGGGACGGCGACTCCACCACCTCCCCGGGCAGCCCATTCCAGTGTCCAATGACTCTCTCAGTGAAGAACTTTCTCCTCACCTCCAGCCTAAATTTCCCCTGGCACAGCCTGAGGCTGTGTCCTCTTGTTCTGGTGCTGGCCACCTGAGAGAAGAGAGCAACCTCCTCCTGGCTACAACCACCCTTCACATAGTTGTAGACATCAATGAGGTCACCCCTGAGCCTCCTCTTCTCCAGGCTAAACAATCGCAGCTCCCTCAGCCTCTCCTCATAGGGCTGTGCTCAAGGCCTCTCACCAGCCTTGTCGCCCTTCTCTGGACATGCTCAAGCATCTCAATGTCCTTGTTAAATTGAGGAGCCCAGAACTGGACACAGCATGAATGGAATACACAATTGAAGGCAGCACTTCAAACAAGAAATAAGGATGTTTAACTTAATGATTAAAAATGGAAATGTTGTTAAGAGTCCATTCTTCTGAGGTTTTCTGATTATTTTATAGCTGAGAAAGTTACAGGCTCTTTCTGATGAATCAGAACTTCATTCATGGTTTGTGGTTGTAGGCTTTGGCTCCAAATTCAGCCTATCTATTCATCCCAGATTTGGAAGACGTTTCTGTAGAGTATATTATAGCTACAGAGACTCAGACTTACACTTCATAATATAAAATGGCCTCTTTGACATTTCCTTACTGGGGAGGCAAGAAAATAAAAAAAAATAAAATACAACCTTGGGGCTGGGAAGCATTTAAATGATTTTTTAAAAAAGCCTTTTAAAGAAGTGTATCTCCAGGGTAAGTAGACTGCTGTGAATTTCTGTTACTCAGTGGCCATTTCACATTATTACACATTTTAACCTTAACTTTGCCAGTCCTGAACCTGTGGTGTATAATGAAAATGTCTACCATGAGTATAAATATATTTTATGTAGTAGCTGCTGTAGCAGTGATACAGTGATCTGTGAGGTCTCTTCCAACCTTGGTGATACTGTGATACTGTGAAAATTTTACATATAATTAAATGTTAAGATTCTTAAGAGTACTAGAACAAGGTATCACAGTATCACACAGTATCACAGTATCACAGTATCACCAAGGTTGGAAGAAACCTCATAGATCATCAAGTCCAACCTTTTACCACAGAGCTCAAGGCTAGACCATGGCACCAAGTGCCACATCCAATCCTGCCTTGAACAGCCCCAGGGACGGCGACTCCACCACCTCCCCGGGCAGCCCATTCCAGTGTCCAATGACTCTCTCAGTGAAGAACTTTCTCCTCACCTCAAGCCTAAATTTCCCCTGGCACAGCCTGAGGCTGTGTCCTCTCGTTCTGGTGCTGGCCACCTGAGAGAAGAGAGCAACCTCCTCCTGGCCACAACCACCCCTCAGGTAGTTGTAGACAGCAATAAGGTCACCCCTGAGCCTCCTCTTCTCCAGGCTAAACAATCCCAGCTCCCTCAGCCTCTCCTCGTAGGGCTGTGCTCAAGGCCTCTCACCAGCCTCGTTGCCCTTCTCTGGACACGCTCAAGCATCTCAATGTCCCTCCTAAACTGGGGGGCCCAGAACTGAACACAGTACTCAAGGTGTGTTCTAACCAGTGCAGAGTACAGGGGCAGAATGACCTCCCTGCTCAGAATATGCAGGTGTTTGCAGTAGGCAAAAAAAACCCCTATTGCATAAAAGAAAAGTGCTGTTATGGAAGGACACTGGAAGCACATGCATGTAGCTGAAGCTGTCTTTGAATTTTGAGGCCTTTCTGACATAAGTCACTTGTTACTCTCACCATGCAAGCAGTCACTGCTTTATATCTAGGGCTCTTCAATACCAAAGTCATATTTGTATCTGGCCATTCATCTTTATTCAGTTCATTATCTATTCATAAACCATCGTTAGTAATAACTAACTTCTACTGTTAGTTTTCCCAAATCTGCAGGCCTCAGATATATTTTTCTGTGGTTATTGCCATTCGCTGCTAGGGTACAGGGAGTTGCTCTGACATGGGCACCCTGCTCCCAGAGCAGGATGAGATGTGTGCAAAGACAGGCTTCACAGGGTCAGCTCGGGTCCAGCAGGACTGAGCCATTGCTGCAGTCACTGCAGGCAGAGTTGTTGGTAGTGGAAAAAGTCAAGGGAAATGCAACAGCAGCAACCCAAACAGGGATGAAGAAGCAGCAGAGGCAGCTGTAGCAGCTGCTGCCTCACAAGAGCATGAGGAGAGAAACAGCAGGAATAGCAATAGATGCTGGATGGGGTGAAGGGAAGAAAAAGGCTTCACTTAAAGCCCTTAAGTTGCAGACATGGAGAAGTTATGGCAGCAGAAGCCTTCTAGGCTTTTCATAGCTATCCTTGGCTAGTCTCCATCTCAGGGCTGCAGTCTGTTCATGGCATATTGTCTTGGGTTCAAATGCAGGCTCCCAGAGACTAATTAATTTAATAGACCCAATGACAATTTATAGAATTTATAGAGTGCCCTCCCCTCTTCCCCCTCCTTTCCCAAAGATGGGGAGAGAGAGAAAGGTAAGCACACCCAAATAAATCAATCTCACTCGATTTGGAAGTTAAAAAGGAAAAGTTTAACAGCAACTTAGAAAAGGTATTGGAGGTAGGGGAGTTTACAAAGGATAAGGAAGGGAAACCAGCAAAATACAACAAGGGATGGATACAACCCAAGCAATGTGATGGTGTCTCTGCCTCGTGGCTGCCATGTGGTGTGCTGGTATGCAGTGTGAGTGTGTGTGTTGAGAGGGGGCGAAGAAAAAGAGGGAGGAGCAGGAAGCTCCTCTCTTTTATAGGGCAGGAAGTGGGGGGAGTGGGTAACCATCACCTGGAGTGTGGCCCACCCCTGGGGAGGGGACAAGACCCCTAGGGTCAGGCTCAGGGTTACTCCCCCTGGGGTGTTAACCCTATACACGCATGAATTTTGCATGAATATTTATGTGAATACACGATGGCTGGGGGAGCCCTGGTCACCTGTGAGAGAGCAGAAGATGAGTGGTATTGCCTTGTCAAAATAGAGGGATCTTGACAAACTCCGAAGTGCAGGCCCTGAGGGATGTCAGACTCAGGAACTGAAGTGTTTGTGAGGTACGTGTGCTTCCAGAGACAGATAATGGGGCCGTGAGGGCATTTTCGGGATAGCAGTTCCAGACCTGGCTTCCTAGCAGATGTTTTGTCTTGTTCAATTGTGTCCACCTTACAGACAAGCGTGACAAGGAATCGCACACCTCATTTCTGCCTGAAACACTGAATGCAGTTCTGCAGGATTTTAGGTACTATGGTGAAAGCCAAATATTACAGTGTTGGGCACGGGAACACAAAGCTTCTGCCTGCCAAGCGCCTTTCGACTGAGAGAGACCTTAAGAAAACTCTGTACTAATGCCAAGCTTTCCATAACAGAATCAGAAGTTTAGTTGAAAGATGATTGTGTGTTGGGTTGTTTCATACACAGCACTAATTCTTAGCGCCATAAGAACCCTTTTTTCCTTGTAAATAAATTGAACACTGCCTTTGAAGGATCATCTGCTGTCCTCTTCAGTGTGCAGCAGCAGACAAAAGAAGTATTGTCCTCCCAGGAGACACAATTAGGTGGGGTAGTGGGGAGTTACTGATTGAAGAGGAGGACTGCGGGTGGGGTAGTCTCCTGTGTCGGTTTCTGGCTACAAGGTTTTGCTGTATCTGTTCATTACAAATAATCTGTCATAAAGTTCTAATTAATAGTTGTCATATCCTTAAGGAAACCTAGAGGAGTCACTTTAGACATCAGAGATAACAGTAAAGATACTGATGACTGTCCTGTATAAATCAGTGATTCACTAGAAAACATTTTGTTGATGCTTCTATTTGGTGGGTAGTCAGGGGATACTGTGATCACCATGCAGCCAGCCACCTTGCCAGCTGGCATTATGAGTGGATCAGCATAATTAATTTCAAAATCAGTCAGCAGATTATACTGGGCAACATTTTCTTCAGAGAGAAACATTAAATAATAGAAATCTTTGAACTGCTTTAAGTCTCTCCACTCCATTATCTCAGCAGCTTTAGAGATTTCTTTGGTTTGCATCTCACATCCCCTGGCAGTGATGGTATTTTGCCTGATACATTAACAGATGCTGATGAGTGTGATAGTTTGCTGAAAGCTGAACAGAAAATCTCATGCTGAGCTGGTGGGAGTGCCCAAATCTGGCAGCTGTGGGAAAGATGCATGATTTACAGAAGAATAAGTCTCTGGCACATTTCAGACACCAGCAACAGTAGTACTATTCAGTGCAGAATTGTAAAGGTGATATTGACATGTTTCTCAGACTGTCATCTGCCTTCATATGTTGTCTATTTCCAGTGTGGTTTAGGAGATTCATGGATTGTACACCATTGCATATATCTAGAATATCTGACTATGCATTTCTGCATACCTCAGTTAACTGAGTCTTTTTGTCCAAAAAGCCATACAGGTGAATGCATCTTCACAACTAGGGTCTCTTTCTGCATTGGGCAGTTCTCTGTGGCTTTCCCTTCTCTACTTTGGAGATGTCCTTGTTTGGATTTTTGGGGTTTTGTTTGTTTGTTTGTTTTCTTTTTGAGTAAAGCAGTCATTTTTCCACAATTACCTTCCTTTAAAATTGACTCTCTAGTATCTTATTCTTCTAGTATCACCTTTCTTTTGGTAGGCTCATGACATACTGTGTCTATGGACGTGTTTGCTTTGCCCAGTAGTATACAAGAAGAAGGTACATCCTATAGCTAAATAGAGCTCCTTGGTTATTTATTACAGGAAATGACAGGTGCTTTTTAGGATTCTGAAAGGATTTATCACCTGTGTGAGCACCAAGTAACTCAGGTGTAACAAAGAGTTAATGCTTTTCTTCCTTGGAAAGACTCTAAAGACACTGTCAGTACTAGGTCATATGTGTACTGAAGTACTGTTTGTATATGAAACAAACAATATGTCCATCAGGAAACTGCTCAGGAGGGAAATTATGTGAGTAAAACCTTAACAAAAATAATAGTAGAGTTGATAGCATATAGCATAATACTGATCTTAATACATGTTTAATATATTTTCTTCTAGGAGAAGCCACTGACCAAATCTCTGCAACGAGGAGAAGACCCACAGTTTGATCAAGTAAGACAGCTGAAATTACATTATTTCTGTTCCTTAGGCTATAAGGCATGCACTTGGAAGGCAGCCTTTGCACTGTCATTGTATACTGCAAAAACAGTATCTCTCAATGTACTCCAGTGCTTTATGTGAGCATTCTTGGTTTAAAATCAGGAGGAATTTCCCATTATTTTCAAGATCAATTTTTTTTTTCCGTAGAAATTCTCACTTTTTACAGACATATGTGTTGTTTCCTGAGCATTTCTTCTGGTGGAGGTTTCTAAAACAACTTTGTGTCTTTAAGAAGTATCTTTTTTTTCAAGTGAGTGGATACCCCCTAGTCTTTCTTTTATGGGCTTTCTCTTATGGTTAATATGAGTGCCTGTAGAATCAATGTCAGTGGCATTACTCTGTTTTTTCTCTCTAGCTGTGATCCAGCATGACTTAATGTATGCTGCACTTGACACTTAACTTATGCTTAATTTTAATTATAACAGGTTGGCTCAGTTATAATTTTAATTATAACTGAGCCAACCTGTTATAATTAAAATTAAGCATAAGTTAAGTTGCCAGGATAAATGCCTTTGTACAAGATAAATAATAATTAGAGAAAAGTGGCAGGGGGAAATAATTAAATGCTAAAACAGAATTTGTATCATTAATTAGATTTAATAAAATGGTAATATTGTAATTAATAAAATGTATATCTCTCATTAGATTAATAAATTAATGATATAAGAGAAATGGAGCTAGTATAAAAAGGAAGCCAACAGCAATGTACACACTTTTTAGTGGTGCTGTAAGATATTTAGATTTTGATGGCAGGTTAAAAGAAAATAAATAAAAGAAAAAGGCACCTAGAAAAATTTCTACCTAAGTAACCTGTTGAAATAAGGAAAGTTAGGTATTAAAGAGTTTTAAGTTGTATAAAACACGCCAAAACTCTCAAAACTTACACCCAAGAAAGAGGAGCGATAAACTCAAGGTGTAACGTAAGCAACAAAGGTATTTGCTGCTCCTCTGCCTCACCTGCCATTGCTGTCAGCGTTGCCACTAACTCCATGGCTGCCAACACCTGCTGCTTGCAGTGCCACAACTACAGAACAGAAGGACATACCAGAAATATCAGCAACAGCAGTGACTCTGAAAGCAGCTGTGGCTAAAGCTGCAGGTAGCATATTGATTAGCTTAATCTGGAGAGAAGAGATAGGTATGAGTAGGACTTCAGAACCTCAGATGAATATAACACGTTTAATATATTTTCTGGGAGGTTGCACCAGGAACAAAGATGTCTTGTGAGACCCCACTGGCATTTGTAAAGGCACACTTCTTAATTTTAGCTTGACAAAGTGCTGCTCTGTAGGTCGTTCTGTAGCTGCCCTTTTAGGAGAGGTACCCTGCCCAGAGGGCTATTCAGAGCAGGAGGTGAACACCAGGGCTTCTGCGTTGTGCTGGATGTCTCTCTATTGACCTTGCTGACCACAGAGACCCCATAGGGCAGGCAGACAGTGTAGGTGAAAGGAGGCTGCTTTGTGATTACTCCCTAGCTGCCTAAAGAATTTTTTGGTGGTGTTATGACATCAATTTTATACATTTTTTTTACTTCCTGTGGTAACAGTGTCACACGTAAATGGGAAAGAAAAACAACTTTAGCCACCCATATGCAAACCTTGGGATGCTTTTCCTGCAGTTTGTTAAACAAACACGTATTGGGTGGCCTTGGTTTGATTTGATGTTCATGGTTAAGAGAATAGTGGTTCTTTACATGGAAGAATTAGAAGACTTATGCTTCTCTTAGTTATTGATAAGCAGGCAGAAAATTGAACAATTAATGAGATCAGTGAATGCTTCCTAGAGTGAAACAACCATCTCTTTCCTACTGGATCAATTTACTATGGATGCTAGGGGGAGAAGATCACATACAGACAAAAACTAAGGCAAATTTCATTATGTATAACTTCTGTATCTCCTCATAACTACATATCTAGAGTCCTACCTGTGTGTAGAGTTGACAGAAAAATACAGAGCTGAGACTGTCTTAGATATCCTGCCAAAAAAAGCTTGGCTGCAGCTACTTGAAATTTTCAAAACAAACTATTCAGGCTTGGAAAACAGTGATCCTGGTGTCAGGATTTCTCATGACACCAAGATCCAAGTAGTAGGGCATGGGTTTTTAAGTCGAACCATGTAAGGGTTTTTTTTATCTTCAATTGTATGAATTGTATGAAGTTCAGCAAGTGTAGGCACACCAATGTGTGCATAATAAGCAAGAGGAGCTGGAAGTCTTAGTACAAGAGGAAATCTAAGATGTTGTCACCATCACAGAAACATGGTGGGATGACTCACACAACTGGAGTGCTGTGATCAATGGGCTACAGTCTCTTCAGGAGAGACAGGAAAGGGAGAAGGAATGGAGGAGTGGCCCTACATATCAGGGAGGCACGGGATGTCATGGAAGTAGAGATCAAGGATGATCGGGTTGAGTCCCTATGGGTAAGAGTTAGAGGGGAAGGCCAACAAGGCTGACATCTTGGTTGGAGTTGGTTATAGACCACCCAACCAGGAAGAAGAGGTTGATTTATCATTCTTCACGCAGCTAGAGGCTGCCTCAAAATCACTTGCCCTTGTTCTTGTGGGCAACTTTAACATGCCAGACATCTGCTGGGACTTTAACACCACAGAGAAGAGGCAGTCTAGAAGGTTCCTAGAGTGTATGGAGGACAAATTCTTAGCTGTTACGTGAGCCTAGCAGGGGGTGCAGCCCTGCTTGACCTGCTGCTCACAAATAGAGAGGGGCTGGTGGGAGATGTGGTGGTCAGAGGCTGCCTGGGGTCCAGTGAGCATGAAATTAGGGAGTTTTCAATATAAACCAGGGGAGGCATCAACAAAACCTCCCCACTGGACTTCTGATGGGCAGACTTCGGCTTATTTAAGGAACTAACTCAGAAAGTTCCTTGGTAAACAGCCCTTAAAAACAAAGGGGTTCAGCAAGGCTGGACCTACTTCAAGAAACAATTCTTGAAGGTGCAGGAAGAGGCTGTCCCATTGTGCTGGAAGATGAGCCAATGAGGGAGGCAGCCAGACTGAATGCGCAAGGAGCTGCTGAAGGAATTGAAGAAAAAAAAATCGGGTGTATCACCTTAGGAAAAAAGGGGAAGTGTCCCACAGGAAGAGTTTAAGGATGTCATTAGGTCTTGTAGGAAAAAAAATAGAGAGGCAAAAGCCCATTTAGAACTTAGGCTGGCCACTGCTGTTAAGGAGGATAAAAAATGTTTCTGTACATATATTAATGGCAAAAGAAGGGGCAAGGACAGCCTCCACACCTTATTAGATGTAGAGGGGAATATAGTAACAAGAGATGATGAAAAGGCAGAGGTGCTTAACACCTTCTTTGCCTCAATCTTCAATAGTGGGACAGGTTGTCTCCAGGACAGCTGGACTCCTGGAGTGGCGGATGGAGCCAGGGACCAGTATAGTCCCCCTCTAATCCAGGAGGAAGCAGTAAAGGACCTGCTGAGCCACTTGGATCCTCACAAGTCCATGGGACCAGATGGGATCCATCCTAGAGTGCTGAGGGAGCTGGCATATGAGCTGGCCAAGCCACTCTCCATCATTTATCAACAGTTCTGGCTCACTGGAGAGGTCCCTGAAGACTGGAAGCTGCCAATGTGATACCCATCCACAAGAAGGGCTGGAAGGAGGAACTGAAAAACTACAGACCTGTGAGCCTGACCTCAGTGCCAGGCAAGGTCATGGAACAGGTCATATTGAGTGCCATCACAAAGCACCTACAGGATGGCCAAGGGATCAGGCCCAGCCAGCATGGGTTTAGGAAGGGCAGGTCCTGCCTCACCAACCTGATCTCCTTTTATGATCAGGTTACCTGCCTGGTGAATGTGGGGCAGGCTGTGGATGTAGTCTACTTGGACTTCAGCAAAGCCTTTGACACTGTCTGCCACAAGAAGCTCCTGGCAAAGCTGGCAGCTCATGGCTTGGACAGATTCACTCTGATATGAGTCAAGAACTGGCTGGAGAGCTGGGTGCAGAGAGTGGTGGTGAATGGTGCCACATCCAGTTGGCAGCTGTCACTAGCAGTGTCCCCCAGGGGTCAGTGCTGGGCCCAGTCCTATTCAATATCTTTATTGATGATCTGGACAAGGGGATTGAGTCCTGCATCAGTAAGTTTGCAGATGACACCAAGCTAGGAGCAGGTGTTGATCTGTTGGAGGGCAGGAGAGCCCTGCAGAGGGACCTGGACAGGCTGGATGGGTGGGCAGAGGCCAGTGGGATGAGATTTAACAAGGCCAAGTGCAGGGTTCTATACTTGGGCCCAC
Source organism: Pogoniulus pusillus (assembly GCF_015220805.1). Lineage (NCBI taxonomy): Eukaryota > Metazoa > Chordata > Aves > Piciformes > Lybiidae > Pogoniulus > Pogoniulus pusillus. The sequence continues at coordinate 24,843,978 of NC_087266.1, forward strand.
AACAACCCCAAGCAGCGCTACAGGCTGGGGACAGAGTGGCTGGAGAGCAGCCAGGAAGAAAGGGATCTGGGGGTACTGGTGGATAGTAGGCTGAAGATGAGCCAGCAGTGTGCCTAGGTGGCCAAGAGAGCCAATGGCATCCTGGCCTGCATCAGGAACAGTGTGGCCAGTAGGACAAGGGAGGTTATTCTTCCCCTGTACTCAGCACTGGTCAGGCCACACCTTGAGTACTGTGTCCAGTTCTGGGCCCCTCAATTCAAGAGAGATGTTGAGGTGCTGGAACGTGTCCAGAGAAGGGCAACAAAGCTGGTGAAGGGCCTGGAACACAAACCCTATGAGGAGAGGCTGAGGGAGCTGGGTCTGTTTAGCCTGGAGAAGAGGAGGCTCAGGGGGTCCTCATTGCTGTCTACAACTACTTGAAGGGAGGTTGTAGCCAGGTGGGGGTTGGCCTCTTCTCCCAGGCAACCAGCAATAGAACAAGGGGACACAGTCTCAAGTTGTGCCGGAGTAGGTCTAGGCTGGATGTTAGGAGGAAGTTGTTGGCAGAGAGAGTGATTGGCATTGGAATGGGCTGCCCAGGGAGGTGGTGGAGTCACCGTCCCTGGAGGTGTTCAAGCAAAGACTGGATGAGGCACTTAGTCTTAGTGTCTAGTTGATTTTGACTCTTCACTGTTAAGGCAATGAAAGTGAAAATGACACACTGTCACATCAACATAATTTTCCTTCTTTTGACATTTTTCTTGTTTTGAATTATATTGGTAGCTGAGGCTGAAATGATCAGATCATTAGTCACTTAAAAATATCTGAGCTGCATCCCATAACTGTAATTTCAAAAGCAGCAAAAGTAAGTCACAATCTTATCTAAAATTTGGCTTTTGCAAGTCAGCTTCAGAGATGGCAACAGCCAGCCAAAAAACTTCCTTTGTGGCAACTTACAATGAGCCAAAGAGATCTTTAGCTACTTAGAGCAACCAGCATCAAGTTTCACACTGAAATCTCCAAAACATTTAAAACTATTATGAAAGCATTGCTTACTTCCCCTAAACAGCTTTATCTCTGGCTCCCTGAAAATCCATTTTTTTTCTTGCCCTTTCTTCAGGCACTCTTTTGGGAATGCAACTTGATGGTGGTGATGGATCCAGCATCTAGGGACCTAACTGCACAGACAGAGCTGTTTTTCTCTGTATGGATGTAGTGTCAGTGCCTCCTATTAGGCAGACAGTATTGTCCTGTGGGTTCTGTCAGACTGCCAGTTGCACCACCCTCCTCAAACTCATAATAGTATCTTGAGCAATGCATGAAGTAATCTTACTTATCCTGACTTGCAGAATGTCCCACAGTTAGCCTAACAAACTGGATTCCTTACACTGAATAATCTGTTTTCCTTTTTAGGTATACATGTATGTAGATAGAATATGTGTACAAGAAAATATGTAGATTTTTTTTTCCATATGGTCTTGAATATATTTATACCATTTTAAAAAACTTATATTAATTTATTTTTATTAGGCATATTTAGTTGCCTGTTGGCATAGAGCATTACCACTGCAGCGTTAGCATGCTCTGTGCTGTTATTAAATGTACTTGTGATGGTTTGGGTGTTCCCTGCCCCCCCCACACACTTTAGAAATCACCCAGACTAGACTCAGCCAGCTCTGGAAATATGAATGAAGCTATTTATTTACAGCTGGCACAATATACAAGCAGATATTTACAGTATATACAGTTACAGACAGAAATATACAAGGTAAAAGGTAATACAGAAACACAACTCCCCTCCCAGAAACCTGAGTCCCCAGGAGGGGCTCTCAACCACCCCTTCACCTTCCCCCTGCCCCCTCAACCTTACCCAAGTCCTAATGAAGAATGGAAGTTCGGCCACGGGGTTAGGAAGCAAAGTGGATTAGTCCAAAATGGAAGGTGAGGTTAGAGAGTAAGAAGCAGCTCAGCCAGCAGCCCCAGTGAGAGTGGTTATCTATGTTTTTATTTCTTGTTCCTATACATCTCAGCAAGCCTGTGAGCAAAGTAGACATCACCATTGTTTTCCTTTCCACAGCCTGTAATCTAGTTCTTCTCACCAAAACATTCTAGCCTGCTTCAAACTAGCACAGTACTACTGAATTATTACTTAAACTTCCTATTACAGGAAACCATAAAAATGCCAATATATGAAAAGATCAAAAGGCGGACTAAAAAAAATGTAATTATCCAAGAAGCTTATCCTCACCCAAGGAAGCATTTTTATTAGTGTTTTCTCAGCTCTTACTAAAGAACCTCCTGTTCTTACTGCGGTATATAAATGTTCCATGAACTGACAACACTGGAGGCAGAAAAAGGCCACTATGTAATCTTGGACCAACCTGCAGACATTTTTCCATATGAAAATACAAAATGAATGTCATGTTTTGGTCGTGGAAGTGAAAACTTAACAAGCAAGGCCTTAGTTTTCCTACGAAACTGTTGATATGAGATGCCTGTTGCAGATGTTTCAGCATTAAATACCCAACAGTTTGTACTCCTTTTAGTTATATGACTTTCTGAGAAGTACACTGAAGTGGAAAATACAAATTGGATGTGAAAGAAAGACTGTTGCATGGCTCTGGGTATCCTAAATATAGCTAAGACAATGTTTATCAAATGCTTTCAGTAGCATTGATAGAAAGTGTAAAAATCTCACTCCTAATATCCATTAATTGGTGTATACACAAGAACAATTCAAAAGCAGAATGTGCAGACACTGAGCAAATAATAGATTTACCAAAAATAAATCAACTCTATCAATTATTAAAATGGCACTAAAATGCATATTTAATTTGCATACTGACATGTAGTAATATGAGAAAAACACAGAGCTGAGACATTAATGATTCTGTTGGTGCTGAATGCACTTTTGAATACATTTGCTGTTAAAGGACATAGAAATCCATATATGAAATAGAAAAGTAATAATCTATCTGCTATTAGTGGAAACATTTTTATATTTGTATTTTGACAATATAGCAAGACTTCTACAAAAGTATATAGATCACAGCAAGACATCTGGGCTGGATTTTGTTAAATTTGTTCTTGCATATTAGTCCAAACCAAATATTAAGCATTTACATAAAGTATATTTAATGCTCTGTGAACACAAGTTTTAAACAGCTCCTTACTTGTGGCAGCTTTCTTATCCTTAAGCTATACAGAAGGTAGTTCATTTATGATGGAAGAACATGATCATTTGTCCAACAAGGACATATTTGTACATCTGTGCACTCCCTTTCAGGAGCAGCACAGAGCTAGAATTCATCTCACTCCTGGACTTACTTCCAGTAAATGAAAGGGTTGAGTAACCAACACGCTGGCTAGACTTCCCTCCCTTCCTGTTCCCTGAGAGCCAGGTCTTTGCCCAGTCCACCCTTCCTTCCTGTCTTAAAAGTGAAATGACAGAAATATTAAAAAAAATACAGATATTGACCTTTTATCCCTACTAAAGACACACACTGTAAATTTAGCAGAGAAAGTATGGCTTGAAGAGACTTAGAAGAATCCCTTTGGCTTTTATTGTGTAGCTGGGGTTTAGAAAACAACACTCATAAGTATGTGATTAAACATGCACGAAGACTTGATTGAAACAGCTTTTCAGTCTGTTTGAAGACAGACCTTTCAGCAGAACCTGTTGTGATAGAACAAAGGGAATGGCTTTAAGTTGAAAAAGTGTAGATTCAGACTAGGTACAAGAAAATGATGATGGTAGTAAAACACTGCAACAGCTTGCCCAGAGAGGTGGTAGATGTCCTATACCTGGAAATATTCAAGGTCGGGTTGAACAGGGTTCTGAGCAACCTGACATACTTAAAGATATCCCTGCTTACTGCTTGAGGAGTGGACTAGATGACCTTTAAAGGTCCCTTCCAACCCAAGCCTTTCTGTGACTATGTTCTAATGTTCCCCAGCAAACCGTTTTTCACTGCATCTCATAATTAACAACCATTGCTATGTCATCTTCAGAAAAGCAATAGAGAAGTGATTGAAATGCCTAAGTGATCTCAGCTGACAGTGAATAGTTTGCACTGACACTAGGTGATTCATGGCTTATAACTACTTATCTGAACTCTTGGGCTTGAAGGCTTTGGCATAATTGAGCCTAGGCTACTGTAGTAATTCCTCATGAAAGGCCTCGTGTCATTGCTGCAAGGATTGCTTTCGTGCCATCTTCCACAGCAATTTGTTTCATATTTCAAGTAATAATGTGTATTGGAAACACTGGATTGAACTCCTAAAATACTGCTTTTAAAGACAGTTTAATTTTTACAGGAGCAGTTGCTACAGCTTTGCAATGCTCCATATTTGATTTTAAACTATAGTAGCTGAACAATAAGATTTTACCCTCAAAGTGTCTCATCAGCTTTAGGCCACAAGGGCTACAAGGGTGGTTAAGGGACTGGAGCACATGCCTTTTGAGGAAAGGCTGAGAGACCTGGGGCTTTTTAGTCTGAAGAAGAGAAGACTGAGAGGGGATCTAATAAATGTATATAAATATATGAAGGCTGGCTGCTAAGAGAGACGCTATAGACTCACTTGTGTCCTGTGATAGGACAAGGAGCAGTGCATGTGAACTACAGCAAAGGAGGTTCCACCTCAACACGAGGAAGAACTTCCTTACTGTGGGGCTCACAGAGCACTGGAACAGGCTCCCCAGGGAGGTTGTGGAGTCTCCTTCTCTGGAAACTTTCAAGACCTGTCTGGATGTGTTCCTGTGGTCCTGCTCTAGCAGGGGCTTGGTCTTGATGATCTCTGGAAGTCCCTTCCAACCCCTAATATCCCGTGATCACTGCAAATTAATTGAATTCTGAGGCTGAAAAAGCTGCACAAGAAATTGGAGTTACTGATCTAAATTAACTGTCATCCACAAAAATTCTTATTGAAGGCCTTGGTAATGTTTGGAAATTGCATGTGAGGTGATCAGTCTCTCAGCTCTGCTCATCTTCGTCACGGAGTTCACACAGCTTGGTTTTACAAGAGACTTTAAACTCTACTGTTGGTCCACAGGCACTGAGATATACTGGTTTAAACTTGAGCAGGTGAATATACCTGGCAGAGTTAATGACTAAGTGCACTTGACATGAAGTACATACTTCAAGAGAAGCTTATCAGCATCTATAAGTACCCGAATGGTGGGTGTCAAGATGAAGGTGCCAGTCTCTTTTCAGTGGTGTCCAGTGGTAGGACAAGTAATGAGTACAACATACACAAGACAAGGAGACACTTCTTTATGGTGAGGGTGACGAGCACTAGAACAGGCTGCCCAGATTGCTCGTGAAGTCTTCCTTCTTTGGAGGCTTTCAGAACCTGCCTGGATACATTCCTGTGCAGCCTGCCCTAGGTGATCCTGCTTTGGAAAAGGGGTTGTACTCGATTATCTGAAGGTCCTTTCCAACCCCTAACACTCTGTGATACTGTGGTTCTCATACTACTCATCACTGTGGAGGATCAAGCCTCGCATGATCTTGAGGTGGTTGCAAATCACAGAATCACAGGATTAACCAGGTTGGAAAAGACATTCAAGATCATCGAATCCAACCTATCACCTAACCCTCCTAATTAACTAAACCATGGCACTAAGTGCCTCATTCAGCCTCCTTTTAAACACTTCCAGAGGTGGTGACTCCACTACCTCCCCGGGCAGCCCATTCCAATGGGCAGTCACTCTTTCCATGAAGAATTTCTTCCTAATGTCCAGCCTAAACCTGCTCTGGCACAGTTTGACACTGTGTCCTCTTGTTCTGTCACTGATTGCCAGGGAGAAAGGACCAACTCCCACCTGGCTACAATCTCCTTTCAGGTAGCTGTAGAGAGCAATAATGTCTCCCCTGAGCCTCCTCTTCTCCAGGCTGAACAACCCCACCTCGCTCATCCACTCTTCACAGGGCTGTGCTCCAGCCCCCTCCAGCCTTGTTGCCCTTCTCTGGACACATTCAAGCACCTCAACATCTTTCTTAAATTGAGGGGCCCAGAACTGGACACAGTACTCAAGGTGTGGCCTGACCAGTGCTGAGTACAGGGGCAGAATGACTTCCCTGGTCTTGCTGGCCACACTGTTCCTGATGCACGCCAGGATGCCATTGGCCTTCTTGGCCACCTTGGCACACTGCTGGCTCATGTTCAGTCAGCCGTTGACCAGTACGCCCCCAGGTCCCTCTCTGCCTGGCTGCTCTGCAGCCACTCTGTCCCCAGCCTGTAGTGCTGCTTGGGGTTGTTGTGGCTGAAGTGCACAACCTGACACTTGGCCTTGTTAAAACTCACGGCACTGGACTGTGCCTATCTGTTCAGGTCCCTCTGTAGAGCCTTCCTGCCCTCTAACAGATCAACACATGCTTCCAACTTGGTGTCATCTGCAAACTTAGAGATGGTGGACTCAATCCTCTCATCCCAATCATCAGTGAAGGTACTAAACAGGACTGGGTCCAGCACTGACCCCTGGGACACAGCACTAGTGACTGGCTGCCAACTGGATGTGGAACGATTTATTGCTGTTTTAAATAGTTGTAGACAAATGCTGTAGCTGTAACTTTCAGTTGCAATATGTATATAATCCTTTTGTATAATAATCAGGATTGTTTTTACCCTAGCTTTTGATCTTTTAATGTTTTGCAACTTTATGGTTTCCTGTAGTAGGAAGTTTCATGTTGTAGTTCAGTAGTTACATGTTCAGTGACATTTCTTTACTTGGCAGCATAGTTTGTAGTGAGTGAGCAGTAATATTCTTTTCCATTATGCCACTAGGGCTGTTTATAAGGAGCTTTTAAGGACTGATCTTAAACATTTTTTCTTATTTATGCACATAAAGGCACAGGAAACTGTAAATGTTTTCCTGTATATGAAAGAGAAGTCCAAGTTACCAGGTGCTTGAGCCTTCTGCATATTGAGTTGGTTAAGATGATTGCAGAGCCTGTGGGTTTCTCAATATATTCTGAGTTTCAGGAAGGGTATCCAGCAGTTCGTTGCAACCCCCCCATGAGGGCAGTACCTCTGATTCATCACCTTTTCTTGCCTTATAATGTGCTAAAACTCAAATAAACATTGTGTAATAAATAAAAATAACCCCCCTGAAGAACTAGATAGGTTTTTGTGATGTAATAAGATGTAATACCAACTTTTTATGCATTTGGCTGTTGTCTGGGGAAAGACACTATCAACATGCAGCCCATTATTGTGGTTTTGGTTATGTTTCAGTAGGAAGTGCAGAATATTAAGTCACAGCTTGTACCATGGATCTCAAACAAGGAAGAACATGTCTAACCCTTAAATGAGTGTTTTGTCTTTAAGGAGATTTGAACAACACCTGTTGACTTGTTGCATTTTCCCCATAGGTAATAAATTCGATGAGCTCACTTTCAGAATACTGTCTACCCTCTATCCTGCGCACTTTGTTTGATTGGTATAAAAGACAAAATGGCATAGAAGATGAATCTCATGAGTACAGACCAAGAACAAGCACTAAATCCAAAAGGTATGATTTTGAATATGCATACATACATTATTTTCAGATTCTAAGGTAAAATGTATTTCATTTCACCCATCAACTTTTGTAACACTTCAGTGATACTCCAGTTGCTTGAAAGTTGTCATCTCTTCTGGAGCTTTTCTCTCAGCCTCTGGATGAATAGAGTAACTGTGTCTTTAAAATTGTGCTCTTGATAGTTCAAACGTTATTTCTTACTGCTCTTTTGGGTGCTATAATGTCACTTAAGTAGTGGTTTGTCTAAACTCTGTCTGTCTTCTTTGCTCATGTGAGCAGGCAATAATTCTGTGACACTTGGATGAATGATATTTTCTATGCAGCATTCTGCTTAATCACAGAAATTTCACATGCACCTATTCTGAATCCAAAATATTGTGAATAAAAGGGCAACATTGATTTAGCTGTTAAAAACAAAGGGACTAAACTATATTTTGATCTCCTATAATAGCAGTAGATCCTCAGTGATAAGGCAACAAATTGTTGTTCCTCGTTTATGTTGAGGTCAGGTGGTTTGGTACAAGTATATTCTTCAAGCTTGCAGGTTTTTTTAGTACAGTGGTACTATATTTACACACTTTAGTGATGCAGCAGGAGAATCAGCACTGGCAGACCTGGTACTTGGAAATGCAGAGGCAGTTTTTCACATTAGGATTTCGTTATAATCCAGTAACTACTGAAGGCAGTAGTTGCTGGAATGAAAAAGTAGAAGCTAGTTTTAGATGTCAAGGTAGACACAAAGCTGAATTGGAGTCTTCCAACTCTTTGTGCCAGTAGAAGTACACAATGTGAGGGCTTGATCCATCAATTAGATGTCTGCTTTTGTGTGGAGGCCTTGAAGTGCCTCCACTTCTCAACTTGATATAGGATCACCTGCTCATAAATAGATATCTTCGCAGACTCCACTCAAATTCTGTCAACTGATACTGTTACAGAAAGACATAACTATTCCTTTGTCCAGTTAATGTGAAATCAAGAAAACCAAAGCACAAGTAATTTATTTCATTGCCAATCAAGCAGAATTCTTCAGTGCATATTTTATAGTAAGCAGGAGTACAACTGAAATCACCAAAGCTCTCAATGTTTATAATAATTGAGTTGAAATTATGAAAACAATAATCTCATTTAACTCAGTTGTTACTGCCTCACATGCACTGCAGAACCATTCCCTTTAACACTTAATTTTACAAGAAACATTGTGTGGTTTATGTTATCCTTTCAGTACACTTTGGAGTTGTAAGCAGGTGACCCTATGGCTATTTTTAAAGTTTGTATTGCACGCTTCTCATCTCATACATTTATTCCTCTGTGGTGTTCTGCATGAGGAATGTGTTTGAACATTTGACAGGCAATGCCAAAGTTAAAGAAATAGCACTGGAACGAGCAGATTTAGAAAGAGGAAGTAGTTTGGTTATGAATTTTTCACTACTTTTAAGGCACTTTTCAAAATCTGTCACAAGTGTAAATATTAATTTGATAGCACGAAATAATTTATGTTTGCCTCCAAAGTGTGTTTGAGAACTGCTATCAGTAAGGAAACAGAAATGAAACACATGTTGGAATACAGGATCCAAAAGTTTTCCTTGCTTTTGTTTTGGGTTTTTTTCTTTTAAAAAACATCTGTTAAAAACATCTTAAACCAGAAAAAAAAAGAGGAAGAGGAGAGTGACATTTAAATATTTGAAATAAGGTGAAAGTCACAGGTTAGATTTGGCCTACTTATCTCAGATTTTGAGAGCACATCAGTGTATTGCTTTCTGAAATGCTAGGGTGCAATCTAAAAGGTAGAACAGAATCCCCTGTTATCTGTAAGTGAAGAAGATGTATAATATGACACATCTGCTAAATACTATGTTTCCTGGTTTGATTTCACAGTGATGAACAGCAGAGGGACTATTTAATGGAGAGAAGAGACCTGGCTATTGATTTTATTTTTTCTTTAGTATTAATAGAAGTTTTGAAACAGGTATGGAGTTCTTAAATTATCTGTTAACTAATAAATTATGGCAATTATCAATAGCACCGAATTATAAGATTCATGTTTCTATTTCCATCTTTAATAGTCTAATTAAAAAAAAAAAAAAAGAAATAATCCTGCATGCTTGTTCACTGCTGTCTCTCTTGCATGTGTAGGAGCCATGTTATTCTCTGTTCATATAGCTTTCATTTTGCCAAGTCTTTAGAGATTAAGTATTTCCCTTAAATACTAAGTAAATTTTAAATGGCTGTCTCATTTCATCTGTTTTGTTGATCTGATGCTATGATCTGATGCTATTTCAGCTAATACTGTATTCTTGATCTGATGCTATTTCAGCTAGTACTGTATTTCTACTGGAAGATACCCATGAGTAAGGCTAGCCCTAAGGTATGCAACTTGAAGTGTAATATATGTGTACTCATTATGTTTTATTTTGTGTTTGCAGATTCCACTTCATCCTGTTATAGACGGTTTGGTACATGATGTTATTAACTTGGCTTTCAAGCACTTTAAGTACAAAGAAGGGTAAGGCTCTTTTTCACACACAGATTCTATGAATTCTTTTGCAGTTTTGTGTTAGCAGTGTGATTTCTCAATCAAAAATTTTTTCTTGTCTCTTGCTAGGTACCTTGGTCCTAACACTGGAAATATGCACATTGTTGCGGATTTGTATGCAGAAGTAATAGGTGTCCTAGCTCAAGCCAAGTAAGCAAAACTGAATATCATACTTCCCCCCATAAATCTGAGAAATTCTATTCACTTAGCATATGAATACTCTGATTTTCTCAAAGATAGCATAGGAATTTTCAGTTTGTGTGCCCTCTATGCGTCCAGGTATTCTAGATCACTAGGACTCCAGGGAATCACAGGCTTTCTGCATCTAGTCAAATGATGCTGAATAAATTCAACTACAGCAGTGTTGTTTTTATTATCTCAACAGTGACGTCTGTGGAAAGCCCAGAGGGATGAAGAGAGTTATTTTAATTATTATTTTGTTTTTCTATATACTGTTTTTTCTTTAGATGGGCAAACCTAAAAATGGCTATCCTCCAACATACCAAGATTTTAAAATCTGTTTGAAGTTAGTTCAGAACTTAATGCATCTGCTTCTGAATCCTTCACCCTGTACTTCTTAGAGGAGGTGACATGAAACACTTTGGGGATCAGTTCTTAAATTTTGCATCTAGAAGCAGAGAGATTCAGAAACTCCTGTACCTAATAAAATATTGTAAGCTTATACTACAAACTACGCAGAGGGTGAAATTTACTGCTGTAACACAGTGATCTTTGTCTACTGACAGCTTGGTTGAGAGGGAGTCTGTTCTACAAAACCAGTCAGCTTAGCTTGATGTACCAAACCAGTTAGAGTTCCTGGAAATCATACAAATTTTAACAGACTTCAGCTAAGACCTTACCCGAGCTTTTAAATTGGCTGGGTCAGAGACAAAAAGGGATCCAAAGCCTCAAGTTGAATGTCAGAAATAAAGAACACCTATTCCCCATAAATGCTGGTGTTTTTTCTCGTGATTCCAAAGGGCCTTGCTACAGACCCCAATGGGCTGCTTCTTGCCAACCTGTTACTTTTGTTGTTGCCTCTGATAGAGAGATGGAAGTTTGGTATGTGCTACATGTGCCCGGGAAAATAACATTCTTCTCATTTTCTCTCAAAAAATACAAGAGGCCCTGTTGGATGATTTTCCTATATATTATTTTTAGGGATAGTGTGCCTCTTAAGACATCTCCAACAGATCTGTAGAGGAGATCAAAAATGGTCACAGACTCCTCCATTGCAAGTTGTTCCTTAATTGTTACTACTATAGTAGCTATTATTAAAAAATCTGAAGAAAGGAACAACCTATTAGTATATTTTAATCATTAAAGCATTTTATTTTGAAAAAGTTGCGTGTACTTGGAAAAAAAATTCTTTGATCTTGGATTTTTTAAAACCATATGAGAGGGATATTCTAATGATATTGTTAGCTCTTATGTAAAAGAGACACTTGTAAGAAAATGTAAAAGATGTAGTTCTCTAAAGGAGCTGAAGTCAGGCTATATGCTTCATTTTCTGAGTGTATCAGAAGTGAAAGAGAACTAAACCCCCCCAAAAATTATTCACTTACTGACTGACATGCTGTTCTGTAACCAGAGCTGATTTTTCTTTCGGTTTCCCCCCATTTATATACCTTACAATACATTTCAAATGCTAATCTCTGCTTTTTTGTAACTAACCAATGTGAATTCCTAGATTTCCTGCTGTAAAGAAGAAATTTATGGCAGAGTTGAAAGAGTTACGGCATAAAGAACAAAGCCCGTATGTAGTTCAAAGCATTATCAGTCTTATAATGGGAATGAAATTCTTTCGCATTAAGATGTACCCTGTGGAGGACTTTGAAGCTTCTCTTCAGTTTATGCAGGTAAAACTCTTTTAAGTGTGTAACTGCGGTTCTCAGACCTTTCAGGATGGGCTCCACTTCATTCTTCTTCTAATACTCTGTCAGGGTCGAGAGAGCAGAGATGAACAGTATCTCTGTCCAGAGGAGCAAGACCTGTTCTTACGGATTTCCGTGTTGTGAAATTCAGGTGCAAACGAGACCAGCTATCACCACGAAACTATTTATTAAAGGATAAGGTTGGGCAAAACAGAGGGAGAGAGGGGAGAAGGGGGAGAGAGAGAGATAAAGAGAACGACGGAGAAGAGAAGAAGCAGGGAAGGAAAAGAGCTGTGATCACATTACCCTCAGTCGCAGGTGGAGGGGAGAGAGAGAGAGACGGGTGCGTGGCCTGGGGATGATCTTCGGTGGAGTTCCTCAGGGGTTCTTCTGGTGCTGGTGCAGCTCTGGTGGTGGTCCGCCCTTGGTGGTCTGGTAGAAGGGCCGGTGGTGGTCTGCTGGGAGTGCCACTGGTGGTCCGATGGAGGTGCCACACCTTGGCAGGCATTCCTCCTGCCTTTTTATGCAGTTTTCTGCTCAGTGTCCGGCTGCAGCTCCCCAGGGAATCTTCCTGTGCATTCTCCTGCATTCTCAGGGGTCCGGTGGCAGCGAGGGGAGGGCCTCCGCCCCCTCCCGGGCTGTACCTGTCCATACCCTGCATACACATAAACCTTTTCCCTTGGGGGTAGCTGAGATAAAATGTAGGCATCCAGGGCATTTCAGCCAGGCTGAGGTCCAGGGGTTTCGAAGGCGTTGTCTGTTGGTTTGCATCGCTGAGCTTTAGGCCAAGCACCGAGTCTGAGTCCCGGAAGGTAACAAAGGCAATCTTTATCTTTGTTGATTAGGGAGAGAGATGCAATCTTTATCTTTGATGATGAACGAGAGAGAGGATTTAGACTCTCACATGCTCCAGTAAATTTTCCGTGTGTTATTCACACCTAAACGTATATGCATCTACTTTTGCTTGTTCTGAACCTCAGAGTTCCAGTCTCTAGTCTCCAGTATGCATCATTCCATACCAGCTCTTCATCAGCTATATACCCTAGTCCCTGCATCTCACCCACCATCAAAAAGTTGTGCTTCTAAAAACCCCAGACTTTCCACCCTGCCATCCCACACCTTTTCCATGCCCTATATCCTTGCCTAATTATGTCCCCCTTGCTGCTTACTGCCTACGAAGTGAATCTTCAGCCATTTACATGGTTGCCAGAGAAGAGAGGAACTTCTGATGGAGAAAAATACAGAGGAAGAGACAAAGAACTGAGGCAAAAGCTGTCTTGTCTGTTTTCACCACACCTTCACCCCCCTTCTGTAGAGTACATTCTGTGTCCACCCAGTTTGAGACCCACTAGTACCAAGCGCAGTTTGACTATCATCAGTGCTTTAAATTAGTAGATTATGTCATTTCACAGAAGAAAAGACAATATTTTCCATTTACGTATTTTTAAAGCCCATGTTTTTGTTGGTAATGTACAATTCATTCTGTTCTCACCTGCAGGTCTATTTATCTTAACCTTTTTATTCTCCTACTTTTTCTTGGGATCACACTCATGATCACATGGTTTGTAGCACAGCAGTGCTGGGTCACAGTGTCACTGCTATTGAAACCAGTGGTAAAGCTCCTGTGTAATAGTACTCAGTTGGCTCTCTACATTCCTTGACTACCATATCTGAGCACAATTTTTTTTTCTACATGCTACAATGCATCCTAAGATGCACTGTATATGTATGAAAGACAGGTTTGCTCAGTTTGGTGAAATACAGTTTTATTCTTCAGGCAGTTTATCTTAGTTTTACTATCTACATGCAGTTCTTCAGCTACAAGTTCTGTCGCAGCAGCTCTTCTTTAGGAGTAGACTCCATGTGATTTTCCACCATGGACTACAGAAGAACGCTACTGCCTTTGCACAGGGGTTTCAGCTGAGTGATGTAGAGTCCTGATTATACCATGCATGACTTTTCCTGACTGCAAAGTGTGAACTGTTTGCACACATGGGCAGGAAAGAGGTCAGTGGGGCACCCTTCTTTTAAAGTCAGTGGCTGTTTGAGCCTTGGACCCAGAGGTGGAGAATTAGCTGAAGCAACATAATTTGTCATTGTCAGAGAAGCTGTTCAGAAGCACACAAGTGGGTGGATGCTTATCTCCCCTCCCTCGCTTCCTGAGCAGCACAGCTGTGTGGGTAGTAGTTCACTGCGTGTTTAGGACAGAAGCACATTCTTACTTTCTCTCTCAATTCCCAGTTGCAGGCTGGAAATCGTGGTGGTTTGCGCCACAGCTCTCTTCCCTCACACAGCACAGTTCTGCATTGACCCTTAATCTGCAATGGATCCTAGCAGTGAAACCTATCCAAAAATGTTTACAGTAAGATTGTCACTTGCATTGAGTACCTTACCAGAAAGCATTGTGTAAAGTGATCCATGCAGGCTTCTACTCCACCTCCTGAAGGTTACACAGAAGAGGCACAGGGTCAGCCCCTTTCCATCCCCAAACACCACTGGGGACAGCTGGAATCAGTGGAGAGTTTGTGAATAATCATGCTTAGAGTAACAGATCCTTCATCTTGACTTGCATCCTGCTTCATGCCTTCTTCAAAACAAGCAATTTGCCAGATAAAAATAGTCACTGACACTTGACGTGCATTCAGCAAACATTTACAGGTCTTTATTCCAGCTGGTACACAATTTATGTTTCTTGTTTTGTTCTGTTTTAGGAATGTGCACACTATTTCCTTGAAGTTAAAGACAAAGATATCAAGCATGCACTGGCAGGACTGTTTGTCGAAATTCTTGTCCCTGTAGCTGCTGTGAGTTTATTTTTCAGGTTGTTTGCATAATTTCTTTAAATTATATAAACCAATTTGTGAAATAGTGTTTTATTAATGTGACGTTTTCTTTCAGGCTGTTAAAAATGAAGTGAATGTCCCCTGTCTGAGAAACTTTGTTGAAAGCCTGTATGATACAACACTTGAACTTTCCTCACGAAAGAAGCACTCACTGGTTAGTAACCCTTGAGAAGCAGAGGCTGAAAGCCTTTGTCAGAATTATCTCTGAGCAAGACTCTGGGGAAATTGCAAAACTTCTTTCTACATTGAGCTTTATGACCAATACATTTCTATTGTAGGGAAAGTTACTCTGTTTGCAGAAAATGACCGCATGTATTTTATTCAGAATACAATCTAAATCAGTCTGAATCAAACAGATATTTTCAGATTCTGATTCTGTGATTATTAAGTGGCCTGCTCTAGTTGAGGGTGCCCCTGCTTACTGTTTACTGCTTACTGCAGAGGGGGTTGGACTAGATGACCTTTGGAGATCACTTCCAACCCAGACCATTCTCTGATTCTATGATTTTCTCATACTTGCTATGTGTGAACCTTAGGAGAGAAGAAATAATAGAGTTCACTTCTTGTCAAGCGAGAACAAATGAGGCATGTGGGAACAACTCTTTCACGGGGCTTGGACAATACATTGTAGGAACAAAAAAAATGTATAACACATGCCCTTTCAAAGCTGTGACTTGGCTACTGTGCAGCTCCCCATTTCATCTTTCTCCTGTGAGATGAACAGTGGCACTGCGGTGTATTTTTGGAAGCATGAGTTGATCTGAATTAAATGAGGATCTGAGTCAGTTTGATGCTGGCCGCCTTAAGCAGTCTGTCTCTCCAACTGGGTCAGCGCATGTCAGCAATGTGATGTTAGCTAATCCGTTTTGAAGTCTTGGACCTTATAAGTAAAGAAAGTTGTCATTTGTCCTCCCTTATTTTATGGGAAAGTCAAAAAGACTTCACTGTTCCCAGAGCTCTCAGAAAATGCTGATTGCTAGCGCTGATGAATATGCTGGGAGGACTGCAGAGCTCTCTGCCCCGTTTTATCAGTCCCAGGGGAGAGTCAGAGCATCTCCTGGGGCACAGTCCTGTTCAAGTTTTTTTTCTATTCAATTTGTGGGACTCTTGGGATGGATTTCTGATTTCACTCTGCTTGTGTTTGTGTGGCTCTATTTAACTCAGCAGAGTAGATGAAACATTGTTGAAACTACAGCAGGGTAAAAGCTTTGCTGTACAGTTTTTATACTAAGTAGAACTTCCCCAAACTGGCAGATGTACTTTCCAAAGTCAACAGTATGTGCTTCAGAAAGGATTGCACAGCTGGGGCTTTGCATTTGATTGCTTGTCTACACATACCACACTGGAGGCTACATAGTTAAAGGTGACAAAATAGAATAGATTCTTGTGAGGGTGTGATTAGAAATACAAACTTTGTGAGGAGGAGGCGGGGAAAGGCAAACAGTTGGCAGAAATAGCTGCAGTGCATATTTCTAGACTTGCAGGAAGAAAGCACTCTTTAGAGTTTGAAGAGGACTTTCCTCTTCAAGATTAGTGTATTCTGAGTTGGTGCACTTACTTTACAGGCAGGATAGGAGCATTCATCTTGTCACTTTCTGTCTAAAAGTATCTCACATAAGCTAGTCCTTGAGGTTCTTTTGTTAATGAATGGAGAGAATTAGGAAACTCCAGGAGATGGTATTTTCCCTTCTACAACTTTTCTTAGGATGAGCCATAACACTCTTGGGATGCTACTAAATTCTGTGACCCTGTCAAGTAGTCAACTATTATGCTCATAATGTTAATATTGTAAGAAAGTTTTCCATGAGAAGACTTCAGTTCTCCTCTCCCATATGTATTTTGGACATGAACGTTATAAAAATAAGTGTACTTTTGACATTTCCTCAAGAAACTAGGTCTAACCCAGCTACAGACAATTTATGTTACATAATACAGGAATAGAAGTTGAGGTTTGTGGTGTATTTATACCTTGAATTCTAACTGAAGTTAGAATTTTAGAGTTAGTTTTGAGAACCATTGGTCTTTAAGATGAAGTTAACTGATTGTTGACTAGTAGATAAAGTTCTTATTTGATATGAAGACCTTATTTGAAACAGAAAAGCCTTGAGAAAAGAGCAAAGTCAGTTTCAAAATCAGTAGGTGCATTTTAACCCTTTTTTTTCTGTTGGCAAAGAGAACAGGTTCCAGTATTTGAACTTGTATGTTCTGCCCTGCTTCTTTTTATCTTTTATTTCTCAAGATGTAACTGCCAGCAGATCCAGGCACAGTTCTTTAGGGTGTTTGACATGTCTCTCAGTAAATGTTGTAACTGCAGACTTTGATGAGTGACAGTTTGGGTGTTCCCCACCCCCCCACACTTTAGAAATCACCCAGACTAGACTCAGACGGCTCTGGAAATATGAATACAGCTATTTATTTACAACTAGCACACTCTACAAGCAGATATTTACAGTATATACAGTTATATACAGAAATATACAAGGTAAAAAGTAATACAGAAACACAACTGCCCTCCCAGAAACCTGAGTCCCCAGGAGAGGCTCTCAACCACCCCTGCACCTTCCCCCTGCCCCTCTCAACCTTACCCCAGTCCCAAGGAAGAATAGAGGTTCAGCCAAGAGCTTATGAAGCAAAGTGGGTTAGGCCAAATGGAAGGTGAGGTTAGGGAGTAAGATGTTGCTGGGCCAGCAGCCCAAGCAAGAGTGAGAGAAAATGTCTAGAGTGTTATCTGATGTTTTCATTTCTTCTTCCCATACTTCTCAGCAAGACAGTGAGGGAAGCAGACATCACCATTGTTTTCCTTTCACAGCCTGTAATCTAGTTCTTCTCACCAAAACATTCTAGCCTGCTTCAAACAAGCACAATAGGTATCTGAGCATTCACAATTCCCAACAATCTCTGTAGGTCCTGTTGTTACTATTACAAAGTTTAGTTATTTCCCTGCATTTCTCAGTTAACTGACAGAACTTAGCCTTGTGTGTCTGTAAAATTGTGGCACATCTTTGGATGTAGAATACTGCCATAAGCAACATTTGATTGTTCATATTTCACCAGAACAACATATCTGTAACAGCATCAAAGAAAGGTTCCTTTTAAATGGTACTATTTAATGTGTTATGTTGGGTAATTGTATTGCACAAAATGGAGGAGTTAAGAGTTCAAAGTTTACATTAGGTGTATTAAGTTGCTTTTATGTTGTGTAGGCATGCAAATAATGCACTGTTGACATCCGTTTCCTGTTTAGGCTTTGTACCCGTTGGTAACATGCCTGCTTTGTGTCAGTCAGAAGCAGTTCTTTTTAAACAGATGGCATATTTTCCTCAACAACTGCTTATCCAATCTCAAGGTTAGTATCTTCTTGTTTTATTATTATATTAAAACTTCAGTGTGTACCATTGATCTGTTGGAAATCCATTTTAGGTAATGTGCAGGATGATTACTGTTATCACATCCCATACATAATCTTATTCCTAACTGTACAAAATCTTTAGTTGTGGATATATTTTCAGTATCAAGTGCCTAGTTTGAATTTCTTCTCTTTCTCTAACTCAAATCAAGCTTGAGTCAAACAGCAATGAAACACGTAAGGCTGTTGATAAAAATTATTAGCTGGAGGGGCATACCTAAACTCACCCAGTATCAATTTGCTTTTTTTCACAAAGCCATTCTCAAACAATATATTTGTTATTATTTTATCAGAATGGAATTAGTTGCAGGGCACTGATTCCATTACCTGTTTCACTCTACTAAGTTGCATTAAAAAAAACTTAAACTATTCTGTTTCCTCCATGTTTGTTAGATCTTTGAAGTTTAAGACTAACTGTGCACTGCAACCTGCTGTAGTTCCTGTCCAGCACATACTGTTCATGCTTCTTGTGCAATAGCTCATATCCCTTTCCACTCTTAAAATGGATCCATAAGAAAGCCCTATGCATACTTGAAAAGGCCAATTTAAGAAGATAACCAATTCACTCACTCTAATGAAGGGCCTCCAAACTGATACTTCATGAACCAGTCAGTGGTTAAGAAGCTTCTGCAGCTGGCACAGGTAGAACATGCAAATACTTCCTCAGCTCGGAGGCAAACTATCTCTGCTTTCAAAAGTTGAATTCCCAAGGTTATTAATGGGATATATATATATAAATCATCCTTTCTTGCTGTTACTTTCTTGCTGTACTTTGACATAATGAAACCATTTGTATTGATTGTCTTCATATGACAACCTGATCTAGTTAAATATGTCCTTGCTGACTGCAGGGGAGTTGGACAAAATGACCTTCAAAGATCTCTTCCAACCTGATGCATTCTGTGATTCTATGACCATGCTGTTAGAGTAGCTCTTCAGAATGTCCACAGTCTGTCTGAAGATTGCTTTCCACTTGTGCCTGAATTACTTACTTGTACTGAACATGTATTAGAGCTTTAATTGCAAAGAGATTCAGAAAATAAATGTTGTTATTTTATTGGGTCTTATGAGGTCATACAAGCTTTAGAAAAGGTGGCTCCTGCTGTAACATCTGTGACAAGCCAGCTGGTAATATAAACCTTTCTGGAAATAAAGGAGATCCTGACAAATTATTCAAAACCATTAGAGAAAATAGAAGTAAAGTTGCTCCTACCTTATCAAATGAACATCAAATTGGAATTCATCTTGCCACCTGTAATTCATTGACATATACTTCACTTCATAGGGCTTGTAAATTAGTGTAGTGGCACATTTCACCTTTATTTCTGGGGGAAGGTAAAGTACCTGGATACGTGATTAAATTGGCTTGCCACTCCTTCTCAATACAGGAGAAGAAATGCCCCAACCATAGAAACAATCATATTGCCAGTTAAAAGTGGCACCTGAAAGCCCAAACCAAACTCATGCAGCTGGACCAACAACTAGATCAACATGGAAGAGAAATCCTTCTGTTTAGAAGGAGAGTTGTGCACTCCAGGGCAGTATGAGGAACTCCACAATCTCGTGTGGGCTCTCATGACCACATAATGGATCAAGTTGTTCAAGTGCCTCCATGTCCCATAGACTACAGTCTTCTTCCCCAAACCATTAAGATCAAGTATAGGCTGGGAAAGCTAAAAGGTTTATATTGCAGTTGTATTTCTGATTTTAGCATAAACTGATGGATCTCTGATCTTACAGAAAAAAAATCTTTTTAATTAATAAAGGAAACTGCTGGCAGGACCTAGAAATAGTTGACCCCAGCCAAATTCTGGCCAAAGGGCATTTCATACTATCCTGCTGAAAGCAGTGTAAAAGTTAATAAGTATCTTGGGTTTGAAATGGAACATTTATCATTAACTAAACTTTATTTGTGAAAAATTACTCAAGGTAGGAATTCTATATAGGAGAGAGTCAAAACACCATGTTTCATTTAGAAGCAGTTTTTCTCAATGAGAACAACAATGCCTTGTCTCCAAACCACATAGGACAAGCAGAAAACTCCAGCACAACTTGAGCCCAGAATACTGAACTTAATGTACAAAGAAGGGATCAAACAAGGCCTATCTAGGAATGAATTAGTGAGTACCAGCACAGTATCCCTTTGGCTGCTGTGAGACAGACATAACACCTTATTACTAGAAAACAGAAATGGGAGAATTAAAGAAAATTGACCTCCCTGCTGGCAGTACAGTTACTTCTTTCCCAGTCACAGAAGAGATGGAGGCGTTGAAAAAGAACTTCCTAGAAGAGCAACAACAAAAACCCTCAAAATACTGAAGAAGCTCAATTGGTGACTCAACCCAGCTTTAGTATCCACAGATTTTGTCCTTTCAGTTTTGAATCTGTGCACTATATTTATCTACTGTGTTCTTCCTATCAGGTCTTCACCACGGGGCAATGTCTTTTGAACTGACAGAATCCACTAAAGATGAAATTTTCTATTCTGAGACAAATTGAGGTGGTTTTCAAATGTATCTAATTTAAATAACTTGCTGTTTGAGTTTTTCAACAACTGAAGCAATACCAGGAGAGATAGATCAGATGGCTAAGCACCTTGAGGCTGCAGGAATGGGGTACTGGGCAGCTGTGTCTTTTTGTAGTGTCGTCATAAAAACTCTCAGCCTCAACATCCATGAAGTGCAGAACTTTCTGTCTATTTTGTGCCTGAAGTTTATTGTTATGTTATATATTTCTCTAGAATAAGGACCCCAAAATGGCTCGAGTTGCACTGGAATCTCTGTACAGACTACTGTGGGTTTACATGATCAGAATTAAATGTGAAAGCAACACAGCTACCCAAAGGTAACATGCTGTATTTGTAATGATAATTGGGTTTTGTGGGGTGGATGTTGCAGGTGAAGAAGTTTTATAGTTCTTTGGAATTTCTTTTAATTTAACCTATTAATATTATGAAATAAAAATCTCAACTGCACACAACAAATACTCCCTTTTGTAGCACCATCAGTTATTCTCCTACCTATTAAAATTTCTCTATAAACTGTTTCTGCTTTTGGAAGAACTGAAACTCAAATCTTTGCCTGGTTCAAGTTAGAAATATTTTTAGTGGCATCTCGTTGTTTATTGTTACTTGTAATGTAGTAAAGCAAATAATCACTTTGAATTTGTAGCAGAGGATCAGAACAAGATCCCCTGTTGCATTTTCATTTCAAAGGAAATACATTCTAGTCTTCCTAAGCGGAGTAGCATTTCCAGTGTATGTTTCATGGTAAGGGAAGTCTAGAACTGTCTAACGCTTTCTATTTCTCTTCTTTTATAGTCGACTTATTACTATTGTCACAACACTTTTCCCAAAGGGGTCCCGTGGTGTTGTGCCAAGAGATATGCCTCTAAACATCTTTGTGAAGATAATACAGTTTATTGCACAGGTACGGGAGAACCGTGCATGGATCTTTCCAAATAATGAATAATTTGTTTTCTCAATAACAAATTAATAAATAAGTGAACTTCTATTGTCTGATTTTATTTTTGCAACTCTCTTGTCAGTATCCATCCTCTAGACAGTTGTAAAAGTACAGATTGAACTGGCCAGACTTCTCTTGAACAATAGGTTTTGATTAACTTCATTCCACTGAAAATGGCTAAACCCATTTTCACTTCAATTCAATTGGTCAACTTTTGGAATTGCCAGCAAGCCAGAAAATGAGCTTGTTGACAAGCTCTGACAGTCTGTCAGGTTCAAAATGCTAAGTTGCATTTGTTCTGGTACTCACTCATACTTTATAAGACAATAAGTAACACTACTTCTAAAGCTGTGAGTTGGAGGAAAACAAAGTTCAGCATGTAGTTGACACATACAGTTTTCATCAGTTCAAATTGAAATTGCTAAAATAAATCTAACCTTCAGTGCTGGAAGTTTCATGTCTTCTTTTATTTAAATTTAGAAAACATTCCCATTAAGCAAAGCACTTAAGCACATACTTAAAGTCTCTGAATAGGAATGAATTAAACAGATGCTTAAAGTCTTCCTTGAACTGTGCCATCTGTGAACAAGCTACTTTTATGTAAAATACTATCTTAGCACCATAATTACCACAGTTTAAATGAAATAATTAAAATCTTTATGTTCAAAGTTTATCATTTTCCATTTAAATGCCATAATTTTTTTAATTTGTCAACACACAGTAGTGCTGAAGGCTTAGATCTGATAATACACTCTCTATACTTCTGAAGATCTGGGTTCTCTGTACATTTAAGGAAATCTCAATTAAACTGGTTTTCAGCATTCTGTTGCCTTACAGAAAATTAGAAGTAACCAACTTAATGATTTGAAATATTTTTACTATTTTAGGAACGTTTAGATTTTGCAATGAAAGAAATTATCTTTGACTTCCTCTGTGTTGGAAAACCAGCAAAAGCTTTCAGTCTCAACCCTGAGGTACGATGTGCATCTCTTTTTTTTTTTAGTTAAAATACGTTGTATTGTGATGCATTTCCTTTCTGGTTGTATTCTAAGCATGCTTTCACCTTTATCCAGGTTTCAGCCTGAATCTGTAATATGATTTATTGGTGAGATATATCTGGGAACTTTGATCTGTGAAGTGCCACATTGTTCATGCTTATTTCATGTTTCCTCAATGAAAAGAAGTAGCACAAATGTAGAAAACAAAAAGATAAATAGAACTATCAACTTCAATATATACAAATAAATATACAAGTAATATGCAAGTAAATTTTCTATAACAACTTCAATGTATTTCAAAACAGTTTTACTGAAAGAGTGTATAATACAAGAAGAATTGAAGATGCCGTTAAAAGAACAAAACTGTCAGTAAAGTTTTACCATTTGACCAGTAAAACTCTACTAGCATTGATGTCATGAGTCAGCTTTGTAGTTCTTTCCCCAGAGAAAGCAAATGAGAAATTTGAAAAGCTTTTAAAAACTTGTAAAATAATAAAAAATTGTCTTGAATCTAAGCTATTTTCTTGTCATTCTGAAATCATTTTCATTTGAAAACTAAGAATGAAAAATAAAAGCCATTTGTGTCTACCTCTTAAAATATATCCATATTAATCTTGCAGTAAGATGCTAAGATGGAATGAGTTAAAAAATGGTATTTGATTAAAAAAATTTATTTGGAAAAGTAGATTAGACTTCTTACTCTGAAAAGCAGCAGAAATGAAAGGCAATCCTTACTTTGAGCATAGCTATTGTCTTTCTTCTACTGAATAAAAAATCAATGAAATCGAATTCTTAGGCAGTCTCTACCACATTCTGGGTCAGTCACCTGCAGTATTGACTGAGGATGGCCCTGCAAAGGACGTTTTGTATTAGCATTGCATGAAGCCAGGCTTATAGGGAAGGCACATCTTGATTAATTCAGTATCTGAAGTTTTACTGTTTTTCCATAGCAATTCAAGTCCTAAATCAGTGAAACAAGAGGGCTACTCTGACATTTGTAGACTTTTGCATTTAAAAAAAAAATTGCAGGTAATCTATGTATATGCCTCTCTCTGAGACTGTCAGGAGCTCAGCCTCTGAGTTTTTAGAACGTGTTCTAAGGAAATTCAAAATATTCTGGCCTTCTAATCATTGCAATGCAATGCCTGCAATTTTTCCTCTGATGAATTCCCAGGAGGCACTCAGGTCACTGAGCCTCATCTTCCTGATGTTTCCAGCTTGCAGTTACAGTGCTGAGCACCATTCCAGACGTTTCTTTCAGTCCTGGGGCCTTTTGAGATGATTATTGATATTTTTTCATAATGGACCACTTAAGACATTTGTGTTTAACTGAAGGCCCAGCTAAGATGCATTACTAAAACTGCAGGCCATATCCACGTGTTTTATCTTGAAGTTAAAAGTGTAATGTGCTAATGAAAATACTTACAAATGAAGTTTTGAAAGGGGAGATGATTGCTTACAATGCAGATCTGACTTTGTTTGCTGCTAAGTACATACTCAGAATTTCAAAGTGATTGAAGAATATGAGTAGTATATGATTGTTTTTTTTATGATACTCATTCATCTTCTGAACTTTACAGAGGATGAATATTGGTCTGAGAGCATTTTTGGTAATTGCTGATAGCTTGCAGCAGAAAGATGGTGAACCTCCAATGCCAGTGACTGGAGCTGTCCTTCCCTCTGGAAACACTCTCAGGGTGAAGAAAACGTATTTGAGCAAAACTCTTACGGAGGAGGAAGCTAAAATGATAGGTCAGTAAGAAAATGGGCAAATTAGAAACTTGGGTGAGAATGAATGTGAAAAAGTCTCCAGAATCTAATGTACTGTTGAAAAGTATTTGATTGTTTTCTTCATTGTAAACATTGAGTTTATTGTGTGTTCTAATTAAGTGTTTAGTTTAATTTGGCAATTACCGCTACTTTTTACTGCTTCTAATTATTTCAGGAAAAGTCCTTGGTCATGTTGTCCCCTAAAACCTTGTGTTCTAGGGAAAGATTTAGTACACAGCTCCTTTTAGTGCAGAATAGCTGTCTTGAGACATGGTTATTCATCTTATTAGAAACAGTGCCAGAAAATGGACTAGCTTTGAAAATTCCTTGGAGATTGTAATTTTAATTGCAGTGACACTTTGAAAATTACAAAAGCTTTAAAATGTAAAATAAAGCTGAAGTGCCTAAGTTAAAAGTGCTATTACCTTGGCCTTCTTTTGTAGTCAGGTCAGAGAGATAATCCTGTGCTGTGGAAGAAACACTTCTGAATTGTACCCTGAGAGTACCTGGTTTTGCTGACAACAAAAGAAAATTTGGTTACTCACTGTAGCACTTGATTCAGTCCCCAAAATTGCATGGATGTAACAAAGCCTGCCTATTTCTGCACCATGAAAAAGATCTGTGTTGTTCTATGACTAGATCGTTGTACCAATACCAAGAAAATGAACACTAAGATACCCACTGCTGTTGCCATGTACAACAGATGTAGCATTTAGTGCTGTCACTAATTCAGTTTGTTTTGGTCATTCCTCATGCATTTGTTAGTGAATGTTTGCACTATTAAGTCCTTTTATTAGCAATTTTTGCTGTTTTATGGTATTCTAGATTCCATGTATAACATGTATGATTAAGCTAGGTAGTCCCTACATCTTCTCTTGCCTTCTACTTTGCTACTGAACTTTTGATCACATCAGATTTGAAAATTGATGCAATTTTGAAATTCTGTGTTTACATTGTGTTTATCAAAAAGGAAATGTTTTGACTAGAGAACACGTGATTAAAATGCATTTGTCAGTGTTCATATAAAGTTCATTAAGAAAATTAAAATTTTGGCCTTTGATGAACATAAAAAAAAGAGTTAATACAGATTTTATTTTTTCAGTTTTTGATGGCCATCAGCTGCTCTAAAGCTCTATGTCTGGTGGTGTTTTTCACATGAAATATCATGCCAATAGATTCCATGTCAAGTAGGTTTTAAAGGGAGCTCATTCAGGTTCCTTTTTTCTATCTGTATGTAGTTTTCAAACCTTGCTACTGGATCAGAGCTTTTCTTTCTGCCATGAAAAGTCCACAAAATATATTGTACAATCCAACAAACTGTGCAGCTTTATTTGACTGTGTAGGGGCATATCTTGACTAGATTTTTTTTTTTCCCTCCAGGAAAACATATATGTGTGTGAGTATGTGTATATATATATATATATATATGTAAGTGTATATATATATATATATAACTTGTACTATTTTTATACATAATAGCATTCTTTTTGGAGAGGGCAACATATTCTATCTCTGAATTAGGATGTTGTTACTACTGGAAGGCACCGTCCCTGGGGGTCTTCAAGAAAAGACTAGATGAGGCACTTAGTGCCATGGTCTAGTTGATTGGATAGGGCAGGGTGACAGGTTGGACTGGATGATCTTGGAGGTCTCTTCCAACCTGGTTGATTCTATGATTCCATGAAGAAAATACTTCTTTTAATTCATGCAGCACAACCTGAGTAAGCTGCTTCCTTTTCAAAATATATGTGTCTATAAATACCCCAAATTATACCAGAATGCATGTTATTGCAGGTATGTCATTATACTATTCTCAAGTAAGGAAAGCCGTGGACAACATACTCAGACACCTTGACAAGGAAGTGGGTCGATGCATGATGCTCACCAACATACAGATGCTTAACAAAGAACCTGAAGACATGATTACGTGAGTGCTAAAGAACAGCAAATCACATAAAATATTGAGGTGTCATTTCAAAACTTTGTCTATCATGACTCATCAGAAAAAAATGCAAGAAATAGGAACAGCCAACTTAGTATATACTTTGAAAATCTGTTTATGACAAGTTGTTTTTACTTCTCTGAGTGTTGCAGTGTTAGGAAGTGAACTAATGCTTGAGGTAGCCAAAATCACATGTGAATTCTATGAATGTTTATATGGTAAAAGTTGAAAGCCCAAAGTGAAAAACCTGTCAGCACACTGTTCCAGGGTATGTTTGCATCACTGAACTTCAAAATGAATGCAAGGAATTCTCAAATCCTATTGCTAATCATATTTCTTAATACCCATTACTGTTCATGCCTGTAATCAAAACTTAATTAAAAATCCAAGTCATTTTTTGATGGCTCATATTTAAGCAGTGCCTCACTGGAACAAAATCAAAGCAATACATTTCAACCAGTCTTGAACAGCAGCATTTTACACTCTCATCCAAAACAAGGGAGATCTCCCCAAAAGAATTCTAGTAATGTGGACATATATCTGTTAGACTTTAAGTACACAGAGACATCATTTGACACATGCAGAGCATGGATTGTAGAGATCCTAACTGTAAGGCAACCTTGTACAGCTTTCCTGCTGAAGGGGTGAATGTGGCAGTTATGCTAGAAGAGAAACAACCTGGATAAAAGAAATTCAGGCTGTAATGAAAAGGTCCTGTGGTCACAATACACTGACTGTGTATTCACTGGCCAAATGCAGCTATCTTTTACAACTGATGCTACCTTTATGTTTTAATATCGTTCCTCTCTAATTAGAGAGGATTGTGACTGTGTAAATGAGATTGTAAGCTCTTTATGTCTTTAGTGTTGCCTTTGTTTATAGAAACTGCTAATAGTGCTATACAATAATATTTCCTATTTTTGTTATAGTACTGCCCAGTATTCTGTTCAGTAGCCACAGCCAGTTTTCAGAACCATTTTTGGACATTCAGTTTTTTTGTGAGGGAAAGTGAGTTTTGAAATTCGAGTTTTGTTGCCAAAAGATAATTGTGTAATAAAACCTTGAGTACTTAGATAAGAAGTGTTCTTTACTATAAATGTGCTTTCTATCATCTCTCAGCATCGCTGGTGTTGTTTATTTTCAGAGTTACTGAACAAATAGACTTAAAAGAGTTTTAAATTTCAGGAAGTCTTACAGTTTGGTAGTATTTTTTATCCAAGACATAAAGATTTTAAGTCAGAAGAACGAGACTTGTACATTACTGTATTTTTGTGCTGGGCAGTTTATCCAGATGAGCTGTAACTTAGTTTGTAGGCTTGAAAGGAAAAGCACATTACAACACATTTTTATTTGTTTTCCCAAGGAGAAAAAAAAAACAACAACTGGAATGCTTAATTATAAGTTGATCTAAAATCATGTAAACTGATGAAAACATAATTAGCTGTCAGCTATCAGCATTCAAAGTGGCCCACAACTGCTTTGTGCATGATAATTAGAAAAGGCAATATTTTGGGTTCATGTAATTGCTTATCATTTTATTCACAGAACTTCACACTTCACTGGAGTTATGTGTTTGGAGTTCTTACTGGCTTTCATACATGGATACCACACTACATTTGTTTCGCTTTTGTCATATTTACCGAAAGTTATTGTAAAAAAATAATAACACCATGATATGTTTTACATCAAACGAGAGTTAGAAGGAATTAGCTAGGCAATGAACAGTCATGTTTTAAAGTATACAGATTCTGGAAGTGTCTCAGCAGTGTTAGACTTGCATCTGTATTTAATGACAAATCCTTTAAGCACTTATTGTTGAAGGAGTAAATGCCACTCAAGGGAATCTTACTAAATTCTGACTAAGGAGCATCTTTTGCATCCTCTACTGGGATATGACTTTCAACACTGGTTGTAATTGCTTTCCAAAATATAGTCAGAATAGGGCATCCGTTTTTCTAACATACAAACCTGTTCTTGCAAGTACTTCAAAGATTTTTGCTGACTATCCAGAACTAAATGCTGGTATGGAAACACAGGCTTCCAGGTGAGGACAGCTGTCAGCATGTTCATTCAGAGCTCATCGTGTTGTATCCTGAGTCAGCTATAGAGAGCCGCAGAGCCCTGTGGGGCCCCGCTTGCCAGACACGTTGCGTGCTGTGCCTGGTAGCTCAGACAATTTGGGAATTCAGCTTTGGATCTCCTGCTAGTCTTCTCAGCAGCTGATAAGCAGATTTTGTGTTTACACATAATTACTCATTGGCTTTCAGAAGAGTTTCCTCTCAGACTATTACTTTGTGTGCACAAACTGTTTACCCTCGCTGGGGACTGATAATGAGGAAACTGCAAAAATCACTTTCCATTACTCACTGGTTTGTCTGCAGATAAAATTACCAATGGCACTTTACTGTTTGTAACTATTAAGATACAGTATTTTGCATTAGTTATTTATCCACTAGTATTTGCACTAGCAATAATATTTGAAAGGGGTTTGTTTCTAACCAAATTCTCAGATGAGATACTGTATTTTATTCTTTTTCAAATTGCTGACACATTCCTTCCAGTTTTATCTGTTAGAATACAGATGTAGTGAGACAGAGATAATTAATTATGAAAGCAGTTTCCCTTTGTTGTACAATTCAAGTCAATAGATAAAGATCATATAACCATTTTATTGATGTAATGCAGATCCAGTTGATAAATATATAGGGTGTTAAGAGAAAGAATACTGTTCACTAAAAACTATCTTTAATCTTTGAATTAAGTGAGCCTGATGTCAGGTTATGCCTTTTCTATACCCATCATTTCACTGAATACTCAGTGTTGCTCTATAAATCTTAATTTAGATTTGTGAGATGGTATTACACACAGGCATTCTCTGTGCCTGAACGCAGATATAAGGTATCCAAATGCAGTATCCTCTGTTGTGTGGAGAGGCAGAGTAATGTAGTAAGCAGGGCAGGGGCCTGGGTACAGGAAAACTAGGTTTATTTTCTGTTTGTCAGTGATTTTCAATGTAATGTTTCTTAGTGTGTCTCTTTCCCACCATTCTTTTCTAGTTTAATCAGAAGCGTATTAAAGTAGTATTAACCTTTTTCTGCGTGTTTGTAGTAGGATCCCTAAATAGGACCTTGCTCTTTTGATTCCTCCAAAGCATATTACAGGCTAATCATGAGGAACATTCTGGGAAAGCCTCTACAGTTTGAAATGCTGTTACGCTTTGGTTATTTCCTCAATACTGAGTTGTCAAATAATAGATCATTGATTTAAAAATGAGCAAATATATCACACTTGGGTGTCTGTCTCAAGACTTCTGCATTCTTACAAAAAATATTGGAAATAAGTCAGAAAACAACTGAATCTGTTGGGAAAATAATCAGCAGCTGAACCTTGGGTTACCTTTAGAGGACTGAAGGATGCCCTGCTTAGTTTTTGGCTTGTGCTGGGCTCCAACCACTTTGAGTTGTTCCACAAATTAGAGCGGCCTTAGGGCTACCAAAACGTGTTTTAGGTGATAGTCATTGCTAAAGTGCTTCTATCTCAGGCAGAGGTCAAGAGAAAATCTGTGGCCAAAGCTTGCGTGACACAAATATTGATCTTGATGGAAGAATCCTCCTACTTTGTGTAACTCCGTCTTGTTATATCTGCAGTTCCTCTTAGAAAGAAAAAAATGAGTCATGAATAATTTGGGGGTTTGAATACTGTATTGATAACAACGCATGAAAAATGTCAAAGTCAAAGCCATTCATTCAGTGGAAACATTTATTCATGTTTCCTTCTTACAGTTATCGTTTCCAGCTTTCTGGCCTGATGTTCGTAGTAGACCTCTGGGCAACGCCATTATGTCCAGCCCTTTTCTAAGAAACTGTAGGGAACTCATTTTATACAGGTCTTTGTTAAGCTTAGTCAAAATTCTGGTTTAATTTTTCAGTGGTGAAAGAAAACCAAAAATCGATCTGTTCAGAACATGTGTTGCTGCTATTCCTCGGTTGCTTCCTGATGGAATGTCAAAACTTGAGCTGATCGACTTGCTGGCAAGGTAAGCTCTTCAAACATTCAGTCACTGCTCAAAGGGGAAAGAATGGAAAACTGAGCCATAGAAAATGTAATGCTTTCGGGGACAAAGCCGTATCAAAAATGATCTGCTGTTATTGCGTAAGAAATAGAAGTCCTACCACTGTGCTGGGGGAAGTATAGGCTGGATGTTAGGAGGAAGTTCTTCACAGAAGGAGTGATTTCCCATTGGAATGGGCTGCCCAGGGAGGTGGTGGAGTCACCATCCCTGGAGGTGTTGAAGAAAAGCCTGGATGAGGCACTTGGTGCCATGGTCTAGTTGACTGGATAGGGCTGGATGATAGGTTGAACTGGGTGATCTTGGAGGTCTCTTCCAACCTGCTTGATTCTGTGATCATGTTTATATCATAAATTACTAATTTTATGAGAGAGTAGATAGATATGTCATCAAGAACTTTTTTGTCACTATGTTGGTTACATGTTACTCGCTAGTCTTTATGGTATTCACCATTATTATTGCTTCTTTTAACCATCGCGGTATTCTGATAAACAGGGAAGAACATCTTTTCTATGTAGTGGAAGAAATTTATTTAGTTTTGACTTATTTGTGCTAGGTGTGGGATCTTTCCCAAAACTTTTTAAATTTGTGATAATTTTTCATTAGTATTAGCAATAGTATCAATAGAGATAAAATAAAGGGTAAGTTTAAATATAAAATCCTCCCTGCTTGGATCCATTGAATTTACCTAGATTGACTTCCTTTCACTGAATCCTCAATTCAAGAGAGATGTTGAAATGCTGGAACGTGTCCAGGGGAGGGCAACAAGGCTGGCAAAGGGCCTGGAACACAAACCCTGTGAGGAGAGGCTGAGGGAGCTGGGGTTGTTTAGCCTGGAGAAGAGGAGGCTCAGGGGGGACCTCATTGCTGTCTACAACTACCTGAAGGGAGGTTGTAGCCAGGTGGGAGTTGGTCTCTTCTCCCAGGCAACCAGCAACAGAACAAGGGGACACAGTCTCAAGTTGTGCCAGGGGAGGTATAGGCTGGATGTTAGGAAGAAGTTCTTGCCAGAGAGAGTGATTGGCATTGGAATGGGCTGCTCAGGGAGGTGGTGGAGTCAACCATCCCTGGAGGTGTTCAAGAGAAGGCTGGATGAGGCACCTAGTGCCATGGTCTAGTTGAGTGGATAGGGCTGGGTGCTAGGTTGGACTGGATGATCTTGGAGGTCTCTTCCAACCTGGTTGATTCTATGATTCTATGATCACTGAACAAGGTAGTCTACAACACATGACATCTAAAACAAGTTTCAGGATGTCAAATCAGTGACTTATTGCAAATAATTCTGGTAACAGATACTGGTCAGTGCAGAAATGTCAGTTACATTTCAATTATACAAGGTAAAGATTCCAGCATCTGGTATTTCTTTAAGTGGATTATGATACTAAAGTGAGCCAGGAGGCTCTTGCAGCATATTGCTTTAAGTAACAGTGACAAAGCAATCTTTGTGTCCACATTACTGCTTCTCCCGTTTATGAAATGGTAATCCTGGAAGGTAAGTTATTGGCGTTCTACACAATACTGCATTACAGCATTTTATCTTTCCTATGTCTAAAAAACCAATACAAGGAAAAAAACTTGGAAGAGCTGAGGTTTCAGTTCCTCCCCGGTTTTGAAAATAATCTGAGAGCCTGTTCTACCAGGGATTTGTGTGGAGATCTGTTGCTGAGATGGAAAGATGTCCAATACTCCCTTTAGAGATAAAATAACATCTTTGGGTTAATGAGCTCTTTTATTCACAGCTTAGTTTGAATTTTTCATCCTCACAACAGATGTGCCTTTGGCAATGTCCAGAAGGAATCTGTAACTCAGCAGCTAAACTTTCTTCCAGGACAGCTGTATTCAAATTATAAACCATAACGCGGATGTCAAGGATATACTGTACCTTTTGCCCTTTCACTGCCCACTGAAACCATTCATTACAAATTCCCAAGTAGGTCTGAAATTAAACTGACTCAAGTGCAAACAAACAAACTAACATTTGCTTGCTTCCTCAAGCAGCCTGTCATACACTGGTAACACATAGATGCATTCTTATGCTCAATTTGAATTTCATCTCACTTGACAATCTCTTGTGCAGTGACTTGGGCTAAGAAATGTGTGTCCTTTGTCTCCTCTTTTCTGTTACTACTTTATGTCATTGTGAAAGTCATTTTGTGGATGATCTAATCTTAGTCTCATGGGTTTTGCTTGTTTTTCTGGTTTTGACATTCCAAAGAGGAGACAAAAATGGTCTCTTCTTAGCACTACAAAATACTGTGTTTCCAAAATTGTGTAGAAAGTCACGTGGTATTTAACAGTTATTTTTGGAGCCATATTCACCAGGGGTGAAGTTTAATGGCAGTTGTTTTCCTCTGACTTACATGAAATGTCCTGTGCCTCCCAATTAGGCAGCTATAATGAACCAAAGTTGTTATGAGCTTCATCTCGTCATACATTTCTAACTGAATGGAATTTGGTTCCACTCCATTTGGCTCTTTTGGTTGTTTTTTTTTCCCCTAGCTTTGTGTCCATTGCTTTATACTACGTCCTCATTTTCAGCTCTGTAGATTAAATGTAGATAAAATACTTTGAAAATGAGTTCTAATACACTACAGAAAATTACTGTCTCATGGGTAATTAAAACAAAATGCATCATAAAGGCAATGAACCAAAAAACTGCACAACACACTGATCTGAATTTACTTTCCTGTGCCAAACTACCCACAAAAAAGCGGTTTGATAATTTTGTGTCAAGAGAACATGTGAAGATTTTTTGTGTTGAAAAGAACTTCAGCACAATGCAAATACAGAAGGAAATAAAATTTGAAAATGGGATCCGGAATTGCACCATCCTTCAGAAGGACTTTGTGAATGTCCTATGTGTTTTTTA
This sequence comes from Pogoniulus pusillus, assembly GCF_015220805.1. Taxonomy (NCBI): domain Eukaryota; kingdom Metazoa; phylum Chordata; class Aves; order Piciformes; family Lybiidae; genus Pogoniulus; species Pogoniulus pusillus. Next base: position 24,877,247 of record NC_087266.1, read on the forward strand.
ATGTATGGGGAGTCCTGAGGCTGCTTTTCTCATTTCACTATCCTAAATTAAAGCATGAAGCAGTTTTTAATCCAAATGTTCTTTTTTTATTTCTTTTGAATATTGGTATTCAATAATTATGATTTGCTTCTTGGCTAAAGACTTGTTTCAAGTGTTAGGCTGCTGAGGTATAGTGCTTCTTTTGTTTTTATATCAAAAGTTAACAAATATATAAATTATGAGATTATGGAGTAACCTGTTAGCCTAACCTATTTAGCATAACTAAATAGAAGTTATAGAAGTGTCATAGAATCAACCAGGTTGGAAGAGACCTCCAAGATCATCCAGTCCAACCTAGCACCCAGCTCTATCCAGTCAACTAGACCTGAAGGGGCATTGTAGCCAGGTGGGGGGTGGCCTCTTCTCACAGGCAACCAGCAATAGAACAAGGGGACACAGTCTTAAGTTGTGCCAGGGGAGGTATAGGCTGGATATTAGGAAGAAGTTCTTCACAGAGCGAGTGATTTCCCATTGGAATGGGCTGCCCAGGGAGGTGGTGTAGGCACCGTCCCTGGGAGTCTTCAAGAAAAGCCTGGATGAGGCACTTAGTGCCATGGTCTAGTTGATTGGATAGGGCTGGGTGCTAGGTTGGCCTGGATGATCTTGGAGGTCTCTTCCAACCTGGTTGATTCTATGATTCTATGATCTATGATTCTATGATCACCATGGCACTAAGTGCCTCATCTAGTCTTTTCTTCAACACCTCCAGGGACACCACCTCCCTGGGCAGCCCATTCCAATGGCAAATCACTCTCTCTGGCAAGAACTTCCTCCTAACATCCAGCCTGTACTTCCCCTGGCACAACTTGAGACTGTGTCCCCTTGTTCTGTTGTTGGTTGCCTGGGAGAAGAGACCAGCCATAAAAAATAAATTCATTTTGAGGACATGGCAAGGTTCCTGTATTATATACTTGAAAGATACTGTCTTTTAGGAGTGGGACAAAGACTTCTCTTGGATCCATGAATATGTTCAGGCACTGCTCTAGGAAAAATTGCAGTATAAAAACACATTTAGGATGTCAGTTGTGGTAAATAATAATGAAACCATGATATTATCGTTGCAATTTGCGTTGTCACTGGGAATTTTCCATCAGCGTTAAGTTACTGAGAAATGTACACTCCTGACCACAGTAAATACTCCTCAGAGTTTTATTACCTGACCTTCATGTTTACTTACAGGTTGTCTATCCATATGGATGATGAACTTCGACACATTGCACAGAATTCTCTTCAGGGTCTACTTGTTGACTTTGTTGACTGGCGTGAGGATGTACTCTTTGGTTTTACTAATTTTCTGCTACGCGAAGTGAATGATATGCATCATACCCTTCTTGATACTTCACTGAAGTTGCTGCTACAGCTGCTTACACAATGGAAGCTTGTAATACACACTCCAGGAAAATCTTCTGAACAGGCAAAAACCAGATCTGCAGAGGTATGATATCAAGAGATCTGTGTCTGAGCATTTATAGTAATTGAAGGCAGAAGTTATGTTCCTTAGTATTGCTGTGGTTTATGTGTTTTGTGTTTACTCACCTGATAAGTATTCACTGCATAAGATTTTTTAAGGCAATTAGTTCATGTGTCTTTTGAGGACAGCTATGCCCTTGTGTAATGCAGTAGATGTTATTGTTGTTGAGCAACACAAGGGAATGCATGTCAAACTGAAATACGCACATCAACCAAAGCCCATGAAGTGAAATACGTGTGTGTAGATGTGGCAGAAGAACATTTTCCCAGGACTGAAGCTGACTGGCAGTACTAATGAGAGTGCTGAGAAAAGTAACATGGAACATGGATCTTTCCTTCCCATAGCCATTTCATTTGGCTGATGAAAAAGTATCTAAGAACTTGCTTATTTCTACTGCCTGCTGTCTCCATGTGTTACAGACATTCCTGGGAACTGAACAGCTTTGCTTCTGCACTCCCATCTGCACTTGTCCCACATACATTTTCATGATGAGAGATTTTCAGGCTTCTTATCTCCCAGCCCAATCACATTGGAAATACTTTCTTTCAGGCAGGCATGATATCTGCTTTATATCACAGGGGACCATTAATTAATAGTATTACAAAAACCTGTAAGAAAGATAAGTCCTCACACTTTTAAGTAAGTAGCAGGATCAGGTTCTAGAGGCCACCAAGCTAAAGGTGTTACCTGCTACAGAATCAAAGAAGATACTTGAAGCCCTGCTATCTGGAGTGGGAAATGTGTGAAGTCTTCACAGTCTGACTTACCCGTTCTTTTTTCTTGTGGGGAGGTAAGGCAGGGAAGGATGGAACAAAGCAGGTAGTGGAACTGCAAATCAGAGGGAGGTGTTTGTCCAAAGGATTCTGTTGCTGTATTGATTGTGTGGAGTGTGAGGTAAGTTAAAGCAAAAGCATTTGGTTGTTTGGGGGAAAGCCATCAGGCTCCTACATTGGCATTTATGCTGCCTCTGCATTTTTGTTTCTCTCTATGTCACAGTTAAATCACTGTATTTCTTCCTTCCCTTGCACCATTCTACAGTTGATACCAAACGGATCCAGCCACAGGATACAGTCTGAGAGAAGTCCCTATTCCAACGTGCTACATGCAGTCGAAGGATTTGCGCTGGTTCTGCTATGTAGTTTCCAGGTTGCTACACGTAAACTAGCTGTTTTAATCCTCAGAGAGATCCGTGCTTTATTCCTGGCCCTTGGCCAGGCAGAGGTATGACTTTTTTTCTGGAACTTTGAATTAAAATTTTCCAAAGATAATGCTCAAAACTGCTGTTGCAGTTACTTTTAACATAATTGCTGATGTGTACTTAGTTTACAAAAAAAGCATTTGGACTGGGCTTAACGTTTCTGTTTGCCTTAACACTGCAAAACCTTTTTGTGTACTCAACATTATAACAATAACATGTCTCCTGTACAAGAAGAGAAACATTTACAGCAACTTAATATTTGCCCTTGGCACGATATGAATGTAAATGACACTGTAAAACTTGTTTTTATTGCGTGGAACATTTTTATATTGTCAGGATTATAAATTTGTGTTGGAAAAGAAACTCATTCCTGTAGCATACCATTTGTTGCAAAAGGAAAAACAAAGCAAAACAAAGCATAAGGCATGTTTAAGATGATTCACATACATTTTCCATGTATAGTAAAGACTTCTAACTCTTTTATGGATGTAGTAATATGGAGAGTCATGTTGTGTGTTGGTGGTCACAGCTCAGTGAGCCATCTAAATGCTTAAGAACACAAATATGTGTGTTCATCACAAAGGAATGCTTTAATAAACAGTAAGTTAATTTTTAAGTCTTTTGATACTAGCAATCCAAAGTCATTTGGGATTTTCTGATATGTGCTTTTGTTCACTAAGCAGTGAGCTAGAGCCACAAATTAACTTCATTTCGAACCACAGCCTGGACTTGGTTCTGAGATTAGTAATTAAAACCCAAAATGTACCCGTTCTTACCAATGAATTTTTTTGCCATTTCAGATTCATGTCATAAGTGGTTCTATTTCATGTACCAGAAAAATAAGAAGGGAAATAATTTGGTGAGGAAAGCAGTTAACTTGAGTTCTCTGTGTTATACAGGATGATGACAGGCCTATGATTGATGTTATGGATCAGTTGAGTTCTTCTATTCTTGAAAGTTTTATTCATGTGGCTGTTTCAGATTCAGTAAGTACTACTTTTCTGTTACCACTGCTGTTTATATAGCACATGAAATCGAACATGAAATATTACAAATAAAGCTCATAGAAATTGTAAAGGCATCATACAATTTTAAGGCTCTATCCATCTACCCAGCAAGTCCAAGGCTCTGCAATGTCTCAGACAATCTGTTCCATGAAAAAAATCACATTATGGATATAGAAGATACTACCTATAAAAAGTAAAACAAAAGATACATAGATTCTCTGGTTTTCATCCAAGAGAAACATTGAGAAGGTCTTATTTCCAGTGTCACCTAATGTTTGGGGTCCTTGGAAGTCAATCACTGCTATCATCTGTTCCATAAGGGAATAACCTTTGGTTCCATTGTGTGCAGGCCATCCCTGCAAACCTAAGGCTAAGCTCTAGAATAGTTCACAGCTGGAGTGATTTTCTGCATTCTTACATGAGTTTTATGTGCCTAGTGTGCCACCAAAAGAAGCAAAGATGCAGTAAGCCTTTTGAGCAAACAGGTATCAGCAGAAGAACTGATATGCAGGGCAACTTGTTTTGCCTGTATTTTAGAGATTAGCACCCTTGATCATTGAGCAGGAACTATCAGATTTGGGCACTTTTCAGCTGACTGAGTTTAAGGCAACAATCAGTCCTTGCTATGTGAGTGCCCTTTCCTGGGGTAGGAAGAGGACAGCAAACTGATGTCGGGACACTGTGTAGCTGAAGTCAGAAAAGTTGAGTGATTAGAAACTGAGCATGCAAGAGACATTCTATCTCTCTAACTTAAGGATTAGGAGATTCAGGTGAAATGTTTGGATGTTGCAGTTTCTGTAGGCTGTTTACATTTTGTACATTAATAATACAGCAAAGCAAATGTGGGCCTGATTTCTGAATAATGCAGCAAGGAGTGGTAATTTAGTGATCACTGACAGTGGATGCAAGCAACTGCTACATCCTATCTGAGGTCTGATAGGTGAATAATAAGGATGCCAGAATACATGTGGTTTAAGTTTTCATTTCACAAAGTTGTTTTATTAAGATGGAATTCAAATGACAGTACAAAATTGTTTTGTTCATATGAGAATTCTACTTGCCATTGAAGCTGGCTGTACTTAAAGTAGATTAAAACTGATTAAGCATCTCCTTCAGCTTCTTCATTCACTACACAGATATTCAAATGCCTTGATGAATTTTGAGGAATATTTATTAATAGCATTGGTATTTATCATGTTGTCATAGCCTGTAGGGGTCTTAATTGTGGGCTAAGGCTCAGCTGTTCAGACAACAAACATAAGGACAGGTCTATAGCTATTATAGACTGCAGATTCATACAACAGACAGTGGATGGAGGGAGGCAGAAGGGAGAACAGAAAGTAAAAATGAGATTATATTGGTCAGCATAATGAACAGTTATTGTAGAATTTAAGGGCAAATTATTGTGCCTCTCACAATAAGTAGGAGTTTGAAGGAAAAAACAGAGGGAAAATAATGTGGCATCTCTTATTAGCATTTGTAAATTGCTCCTTCTGAGTGAAAGGGCAATGTGATGGGAACTATGAAAGTGTTGATCTAAAAAATTCAGCAGAAGTCAGCCACAGAGCTTGAAAATAAAGACAAGTACAGAGGGGAAACAAGACAGGGAATAAATGGCCTTCACTGTGTTTTTCTGTCTTTCCTCTCTCTAGACAACAATCCCATTAACACACAGCGTGGATTTGCAGTGGCTGGTGGAGTGGAATGCTGTCTTAGTAAATAGCCATTATGATGTGAAAAGTCCTTCCCATGTCTGGATATTTGCACAGTCTGTTAAAGATCCATGGGTTCTTTGCCTCTTCAGTTTTCTTAGGCAGGAGAACTTACCAAAACATTGCCCTACAGCGCTCAGCTATGCTTGGCCATATGCTTTTACAAGGCTACAGCTCATAATGCCTCTTGTGGATCCAAAGTAAGTGGCAATCTGTGTTTAACTTTCATTTTCATGGGTCCTGTAATTTTAATACAAGTTTGTTTGTTTTTTTCGGTCTCCATGTGGAGAGATTTTTGCTAACAGGACGTGAAATGATAAATATGAGCACCCGTGCTGGGAAATGCCCTTGAGTCCATCTTGGGCTTTAGATACTAGGCAGTAAATAATAACATTCCACATGCAGCTGCAGGGGGTGGAGTGCCAGCTGCATGTGGGCAGAGTTAGCCAGCCCAAGGGGTCTGGGTTAGTCGGCCCAGGGGCTGGCCCCATAGATTGTTATTGTAAGATACCCTATGTGTACCATGCTGGTAACCCTGGACCAACCATGAGCTATCCACATGTACCAATCTTAGGCTAAGTTAGTTGTGCACACTTCTTCCAAGAAAGCATATAACTCACTGTAACATGGAAATAAAGCAGAGAATGACTATCTAACCATACTGGTGAACCCAGAGTCATTTTATCCCAGAAGCAATGCTGGCATCTCATGTTCCAGTAACAGTTTGTAAGTCCTGCACGGTGCTACCCAGACATTGAGTTTTGAGTTTCATAACTGCAGTTTGTAAGTTCTGGAAAACTGTAGTGTTCTGCCTTCACTGCTTTTTCCCCATGTGTCATGTCACATTGAATTGTGTCTGATGGATATGTAGCACATTTTTAATCCCTTTTTAAAGTCTTTTGAGTTACTGTGTTATTAAGAAGGGCTAACTAATAATTTTATTTTCTTTTGAAATTCTAGCATACCTGTTAATGCCAAGAAAACAAGTACAGCGAGCAGTGGAGACAACTATGTTACTTTGTGGAGAAACTATCTCATTCTCTGTTTTGGAGTAGCAAAGCCCAGTATTATGAGCCCAGGACACCTGCGTGCTTCAACACCAGAGATCATGGCCACCACTCCTGATGGAACAGTGAACTACGATAATAAGGTGTTGCATCCTGTTTCAAACAACTTACTCATTTAGGAGAGTTTTAAACTGCATCTGCATGCAAAATCGTATCCTAGTGGAAGACTTTCACTTAGGGGAGCATTTTAACATTGCAAACTGCTTAAGGCACATAATTAACAATTAGAAATCTATCTGTGTAGCATGAGATATCAGTAAATATTTGGCAAGAGCCATGGCATTTTCAAAATGAACACTTTTATTTTCACCTTCCGGGTGGTGTATATTAAAAATAGAGAAGATCTGATCATAAGTGTTGAAATTAATCTTAGTTCATCATTCCTTTATTTCATAGAATCATAGAATCAACCAGGTTGGAAGAGACCTCCAAGATCATCCAGTCCTTCTCTTGCCATTCATATATTTAAAGAAACATTTTTTATTTTCCTTGACAGCTGTGGCCAGCCTAAGCTCCAAATGGGAAGTATAGCCTGGATGTTAGGAAAAAGTTCTTCACAGAGAGAGTGATTTCCCATTGGAATGGGCTGCCCAGGGAGGTGGTGGAGTCACCTTCCCTGGAGGTGTTCAAGAAAAGACTGGATGAGGCACTTAGTGCCATGGTCTAGTTGACTGGCTAGGGCTGGGGGATAGGTTGGACTGGATGATCTTGGAGTTCTCTTCCAACCTGGTTGATTCTGTGATTCTAAGGTCCAACCTGTCCCCCAGCCCTATCCAGTCAATTAAACCATGGCACTCAGTGCCTCATCCAGACCTTTCCTTGTAGAGCACTCCAATTTGTACATATATTAGATTATTTAGCAGTAAATACAGCCTGTATGCTTGTCAGAAATAAAGGAACATTATATGAAATACATTTTCAAGTAGTAGCAACGTGACACGCGTAGTAGCTCCACAAATCTGACTACTAGAGTATTTTAATGAAACAGTGAATTGTATAAACTGCAGTAATCTGAATGAAACCAAGGACATTTCCCAGGTGTATTTATTAGGCCTTGTTGAGGTGATTGTGATGTAGTGAAGATCCAGTTGGAATGACAGATTTCTATCCATAATAGTAAATTCATTTCAGCATGTTTTAAAAATACATATTAATGAACCTTGGACAGTGGGGTGTTTTTTTAAAAGAAAAATGTGTTTACTTAATATTGGTAATCCTGACAAACATCAATAATTTCTTAATATATTTTAGGCTATTGGAACTCCATCTGTTGGAGTCTTGCTAAAGCAGCTAGTGCCTCTGATGAGACTTGAAGGCATAGAAATAACAGAATCACTTGTATTAGGATTTGGAAGAACAAATTCCCTTGTTTTCAGGTACTTTCCTGCTTATCATATTCTCAATTACCTCTAATGCAAATGCATTGTTTTTGCTGCAGTCTAAATATAGTCTAATTTTATTTGCACTTTAGACATTTGTTATTACATATTGACAAAAATATTTATGCTTTTCAGAGGAGACTAAATTTTGTTTACAATTTTTTTTCATTTAGGGAATTAGTAGAAGAACTTCACCCACTAATGAAAGAAGCCTTAGAAAGAAGACCAGAGGTTCGTTGCAGAAATTAAATGTACTACTGTGTTTAAACTACAGAATTAATTTAAAAGTAGTAATTCTGTCTCTTTGAAATATGAAGATATTCTTGAGTACTAAGTTACAAGCTCTGTGTGACACAATTTTTTTTATTGTGTAAAAGAACATAAATTAATTCTATTAAAACCTGGTTTAATTTTAATTCTATCACTGATACAAAGTGCACAATGTAGAAATCTATTCTGAGGAAAAAATTCCATTCAAATACAGAACTTCCTCATACAGAACTCCGATATATTGGAAATCCATTTTCAATATCTGAAAAATATACCTTATAACACAGCTGGACACATTTTGTGGTGATGTTTAGATGTACTTTTCACTTGCAGGGTAGGAAGTGTCATCTGTTTCAACTTCAATTGACTACATTTTTTCATTTGAAATACAGTAGGTTAACTAAATTTTTTGCCAGTGTTTTCACCTTCATTATAGCACTGTCTTTTGTTAAAATATCAAGCAGTGCTGGAAAAGATCCAGACAGACCATCCAGTCTGTCCAAGGGAGGATGAACTAGCCTTGTGTCATTCCTGACAGATGTCTAAACTGTTCTTGAAAACCTCTGGTGATGGAGTCTGTAGTCTCGTTAAGCAGTTTAGTCACAGCATGTGTCTTTGTGGCTAAATGGGAAAGTCATGAAGAAAGCTTCAGTACTGGGCTTGAGGTCCAGTTCTGCTTAGTTTTCCTTTCTTAGCTGAATTTTGGACTTTTCCAGATGGCTCCAAGACAGAAATCTGCAGTGGCTCTGGAGGTAGCTCACTTGCAAGAACAAATCCCAGAAGGCATTAGACACAGTCTTCCAAACTACCCCATCTTCTTTTGTTCTGCTACATTCCCCCACCTCACTTTGCACAGCAGCCTGTGAGCCAAGTTGTAAAACTACTGCTCTGGCTGGAGCACAGCCCTCAGGTCAGAGCAGGCAGTTTGTGATGAGGAAATATGCAGTGATGACTCCTTGGGCCAGAGGAGCATTGCTTGAGACTCTCTAGGCAAAATGTACATAGCCAGCCTCCTTGAGGTCTTCTGAAAGTAATTATGAGGCAGCCTGTAGTACTTGACTTTAGGGCCACAAACAGTTCCTGTCTCTGTTTACCAGTGTAGACACAACCACTGTGCCCATCCAGCTTGGCTGAGAAGCCTGCAGGGGTGCGTACAGAAAGCAGTGTTATTCTATTAATACTCTGCTCTGTCCAGGCTTATTTTCCTGATTCTCAGGCAGTTTTGAACTGTGTTCACTACTCTGTGCTCCACAATGGTTTCAGTAAGGTGTTGTCATGGTGACCTGGTGTGCTAACCCCATCTGCCAAGTCTTTGGTTCAGTAGCCACACAGAGAACGGTTATCAAGAGGAAGTTAAACAATTAATAGGTGGACAGAGGTGCTCAGCTTTGGCCAGTATGGAAATAACAATAAAAAATCAGTTCACTCAGCAGGTGCTGCATTCATGTTCAATTTTATATCAACAATTCTTAATCATTCTGGCAGATGTTCTCTACCATTCTCAGTCTGTGTAGCTTCACACCACAATTCTTTGTGTGCCTTCCATCCCTATGAAGTCATTGATTTGAAGGTCACTTGTTTTGATACTGGGCAGAAGAGGATTAATGCACATTAGTGCAACTACTTGCCTCTGCATTTCTCGCTGTGCACCATTGAAAACAACTTAGACTTGAAAGGCCTTCTCTGAAGACAAACGTGTCCAGACTACCCTCAGAAAACTTATCTCCAGAGTGTAGAGGTTCACAGTGTGCTGTAAGAGCAAATTTACCACATGGAAAAGGCAGTAGAGGAATATGAGAACAAGAGGCTGCAAAGTTAATTCTTGTGTTGCTCCTGATATGAAGAACTGGGCCATCTCCCAGCAAGCAACACCACCAGTAAACCCAGGAATGACTGCGTGGGTCATGTAGCTGTAGAGAGCACAACAGGCCTCCATGTCAGCAGGCAGGTATCCAGCACATCAGAAGTAGTGCCCTTGAACTGACATATGCTGTGACTAGAAAGAGAATTATCTGCACAGCCAAGAACTGCAGGGGTGAACCAAAATGGACATTACACAAGATCTGCCATGTGGGCACTGGCACAGGGCTTGCCAGATGGCTGACAGTATTGCAGTAGGTGGCTGTGCCTGTTTAATACCGTGTTACAATAAAACTGCATTTGTTAATACATGTGCTTCCTGGAAGCTTTAAAGTATAAAGGGAGTAAACTGGTACTCTGAATAGGACAAATTAAATGATGTAATGATTTGAATAAAATCTTTGACTGCAGTGCTGCAGATTGCCAGTTCTGGGGCAGAAAACCAGGGAAAGTATTACCGCCTTTTCTCAAGCACCTGCTGCTCGGCATTGGCAGAGCCAGAGTACTAGGTGAGATAAGCCTTTGATCTAGCTCAGAATTGCTGTTCCTAGGTTCTCAAGAGGAAAATTTGAGCTCTCTCTGAGCTTTTGTGTTCCGGAAGCAAGTGTCTTTGAGTGCATTAGCAGCTTTTTGACCTCACATTTTTTTGCTTAGTGGAGATGCAGGATACAAAGGAACAAGTCAGCTTAGTCCTTCAGCAGAGAGCCTTTCAGCTTTGTTGCATTCACATCTTTCAAGGCAAGATGGAAGACAGAAAGGGCAGCTTTCTAGATGATAATGAGATACAACGAATCAGTTAACAGTGTAGTTCTGTTCTGTGTGTGCAGCCATTGCAGCCCATATATCCAAGAGCGTACTAGAGCAGTGTCTGCTAGGAGCTAACATGAATATGGGTGCTCAGGTAGCTGCATCATTGTCAAGTTCAAGAATGACTGATCACTAAAATATTTTCCTGGGGTCTGGATATCTGTGCCTCACTTTCAGCAAGCAGAGTAGATGGTGTTAAAGTAACATGAATATCTCTGATACCTGAAGATAGCATGGTGGTTTTCATAGCAACTTTGAATATTAATTCATTTTTATCCAGTATTTTATTGTTCCTTTTCCACATCTTCAGTAAAGATTAAGGTAGTTCTTAAGTTTGTTCAAGAACAATTACAGAGACAAAAATTTGGTCGTATTTGTGTTGATATATAAGCACATTGTTATGGTGAAATATGCAAAAGCAATCAAATTCCTTCATGAAAAAATGCTTGAACTGGAATTTTTGAGTCCTACTGCTATACTGACACTTCTGAAGTTCATCCTTGTCAATGTAGACATGTATGCATGTAAAAAAAACTCTTGTGTTTGTTTTTCTCTTTCAATTCCAAGAACAAGAAACGTCGAGAACGCAGAGATTTACTAAGGCTGCAGTTACTGCGAATTTTTGAACTCCTTGCTGATGCTGGTGTTATAAGTGACAGGTAGAACTATCACTCATCATAAATATTGATCTTTAAATGAAGTCATTTTCCGTGTTTGCAGCACTGTTTGTGTCAGTATGTTACTTGAAGAATTGTTTAATCTATAAGATGTGGAGAGATTTTTCTTCAACAAGCTCTGATACAACTACCCTGTTATTCTGTATTAATGTACAACTCTCCTTTATGCTAGTACGAATGGAGCCTTAGAAAGAGATACCTTAGCCCTTGGAGCCTTGTTCCTAGAGTATGTTGATCTGACTCGCATGCTTCTGGAGGCTGAAAATGATAAAGAAGTTGAAATCCTTAAGGATATGAGAGCACATTTCAGTGCAATGATTGCCAACTTGATTCAATGTGTTCCAGGTATGGTCCTAAACTGTCTCAACATGCTACGAAATTGAACTTAATATACATATGGGAAAAGTCTTTTTTTTTCTGTGCTTTTTTCACTGCTTGTGAATTGTCATATGACAAATGTAAATGAGATTGTGGACAAAAATGTGTTTCAAAGACTGTTAAGAGTCACATGAAAACCAGTAAACTTTGATGAAGCTTATAATATTCATATATGAGTCACCTCTTTAAAAGCCCAGTGAAAGAATTGTCTGTGACCTCAAGGGGCTCCAAATTTCTTTTATATAAGGCCTTATTTTTTTCCTCCCTTTGACTTTATTGCCCAAATCTTTGCAAATTTACGAACCTTGAAGAACATAGGTAGGTGCAGAAAATGTGCAGTATTAGATACAGGGAAAAACCTGCCTGAGATGTTTAGACTGTATCCCATATTACTTGACTCCTGTTGTATAACAAAGATGTGTCCAATTGATATCATACTCTTTTTTTATTACATCATCACTTCAGAAATATAATGTAGCTCCATTAGCAAATTATTTTTAAGTCTATTTTAAAGACTTCTGTGTAATTGCTGGAGGATAAGATCTGGAGCTTACTCAGTCTGTGTAAATCTGCTATCTCCACATCATTTATGGCAGAACACAGCAGCACTGATAGCAGGAAAAGAATAGAGTAAAGAGAATAAATAATGTACAAATACTTTCATGCAAGTTTCCCTGTGCAGATTTTGTCAAAGTTTCATAGTTGTTTCAGCTATCAGATACATAAAGATTATGTAATAGCTAAACAAACAAACAAACAAAAAGTAAAAAATAGCATCCCTGCTATTCTCATTTAAGACAGAAAAAAATCTTTGAACTAAATAGTGTCAAGTCCTTAGCTGTTAACAAACAAAATACTTCATTTCTTTCCTTTATAATCCTCCTACATGATAGTGGTTAACAATACAGAATCTCTCTAGTACTTACTTTACTGTGAGCATTTGCAAAGGTCTCCCTCTTTGCACTCATTCTCACATCCTACAAGGCACATCACCAGTGACTACATTTTACAGATTTTCACAGAACCACAGAATTTCAGGGGCTGAAAGGGACCTCAAAAGATCACAGAATCACAGAAACATCCGGTTTGGAAAAGACCCTCAGGATCACCAAGTCCAACCTATAAACCTACTCTACAAGATTCACCTTAAACCATATCCCTAAGCACCACATCCAAATGACCCTTAAACACATCCAGGGTTGGTAATTCAATTACCACTCTGGGCAGCTCATTCCAGTCCCTGACCATTCTCTCCATGAAAAACTTTTTCCTAATGTCCAATCTAAACCTACCCAGTCTCAGCTTGAGGCCATTCCCCCTTGTTCTATCTCAAATTACTTGTGAGAAGAGACCAGCACCAGCCTCTCCACAACGTCCCTTCAGGTAGCTGTAGACAGCAATGAGGTCTCAGTCCCACTGCTCTGCCAGAGCAGGATCATCTATACTAGACCACGCAGGAATGTGTCCAGGCAGGGTTTGAATATCTCCAGAGAGAGAGACTCCGCAACGCCCCCAGTCTTCTTTCACTCTTACAGTGAAAAAAATCCTCTTCATGTTTATATGAAACTTCCTATGCTTCAATTTCCACCCATTGATCCTTGTCCTGTCATCAGGCATCACTGAGAAGTGCCTGGCTCCATCCTCCTGACACTCACCCTTTACATATTTATAAACATTGATGAGGTCACCCCTCAGTCTCCTCCAAGCTAACAAGCCCCAGCTCCCTCAGTCCTCCTCATAAGAGAGGTGTTCCATTCCCTTAACCATCTTTGTGGCTCTGCACTGGACTCTCTCAAGCAATTTTATGTCCCTCTTGAACTGGGGGACCCAGAACTGGACACAGTACTGCAGATGTGGCCTCACCAGGGCAGAGTAGAGGGGCAGGAGAACCTCTCTCAACCTACTAACCAAAGTCCTAATACACTCCAGAATGGCATTGGCCTTTCTGGCCATAAGAGCACATGGCTGGCTCATGATCAACCTCCCATCCATTAGGACCCCCAGATCCTTTTCCCCTTCACTGCCTTCCAACAGGTCAGTCCTCAACCTGTGCTGACATCTGGGGCTGTTCTTTCCCAAGTGCAAGACACAGTGAAACAGCAATGCTGTATATTTTGAGAGGATACTATAATAACTGATGTGTCTCAGTAATTCAGAGATGTGTTTTCTGCTAACAAGGTAGCTTTAAAATGTTATCACTGACTAACAAAGCCATAAAATTTAACTCCTAGCAAACAAATGTTTATTGATTTGCATTAATACTGTCTGAGTTTATTTTGTTGACTTATAGCACAGTTTCTAGGTGAAAAATAATTGGCAAGTAAAAGTTTGCCAGTCTCTTTAATAAACATAGTACCATCTCTGCCATCATGCTTTGCTTTGGAGGATTAAAAGTTGTTTAAAAGATTTCTTTATTCTTTTTTTCCCCCTAGATTCATAGAATAGATTCACAGAATGGTTTAGATTGAAAGAGATCTTAAAGATCTCCTAGTTTCAACTGCCCTGCTGTGGGCAGGTACATCTCCCACTAGACTAGGTTGCTCAAGGCCTCGTGCAGCTGCGCCCTGAACATCTCCAGGGAAAGAGCATCCACAACTGAATCACAGAATATATAAGGTTGGAAGAGGCCTCAAAAATCGTCCAGTACAACACACAAACCAGCACTGAGGGGCTGACACTAAAGCATGTCCCTAAGTGCTAGGTCCACATGCAACTTCATCACCCTCAGAAAAATTCATAGATATTTTCCACTTGCTCAGGAAGTTTAACTGTTCAGAAAACACACTACATTTTTGTTATCAACAGATAGGCACTAAGTTTCTTTACTGTATTGGAGTATGGCATATGTATTGTTTGGACTTGCATTTAAAGGATTAGAAAACACAAGTAAGTATTTGCCAGTAAAGGAACACAAGAGCCAGTGAAAAGTCTGGCTGTGTAATGTTTCTTGCATGCTATTTCTGAAGTCAGATGTACATGTTTATATAACTGCCCATTAATTCAGAACTGAAGATTGTATTCACTTAATTAGATTTTTTTGGAGGGAACTTTGGTAAAATTATATATTGAATATTTAAGAAAAACTTCATTTTTTGTGGTACTTTGAAATTTGTGTCATCACCTGCCACACAAATGTGTGTTTAACAAATCACAGCTATTTTTTTTTCTTAGTTCACCACAGGAGATTCCTGTTCCCTCAGCAGAGCTTGAGGCATCACCTGTTCATCTTATTCAGCCAGTGGGCAGGACCTTTCAGTATTATGTTCACACCACTGGACCGTTACAGTGATAGAAATCATCAGATTACAAGATACCAGTATTGTGCATTAAAGGTATTAAAGTTTCAGTGTCAAAATCAGTAATAGCAATTTTCTAGTGAAAGTGTGCTGGTTTGAGGTTAATTGGAATATTTTAATGAGAGAAATTAGATCATTGGTTGTGAAAAGAAAATAAGGATGAAGTCTGTATCATTCATTGGTTTGCTGAGAGGGATAAAAACCCAAAACATGAACAATTTGTCCCACTCTTCTGCAATGGTTCTCCTGTTTTCTTCCCCTTCACTCACTCTGATCTTTCCACTAACAAATAACAGCGTAAACTCTGCCAGTTGTTCTTGTTGATCTGTCTGGGAAAGTAGGGGGAACAAGAGGGGGGCAGCTTCGAGTCCTTCTGGGCAGTTTTCTTTGTCTGGGAGGGAGTTTGGATTTCTGTATTATTTCTAATTTGCATATAATTGTAAATATGTATATATGCTTGCAAATTTCACTTTGCTGTAGTGGGAGGGATGGGGGTGGGGGAAGCTCCTAACCCACCACACAAAGTACAAGTAATTGTGGGGTTCGTTTCTTTTTGTTTCAAAGAAAATCAAATTAGTGCAAACTCTTGTGGATCCTTACAGTGGAATCCTGGATTATAGCAGTGTGAGCTATTGAAGATACACACTTTTTGCTTTGTAGACACTTTCCAAGGCTGATTACTTCCAAAGCCAGAATGCATTTTTTTTTTTTTACTTAGCTGTTCATTAACAGGTTATCAGATTCAGTGAGAGTATCATAGGCTCTGAAATTAAATACAGCACCATTCAGAACCAAATGCACATCTCAGTACTGTCTCCCAGACTTGCTTGGAGACATTACCAATAATAATAAAATACTTTTGCACTAAAAGCAGTTGCAACTCCTCCACATATGTAAGCTGTGAAAATAATAGCTTATTTACATACATAAGCTGCATCACTTGGTGTAAAACAATTGTGGTTTTTGCAGAAATATACTGTTGAAACATCTGTGTGTTTTAATTGTTTTTGTAGCCTC
Source organism: Pogoniulus pusillus (assembly GCF_015220805.1). Lineage (NCBI taxonomy): Eukaryota > Metazoa > Chordata > Aves > Piciformes > Lybiidae > Pogoniulus > Pogoniulus pusillus. The sequence goes on from NC_087266.1 coordinate 24,893,425, forward strand.
ATTTGTGAGGATTGGATGTAGTGAAAACTGCATCTTGAAGAATGAGGAAACTTGGCTATAATATCCCTCCCAAATGCTTGAACTGTGCATTATCCTGAATCCAGAATTATCTATAGCACCTTAGTTACTGGGATCAGCTCTTAACATTTTCACCATCGTTTCCTCAGAATGAAAAAGTGGCAGTCCTGTTAGTCTGGATCTGGGCCCAAATCATTCTGAAGTTTCCTTTATATTAGTTCTTTATGTAACTAAAGTTTCGTGTCTTTTTAGGCCATGTCAGCTGTGCTCTGCTGTGGACCTGTATTTGATAATGTTGGTCTTTCCCCTGATGGATATCTTTACAAATGGCTTGATAATATTCTGGCTTGTCAAGATTTACGAGTAAGTACTCACTGATGAACAATTCTAATTTCTCTAATGGGCAACTAAAGAGTTTGTGACTCTGTATTTTGAGCAGGAAATGATAGTTTTCTGCAACATTATAATATGAAAGTATAATTCATTTAAAATAATTCCATTTTTATTCCAGAAAATATAACATAGATAAGTGATAAGATAAAAAATTGTCTTATGGCTTAGTGTTGCTTGCAACAGAAATGATCTGTGATAAAGAAAGATTAAAAATAACATGAAGTCAAGAATATTTGTATTCCTATCTGTAGCACTTTCACCCACCTCCTTCAAGTTTCTGTGGAATAAGAATATAAAATCCAGACAGGTGTGGAGAAGGAGTGCTCAGAAGACTGTTTTAAAATCTGTTTTGCAAACTTCACTTTGCCTTCACTGAGCCTTCTCACTATGGAAACTTCCTTAGCTACTTCCAGTGGCATGAAACTTCAAATCATTCCTACTGGCTGAAGGCCAAAGTACAATGGAAATTGCTACAAAAGATTGCTCCTTAGGCAATCCTTTACCACAAACACCCTTCACATCAAGTTTGTGGATGTTTTACTAAATACGGTGACCTGGGACTCATGCAACAGGCATGGATTTGGAGAGGCAGCAAAAAATTTTCAAGGAGCATCTCATACAGACACAGTAGTTGAAGCCATCAAAAATGGCACAAATTTAGGTAGAGGACAACACAAAGTACAGTTCTCTTTAGAGCAGTGGCCAAGAAGAAGACTAGTCGGTCTACCTGGATCCAAATTCAGTAAAACCTGAGGAGAAAATAATATGTAAGAATCCTGCAGTTGTGAGGGTTAGAGAGCCTGAAATTGCTATTCTGGCTCAATGCAGCAGGGTAGATATAATAGAGATTATGAAGCTTGCTTCTTAAACCTCAGCCATGCATCACAACACTGTTGTTGATTTCCTACCTACAGTCCTTCCTTCTTGTAGTACACAAATGAGGAGACAAGCGTAAAAATGTTCTTCCTCTGCTCATGTCATAGCTAAGAAAAGTAAGAAGGAATAAAGGGATGTAGTGAGAAGGAATAAAGGAATGTAGTAAGGAGTAAGGGAATGTAGTAAGAAGGAACAGAGGAATGTAGTAAGAAGGAGTAAAGGAATGGGACTGAGAGGAGACAAGAAAGGTGGGAGTAGATTGTAGGAGACATATCCTAGCTAGATTTTTGTAGAATGAGGCAGGTGATAAAAGAACACAGAGTGGAAAACCATAAGGCTTATAGAATAGCTAGAGGATGCGTGCTGTAGAAATGGTAATTGATTGGGGAGAATAAGATTGGACAAAATAGGAGCCTTTTGTAAATTAGGTAGGATTTTGAAATGTAGATAATTTTTGCAGTTGAAATTTGTTTTCCTTAAGCTAATCACTATTGCTCATGATTCCATGACTGTACTGAAGGACTGTAACTAAACTAACTGCATTGCCTGCAGAAAGCCATTTCAGTTCTGGTTTAGATGATGTGCATCCTACCCAGTTCATTAATATTAAATATCATTTTCAATCCTCACAAGTAGTTACTGACATATAGTGAAAGAATATTAATAGGCATTAGTGTTTGATGTTTCAGTACAGTCCTTTGCTGAAGGATCACAAAGAATAGTCCAGGTCTTAGCTGTGATGTATGTGTAGCAGTGGTGGTACCAGGATGAAGTGATACAGTGTCTACAGGGAGCGTTATTAGATTACTTGGTATAGTTGGATTAAACATAAAAGGTTTTGTGCCCTCAGGCTTGCAAAAGGTATTTTTATTTGTCTGCCTTGCTTCTCCATTAGTTGAAAGAAGGAAAAAATGAAAGTGTGTCAATTTTTGAAACTCACATGAGGTAGGCAATCAACATTTAACAAATCAGTTAACCAATACAAATGGAAGTTGCTACAGAACACCTGTCAAGTATCTTAGATATTCTGTAGATACTGCTTTCTCCATGCTTAGTTTTGGAAACCACCTTTGCAAATTTATTTAATTTGTGTAGACTTTGTACCAATTTTTTCAAGTTGTGTTGAAAACAGTCATATTTCAGCTCTGATGTCCCTAAAATAAATTATGATACATTTTTTTGTCTCTTTATTTGTCTTATTTTCCCTTTGTTTTTCCCATGTAATCCTAAGAATTGTAGAGAATGGGCATATCTGATCTTACCAATCATGTTTTCTCAACTATTTATGTGCTCAGGTCCATCAGCTTGGCTGTGAAGTTGTAGTCCTGTTGCTAGAACTGAATCCTGATCAAATCAATCTCTTCAACTGGGCTATAGATCGATGTTATACTGGGTCGTACCAGCTTGCCTCTGGCTGTTTCAAAGCCATTGCAACTGTGTGTGGAAGCAGGTATTAGTTAATCTCTTAACCTACACTTGCAAATGTAAAGAAAACTGGAGGTTCAGCTTGTGTTGAATACAATTGTAAGTCACACTCTTACATTATATTCTCTCAAACAATTCCTGGGGATCAGATTGATATATATCCATGATTCTAAAAATAAAACTATGTCTTTGGTAGAAGACGCTCTTACTATATCTATAGCTTAAATCGCTGGCATTTTAGTGCTGTTTTGCTCAAGATACAAAATAACCCCAATGCTTTCATTTGAGCATAGGTCATAGAATCATAGAATCAACCAGGTTGGAAGAAACCTCCAAGATCATCCAGTCCAACCTATCCCCCAGCCCTAGCCAGTCAACTAGACCATGGCACCAAGTGCCTCATCCAGCCTTTTCTTGAACATGTCCAGGGACGGTGCCTCCACCACCTCCCTGGGCAGCCCATTCCAATGCCAATCACTCTCTCTGTGAGGAACTTCCTCCTAACATCCAGCCTATACTTTCCCCGGCACAACTTGAGACTGTGTCCCCTTGTTCTGTTGCTGGTTGCCTGGGAGAATAGACCAACCCCCACTTGGCTACAACCTCCCTTCAGGTAGTTGTAGGCAGCATTGAGGTCACCCCTGAGCCTCCTCTTCTCCAGGCTAAACAGCCCCAGCTCCCTCAGCCTCTAGATTCAAAAGATTTGGCATGTTTTTTTCATTTACTTTATGAAAGAAAAAAATGTCTTAAATGTTGCTACCTTGAAACAAACTATTTTATTCTTTTTCTGAGTGAGTTTGACTTGATTTGGTTACCAGCTCCTTTTCAGTAAACTGCTATTTTGCAAAGCAAGCACAAACTATTTTAAGACACAAAGACAAATACTGCTTTTGTGGTAGGCCTTCATAAAACCTGTCCTTCATTATTTTGCATTTTGCCAAGAAAAAATTAATTGAGAAATCTAATGGTAACCAACTTAATTAGATAAATAGATAGGTAGATACATCCAGTTGCAGTAAGTCTGAAAATTTTACTCTTAAATACAACTTGGCAAGAGGTCTGGTCAGCATACTTCAATAGAGAAACCAAACCAAGTCAAGTCTTTTAGAAATTGTTTGTAAAAACATTGTGTTCTTAGAGGAGCAACTAGACTATGGACTGTTTGGTACTGAGATTTTAAAAATAGGAATGCATTTTTTTCTTTGCAAATGGATTTTTTTAAGGCTTTTTTTCCCTTTTAAGGGGCAAGTAAACGTAACAGAAAACGTTAACAGATTTTCAGCCAGTCTTTTTTTCCTCGGGTTGTGTTACCTCTACCACTGTCCTAAAAATTGATCTTTCCCTTACCTACAGTAAAAATTGAAGAGAAAGTCTAATTTCTATCAAGTTGGGGGGGTTTATTAATATTTGAATGCCGTTAACAGTTTTTCCTCTATCATATATATGGAGAGGTCACTGCTTAAACAACTTGTAAATTGAGTAGTAATGAATCTCATTGCTGATACCTCTCTTTCTGCAAAGAAGATGTTTCCCTTAATTGATTCTTTATCGTTATTGTTTAAACTGATTTGAGGGGTGAAGAGACGTATAGAGGATGGATTACACATAGAATTTGGGATGTCCTATGCCACACTTGTACCTGCCTTAATTTTTTAACACTGAAATGTCGAAATAGGCATTCTTCAGCCATCCAGGAGCACAGCAGCTCACATCTGAAGTGAGAAACTGATGGTTTGCAATTGACTCCGGTGCATTTTCAGAGCATCATGAAGATGCAGAAAATTATGTAGCGAAAATCCAAATATTGCAATATTGGAATTGTTTTTCTAACAGTATTCTCAGCAAAGTAACTCTTCAGTATGTTTACTTTTACAATTAATGTTGACTGTATAGGTAGTGGATTTTTGGAAACAGTTCTTCCTGTTTGCTGTTTGAAAATAATTTTAACTGAAGTGTCTAACGTCTGAGAACTTTTCATGTCAGACGCAGTGTCTTTTCTCCAGAGGGACTGCTTTAGTTTCAGCTTGGCTTAAGAAGTACTTTATCCATGGAAATTTTTGTGCTGTCCATCTTCTTTCACGGATCTTGGCCCGTTCTCTCAGCAGTTTATATTGTAAGTGAAAATAAATTGATAGTTACAGACACAGGTATTGCACTTCTCACTGTGGGTAACTCAGTGCATTCCTAAGCATTAGTCCAAGGTAATTATAAGTAATCCTTTCTTTCTCCCCGTTCCCCAGATGGCCCTTTGATTAAGCAGTGTGTGTTCATAAGAGCTCTCTTTCCCATATTCTGATGGTAGAACAGAGAAAAGAAAGATGACATTCTCTTCAGACCACATTACAGAGTAAATCAGAGCGAATACAATCTGCATTCCTCACCACCATTCACAAAACTGTCCTGTTTATTCTTCTAGGAACTATCCTTTTGATATTGTGACGCTTTTAAACTTAGTGCTCTTCAAGGCATCTGACACCAACAGAGAGATTTATGAAATTTCCATGCAACTTATGCAGGCATGTATCAGCTGCTTTTTTTGTCCTCCTGCCTTTGGTTGGTGGGTTGTTGGGGTTTTTTTGTGAGCTTTTTATGAAATACTGTTTATTTGCGTTTGAGTTTTGTTTTGAAAATAAATAATTGCTTTTCTCATGGCTATAAATACTTGTGGAATATTTGTAGCAAAATGAATGGGAAAATATTAGTTATGGTATCTTTCAAATTTGGAGAGTGTGCTCTGAAAGATACAGATTGTTCTCTGATATCTAAACTTGAAGTGTTAATATGTCCTGAATTAATGAATTTTTATTGTCTCATTATATTATTTTTTGTCTCTTATAGATCCTTGAATCAAAGCTTTTTGTTTACTCAAAAAAGGTGGCTGAGCAAAGGCCAGGAAGCATCTTGTACGGTACACATGGTCCACTGCCACCTCTTTACAGTGTCTCACTTACCCTTCTTTCACACGAACTAGCAAGGATGTATCCTGAACTTACCCTTCCACTTTTTTCAGGTACCTGTATCAATCTGACTTATTATCTACTCTACAAATGTTAGACAGCTAAGTGAACAGCAGTTCTGCTTATAAATTTAGCTTGACCTGGTTTTATTCTTGTTCAGGTCACATCATATTTAGGTATGCAATATGTATTTCCTGGAGGTACTTTTACAAAGTACAAAATAGCTATTTAAAACCCTCTTTGGGAGCTTGTGTCATCTTAGTGTAACTCTGAAATTACAAAGGCCTTGAACAAGTTAGGACACATCTTGAGTACTGTGTCCAGTTCTGGGCCACTCAATTCAAGAGAGATGTTGAGGTGCTGGAATGTATCCAGAGAAGGGTGACAAGGATGGTGAAAGGCCTGGAACACAAACCCTATGAGGAGAGGCTGAGGGAGCTAGGGTTGTTTAGCCTGGAGAAGAGGAGGCTCAGGGGTGACCTCATTGCTGTCTACAACTACCTGAAGGGACATTGTAGCCAGGTGGGGGGTGGTCTCTTCTCCCAGGCAACCAGCAACAGAACAAGGGGACACAGTCTCAAGTTGTGCCGGGGGAAGTATAGGCTGGATGTTAGGAGGAAGTTCTTCACAGAGAGAGTGATTTCCCATTGGAATGGGCTGCCCAGGGAGATGGTGGAGGCACCGTCCCTGGAGGTGTTCAAGAAAAGGCTGGATGAGGCACTTAGTGCCATGGCCTAGTTGACTGGCTAGGGCTGGGTGCTAGGTTGGACTGGATGATCTTGAAGGTCTCTTCCAGCCTGGTTGTTTCTTTGATTCTAAGTTAAAATAATGTTGGCAAATTGTACTATAGTGGTTTCTCTTGTTGAGCATAGTGATTCTTCTTATACATACATTTATGTACTTGTTAATCATGAGGTTAAAATACTCCATTTTATATAAACATGACTTGAACTTCAGAAAGATTGTGTCCAGTTTTCCAATTACTGAAGTCACTCTGAAGAAGTGAGCTCTGCTTTCTCTTGTTTGCCACAGATCTTAGTATCTGCAGTTATTTGCTGCAGGTCTTAGTATGATTTTCATTTCTTCAGAAATAAATTTAGTCAGGATTATTGAGAATAATGTTAAAATATCTGATCTGCAGGAGCATCATTCAGAATATTCTCACCGAGGCCACTCCTGGAAACAATGATGTTTTGAGACATATCTGTCTGTTTTAATCCAATATGTTGCTGCAGGTTTTTAAAAGCAAAATGCAATGTCTGTAATCGTGGGAATTCTTACTGGCTCTTAAAATCCCTTTCTGTTGTTTTTACTTAGTCTGTAGGGGCTGGAGGAAGGGTAAAGGGACAATACATCATCTATTTCTCAGTACCTAAGATACTGTGAACTGTAAATAACTGGCTTAGGAAAATCATAATGGCTCATGTATCTTAAGAAAAGTAAATGTTCATTATTACTGTTACCATCTACTCATGCTGCTGTAGTGGCTGGGTCATTTAACAGATCTCAGTCCAAATCTGAACTCTGTTCTATGCATCTGCAATCATGAGAGAGAGCAGTGTATGTCTTCAAGATTTTTTAAAAGCAGGGAGTGAGGAAAGAAAGGAAATGTTAACTGCACTGATTTTACAGAACAGTTCTGGTAAAGAGAGTTAATGTGTTTCACTTTGGCAGGAAGCCTGCCACTGTGTTTCTTACCCCAGACTTTCCAAATCCCTTCCCTTGCAGTGCCAGTTCTTTTTTTATGAACTATATAAAGTGCAGTATGCAAGCATTCCTGGACTGGCAGCAAACTACGACTTTTATAGGCCTCCTTACAGGAAATAGGACTCCTAATATATGCAAAGTGGTTTTGTGAACTCAGTATACTAAGTGTCTTAAGATTTAAAATGCATCTTAGAAATGTGAAGGCTGATGGGTCACTTGTAATTCTCCAGAACACTTTTATGTGTTTATTGTCCTTCTCCAAAAGCTCTTGAAATTGCAGAATAACCACCAGTAACTGAGTTACCCTTTTTCTCCTCTTTGTAAACATCTGTTTCACTTAATATATAGCGTGGCACAGTAACAAGTGGTGACTTTCTGTTTCTAAGCCCGGACTATGTTAGTTATTTTAGGCTTAAGACCTGACCAATTGCTTGCCATTGTTGAATATTAAATGAATGTTTCTTTCCATGAAGTTCAAATATGTGCTTTTGTATGCTTTTGGTTTGCAAGGTAAAAGCTATCAGGTGGCCTAACACAGGTCAGAAATCTGATTTAAACCATGTATTTAAGGTTTCCTTTATAAAATAACACATTGCCCTTTTCAACTTTCACTGGTTTAGAGGTAAGCCAACGATTTCCAACAACACATCCAAATGGAAGACAGATCATGCTTACCTATCTGCTACCATGGCTTCATAATATTGAACTTGTTGACAACAGACTTCTCCTCCCTGGTTCAAGCCCTACAACTCCAGAAGATGAATTGAAGGACAAGGATGGGGATGTAGCAGTCACAACTGGACTCAAAGGCAATGGCTGGGGCTCTCCTGAGGCCACCTCACTGGTTCTTAATAATCTCATGTATATGACAGCTAAGGTAAAAGTACAAAACAAACAAGCAAAACAAAATACCTGTAAAATACTCTCTGTAATACTCAAACTCACATTTCTTCAGAAAAGGTTACTTAGGTTTCTTCCCTCTGATACCAGAAGTTTTGCACTGGAACAGTCTATATTGGTTAGGCACAACCTTACTTAGAGGACTCTTAAGGACTGTGCTAAAGCTGTTATCTTTCGAAACATGAACAAGGTGTTTTATCTTTTAAAAAATATAATGAGAGCATTAAAGATTAGTTATAGAAGAACTCAGTTCAGTTCTCTCATGTTAATGTCGAAGGCAGCAGGAGGAAGGTCATCTGGCAGTAATAATGGGCACTTGCAATATTCTTTGAGAGAGAAAAAAATGTATAAATTTCTGAGGTGCTAGTTAAAGCATTTGTTTGTAAGAGGGAAAGTATTTTACATCCCAGGTCCTGATAAAGGACTAAGGATTCCTTTTTTCCAACTACTTTTTCATGTAAGCTGCCCAAGCAGATAGTGCAGAGAAGGTTTTGGCAGTCCATCTTTTCCTTCTCTTTGCCAACTAGCAGGCTTCTCTGCTGGTGTGCTGTGCCTGCTCTGGCACTGGTTTTGCCAGATTTGTTACATATCTCTAAAGTGCTTAATACATAAACTCCAGGAAGTAATGCCTGCTACCTACACCATATGGGACAGAGTGGTTCTCATTTCTTAACCTGCTCAGGGTTAATCCTCTCTCAAGAATGTCTGTATCCATGCTACATAGCAGTTGATTCTGCATTTGCCTCATGTTGAGGCCCTGTGAGTAAAAACATAATTACTGTGTTCATTTTGTCATATGAGCATGTCAAAAGTAATGTGGAGGCTCTGCTTCAACCCACCAGAATATTTTTTTTTTATACTTGTTGCATATCTGAAGCAGGAAGCTGACTTATGAATTATCTGACAGTACAGAGTCCTTTCGATATTGTTAGAGGGATTTTATGGGTTGAAAACAGATGTGATGCAGTCTTACCTTTACTACCTCTTAGCAGCAGTCCTTGGAGTTACTTGCTTCCAAAGTCAGTCAAAGTTTTTGTTCCAGAGTAAACGAGAATTCTCTCTTCACATCACATTGAGTGGCCTAGCTTTGAAACTATATGTGTGATAAAGGGACTGGCACCTGGAAGTGCCAGTGCAGACAACAGTAAATGTAGATGCCAGTGACAGTATAGGTGTAACTAGTACACATTAAATAATTTTCGGTAGAATGGCATGACCTAGAGATTGCCACTCCTCTAGCAGCAGAATGATGCTCTGTGCAGTGGTTAAAACAGTTTTTCCAAAGTGGGAGTCAGAGATTTTACATAGGAAGCAGAAGGAGCCTCAAATCTAGACTCTTAACATCCTGGATGTATGCACTTATTGAGAAATGGTGCCTGTTCGGGCGCCACTTGCAGAGGCGGGATTTGGGAAAGTCAAGAGACAACTCAATATGAGTTAGCTACAAGACAGTCCAAAGTTTATTGCAAGCATCAAGCTTTTATACCCCAAGCATCGGCATGCATGTAAGCACAAGCACATTCTTGCTATCCAGTGATTGGTGCATCTCAGGGTTAGTATTTGCATGATCCTCCTACTTGCGGTTTCTTGCTAAAACTAGTCCCTCTTTCTTCCCCATCACACTCACACCAGGGTTGTTTATCTGAGAGCTCGAGGACAAGTGTCCTTGAGCTTTATCACATACGCCACTGCAGGCTACTGCATCCCAACATACTCAGAACTCATATCAAGGCCTCGATTGTACAAAGCTTCCAGGGACCCATGTCCCCTGTCCTTTAACCATTTCTCAACATGCACTAACCATTTAACTGACTGGACATTGCCATGTCTTGCAAGAGAGGGTAGAAGCTGCTCATTTCCAATGTGGAAGTGAAGGGATGTCTAATACTTCTTTCTGCTGGCATTTACTCAAGAGAGAGATGCCAAATTGTTAACTGCTGTGAAGGCTGAAGCACTGAGGTACAGACATGTAGAAGCACGACTTGTTGCTTGAACAATTGTAAACTGCTTGATCACTGTTTAGGTTTATATTCCTGAAAGACTTTGTGTGTGTGTGTGTGCGTGGACTTAAATCTTTAAAATACTATTTATGCTCTGAAGTCTGTCAGGGAGCCTTTGAAAATACTGATTTGTCACTTCCTATGCATTTTACTGTTGGTTTTGCATGAGAAAATGCTGTAAAAGAGCATGTCTTGGTTTGGAGGTCTACGTATTTCAACAAATATGTGCTTATGCTCCTTTTCAGTATGGAGATGAAATTCCTGGACCAGAGATGGAAAATGTCTGGAATGCCTTGGCCAACAATGAAAAATGGAGTAACAACCTTAGGATAACACTGCAGTTTCTCATTAGTTTGTGTGGTGTTAGCAGTGATACCATCCTTTTACGCTATGTAAGTGCACTTTATTGGATCTACTTTTGGTTGTACAGGTTTTAATGAAGAAAACAGCTACCACCTACAGAAAATGAATGGTGCAAAAAGACATATTCCCTAGCATGCTGTACAAAATTAAATCATGGAGATAAATGAGCCAAGAAATTGAAATTTGAGAAAGCAGTTGAGTAGTGGGCATGTCAGTCTCCACCAGTGGAGCACACCTCATTTCAAGCAAGAGGTGGGCTTCTCTCAAGCAAAGGGCAACTTTGTATGTCTGTATAAGAAGCCACTAACAGAGACTGGTCATAAATTTCCAGAATTAGTAAGAATTCATGTCAGAATTGTGTACAAATATGCAAATAATTTATATATAACATTTTATTTAGCAAACAATGCTGCTGAGGTTAAGTAACTTGCATTAAAAATGAAGATATTAAATGCTTATACTTTTTCTCAGTAATCAATTAGTTTACAAAACTAATAGTTCCGTTTTAAAAGTCCTGTCCTTTAAACCATATCATGGGTGGGACATAAGATGCTATGATCTTACTTGTTTGTTGTAAAGATGCTCCTTGAGTGTGTAGTTTTAAGAAAGCGCAACATTCTCTTCTCCTTCAGTAGACTAAGGCTTTCTTTGGAGCATTTCGAGAGACACAGAACAGCTAACTTTTACAAGGTCCTTGCCATGAAACTTTAGCCTTTGCTTGGTTGTCATTAATTACATAACTGTTCCAGCAGCATGCAAGTCAAATTGTACAGGATATTGTTATTATTCAAGTTAAAATAAAATCAGGGCTGTGTGAGAAAAGCAAGACAGTCCTATTCCCATGTTCCCTGTTGCTCAGTTGCTGGCTGAAACAGAATCCAAATTTAGTAAAATGGTGGTATGCAGTTTTATTAGTTAGTCTTTTGCTATTGATTTCCCTGAAATCAATCTGAAATTACTATTAATATGATGAAACTTATCTCAAAAGCCTCATAAGCATACTTCATTTCCAGCTGCTGAAATAATACATTGATTAAAGTTTTTATGATGACTGCTGTGCTGTAATAGAATGAAGAAAATACAGAAGACTGTAAAATTTTTCATGATGTTGTTATTGTACCATAGAGATCCTGTTGATATCATTTAATTTGTAGGATTACTGTTCTAAATTCTCAAATGAGTGCATATAGTCTCAAGTTGTGCCGGGGTAGGTATAGGCTGGATGTTAGGAAGAAGTTCTTCACAGAGAGAGTGATTGGCCATTGGAATGGGCTGCCCAGGGAGGTGGTGGAGGCACCGTCCCTGGAGGTGTTCAAGAAAAGATTGGATGAGGCACTCAGTGCCATGGTCTAGTTGACTGGCTAGGGCTGGGTGCTAGGTTGGGCTCGATGATCTTGGAGGTCTCTTCCAACCTGGTTGATTCTATGATTCTATGATTCTATGATTCATATATATGCAAAGTCAGTGTTGCCTTAGCTAATCTGAAGGACAGTATTTGAAAGAACAATCTCAAAAGTTTATGTGAGAAAAAGACAAAAGAGATTGATCCCAGCTGTCTTGGGCATGGTAAGGTCTTCCCATCGATTATGACAGAGTAACAGAGGCTCTCGATTCAGTGTTGACCTGTCATTGAGCAGATGTAAATGAGACACCTCTTAGGTTCTGTCCAACCTGACAGATCCTACAACCTGTGACAGAATTGAGATAGGCCCAAAGATGGTCTTCATCAGGAGGAGCTATGTTGGCAGAAAGCAAGTGGAAATCCCAGGCGTAAGAATAAAAATAAGCCTGTTGCATTCCTGACAGCTTACAAAAGGAATAAGGGCAGATTTCTTAGAGAAAGGAGTAGTCTAGCACTGAGTATATCTCACATTAAACCTGTGGCTTGATTGGAAATGCTTGATAACTCTGCTGCCTCTTTCCCAGGAGCCCCTCATAAACCTCATCCCCCAGTCCAGATACTTGCCATCCCAGAACTTTCAACACAATCTTTTTCCAAAACTGTTGGCATCCCACAGCTCTGAGCAGCCTACCTCAAAGTCCCTTTCCACTCATAGCCCTTCTTTCTTTGGATTCTTTCTAAACCACTTTGCCTCAAAGCCTTGGCTCTCACAGTCCTATCCTTCTCCAGGACAATCAAGTCCTCTTACTCCACAAAAGAGAGCAGGTTGTTTTGGCATCTCCATCTTAATCTGCTTAGCATCTTCTATTTTGCCAGTGGGACTTTACTGCTCTCCCTCCCAGTAGCTGCTAACAAGACAATCACATCTTCATTGATGGCAGCAGCTGACAAGGTTCCTGTATTTTCTGCTGCTCTGTTCCTGTTTGGATTGTGGTTCTGGGAAAAGTTTTCAGCTTGTGTAGGAAGTTTGTCTGTGCTTGTGAGTCACCTCTTAACTGAGAGCTTTGTCTGGAGTAGGAAAACACACTGCTTAAGGGCTTGATAATGCCCTGGAATTTACAGTTAAGAAATTGTGCCTTACTGTGTGAACTGTGCAAGACTACTGATACCATAAACATGGATCTTCCATTGTCATGTAGATGACATATACACATTAGCAAACAAATATCATTTTAGTGTCAGCACTCTTCCAGCTCACCTGGGCTCAAAAGAGCACAAAGCTGCAAGATTGCCAATTTTCCCATCTCGTTTTGGAGCCCTGTGTGCCCCAAGGCAGTCACCAGCTGCTTCCTGCCTTCAGCCATCTGTTCGGACTATGTGGGTCCAAGCCAAACAAACCATGCCTGACTTATTTTTTCTTCCTTTTTTTTTTTTTTTTTTTTTTTTTTTTTTTTTTTGGTTGGATTTTGGGTTTGGTTTTTTTGGGGGAGGATTTAATCAGCTACATTCATTGATTTGTCTCTGATGTTTTCTTTAAGTATGTCTTCCCAGTGCTCCTGTTCAAATTGCTGAGCTGTCTCAAAGTTTTTAAAGAATTTCCAGTTTGGAAACCTTTTAAGCAAGGACTTAGTGCAGGGAATGTGACCCCTTCTAGGGTGAGAGAAGCAGCGTGAGCCAAACTAGAAATGAGCTGGGTTTGTATTTGGAGAGTCTCTGAAAGATTTTTAGCAGAGTACAAGGGACTTTAAATATGTGCATTTTCTTACTGTAAATAAAAGAAAAGGCAATAGGGGGTGGGAGAAAAAGAAAAAGGAAAAGAGAAACAGTGAGGAAGTTATTTAAATGCAAGTATTTAGGAGTATAAGAACAGAAATACTTGATGAAGCAAAAAGGCAAATCAGTCCAATGTATTAGTTCCACTGTAAATATAGGTTTAGGGACACCATTAAAAACAAGAAGGCAGGCAAGAGGCATCCTTCCCTGGTTCCAGCAGTTTACAGATCAAATATTTTTGAGCTAGAGAGAGAGTCTCTGCTTTCAGTAGCCAGTAAGGCTTTTTTTCCCCTCAAGAATTCAGTCTCATTGCTGTGCTGCATATAATAAAATTTGAGGTGTTCTTAAAATACTTATAGAAATTCTCAGAATTTCTGTAAAGGGTACTCTCAGATTTTTGAAATTAGAATGCATGAAGTCTATATACATAATTGCTTTGCTTTCCTTCCATGTGCTACTGCTTTGACTGCAGATAGACATAGCTACTCAGAGCCCAGCTTATTCTTTCTGGCTACAGCTACCATATCTGGAAACATAGGCATGAAGTTTTGGGTGGATCTGTATTTTCCAGATGAGAATGTTGCTCTGTTCGAGAGTGGAATGAATCTTCATTGAAAAATGACATACTCAGAATGACGCTCGGGAATTTATATTCTAACTTAATGCCGATATCCTTAAATGATAGGGTGCAAAATTAGGTGAGGCTTGTATATACATATGTTATAAAGTTCTATACCTCACAGCTCATTTCAAATAGCAAAACCTTTGGAGTAATGAGGTCACAGATTCACTCTGTTGGGAAAACAATCATGATATCCAAGTAAGCTGTTTTTCTTCTGTTTAAACAAGGAATGCAGTTGTATGGTTGTGGCATCTGTCTAGGACTGACATTTCCATTCCAGATCTTTTCAATGCTGCAGTGTGACATGTACTGGAAATTGACTTTGGACAGTGATTAATAACTGTTATTTTCCTCTCTAGATAAAAAAAGTTGCAATATATCTGTGTCGCAACAACACAATTCAGACAATGGAAGAGCTCCTTTTTGAGCTGCAGCAAACCGACCCAGTGAACCCAATAGTCCAGCACTGTGATAATCCTCCGTTTTACCGTTTTGCTGCCAGTAACAAAGCCTCAGCTGCAGCTTCTGGTATGACCTAAATATACTTTTCAGTTATGCTCTCCTGCTCTTGTGAGTCTTCATGTCTGAAAAAAAAAAAAACCCAACTCTTACTTTCGCACCTGTTCAGTTCTATGTATATGTAAAGTGCAAGTTTCAGGGGTTTGTTGCACATCTGAATTACAGTTCTTTTTGATTCCTTATGTTGTCTGTGCTTTGCGAACACATGTTTAATTCTCATGACTATTTTAATAGGATATTGGCAATGTTTGGTGCTGTTCAGAACTCTTGATATGGTTCTACTAATAGTTTCTCAAACCAATAAGTAATCGTCAGTGCTGTGATAACAGCAGATACACCAAAGCAGAAAACAGACCTTCAGCTGTGTGATAATTCTGTTTTCAAAGGACTAATGCAGTAGTCAAAGATAATTAAGGGACACCAATCTCATACTTAACCTTGTCAATTTTCTGCCAAATTCTTTAAAACCAGGCTATGTTATCTGACAATGAGCTTAGATGAAAGAGCAGCAGAGCATCATTATGTTAATGGACCCCTCAAAGCATGTAAACTTTACACTATTCAACTATGTCGACAGGTCTTGGTTTATAAGGGTAACAAGATCTTGGTTTACAGAGGTAGCAATATGCTCACTTTGTGGCTGTTAATGAAGAATTAAGCTATAGGCTTCTATTGCTTTTCAAATATTGTAATCTGTGTGTAATACATGTTCTTGTTGACATCTCATATACAGGAACCACCTCCAGCAGCAACACTGTTGTAGCTGGGCAAGATAGTTTTCCTGATGTAGAGGAGAACAGAATGGCAAAAGAGACTGACGAGAGGTTTGTGGTTTATTTGAGTTTTGTGTTGTTTTGGCTGTTTTTCTCCCAAAATATATGTTTTCCTAAACTAAGACTGAGACGTTGAGCAAAGTTCTGTACTGTTCTGTGAGGAACTATGGTGCTCAGACTGATCTTATGTGGTGTTACCCCAGCAAATGAAATGCAGGAAAAAAACCCCTTAATTCACATGAGTCTAGTTCCTGAATGGTGTTTAGTAATGCATTGCAGAAGAGCCTCTGTTAAACCTATGTTGGGTGAATTGTGCTGTATAGATCATGATTTTGTAGGAGTTATCCACAGTAGTTGCTGGTATCACTTCAGTAGTCCAACCCACCTCCCACAGGTTCAGAGTGCAGAGAGAAAAAAAGGAGAAAAAAACCCTTTCCTGTACTTCAGAATCTTTTTAATTTCTTGCCTTCTACATGTTTTAAACATAAGTACCTTTTTTCAAGTTAATGTCTGACTACCAATTTAAAAGTAAATATGGCTCTCAGTACTAAGTAAGAGTTCAAACTGAGAGTAAAGAGTATTTGACTCAAAATGAGATTTTTCAGCATGTGCACTAGAAATGTATTTACAAAACAACTATTTTTCCTCTGGATTTTTTGTTATTCTTTACACAAATGTTTATGGCTGTATAGTTAGATTATTATTATGGCTACATAAATTAGATTATTGTTTAGTTGATTTGCAGGCAAGTTGAGCAAACTTCATCTCCTACTGTACTTATAACTGTGTTTTGAGGGCTTCTTATCTTAGCTAGATTTTAAATGTGACTCCAAACCCATTTTTGCCCTTCAGATCTAAATACATGATAAAATATGTGTTAAAAACGAGAGGAATATTACAAAGTTCTGATATTGGCATTCTAATTCCTGATAAAAGACTCTTTGTGAAACAAATGTACAGTCATTTGCCTGATTTCATTCCTGGCTTTTATGTTACCAAAGACACTAGAAGCTGTAAACAGCTGCACTTCAAAACCAGTGTGTCAGTTTTGGTATGACTCAATATTGACTTTATGTGTCAAAACATCTTAAATGATACTTACAGAAAGTAATAGATAGTAAACAAACTGTTCTCATCAACAGGGGTTTTTTAAAAGATGGTATAAAGCTAAGGAGAAGATATCTGGGTTTAGGTTGACAGAATATGATTTTAAAAGCTCTGCTTTCAAGCAACTTATGACCTGTGTTCTCCATTTGCTTTATATAGGGTAGAATTACTCTCTGCACATTTCTTCCTTTTTTTTCCCTCAAATTTATTCTTCTTTTATCTTTTTTTTTATGCTAGATAAACATGTCAGTAATTGTCAGTTAGCAGACATTTGCTAAGGGAATTTATTAAAATATAGGAGAATTAGATACTGGGAGGACAGAAAATGGCAGAATTAGGATGGCTTATGATGCTTTTTTTGTCACCTCCACAATTAATTTATTTGTGCCTTTATGAGACAGACCTGCTTTGATATGTCAATCTATAATTCAATACCAGTACTATGGATGCACCTTAGTCAGAAACTGAATTGTCTGTTGCATAGAGAACTTTCATTCTTGCTTTGTATGATAAAGTTGTTTAAACTTGGTTGTTTGTAATTAATTTCCTAACTATGCAGAAATGTTTTGAAATCATCACTAGCAGTGAGCCTCCAGTTTGGTTCCTCTCACTCCACTTCAGGCCTGATTTTACTGACAGCACAAGAAGGTGGAGGAAGCCAAAGATTACCAGTAAAAGCTAGCTTATTGTGGATCTGTGGCAGATTTGAGGATAGCTGTGAGCAGTTCTTTAACAGCTCTCATACCCCTTGACTCTTCCGCTAGATCTACTCTGGCAGTTGCTGGATTATCCTATCCCTATTGAATGGTGATCTGCTGGAGGTTCTGCTGCTTGATACCTGTGTGGCTTGACTTTGGACTATTCAGTTAGTTACTGCTATAGCAGGTTGTCAGGATGTTACCTCTGAACATGGACTGTGAAAAAATACTAATGTGAACAGTTTATATCTTAGTTCAGACTTAAGACAGTTTCTTGCTTCAAGAAAATCACATTTGTAGTCTAAGAGTTTTCTCTCTGCTGAATTTTAAAAGCTTGTGACGTGGAAGCACACTCAGGACTTCTCAGAAACGGGCTGCCAAAATCTTACTCTGCAGAAAGAAACACCATTACCTTCACATTGCTGTCTACTCCCATATGAAAGTGCACACTTAAGGAAGTCCATTTTTGGTAGAGTAAGCATATAATACAGGTGTTTAATGTCAGCCTGTGTTTTTAATGAAGATGTTTCTTGTATTTGAAGGTTCAGTAATGTAATCAGAGCACACACACGACTAGAATCAAGGTACAGTAACAGCTCTGGAGGATCTTACGATGATGATAAAAGTAAGTCGTATCATTCAATGTGATGAAATTTCTGGTGTTTTGGGGTGAGAGGAAAGCACTCTTAGGACTGGTGAAGGCTCTCTGTTTAAGTTCTGCATAAATAGTAATGTAGTGTCATCATGTGGGGATGTCCTTATTTTACCTTCATGCCTCATTTAATTAATTTCTATTTGTTTAACTGGGGCTCGGTAAAATTAAAGGGCAGAGACTTCACAGAAGGCAGCACTGGAGAATCCCCCAGACAGTAACATCCTGAACCTTTCATGCATGGCAAGGTGAAAGACTTCCAAGAGCACTACAGCAAGTATTTTGAAATGTGCCCTTTGCCAGTATTTGCCTCTGAGTAAAGTGCTGTTATATGAGCATGAAGAAGAGGTTCAGGAATTCCCAAAAACGAGGTCTTATCTTCTCTTTAGTTTTCCTTTGCTCTCTGCAACCAATTTTTGACTGCCACTGTGTGTAGTTGTACTAGAGGGAATAGCAAGATGGGGCTCCTGAGCACACTTGCTCTTTTTGTGTTTCTGCTAAAAGGGCTATAAATGGACATTTAACACTCAGCAGAGGTTGTAAAGAGAACCAAATCTTTATGTCAAATGTTGAGTGACTACATTTTAGGAGTTGGATGGTTTGACTTAATTTTTGCAGCAAGACCTTTACACTGACTTTAATCTCTGACTTAATAAAGCCAGGTTAAATAATGTAGAGCCCATAATATCTTATCTTGGTGCTATGGACACCATTTTGGGACGGTATTTTGGCCTAAGATGTAAAGATTTTGTATATTCTTTAATCCAAGTAAATTTTTTTCCAACACTCTTCTGTAAAATATGGAAACACTGTCAAATACAATATGACAGGATAATTTAATGTATATCAATATTAATAAAGAAAATATTTACAAAATGCTGTGTGTACTATAGCATTTAAATACACAAAAAAGTCTGCAGCAAATGCCTTGGGGTTTAGTACATTTCTCTTGTTTTTCTTATGGCTGCAGCTACTAAAAATTCTTCAGCAGATGTTAATTGGAGCACCAGTGCTAGTCTGATCTGCATGAACAAACTTTGAAAACAGAACAATGTTTGCATTATCAGAACATTCTTCACAAGTAGCTGGTTTTAACAAGGGCTTAGAGTAATGAAAGGTTAAAGAATAGTGGCATTTTCTTTGCTTTTTTGGAATGCCTCCTTGAGCTGATGCCCAAATGGTGTTGTTTCTTTCCTGCCTGTACCTGCAAGCTTTATAGTAATTGTGAATATATTTATGCAAGGTCTGCTTCTCATAGGGGTTCCTTCCGTAAGTATACAAATAACTACATGTAAAATAAAACACATTTTACTTAGCTACTGACATTTATATAGAACTCTATAAAGAAAGAGTAATTTTTATACCATTTGTCATTCTGTAAGATAAATAATGCAATCTCCATTAAGAAAGTGCAGTTTATCACTCTGGCAGACAGCCCAGGCTGCAAAGTTGTTGTTGTTGGTATGCCTTCTCTCTTCTCTCAGGTCTGCTTTGAGCATATGTGCATTGTTGAGTTTGTTGAGTCCATAAACAGGGAACACAAGTCTACAGCACAGAAACTCTGGTGTTCAGGCAAAGATTGTATGTCAAGGTGCAAAATGCTGTTGGGTTGTTTTCATAGTTTGCACATAAAGCTGTCAAAATGAGTGAGGATCCAGGTCTTACTCTGAACTCCATGAAACAGTTTGATGTGAAACATAGAAACTGGTAGTAATAAATAGTGTCTCTGCAGTGCTTTTTATGTGAAAAACATCTGGCAAGCGTTAATCTGGTTAATCCTTAGAAGATGAATATGTGACAATGCTGTACTTTACTATGTTGTTAGATCAGTTTATTTTTCTCTCTCTGTAACTAAGAAATCATCCTGCACAGGATGAGAGAAATAAATAGAGGTCTGAATCAAAAAGATCTAACATGCTTCCTGAAAGGCAAACACTGAAGAATGGGAATGATAAGTTGGCATTTTAGCAATATCTGGAGCCCTGCTTTGAAGGGATCCTGAAGATATTTTATCACAATGAGGGAGAGTTACATGCACTAGAAAGATACTTTTGTAGGCATCAAAACAGTCTCGTTTTTCATGGCAAAGCCAACAAGCATCAGATGCCTGCTGTTTAAAAAAGTGTGCTCAGACCTTTGAGTCTTCTTAATGTGTGAAAGTGTAACAACAAAAATGTTTAAAACTCCACAAATACAAATGAACAAAAACAAACAAAAAAAGACCAAAACAAACCTAGAGTGAAAAACGATGCTCCCATTAAATATTCACAAAGGACAATGTTCAGATGCATGTCAAGAACAGGCCTGGAAAGGATACTTTCTGTGATAGTGTATAGTAGACTGACAGACCTGCAAAATAAAAACCAACCAATGAGAAAATTGTGAAAAATGAGAGGAAACAAAATGCAGGAGATATGAGAAAGACTTTGTGAGAGAAGTGGAAATAACTTCTGCCCCGCGTCATTGTAGATAAACAGGTGGAAGAAAAAAGCCCTGTTGCTCATTAACATACAGCAGCTGTCATACTGAAGCTAAGTTAAATACATCTTTGAGAAATTCAAGAGATAATTCAACCCTGTTGAAATAAAATTACGCTGAAGATGTTTTTTGCATTCCATATGCCACCTTCCTAATTCAGGACATTTAACTTCTGCCTTTGTAGCTCATTAGGGCACTGGTGAGGAGTTGCAAGAATGTGTCACTGGCACGCAGCTCTTTGCAGCAGACAGCTTCTGACAGCAGGTTTGTTGGCTGAACTTTTCTCTCATTTTTAAAGCAAAAGTCTGTTGCTTGGTGCTTTGTGATCTGGATCCAAAGCTACTAAGTGACAGCAGGGATTCAGCTGCCACTCCTGCCATTCGATGCTGCCTGCCTGGAATCTGTTTGATTTCCAGCAGCATGAAAGAGGGATTAAAAATGCATCACATGTTAAGGAACACAGGAATTTACAAACCTTGTGTTATCTTATGTTCTCCCAAACAGCTGAGCTGGTACAGTAGCATAAGCTCAATTTTATTATTTTTCAGAAATGGGTTTTATGCACTCTCTTCTAACACTTTTCCATGCAGATGATCCTGTTTCTCCATATACAAGCTGGTTATTGAATATTGTTGAAACCAAACAACCACATCCCCTGCCCATGCCTTACAACGGAGGATGTTGGGCACCGCTTGTGGACTACCTCCCAGAAACCATCACACCCCGGGGACCCCTTCATAGGTAAGTAGTTTCTCATTCTGACATTTCAAACAGTGAGATGTTTCCTCTCACCAACTCCAATCCAACTATCCTGCCACTCAGAACAACTGAAAATCATGCCTTCAGTTTCTGCCAATTTCCAGTGCTTGTAGACAACACGCAGTGATGGCTTGCAGTTCTACCAGATTGCTACCCAAAAATCTATTTACAATGTAGGACCTCACTTTCTGAAAAGAATCAGACTCGATAAACAACTATTGGTTTTTTTCATTCTAACTGGGCTATGCATATTCTGACATTCTGCTTTTACATCATTTGTAGTGACAGCAAGTGTTCTTTACAGTAAGGGGTATTTACCTGCTTAATAGTGTAACTAAGGTGCTTCAGAATTAATCGTGCTGAGAAGAAGTGTTATAAAATTGAAAATGTAGGGACTGCTTATTTCTTCAGAAATAGTCGTCATCATATTGCTGCTTTTGCATCTCCAGGAGGTTTCAGACTGATACTGTGATCTAATTTTCAGGTGCAATATTGCTGTGATCTTCATGACAGAGATGGTAGTGGATCACAGTGTGAGAGAAGATTGGGCTCTTCACCTCCCGTTATTACTACATGCTCTCTTTTTAGGTAAGACAAATAAAACAAGAAATAAAGTATTAACGTGCTCCTGTCCTTTTAGTTTCATTTTCCTGAAGAATTGTATTTCTTACATGTTTTTAATCATGATTTGCTAGTTAAAAACCAAACCAAACGAACAACAAAACCCCAACCCCAAAGCAATTACAGTCAGTCAGTGAATTAGTTACAAGCCTTTTTATATTTTGACCAATTTTGCCCAAATTTAAGATATGAGTAGAAATCTGAAGGTGATTGATTTAAAAAATATCTCTAAGCCTCCCACAGTCGTGTGCCTAGCCTCCACAAGAGAGACAAAACTGAGCCTTTGTGCAGTCTGGGTTTGGTGAGCAGCTGGGCGTTCAGAACATGCCTTAGGCCTGGACTACACACACCAGTGCTACTGCTTTCCTTTGCAAAAACATCATGTAAGACAGTCAAGATTACTGTGCTGCAGAGATAATGGAGGTAGGACACAGACCACTGGAAAGCAGACTTCATTAATTTCACTAGTAATGGAATACTTAATCATCAGTGTCTTCCCTTATATACCTAAGCACAGAGGCACTGCTTTTTTCCCTACTGCTGTGTCTGTTCTTGACCATTCAGCTGGAGAGTGATACCTCCCTGATACCTTCCTTATCTTGCAACTTAACATCATGAAAAGTAAATGGTCTAATTTTTCAGCACAGTGGAATATTTAGCATTCTGAACTTTCATTGTTGATAAATAATAATAACTTTCATAAATAAACACAGCCAGGCACTTGTGAAATAAATTTGTTGCAAGTAAAGATTGCAGTCTACTTCTCATTCAGTCACCATAGTTACAACTAAATCTATTTGCTGACGATCTGGGAAGAGTCTGATATTGAGCAGGCAAGAAAAGATTAAATCAGGAGGTTACAGCACAGTGGTAGAATATGTGATATACTTCACTGTATAACTGAAGAAGCTACTTCATTCTCCTTTTCTGCTACTCTGTTAGCAGCTCTTCTGTTTGAAATTTTTTGCTGAGCTAGGTCTTCTTTGAAAAATGCACACTCATCAAATCTTCAGGGTTTGTATCTTACCACATTGATTTCAACAAAGTCCTGATGAAACACAAGAATTACTGTTGCAGCTCTTGCCAGGACTGTGTCAGATAGGACTTGTTGCATAGTTTCAATATGACATTTTGCACACATTCTTTGCTTATAAATTCATCTTGTTAATACACATAAACAGAGTTAAGGTATTAGTAGTCCATTATAAAAGAGTTTGCTGATCTGTTCATGAAAGAATGTTTCAATCTTGCAGTTTTCCATAAGAAACAAATAGAAATTTAGAAATACCATTTGTGGTGGTCCCTTGGTTAAGAACTTCCCATTCTGAAAAGTGAAATGAAAGCTAAATGCAACTGGTAAATAAATGGAACTGGTTTATAGTGGTAACTAAAACGAGATCACAGCTTCCATGCTTCAAGTTCAGTTTCTCTGGAGTTGTTAAACCACTTGTGGGAAGTTTGTTCATGTTTACTAGTATAGCTCTGTTGTGAAGGTGTAAGTAGCCAAAGGTATAAATGTGATTGAAAATAAACTCTTTCTGTCCTCTGGAAATGTGAGCAGGAAGGTGCCTCTGATAAAAAAACATAAACAAACTGGAAAGTGGTATGGTGGCTAGCTTGGAGAGCCTGTATTCTTCTGGTTGGTGTAAGGAGTCAGAAAATACTAAGGTGAAATAATTTTGCAATGTATATGTTTAATAGGCTATTAAATGTCTTGTAGTGCTGATAGTGAAATAGAGAGGTAGACTGCTGGTGTGAGCCTACCTGTCTCAGTAGTGCATGAAAATCTCTGCTGTTTGAAACATGGTTTGCAACCTACTGTGGAATGAGTTAAGCAGCTACACTCCTTTCCCATGGAAATGTGTCCATATCACAGAAATTTACCCTCTCAGGAATGTTTCCAAGTTAAAGAAAGGCTCAAGTACTGGACAAGCACAAAGACTGAACTTTCCCCTCTCACTTCATAGTTAGCAGATATTTGTCAATACTTTTATAGAACCCTAGGGTTTAACAGGATTTCAGTCACAAGTGCTGCCAAAAATTTCAACTAAAAGAACTTCTTATATCCTTTTCAGTGTATGATAGAACAGGGTAGGATGGATTCATTACCTTCTGGCAAGTGGAAGGAAAAGGAGAAAGTGACCTGAAGAAGCTGAAAAAGAGGTGGACAGGTCAGCCATGGTTCTTGTGGAGGAGGCTTTGGGCAGATGACTAAGACCCAGGACCTCCAAAGACCTGCCCATAGGAGCCAAAGACACATAGTTCAGACTATGGCAGTATGAGCAGCTTTGTTTTCATAGGCAAAGCGAGAACCAGCGTCACTGGAGTTCATCAGAAAACACTGGACTGGAAAGATCTATTGACTGCTGCCACTTAAAGAGTAACGAAGGAGATGGTTTTCAAATTAATACTTCCTGAAAAGAGAGTTGCTGAATAAGAGAACAGTTGAATTTTTCAGCACTGAAACTGCCACTAAATAGATGAAAGTATTTGAAAATATCTTGGAAGATACCAAAAGATAATTGAAAGGAGATTACAATGACAGAGAGCAGTTTGTTTTACAATAATTTGTGAGTTATTCAGGTTGTGTTGACATCTCGCAAACAGCAATTCAGTGCTAACCAGATCAGAGGCTTTTGGTTTCAGTGGCTAATTTCTTATGCTGTTCACTGGTAGCTGAACTTCTTTTCAAGGGATTTCATCTGTAGATTCCTTTCACATTAAATTAGTGTCTAGCTCTTGCAGTTCACACTTACAAAACTGATGGCTGTGCAAAAAAGCCAGATACTGAGGTCAGCAGAATAATTACAACAGCTACCAAGAAATTCTCATCTTTACAGATTTAGAGTGGAAATTAAAACTCCAACAAGACAGAATACAAAAAGTTGTATTGCCACACGTTGTTTTGTACCTCCTGTATGTGACCTCAGTCTGGAAGCTAAATATGCACACACATTTAAGCGAAAAGAGTAGTAACTGTGTCTGGAAGTACTGTATCTTCTGTTTGTTTGCACTGTTGCCCTGAACTGCCTTGGAATTTTTGCAATTTCTGGAATGTGAACTTGTTTATTATTACTTTGTTTTCAGTGATTGCTGTAACCTTTCCTTTCAGGTCTTGACCATTACCGCCCTGAGGTCTTTGAACACAGTAAAAAGCTACTGCTTCACCTTTTGATTGCGTTATCTTGCAATAGCAACTATCAAGCCATTGCATCAGTGCTTCTTCAGACCAGAGAGATGAATGAGACCAAGACTCTAACAGTACAACCAGCATACTTACCTGAATATCTTTATACAGGTAATAAAGCAAAAAAAGAGAAGAACATTGCACTGTACCATGAGGTTTTTGAAAGTAGGATGCCAGGGTTACTTTCCAAAAATATAACTGTTTTTAATAAATTAAAGTGCTAAAGTGGCAAATATGAACAGTTCTCATTAATATTAATTCCATGTGAACTGCCCTGGAGATGCACTCAAATTATTATCAGGTAACTTTTTGTGATAGTGAGGAAGCTATCTGATGTAAGGCAAAATATATAATGTAGAATTTTAAACATTAATATGGCTAATAACTTCTTAACTTTCCCCCTCAGGGAGCCAGGACTACATTAAATGAGGGTAATCACTCCTCAACCTTCAAAAGAAATTAATAAATAATTCCAACACAGGAAGAGCAGCAAGAATGTGCAGCTCAGATTTTCCATTATTAAGTTAAATTTCACATAACATACATCCTTCTTCATATCACAGATACACTTCATTTCTGTCCTGAAATCTATTCCTACATGCCTTTGCTGAGATGAGTATTCTTTTAAGTTTTAGCATATTACCTGGTTTTAAGGGGTTGGTTGGGGACAGGTAGCAGAAAGCTGCTAGCCAGATTTACTGTTCTCATGCAGTGCTGCTAAAAGCAAGCATACTGTTGAGATTTGAAGGAATCACAGAACCGGTACAGAGTTTCAGATGAAAGGATTAGTTGTCTGGGAGAGAGTGAGGAATGTTATTATACAGCTAGAAATTAAAAGGAAAGATTGTCAAAGTAGTGGTATTTCTGTCTTTCTTTAGGAATATAACCAAAAGTAATAGATAGTTTAGCTTTTTAAAGAGTATTGCTTGATAACTGGTTTTAATTTTTTTATGAGACATGAAATATTATTTTGAAGGAGTAGATGTATCAGATTAATGGATTAGTTTGGCCATGGAGGTTTCATCTTGGATAATATCTGTGCAAAATTACTTCACATGTGAATTTCCCCTTTTGATTTGTGCAGATCTCTTTTCCAATGCATGTTCATGAATTATTCAATATTCCTACATTAAAATCATATTACCGCTTTGAATGAAAAACTGTTTTCATTCCTGAGTCTGAAAACATAATGGGTACCCTGTGTCTGGGCCTCTTAAGCCCAAAATGTTATCAAAACTTTGTATTTGGAGTCTCTTTTGAGCAGATAATACGAAGAGTTGAGAGTATGGGTGAGTAGCTACAGCAGAGAATGAGCTCAGGTTTGTTCCATACAATGACCTCAGTGCCAGGGAAACTGATGGAGCAGGTTATCTTAGGGGTGATAAGAGCGCACCTAAGGGATGACAAAGGGCTCAGGTCCAGCCAGCATGGGTTTAGGAAGGGCAGATCCTGCCTCTCCAACCTGATCTCCTTCTATGATCAGGTGAGCCGCTTGGTGGATGTGGGGAGGCCTGTGGATGTGGTCTGTCTGGACTTCAGCAAGGCCTTTGACACTGTCCCCCACAGCAAACTGCTGGCTAAGCTGTCAGCCCATGGCTTGGATGGCAACACTCTGTGCTGGGTTAGGAACTGGCTGGAGGGCCGGACCCAGAGAGTGGTGGTGAATGATGCCACATCCAGCTGGCGGCTGTCACTAGTGGTGTCCCTCAGGGATCTGTGCTGGGCCCCATCCTCTTTAACATCTTCATAGATGATCTGGATGAGGGCATGGAGTCAGTCATCAGCAAGTTTGCAGATGACACCAAGCTGGGGGCAGATGTGGCTGGGTTGGAGGGCAGAAGGGCTCTGCAGCAGGACCTTGATCGCCTGGACAGATGGGCAGAGTCCAATGGGATGGGGTTCAATAGCTCCAAGTGCAGGGTGCTGCACTTTGGCTACAACAACCCCATGCAGAGATACAGGCTGGGGTCGGAGTGGCTGGAGAGCAGCCAGACAGAGAGGGATCTGGGGGTGCTGATTGATACCCGCCTGAACATGAGCCAGCAGTGTGCCCAGGTGGCCAAGAGAGCCAGTGGCATCCTGGCCTGCATCAGGAATGGTGTGGTCAGCAGGAGCAGGGAGGTCATTCTGCCCCTGTACTCTGCACTGGTTAGACCACACCTTGAGTACTGTGTTCAGTTCTGGGCCCCCCAGTTTAAAAGGAACGTTGAGATGCTTGAGCGTGTCCAGAGAAGGGCGACGAGGCTGGTGAGAGGCCTTGAGCACAGCCCTATGAGGAGAGGCTGAGGGAGCTGGGATTGTTTAGCCTGGAGAAGAGGAGGCTCAGGGGTGACCTTATTGCTGTCTACAACTACCTGAGGGGTGGTTGTGGCCAGGAGGAGGTTGCTGTCTTCTCTCAGGTGGCCAGCGCCAGAACGAGAGGACACAGCCTCAGGCTGCGCCAGGGGAGATTTAGGCTGGAGGTGAGGAGAAAGTTCTTCACTGAGAGAGTCATTGGGCACTGGAATGGGCTGCCCAGGGAGGTGGTGGAGTCGCTGTCCCTGGGGCAGTTCAAGGCAGGATTGGACGTGGCACTTGGTGCCATGGTCTAGCCTTGAGCTCTGTGGTAAAGGGTTGGACTTGATGATCTGTGAGGTCTCTTCCAATCCTAATAATACTGTGATACTGTGATACTGTGATGTCAGGCGACTAAATTGCGAGTCTCATGACCCGGCATACATGTTGTCAGCAGGGAGGCCCCTCCTGCTCCTAGTCTCCTCACAAGGCCAGTTTTTCTGTTGTAAATACAGCCTGAGGTGACTACCTGTCTAACCTTAAGAAAACAGGTCTTAGGTTCCAATTTCAGCTCTGAAATTTTGTGGCAAACTTTTTATCCAGCAGAGCTCTTAACTCAGATGTTTAGTTTTAAGGCTGAAAATATTTCATATGAGTAGTCCAATGATTACAGTTCCCAAAGGTGTTGAACAGAAGCCTTAAACATTTGTGCCTTGGCTTCCATTACGTTTTTAAAGTTAAGATAGCATCATTGTCCTAAAGTTCCCACCCTGCAGACATTTTTACCTCATCATACTGGCCCAGAGAAGTGAGTTCAACTTTTCATGCACTTAGCCACCTTCAAAATTAACTTCACAGAAAGTCATACTTCCAAATGTAAAATGTCTGGAAACTTGTTTATCAAGTGCTGTGTCCTTTGTGCAGTTAAAAAAAATCTTGACTTTTACATTGTTTGTTTATATTGGATTCTGGGCTGTAGAAACACAGTACTATTTTCACTCATACTGGCATTTTAGGGTTGTTGTGTCCTGCAGGTTTTCCCCATGTCTCCCAGTAGAAAGTTTCTGCTGGGTACTCTAAAGAGAGCTGCCTAGCAGACACTTTCATCTGTAAGGCTGAGCCGGCAGCACATTCCATCTTTATCTCCTCCCTTTTGGCTGGCAGGTGGCTTTGACTTTCTGCGGGAACACCAGTCCTCTCCGGTGCCTGACTCCGGCTTGAGCTCCAGCTCTACCTCCTCCAGTATCAGTCTGGGAGGCAGCAGTGGAAATCTCCCACAGATTGCACAAGAGGTTGAGGACATGGACGCTGCTGCTGAAACAGATGAGAAAGCAAACAAATTAATTGAATTTCTGACAACCAGGTAACGGAGATAAGCAGAGGATATGTTCGTACTTGAAATGCATACTTTCACCTCTTCCCTACTATTGTCAGGAGCAGCCTAGAAGGCTCAAAGCGAAATGACTGAGCTTTTATAGTAATTACAGACTCCCATTCCTCTTTTATTGATACTTTCAGAAGTAGGTCGGTATTTAAAAGCACTGCAGTGTCAGAAACAGCAGAAAAATATTTTGTGGGACAGGAATAAAAGGTTTAATTGATTGTTAGCATTCTTTTCAACAATGACCTAATACAAGAAAGCAGATTTGTTATTAGAAATGTGATGGTTTGGGTGTTCCCTGCCCCCCTACACTTTAGAAATCACCCAGACTAGTCTCAGTTGGCTCTGGGAATATAAATGAAGCTATTTATTTACAGCTAGCACAATATACAAGCAGATATTTACAGTATATACAGTTATAGACAGAAATATACAAGATAAAAAGTAATACAGAAAACACAGCTCCCCTCCCAGAAACCTGAGTCCCCAGGAGGGGCTCTCAATCACCTCTGCACCTTCCCCCTGCCCCTCTCAACCTTACCCCAGTTCTAAGGAAGAATAGAGGTTCAGCCAAGAGGTTAAGAAGCAAAGGTGAGTGGAAGGTGAGGTTAGTGAGATGCAGCTCAGTCAGAAGCCCAGCCAGAAAGAAAGAAAAAATGGCAAGAGTGTTATCTAATGTTTTTTTGTTTCTTCTTCAGCAAGACTCTGAGGGGAGTAGACATCACCACTGTTTTCCTTTCACAGCCTGTGATCTAGTTCTTCTCACCAAAACATTCTAGCTAGCTTCAAACTAGCACAAGAAATTAGATAGGAAGTGCAGGGCATAGTGAAAGGCCCTGGTGAAACTAATGACTACTGACTACAGCCAGCAGATCCTAGACACTGTGTTAAATTAAAGAACAGAGATTTGTTTATGCTGCTCTACAAATGATTTAATATGCTTTTAAAGAAAGGTTTTGTACAATACAGTGTAGGAATCTTTATTTATTAATATTTTACTCAAAAATTTATCCATCAATTCTATGACAATTCTGTGTCTTCCCGGTCTTGGCCCTGAAATACCTAGCTGCCTTATAGTATGTGTTCTATTTATTTCAAATAACTGAAATTTTGCACTTTGTTATGTATTTCTTTAAGGGCATTTGGTCCACTTTGGTGCCATGAAGATATCACACCCAAAAATCAGAACACCAGGAGTGCTGAGCAGCTTACTAATTTTCTGCGCCATGTTGTGTCTGTATTTAAAGATTCTAAATCAGGTAATAATTATTTTTTGCCTTTAATCACCAGAAGAATATTTCCTCAAGGTCACACTGAATGTTTATCCCTTTGACTTAGCAGAACTACTAATGTAGAAGCACAGCATATTGTGTGTCTTAACAAGGATGTATGACCTGTGAAAGCTTTTGCTTTTAAAAAATCATGATAGATTGAACTGTGAATGTATGTTAAACCAAACAATTCTTCACAACTGTTGGTAGAAAATGTTTGGATTGATTCTACCAAATGAAAGCTCCACTATGTCCTGCTGGGAAAGTACAACACAGTTACTAAGTAAGTGTACTTTGTTAGATTTCTTCTGGCAATACAAGTTTGCTTACAGTTTATTTTGGGTTTAGAGCTTAGGAAGTGTACTGATTGTGTTTTGAAAACCAGCGCAGTCCCTAATTAAATATCTTCCAAGATCAAAGCAGAATGAATGCAGCATCGGTGTTTAGATTTAAGATCTTACTCAAAGCTGGCAGGAAGAATCCTAGTCCTGCTTGGCTTCAGCTTTGAGAGCGTTCAGAATTTACTTTGTTGCTGCCAGCAAGAACAGCAGCCTGGAACTTTGTTCAGGAATTGTAAAAAAAAATCAGATTAAGAATTTCAGGGGTTTGCTGACAAACATTTGCAGACTCAGAATTTGGTTTTGCAGTTTAATTTCTTAGATTCTGTGTGAAACAAAGGTAAAGAGTGGGAGATTGTCCCGAACACAGGCATTTATGCATCTCCATTTCTCACAGGGTTTGGAACATACACTACAGCAGTCTGGAGAAGAGAAGACTGAGAGGGGATTTAATAAATGTTTATAAGTAATGGAGGGCTGGGTGTCAGGAGTGGGGGGACAGGCTCTTCTCACTTGCTCCCTGGGATAGGACAAGGACCAAAGGATGTTAAGTTGCAGAACAAGAGGTTCCACCTCGACACAAGGGGGAACTTCTTTACTGTAAGGGTCACAGAGCACTGGAACAGGATCCCCAGAGAAGTTGTGGAGTCTCCTCCTCTGGAGACTTTCAAGGCCTATCTGGATGCATTCCTCTGTGACCTGAGCTAGATTGCATGGTCCTGCTCTGGCAGGAGGGTTGAACTCTAAAATTGGTCAAGAACTGGCTGGAGGGCCAGCCTAGAGAGTGGTGGTGAATGGTGCCATATCCAGTTGGCAGCTGTCACTAATGGTGTTCCCCAAGGGTCAGTGCTGGGCCCAGTCCTGTTCAATATCTGTATTCATGATCTGGAAGAGGGGATTGAGTCCAGCATCAGTAAGTTTGCAGATGACACCAAGCTAGGAGCAGGTGTTGATCTGTTGCAGGGAGGAGAGCCCTGCAGAGGGACCTGGACAGGCTGGATGGGTGGGCAGAGGCCAATGGGATGAGATTTAACAAGGCCAAGTGCAGGATTCTACACTTGGGCCACAACAACCCCAAGCAGCGATACAGGCTGGGAACTGAGTGGCTGGAAAGCAGCCAGGAAGAAAGGGACCTGTGGGTACTGCTAGATAGTAGGCTGAAGATGAGGCAGAAGTGTGCCCAGGTGGCCAAGAGAGCCAATGGCATCCTGGCCTGCATCAGGAACAGTGTGGCCAGTAGGACAAGGGAGGTTATTCTCCTGTACTCAGCACTGGTCAGGCCACACCTTGAGTCCTGTGTCCAGTTCTGGGCCCCTCAATTCAAGAGAGATGTTGAGGTGCTGGAACGTGTCCAGAGAAGGGCAACAAAGCTGGTGAGGCGCCTGGAACACAAACCCTATGAAGAGAGGCTGAGGGAGCTGGGGGTGTTTAGCCTGCAGAAGAGGAGGCTCAGGGGTGACCTCATTGCTGTCTACGACTACCTGAAAGGAGGTTGTATCCAGGTGGGGTTGTTCTTTTCTCCCAGGCAACCAGCAACAGAACAAGGGGACACAGTCTCCAGTTGTGCTGGCGGAGGTATAGGCTTGATATTAGGAGGAAGTTCTTGCCAGAGAGAGTGATTGCCATTGGAATGGGCTGCCCAGGGAGGTGGTGGAGTCATCATCCCTGGAAGTGTTCAAGAAGAGGCTGGATGAGGCACTTAGTGCCGTGGTCTGGTTGATTGGCTAGGGCTGAGTGATAGGTTGGACTGGGTGAGCTTGGAGGTCTCTTCCAACCTGGTTGATTCTATGATTCTGTGACTTGATGATCTCTTTGAGTCCCTTCTAACCCCTAACATCCTGTGATCCTGTGTTATTCCCCCCACAGACTTGGATCAGCCTGTTTATGACCTACAATAAAGTCTGTAATAAAAAGAAGAATAATTGACATCTTATTCTTATGCT
The DNA here is from genome assembly GCF_015220805.1 of Pogoniulus pusillus. Classification (NCBI taxonomy): domain Eukaryota; kingdom Metazoa; phylum Chordata; class Aves; order Piciformes; family Lybiidae; genus Pogoniulus; species Pogoniulus pusillus. The sequence goes on from NC_087266.1 coordinate 24,925,802, forward strand.
CAGGTTTTCATTTGGAGCAGCATCTGAGTGAAGTGGCTTTACAAACAGCCCTTTCAAGCTCTTCAAGACATTATGCAGGTCGCTCTTTCCAGATATTCAGAGCCCTAAAGCAGCCCCTTTCTGCACATGCTTTATCTGACCTCTTATCAAGATTGGTGGAAGTTATTGGAGAGCATGGAGATGAAATTCAGGTATTCATGTATACATAATTCTTCTTAGGCCTTGTAATTTAATGTATACTTCAATTAAAATAACCATTTTAACAAGATGTTCAGTTAAGTGATGCAAAGTAGAATGTGGCCTTAGAAGAGGTTAGCTCTGTGTTTGCTGAATATATATATTCTTTATCAAGCTGTTTGATTCTTACATGGCCCTGAAGAGAACAACTAGAAAATATCTCATATATGTCACTCAAAATGAAATCTTTATGATGGTCATTTTTTCCCTTTTCATAACATTAATTGTGCTTAAGGAACCAATCATCCTATCTCTTGATGCAATCTTACAACACAAAATAGACATCATCTTATTTCTCAGATGGCAGTTTCTTTGAGGAAATCTACACCATCCATAACAATGTAAAACTGACCTAATTTACTTCATTCCTGACATAATGAACTATGTTGTTCACCTGGTTTAGCTAAATGGACTGAAATTTTACAAGCTGAGACTACTTATTGTGAGATTCAGGATTAAAAAAAAAACAATAAGAGACCTGCTAGCTCATAATAAGAAATAGACTGATGTCACCTCCATATTTTACTTAGGTAATGAAACTGCCACAAGATGACAGTAATATTCTGTCACAGCTGCTTGTGCAGGATCTGTGTCAGTGACCTGCCTGTCAGAGGTTCTGTATGCCGTTACCAGTCCTCTCATGAGATAGGTGCCCTTCTTGCATGCCATCATAAATCATGCAGAAGCAGAAAACAAAGCACATTCGTCGTGACAATTTAATGTGCAGGGCAGTGATGTCCATGTCAATGTTGTTCTTTCTCCAACAGAAATCACAGGTTTTCAGTAGGTGCCTATTCCTTTTGTGAACTGAAGGTGTTTAACTGTTTGCTGTTGTGAATGTCTTTGTTGAAATGGTTAACCTCATGCATTGATAGGGGTATGTAATGGAGGCACTACTTACATTGGAAGCTGCTGTGGATAATCTGTCTGACTGCTTGAAGAACAGTGATCTTTTGACGGTGTTATCACGGTAAGAGCCTGTTCCCATACCTGTAGCCCTTTTAAAGGTATTTCCTGATACGAAGTCTGCGATTCTGCATCTCACACCATAAAATAATTCTGATAAGACTGAGCTCATTTGTAATCTTCAGAGAACTAGACCAAGAACGTATCTCAACCAAATTTTGCAATAGTTGAAATAATGTTGATGCAACTAAGGGAACTTCCCAGTGTGTTGTAAATTCTGCCATGCTGCTACTGAAAGCTATCACACTTTCTGCTACTGAAAGCTATCACACTTTTCTTCAGAGAAATTGAATAAAAGAATGCAACCTGGCCTAGTGGAAAGTGTCCCTGCCCGTGGCAGGGGGTTGGAACTGGAGGATCTTGAAGGTCCCTTCCAGCCCAATCCATTCTATGGATCTCTAAATCCTTGAGTAGTCAGTGTCTGGGTGATCAGCAGTGACACCTCCCTAACAAGAGAGCCAGGTGGGTGACCTCGAGGTGCAATCCCCTTTCCTAACAAAGGTCACACAGTAGGTGTTGTTCAGCTGACAGCTTCCACCACCACCCTTCAAGTCAGAGCAGCTTTTACTCTTAGCTTTCTGCCCCTCAGACAAATGGAGAATTGGTCTCCTTGCTCTACACTGTGTGTCAATTGTTTTTTGCTTACCAGATAAAGAACCCATATTTGGGACAACATTGCTTGGCTGTTACTTCAACATGCTTAAAAAATATTATTTTTTTAAATCTTTGTACCACATAATTAAAAATACATCTGGGAAGAAATTGTTTTCTTGCAGCCTGTCATTCTCAGATGATGTACTCCCCAAGAAGTAAATGATTGTGATTTATTCTCCTCAATAATTTTGTTCTATGTGTACATAACCAATGGGTTTTGCCAGAAGTTACTTCACACCTCTGCATCTCTTACACCCATGTCATTCTTACTCCTCTAGACCGTAGATTACCCTGATCTGGTTTGTTGCAGTGCCACATGAAGCTTCACTTCAGGCATGTTTAGTGGCTCTTCTGGGGAAAAAAAAACAGAAAAAACACCAGGCTGAAATTGACAGTGTAGTGTTTTAGTTTTCCTATTTAAGTACTTATTTACAGTTTGTTAAATATTTAACTTTCATCCAGTATGTACAGTTTTTAAACCTTATTGCTCTCTACAACTACCTGAAAGGAGGTTGTAGCCAGGCGGGGGTTGGTCTCTTCTCCCAGGCCCCTAGTGACAGAACAAGAGGACACAGTCTCAAACTGCACCAGGGCAGGTGTAGGCTGGACATTAGGAAAAAATTCTTCACAGAAAGAGTGATTGGCATTGGAATGGGCTGCCCGGGGTGGTGGTGGAGTCACCATCCCTAGAGGTGTTTGAAAGGAAGCTGGATGAGGCACTTAGTGCCATGGTTTAATTAATTAGAAGGGTTAGGTCGTAGGTTGGATTCGATGATCTTGAATGTCTTTTCCAACCTGGTTAATCCTGTGATTCTGTGATTCACACATTGCAATTGATGTTACATGCTTTGGTTTCAGTTCATCTTCACCAGATTTATCATCAAGCACCAAACTGACTGCAAACCGGAAGAGCACAGGACAGCTGAATGTGAATCCTGCAAGTGGTAACACAGCCACTGCTGAACGAAGCAGGCATCAAAGGAGCTTCTCTGTACCCAAAAAGTTTGGAGATGTGGACAAGTCCTCAGACCCACCACGCAGTGCCACACTAGACAGAATTCAGGCATGCACCCAACAAGGCCTGTCCTGTAAAACAAGAAGTTCATCTTCTCTAAAAGACAGTCTCACTGACCCATCCCATATTAACAATCCAACCAACCTATTGGCCACCATTTTCTGGGTTGCTGTGGCTTTGATGGAATCAGATTTTGAGTTTGAGTATCTAATGGCATTGCGGTTACTGAATAAACTTCTGGCTCATTTGCCACTGGATAAAGCTGAAAACCGGGAGAAGTTAGAAAAGCTGCAAGGGCAGCTGAAATGGGCAGACTTCTCAGGGCTTCAGCAGCTACTCTTGAAAGGATTCACTTCACTTACTACCACTGATCTCACACTACAGCTCTTCAGTTTGCTGACACCAGTGTCTCGAATATCCATGGTGGATTCCTCTCAGGCAATAGGTAAAACCAGTACCCTTTCCTCACTTTCAGTTTCCATTGCTTTGACATTTGATGATAGACCTCATTAGACTACCTGAACAAAACCAAACCAGGCACCTTTTCTTTCTCTTGTAATAAAACATAATGTGCTTTTGCTTTGATCTGAGTGGGATTTTTAGCCATCTCATGTGTTTCTGAAAAGTGAAATCTTTTGCACGGTAATTGGAGCATAGTGGTCATTTTTGGTACTTAGCAGCATATAAAGTTTCTGAGTGCTGACAAAGTAAACATGTAAGGAGATACTGTTAGATTTTCTAGAACCTATTTTAGCCTATTTTTCCAAAGAATTATTTTCAGAAATTTCAAATTACTTAGTTTTAAATTTGTGCTTCATGAGATCATCCCTAGAAATACAAATAATCATGTACATTTTTTAGACAAACTACAGTAGCAACAGTTGTGATTGAGAAGAGAGGGGTGGGTTATAAGGAACTAAGGTAACATTTTTAAATTCCCAGTTATTTAGCTGAGATTGTGACCATTTCTTAACTATATTTCTTGAAGGGAGTTTCTGTGTAGTTCCAGATTTTTACTCTTCTGTCTCACTCAGAGACACAGATACTAAGACAGCTGTTCAGGCTTCACAGTTAAGTCATGATAATCTTGGACATAGAGTAAGTGGATGAATGTCATCCATGCACAGCCTGCCCATCTCCAAGCCCCTGTGTGATGACTGTGTCCCACACTTCAGTAATGCAGTTCACACATGGGCTGTGATGGTATTGTCTGGAGGGTTTTTTAACTTTTCCTTGAGTCCTAACTTAGGCAAGTCATTTAATTGTGTAGAGCAAGAGGGGATGAACAGTTGGAAAGCTATTCTTGTAGATCAGATTCTTTCTGTTCAAAAGCCAGGTTGTGTCCAGACACTATCACCTGACTTCTGAGCTCACACCTGAAATGGAGCAGCTTTTTTTCTAACTCCCCATTACAGCTGCTACCTGTAGTTCATCAGTTCCCTTGAGCTGAGTTGGTGCAGAGGAGATGAATCCCAGCTCAAGACAAAGCACTTATGCTAACAACAGCAGCTGGCACGTGGTGCAAAAGTCATCTCCTAGCTTCAGAAACACCCATTTGAGTATTCTCATCTGACTGGTGGCATCAGAATTTTGATTCATTATTATTACTAACCTAAACTGTATAAAAGAATTGAAGCTGTGCCTTGCAGCCTGAATGAGACTACTGCTTATTCATCAATACTCACTGAATTTCTTTCTGTGTTTTAGCAGCAGTAATGCAAATGCCACCAGTCACAACAGTCAGTAAGCCACTTAAGTGGAAAAGAAAAATGTACTCTCTATCAGGAATAAAACATATACTTTTGCGAGGTATTTTACCCTGAAAATACCTTTTCATGCAATAGTGTTTGCAGAAATAGGTTCAAACTTCATGACAGTACTGTTGCCTAAATACATACCCTTTGTGGGTAGTGCCGCATGGCCAGCGGCATGAACAACTTTACAGTGTCTCTGTGAATTCACAGCTAATGTAATACTGAAACTCTGACCTCCCACCAAACACCAATTTAAAGATCCCATGGCTGTTGCTGTCAAAATACAAATGCTGCTCTGTATTTTCCTGTTCTAGGATTTCCACTGAATGTTTTGTGTCTCCTGCCCCATTTAATTCAGCATTTTGACGGCCCGAACCAGTTTTGTAAAGATATAGCCGAAAGGATTGCTCAGGTATCAAAGTTATTTAGTGTTTAGTACATCATCAAACTCTGTAAATGCAGTTGCCTCCTTCTTCTGTTGGAAGGTAGGAGAGCCCTGCAGAGGGACCTGGACAGGCTGGATGGGTGGGCAGAGGCCAATGGGATGAGATTTAACAAGGCCAAGTGCAGGGTTCTGCACTTTGGCCACAACAACCCCAAGCAGCGCTATAGGCTGGGGACTGAGTGGCTGGAGAGCAGCCAGGAGGAAAGGGACCTGGGAGTACTGATAGATAGTAGGCTGAAGATGAGCCAGCAGTGTGCCCAGGTGGCCAAGAGAGCCAATGGCATCCTGGCCTGCATCAGGAACAGTGTGGCCAGTAGGACAAGGGAGGTTATTCTTCCCCTGTACTCAGCACTGGTCAGGCCACACCTTGAGTACTGTGTCCAGTTCTGGGCCCCTCAATTCAAGAGAGATGTTGAGGTGCTGGAATGTATTCAGAGAAGGGAGATAAAGCTGGTGAGGGACCTGGAGCACAAATCCTATGAAGAGAGGTTGAGGGAGCTGAGCCTGTTTAGCCTGCAGAAGAGGAGGCTCAGGGGTGATCTTATTACTGTCTACAACTACCTAAAGGGGCATTGTAGCCAGGTGGGGGGTGGCCTCTTCTCCCAGGCAACCAGAAATAGAACAAGGGGACACAGTCTCAAGTTGTGCCGGGGGAGGTATAGGCTGGATGTTAGGAGGAAGTTCTTGCCAGAGAGAGTGATTGGCATTGGAATGGGCTGCCCAGGGAGGTGGTGGAGGCACCGTCCCTGGGGGTCTTCAAGAAAAGCCTGGATGAGGCACTTAGTGCCATGGTCTAGTTGAGTGGATAGGGCTGGGTGCTAGGTTGGACTAGATGATCTTGGAGGTCTCTTCCAACCTGGTTGATTCTATGATTCTATGATTCTTAAAGTGCTTTGACATTTATGTTCATTTAGGTTTGCTTGGAGGAGAAGAACCCAAAGTTATCCAATCTTGCGCACGTCATGACGCTTTATAAGACACACAGCTATACGAGGGACTGTGCTACCTGGGTGAACGTGGTTTGCCGCTACCTTCATGAAGCGTTTGCTGATATTACTTTGAATATGGTCACATATTTGGCTGAGGTAAGTTTTCAGAAGCTTTTTACTCTCTTAACCCCTCTGTTGGCTAACAATCCAAAAACCTGAAGTCTGCCTGCGTATTACTGGAAGCTCGCTGTAGCTGTTATTTATAATGAAGAATAAAAAGCAGAAGTCGGCAGCAAGGAAAGGAATTACTGTATGAAATCGATACAGAATAGTCAGACAAAAGCCAGCGAAGGTCTGTAGGGCTGATAAAGCAGCTTTACTCATCAGGTGGTCAGATTTTCCACTGTGAAAGAGAGAGAAGCTGGACAACATTTATTTAGATCCTACTGAGGAAAATAAGAGAGGGACTAATTCCAAAAGGAGTTCAGCAGCATACAAAATCTATAATCTGTTATATAAGGATCTGGTTCGTAATACTAATTTGTGTGCATTCTTCTGACACTGAATGGATTCATCTTGCTGCCCAGGCTTTCCCCTGTGCTCATTGCAAACTGCTAGTGTTTCTCACATGTAGAGCAGAAATTATGTTATTGAGATTCAAAGGCTCAGTTACTACTCTTCAACTTAAGGCCACTTGATCTTCAGCCTTCTGTGTCAGATCAGTATCAGGACATCATTTTCTTGTAGAGTTCTCAGATTTATCCCTTCACTTCCTTGCTCTAGTGAGATACTTTCAGTCTCCCCTCTTAACCTAGGGAAGACAGTTCTGTATTTGTGACGAATTTACTAGCATCTTTAGAGCAGCTTTGTTTATTGGAGCAAATTTGTTCTTCTCTTTACCAAAAGATACACAAAAACTCCACAGTCACCTCTGATACTGGTGATCCACTGATTTTCAGGAATCTGAGAGGCCAGGATACTCAGATCCACCGATCTGAGAGGCCAGGCTGTGCTCAAACACTCACGCAAGACTTCAGAGCAAACTTACCCCTGCTACCTCAAGATGCAACTCCTCACCTTGTTTTTAAATTGAGGCTCTAAGTAAACAATCATATGAGACCTTAACTGGTGGTGAAAGCTATGGCTGTCCTGCAGGAGACTGAAACAGGACTTTGAGGTTTTTTCAGCATGTTTTCAGATTCAAACGCCCTGAAAAACTGTTAGCTCCTCAAACACAACTCTGAAACATCCAGAGTCAAATGTTTCTTTCACAGCAGAAACTTGTATTCCTAATAAACAAATGAGATTAAAATTGAGGTGTAAACTCTTTCTTCTTTGCTTTCCCAGCCTTAGTGTTTGCCCTTCTGTCCTGCCTTCAGTGAATCATATCATCCAGTCCAACCTAGCACCCAGCCCTATCCACTCAACTAGACCATGGCACTAAGTGCCTCATCCAGGCTTTTCTTGAAGACCCCCAGGGACGGTGCCTCCACCACCTCCCTGGGCAGCCCATTCCAATGCCAACCACTCTCTCTGGCAAGAACTTCCTCCTAACATCCAGCCTATACCTACCCTGGCACAACTTGAGACTGTGTCCCCTTGTTCTATTGCTGGTTGCCTGTGAGAAGAGGCCACCCCCCACCTGGCTACAATGTCCCTTCAGGTAGTTGTAGACAGCAATGAGGTCACCCCTGAGCTTTACATACAGTTACTAGTGCTGCAATACCTCCACAAAAGCCATTGCACATGGTCTTGCCTCTCTCAAAACATCGTCGTGCATCGGGAGACTTTCTTTGCTTCCCCCTTGCTGTAGGTATTGGCAGCACCACGCTATTCTGTTAACGGCAAGTCAGGCAGGTTTGTGACTGTAATTAAGGCACATTCCTCACATAGCATCATCAGAGGATGACAGAGTAGTAAGTGCAGCTTCCTTTCTCTGTATTTACGTTGACTGCAGCTCTGTTTAGTCATGTCTGGGAAGTATTTGTATAGGCACAGGGTAGCTGCCAGTATGGAGGAGAGGCAAGAAGCCACGCTGTGGCCATGAAAAAGATTTTTCCAACACTGAGAATATATTTCCACTTTTCTTGCTTAGTCCCTAGACCAGGATAACTACTGCATTCCTGTCTCCTGTAAACCAGCTGTGGGATATATTGTCAATAGGTTAAGCCAAATAGGTTAAAAGCCCCATTGGGCAATCTGCACCTGGATGTTATGGCCATTGGTTACAGAACCTTAGGCTTTAACAATCCTGGCTCAGTTCCAGTGCTGGGGCCTGAGGGAAATTGTGAAACATGCTTTGCTGAAGAATAACAAAGGAAATCTGTGTTGCAACAGTGACTCCTCTAAACACCTTCAGGAGATTTCCTACTGAATGTTAAGACTATGAGGTAAAACCTTCAAATATTGCCATTCAGACAAAACTTTGCATTTAACCTATTTGATGTGCAGGTAATTGCTTGGCACCTAGGGGTATGGTCCCACTATAAAATAAGACTTTTCATCTGTGTTCTTGTCCAAACCTTACAATGACAAACAGTGCTTCTTAGTTTTACATATTACAGTTCTATCCATGAAAAACTGTTGTTTCTTCTAGAAAAATACTTTGGATCTCAGTCTGCAGGTGAGTAAAAAATCACTATTTAATAGTACAGGAGAACTTTGAACCTCCACTACCAAAATCAGTATAAAAGCACTTTACTGAAGGCTTGCTTTGATTTTTTTATGTTAGATTTTAGCATATTAATTTTTAAAAATCAACCACATACTCTGAAAGCACAACCATTCTGTGATTCTGAGAGCATATCTGAATTGATATGACTCACATGTTAAATTTATGATTCATGAAGTCCAGTGTCATGCTTACACTTAAAGTAACTAATGTTGCCAATACAGAAGAAGGGGCAAAACCCCACATACTGCTTAGTAATGTGCTCATGGTAGATGTTTCTTCCTCCCTACTGTTGAATATAAGATTGCTTGTGATGGAAGTGTGAGCTTTTTGTAACCTGTTCAGAACTAAGGAATCACTAGAGATTAAAGCATCTATATTGCAAGGGGAAGCATGTCATAGATCAGGCATCATTCCACCAACAGCTTGTCTACCAGCCATGGCATGTGAAGTGCCTTCTTTATTTCCCTAGTGGAAACAGAAAATGTTTGTTTGACTGGCCAACATAGCTTAAGGGCTGAGTATCTCTTCACACCTGCTGGTAGATTTAGAGGGGCAAAGGAACTGTCTCCTGGGGCAGCACCCCGGCAGCCCCATCTACCAGCAGCCAGCCCAGTCAGCCTTTGAAGGGGCAAGCAGTGCTCTCCATCTAGCTCTAAATAAGTTCCTGCTTCAGAAAAGGCAGAAATGTTGCTAGCAGAATGTAGATCTCTAAACTCACATGCGACCGGGCTGTTTACCACACACACTAGTGTGAGTGGAATCCTTGACTCTTCAAACCAGTTTATATGGACCAGAATTAATAATAATGTTTTAAAATACTGAAATACTAAGAAAAGTTATTTCTTCCTACCAATACTGTGGAAACTCTGTCCTGGCAGTCACTGATCCAAATGTTGTATTACCACAACTCCATCTTGCTGCTATTTTTGTTACTACTGGATGCAAAAGAATTCTTACTGTAATAAGGGTATTTTAAAGTTGTTATTTCTTTTTATTGAGCTGAAATACTTTCTTCTTACAATTATGTGATGTCTTTAAATGCATATTTGGATTATCAACAACCAGATACACTCATTCAAACAAGTGAAATCTGGCATAGCCCACAAGTGTTGATAGTTTAAGGTCCAAGAATCAAAGGATTCTGTTGACAACAAATTTATACAAACTGGAATTAAAATCAGAAGCTTTCAGAGATAAAGTTTATAGAACAGCTTTCTAACCAGCAATAGAGATTAAATTCCTATTATTTCCCAGGAATTCCTTTTCCTATCATGGAAGTGATTATCTGATGCAGTAGCCTCTGTCAGAAGACAACAAAAAAACTTCTCACATACAGATAGTTCCTTCTCATTCTTTATTCCTACACTGAAATGCAATTCCAGTTATGTGCTGGATCATATAAACTATTTACAAGGAAGGAATCAAACCTTCCAGTGCAAGATCCTAGTTAAAGGCAAGAAAAACTTTCTTACCCTCTTTTGAAGAAGAATTACTAAGCATTTTTTATCTCTCAGTAAAGGTATCCACAGGCTGTTAACTTCAAGTTGCCATGTAGTACCTTTAATTTAAGAATTCTTACTGTCTTCTTCTAGAGGAATAGATAAACCATAGTGAGCTCTGTGTTTATGCTCTTAATGGAATCTTCCTGTATTGTGATTTTAAGAATGACTGATTTCTGCTCACTTTCACTGATTAAATAAATCAAAAGTATTTAGCAGGATGAGGTGTGTCCCCTACATAATCATTCCAACTCAGCTAGCATGAAGTGTTCCTATTTAATAAAAAGAGAAGCCTTGTTACTCAGGCCATCAAGGTGCATCTAATGAATTACTGGAGTCCACTTGGATAACAGTTGGCATTTTCCTACAATGGAAGTCATGAGGCAGCACAGAGTTTTTGTAAGTAACTATGTTCTGCTAGTATCTCTAGTAACCAACGCTAGAGGAACATTTTTGTCAGCCAGAGTGGAAAGATAGAGTTCAGTCTCGAGCCTCTGGTAACCTCAGGCAATAACATTGGATTGCCTCTGAAATATGTGGGGTGGGATAGTATCTGTCCAGAAGGAAAGAATGTTCTACCTGGCAGGAAATTTTCAACTGAGGTATTTCACACTTATGAATATATATATGATCACAGGTTTGTTACCAAGGTTCATTGTGGTATTCCAGAGTCTAGACTCAGGTGTTCCAAAATTCTAGGTTTAGATCAAGCCCTTCTTTGTATTAACCTCTATAGTATGAGAGTCTAGGGCTTCCATCTCCTCCTCAACAGAAAGTGTTTCCTTGGCAGTTACACAGTGAGCACTGGCAGTGAAGCATATTTGGTTAAATATATATTGATGTCTGAATAGTAGCAGTTCTATTTCTTCAGCGTGTTTTCTTTTTTCTCACTGACTTTCAGCAAAGGTAGACATTAAAAGATACTTCCCTGTTTTTACTGGATGTGCTTCCCCAGTTCCAGTGCAAATTTTACCTACCAGTTTACTCAACTTCTGATGTGTTCTCTGGATAATTTAGGGTAGGCATATATGAAACGTATGTTTCATTATCAAAACAGGCTAGTGTTTGGCTTCCAACTTTAAGATCTTTTTCGTTTCACACTTATATCTCTCTTTACCTGGACTTCAGTAAGGTGTTTGACACTGCCTGCCATAGCAAACTCCTGACCAAGCTGGCAGCCCATGGCTTGGACAGATTCACTCTGTGCTGGGTTAAGAACTGGCTGGACGGCCAGGCCCAGAGAGTGGTGGTGAATGGTGGCACATCCAGTTTGTGGCTGGTCACTAGTGGTGTGCCCCAGAGATCAGTGCTGGACCCAGTCCTGTTTAGTATCTTCACTGAGGGGACTGAGTACACCATCAGTAAGTTTGCAGACAACACCAAGTTGGGAGCATATGTCCATCTGTTGGAGGGTAGGGGGGCTCTGCAGAGGGACCTGGACAGGCTGGACAGATGGGCACAGTCCAGTGCCATGAGTCTTAACAAGGTTCTGCACTTGGGCCAAAACAACCCCACGCAGTGCTACAGGCCAGAGACAGAGTGGCTGGAGAGCAGCCAGGCAGAGAGGTACCTGGAGGGTACTGGTCAGCAGCTGACCGAACTTGAGCCAGCAGTGTGCCTAGGCATCAAGAAGTCCAAAGGCATCCTGGCCTGTATCAGGAATAGTGTGGCCAGCAGGACCAGGGAAGTCATTCTGCCCCTGTACTCAGCACTGGTCAGGCCACACCTTGAGTACTGTGTCCAGTTCTGGGCCCCTCAATTTAAGAAAGATGTTGGGGTGCCTGAATGTGTCCAGAGACGGGCAACAACGCTGGAGGGGGCTGGAGCACAAGCCCTAGGAGGAGTCACTGAGGGAGATGGGATTTTTCAGCCTGGAGAAGAGGAAGCTCAGGGAAGACCATATTGCTCTCTACAGCTACCTGAGAGGAGGTTGTAGCCAGGTAGGGGTTGGTCTCTTCTCCCAGACAATCAGTGACGGAACAAGAGGACACAGTCTCAAGCTGTGCCAGGGCAGGTTTAGGCTGGATGTTAGGAAGAAGTTCTTCACAGAAAGAGTGATTGGCCATTGCCATGGGCTGCCCAGGGAGTTGGTGGAGTCACCTTCCCTGGACATGTTTAAAAGGAGACTGGATGAGGCACTTAGTGCCATGATTTAGCTAATTAGAAGGTGTTGGGTGATAGGTTGGACTCAGTGATCTTGAAAGTCTTTTTCAACCTGGTTAATTCTGTGATTCTGCGATGATCATCACTTGTAAAATGATTGCAAAATGCATTGTAAAATGGGTGAGTGAAGAAAGATTAATAGTGCAGATGGTATTTATGACACTCACAGCTTTTTTCACATGAGCATATATCTCAACCTTTATTTATTTTCATGTTTTTGTGGGTTTTTTTGCAGCTACTAGAAAAGGGCCTTCCTAGTATGCAACAGTCCCTCTTACAAATGATCTACAGTCTTCTTAGTTACATGGACCTGTCAGCTATTCCTGTGAAACAGTTTAACATGGAAGTGCTCAAAACAATTGAAAAATATGTCCAGGTAAATATTGTATATTCTTTATATTACCATAGGAACTTAGCAATATTTACTGTTATAAGTTGATGTTCATAAAATTTTAAGACTGGGTTATCAAGGAGGGTTGCGAGTGCCAAGTGTAGTACCTAGTTTAAATACTGTGATGCTTCATAGGCTGAGCCTTCCCAGATAAGATACCCAGCAGTGCACTCACTGTGTAGGGCAGATTAGACTGCAGCTATGCTACATTGGGAGTGAGCTTAATGCCAGAGCCTGACTGGCCATTCTTCTTAAGTACCAGCATGAAGGAGATGTGGTATAATCATTTCAGGGACTTCTGCAGCTAATTCTTGTCACAGGAAACATATGTATTTCTTGTAGGACTTCATAGCTGTAAATAACCCCTTTCCAGTCAGCTTTTCAGCTACATGGGGATTCTGCACTGGCCCTTGTATTTATTCATATTAAGCCATTCATCCTGGGAGATTTAAAATCTGTTGCCAAATTGGCCTTGCACTTGGGTCTCCCAAGTTACAGGCCAGTTCCCTAACAATGCCACCTTAGGCAAGCTTTGGTCCCTGCCCTTGAAATTATTTCACATGTACATCCCTTGCCACTGACCAAGAAGGAGAAAGAACAGTAAGAGTCCAATTGCAGATTTTTATTATGAGGCAAAAAATATGACTGTAAAATGTAAATAGTCTCCAATGCATGTGACTTTTCCTTTGTTTGCTGATTAAATATACCTATTTCTAGAGCATTCACTGGAGGGAAGCCTTGAATATCCTGAAGTTGGTAGTTTCCCGCTCTGCCAGTTTAGTTTTACCATCCTATCAAAACAACGAACTTTCAAAAATGGAGATACACCGTGTGTGGAACAGTGCCTCCAAGGAGCTACCAGGGAAGACTTTAGAGTTTCATTTTGATATTTCCGAGGTACTATTTGTCATTCTGTTCCTTAACACCTTAGTTCAGTTATTTGATGATGCTCAAATGAATTGCAGCTCCATAAGAAAGCTGAAAAATTACGAAAAGAAAACTGCCAAACTGGAAGTCTTTTCAGTCCACAGTGGTGTATTCAATAACTCGTGCTGGAGGGATGCACAGGATATTTACTGTATTTTGTTGGTGAATAAAAGTATTGGTTGCATTAAAAACAATCTGGTTATGCCAGCTGCAATATAGAAGCATACTATAGGCATCAAATTGCTCTCCAAGCATCTTGTACTTGGATGCCAGTGTTCTCTGTAGCTGTATCCTGGTTTTGCTGTGACAGAATCCCTGGCCAGCCGTGGGCTGCAGGCTATTAGTAGTTCTGAGTCAGCCAGGACAGCTGAATTAAGACCATGAGCATCACAATCAGTAGGAGGAAATTTGCTGAGGAAAGGGGAGCATCCTGCTCAGGCTTCTCCTTACTCTGCTTCTCTTCCCTTTCCTGCTCTCAAGGGCTGCCTTCCTGTTTAGTGCAACTGCTGCTCTTTGCTGTATAATTTTATACATCTTGTATTGTTGTTTATATTAATGTGACTATTTAATTACATCTGTTTTCATTTCAAATTGTGGGGCCTTCTCTCCTTTTCCTAATCTCCCTTCTCTGCTGAGGAGGGGTCTTCAAGTGATAGAGTAACTGCTGTAGTTTAGCCACAGATACAGACTAAATGTAGACATGCTGTTAAACACAGAAGTTATGTCCTTTAGAGAGTACTGCCTGACTTCTGTCTGAACTGTTTTACAGTAGCCTTTTATCCTGCAGATCTTCTATGCTTTTTAACTTCATAGAGCTGAATGGTTCTATTGACTTGAAGGGGCAACTCTATTTGTAGTTATGAACCTGCAGGACTGTTGGCAGCATTATGGACTATTTCATCTAGATAATAGTGAGACTTGGAGAGTAAAAGGAAATAGGAACATAAAAAGCCATCTTATTATCATTGTCTAAAAAGTTTCTTCTTGGTGTTTTGTGTAGGTGTAGTTCTAGAAAATGCTGAGCAGCCTATTATCAACCCAAGAAATCATTTTAATGTTTATTGGAACAAGACTTTTCAGCAGTCCTAGGGAAAACCCTTTAAAGAACATGCACAAGAAATGTGGATTTGAAATAAATTTCATAAGCTTTCTGGGATTTTTTTTCCAAATCCTATGTTAGAAGCTGGCTTGGCAGTTGCTTTGAGTATTAGCTGTAGATGAACATAAACACTAGCTACTAAATAAGGCAATTGTTTCTCAGATGTTCACAGTGAAAAAACAGCATACATACCAAGTGACATGAAATTTCATGCACTCCTTGTTTTACCCTTGTATGTGATCTTCAGAGTAATCTTTTCCTGCAACTGAAGCAATGTGGCTCATTGTAAGTTCATCCTGGATCATAGTACTAGTGAATAATTACTCTCTATTTAAGACTCCAATTATTGGGAGGAGATATGATGAGCTGCAAAGCTCTTCTGGACGAGATGGTAAACCCCGGGCAATGGCTGTCACCCGAAGCACTTCTTCAACCTCATCAGGATCTAACTCCAACGTTCTTGTTCCTGTAAGCTGGAAGAGACCTCAGTACTCTCAGGTAAACTCTTTTTATGTAGCTTACAGTTCACTAACAAGTTGCACTTGGAGCAGCTGTGTTGACACACTCTGGAGTTACTAAATGCTTGTGCACTCTGTGCCCAGTGCAGTGCTCCTGCCTGTCTGGGGCACTGTCAGTGCAGCACCTGACTGTGTGCTGAATGGCTTCCTTGGACTGAGAAATTATCTGGTTTATGTCTTCTACTCTGCCACTATTTTTCTTTCAACCTGCAAGAAGTGCATCTCTAAGACCTCTAGGTGAGATTTAGTTAACACAGGTGAGTTCATGTATTAGGCAAAAGAGCAGATAGGCAGCATGTGCAACCAATTCTCCTGAAAGTGATGTTGAGCTACATTACTGATTTTGGTTATCTGACAGTTAAAATAAAACCATGCAGAAGTGTCTTGGGTTCTGGTTGTTTGGGTTTTTTTGTTTATTTTAAATCTAGCAAGCTTTTGAGCAGTGACTCAATTCTGCAAAAAATACACATGCTTCCTCTTAAACTTCTGAGATGTCCTTTTAAAGTAATGCATGCAATCTAAAGTTCCCTTACCACACTCAATAGAATTAATAGGCTAATGTAAAAATAGTGAACACTGAAATCATTAACAGCTATTTATGTTTCCTTGTATGCATAGGTGCTCGGAAAGCAAACCTTTCAACACCTAATGACTAATTCTTTGATTAATTCCTCCCAATTAAAATTTGTTAGTGTATGTTTCTAGCCACTGTGAAATGTGTGGTTAAAAGAGTGCTCACTTGAGAAAAATCTTGTTTTCTAGAAAAGGACAAAAGAAAAGCTGGTGCATGTCCTTTCTCTCTGTGGTCAGGAAGTTGGGCTGAGTAAAAACCCTTCAGTAAGTAGCCTTGTATTGACCATTTTTGTGTTTCATTGTGTCCTAAGCTTTAAAGGTGAAGAACTTTGTTTCCTGGAGTTGCTGACCTGGTAGGCAATTTCATGTGACATTACTATCATTGTCACTTGTACTGGCCCATGCTGCATTTCTCAGCATACAGACCAGAGAGTAAATGGCCCTTTCACTTAAAGGCAGTTTACTTACAGAGCTGTCTATGGTTTTGCTCTGAAAGATCTGTCATGCTGTATATATAGGTTTTACTATGCCATCTTAGTTGGTAGAGTGATGAACTCTAGTATGTCCCATCTAAAAAGTAAAAATTAGATTACAGAAATAGAACTGAAGGTGAGATCTGTGTCTGAATTTCCATTAGATACTAGTTCTAATGTTGCACTTTAAAAATTAATATTCTCTGGTTCCAGGAGATGGGCAATAGATCATTCAGGGTAGAAAGCTCTTAAAATAATTAACAATATTTTTTTACAGAGCAAGGGAAATTTTTTGATGTTTTTGAATATGTTGTATGTCACATGTGTTATGGTGAACAGGTCCTTCACTTCTGTAAGATGGGGAGCATTGCATCTGCTAATTAGCAGATGTAATTATTTTTATTAGGGAAGGGAAAATTATAGTTTGTGTCTTCCAATCTTGACATATTTTTCCAATACTGTTTTTAACTAGAGATTTTTTTTAATGAACTTTACTGTCTCATCCCCTCGACAGTATTTTCTTTGGTAAGTTCTCAGAACTTTCTTCCTGTAAATGTATACAAACATCCAGGCAACATCAATCTGCAGCCATTAGGAGGTAGCTGTAATATTCTTGGATGTGTTCCTGCAGTATGAAGTTGTTCCTTTGTACAAGTTTAATCTGAAGGCACCTGTCCAACATAAATAATGAAGGGTGTTCTAAAAATACTCAGTGAAGGAATTAGGTGTGTACTGGAAATACAGTCTTCTGAATAACCAATTAGAGCTTTTAGGAAGAAACAACCAGAGGGAACAGTTTGTTACAAAGAGAAATACTTTGAATTGTAGGTAATTTTTTCTTCCTGTGGTGATTTGGATCTGATTGAGCACCAGACGAGCTTGGTGTCTTCAGAGGACGGAACGAGGGAGCAGGAGAACATGGATGATTCAAACAGTGAACAACAATTCAGAGTCTTTAGGGACTTTGATTTCCTAGATGTTGAGCTGGAAGATGGGGAGGTACAGTATATTTTCTCTGAAACAACTTTTCTATTTAAAACAGTTTGATATTCTTTCTGCTGAACACTATACTCTTCTTGTAACATAAAACCTTAACTGTATAACTATAAACTTAGTTTTAAATTCAGATTGTTTATACTGTTCACTTAGTGCTTATTTCAGTAGCATAACACTAAGAGGCTACCACACCCTTCCTTTCTGAACGTAGTTTAGGAAACACTGCAAAACTGCTACTGGGAAGATAAAGCCTCTCTGCTGGTACCTTTTCACTGAACTTGCTTTAAATTATTTTATTTTAAGTACAAAATAAAAATATCTAAATTCTTTGCAAAAATGTATTTGCTAGTTGAAAACCCATACTATTGAATTGTTCCAAATAGGACTCAGGAGTAACCCTCCAAAACATGAATTCAGGCCTTCAGGCTGTTGTTACTGCTTCAGCTGCTAATTGAAATCTCTAACCCTTAGAGAGGAGAACCTTCCACTCTGTTTAGGTGTCCATGATTTCATCATTTTCTTTAGAATCTAAACAGAACCCTGAGGACCCAGATCAAGTCTTGGCAGGTGGAGCATGTCAGCACACCTTCAGCTGAAACTGCTGAAGGGAAAAAAGTTTAACTACTGAATTTTAGGGGACTACACCTTTTAACATTTCTTTATGTCAGACTTGGAATACTTCTTTCTGTTTGTGTGGGAAAGACCAGAAATTAATATCTATTGCCAAATAAGTCTAGCAATTCTGTTGCTACTGAAAGGTTCAGAAATTGTTAGCTCTTTTTAAGTGCTTAGAGTGCAGATGTTCAGCAAAGCTAACAGTTAAATTGTCTTGTCAGAATCTGAACTCGATTTTAACATGAATTCTCTCAGGCATTGCTCTTAGCTCTGAGAAGAACATGTGTACAAGAAGAAATATTTTTTTTTCCTCTAGTTCAATTAGAAGTTGCAAAATAATTTCAAGGAAGACAGACCCCTCTGGTGAAAACTCATGTTTTCCAGGGAAGAGAAAACATGAAGAAATGGAAAGAGATGTTGCATAGTCCTTATTTTCCAAGTCAGAAATCTTTATATCAAAATATAGATATTCTGACTTGCAGCAGCCCATGACTTTGTTGGGGAAAAAAAAGAAGGGAGAAAAAAAAAGGCAGTTGGTATCAGTGGTTGGAAATACATTAGCCAAATATTATGTACGAGCTTCAAAGTTCCAAACAATGATGAGTAATAAGGCAGCAATGCCAGATTACTTGTCAAAAAGTATACCAGCTGCAATGATATGTCTTGAATGGTTTGAAGATGTTACAAGGACTTGGAACTGCAGTTACAAGTATCACATATTTTTTTGTCTAGTGAAGTGCAAGAATTTCTTCATTTTCTTCACCAGTTAAAACCATATTCAGATTAGATGTAATCGTGCAGAACAGTTCTTGTCAAAATGTGTTTCCTTTCATGGACTGTAACCCTGCAGTGATTTGGTTTCTACATGTGGCTAACTTCAAGACTAAATTGAAGGCCTGAATTGTTTGATAGACTAATTGTTTGTTGCTGAGGAGCAGATACTAAGCTTCTCTAGTATAATGTGAAAAAATACTTTTAATTAATAGAGTTTTTAAATTGCTCTGGCTCTAAGACCTTGCATTTCAAGGTTTAGTCCAGACTGAATTACTACTGTTTTAAATAAATAGATACTTCAGCCATATTCAAACCTGGTGTTAGAGGCTATTTCACCAAAGTCTTTAGTGAGAACTGCATCATTTACATCATAAACATGAATAAAGAAGTATTAGAAAAGTTAAGCTAGCACCAAACAGTCTTTCCATGAAACCCCATGTCATTCAAACAGACCAGGATGCTTGTGTCATCCACAGACCACAAGATGTTTGGAGTTTCATAAAGATGCCAAAGCCAGCAATGGTTATTTTCAAATATAAAAGATAGGCTGAAGAGTTAAGTTTCTGTAATAGTGTTAGATACAATTATAGGCAAATGTTTGTCAATGATGTCTTTAATACAGTCATTTTATAAAGATTCTTTCTATTTGTTTTTCTGTCTGTTATATCTGCTACCCAGGAACTTCAGGTAAGAGTACCACTTGAACTCAGATGTACCAGCATTTGTTATGCCTTCTTGCAAGTTTATATTATAGAATAACATCATAGTTTTGTTGTTGCTTTCTTCCTCTCCAGTGTGGGTGAGTGTGTGTGTGCTTGCATTTCTCACGGGTGCTTCTTTTTTTTTTTGCCTTGTATTAGAAATGTTTTTGAGGTATTTTTCAAAAAATCTGCTTCATTTGAAGTTTGGGTTTTTTTGACATGTTCAACAGTTCGCAAGTTTTAAAATATCTTAATTCTAGTATCGGCATTTTCCAAGTTGAGTCATTTCTCCTTTGAGTGCCTTTGTGCATAAATAATATGCAGAAACACGATAACTGGATTATTCTTAATATGGTCCTTGAGAAACTGAGTATGGAGTGGGAGGTACCCACTGGAAACTTGTGCTCTGAGGGTCTTGTTTCTCAGGTATTATGTTTGCTGGCTTTTCTTATTCCTTTTTCCAGAAACTAACAAAGGAACGTTAACATTTAAGCTTGCGAAGTGCCATTTTGGAAATGTAAGAGGAGTAAAGTAAATAATCAGAGAGCCAGTGGCATCCTGGCCTGCATCAGGAATGGTGTGGCCAGCAGGAGCAGGGAGGTCATTCTGCCCCTGTACTCTGCACTGGTTAGACCACACCTTGAGTACTGTGTTCAGTTCTGGGCCCCCCAGTTTAGGAGGGACATTGAGATGCTTGAGCGTGTCCAGAGAAGGGCGACGAGGCTGGTGAGAGGCCTTGAGCACAGCCCTACGAGGAGAGGCTGAGGGAGCTGGGATTGTTTAGCCTGGAGAAGAGGAGGCTCAGGGGTGACCTTATTGCTGTCTACAACTACCTGAGGGGTGGTTGTGGCCAGGAGGAGGTTGCTCTCTTCTCTCAGGTGGCCAGCACCAGAACAAGAGGACACAGCCTCAGGCTATGCCAGGGGAAATTTAGGCTTGAGGTGAGGAGAAAGTTCTTCACTGAGAGAGTCATTGGACACTGGAATGGGCTGCCCGGGGAGGTGGTGGAGTCGCCATCCCTGGAGCTGTTCAAGGCAAGATTGGACATGGCACTTGGTGCCATGGTCTAGCCTTGAGCTCTGTGGTAAAGGATTGGACTTTATGATCTGTGAAGTCTCTTCCAACCCTGATGATACTGTGATAGTGAAATGTGGGGCATTTGTTTCCACAGGCAACAATTTCCAGGTCTCAATTGTAATATATTGGTTACTGTTAGCATCTTCCTAAAGCTGATACCTGAGACCTCTTGAATAAGTTTGCATCACTACCTACCAGCTTGAATTTGATTGAATGATTAATTCATATAGCTTGATTTAATTTAGCTGTAGATTAACAGTTGCACTGGACTGATTTAACCTGTAAAGGAAACTGAAAAGCCCTATTACTGGTTGCCAGTTTGGGACATAAACTTGCTGTTTATCAAGGTATAGAGAGAACTGAAATGATAGAAAATTGTAATGAGTTATACAAAATCAGCAACTGATAGTTTGTACATCACTTATTATGCAAACACAACTTTCCAGAAGGCTTTGTCTCAAAATGTTTGTGCTTCTCTGAAAGATAGAACCACATGGAAATAGTGGTTCTTTATGCAGTTCCACAATACTTTCTTCTTTACCCTACCATACTCGAGCAACTCCATTAACCTTGCAGGCTTTGACAGTACATTAAGGATAGAAATGTGTCTGGAAGAAGGTATGCATAATTCTTACCAGCTGTAGAGACAAGCTATGCTGCTTTCCCCCACATAGGGCTACTTCCTTTTTTACTGCCCTTCTTGTATCTTTCCCTTCCCCTGGATTGTTGTGATATTTAAAGTGGCTGCAAAGGTACATCTTATTTCTAAACCAGAGGGTGGTCATTGTGGGAAGTTCTATGTGGTACTGGTGAGACATTTATAATATGTGACTGGTTTCTTTTGAACTGATGCTCATTTCTGATGGCTTTTCAGATAGAAAATGACTTAGCTCTCACTGTAGATAAAGATGAACAGCCTCTCAAATAGATCTTCCCTTTCTCTAGTTAATTATGATAGAAAGATTGCTTAACAGACTACAGATATAGCAACTCCATCTTTGTAGACATATGTTGACCTCTCATTTAAATTCAGTATGATTCTGGGTGTCTCTGTAGCAAGCTTATGCTAACCGAAATACTATAGGTGTTTGGGTTATATTGTGTTTCATCTCTCTTACCCTTTTCCCTCACTGCTAGCCCACTCTGCCTTCTAACTGGAAGTGTCCTGGAAGTGTCCCTTCTCATTTTTCTTCTTTTTATTGGCTTCCTTCTTTAAGACATTGCAGCATAAAAGTACAACAAGAAATACTCCTGTAGATGTGAGCTGCAAAGTTTACCAACAGTTGTAGTAGAGGTCATGAGGATCAGGGTGTGATGACTGTCATCTTTGCATGCTCCTTTATGTAATTTCATCTCACTGCTGCATGTGTCCCCCAGCCTTTGTGGGGGAGGGAGGACAATCAAACAACTTGTTCAAATAAATAGCTGGGAACTGACCAGTCATTGTTATGATTTAAAGAGACCTAATTTCTTAATTCTTAGATGTGTTCTGTTCTCTTCCCACACAACTACCATATGATTCCAGCCCCAAGATGAGAGCACAGGACTCTTCCAGTAGTGTGTCATGCTTCATTGCAATTCTGTGTTTGTTTGGTTTTGAATATGGTGCATTTCTTAGTTCTGCATGTTCCTGTGGATTACAGTTCTTGCATTTCTGAAGTGTCTTTTTCCTAAATGTGGTTGATTTTTGTTTATTTTTTGGGGGTCTTTTCCTCATATTTGTTCCTGAATGGTGAGCTTAGTGTCATGAAACTAAACTTTTCATCTTTCTAATCATAGTCTGTGATCCATTGCATTAAAGTGCAATGATGTAAAATAAGATCTGCTTCTGCAAGTCAGATTGTTCAGGAGGTAAAATTACGACTGAATTAAATGCACTTTATGCAGTTGAGTCCCCTCAGTAAATGTTTGAGTAATCCTGAGTGGGGATTACTCAAGTGTTTAAAATTACAAATCTGCTTAAGGGACTTTACTGAACTGAGTCCTCTGTCTCTGCATATAATTTTACTCTGCATAAGCCCAGGAGATAGTAATAATCAATGATTTGGTAATAACAGTTATGATTCTTTTAGGCAGAACCATATTTTTGTCAAATTCATATTTAAAAGATCACTGTCAAGTTGAATTTTTAGCAGCTAGTTTGTGTTTGTTTAATAGGAGTGTTGCATCTTACAGAGTCATCTTGTGAATAGTCAGCCCTGAACCATAAAAAGAAACATTTTTCTCTCAAAATTTCCTTCCTATATTGATGTAAGTTTGAAGGCTTTCACCTAGATAAAGTACCCTAAACTGACTCTGGATACCTCTGGGTGGACCCTTCATGCTATATAAGGCCCCTTTTGGAGCAGTTGTAGACGTGCTTGTGCCTTTGTAGGAGGGGAAGCTGGCTAGAGTTGAAGAAAAAAGCAAGCAAATTAGTCCAACTAAGGAAAAAAAATGGTCCAGTGGAAAAGTACATAAAGTAAACAAATGGAAAATTGGTGGAAAACTAACAGTCATTTTTATACATGAAAGAAATCAAGTGATCTTTGTATCAGTTCACAAATTGTGATCACAGTCAGTTTTACAATTTGCTTAATGCCCTCAGCTTCTTGTAATTGCATGTGGGATGAGAACTGAAAGTCAATAGAATATGTTCAGGCCATTTGACTGTGGCCTTTTAAAATGCAAAATTCGAGGCAATGCAAATCAGCTGATTCTCAAGATAATTCAGATAAATTCAAGTTTAAAATGAGCAATATGGGTCTAGAGTAGAAGAGGTTTTTTTAAAGCGTGCTGCTTTAGCGGTTACATTTTGTGTGTAAATGAAGAGTTCATTCAAATCTACTCGTTATGGTTATGTACATAACACAAAATACCTAAAACTTTAACATGCATTTTGCAACTGAACCATTGTTTTGAACTGTGCTCCTAATATTTTTAAACATCGTGGAAGAATCCTTTCAATTGCTCCCAAACTTTTCTTTTGCCTGTCCTTGCTCTACTGATACTGAGATGTGTGTACATGTGGAGTTCAAAAAAAAAAATGAATTCTTAAATTACCAAATGCATGAAAACCATCTAATACTGAAAGAATGAATCTTCATTTAACTGTCATTTCCATGCTTCTGCTCGTATCTCTAGGTGAACAAGCAAAATAATGCTGATATCAATTCTGTGTTATTTTTACATCAAAATACTTCTTGAGCTAACTCTGATCTAATCACTAGTGGTTTGTATATGGTGCGTTTCAAATCAAGGAAGCTGACCCTATATCCGATTTCAGGGTGAGAGCATGGACAACTTCAACTGGGGAGTACGCAGACGGTCCCTGGATAGCCTGGACAAGTGTGACATGCAGCTGCTGGAAGAGAGCCAGCTTTCAGGGAGCACGCCCAGCCTGAACAAAATGAACCGAGAGGACTCGGATGAGTCATCAGAGGAGGAGGACCTGACCACCAGCCAAATGTTGGAGAACTCAGACCTAGTAAGTTGCAAACTGACAATTTTTTAGAAGAGATAGGATTGCGTTTTAAAATAGGCTAGGCTTTTAGTTGCCTTTTGCTCAGGCACGGTGCAATCAGCTGACATAGGGAGTGGCACTCACTGGAGTGTTTTTGTCACTTCTTGATTTCTTTCCTTAGCTACAAACTTAAATGGGAATTTTTGATGCAAAGGTCAAAACAGAGGAAACAGCAGATCTGCTTTTTTCACCCCGGTTCTTGACAGACTAATATGTGGTAGCTTTGCACGAGTGGTCAATAGTAATTGTTCTGATATGTCTGATACTCAAAAGAAATAAGACTCCACTTAGCAAACTGTGAGATTTTCATTGTCCACTTCTGGAATGTTTGCATGCAATTCTTACTACAGAAACATTGAAAGCATTTAACATATCTGCATGGACAAACTGAGGGCCACTGTCGCAGCCCTTTAAGACAGTGCCTGGTTTGCATGTTCATAAAAGCAGTGTGTTAGGGTAGCTGCGTACTCAGTTCTGTGCTCCTGTTGTCTTTTAAACAGATTATTACTCTTTCCCCATCTGAGGATACAAATCATATTGACTCCCTTTCTACGTCATGCGACACAACCTCAGCAGACCCTCATCATTTTAACATGGGAACATCCAGCTTCGATGTGTCTTTGCCTGATATGAATAATCTCCAAGTGTCTGAAGGATCTAAGGTGAATGCACTTTTACTTTCTTTCCCACCTGGGCTGGGCTTTATGTAACACTGTTACAAGTTTGTTTTACTTACGTTTTCGTGAAGGGTTTTGAAAGCAAGTACATTATGCCTTCCTATATGCAATGGCATAGTACAATGTATTCATATGCTCCTGCACATTCATACCCTTTTCTTTTTCAATTATACTTTCTTCATTAAAGAATTTTATTTGCACTACATGTGCACCAAGATACTACAAGCTCATTTGAAGACAAGTTCATGAACTAGCTACAAGTTATAACCCCAAGGGAATATTTTTCCTTTCAAAGACTGATATGCCAGCTCATGTGGTGGGTGTATGCGTGTATTCTCAGAAGCATTTTTGTGGGGGGGAACCTATTGTACAGTTGTGTGCATTGGCTTCAGTTCTTGTCTTTTGGCAGACACTCAGAAATTTTAAATTCATGACTGCAATATTAAACCATCTTGAGGGGGTGAGGAGGCAGGATTTGCAAGGATACAACAACCATATTCACTTTGGTGTAGTTCAGACAGTTGTATCTGAAGATGAGGGTAGAGTAAGGCTGGTAAAGTATTATCAATGTGGGGACAGTTTCTTTCATTTTCTTGTTTGATAATGCTTGAGGTGAGACTCCTCCACCTCTCAGTGTATCTTTGGATGCATAATCTGGGGTGAGGTGCAAGGGAAGGTTAGTGGCTTTATGATATTGTTGCCTTAACCAGTGAAGCTTTCTCTGTCATGTTGAGTTGGATGACATTTGCAGAAGGAGCGGTGTAAGAAACTGGGGCAGGAGAAGAGTATGCCTTACGTAGTTATCAGCTTTCATACCCGTTCTTGCCCTTGGTCCCTTCCAAATGCAGCCGCACAAAATATTGATACAGTACTTCTGGCACTGCTTCTAATAGAGGTAATGGAACTTCTGAGTGAAGAAGTCATCAAAAATCAGGTTGGAATTGTCCTGAATAATGAATAAATTGTGTCAGAAACCTCCCCAGGAGGAAGAAAGGACAGAAATGTGGGTAATGATAGGAAAGGAAGGGAATGCTCCTGCATCAGGAATGGTGTGGTCAGCAGGAGCAGGGAGGTCATTCTGCCCCTGTACTCTGCACTGGTTAGACCACACCTTGAGTACTGTGTTCAGTTCTGGGCCCCCCAGTTTAGAAGGGACGTTGAGATGCTTGAGCGTGTCCAGAGAAGGGCGACGAGGCTGGTGAGAGGCCTTGAGCACAGCCCTACGAGGAGAGACTGAGGGAGCTGGGATTGTTTAGCCTGGAGAAGAGGAGGCTCAGGGGTGACCTTATTGCTGTCTACAACTACCTGAGGGGTGGTTGTGGCCAGGAGGAGGTTGCTCTCTTCTCTCAGGTGGCCAGCGCCAGAACAAGAGGACACAGCCTCAGGCTATGCCAGGGGAAATTTAGGCTCGAGGTGAGGAGAAAGTTCTTCACTGAGAGAGTCATTGGGCACTGGAATGGGCTGCCCAGGGAGGTGGAGTTGCCATCCCTGGAGCTGTTCAAGGCAGGATTGGATGTGGCACTTGGTGCCATGGTCTAGCCTTGAGCTCTGTGGTAAAGGGTTGGACTTGATGATCTGTGAGGTCTCTTCCAGCCCTGATGATACTGTGATACTGTGAATCTTTCAAGTAATGGTTGTGGGAAAAGTAAACTCATTAGGTAAACATCAAGGTAAACATTTGTCAAAACACCTATTAGTAGACAACTTAACCACATAAGCATTAGCAGCAAAAGTTGGCAGAATTTCGGTTTAGGAAACTGCAGTCAGAACAGATCTGTTTGTAGCTGGTGACTGAAGATAATCTCATACATCCAGCTGCCACAGCTATTGGCATGTACATGAAGAACTGCAAATTCATATATGCTTGGGGTTTTAGAATCCTTATTGTGAACGTGTTCTTTGATGTCCCAATACCAATGTGCCAGTGTTCATCAAAAAAATGAAAAGCTTTGGAAGAAGTAATGAAGTGAAGAATGTCAAATCACCTGTGGTGGGTTGGGAACTTCACACCCCCATCTCCAGTTAAGATTTACCAGACCAGCTCAGATGGCTTGGAAGATAAAGCTGTATTTACAGCAAAGCTAAATTTACAGGCATATATACAAAATCTATTTACATGTATTTACAATTACAGACAATTTAGAAATAATGGCTTTCTTTCAAGCTCATATTTCATATTTGAAAGTAGTTAATCCTAACTACTTGAAGAAGCATGAAACATTTATGCTAGCTGCTCTGGTTCCTATTCTGGTAATTTCCTTCTGAACGTGGTTTGTGCTCTTGATCCATTTTGTCCATGCTCAACTCAGGAATGTTCCTATTATTTTTTGCTTAGAAAACAAAACAATGACCAAAAGAAAGCAAACTAACAAAACCAAACAACACTTTCTGATACGAATCTTGTTTAATTCTTAAAAATGCAATTCTGTAGGATCCAAGCAGGTCTGGTAAACTGCAGAGGGCCACGTTCTCTTGTAATTCCACCATTCAAGGGTTTCCCACTGTATCAGCCTCCAGCATATGTGCACAAATACCCACCTTATGAGATGCTCCAAACATGAAAGACAGAGTTTGAGCTACCCCCTGCAGTCACCCCTACAGGAACTGCTTTTTGGGACACTATGGATGATGCAGGCAAAAACATTTTTTCAGATGAAAAACGTAGGAGAAATTGGAATGTTTCAAACAGAAATCAAGAGCTTTAGATGCTAATGTCTGAAAATGGAAGGGAGTGATAGAAGTATAACCCTTTTAGTGGCCTGTAGAATGCTTTGGATTTGGAATTAAAGTTATTATGTAAATTGTATGCTAAAAATAGTTCTCAATTCTAAACATACATAGAGTCTTCCAGACAGTGACTATTTTCAATTTTGAGAGGCTTTAAGACACTCTTGGACAATATAAATTGATAAGTGAAGTGGACAGCTTGACAGTGACAAGAACTGTATTGTTTTCCCTGAAAATTCTTCCCTCCTATGTTGTCAAATGCACTGATATCTGAAATTCTTTGCTAAAGAAATAAAGTTGAAGAAATGCCTTAAAAATAGCTGTAAGAAAGAAACTTAAGCAAATACACTATTTTTGAAGAAGTGTAACTTGATTAATGTAATTTATGATCTGTGGCTTTATATTATAGTTATAATCTGTGCAGTTTAATGTCTCAGGTGATCTTTGTTAAATGCTTTCTATTTATTAGCTCAATTAACTTAGTAATTTACTGTTTTCTAAGACATCATCATTCATTCCCCTAGGTTGAAGCTGTACATGAAGAACAAGATATAGCAGTCCATGAGGATGACCTTTCAGGATCTACGAATGAAATCCCTGGAGCATTTGAATGCAGTGATAGTCTTAGTCTGGATATGACAGAGACTGAAGAGAAAGTTGACAGGCTGGAACAGTTTGCTCTTGCTAGGTACTTGTGTGCTATTCTTCATAAAAGTCCTTTTGCACTGTACAACAATATGGCAAGAAGATATTAGTTAATTAGGTTTAGCCATAGGAAGTATAAAATTCACAAGAGTTCAGAGCACTGAGGAGACAATGCTATAATTACCTGCATAAAACTATTACAATTTAGAAAATCCACAGTAATGGAAATACTATTTAGGTAACTGTTCAACACATCAGCCATGTAGTCATCCTTCTGATTTCTTATGGGTCATAAGGAAGCATGGTTGGACACATGTATGTGTTTGTTTCAGCAAAGCATCAAGATTTCTTTTTCTGTGCCTCACAGAGCACTTTGAGAATTTGGATGCTGAGACTGCAGTGAGCCCATGTTTAGGGAAAGGAAAGGACTGAGGTTATATAAAGAAGCTTGCTTTATGTCTGTGTGCCACAGGTTTCAGGGTGACCGTTCCTGTTCTTGGGAGCCATAGGAGGTATTTCTCCATCCCAGAGAGTAATACACTCTTAAAGTTGCATAGTACCCTTTAGAAGGTAGTCAGCCTGTTTCACTAGTCCTGCAGTGCTAAAATAGTGCTCTGTCCTAAGAACAATGTGGAGAAGGGATGAATCTTCTCCAATCCCTTACTTTGAGGGGAAACTAAACAGAGCAATATATATGTTGTTTGTACACAATGAGATTCTTTTCAGTACCCAAATTTTCCTAGAAGATGGGGGAGTGGGTGTGTTTATATTTCTTTCTCCGTGGGAATATTTGTCCTCCTGTGAAGTTTCATCCTTCTTCCTCCAAACAGTGATAGGATAGGACAAATCAAGTATTCTCAGATGGAGGAAAATAATGTATAATGGCCTTGAGATGGGGATTCTGACTTGCAGTTTTTCTCATTGTAGCCAACATTTTGCCAGTCTTCAAAAGTGATTTGAAAGTTTTTAGAAAGGTGCCATAATTGGTCTCATTGTTTTCTCTCTATTACAGTGAACTCTATGTGCCAGCTTCTTGGTATTCTCCTCTCATCACATTTGGTTTGGGTTGGTTTCTTTGTCTTTCTTCTACAGTTATGGTGATGTTGATCGAAGTGCCTCCCCTCCTCCTTCACCATTCTTTTCTGCCATCCTTGCTGCATTCCAGCCAGCAGCATGTGACGATGCAGAAGAAGCTTGGCGTAGTCATATCAATCAGCTCATGTCTGATTCTGATGGTTCCTGTGCAGTTTATACATTTCATGTGTTCTCTTCCCTGTTTAAGGTGAGAACATAAATTTTAAGGGGCAAAATCAAAATGTTTAGATTATGCAGCTATTAAGATGGTTCTTGATAGTAGTAGTACCTCAGTATACAATCATTGTATACTCCCGGGTATGTACCCATTGTAATTTTGCATGCTGCAGGCTTGCCATGATAGGTTTTCATGTAGAACTGTCTTATAATACCAATTTTGTTGTAAAAATAGCATGTGTCTCATACTTACAGGTTTGGAGATAATGTTAAAAATATGGATCCCACTTAAAGAGTCTTTGTTCTTCAGTACTTTACCATCAGCCTGAAACAGCAACTCCGAGAGACACAAATTAGCCTTTTCATCTCAGACTATTGTTAATGTGTTCTTTCATCTCAAACTGTTGAAATGTGACCGTGTGCCTGTATATGTCAGCATTATTAAATATTCTGTACCACCTAATTATCTGAACAGAAATAAGCAGCTGCAGTCATATACCTTAAATTCCAGAGACTGAGTGTGAAGCTCAGAATTACATTTCTCCTTTCTAAAACTGCATGCTTACAGAGATAAGAATCTTGAAAAAAGATAAGAGCAATCAAAAAAGAAAAGAGGCAAATGTACAAGCTGATTTAAGGAATGACTGTCTGGTTTTACCTGTCACTAGCTTCGAGGTCTATTTTAATTGTTTCTCCTGCTTTGTATAACACAGCTGCAGGATGTTTCACATGCTGCAGCAGTGTTCACAGCATCCTGGTAACTTCATGCCAAGTTTAAGTGCCTGTGATCTCAGAATACACAATTTGTATTATCAGGCTACCCATTGCTAATGTTAATCTCAAGAACTTTTCATACCCTTATAAGAAAGAATCACCATACAATAAGAATCTCTCATCCATCCTGTTTCCTTTGTGTTCCACTGGAGTTACTGACATATCTTCTCTAGCCTCACACTATATCTTCCTTTAAACATTACACCACTGAAAATATGGGTGCCTTATAGTAATACTATTTTCCCAGATTTTTTTTCATAAGATCTCAGCTTGTCTGAAGTTGTATTGTTTGCATCATCTAACTTTTCTGCATCCACTAACTTAGAAGACTTTTGACCCTCGCAATGTGAAGTTTCAGAAACAAGCCCAGTGTGTGCCAGGCTTACAACAGAAAACACTGCCAAAATATTTAACTGTGAAACAAAATCCTTGTTTGGAGGAGCTTGTCAACTAAATACTTGGTGAAGTGAAGGCAGTGTGCGTTCCAGGGCACCTACATTTCAGTTTGCATCAAGTTAATGGTATCTTGGATGTTTGCCCAAAATATGCTAAACTTGTTTAAAATTCCAGAAACTATTGAAGTATTTTTTCCTGTAAACAAATCACAGCTCAGAGATCTCCAGATTATCTGTTAGGGATGCCTCTTTGTTTCCCATCAAATCAGATGTCTTCCAGCAGGCCAGCCAGTTCCAAGACAAGTAGATCTGAAAGCTAACAAGTAGTTTCCACAATCAGGCCCTTTTGCCCTTTTGTTACAGAAAGTTCTCTTCCAAGAAAAGGAAACCTGAGGCTAAGAATAAAATGGTTGGATAATATTCTGTTATTATTTAAACTGACATAAAGCACAGCAACTATCTACTTTAAAACCCTATTCTGTACATACCTTCTTTAGCTGTAGTTGGTTATTGCTTTTATATATATATATATGGAAAAAAAAGCAGTAAAGGAAGGATACATTTTTTCCTGAGTTACTACTTGAAAAGCAAATGCAGAGCCTATATTTCAGCCTAAGTGCTTACCAGCAGTCACTATAAAAGAATTACCTGTTTTAAAGAAGGTATTCCTGTTTAAAAACTTCTCTCTCCTAGAATGCATTTAATTATTTTCCACCTCTCATCCAATCTAGTATGCAGATCTTGTTCCACAAAACACTGCCTTCCTGGTTATTCACCATCCTGGTGTGCTCTGTGGTTTCTTTCATCCTAGATGTACAACCTTGTCCTCATTTATTTTCCCTGCATTGCTTCTCCAGTTTACAAAAATCAGCCTGAATTCTGACCCAAGGAGTTTGCAGCCTCTGAAGCACAATCATCCATGCATTTAATAAGCATGGTGCATATTCTGTTATATTTTCATTAATGGCCTGATAAGTGCCTGAGACAGTCCCCAGTGGAAACTTCTGTTTGAGACACAATCCCCTCCTCTTTTCATCTTTGTGTTTGGACAGTGAATCTCTGATAATTAACCTCTGAATAATTAACTTCTTGACCAGGTTTCTCTGCCTTACTTCTAATGTAGCAAATGAATCAATAGATAATATATCAATTGTTTCTCCTCACAGAAAAAAAATAGCTCTTCTTGAAAATGAAATAGTTGAGTATGATTTGTTCTGACCACATCTCTACTGCCTGCTATTCATCTCTTATGTGCTCCCTCATTTCCTGAACTTCGTGTTTAGTTCTATTGCTCTTGGGTTTTGGTTGGGGTTTTTTGAGATAAGCATTTTCCTCCATTTTTTTCCTTACAACACCTTGTGTTCTGTGAGTTCTCAAAGATGTTCTTAATGGCTCTTAGACCTCTTTAGTCAGTATTACAACTACCGTAGCATGTATTTCCCTAATCTGCAAAGACATAAAATTATCCAATCCCTTACCAGCAAGATCTGTTCTCACCTGAGTTTTCACAGATGTCACATTGTTACCCATACACAATGCTCTTTCGTGGAGCAATAAGGCAAAAGAAGGCATTAAACACACCAGTCTTGGCAGCAGTAGTTATTTCTCTCCACTTTGATTTCCTTGGTCTTCAACTTAATTATTTCTACTTTACTTCTTGACATCCTGTCTTTCTCTTACTCATTTGTTTGGCATCTCTATCTCTGACTGTTGTGCATGCATTTGTCATGCTATTTTTGGTACCCAAGCTATAATTTAATAGAGCTTCAGTTTCTGTTGTCCTTTCTTGCGTGAATATTTGTCTGAGTGAAGTATTTGTGGTTTAGCCAGGTGTATGTCTTCAGGTATTTTTTGTAACACAAGTCCCAACTTACATTCCTCAGAGAAATGAATGAAACATATTATAAAGTTGCACACTTCTGTTTTTAAAAGTACATCCACGTTACTTTCACCTGCTCGTGGCTGGCCCTGCTGAGATAATACTTTGGCAATGGAATCTGCTGTGTACTTTAAAAGATGATTATTTCAATTTCTGCAAGAATGTGTTATTCTTATTTATTATTCACTGAAAATGATTATTGGCACCAGAGTGCTTCTGGAATATTAAACTGGTTTAGGATTCAAAACACCAAAAACATCATCTGAGGAGAATAATTCCCGGA
This sequence comes from Pogoniulus pusillus, assembly GCF_015220805.1. Classification (NCBI taxonomy): domain Eukaryota; kingdom Metazoa; phylum Chordata; class Aves; order Piciformes; family Lybiidae; genus Pogoniulus; species Pogoniulus pusillus. The sequence goes on from NC_087266.1 coordinate 24,958,415, forward strand.
TGCAATGCCATACTTCTGGAGTTCTTCCAAGCAGCAGAAAAAATGTTTAGTAAGAAGGTTTTTCCCACAGGGGAAAACAAAAGGATTTTTTTCTGATTTTGCCCTGCTGCTGTTTGACATAAGGATGTCCATTATGTTATCTGATTATCCACTTGACATGGAATACTAACGGAACAATGCCCGGAACGGGCAGAAAAAGTAATGAGCTGATCAACTCTGTTAACTCTGGACAACCAAGAAAAAACAAAAAAAAGCTACTTGTGGGTAAAAGGATTTATACAGATTGAATTGTCTGTACAAGAATGAATGTGTTATAGCAGTAGATCATTATGAATTCTGTAGTTAGTTTCACAGCTGCCCAGCTGTGCAGTCACCAGCATTACCATTATTCAGTACCCATGAGCAAAAGTTCAGTTCTCCATAGGTAGATATTCTCTTTGACACAAGTTATTATGTGAAGGAGAGAAAAAAAACCCATGTTTACAAAAGAAAGAAGCTTGAATAAAGAATGCAATAATCTATATTTTGCTTTCCAGAACATTCAGAAAAGATTCTGCTTCCTAACCTGCGATGCGGCTAGTTACCTGGGAGACAACCTGCGAGGAATAGGCTCCAAGTTTGTGAGATCTTCTCAGATGTTAACATCGTGTTCAGAATGTCCCACCCTTTTTGTAGATGCAGAAACAGTGAGTATATTCCTTTCAAGAGGCGTGTGCTGCATTGCAGTGTGTGGAGAATTTTTTTAAGGGCGTGTAGTCATAGGACAAGGGGTAATGGCTTTAAACTGAAAGGGGGAAGGTTTTGATTAGGTATAAGGAGAAATTTCTTTGCTGTGAGGCTGGTGAGATGCCAAAACAGCTCTCCTGGGAAGCTGTCCATGCTCAGGCCCAGGAACTGTTCAAGGCCAGGTCAGATGGGGCTTTAAGCAAGCTGGTTTATTGGAAGGTATCCTTGCACCTGGCATCAAGGTTGGAACTAGATACCTTGAAGGTCCCTTCCAACCCAAATCATTCTATAATTCTGTGATTTTACTGTCTGTTTCACTTCTGAGCAATTGCTGAACAGATGTGTCAAAGAGGTGCTCACCTTCTATCTCTAATTTTTATCTCTTGTTTTTAACCATGTTGTGATTAATTTTCCATATTATTTTATGTACTGGCAGATAGGCAATATAGACTCATGGAACACTTACAATGTGTTGAACCTGTGTACCAAAAAAAAGATATAAAACAGGTGCCCACCAGTCTCAGTTGGCTCCAAAAACAGAAAAGAAGCAGCTGTTTTTTTGCATAGTTTGGAATGAAAGACAGTAATATGTTTAGTGGTTTCCTTTGAGTCAACTGTGATGTGAGGTAGATGATAAAAATGTATTAGGGAGTGAATGAGAAGGCCTTTCTCATTGTTTTTGTTCTGGCTCATATTCATCCAGCAGCATCAGGACAATGTGGCTTCACACAGAAGTATAGAGGTGGGAACTTGCAGTGTGTAATCTCAGACCAACTACTGTGACCATAAAAGAGCTGTGCCTTGCATCATCAGAGAGCTGTGGAGTTTAGCTAGTTAACCTTTGTGCAGTACATTTATTTTAGGGGAGGTCTTCTGCAAAGCTGTTGGATGCAGAGCACAGTTCAATTCACATTGTCATAGGTGCAGCTTTTGCTGTTGAGTTTTCAGCATACTACTCTATTTACATATATCTAAATCTGAGTATTATTTGGCAACATATTTGCTGTTCTTTCTCCTCCATTAATATTTTTATTCTTTCATAGTGACATTTACTAGACCTTTTGATTTCATTTCTCCAGCTACTCTCTTGTGGCCTTCTTGAGAAGCTGAAGTTCAGTGTTCTAGAACTGCAGGAGTACCTGGACACATACAACAACAGGAAAGAAGCAACACTCTCGGTATGCTGGAAAATGTTACGTTCTTGGATTTGTACCTGCATATATTTAGGCTATCAGGAGGCTACAGATACACTCAGATCTTTCTAAACTAATATTCAGTAGAAGAACACATTTCAGATACTGCATTCATTAAATATTTCATCCTGAAAAAACAGTTGTTGCAGCCTTCATTTTAGAAACATTGGCATCTTTAATATTTCTGTTCTTTCTCCTCTTTGGTTATTCATTTATTTTCTTAGTTTATGCAATTCAAATACTAATGAAAATCAAGACTACACTTTTTGAAGTACAATCAGAGCAAATGACCACAGCCTGTGTGAATAAGTGTAATTGCATATTTTTATTTGTTTACATGCTGTGCTGTGAAACTACTACTGCTTACGTTTCTTCAAGTCAAGCTATAGGCTTTATTCATGCCTTCTTTTAATATCTCTCTGAAAACAGTGGCTTGCAAACTGCAAAGCAACATTTGCTGGGGGCTCACGAGATGGAGTTATTACCTGCCAGCCAGGAGACTCAGAAGAGAAGGTAACGAATGAGCAGTATTATGTCTGTCCTGTAAAGTGACATGTGTGATATATCTTGTTCTTGGACCCAAAAGAGCTTGCTATACTTGGAAATAATCCAGTTTTCACACTTAAGGCTTGAAGGTATTGTTATTGCCTCAGTTTTGCTGCCTGGCCTCAGGAAAAGGGAAGTATTCAGAGGCAATACTTCTGCCTTCCTAGTTTAGATGAAGAAGCAGAGCTAACCCTGCCTGGGTTGTGTGTGCTGTCCCTTTTATGTAGACATTGCAGCAGAAGCTTCCCTCAGCACAGTGTCTCTGAAAATCACTCCTGGTGTGCTGTAGTTCCACATTACATCTGTTTTCTCTACAGCTGTTACACACTCGGTCTGCCCCTGCCCCCAGCAAGACTTTAATGACTATAAAATAGCCAGCAAAGTAATTTATGCTGTAGTTAATGATTTATAAGGCAAAATACCTCTATCACTTTTGAACAAAGGTTTTACATGCATATGTGTAAATATATATGTATATATACATAAATATATGTATATATTTCCTGTGTTGATCCCAGTTAAGAGATCAGTCTTTTCAGAAATTGGCACCATTGGCAGGCATTCATGTTACCTGATAGGCTTTGTGTAGGAAACAGCTGGTATCTTGGTGGTGTAGAATGAGCTAAAAAATGTTATTCTGTGGTGTGATTTTTTTCATTTTGGAGAGGTGGGGAAAACATGGGGAAAGAAAAAAGATGGAGAGAATTAGCCAAAACTAGGAAGCAGAAGCAGCATGTAAAAGAAAGTGACATCTCCTCTTTGCATGTATTTTAACTTATAAAAGATAATGATGAAATCTTCAGCTCACAGTTGCCTGTTGTAATGATTTTTTTTTCCAAATACATTTGTTTATTCTCATATTGGCTTCAATTTGTCTTCTCCCATAGTTCACTTTATTTGCTTTTGGGTTTATCTCAACCTCTTTCCTACTTTGGTGTGTTTGTCTTCCTGTCTTTGAATTCTCTTGACTTTTTAATTTATTTTCTTTTAACACTGTTCCCCAAGAATCTCAAATCCTTGCCACCCCTGCATTTTGGCTTCCTCGACGTTATTAGCAAATCTAACTTGCTAATAAATCCTCTGGCTGCAATCACAGGCAGAGGGAAAACTCTTCAATTTTCCCTTACCTGGTATTGACACCAGAAAAAGTTACAGATACCTTCCAGTGCATTAAAATAAGATACTGTCTCTTCTGTAATTGTAACAGTGAACAGGGAAGTTGCAAGTAAGGCATTCTCAAATATAAAAAAGAAAGACCTTGAATACATGCTACTACCTTTCCTGCAAGTGCATCAGGAGAGGGAAGTAAAATATACGTAGGGAGCCTAACTACTGGAGCATGCATAGGTTCACTGTTCCCACTGATGCACATCACCCTGAAGAGTGACCTCAGACTGTAATGTTACCTACCCTGGTATCTACATTTTGACTTCTCTTAATCTCCTCTTTGGAGACCAATAAAGAAGGATGGAGGATACACATCCTTCTGATAATCTACATTGTTCCTTTTTTGAAAAAGTAGAGAGAAGGCTGAGGATAAGGAATAAACTGTGATGGGACTTCATATAATTGGCCTAAATGTATCCAGAAGTTAAATGTCATGTTCCACGTGCGTGTGCTTTTAGAAGTTCTATTTCAGAAACAAATGTGTGTTTTGTGAAGCTGGGGCTAGTATTCTTAATTGCTTATTACACTGAGAAGAAAGGTTTCAAGCTCCTGCAGGAACCCCTAATCTCTCCCCAGCGTTATTGCTCAAAATGCGTTGTTCCTTGGAAGCTGACAGGACAGTAGATTTTTGACCAGCAGGCAGTTTTCCTTCCTTCTCTTCTCATTCATTTGTCAATTGAAGCAGCTCTTCCCAAAGGAACATTCTGTTCATTCGACAAAACTGTGATGGGAGGAAGAGTCCAGGGAAACTGAAGAAATATGTTTAGGAAGTAACAAACCAAAAAAAACTCTGCTCTCCAGCTGCCAAGTACTTGTTTTATCTTTCCTCTCCTCCTTTAATCTGAAAGACTATAGAATCTAATAACTGTAGGGGGAGGGAAAAGTATCTAGTGGTAGTCATAAGAGAACCTGACTAAACTCTTAAAGTAATTGAGGGTTAGATTAAGGCCTGAAGTCCCACTGAAAACTTTGGCCTGAAAAAAAATTCTTACCTAAGCACAAAGCCAGGCTGCTTCTGTAAATGATTTAGAAGTTATTGTAAGGATGAAAAATTAACACCTTACTTTACAGAAGGAAGAAATCTTAGATTCTCACAACTGGCACTTGGAAAAATCTTGGAGCATAGTCCTCTATGAATGAGGCAGACATAAGACCAAATTCAGCATTAGCACAAGCAATTGCATCACAAATGCCTGCTGATGCTGAGAATTGGCTTGGCATCAGTTTCTCTAATCAGATCTTATTTGAAAATAATTACAGATGATTTGTTGACCATTGTGACTGTTACTGAAAATGGTCAAAGAGAGAAATTGCTTATTCTGACATCAAAGAAGTTGTCATTATTCTGACAATAAAGAGGATGAAATAGAAGTCATCAAAGTCAGCTACTAGAACTAGCAACTTTTCTGAAACCTGGTAAAAGCTTCATGTCCCAGAATGTCTCTCCCTGACTTATTCTTCCATTAGAGTACAGGACTTGAATGGTTCTTTTTTTTTCCTGGAAAAATGTATACAGATGACCCTATTTTTCCTGTCAGTTAACACTGCTAATTCAAATAAGTATTTATCTCCAAATGAGACAGTTTACTCCATAAGTTCAAAATCATTATACACCTCATCAGGCCTGCATCAGGAATGGTGTGGCCAGCAGGAGCAGGGAGGTCATTCTGCCCCTGTACTCTGCACTGGTTAGACCACACCTTGAGTACTGTGTTCAGTTCTGGGCCCCCCAGTTTAGAAGGGACGTTGAGATGCTTGAGCGTGTCCAGAGAAGGGCGACGAGGCTGGTGAGAGGCCTTGAGCACAGCCCTACGAGGAGAGGGTGAGGGAGCTGGGATTGTTTAGCCTGGAGAAGAGGAGGCTCAGGGGTGACCTTATTGCTGTCTACAACTACCTGAGGGGTGGTTGTGGCCAGGAGGAGGTTGCTCTCTTCTCTCAGGTGGCCAGCACCAGAACGAGAGGACACAGCCTCAGGCTGCGCCAGGGGAGATTTAGGCTGGAGGTGAGGAGAAAGTTCTTCACTGAGAGAGTCATTGGACACTGGAATGGGCTGCCCGGGGAGGTGGTGGAGTCGCCGTCCCTGGGGCTGTTCAAGGCAAGATTGGACGTGGCACTTGGTGCCATGGTCTAGCCTTGAGCTCTGTGGTAAAGGATTGGACTTGATGATCTGTGAGGTCTCTTCCAATCCTGATAATACTGTGATACTGTGTGATACTTTCGTAAACTTTGCACATCCCAGAGCATGGCTGAAGTTCACAGGATCACAGGATGTTAGGGGTTGGAAGCGACCCAAGGAGATCATCCAGTGCAACCCCCTTCGAGTCCAACTCCCATGGGTTAATAATGGATATGGGCTTTGCAAACTCAAACTGTCAATTAGTATTTACAACCCTCTCCACCTCATGAAAATTTGACTCAAAAATTCAGAATGCACTTGATGCTATCAATCTCCTTGTGGCTAAAGGTTCAATTATATTAGTCCACCAGTAAAACTGGTGTGCCCTCTTGAGACCGTAGTCAGCTGGAGTTGGTTACAACCGTGCTGAAGGCACAGCGAGTCTCATCGTTAACTGATTATTGATTACCAAGATTTTTTTATCTCACTGCTGTTTGATGAATCCATGGATTGACAGTGAGATCAAACTGGCCTGGGTAGGCATCTTCTGTAAAGGAGGGACATAGATATGTTTTTGATTTCTCTGAACTGAGTAATTTTTATTATTCTTCAAGTCCAGTGGATATCTAACAATGGAGAGCATATGCTGTACCTCTCTTTTTCTCTCAGGTAGATAGAAAACTGTTGCACGCAGCAGTTGTTTTGTTACAGTGAGAGCCCCCTGTGCCAATAAATTACTGTTGCCACCAAAGGGGTTTTGTCTGAAGAAATGATTGTGGGAATCTCACCTCTTTCCAGTCTGTAAAAATGATTCCTTGAAAAATCAAGAAGGCAAATCAAGACTTTCCTATCTTCCTGCTCTGCTGATCTCTGAAAAGCAGCATTGCTGCTAGGGGGTGTGCCCTTCTTAGGTGTATCCTTTACTAGCTGCAAACCTCTAATTGTGTATTGACTATTAACTCATCTAAAACACCATGCTCCTTACTATCTAGAAAATGAGAAGGTCTTTAGGATCATTCCACCTGCTGCTGAGGACTGAAAGAAATGTCACTTGGTTCAACAATTAGTGTCTTTTCAACTTCCAAGGAATATTTCATTTTGTGCTGAAAGAGAGAGGAAGATTAAGTTACAGTCTTGGTATTGTACAGCAACATGGAGTGGAACATCAGTAGTTTAGGGAGATTTTGTAGCCAATGTATTTCCTTTAAGTGACAAAGTGTAATATAAAACTCTTTTTCTTTGTTAAGTTTTGAGGATTTTATGTTTTTTTTCATTGCTTGCCCTGGATTTGGAAGCAGTACAGAGAACAAAACAAAACACAAAAGACCATGGAATTCACTGATGTGCTGCTCTCCCACCCTCCCTGTTCTTTAAAGTAAATTCCATGGCAAATTAGGAATTCTGCATGGATTCCAATATTTTTGAAAGTCCAAATAAAACTTGGTGGCATGCTGAACTTCAGAGGAGCTTCAGACAGAGATAAACAAGATTTGAAAAACACAAGCCAACACACCTGTGAATTTACTAGAGCATTGTTATCTGTCTGCTCTTGCCTTCTTATCTTGGCTTCCTTTGCAAAGCTTAATTTATATGGAAGCTTAATTTATATATGGAAGCCAAGATAAAAAGGATTTTTTTCAAGTGTATCAAACAGAAGAAATAAAGCTGTCCAAGCAATGTTAAATGTGTAAAATTAAACAGCACCAGAGCTCAAAGCTTAGTTTGTCATGGTTTTAGAGAAGAGTAGCTCAGGATTTGGGATAATACTTTTCATACATTTTTAATAGCAAGGCCCATGGAAAGGAGCCAGACTGGAAAAAAAAAAGCCTATTCAAAGTTAGCATTATTTTACATTTCTGTGTTTGCTGCCTTTGTATTGAAGGTAAGGTAAATAATAAGGATTCCAAGTGTTTATTAACACTGTGTGCACATGCACTGACGTGAGGTCATAACTGGGCAGATGTCATTGTGCTTGTTAGTTACAGCATTTACACGATGACTCTGTCCATCTAAAATGTGTGAGAGTGTAAAATATGTAGGATAAGGAAAGCTGCATCAAATCTACATGGTGCAAATGTTAGTTCTTGGCGTGGAAAAGAAGAACACTAATTTTGGTAGGGGGAAAAAAAGTTAATCCCTTAATCTTTGAAATGCTAATGTGAGTCAATTAGAATTTTTATTACTATTGCAACAGGACCTAAGATGGTGAGGGACCTGGAACACAAACCCTATGAGGAGAGGCTGAGGGAGCTGGGGTTGTTTAGCCTAGAGAACAGGAGGCTCAGGTGTGACCTCATTGCTGTCTACGACTACCTGAAGGGACATTGTAGCCAAGTGGGGGTTGTTCTCTTCTCCCAGGCAACCAGCAACAGAACAAGGGGACACAGTCTCAAGTTGTGCCAGGGGAGGTATAGGCTGGATGTTAGAAGGAAGTTCTTGCCAGAGAGAGTGATTGGCATTGGAATGGGCTGCCCAGGGAGGTGGTGGAGTCACCGTCCCTGGAGGTGTTCAAGAAAAGCCTGGCTGAGGCACTTAGTGCCATGGTCTGGTTGACTGGCTAGGGCTGGGTGCTAGGTTGGACTGGATGATCTTGGAAGTCTCTTCCAACCTGGTTGATTCTACAGTTCTATGACCTACACTGACATTTTAATCGTTCCAGAATTATGAATCAGTGAATCATCACTGGTGAGGGGAAACTGTCTCAATTTGTGGCACTGCCATGCAGTAAGACAGATTTTTTTTTTTACTGCCTACTTTAGGTGATGTCTCAGTTCTAATTTAAATTTCCAGAGACTCAGATAAATTTGATAGAACAGATAACAATTTTATAAAGTCCCCTTCCCTCTTCCCCCCCCTCCTCTCCCCAAAAAAAGGGATTAGAAGTAGAGAGAGAGAGGAAGGTAAGAACACCCAAACAAATAAATCTCAATCCATTTGGAAGTTGAAAAAAAAAAAAGAAAAGTTTAACAATAATTAAAAAGGTCTCTGAGTAGGGAAGTTACAAAGGTACAGGGAAGGGAAAATAGCAAATACAAAATGTATAAATACAACCCAAGTGTGATGGCTTGGCCTGCCTCGTGGGTGATGGGCATGTGGTGAAACAAAGGAGGAACCAGGAACAGATGGTAGTGGTGGTACAACCAAGGCAGGGAGCACAGAGAGTGATGCAGAGAGAGAGAAACAGGAAGTCCCCCTGCTTTTATGGGACAGGAAGGGGGAGTGGGCTAACCACCAGCTGGTGGTGTTCAGACCCCCCAACCACCTAGGCTCAGGTTCAGGGTTACTCCCCCTGGAGGGTTAACCCTATACAGGTGATCCTGCTTTGGCAGGTGGGTTGGACTTGATGATCTCTGGAGGTCCCTTCCAACCTCTAGTATTCTGTGACAACCATAACTGAAAAGCTGTACGTAAAAAGATTTCCATACTGTGATACTGTGCCAAGTAATAAACCAGCAGTCACAAAGCTTATCCTGGAAATTTCATTAGATCTATTACATCCAAAAATAGAAGTATTTATAAATAATAGTTTTAAATAATAAAGTTCTGTTCTGTTCATCACTTGAAAAAACTCATCTATTTTTTTTAAAGTACTTTGCAATATGTGCTCTTTTTTAAAATAACAAAGCAAAATTAAATAGAAATATTATTTCAAGAGTTTTCTAACACAATTTCACTGTAAGTTCCTGAGCAAGCTATTGAGTGGGATAAATAAAAACTAATAAAGCCAAAGACCTTACTGAGGATATTTAGACTGTAATTTGCAAACAGAATTAAAGCTTGATCTTATTCAGAATGCTGTGCATGTTGTATGTGATATTTCCAACCAGTTATGAGGTTGAGGCAAGCATTGCTAATACTGCTGACAAATTTTGCTATTAAAGATGGGCTGTGCTTCCTATTGCATGCATTTCACTGACGCTATACTTTCTTTCCTTTCCTTTTCTCCTGTGCCATGCTTGCTGTGTAGCAAATGGAATCTCTTGCAGTAAGTTGAAGTTCTTTCCTATTCTTTGTCCATCTGTAGATGGACTAATACACCCCAATTTTACTGTTTTACTTCTAAGCATGTTTTTATTTTTCACTATAATTTTCCTGTAGAATATGTGGTTCTACATACAGTGATGAAAATAATTTACTAAGGTGTGTTTTGTGAAATCTAAAATCCTGCCAAAATTCTGACACTGCTGTTTTAAAGGGTCATTCACCATTATCTAGTTATTTTAAATCAAACCATTGAATTCATAGAATGTCCTAGAGTGGAATGTTTTGTTAAATGTTATTTTTAAATTTCTTAATTTTCAATTTGTCCTAATGCAAACCTAAAATATGCAGTTGCCAGCTATCCTTAAAATTGTTTTTGTTTATGTTGATTAATAGTTCACCATGATTTGTGTCTAATACTTATTCAGGAAGAAAACACAAGTGAGTTGCTTGATACGGTAACTGAGTCAATCTTGACCTTCGAGTGGCCATTAGTTTGTCTTTATTCAGGTTAGCAGCCAGAAGGGTAAAACTGGAGCTATTCAAGGTTGGGCTCAACAGGGCTCTGGGTAACCTGATCTAGTAGACAATGTACCTGCTCACTGCAGGGCAGTTGGACTGGATGACCTTTGGAGGTCCCTTCCAACCCAAACTATTCTATGATTCTATGATATTGTTCTCCACATAGTTTACAAAAAAAACCTGTGTTACATACCAAGCTATCATGGGATTTTGTTGTAGTTTTTGTTACACCATGTCCTGGCTTTCCATTGATTTTTGACTCCTTGTGACAATTTCAAGTATTTATGTATTTAACTGCTGTGTGTGATCTGCTGTAGGTGGTCCTGCTCTGGCAGGAGGATTGGACTAGATGATCTTTTGAGGTCTCTTCCAGCCCTTGAAATGATTCTGTGATTCTGATTCCATAGTGTTGCCATTTCTCAAAAAAATGAATAGAAGTAATTCTATCCTCACTTGTGCACCTCAGTCTTTGTCCCTGTTGGTAAACTGAATTCGACCAGGGAGCAAATGTATATGACCATGGACTAGCACTGGGCATGACCAGTCAGCACATTCCCTGGTTTGGGCACCAGCCAGCCCTTGACATTCCCAAGCATGGTTTGAGAGAAGACAGAAGCCAGAGACACTTCCAGGAGGTCCTGTCTGAACAGTCAGTCTTTATTTGGGAAGAGAACAGTTAGCCACACAGATGCAAGCTTGGCAGTGCTCCATAGCCTCCATTACAGACAATGGCCTCTGGACAGGTTTATCTAACAGGCATGCCCTACCTCTGCATCCTCTTGGCCACCAATAGGTTTTGCCCCTGTTGACATCAGTTCTGACCTAGCAGGTCGCACACCTATTCCCTCTCTCTTTTCCCCATCAGAGATCTGCTGCAGCTTCCTTTATCTTCTGTGGGTCTTTGCTGTCATGTCAGGTTTGGTGGCATTCCTCCCTTCCCCTTAGGGCAAGAACACTCAGACGCTGCTTACCGGTAACCAGTATTAACCATACCGACTCAGATACTGGAAACAGTTTATCTGTGACAGCACAGAGCTCAGACTAGACGCATTTACAGTACTGAACTCTGCACAGAACAACACTGAATTGCAAGCAGCCCTGTCTTTTTGGCCTTCTGCAGGACAAACCTTGCCAGGCTGACACCTGGTGGCTTGGCATTCTTCTTCTGCTCCCACTCTCCTCCATAAAGCTCCTTCAGGAGACTAGCTTTACCTGGTATTGGCAGTGCCCTTGGATGACTGTTCACAATTAGTTAGTTGATGTCCACCTCTCCCTAATGAACAAAGCTAATTTTTGCCAGAGAACCTCTCTTTTGACCTCAGCTTTGCCTGGATGGTACAGAAATTTGGGGAAGTGGAAGGATATGGTTCTAATTTGGGCTTATTAATAAAAACCTTGGCAATTCAATATTGAACTATATGTAAACAAAGACTCCAGTTAAATTAACATTTATAATGTTTTTAAGTACTTTTCATTAATATTTGTGCTGGCATTTGCACAGACCCTCAGCTCAGCAAATAACTGAAGTACAGCTAAGCATATATGAAGGAAGCAAAGACATTAATAGTTGCTGCTTGTTTTCTGACATGTTTGATGTGAAGCTCTGCTCCAGTTCCTCCAAGCAAATGGAAAGATCACTGAGCCCACTCTTAGTCACTTTGTCTGTAAGAGAAGACAAGTTAAATATGGTTTGAAGTCTGTAAGGCCTTCTTGCCAAAGGGTCAGGAGGCCTCCTGACATCCACTTGCAGATTTTTTTCAGAGATTAAATATTCCTCACTTCCCCACCATGATCCAGCTGTGGAATTAAAAGATTCCTCCACCTGACAGAAACACAGATAGCAGGACCATAAGCATAATCATTTGACTTCTCTGACAGACGTGCTTATTGTCTGTTACTTCAATGTGTCTGACACCTTTTGTGTGGTGCTGCACATTACACTGAAAGAAATAACTTCATATTCATATGACAGTACCTACTTAATCTGTGAAAATAAATTGTAGAAGCCAGATGTCCTCTTCCATACTAAACTCCATCCATTATATGATTTCTTTAAGATGGTGGAAAATGCATGAGCTGAGGTTTAAACTGTAGAGCTGGCATTTCTTCCTTTCTGCCTCTGGCTGGATTTATGGCCTCCCAGTTTTGACTGTCTTGAACAACTACTGCATTACTTCTCTCTTGAATTTCCATCCTCTCAGAAGAGGTCTATGACCAATTCTGTAATTTTAAGGAGTTTTATGTTCTATGCAGCAAAGTAATTTCCCCCAGATTCTGCCTGTGCTTTCCAGCTGCAAAATGGAGACAATGAAGATAATTTCTATAAACTGCTTTGAGATTGATGCTGATATGCACTATCTGAGAGCTATCCATTATGACTTTGATTTTCAGTGTTGTATATCATTTGTTTTCTGAAATAGTATGATCATGCTTCAGTAAAATAATGTTTCTGAAGGACTGAACTGTCACTGTATTGTATAGCTTGTTGAAAATTACCCCAGCTCACTGATCTTCATTAATTGTATCTTCTTCTGCAAATCTTTCCTTAGCAATTGGAACTGTGTCAGAGGTTATATAAACTGCATTTCCAGCTGCTGTTGCTTTTTCAGTCCTACTGTAAACTTATTGGACAAGTGCATGAAGTCAGTTCTATGCCAGAGGTATGTAACAAACTGCAAAGTCTTACACTGAAAATACCACATTACTTTCATGTTCTTATTTTTATTTCCGTGGATGCACACCAAAGATTTAACTATTTCACCCTGAATAGAAATTTGCTGACAAACCCTTCAATAAAGCAGCATCTGCATTAAAACACAATCACTATGTTGGGGGTTTTATAACTGACTGTACATTCAGAGACTGCCATCTTTTATACATTCACTCTCCAAGGATCACTAAAGTCAGTGGTAGCAAACTAGAATGATGTATGAAATCTTCAGTCACATGCTTTGCATGCAAGGAAGGCTCACACTGTATGAACACCTGCAAGTGATTTATTTTTATTTAAATGGAGGCCTTCATTTTTAGGGAGAAGGAGACTTTTTCACTCAGTGTCATTGTCCTAGATCATAACTGATGCTGTCTGAACTTTGTGGAGGCAGTTAGACCAGGAGCACTTGTTAGCATGACAATATCAAAATCATTTGGTAAATTAATCTTAATATGGATGCAAAATTAGGGGTTGTGCTGGAATAATATGTTGCAATTTCCAGTCATACAGACTGTCTCAGTTGTATCAGCATTATAGTAGAAATACCTCCAGTGAGTTTTGGCAAACAGCTGTTAAATAGTTTTGCATCCACTTATATTTGAGCAAGCAGAAGCGTGCAGTGTAGAACTACTTTATATTTTGACTGCAGATATACTCCCTGATCTTGTTCTCTGGACAAATAAGTAAAAATTAGTTTACTGTTATTATTGAAAGAGTATTAAATCTATTTTTTAAATATCAGTGACTAAGTACCTTGATGACATAAGTTCTTATAGTTCTATGATTTTTACAAGCTTTCTTCTTTAAATGTTTTTGATACAACACCCTGTCACTTTTGACGCAAATAGCTGTCTGGTTTTAGATAAATCTATGTATTTTACTTTAAAACACCAGAACAATACTGCTAGTCAAGCTTCTTTTCAGCAATTGCATAAAATATGTAATACTTTAAAATATCTTTGAAGTGATCACTTTAAGTTAAATGACCACACTTCAAGGAAAGAGAGTAAAATAGCTAAATTTGGTCTAGCTAAATTGCACATACTTTGAAGTATTGAGGAGTAGAATTTACTGTAGAACAAAATTTCTAGTACTAAGGTGTGTTTTTTTACCATTTCTAGTAGTTTACAGATTCTCTGTAAATGGAAATGGTTTGTTTTACCAGATGTTCTGTCGCAGGTATAGGAGTACTTGGTCTTAAGCAACTGTTCTGAACGCAGGCTCATAATGTGCTCGAGCTGTTCTCTTTTAAGAGAAGATAGGGCCATAGTCTTAGAGTACTACAAATATTAGAAGTATTTTGTGGTCTCTATAAGAGGATTGATTTCTTTAGTTCATAGTTATGGTTTTGTTAGATTGTTATAAATAAACTGAGAAATAATAACATGAGGGATAGCTGTTTCGCCATAAAATTCACATATTTTGCTGGAGCCACAAACTAATATTTAAAAGAAGTTCCACTGTTGGCTAGTGTGACTGGTTATTTTTAGCATGTATGAGAATGGAAAGGCAGATCTTTAGAAATTAACTGTTCACTTTTGAATTACTTATCTTTTTTTTTTTCACATATTAATTTGTCAGGCTAACAAAAGGTTATGCAATTCCTGTTCATCTCTTAATCAGATCAGATCCTGCAGGTGCTTTGCAAATTAATAACAACATTACTGCTAGGAAAAATACACTTTCATAAACTTTTCCAATACAATATGAAAAAGTAACAGGAGCAAGAAATAAAGGATTGATTGAGATAGATTGTGTGGTCCTGCTCTGGCAGGGGGGTTGAACTCGATCATCTCTTTGGGTCCCTTCCAACCCCTAACATCCTGTGATGCTGTGATTAGATGTGCTTTTGCATTTTAGCAAGCCTGAAGGAAGCACACAGCTTAACAATCTGTAGCTTGTGATTTCTCTATATTGTGCAGAGCACAGAAATCAAGAAATGCCCTTATGTTAAAATGGGGTCTTTTCCATAATGTGTGCATCCAACATAGTAGTAAGAATAGAGCTGAGATACCTGCTCCCTGTGGTGCCTGTGGAGAATGAAGATACTCATCTCTCATCTTTCTCCTTGGAACAGCTGTTAAATATGTCAAGAGAACTGAGTGAGTTGAAGAAAAATCTTAAGGATGCTACTGCAGCAATCGCAGCTGAGCCTCTGGCAACAGAGTCTGAGCCCACATTCAATTCGACAGAAGCAGCTATTCAGTCCATGCTGGAGTGCTTGAAAAACAATGAACTCGTTAAAGCCGTCCGACAAATAAGAGAATGCAGGCAAGTTTTGCTACGTGGCTCATATTAGACTTTCGTGCTGTTAGAGAAGTATGTGCTTATTGCCTTCCTCACTTTCTGCTAAGCAGAATGTGCTGAGTCAGCATAATTGATTCGTTTCTACAGGGAGGAATTGATATTGTTAACTTTTGCAGGGGGACACTACAAGTAGCAGTATCAAGTCAGTGAAACAAGCATATGCTTGCAACTTTTAAGATGTTTAATTACATTGTATAGATCAAAAATACTTTTTTGAGGCTGGTAAAAATCTTAAAGCTAATCCTTGAGTACTGTGTCCAGTTCTGGGCCCCTCAATTCAAGAGAGATGTTGAGGTGCTGGAATGTGTCCAGAGAAGGGCAACAAAGCTGGTGAAGGGCCTGGAACACAAACCCTATGAGGAGAGGCTGAGGGAGCTGAGGTTGTTTAGCCTGGAGAAGAGGAGGCTCAGGGGTGACCTCACTGCTGCCTACAACTACCTGAAGGGGCATTGTAGCCGGGTGGGGATTGGCCTCTTCTCCCAGGCAACCAGCAACAGAACAAGGGGACACAGTCTCAAGTTGTGCCGGGGTAGGTACAGGCTGGATGTTAGGAGGAAGTTCTTGCCAGAGAGAGTGATTGGCATTGGAATGGGCTGCCCAGGGAGGTGGTGGAGGCACCGTCCCTGGAAGTGCTCAAGGAACAGACTGTATGAGGCACTTAGTGCCATGATCTGGTTGACTGGATAGGGCTGGGTGCTAGGTTGGACTGGATGATCTTGGAGGTCTCTTCCAACCTGGTTGATGCTATGATTCTATGATCTCTTAGAGGTGTATGTCACTGTCACTAGCATCAGCTGGCATTCAGCCCAGTCTCACTTTCAATTAGTTGAATGAGTACTCTTCAGATACAGATATTTTTTTTAGATAATAGGAATTATGCTTTCATGTGGTTTCAGTGCCTGATACCCAAGTCTGAGTAACAAATGAGTACTATGAAACAGTGAGTTCCTTTCAGAATCAGTTCTCCTTTTACTCATAAACCCATAATGATATGCACATTCTTTTCCTGTTTGCAGGATTTTGTGGCCCAATGATATCTTTGGAAGTAGCTCTGATGATGAAGTCCAGACACTGCTGAACATCTACTTCCGGCACCAAACCCTGGGTCAGACAGGCACCTACGCACTGGTGGGCTCCAACCAGAGCCTGACTGAAATCTGTACCAAATTGATGGAACTGAATATTGAGATCCGAGACATGATTCGCAGAGCTCAGAGCTACCGGGTCATCAATACTTTTCTTCCGGACTCCAGCGTTTCTGGCACAAGTCTCTGACAGGACTCTTGTGTCCTCTTTCAAGCTGGGAGTGCTGCCCTGTTGGAGTGAGGTGGCTCAATGCCTTCTCAGCCTTTCAAAGGTTTGGTCAAACTGTACTCACTCTTGTTACACTTAGGATTTCTTCTAAAAAGATATGGGCTGAACTTCAAATGTGTAGCAATACTGTAAGGACAAAGGTAGCATAGAGCACCTGGGACAACATCCTTTGTTCTCTGTTGCACAAAAATCAGTTAGCATTTCACTGATCAAATGCAACTCACTACTGAAGAAGTGACATCCATTGCATACCAAAGCCTACTACACTGAACAATACTTCCTTTATAGCAAATTAATTTTAGGTTGGCAAAAGTGCAATGTTTCCTTCACAAAGTAATATTTTTTGTTTAAAAAAAAAGAAAAGAAAAAAAAAAAGGCAAAAAACCAAAACACAACTTGTACATTTTTTCCTTTTTTCCTCTTATTTGGTTGAGTGATAGATGGGCAGAATGAAGCTGGCCACAGAAGCTCGCGGATTTGTTGGTCAAAAGCTGAGAGCCTGTGTATATGACGTAAACTGTACATGGACTACAGTTCAATCTACACTGTAATTTGAATATGATTACTGGATCTTAAAACAACGAGCTGCTATGAAGTACATTTCCTAATGTTACTAGGCTACTGTCTCTGAAGGTACTGGATCATATTGCAGAGGTCTGTTCTTAGCTCCCCCCCCAAGCATCATGAATGGTCTTGGGAGAGGGGTGTTTGTGTTTTTTTTTAAAGGACCTTGGCTGCTTTTTACTAGAGGGTTGCTTTTATGAATATATTTATACTATTAAAGGATGGTTGATCTAATTTAACTTGCCATTTTGTAGGAGAAAGTCCCATCACAGAGTCAAATCTTTGGAACTATTATGCATGCGTATTTTTATTTAATATAAAAATTTGAGTATAAAAAGTTAAAATATTAATGTGAAATGCAAGTTCTCATGTTAAGTTTCTTTAAAGAGATGTCTTATTTTATTTGTAATGTATATATAAAAGTCATACTTGTACTTTTTTTTTCCTTACATTTAACTGCTGTCCAGTGTTAAATGTATGCATGTAAATCTGTTGCACATCTGAGACACTTCTATTCTGACAACTATGTAACTTATTCACGCTGTAAATACACTTAACCGTTTTTGTGAAGTAACTTTGGTTGCTATTTGGATCAGTACATCCATTTAACTAAAATATAAAACTCATATATGGTCACAGCAGAGTATGTGCCTGTTGTGAAGATTGTGTGCTTCTCTAAATCTATATATACTGTTGCAAATGGTATTGCAGAATCAGTGAATGGTCTGGGTTGGAAGGGACCTTCAAAGGTCATGTAGTCCAATCCCCTCTGCAGCAAGCAGGGACATCTTCAACTTGATCAGCTTGCCCAGAGCCCTGTCAAGCCTCACTTGGAATATCTCCAGGGATGGGCTCCCTACCACCTCCTCAGGCAACCTGTTCCAGTGTTCCACAACCCGTATAGTAAAGAGCCTGTTCCTAACACCTGGTCTAAATCTGCTCTGAAGCCATTGCCCCTTGTCCTATCACCACAGGACTTTGTAAAAAGTTTCTCTCCAGCCTTCTTGTAGGCCACTTCAGGTATTGGAAGGCTGCTATTAGGTCCCCCCAGAGCCTTCTCCTCTCCAGGCTGAACAATCCCAGTTCTTTCAGCCTGTCTTTGTAGCAGAGGTGCTCCAACCCCGTGATCATTTTTGTGACACTCCTCTGGCCCTGCTCTATCAGGTCCCTGTCCTTCCTGTATTGAGGGCCCCACGCCTGGACACAATACTCCAGGTGAGGCCTCACTAGAGCAGAGAGCAAAGTGGCATAATCACCTCTCTGGATCTGCTGGCAACTCATCTTTTGATGCAGCCCAGGATGTACATTACCTTGTGGAAAGCATCTGAGGCACAAGCCTGTATGCAAAATGGAGGTATAGAGACACGTTTTACTTTTTTTGAGACACATTAAGTCTAAAGAATTCACTGCAGGCACAGGTACTGTAGCTCAGAAAGCTTTTCCCCTTCTCACTGGGGAAATGTTGAGCTTACACTTTGCCTGCATGTCTTACAGACAATCTTACGGCATACAGCCTTTGATTATCAAATTCCTGTGGATTTTTAATATATGACAGAGGCACCAGGAAGAGATGCTCACAGATGCATTTACCCCAGACTTCATGCTCCAGAGTATTTACAGCTTCAACAGTAGTTGAGTGACTCAAAGCAGCACTTGCTATCAGTTTTCATTTTAGCATTCCCTAAAGGCAGGCTTAGAACCTGCTTCCTTTAGGAAATCTAATAGTTTTCTTCCAGGTAGCTCCATCTTGCTAGGATGAAAGAGGAAAGTCTAAGGGGTAACAAACTAGTGCAAACTTTTACTGAACTTTATTCACAGCATATATTCATCAAAGTTAGTTTCTTTATAAATACAAGAGTCTTTATCCATTATCCAATGCCAGGTCAAAAG
This sequence comes from Pogoniulus pusillus, assembly GCF_015220805.1. Taxonomy (NCBI): domain Eukaryota; kingdom Metazoa; phylum Chordata; class Aves; order Piciformes; family Lybiidae; genus Pogoniulus; species Pogoniulus pusillus. The sequence continues at coordinate 24,977,454 of NC_087266.1, forward strand.
CCTAAAGTCAAAACATTGAAAGAGACTGACAAAATACAAAGTGCAAAGTGCAGAACAGAAGAGGGCACACAGATCAAACAACGTATTTGAAGCTGTAAGTGCTGTCACAGGACAGCCTTTTGCCTTTGCAGCGGCCACAAAGTTCTTGGCGATGAGGTCTCTTGAGGTCAATGTGTCTTTTTGTCTGAGGGCAGGAACACCGGGTCTTGGAACAGGTCTTTAAAAAATAAAAGACAGTAATAGATCAAAGCTGCTTGCTTCAGGTTAGACATTTAGCTTTCCTTAATCACAGTAATAACATCTGGGCTGATAGTCTTAAGAGCTTATGTAGTAAGAACCCTCTGGAGTTAAGATGCAAGAGCCTTCTCATCTGGAAGGACAAAACCCTACCCTGTGTGTAGCTAGGCATAACATAAACAAAGTCATTCATATAGGCCATCTGCAAGAGGAGATTGCATCTTTCCCAAGTCATGTTTCCATATAGTCAATCACAGTTTACAATTGCTTTATCTGACAAATTACATAAAGCCTGGCAGATTTGCCAGGATGTAGAAATTGAGAACTTGCCTGGCACTGGATTGCTTCCACTCGGTAAGGATTAAAGCCCTTTTGGCATTTGCGACAGAGCTGCTTGAAGTACACCTGGAAAAAAATCCAGACTCTCAGTTATTATAGAGACCTACTCCAGGGGTTCGGTACAGGTACCTACATTTGTGCCAAAACATTGCTGTGTCACAGACTTGGTGCCACTCTTACAAGTCTCAGGAGCAAGAAACTACCTTGTTGCTTCCAGAAATGCACCACACGTACGCACTCTCCCATCTGGTCTTGCAGTCTTTACAGTGGAAATAGCCATACTTCTGCTCCAAAAACTGCCGAGAAAGGAGAGTTCACTCAGCAGCGCTCAGTGCTACCCCACCAGCCAGCCCAGCTCCCCCATCACACGGCCAGCTTTCACAGGCAGGAGGCGACACTGCTGCAGGGGCAGCAGAACGGCCTGGGGACAGCCAAGCTGAGGCTCGCTAGAGCAGGAAACAGCAGCCAGGGGGAGGACCACTGCGTCTTTTGCTGCTCAGAGCGCCGACTTCTCGATTCTCAGCTGGCCCCCTCACCCCCTCCTTGCCCAGAGCTAGCTGCCCTAGGCCCCAGCTTCTCCTCAGGCCCCGGCGCCCCAGCATTGCACCTGGAAGGGACCCCACCGTCTGGGGTCAGTAGCGTTCTCCCGTGCTTTCTCCGAAGCCTCCTCACTCGGCACAACAGCCTCCTCCTGGCCATCCTGCTGCTCTCCGCTACCATCCTCTTCTTTTCGCTTCTCGGGAGTCGTTTCAGACGCCTTGTCCTTCTGAGGTCCAGCGGTGTCAGGCAGCGTGAAGAACCGGCCGTTGGCCACGGGGGAGTAGAGGGCAAGGGTCCGGAGGGCAGAGGGGCGGCCGACAGGCAGCGTGCGCGGCCCCAGCGAGCACTGCACGGCGGCGTCGGTCCGCAGGCTCACCTGCACGCCCACCTCCTTCGTGCTGGCCCGCTGTAGCCGCGGCGTCGGCCCGGGGCTCACCTGCGACAGGAGGGCCTGGAGCTGGCTCTGGCGGAAGCTGTCTAGGTAGTCAGACGGCCTGGGAGTGAAAGGCCCCCCGAGGAAGGGGCTGATGCCACTGCTCTTACTCTGCTTCCAGCTGGGCTGCTTCACCGGTGGGTCCCTGCTGCGGCTCGGCGTGAAGCTGCCTCTGAAGCTCTGATACATGCCGAAAGGGTGATACACAAAGCTCTCCATGAACATAGCCGCGGAAAAGTTATCTCAGGTTGTCTCCCTGGCCTGCTTTTATCTTATCTGCAGAGTGGCTTCTAATTGCTGCTAATTGATGGGGAAATTGGCCCCAGCCCTGCGGAGCTAGCTGGGGGCAGGGAGGGCTAAAAGCTTGCCCTCGCCTCAGACCCCAGAGCTTTTCCGTGATGGCTGAGCTGAAGCAGGAGCGGATTATGTGACCAAGCATTCAGTATGGCCACACACAACACGAAGTCACTGTTCGAGCCATCACACAGTGGATTTCCCTTCCTTACCTCACTAAGGTCTTTGTAGGAGGTAAAGGCCTCTAGAAGGCCAGCCTGCAGCTGTGCCACCTGCACACACAGGCCTGCTCTGACTGCTCTGCTTCTGAGGACCTGCATGGGTCGTTTTGGATAGGAAATGCAAACGCACATGACTAGAAGCTGCAATAACAAGCGTAGGGTTGAACAGACTTAGCTATTTGTGTAGCTGTAAATCGGGGAAGATCCTGACAGTTGTATAAGCTCTGAGAAGTAATCGATGCCCAGAAAGTGGCACGTCTCTGCAAGGCGCTGTACAAATGAATAGATGCGATTCAACCATAGTGGGGACAGCCACAGATTCCTATAGTGAGGAGGAGCCTGTTTGCTCACAGCTCCTTCAGTCTGTACTCTTAAAAGGAGGAAAAGGGAGGTTGAAAGGGGGTGGAAACTAGCAAAGCCTAGATAAACTGGGTACCCCACAGACAACTGAGCAAAGAATGCAGGCAATTGTGCGTCTGAAAAGAAGTCTTTATCGGTATTAAAAGTTCTCAGCATCCCCATTGCTCTCTGCCTTAGAGACTGTCCATAGGCAGCTTCTCTGTCAACAGGACTGGTTTAGGAAGAGATGTAATATACTTCAGTTTGTACAACATTCAAGAGGGAAAACACTTATACCAGGAAAAGTGGCTTAATACCTGTATAATTAAATACATTTCAGCAACACAAGCACTTACATGTTATGCTAATAGTCCTTCTGTAATTACATCACTTTAGTTCAGTTTTAAGGTACTATTGCTAAATATTTCTTTAGAGCCTGCAGAATCCCCTAAATGTCAGAGCCTGCTGTGATGTGAAACAATTTATTTGCATGACTCTTCACCACCTTTATAAAAACATTGCATTACAAAATGCCAACAAGATAGGGGGTAGAGAAGAGCTGCTGTGGGTGATGTCTTTAACATTCACAGTGTATTTGAGGAAGATCCTTCCAAGTGTCTAAAATCATTAAGAAATCACATTTTAACAAAAAACAGAAGCTGAGATTCAGGAAACACATTTATCATAGTTACAAGCAAGATAGTCCAAGGCTCCATATTGTGCTTGGGTTTTCCAAGCACTGTCTCTGTCACCTCAAAGCAAAAACTGGGTCTCAAGATGACCAAGTTAAAACTTGGGACTGCAGCATGGCTGCAAAAATATTAAGTTGGTAGGTGGTGTTAGTAGGGGGGTGAAGATTAATTCGCAATCTACATGCCATCCTGCAGTACAGGGGTATGGCTTCCTCTGGAATGCTTCCCAGAACAGTGCAAGATTTCATATTAAAGAAGTTCATTGGAAGAAAGAGGGTCATAGAAAAATTATTGTATGAGGAGACACTGAAGAATGTAACATTGAGTAAGTAGGTGGGGTGATAAAACTGTAAAATAAGGACTAGTATGGAGACACAGGAAGAAACCTCCTTATAACACAAGAGCAGATGACCATCCAGCTAAAATGGAAGGTGACTAACTCAAAACTGGTGACAGGAAGATATTTTGACCCAATTTGAAGTTATGTTATGGGCTCATTGCTGGGATCAAGAACTTAACAAAAGTCAAAATAGGATTGGACAGCTATGTGGAGGGTAATAATAGTCTCTTTATTATAGCATACTAATGTCATGTATGTATGCCTACAAAACTGCCTAAAAAGATGAGGTCAAAATCTCCAGAGGCACTGACACTCCATCACAGTACTGCTGCTCACTGTATGACTTCTGGAGATTTTTTTCTCGGGACATCTGTGTCAACTGCTATTATATGGTAAAATGGACTAGGCCTACCTTGGATACTTCATTTCTCATGTATACAGAATCGTAGAATGGTTCAGGCTGGAAGGCATCTTTAATGGTCAACTAGTCCACCCCCCTCCTTACAGTGAGCAGGAGCATCTTTACCTACATCAGATCCTTCAGAGCTCCGACCAACCTGACCCGGAATGTTAATCTTTCCAAGGATAGGGCTTCTACCACCTCCTCGGGCAACCTGTGCCAGTGTTTCACCATCATCATTGAAAGAAAAAATAATCTCCCGTTATATACGGAGATATGGAGATAAAGATATATGGGATGTCGTTATACAAGGGCATGTGAAGATAAGCAGGTGGTTGACACTTGTCTCGCAATACGAAAAGGAAGTGTCCTGAGCCATCTACGCTGGAAGTGAAGGCTTTTACAGCCCAGACCGCGCTATCACGCCCGCGTTGTGCCGTCCCGCACCGCCCCGAGCCTACGCCTTGCTGGGGGCTGGGGAAGACGGCGCAGGGCCCGGGCCGGCGGCGGACGTTGCGCCGCCTTCTTCCCGTGACGGGAGAGGCGGGGACGACGGCGGCTCGGGAGCGCACAGCGCCCGGGAGGGTTGTTGGCGCCAAGCTTTGAACGGAGCGGCTGGGCTGCCGCGGGAGGCGCCGGTCGGTGAGGCCGCACCGCCCCTTCCTCCTTCCTCAGCGCTTCTTGGCTGCGGAGGCTGCGCCCGCCCCGCGCCTCAGGCAGTGCTGCGGCCACTGAGGGGCCGAAGGGAGGTAAACATTCTGCGTGTGGCTCTGCCTGGCCCTGGGAGCTACCCCTTCGTACGGGGGGCGTCCCTGCTCCCCACGGCGGGGTGGTGTTCTGCACTGCGCTCCTCGCAGCCTGCCGGGGAACGTGGGGGCTGTGGCTCTGCGGCCCGTCGGCCCCGTGGGGTGCCCTGGTGACGGCTTCACAGGCAGTGTCCCGCGGCCATGGCTGCCCCGCAGGAGCTTTCGGAACAGGAAGCAGCGTGGTTAGGTTGCTTCTTGGTTTGAAATACATTTCTGAGATACTGTTTTGGGTTTTTGGCTTTTTTTTGTGGTGGGGGGCTGTTGACTTTCTGTCACAGTGCGATCTTTGACCTTATTTTACATGCCGGCCTACCCCATCGTTTGGGCAGGGCAGTGTGTGTAAAGCAGCCGTCGCATGGGGAAACTGCTGATTTCACAGCGGAAATAACTAATGCATGAGGGTAACCCAAAGCGTCAGCGGCGGTCTTAGTCCTGGCAAATTGGCAAAGGCTGCTCCACTAAAGAACAACTTTAGATCGAATTCTTGGCACATAAATTGCAATGTTTGTGATGCAGTGTGTGTGTATACACTCATAGTATATATTCTAATGTCTAGTAATGAGCGTGAATTTTTTAATTCATGCTTTAAATACCTCAGGCGTGTATTTTTTTGATACAATCAACTTTCTGTCTTGATTTCCCCCCCCCCCCCCTGCCATTTCTGCAGTCTGTGGTGTAACTTTTTATGCTCTTGTCTGTTGTTTTCATGGCGTGTTCATTATTGCAGTGTTTGAAAACACACATACACACACACCACAGTCCTAAAGCTAAACAGGTTGGGTTAATAGGTACCTAGCAAAAGATGCAAGAAAGCAGGATTAAGACTTGCAGGCCCATGATATCAAGGTATATGAAAGTGTTCTCTTACTTTCTTCTCAGGCTTTTCCAAAACTCCTCTGGTAATGTCGTGGGTCAGAAAATGGCTTACAAACCTGTGGAAAGACCGACTTTCTTTGAAATATTTAAGGCAGATTGCAGTGAATCAGGTACACCTCTACAGTAAATCATTTTTGTTAGGATTTCTTTCTGGACATTGCTGGTTTATATGTATCTGCTGTACACTGTATATTCCATCTAAAAGAGTTGTGCAACTTGGTAGCAGCTCTGCTTGCTCCAGGTCTGCATTCAATAATATCTGTTTTCAGCATCTGTCTACATTTTATTTCATTTTTTTTTTCAAAATGTGTGTTCAGTTGTGGGGAGAGTTTTTTGTACTGATTTTTTCGCTGTGGCTTCCTTGTGCACCTACATGCAGGCCGGATTTAGTCTTTTGCCAAATGCACCTGTAGTCATATGATTTATTAACATTAAAAGGGACCTGTTTAACTTGACATTCTGAGTAGAATAAGAGATAAAATAAAAGCCAGATGCATAATTTTAAACAACTTGGATATTTATCTGTTCTTTGAGTAGTTTTGTTAATGGTGTAAGAGTTTGAGCTGGTATCCTTGTATACTTTGTGGGTGTTAGAATTCAAAGCTAGCTAGAAACAAAAATATGACAATGAAAGGAGCAATTAATTTTGCTGCTGGCGTTTATATGGCTACTCTGGTTTTTTAATCCTTTTTTTCTTTTTTCTCCTTTCATGCACTTTTCTGTATGTTTTTCTTCGTAGACTTAGGGCCTATCAGCCTTAACTGGTTTGAAGAACTCAGCGCAGAAGCACCACCATATGAGCCTAAGTTGTTAGGAGAACTTGATGGTCCCTTTGGCTGGCTTGATCAAACATCTTTTAAAACTCCAAGGGCAAAACCTTCCACGTGCAATGAGCTAGCATCAACTCCACTGATTTTTAAAGACTCTCCTGGAAAAGAAGAACTATATCAGATAAAAACAGGAGCAAGTGAGTAGTTTTTATTTCTTTTTAAGAAGAGGTACTTGAATGCCCTCCAGAAGCAAGAGGCTTCCTTTTTTTTTTTTTTTTTCTTTTAATAATACTTTTTGTTGTGGCAGCTGATGATCGTTAATTACTGCAGAAATTGTATGAGTAAAAATGCTATCTTAGTAAACTTCTGAAGATCACTTATAAAAATGCAGAAGTAATCTTGATAATCATCCTCGTGCTAAATTGATAATGTACATGCAAAGTTCCATGTAGGAAAGGTGCTATCCTAGTCTTAATATCTAAATACTGTTAATATAGAAAGCATATTAGCTTATTAATGTTACCTAGTGACTGAGAATCAGACTGGTGTTTTTGTTTGTTTTGGTTTGTTTTTTTTTAACAGTCTAATTTTTGTTTTATCCAAAATCTCTAAAAATCTTTTTGAGAGAATGATGCTTGTAATGCTGAAATATAAGCTGATCTGTAGGACAGTCCTTAACCTTTCTTAGAGATACTTCAAAGCACTAAGCTCTTTGAGTTAGTAAAACTGTAACTCATGGCAAGAAGCTACACTTTTCTTTAGAAACAAGGAATTCTTTCACTTTTATGAGGCACTTCTGATTACATTATTTCCAAATCCCATGTTTGTCATGGCAGTACATGTCACTGCTCCTTTTTCATGTACATACAAGACATAGTACCTGTGCTTCTTGGACAGAAGAATCTTTTCTGTGGAGAATGTATACAAGAGTGTATGTAAGAATATCAAACCCCATTCCTACAGTGTCTAATTTGTACATTCACTGTGTCCGTGCCCTCCTAACAATCCAATGAGCTTTTCTAAACACAAGGCTTCCTTTATTACCAGACTCATTCTTGCATTTTGAAGCAAAATCCTTAAGAATATAGGACTGTACTCTTATTCAAATGTACTTAAAACATTGCTTTGGTAGAATATTGTTGCCCTGTTTTTCTTAAGGTTATTGCTGAATTTCTGCACAACTTATTCTCAGCTTCTGCTAAATTCAGCTATTTAGATTTTTACAGTGTTAAGTCCCTAGTGAATTAATAAATTGCAAACAAAGAAACCTCATGGTTCTTCTCTTTCAAATTGGTTACTTTTGTTCTGTGTCTGTAGACGTTTGTATATGCTCTCTAAGGAAAGGAAGATGACTTTTGTCAAAGCTTCTATACTTAACTTGTGCCAGGCCTGAGATCCCATTTCCCTAGTTTTCTTGGTTCTAGCCAGCTGGCTCGTGCACCTTGGTTTCGTTGTGAAATTGACAAGGAAACAAACTTAAATGTGAGAAGTTCCATCTAAACATGAGGGGGAACTTTGATTTAAGGGTAGTGGAGCACTGGAACAGACGGCCCAGAGAGGTGAAGTATCCATCTCTGGAGACATTCAGAACCCACCTGGATGTGTTCCTGTGTGACCTTCTTTGGGTGAACCTGTGATACAGGTGAGAGCTGATAAATCTCTTCTTGATAGAGTACTAGGATGCATCTGTGTCTGTGCATATCACAGAATTACAGAAAACATCCATTTGGAAGAAAATTCAAAGATCATCCTGTTTAAGGTTAAACCTAAGCCTATGTCCCTAAGTACCAGGTCCACATGCTGTTTAAACACCTCCAGGGATGATGCCTCCACCACTATTCTGATGCTTGATAACCCCTTCAGTGAAGATGCATTTCCTAGCATCCAGTCTGACCCTCCTTTGATGCAGCTTGAAACCATGTCCTCTAGTCCTGTCACTTGACACCAAGGGGAAGAGTCTTGCCCTCTCCTTGCTCCAATCTCCCTTCAGGTAGTTGTAGAGAACATATGGACTTGAGAACTGAGAAGCAGAAAGAAATGTAGAAACCATGGTGTAATTTCTGGTGTGGAAGTTGTTTGGAAATTTCTGAGTTGGAGTTCTTCGGAGTAGCTGCCTTTTTTGTGCAAGGGACTAACCTTTCAGAGGATTGTGCTGTTTAGGAGGGCACAGTTTCCCTGTTGCTTGGCAATGCTGCTATTACCAATAACACTGCATTGACTAGTGGTTCCAGAAACAATTTTTTGCTTTCTGCTGGTTGTACAAATCAAGAAGCATTTGCTTTAAGTAGATCTGAGGAAAAATTGGTACAAGTGCCTGTACTGAGTTTCTTGTAAGGATAATGTTGGCAATGACAAAAAATAAAATGGAAATTGTGACTTGAATGATATCAAGGAAATATACTGTAACACTTATATCTCAAATGAAGTGATGTCATGAGCATTTTTGGCTATGCTTTTGAAATGTGTTTTGCATTGTTTGTTTGTAGAATTTAACATGATAAAAATTCCAGAGGAAAAAGTAGTGTTTTCTTGGGCATTTTTAACTAAAAATCAGACATTGCCTGATTAAAAAATAAAAAAAATCTTCAAACTTCAAAACTAAGCCTGTTAACGTGGTTCTGCAAGGCTGATTATTATCTTCTATTTCATAGACAGAGAGAATTTTAAAAGCCCAGGTAACCCAAGAGGAAAAATAGATCAAGAAAATGAAATGCTTGTTTCTTCTCCTGGTCCCTCCTGCAACAGCCTTGCTGCTAGGTATGCTAAATATGCCAACACAAACATAAACTGGTTTCTAAGAAAAAAAGAAATATTAATGATAAACTTCTTCTGAGCAGTCAGTAATCTTCTCTTGTATGTTTATGATACTTGTCAGTTGCTAAGTGAATTGAAACTAAAATGCTAGCCAATTTTGAGAACTTTCTTGCTTTTGTTTGTTCTGTTTTCCAACCCCTTTTCTCATGGCAGATCGCATTTATTGGTCCTAAATCCTCAACACAGCGCAAGAGAGAGTAGCAGCAGTATATCATGTGCATCTCAAATAGTAATTCATGAAACTATTCATAGTATTTACTAAGGCTTTTTTAGTAATATCCTTGATTTCTGTACTTAAATGTACATGTTTCAGATAGATCTAATTGAAGTAAGAACAGTTTAATTAAAATAAGCTACTTTCCATAGTTTCATACAGGAATGTTTAGTTATACTGAAAACTATTATAGTGTTTGTCAGACAAATCATCACTTGAAATATAACATATTTCATTAAAGAAGCATTTTACAGTTTATTACAAGCTTATGGTAAGGTTTAAAGTACTGAATCATGGTTAGGAAAAACCTACATTTTATTAAGTCAGATAAATAGCCATGGCTGCAAAGTAAGAAAATAATGGAGGAGGTAATATATATAATGTCTACAATATTTGCTTATTTTCAGAAAGTGAAAAATGAAATAACTATTTTTTCTCTTTGGTTTTATTTTACAGTCCATCTGTTTTAAGGAATACTTACAGAACACCTCAGAGAACTAACATGCCTGGTTTGTATTTTTACTTTTTGATTTTACAAAATATCTAATATCAGTACATATAAATCCTTACATCCTGGGTATTCTTTAATGCCCTTATTGCATAATGTTTTTCAGGGCCATATGGAAGCTTGTTTTGCACACCAAAATTATTGGGGGTAAATATTTTATTCCTGCATTCTATTTTCTTGATAAGTACATCTAGAATTCTGCATAGAAATAATACTTATTAAATATATTTCCAGGTCAGATCTCCAAAACATATTTCTGAGAGTCTGGGAGCAGAAGTTGATCCAGATATGTCCTGGTCTAGTTCTCTAGCCACACCACCTACACTTGGTGCAACAGTGATAATAGGTATTTTTGAAAATTAACAGTTGCTAAGAGTTAGAAATTTCTGAGTTTGATCCTGGAAGTTCACTTTGTGTCAACTGATATTTTTCATCTTTTAAACTTTTTTTGGTAATTAAAGTGGACAAAACTCTTACAGTGATACTTAGTTGGCAACTTTAAATAATGCAGCCCTAAAAGGAAGAAATTAGAATAAATGCATCACTGCTTTTTGAAAGTTTTCTTCCTTTGTATGTTTATAAAGTGTAAGGAGGTAGCCTGTTGAGTGAACTTCCAGCAACAGTGCTGTGTGCAGCATTTTTAACTCCTCTCACTGTACCTACCATCATGTTGATGCAGTGAGATGGACTGAGATATTGATCCAGGTAAAAACAATCTTTCCTGGGTTTTTTGGCCACCAAAATTCCAGGAAGCAGCGGTGCCAGTCCAACTATCAATGAGTGGCTAATATCTGTTTTAAGTCCTAACTAACAGTGATGCTAATCATCAAGCTTTAATCTAAGGTGTTGCTGTAAGTGGGGTTTTGTTAGTGTACGATAAGCAAAATGAAATTTGACTGTGATATGTTGATTGAAAAATCTTGAGAAAATGGGAAAACCTGTGTATTAATTCATCTCCTGGCATTCCTCTTTTTAATTTTGTTAAACTGTCACTTCATAGAGGAGTGTGCAAACATGTAAAGCATATTAAGGATGAATACTGACATTAGGATTCTCTCCTGGGAGGGAGTGGTGCTATTCACAAGGCCATTGAGTTGTGCCATTTTGGATGTTCATTGGTTCAGAATTCCGTGTCCTGAAAGGAAAAGCTGGAGGAAGTACACGTAGCTTAACAATGTACTAGGAGTTGAGTTATGGCTTAAGCTCCCATTCTGCCACTTCTTGGATGAGCCTAGTACTTTAAAGTAGTGATGCCTCCTCCCTGACACCCAACACCTGTGAAAGGAAAAAATGAGTCACTAGGCTGCACTGTGAAACCTAGACTCTACATCTATGAAACATGTTATTTGGGTATGCTGCTTTTCAGTCATCTTAATAATAGGGTTCACTTTCTCCTTCTGTAATGTAGGTTAAAAGGTATTACTGCCCTTGTGGGAGGAAAAGTTAAAACCCAACTTTTGACAGAGGCCTCAAGATCTCATCCAGATCCTTTGGTCAAAAACATCAGCAATGCTATGATTAACTGCTGGAAAGGGGAATGGCTGTGATGGTGGGCTCAGGATAGTAATTGTTCTGCCTACATAGCAGAAACCACAACCTATGGTACAAAGTGGTTTATGCTGTTAGGAAACTGCATTTCTACGCTGTTGCTTGACTTCACCCTATAGACTTCAGTTAGAACTTTTAGGTAGTTTCCAGTGCGTTTTGTGTGGCGATTTCAGTTGCATTTAAAATAATCCAATGGCAACCCTCCCAAAACACAACCATATTTGAATACACTCAGCAGATCACTTAGGAGCAAAGGAATTGACTTGTTTGTCTTTGTTCTAAAGCTAGAGAGAATGATTCTATTTCTGGAGTGAAACAACAGGATGAAAAAGCTGAGATAGTAAGTATTTTTAAGAGCTGTGCTGTTCTTTAATTTTAGTTAAGCTATTTGGTTACCTGTTTACGTTCTTTGAGCCAAGAGTAAAAAAATTTTGTCATTTTCATTCCAGACTCTCCTGTCTTTTTTTAAATGTAGCTGCTCACAAAACTAAACTTGCAGAAGCTGCCAATAGACTGTGTTCTCACAAATAACCCACTGTGAGGAATATTTTTGCTGTGGTTGGTTTGCTGGGATTTTAGTTTGCTTTTTTGTTTGTTTGTGTGGTTTTGTTTAAAACACAAAAACAAGCCCAATTGGATTCAGCTGCAGTGGGAGTCATTCAAGAAGACAAAATGTAGGAATTACAATATGCTACTTGCCTGAGGCCTGGTTGGTCTGTCTGTTCTTTTGTCAAAGTTTCAGGAGTTACTGTTTGGCAATAACTTGTGCGCAACCACTACACCAAGTATTAATTCAATCTTTTGGTAGCATTAGGGTGATTTTACTCTGTGTGTGTGAAAGCTGAGTGATTATTCAGACTGAAACCCAAAGATGACCTTAATAGGATTCAATTATAGATTAACTTTTGATTCTTAACTATCTGAAAGTTCACTGTTAATAAATCATTACAAATAAAATAAGTAAAAAAATCTTTCTCCTTCCTCATCTCTATTGCTCCTTTTTGGGAGGCTTGCTTATAACTGCCGAGCTTCTCCCCTGCACTTAAATTTGCTGTAGAATGAAACTTGATTTGCAATGAAAATAAGGATTATCTGTTTATTTATTTTCAAGTGTACCTATGGAAAATGTAATCTTTCACTTTAAGAAGTGCAGAATTATTCAGGTACTGCACAAGTGTTTAGAGTTGTATGTTTTACTGTTGAAGTGCCATTACTGATAGGTGATCTAATAGTTTATATTTTTGGGTTACAGATTTTGCACAACTTCTTTTCCAACCATGTTAAATGCCCTGGGACAAGTGATACGAGCATGCTGTTAGTGCCGGAGAACGTAAAACTAAATGCTGAAGATGACATCAAAGATTTGGGTATGCACAGAATCTTTACTATATACACTGTTTACTATACTGTAAAGTGATACTGAGGGTAAAGTTAAATTTTATGTTTTGAGCTCATCTTATGGCTTATTTCCTTTGCCAGCCCCCACTTCTTGAACTAATGTAAGTTCGTAATACTAATCAGACTGTAAAAAAGGGAATTGGTTTCTGTTGAGTCAATAAATTAAACCAGATTACCATGCCAGTGAAGGACAACTGGATTAGTACTGTTATAAGTGAAGGTGTAAGATGGTAGTATTGGAGAGCTGAGGGAGAAAAGTGGTTCAGGCTCAAGAGGGAGCAAGACTACTGTTTCTGGCTGTTGGGTATTTTTAGCCTTAACAGAATTCACAGCTTTACTGCAGGTATGTAACTATATCTCCAGAGGTAAGAGTCTTTAAGTATATAGGAATCAGCACATTTGCTGGGAAGTCATTTACATTGAAGAATTAACAGGAAGCATGAAATTCTGTAACATTATAGGCACTTTTCAGAATCACAGAATGTTGATACTTTACTGTGGTATGTAGCCCAAAACTTCATACTTAAGCTCTTTAATTCAAAAAACCAAACCCATCTTTGATTACCTTTATAACCGTGATAGGTGTAACCCTGATCAGATGTAATGGTCTGTCTTCAATCTTGGTGTCTAGAACTGTTCTTGAGGTAGGAAGAAGAGGTTCAGTAACCTCTGCTAATGACTCAAATCTGAAATTGGGGAATACATTCAAACAATAATTCAATGTGTGATTCCAGAGTAGAAATGTTCATTTCTTTCCAGACTATAGTATCATTTACCCAGAAGGAGAAGTCAAGTCTGAGAAAACAGATCAAATAGTTAATGCCTAATTAGGGCATTTACTGAGAAAAAAGGAGAATTCTGATGGGCAGTTCTTGATTTTTTTGTGGTTATTGTTTTGTTAATCCTCCAGTGAGTTTGGAAGTAAAAATGAATTGCCCTGGTTTTATTTATATTTTGTTTTCCTGACATCAGGTTATTCAGTGTATAAGCAGTATCTTTACAATGTTTCAGAAACTGTTGGTTTACTTTTTCTGTTAAAGATGGTGGCTTCTGTTTAAGTGTCTTTTTAGTAAGCTCTATTGACAAATTGTTATAAGATGACAGAATGTGGACATAGAATTTACTCTACATGAATGTTCTTCAATAAGGGAAAAAGACCTGTAAGTTCAGTCTGTAATGTTACAGGTTCTTCTTTTGAGATTTAGTGACACCTTCTACCACTTGGGGGAAAAAAACAAACCAACCCCCCAAAAAAACCAAACAAACCATCCCCCAGAATAGTAAAGAGAACAAGTTGAAGAGATAAGATGAGAGAGATGGTTCTATGCCTACAGTGTGGATGTGAACTGGTGTATTACAAAATGCTGGATGTGTGTGAATGTGTGTGACCAAGTGTATTGGAGCATCTTCTGTGGACTTCCTAATAAGAGAACTTACATGAGGTCATTCTGAAATTTTAATAGAGAAAAATACTTCTAAAATAATTTCTAAATTATGGAAATTGCACCAAAAAAAAAAAGGTATATGGAAAAAAATCTGCTATTAGTTATGTACCCAAAGGGAATGGAAAGCACTAGAAAGACGTTTGCTATAAGGATGCTGGAACGAGTTTCCTGCAGGTGGAAGCCCCATGCCTGGAGACAATTAAGGTCAGGCTTGATGGGGCTCTGGGCAACCTGATCTAGTTGGAGATGTCCCCGCTTACTGGACTAGATGATCTTCAAAGATCCTTTCCAACCCAGTGCATTCTATGGTTCTGTGTTTTCTAGGTAATTCATTAGAATTCCATTGATATGAAAAAGCCTTAAAAGGCACTCTGAGTATAAAACCTAGCTATGTTTTTTAATGTGAAATCTTTTGATAGGTGGGCCTGGTTTCATACATTTTAGAGGGAAATGTTTTCATATGATTTCTATAAACTTTTAAGGCTGCCTATGAAGTAGAGTTAACAGGATTATATCCCCCATTTTATTTCTCTACACAATCTTTATTTTTCTAGTATTTGAGCTAGTAATTTGTAGCTTGTTAAAAGCTTCCTAATCAATTAAAAAATAAGAGTCTTTCCTATATTCTTCTAGACACCATGATATTCTGTACCAAAGCAAAAGATAGTTTAATAAAATCATCCTTAAGTAACAGTTCTGTACTGCCAGTTATAGATAAAAATAGGCATCTCCTTAAGGTGTTTGGTGCCTACCATCTGGTATATATTTTGGAGGAAAAAATCTAGACTTTTACCTTGAAAAATTTTCTGCTCTCTCTCAACAAAAGTTATCCTGAGACATCTAGGTTTCATGTCAGAAACATGCATCATCACCAGGATAGCTGCATGGCTGTCCTTTGCCTCCTGTCTGTAACAGCTGCTGTTAGAGAGTAAACTTCTTAAAAGACATGTATTTATATTTCCAAACTTACTTCTGGGTAAAACTACATGCCTTAAATTTGAAAGCTGGTTTTACTGATAAAACAGCAATGCTTTTCCAAAGTTTTTTTCCTAAAACTTATGTTTTTAATTTTCTTTTCATCTCTCCATCTTCTCTAAAACCATTTAGAGTCAGAGATGTTAGATGGCTTACTTGGTGAGATGAACAGCTTTGAGGAGACATTCAACATGTCTGTTAAGTCAAATGGAGCTCTTCTGCTGATGCCACATGTTCTAGATACAGTAGAGAAATATGAAATAGGCACAGGGAAAGCACAAGGAAAGGGAGATGTGCCTTCTGAACCACCTATGGGAAGAGAAACAGTCATTTCAGAGGAAGAGAAAACAATGAGCTGGACCAAAAAAAGCCACTCTATTGAAATGCAGGATTCTTTACTCCAAACTAAAGAGGGTGGTAAAGATGGCTTTTCAGTAGAACATGAAAAGGAACTGGAGTCGCTTCATATTACAGAAGATGTGCAAGTTTGTAGAATACACAAGCCATCTGAGAATGAGAAGCCTGTGAGAGAAGGCGTACCATCTTCATCAAGCCAGTGGTCTCAACTGAACTTGTCAGACCTTGATGTAACGTGCTTGGAAATGTCTCTGTGTAGCTCTCCACACTCTGACTTACATAGAAAGAGAAAATTAGAAGATAATTCAGTACTAATGACCAAGGATGATGCTTTGGAAACATCTTTCCTGAACACTTCAGGCTTGATGAAAGCAGAAAAGCTGCTGAGTGTCAATTTGTCAGAAAAGTGCTATGAAGTGAAAAAAACCCCAACATTGGAAATAACTCCAGTAAAATCTGCATCTCTGAGTGGTCAAGATCCAAAGTTAGTAAAAGGATGTGCAGCTGAGAAGGTTTCCAAAATGAGCTTTTTAAACTGTAATTCTTTTTTAATTGAAAGCACAAATGTCACAGAATATTCTGTTGTCTACAATGGTAGCTTTTCCAAGCATTTAAAAGCAACTTCTAAATCTGTCATAACAGATGTTCTGTCTCACCCTCTTGTATGTAGTGCTGCATCTCCAGATAATTGCAACAACCCACGTTTAACAAGTACTGAAAATAACCTTACAAAGTCTGGCTATACAAGCCTGAATATGTTATCCAGCTTGAGAAGGAGATCCAAGAGATTTATTTATACAGTAAATAATACTTTACTGTATCAAGAAGAAAAAGTACAGAAAGAAGTGACTTCTAGATTGCCTATTCGTCCCTTATTACCGCATTCAGGATCCGATTCATGTGAATTTAAAGGCAGCAGCTGTGTGGCCAGTGGTGATGAACAAGGTATATTTAAGCTTTTCATAATTTGTGGAAGATTCTGTAGTTATTAAACATTTCCTATGTAAGCGTTTCAGATGAAGTAGTGTAAAGTCTTGCGTGTTTGATAGAGTGGCTATGCAGCTGGGAATCAAGATGCAGAATTGATCGGTTACAATAATAGTGACAGGACAGCATTATTTTCGAATAGGCTGGTGCTAATTTACTGCCTTAGTCTCAGATTAGTTTCTGGAAGAGAAATTTCCACTTTGAACCATTATTCTAGTTGACAAGCTTAGTTATTGTCAATGCTGGTTAGACACCCGTAGTGTCAAGGGTAACTTCTAAGAGATCATAAAGAATGATGAAGTTGTATTGTTTCATTAAAATTAGGAGGTTTAAGACTGTATTCCTTCCAGAAGCACAAAGTATTTAAAAACAAACTATATAATGAAAGCAATCACATGCTTCTATTTTAAAAGCTGGTGTTCTTGCTAGATAAGTTACTTAATTAGAGGAATTGATGTGCATCTCTTTAAAGTGTGAAACAAACCTTTGCATGGCAATGGGAAATGGAAGCCCATCTCTTCCTATTTCATTACAACTAAAAATGGGCTTTTAAAAATATATATTTTTTAAAGTGATAATATTAACTGCCGGTTACTCACTTGTTTCTGGCTATTAGAACATGATTAGATTAAGCAGATCTCTAATCTTGTCAAGGTTGTTCACATTTGAAAATGAAAGTCATTTACGTTACCACTGTTAAGCATGTGCAGAAATGATCTTATAGGCCAGAATTTTGTGAAGGTCTGATTTTGCGTTTGTTTTAAATGAGAACTACTTTATTAACTCTTTTTGTCTGCAATGTCTTCTCTTGTAGACTGCTTGCTTCTTGCTGAGAGAAAGCATTTGCAATCAGATATCAAAGAAAATAATTTCAGCACTTGTACTTTAAAAGTGGATATAATGGATAACTCTTCTGATAATTCCTTCAGTGACAGGCTGAAGGGACAAGACCTGAGGGACTTGAGGGAAAATGCAAGAGAGGATCAGCCTGCAACATCATTAAAGTGTTTAGAACTGTGTAACACACAGAAAGAAGAAACAACTGATTCTTTAAATAGTGAAGTAATTTCAAATATCAAGCGTAAAGTTCTAACTTCAGCCTGCCTCATGGCAAGAAAACATTCCAGATTGCTCCATAAAGGCTGCTGCTTAGAGAAGGATGAGAAAGACAAGTCTGAGAGTGCTGGTGTGAATGATGGAGCTGCTGTACCTCAGAACCTTAAAGAACATCTCAGGTGGCCATCTCCTAGGGATAAAGAACACCTGACTGATACGCACCATAACATTACATCTGTGACAAGTGGTGGCATCAATAATACTTTGAGTTCAGTCAACTTTAGCATAAATGGAGTCAGTAGCAATTGTCACAATAAAGTAGTCACTAATGGAGTACATGCTGCAGGCCAGTCAGTAGTTGACTGTAGTGAAGTACTTGGACCTTTGGGATTGAAGTGCTCAGAAAATTGTAGTACTGGATTAAAACAAAGGGACAAAACGGATGCAGCTGTCTTTTCTGAAGTCATAGATGAAAATCAAGGGTCAAAGTTAGTTTATAACAATGAAAACCGTCAAGCAGCTGCTTGCAATAATGTAGCTGTAGAAAATGCTAAAGAATTGGTAGATTGTATAGATGATACTTCTTTAAATGAAGTGATCTCTGAAGATAAACAAGTAGCATCTATGTATTCCAGCACAAAGTCAAAGCATAAAAGGAAATCATCAAGAAATCTTAATGCATGCAGTTTGAATCTGGGCTTTGGTGGCTTTCAGACTGCTTCAAATAAGAAGATTAAATTCTCTGAAGACAGTATAGCAAAAGGCAGAATGCTGTTCAAGGATATTGAAAATGAATACTTTGAAATCTCTTCTGATGAAGAAGTCCAGAGCTTTTCAAATCAAGTTCAAAAAGAGAGTAAGTTTTTCTCAGATTCAGAAAGCAAGCTGGGCAGTAATTTACCTGATTCTTTAACTTCACAGACAAGTTTTCTCAAGCCCAGGGATACACAGATTATTTCACATAAAGCTGCCGTGTATAAAAGTTTTCCTGGAAGTCAACAATCCTTGCAAGAAACAAACCAGACTTTGACAGCAAGTCAAGAAGCTGAAATTGCTGAACTTTCTAGCATTCTAGAAGAAACAGGTAGTCAGTTTGAATTTACGCAGTTTAGAAAACAAAGTGACACGCTACAAGGTCATATCTTTCAGCACTTTGGAACTGTAGAAAGAGAAGGATTTACAAATGTGGAAAATACTTCAGAAACAAGGGAAGGTGCTGATTTTTATAGCACTTTTAAATCTGAAATTAAAAAAGGCAGGTATTGTACTAAGCAGGAAGATGTAAACAAAGACTCTAAAGTGGTGGAATATGAAAAAGAAAATGCTGTGGTTTTCAAGAAAAATAATGAAAAGATGGCTTTTGCACAGTTAGACAGAAATGAAGGTAGAATATCGAATGGAAGCTTTCCAGCAGCAGGACAGGACAGCTTTTCCGATTTTGTGGGCTTTACTTCTGCTGGAGGTAAAAAAATAACAATTTCTAAGGAAGCTTTGACCAGATCTGCAGGGCTTTTCAGGGACTTGGATGACGATAAGTATTTGTTTACATCTTCTGAAACTAGTATTAGATGTCATGGTACAAATAGGCATATGTCTTCTAACTGCAGTTTTGCCAGAGGCCCGACAAAAGGAAACAAAGGAAAAACAGTTTGTGTTTCAGATTTCAAAAGCCCAACTGGTGTTTCCCACTTAGATTCCGTTTCCCACTTAGATTCCATTTCCCACTCTGCACAGAAAGAGAATGAGGAAAATATTAGTACACTGTTCAAGGAAGGGAGGGAAAATCAAACAAAAATATCAATAAATGATAATGAAAATGTTGTTTTCAGTAGTACTAACACTATCATCAATGGTCTGTCATCCATTAAAAAACATTACCAGAATCCTCAAACTTCCAAACAGGTTTTGAATCAAGGAGATGGCCAAGTTGAAGGTAGTTTCCAAGAAGACTCATTAGATGTAACATGTCTAGATGATGTTACTACAACTGCAGAAAGGCATAGTTTAAGTATATCAGATGAAATGGAAAGCCTGTTTCCTAACCAGAAAGGAGAAGACAGAAAAGAAAATGAACACTGGTCACAAAAGTGGCAAACTCCAGCTGCTGCTGATGTATCCATTTCTGATGCAGCTTTAGCTCATTCTCTACGCTTGTTCAGTGTACCATGTGGAGAAAGAGATGTGAACGTTTCGGAGAACTCTGATACACAAAAGACTACTTGTGAAAATATGGAAGGAGAAGATGCCACACATGATAAGAACCTGTGCATGAATGAAAGCAGAATAAAAACTGATTCTTCCCCTCGTGATCAAACACTTTTTCAGCAGGTGTGTGGTGAAAACAATGAAGTGAAAGGGAGTTACCTGACTGGTTTCCATACTGCTAGTGGCAAGAAGATAACAGTTGCTGATGAATTTTTAGGTAAAGCTAAACAATTTTTTGCTGAAAACCTTGATGTAGGGAGGGAACATAATGATAATTTTGAGAACCTTATAAAGAAGAAGAGATGTGGTAAAAACTGTGTCAAAGACTGTGATTTATGTATTGAAAGCATTTCTCAATGTGATTCAGAAGAGCTTAATAGAAAACTTGTTCCTGAAGAACCTGGAGGTCAATTTAAGCAGGTAGTAGAGGACAGTCCCATTACATGTGCTGTGATTCTTGATACCGTTAAATCAGGTAGATTTGTTAATCTACGTGAAGATTGTGAGAGAAATTTATTAACTTCATATATGCATAAAAAAGCTGTTGTCAGACCTGGACAGTCAGAATTTGAATCTCTTTCTGTCCAGGAGAGTCATGCTTTAAGTAGAACACATTTGTCTGAAGATGGAAAGCTGTTTGCAGAGAGAGAGACGGAGTGCTTGCCAAAAAAGAGGGGTGATTCAGAAAACATGCGTGATTTGCCTGTGCAGTCTGATGCGTATCTGCATGCAATGGAAGTATCAAATGACCCTGAAGATAATTCTGTGCCTGGACATGTAAAAAGTATTCTATTTGTTGAGGATGGTAACAGTAAATCTAATCAATCCCTTCTCCTAACCCTGGAAAGTAACTCTTTGAACTGTGACCATAAAGAACTTGACTTGGAACATTTAAATAAACCTTGTGCTACTACAAACCACTTTGCAAACACCACAGTTAATGCCTGCCAAAACCAGTCTCTGGTCAGTCTTACTGAAGATGAGAGTAATTTAACCAGGTTAAAAGAAACAACACTTAATGTTGAAAATCAAAAGGGTGATCTGAAACAAATTGTGTTTAGCACAGCAAAAGGTGAAACAGTTCCTGTTTCAGAAAGTGTGCTAGCAAGAGTCAGACAAATGTTTAAAGAAGACTATAGCAAAACTGTAAAATATGAAATTGAGACCAACTCAAAAACTAATCAATCAGAAATTGCTGGAATTTCCTCTTCTGTCATTCATGATAGAAACACAGTTGCAGATGCAAACTCTCTTTTGAATTCTCAGAGGCAACACTTTCAACAGAATATGAAGCCTTCAGGGCACATGACTGTTGCAGATAAGCAGACAAAGCAGTTGGATTCTTGTACAAGCAATCTTGGTTTTTTTAGTACAGCAAGTGGTAAGCCTGTACAACTATCAGAAGAGTCACTCAGGAGAGCTAGACAGCTTTTCGCTGAAATGGAAGGTAATCAGTCATCGAATGCACAAGAAACATTTTTAGGTGAGAAAAATGTTGAAAAGTCTAAAATGCACACTGAAGTAGTTCCTGGGAAAATGCAGATGGTATTGCCAAAAGGGGAAGAAAACTCCAGCGCTGAATTGATTTCAACTCCTGCATTTGGCTTCAGCACTGCAAGTGGAAAGCAGGTAACAGTCTCTAAAAGTGCTTATCAAAAAGCAAAGGCAATTTTAAAAGAATCTGACTTTTTGAGCGGCGAGCTTTGCATTGCAGATCAACTTGATTCAACTAAAGAGAGTGGTCAACATGTAAAATCTTTAACTGATGGAATGGCCTCAGAATCCCAAATTCAAAATAGCTGCAATGAAGACTCTGACTTAAAAAGCATCTACCCTAAGGAAGTAAAGTCTTTTGCAAGCGCTCACCATGTCAAAATGCCTGAATTCATGCCAAATAGTAAAAGAAACAAGCAGTTGTCAATTAAAAATAACTGTCAGCAAGAGGAAACTAGGCCTTTCAGAAAAGGGCAGCTGAATCTGGAAATGAGAAGAGAATCTGAAGTGACTTCATGCAGTGCTACTGCTAAAGCAGAAATTAACATTCTTCAAACTCCAAAAAACTACTTGGACGTGGAAGCTGTAGAAAGTGCAAGAGCTTTTATGGAAGATAGTCTTTCAAATTCTGGAATACAAACTAATACTGTGCAGTCCTTCGGTGGCAGACTGGATAAAAGCTTTGGGAAGAGGCGCATTGAAGAACAAAACTTACTCGGTAGGTCTTTGCTTTACATATGTTCAACTCCGTATTTCTGCACAGTGGGTTGTAGGAGGAGTTTTTTGGGTCACACAGAAGTTAAAGATCTTTCCCTAGGAGTCAATGACAGAAATTTTTGTGGCAGGCCATTATTCATCCACTCTTTCCAGCCTTAAATGTGAAGTACTAAACTAAATTTGTGGTTGGTAATTTTGAAGGTGTGCAGGTTTTGCTGTTTTACCATAAATTTATGGAAGAAAGCTGGTGCTCTGTTTTTCTGAGCAGACTTTCCCTTGGTTTTCTTCTCTGCACAAATCTAGTGGTGTTTTTAATTTGAGAAATGAGTAGTACTATTTCCATTTTAACCTTTTTGTGCATTATGTGCGAGGACAAGATTTCACCTGTATTGAGACTGTTATTCTGATTTGATAAGTAATCAGTGGTCTAAAAGTACAGTTTCTTACCATCTGAACCGATCTGTCTCAGAGCTGAGGCATTGGCACTTAATGCTTGCAATCATCCAGACCTGTCATGGGGCTTGGACTAGCTGAAAAGTATTTATGGAGGGGTAGATGGCAGCAGAGTCACCGTCTAGCTGCACAAAGCTTGGGCAGGCTAGTGTGGGAAAGTTTGAGGAAGTTCAGGGAAGGCAGATAGGACTCCATCACTCCAACTTGAAACAGCCATGCCACAGACAAACCATATCCTTAGCTACAACTTCTGTAAAAAGTGTGTTACATGCTCTTAGAATTCTGTAGGACTCTGATTACTGGGAGAACAAAATAGATGTAGGTGAGCTGTGCTGCTGAAGTCCATTGTGGTGCACTTTCTGAGGCAGAGTGTATTGAGTATGTTTGATACCATAAGGCTCACAGACTTTGATTTGCACAGAACAGACCTACTGACCAGAAAACATCCTGTAACAGGCTTCATTATATGGAGTCTTGGTAACCCAATATACAGTCACTGTGCAGAAGCTTCCGCAAGTTGTGGCGAAGTAGCCCTGTGTTGGAAAAGGCTTTTTCATACAGATGTGTGTTCTGGACACTTGTTTCTGCTTCCTTTGACTTCTGGAACGTTTTGTTTAGAATTTGTAATGAATTTATGTAGGATTGGTGAGAAACTGAATATAAAAGGAACATAACTTTTAAAAATCTGTGGTTTGTCCTAGGAGAACCTCCAATTAAAAGACAGCTACTGCTTGAATTTAACAGAACAGAGAATCATCCCAGATCTTTGAAAGCTTCAAAAAGCACTCCTGATGGTAATTTTAGTTATCTTGTGTTCTAAGTACTAATGTGATGTTGATTGTTATCTTTAGAATTCTTTAATTTCCAATAAACTAACATGTGACTGTTTTAGCTGCTTCTTTTATCAATATAGTCATGGAAATTTAGGGAAACTGCCAAGGTAATGTCTCTGCCAACTTGAAATCACATCATTAATGGTATGCTTTATTATGTAGATTCTAAGTATATTATGATGTACTGCTTCTGCAAAAACTCTGGTTTAATTTTCAGGTCAATAGGAATTCATTCAGGTTCTCACAAATTCTGGTGTCAGCAGGAAGAATATATTATATTGATCTTTAATTTCTCAAATACTGTATCTACAGGAAAATGAGACGGTAGTAGTGATTTCATCATAAAATAGTTTCTGAAAAATATCCTCCTGGTAGATGTCTACAATACAGATGCTTTTAATACTTTCTAGCCAGTAATAAGGAGGCTTATGAAAGTGTAATCAAGGTTCGAATATGTGAGGTGATGCTTCATGTGAGGCTAGCCAGTGATTAGGATAATATGATTTGGACTATGGCATTCGATTATGGGATAAGCTGATTTTTTGAGGAACTTGTTCATTCTAAGTAGTGCATGCTGTCACTTAGATGCAGTAGCAGGATATATCAAATATATTGGTTTAGCCAGTATATTGATTCCTGAAAGCTATCCAAAAGCTGTTCTAAGCATAAACCCCGTGATTTAAAGTTTTTAGTGGAATTCGTAAGTTCCTGCTGGAGAACAATTTCAAACCCTTCATACATAAATACTATCCTACCCTGCAAGCAGGGTTTGAACAGTGTTATTTGATGGGACAACTGAAAACCATTCTAATCTCCAGCACAGTTTTACTTGTAGAACATGTGGCATCTTGTATATGTGACTTCTTATATGCAGCTTCCTTTTTGCATCCCAAGGGCATAGCACAAATGAGTTTAAATTCCAAGCAGACATGATTTAGTTATGTTGATAATTCCAAGATAACAGTGTACTTCAGTGATGGAAGGAGCAGTTTGTGCAATGTGCACTTTTCTGTTGTAATTTTTTTTAAAGTTGCTAAAGGAGTTCTAAATTCAATGTGATCCTACCTGAAATTACCTATCTGACATCTTGCAGCCTCACAAAATAGAAACCTGTAAGAATTATGCATTGTGCACAAACCCTTTAGAGCTTTCTGCAACTAGTGTGAAGATGTTTTATACAAAGGTTGGTTTGGTTTGGTTTTTAGAAAAAAACCCAAACCACCACCACCATCAAAACCTCACCAAAATCACAAGAAACCCCCCCCAAAAAAAATTAACAAAATCCAAAACAAAACCAAGCAATGACAAAAAAATACCCGCCCAAAAATGAAAACAAGGCGCTGAAACATCACTCCTACAACAGGCTGAGGGAGCTGGGGTTGTTCAGCCTGGAGGAGAGAAGGTTCCAGGGACATCTATTAGTGGCCTTCCAGTACCTGAAGTGGTACAAGAAGGATGAAGAGAGACTGTTTACAAAGGCCTGTGGTGATAGGATGAGGAGCAATGGCTTCAAACTAGAGAAGAGTAGATTTAGATTGGATGTTAGGAACAAGCTCTTTACTATGGGGGTGGTAGAACACTGCAACAGGTTGCCAAGGGATGTAGTTGAGGCCCCATGCTTGGAGATCTCCAAGGTGAGGCTTGACAGGGCTCTGAGCAATATAATCTAGTGGAGGATGTCCCTGCAGACTGCAGATAGGTTGAACTAGATGACTTCTGGAGGTCACTTCCAACCCAGACCGTTCTATGATTCTATTAAAAGACCCACCCAAAAGTGTTTGAATCTATTCTGGAAATGTCTATGCATTTATAACAGTTCTATAGAAAAAAAAAAACATGTGCTGTAATTATCTATGTGATGTATTAATTCAATTCTTTTTTCTAATTCTCTCACAGGCATTTTCAAAGACCGAAGAAAATTTATCTACCATGTTCCTTTAAAGCCCATGACTTGTCGGCCTTTTGGGTGAGAAGTTTATCATATGCTTAGAGTTCTTCTCATGCAGCTTCTTAAAAACTCACAAGTGCCTGTAACTTTAAAAAACATGTATGGTAGTAATTAAGGTATTTTAAATGTCAAGACTGATATTTTGTCTTTTTGTTGCTGCAGTGTTAAAGGTTTGTATTAGTACATTGAAAACATAACAATCATGACAAATTTTGATGAAGGAGCTGAAACTTGTATGTTTAAATGTTTTCATCTCCGTAGGGCTACTACAGAAAGACAAGAAGTCAAGAATCCTACTCTTACTCTACCAGATCAAGACCTGAAAGGATTCAAATCTAAACCTGCCATTTTTCAGCACTGTGCACTGAGGCAGTCTTCAAATGGTACTTCAGAGGTTTCAACTCCATGTAAGGCCTCATCAAAAGAGAATAAAGAAACAAGAAGTTTGTACAAATCCGGCAAAACTACAAAAACTTTCATTCCACCCTTCAAAACCAAGCTGACATTTTCAACAGGTGAAGAAGGCACCAGCAAAAAATGTGACTCGCCTATCATTAAAAATAGGGCTGAAGAGACAGAATTAAATCAGGTCACAATGGAACAAAACACTACTGAACCTCAGGATTGCCAGTCTCGCATCCAGCACGCAGCAGACGCTGACCTAGAAAACAACAATTTAGGTATTTTCAGATTCTGATTACTTAAGTATTGTGAATTGAACTTTTAAGGGTTTGGCAGATTTATTTTTTTTTTAACTAGAAAAACACTGCAAGTTTCTGGTGTGTTTATTTTTCAGGAAAAATAGGAAATAGATATGGGTATTTTATACTGCACTTCTAATAAAGCATCTGCAAATCATCTCCAAAGTTAAGAATATAAGAAATGTGTTTTTACACAAAGCTTCAGAAGCAAATGGCTTATGCTTCATTAGATACTTGTTTTTAAATACCTCTTGAGTAAAATATTCTAGGAACAGCCATGCTGTACTTCAGTTACAGAAACTTGGTTTCATTCTGTTTTCTCATTAAAAAGTAGACTACCATATTAATGGTTAATTGTGTCATTTTCAAAGACACAGAATTTAAATGCTCAACTTTTTGACTTTGTTTACCATGTGGGCTTTTGCCTTCTAAGCTCTCTTGAATGTTCCAGTGTGTGCAATTTCTGTAACTATCACAGTCAAATAATCTGGATTTTTTTCAGGACTAATTGTGTGTGTTTGAACAGGTGCATGAATGTTTTCAGCAACAGGTCCTGTATTTGCAAGTCAAAAGTCTCAGGATTACAGACTTGGTAGTCATCATCAACTAATTTATCTTCATTTGGACTTTTCTATGAAGAGAAGAATTTAGTCTGAGGAAAACATGTAAATTTAAGCATAGTTCAGACACTTATTTATGTGACATGAATATGTTTTATTTTAATGCTTTCAGTAAAAACTGCTTTTTAAAATGCATTAAATGTAGACTATTTAGACTGCCACAGTTTCTAAAACGTCTGCAGAGGGGCTTAGAAAATACACTTCTCTGAACCAGCTTTTATAGTATGACCGTATATATTCAACTGATATAGTCTGTTAAAAGTTGCTGATTGTTTTAGTTTTGTTTGTTGTTTTTTTCTTCTTTGCAGCTATGGTCAAGATGATGACAAATCTCTGCTGTGCCAGAGATTTGCAGGAAATGAGAATTAAAAAGAAATACAAGCAAAATATCAGCTCACAGCCAGGCAGTCTTTATGTCATTAAAACATCTGCAAGAAACAGAATCTCTCTGAAAGCTGCAGTAGAAGAGAAATCTCCTAGTTTTTATTCTGCAGAAGAGGTATATTGATGTTTTTAACCATATGTCTTTCTGGGGATCTGTTTCTTAAGACAAGCAAACAGAAGCTCAGTAGCTTTTGAATAGATAAGCTTTTCCTTCTGAGGGTGGTATTTACAGTAGCTTTTGTACTGTTTGCCAAAGTTTTTAAGTACCTTTGCATATCCGTAAATTTTTAGACTATTACAAACCATAAGTGTCATAAATCATAGAATGGTTTAGGTTGGAAGGGACTTCAAACATCGTCCAGTTCCAACCCTCTGCCATAGGCAGGGACACCTCCCACTAGAAGAGGTTGCTCAAGGCCTTGTCCAACCTGGCCTTGAACACCTCCAGAGAGAGAGCATCCACAGCCTCCCTGGGCAACTCATTCCAGTGTCTCACCACCTCACTGTAAAGAACCCTTTCCTAACATCTAGTTTGAATCTCCTGTCTTCCAATTTAAGCTCATTACCCCTTGTCCTGTCATTACAAGACCTTGTATATAGTCTCTCCCCACCCTTCCTGTAGGCCCCCTTCAGATACTGGAAGGCTACTATGAGGTCTTCTCAAAGCCTTCTCTTCTCCAGGCTGAAGACCCCCAACTCTCTCTGTCTCTGTAGTGCTATAATCAAAGAAGAGAGGCATCAAACAACGACCCACCTGTTATAACTGCTGTTGTCTTTTAACCCACGTGAATGGCTGTTTTAAGACAACAGTTAAAATTGCAGCTTAGGTATCTAAGACCCTTGCTTTTGGTACAGTGAAGATACAAAGTCTATAGAATTCTTTTCAACACTTCTAAAGCACACTGTGATGCTGTTCTGCTACAATAATTGCTGAGAATGCCTCTATATTCCTTGGATTATGTGCAAAATTACAAAGTCAGACAAGAGCTGTCTCAGCTTTAAGGAAAGACTTTATTTAAATGCTGGATATAAAATTTCCTAGCTGAATTCTTACTGCATTGTCATTATTTTGTCTTTTTCATCTATTTTTTACAGCTTTATATGTACGGTGTTTCAAAACACTGCATAAAAGTTAACAGCACAAATGCAGAATCTTTCCAGTTTCTCATCAAAGACTTTGTCAGTAAGGAATATTTATTAGCTGGAAATGGGATTCAGCTTGCTGATGGAGGATGGCTAATACCTACAGATGATGGAAAAGCTGGAAAAAAGGAGTTTTACAGGTACTGTTACTTACGACCTTCAGAAAAGTATGCTATTTATTCTCTTATCCCCTGGAATAAATCCAAAACAGTGAACTGATTTTGACTGCTTTTTTTACTAGGCATTTCTAGTACACCTATGAATGTAAATAAAAATCTTGTAGGACTGTAAATTTACTATGTGAAGGCTAAGGTTGTTGATGAGCTTCACTGACCATTACAGAAAACTCACAAAGTCAATTTAGAAAATTTCTGGGGATTCTTCAGCAGTGAAAAGGGTGTAGAAAAATATTGGTATTGCCTATTGATTCAGCACGTTGCTATTTTGTTTAAGTAGCAGAAACAGGGCAGGGTTGTGGGGGTTTGTTTCTTTTTGTGGTTTTGTTTTTTCTAGTTCAAGTGGAAAAGGATTTACATCTGTTGGACTCTAGAGGAAATGAAGGTTGATTAAGGAGGTGCTTAAGCCTTCTTTGGCAAGACAGGACTGAAAATGTGATTATTTGTATTCAGTGCAAATTTTAAAGCTGATGTATTATTTGAAGGAAGCCAATACTTCAATAGTAAAACTCACAGCTTCATTTGAAGGGTTTTCTTGAGTGCATGTAAGAACCAACAAAAGAAAGAAATGAAAGGTGCAGAAACAATCCTTGTTCTTTCACTTGTCGTGGTCCTTCTCTCCCTCCTTTTGCAGATCATTTAAATCAGATGAAAACAAAGTGTTTGTATGAAGTGCATCTTTCTTAAACACTTTGATTAAAATTATTTTTTGCTTTACTATAACCACATTTGTACATTATAACTTCATCAAGAGTGTGTAGAACAGAACAAGGAACAACCAGTGCATGGTTATTCCAGCAAAACTTCATAAAATACTTAACCATTATTTTCTGATATTTGCCATTAATTTGAGATGGTCTTGTTCAAGTCAGTGGCACTGTCGGTATGCGCTCACACAAATACTCAAGGCAGGGACTTATATTTGAGTATTATTTGTAGTCAACCATGCATTGCCAACCTACATAGTATGAGAATTCAAGAGGTTTGCAATATTTGCTTCCCATTACCAAAGCTCAGCAGAGATAGGTCTGTCCCAAGCTCAGGGACTGCTTATACTTGAAAGATTGAATTGGTAAAGTTGGTGCCAGTGAGCCAATATGGAAAAAAGATGTGTACTTCCACAAAGTGGTTTGTACTCATGAAAAAAAGATTGCTTTCTGTTATGATTCTATGATTCTTGATTGTGGGGGTTTTTTTTCTAATGACAGTAAGGAAAAGCTAATCCTCACATGGTTCCATTTTGCACACAGTGGCATCGCCTGGACAACTTTGGGACATGGAGGCAGAGTATGCAGAACTTGACCTAAATCGTTTCTTGTGCTGTTTTGCTGTTGGTGATGCCATCCCCAATTCTGTGTTTGCCTCCAGCAGTTACATCAGTACTGAACGTTTTGGAGATAAACCTTGGTAGATAGAATGTGCCTACAAAGCACTCACAGTAAATGCATAAAAACATGTCTGAGATGTTCACCCATGTGCAGTTATGGTGCAGGGCATCTTGCCTGTGTAGTGTTCTGGAGCTTCATGCTGATTTTTCTCATGTGAAACTGCTATTTCTAGGCTGACAAGCAATGTTGCTGCACGAATTGATAGGAAACATGAGGCTTGAGGTTTTGTCAAGAAGCAGTAGAGCTCTGGGGTACAATGCATCTGCCTTCAAATCAGTGTATTTTCACCCTGCTGCCTAGGCACGTTCCTGTGAATGGGAAGTATTTGCACAGGACATCTGATGCCTAAATGTGCCAAATATTGGCCGGTTTAGGTAGTCCAGAGGTAGCTTGTTTCATAAGCATTTTATTCCTGATTATGTGGTCAGGCCATCAGATACATAACTTTTTCCACATTCATTTTTTTCAGAAACATGAGAGAGAAGTTACCAACATACTGCTGAATATCATTGAATAGGTTCTCTAGGTGGCAGTGTCAATCTGATGCTGAATGCCGGCTAGTCTGCCGAGCAAGCTGTAGCAGTTGTCTTCAGCTCCTGTATCTGATTGGGATTTATCATAAGTGGAAGCATATGTCTGAGATTAAACACCTACTGGTTGGTCAGCTGAATCAGTCTTTTTATCCCTGGATATCCATCAACTAGAATATATATGCTTTTAGTCATCTGCATTTATGCTTTTAATCTTGAAGTGAATTCTGTCTTTAACTCCTGAATTGCACTGTCCTTCATGAAAGATTACAGAGTATCTCCTAAAGTCTGAGACTGCTTTGCTCTCCTCTAATGTAGCCATAGTTAATTTGATAGTCATGCCTGCTTCTTATCTTCCAATATATATAACTTGTTTGCTTTTAAATTGTTTCTTTTCCTTACTCAACTACAATACATTTCCTTAAAAACCTGAGGTTTTCTCACAGTGAGAAACTGACCTTTTAATAGGACTTGTGTTCTAATCAGTCTAATTGGCTCAGCTGTTTGAATCTCTGGTCTCTTCCTCCTTTAATAAAATAGCCTTCCTAGTGACTATGAGTCATGTCAAAAATAGACATTTCCAATCCAAGTCCTGCACATCATGGTAGTGCAGCTTGGACACAGAATGAAAGTGCATTTGAATGGTCACTCAGTGGAGAGAAGGAAGTGCTTTGGCAGCAATTAAAAATTCTTTGAAATTTGTTGTTCACATGTCTACTTAAAAAAAAACCAATCACCAAAAAACCAAAACCAGAACACCCAAACCACAACTCCAGAAACTGTGAAGTAGAGGGAGATGGACTGCAAACAGAAAATTCCAGGTTAAAAAAAAAAGGGAGAGCACACCTCTGCCCCTCTATGCTGTGGTCATAACTGCATGAAGCAGACAGAGCATAGCATGCCATTGGTGCTACTGCTAGGGTCAGAAGTCTCCATTCCAAGAACAGATGCATGTATGCACATGCCTGCTGCTGGAGCATATGATGACAAAACTTCAGACAATAACCAGATCTCAGGCTACGAAATGTAACCTTCCTGTTTTCACTCTAATAAACATCCCTTTGTTGGTGTTGCCAATGTGCAGACACTGAATACAATACTAGGAAAAATAAGCAAGTGAAAACTCACAGTGGATTTCGGGTTGATTTATTAACAATTTGTCTGCAGAGCCCTTTGTGACACTCCCGGCGTGGATCCCAAGCTAATAACAGAGGCCTGGGTTTACAATCACTACAGGTGGATTGTATGGAAACTGGCAGCCATGGAAGTGTCTTTTCCACATGAATTTGCTAACAGATGTTTGACACCAGAAACAGTGCTGTTGCAGTTGAAATACAGGTATGTACATATAGCAAAGTATTCAGAGTTGTAGTTTGTGATATTGTGTGCTTTCCAGTTCGTGGTCTTACAAAATAAGCACCTCTAGCTTGCATTTACTGTTAATTAAAATGCTTATATTGTTAGATGTACACATACCAGTATTAAAAATATAATGCATGTTATGTGCAAAAATTTAGATTGCATTTACTTTGCTACACTGGTATTTAATCATGTGTATTGATGAAGCAGAGGTTTGCTGCAGGTTTTAAGGAGAACCAATGTGATGGATTTTGTTCTTTTAAGAAATCATTATGAATTCATAGAATCAAAGAAAGGTTTAGGTTGGAAGGGACCTCAAACACCATTCAGTTTCAACCACCCACCACAGGCAGAGACACCTCCCACTAGAACAAGTTGCTGAAGACCTCGTCTAACCTGGCCTTGAACATCTCCAGGGAGGGAGCAGCCACAGCCTCCCTAGACAACCCATTCCACTGTCTCACCACCCTCACTGGAAAGAACCCTTTCCTAACATCTTGTTTGAATCTCCCCTCTGCCAGTTTAAACCCATAACCCCTTGCCCTGTCATTACAAGACCTTGTAAATAGTCCCTCCCCACCCTTGCCTGGAAGTCCCCTTCAGATACTGGAAGGCTACTATGAGGTCTCCTCAAAGCCTTCTCTTCTCCAGGATGAAGAGCCCCAACTCTTGCAGCCTGTCCTCACAGCAGAGGTGCTCCAGCCCTCTGATCATCTTCATGGCCCTCCTCTGGACTCACTCGAACAGTTTGATGTCCTTCTTGTGTTGGGGGGCTCCAGAACTGCACACAGTACTCCAGGTGGGGTCTGACGAGAGCAGAGTAAAGAGAATCACCTCCCTTGCTCTGCTGGTCACACTCCTCTTGATGCAGGACATGGTTGCTGCCTGGGCTGCATGTGCACACTGCTGGCTTGTGTTGAGCTTTTCATCAACCCAGACCCTCAGGTCCTTTTCCTCAGGGAAATGCTCTCCAGCCATTTGCCACCCAGCCTGGAGTTGTGCTTGGGATTGCGCTGACCGAGGTGCAGGACCTTACACTTGGCCTTGTTGAATGTCATGATGTTGGCCTGGGCCCACCTCTCCAGCCTGTCCAGGTCCCTCTGGGTGGCATTCTTGCCTTCTAGCAAGTCAACTGTGCCACACAGCTTGGGGTCATCTGCAAACCTGCTGAGGCTGCACTCAATTCCTCTGTCCGTGTCACTGACAAAGATGTTAAACAGCACTGACCCTGAGGAATGCCACTTGTTCTCCAGGTGGGCATTGTGCTGTTGGTCACCACTGTCTGCATGTGACCATGAAGCCAATTGCTTATCCAGCAGTGCTCCACCCATCAAGTGTGAGCTTTTCCAGTTTGGTGACCAGGATGTCATGTGGGGCATCGTCAAATGCCTTACTCAGGTCCAGGTAGATGATGTCAGTTGCCCTTCACTTGTCTGCTGTTGCTGTGACTTCATCATAAAAAGCCACTAGATTTGTCAGGCATGATTTGCCCTTGGTGAAGCCATTGCTTGTTACCACCAGTCACCTCTGCTTTGTTTTCCATTTGCCTTAGCAGAGCCTTCAGGAGGATGTGCTCCATGATCTTGCCAGGCATAGAGGTGAGACTGACTGGTCTGTAGTTCCCAGGGTCATCCTTTTTCCCCTTCTTGAAAGCAGGCATTATGTTTGCCCTTTTCCAGTCAGCAGGAACTTCACCAGTCTGTCATGACCTTTCAAATATGATGGACAGTGGTTTAGCAATTTCATCCACCAGTTCTCTCAGGACCCATGGGTGGATCTTGTCAGGCCCCAGGGACTTGCTCACGTTCAGATTCCTTAGGTGCTCATGAATGTGATCCTCAATTATAGTGAGCAGATCTTCCTTCTCCCAGTCCTTACTTCTGCCCTCTGGGACTTGGACATTATGGCTGGAGCCCTTGCTGTTGAAGTCTGAGGCAAAGAAGTCATTGAGCACCTCAGCCTTATCCACATCCTTTGTCACCATCTCTCCATTTCCCTTCTGGAAGGGTCCCACATTCTGCCTTGTTCTCCTTTTCTCACTAATATACCTGAAGAAGTTCTTCCTGTTCCCCTTATGTCCCTAGCCAGATTTAATTCTAGCTGTGCTTTAGCTTTCCTACTCTGAGCTCTGGTTGCATGAACAATTTCTTTGTATTCATCCCAGGTTACCTGTCCTTCCTTCCACTCTCTGTAGGCTTTCTTCTTGCATCTAAATGTGTCCAGGAGCTCTCTATTCATTCATGCAGGCCTCCTGGCGTTCTTACCTGCCTTCCTTTTTTTTGGGATGCATCGCTTCTGAGCCTGGAGGAGGTGATCCTTGAACACTGACCAGCTTTCCTGGGCCCCCTTTCCTTCCAGAGTTTTTTCCCATGGCACCCTGCCAAGGAGGTCCCCAAAGAGGTTGAAATCTGCTTTTCTGAAGTCCAGAGCAGTGAGTTTGCTATGCACCCTCCTTGATGCCTTGAGGATCTTAAACTCTACCATTTCATGGTCACTGCAGCCAAGGCTACCCTTCAGCTTCACTTCACTCACCAGCCTCTCCTTGTTGGTGAGGACTACCTCTACCACTTGAAGGAGGAAGTTATCATCAATGCATTCCAGGAATCTCTTAGATTGCTGGTGCTCTGCTGTGTTGTACTTCCAACAGATGTCAGGGTGGTTGAATTCCCCATGAAGACCAGGACCTGTGATTGTGGAGATTCCCCTATTTGTTTGTAAAGGGCCTCATCTGCTTTGCATTCCTGATTAGGAGGTTTGTAGCAGACTCTTACTATGATGTCGCCTTCCCTTTAACCTTTACCCACGAGCTCTCTGTATTTGCATTGCACATCCCCAGGTAGAGCTCCATGGACTCCAGTTTATCACTGATGTAGAGTACAAGACTCCCTCCCCTTCTCCCCTGCCTGTCCCTTCTGAAGAGTCTATAACCATCTATCTCCATCTCAGTGATGCCAATGACATAACTCTGTAGACTTGCACATATTTGCAATTCTTCCTGTTTGTTCCCCATGCTCCTTGCATTAGGGTAGAGGCATTTCAGTTGTGCCTCTGTTGGAGCTGACTTACGATTTTTTTTTCCCTTACCCTGATCTTTGGGAACTCTTTTCTCAGTCTGTACTCCAATCTTAGGGTCACATCCTACCTGTCTATGCTCAGGCACCTCTGCAGCTATCAACCTATCTGTGCCACTCATGTCATCACTACCACATGATGTTTTCCTGTTGGCAGCTACTACCTGAAGGGGATCTGGCTCATCTCTGCAAGATTTTGACTGCATTGTTTTGACCCCAGCATGCTTCTGGGCAGCAGGTTGAGAGCCCTTACTAGTCCCTCATTGTTCCCACACTGGTGTGTCTTCCTACACCTTTCCACATGGAAGCCTGATGACTTTATCCCTTCTTTCTTTTTAGGTATGATTTGGAAGTTGATAAAAGTAAACGATCAGCAATCAAAAAAATAACAGAAAGAGATGATGCGGCAGGTAAAACGCTTGTGCTGTGTGTCTCCAAAATCATATCGCTAGACACCGCAGGATCTCCTAGCAGCAGCAGTACAAATGCAGAAAGTAAAAAAGCAGCAGCAATAATTGAAGTTACTGATGGCTGGTATGGGATTAGAGCTCTCCTGGATCCACCTCTCCGAGCTTTTTTACACAGAAGAAGGCTGACTGTTGGTCAGAAGATCATAGTGCATGGAGCAGAACTTGTTGGCCCTCAGAATGGATGTACACCACTGGAAGCCCCAGATTGCCTTATGTTGAAG
Source organism: Pogoniulus pusillus (assembly GCF_015220805.1). Lineage (NCBI taxonomy): Eukaryota > Metazoa > Chordata > Aves > Piciformes > Lybiidae > Pogoniulus > Pogoniulus pusillus. Next base: position 25,012,756 of record NC_087266.1, read on the forward strand.
GTAAAACAAAATATTAGTCCATCTTGACTGGATGTGACCAAGAGAAGTGATAGATGCTGTGTAGTCGAGCTGTGTTTGTATGAACAGATGAAGATTCATGAGGGCTTTATAAGCAAAATTTTGTCCAAGTTTAATAACTAGATTTATGGCAGAAGGTAGCCAACGCTATTCAGTAGGGTTGAAGGAGAAATTTAGAATGTAGAATGCTGCCAAGTTTTGGTACATGTCTTGACAGTTCCAGCTCCTTGATTTGGTTAAGCACCAAGTTATGAAATATAGTATTTATCCATCACAGCCAATAGAGAAATTGAGGAAGTGTGGAGGGAAGAAGACAAGTCATGAGAGAGTGGGCTTGAGGAGGAAATCTTGACTAGTCTGAGGGTGATTAAAGTGCTGGATGAGATTTCAGCATACAAATTATGCTCCCCTGGTATAAAGCAACAGCTTGTGTCTTAGATGCTCATTTCCCAGAGAATTTCAGCTTACATTAAGTTCCTGTTCTTCAATGTGAAAAGAAACCTTGAAATTACAATGCAGTCTGTGCGGGTGAAAATATGAGATAGATATACATGCTGAGGTCAGTGTGGGAATAGTCTTTCCTCTACATACAACCAGTTGGGTATCTTTTTGACCTACCAGTGGCAGTTATTTATCAGTAAACTTTTCGTTTATTCAGATTTCAGCAAACAGCACTCGGTGTGCACGATGGGATGCAAAGCTAGGATTCCATCGGGATCCCCGACCCTTTCCTTTGCCTTTGACATCGCTCTACAGCGAGGGTGGTACAGTGGGGTGTATTGATGTAGTTATTCAAAGAACTTACCCTATTCAGGTATGATATAAGTATTTTATTAATCTAAAGTTCTATGAGAGCTAAATTATATTAGTTAATTGCTATAGCATTCCTCAAATAAGATAGGGAGATAAAAAATTTAAGAAAAGGGATCATTGTGTGTAAAATGTGCACTGCAAGAAGCATTCCTGATCCTGTCTTTAGTGTATCAGGACTGGAGTATCCTATTCTAAGAAGAATTTGAGTTTACACTCTTATTTTATGGCTCGCTTCGATTTCAACTTCAGAAAGCCACAAATAATTGAATTTCAGTTCTGTATTGTAAGAAAGCACTTGTTTGAAAGGAGAAAAAAAATGCCATTTCAACTCCAAGTAGAAGTGAAACCCATTTTTTTCTTGTATTAGCATACATAGCCCTGAAGAGAAGTTAAATATTTACAACCATTAGTAAGATTATTTTTCTTACCATCTATAATGTGAAGACTTGTGTGCTGGTCTGAAGCTAATTGGAGTATTCTAATGAGAGAAATTAGATCATTGGTTGTAGAAAGAAAATAGTGATAAAGTCTGTATCATTAATTGGTTTGCTAAAAGGGATAAAAAGCCAAAGTGTAAACAATTTGTCCCTCTTTTGCTTTCCTTGCTCCTGAGCATTGGATCTATTCACTGCTCTTGCTAACTATTCCACTAACCCCGGCTAACATTTCCAGATAACAAACTTTGCTGCTTGTCTTGGGTGTTTTCTGTCTGGGAAAGAGAGGGAGGGAGAGTGACTTTGAATCCCTGATGGGCAGTTTCTTTGTCCAGAAGGGAATCTGGATTTCTGTATTATTTCTCAGTTATCAGACGTTGCTGTAACTATTTGAACTGAATAGACAAGACTAGAATAGAATCAACCAGGTTGGAAGAGATCTCCAAGATCATCCAGTCCAACCTATCACCAACTGATAACAATAATAGACAAAAAACCAGTATTGTTTGTTAATAAGCAGTCCTTTTGATGTTAACAGTTTAACCTAGATACAATTTTCAGATTTCTAACTTTTCTCAGAGTATGTTACACTTGGCATATACACACAGGGGGCTTTTGGGCTTTTGTCATTGTTGTGTAACTGTTGAGTTGATGTAGAATGGATTCTACAGAGGTAGAACAATATTTGGTTTGGATCATTACAGTGTATTTAGATCATTACTTCAGTGGAGGAAATTGCAGCACTACTGTGTTAACTGCCTGATAGAACTAACATTTATTTAGGTCCCAGAAAGGTGTTTCTAATCTGTAACCACATCACAGTAAATGGCTTCTAGGTCAGAGAGAAAAGTGGTGCTATGTATCTCACAATATCAAGAGATTGATGTACTGATGTAGGTTCAGTGGGGGTTTGGATTCTTTTTGTTTTTTTTTAGTAGGCTCTTGCTTAAACATACCAAAACAATAGAAAGACTTGAGCTGTTCTCCATCTGCCACAAGGAGTAACCCTAACTGAAGGTGTCAGTGTGAGAACAGAGCAAGAAAACATGGCATGCAGAGAGAGATGTTGAGGTGCTGGAACGTGTCCAGAGAAGGGCAACAAGGCTGGTGAAAGGCCTGGAGCACAAACCCTGTGAGGAGAGGCTGAGGGAGCTGGGGATGTTTAGCCTGGAGAAGAGGAGGCTCAGGGGGGACTCATTGCTCTCTACAACTACCTGAAGGGAGGTTGTAGCCAGGTGGGGGTTGGTCTCTTCTCCCAGACAACCAGCAACAGAACAAGGGGACACAGTCTCCAGTTGTGCCAGGGGAGGTATAGGCTGGATGTTAGAAGGAAGTTCTTCCCAAAGAGAGTGATTTGCATTGGAATGGGCTGCCCAGGGAGGTGTTTGAGTCACCATCCCTGGAGGTGTTCAAAAAAAGCTTGGATGAGGCACTTAGTGCCATGGTCTAGTTGACTGGATAGGGCTGGGTGCTAGATTGGACTGGATGATGTTGGAGGTCTCTTCCAACCTGGTTGATTCTATGATTTTATTTCAACAATTCACTGCCTCATAAGAATTAGTCCCTCAACCCTTATTCATCCTGCTCTTGCTATGCTCTCTTGCTACAGCTTACCTGGTGCTGTTTAGCTAATTTAATTTCCTAAACCAGGAGTAACTAACTAGCTAATAATAATAGTAAACAAAACAAAACCAACACAAACTGATGTGGTCTGATGAGGCCAGATATGTGCTGGAGCCAGTGCAAAGGAGAAGATGGGACTGCACAGCTCTGAGAGGAAGGGACCACTTTCAGGATAGTGACTTCCATTTGGCTCAGCAATCTTTTCCAATCAGGCAAGCCAGTTCTGGCAGTTGTGGACAAGGCTGTGGTCCTATGGAACAGTTTCAGGTAGAATGAGTTTTAGGAGCGCCTGCAGAACATCATCATAGTTCTTTTTACAGCATCTAGTCTAGCATGTTACAACAGACACTACCATTGATGTGGAAAGAAAAAAATTGGGTAGAATGTATTTTTAAGCATGGAGTTTGATGTTTTCTATCTTATGTATCTGCCAATGGGAATTTGGCAAGATATATCTTCTAAATTATCTCTTTGATACCTGTTACTATAACCTGTGTTTTCTTCAGCTGTTAAGTCATGCCGTTTTGACAGCTGCTTTTGACTGCTGCTCCATTCTGTCTTTGTGTCTCTAATGTGAGGTCTGTGTGATGTGGGGCTTTGCCCTTTATCTATTCTACTAAAAGAACCTAAAATCAACTGCCCCTTCATTTTTTAAAGCATTTTTGCTTAACAGTGAGTATTAGAAGGAAACTGTATGAGGGTAAAAATTGAACGAATTCTGGGTTTTGTTTGAATCTTTTTATTTCAGTGGGTGGAAAAGACATCAGCTGGTTCATACGTGTTTCGTAACAGCCGAGCTGAAGAAAGGGAAGCTGCCAAGCATGCAGAGGATCAACAAAAGAAGATGGAAGCTTTGTTTGCAAAAATCCAAGCAGAATATGAAAAGCAGGAAGGTAAAGCTTTCAGTGTATCAGAATGTGTTATACGAACACAAAAACTTTCTTGACATTTACAGAATTTAAAGAAGCAGGCAAAAACTTCTCTGGTGGTGCAGCAGCAGAGATAGGATATTGCACGGTTTGGTGGTGGTGGGCTTGTGTTGTTACTATTCTTTATTTGCTAAGTATGAAGAACTTTCACTACAAAACAGTTAGCTGCAAAGCCAGGCAAGTATCTATCCAGGAAACTCTTCCTGAACGTGTTGGTAGCCACACTACTGAAAAAATTACCATTGAGGCAATGCTCAGGGAAGGGCTGCAGATTTTAGAACTGTTCATTCCATTCTTTTCAAAGACTCAACACTGTAATAGTTCATCCCAAGTTGGGTGCTGCTTACAGTGTATCTCAGTAGACCAAACAGCAAGACTGGGCACAGAGCATCTTTCCTGATACACACTCTGGGACTCTGGAAATACTGAGGTCAGCAGAGCTACTAAATGGGAGATGGAGAAGGCTGAGTTACTGAATGCCTTTTTCACCTCAACCTTAACAAGCAGTACAATAACAGCCTTCAGCAATACTGGGCCCTGGAATCCTGAGGGCAGAGTCCAGAGTGAGGATGACTTGTCCTTGGTGGAAGAGAATCAAGCTACAGAAAACTTAGGCAAATTTGGCATAGATTAATCCATAGTCAGTGATATGATAAACCCACAAGTGCTGAAGGAGCTGGGTGACGACTTTGTGGGGCTGATTTTGATCATCTTTCACCCATCATGGTGATGGGAAAGGTACCTGAAAACTGGCGGGAAAAAAAATGTCTTTCATCTTCTAAAAGGACAGGAAGGAGGACTCAGAGAACTGACTGCAGGCCAGCTTCACTTTGACCTCAGAGAAGGTGATGGATCTGAAACCATTTCCAGGCACATAAAAGATAAGAACATGATTGGGAATAGCAGGGATTCACCGTGAGGAAGTCATGTTTGAATAACCTGGCAGCCTTCTGTGGTGAAATTACTGGCTTGGGGAGATCAGACATGAGCAGTGTACGTGGTCTGCTTTCAGTTCAGTAAAGCTTTTGACAATGGGCTAGTTGAGCAATCAGATGGATTCGCAACTGGCTTTAGAACTGGGCCCAGAGACTTGTCATCAGTGGCACAAAGTCTGTTTGGAGTCCTGTAACTAAGGCTGTAGTACAGAGATCAGCACTGGGTCCAAGTCCTCTTTGGCATCTTCATTAATGATCTGGATGATAGGGCAGTGTACTCTCAGCAGATTTGATGATGATACAAAATTAGGATGAGTGACTGTGCTGCCAGGGGAGGATTGTGCTGCCATGAACATTGTGAAGTTCAACAAATGGAAGCACAGATCTTGCTACTGGGGTGGCACAGTCCCATGCACCACTGTGTGCTTGGGGCCACCAAGCTGAAAAGCAGCTTTGCAGAAAAGGCCCTGGGGGTCCTAGTGGACAAGGTGAGGACTGTTGCAGAAGGTCTAAGGAGCTGATTTTTCATGGAAGCTCATCAAGTCTCTCACCCTTTCCTAAGTGCAGACACTGACAGTGGCTTCTCTGAAGTTTGTATGAAGTTCTTACCTGTGTTGTATTTAAAGAAATTATGTATTTACAGATTCACAGAATGGTTTGGCTTCAGGATCATTCAGTTCCAAGCCCAGTGCCATGGGCAGGGACACCTACTAGTCCAGGTTGCTCAAGGCCTCATCCGACATGGCCTTGAACACCTACAGTGAGGGGACATCCACCACCTCCCTAGACAACCTGTTCTAGTGTCACACCACCCTCACTGGAAAGAATTTCTTATAGAATCACAGAATTATTTAGGTTGGAAGAGACCTCAAACATCATCCAGTTCCTAACCCCCACCATAAGCAGGAACACCTCCCACTAGAACAGGTTGCTCAAGGCCTCATCTAACCTGGCCTCGAACATCTCCAGGGAGGGAGCAGCCACAACCTCCCTGGGCAACCAGTGTCTCACCACCTCACTGTAAAGAACCCTTTCCTAACATCTTGTTTGAATCTCCTGTCTTCCAATTTAAACTTACTACCCCTTGTCCTGTCATTACAAGACTTTATATATAGTCTCTCCCCACCCTTCCTGTAGGCCCCCTTCAGATACTGGAAGGCTACTATGAGGTCTCCTCAAAGCCTTCTCTTCTCCAGGATTAAGAGCCCCAACTCTTGCAGCCTGTCCTCACAGCAGAGGTGCTCCAGCCCTCTGATCATCTTCATGGCCCTCCTCTGGACTCACTCGAACAGTTTGATGTCCTTCTTGTGTTGGGGGCTCCAGAACTGCACACAGTACTCCAGGTGGGGTCTGATGAGAGCAGAGTAAAGAGGGAGAATCACCTCCCTTGCTCTGCTGGTCACACTCCTCTTGATGCAGGACATGGTTGCTGCCTGGGCTGCATGTGCACACTGCTGGCTTGTGTTGAGCTTTTCATCAACCCAGACCCTCAGGTCCTTTTCCTCAGGGAAATGCTCTCCAGCCATTTGCCACCCAACCTAGAGTTGTGCTTGGGATTGCGCTGACCGAGGTGCAGGACCTTACACTTGGCCTTGTTGAATGTCATGATGTTGGCCTGGGCCCACCTCTCCAGCCTGTCCAGGTCCCTCTGGGTGGCATCCTTGCCTTCTAGCAAGTCAGCTGTGCCACACAGCTTGGGGTCATCTGCAAACCTGCTGAGGCTGCACTCAATTCCTCTGTCCATGTCACTGACAAAGGTTTTTATTTGTCTCCTGGTATTCTCCGTTCACACACACAGACACAGTTGTATCACTCTCTATAATAGTGTTTTGCATTTTTATTCTGGCAAGGCCTGGCTACTACCATACTTCTCAACATAATTATTTCTGCTTTCACTTTTAAAGTGAAACTCAACATGGTGGCTTGTTTTCTACAGAGAGCACTAGCAGAAGAACACTGAGACCACGCATAGTCACCAGACAGCAAATCCATAATTTGCAAGATGGTGCAGAACTTTATGAAGCAATTCAGAATGCATCTGATCCTGCTTATATGGAGGTAACTGTCCATTCTGCTGGGCTCATTTTGAAATGCTTGTGGAATAACTGACAATTTCGTACCTCCTGCTAAAATCAGCCACTCAATTACTCTTGATTTTTGCTGCCTCTTGAGATTTTTTTACAGCATGCTTACTGATAAATAAGTTAAGATTCATCATTTTCAAAATACCTTATAGAAGGCTTGTTGGAATAGATTAATAACATCTTGGGTTACAAAACAGAACAATTTAATTAAGTAAAAATCCAGGATATAGCAGAATTAGAAGGTAATCTTACTTGTAAATTTATTATTTTGTCTTGTCTGTGAAAACTGAATCCATCTCATAAGTCTTGAGTTTCACACACTCTTGCATGCTGTTCTCTTAAGTGTTTGAATGGTTATATTGGCATTGTTCTCGTCATATCCTGTTCCAGTTCAATCACAGCTTTCAAATGTTTATGATTTTGTTAATGAAGATGCAATTGATTAGTCCCTGCCAGTTGTTAAAAATCTAATGAATGTCTCACCTTGTGAAAGTCAGTGTCCTTGGCTGTCATAAATCCATGCAGTCTGTGCCTTTCTTGATGAAATGTTATGTGTATCTGTGGTGATACTCATAAAGGTATCTGGGTCTTGAAGGTTTGGTCAGAAGGGTAACACTCCTGATGCATTTTAGTGTAGATCACTGTGTCAGCTCAGCAGCAGCCTGCTGAGAGATCACAGGATGTCAGGGGTTGGAAGTGACCCAAAGAGATCATAGAGTCCAACTCCCCTGCCAGAGCAGGACCATACAATCTATCTCAGGTCACAGAGGAAGGCATCCAGATGGGCTTTGAAAGCCTCTACAGAAGAAAACCCACAACCTCTCTGGGGAGCCTGTTCCAGTGTTCTGTGACCCTTAGATGCATCTCTTCTTACAAAACTGTTTTCTAATATTTCTTCTTTCTTATGAAAGAAGTAAACATGCCATGAATATTAAATATTCATCATAGTTATGCATTCTTAAGCAGGCTTCTCACTAATCACGTAAGAACAGCATGTAATGTAATACTTAGACAACTGGGTACCAGACTGGTGCCCCCTGTTAACATACCTCATTGCAAGTCCTAGTAGTTGTATCAGTTGAACAATAAATTGCTTGTAACAGATGGAACAAGAGGCCATCTAAAAATCTTGGCAGGATTTCTTAATAAAAGAGATACTGACCGCATTTTCCCTTGGTTACAGGGGTACCTCAGTGAAGACCAACTAAAAGCTCTGAATGCTCACAGGCAGTTGATGAATGACAAAAAGCAAACTCAGATACAAGAAGAATTCAAGAAGGCTTTAGAGTCAGCAGAACAGGAAGAAAATGGTTGTTCCAAAAGAGATGTGTCTACTGTATGGAAATTATGTGTGGTAGACTACAAAACCCAAGAAAAACATAAGGGTTAGTACTGGAACAATTATAAATTACCTTTAGCTAAATGTGGTCACTGGCCAACAATATTTAGCTTGCATGATAATATCTCCAGTTTTATTTGGTTCTTGGTTTGGGGCTTTTGGGTAGGAAAGAATATTGTGGATTTATTTTGTTTCAAAGCCTTCAAATGAGTCTTGCACAGCTCACGGATCTTGATCTGCTACCATTAGGAGTGATACTGAGTATCTGGCGCCCACTGCTAGAGGTTTGTTCGTTGCTGAAGGAAGGCAGTCGGTACCGAATCTACCAGCTGTCTGCATCGCAGTCCAAAGGAAGGTCAGACTCAACTAACATACAGTTAACAGCAACCAAGAAAACTCAGTATCTACAGCTACCAGTAAGTGCTTTCAGTGCAGAAAGCTGCATCATCAAAATACCTCACAGCCTGTGTATTGTAAATAGTTACATATTCTGTTTTCTCAGGTATCGCAGGAGATGATTGTACAGATCTTCTTCCCAAGAAAGGCACTAAAATTCACCAGTCTGTCAGATCCTTCTTTTCGGCCACCGTGTGCTGAAGTCGATTTAGTCGGATTTGTGGTTTCTGTTAGCAGAACAGGTATGTTGTGGACCACACTTGAGTCCTTCTGTTGAATAAGCGCTGATTTTTTTTCTTTCAAAAGTCAAAATGATCTTGGTGTTTTACCTGCATCTCAGGCCTGTGAAAACCTGCTAGTGTAGCCCATCACCCTGATATACTGGCAGATAATTCTGTTTTCCTGAAGAATATCTATCTTTATTATTACTTCAGGGAGAAACTAGTAAGGGAAGATGTAAGCTCAAGAGACACTTTTCTTGCTTGATTTTTTTTATCCACAAATGGTGGACATCAGTTCACACGTGTTTTCAGCACCTGCAGAAGCACCACTGCACTTACACATGAGCTTCCTTGTTTGTGTATAGTGGAATGCAGGCACTGGAGCTTGTGGGTCGGGGCAGGTGGATAGTCTGCTGAATGAAAAGGCAAAGCACCAGAGGAGTATTCTGCTTTAAGCACTGGAGCACTGACTTGGAGTTGTTTTCTACAGTCTTTAGGGAGGTAGTAGAGAACATGAATGAAGCATCAAACTGCTGTTACTATGTGGATAGGTTGCAACAATGTATTTATCAATTCTCTTTTAACATGTGTGACTCTTTTTACAAATTGCAGCAATCAACCACTTCTTGAAAGATTTAAGGTTTAATTCAGAGTTTTTTCTTGCCTTTAGGTTTTACTACTATGGTGTACTTATCTGATGAAAGCTATAATTTAGTAGCAGTAAAGATCTGGACAGATCTTAGACACTTTGCTATTGAAGACATAGTTGTGTGCTCTTCGTTCATTTCTGCAAGTAACCTTCAGTGGCAGTCTGAATTCAGATCAGGAATTCCTGTGCTACTGGCTGGAGATCTTTCTGTATTCTCAGCAAGCCCAAAGGAAAACTATCTTCAAGAGAAGATTAATGAACTGAGAAGTATGATAGAGGTAAATCTGTAGATTTGTTTTAGTTACTGACATGTGACATTCTTCACCAGAAAGGTTTGTTAGTGCTAATCTTTAAAACAAGTAGTGCATGTGATGTTGAATTGGAGGGGATTTTCTGGGAGATGGAGTCAGGCACTAGTGCACTTTTCCTGGAAGACTCCTACCTGTCACCTACTGAACGTCTTTTTATTTTTCAATTTAAAAAAGAAAATCAGCTCAGCCAGCACTGTCTTTAGGATGTGCTCTGCTAGCACAAAATGTGATACCTGGCAGTAGGGAATCTGTCATGGACAGTTTGCCCCTAGCTTTTTAGAAATTGTACTTTACTGTCTTGCTTAGCTGAACATAGGCAGTGTTGGATCGTTCTAGTTCGTTTTTCCAGCTCTGCTAAGTAGTACATCTTGGTCATGCATTCTCACTTCTCATGGAAAAACAAGTTTAAATGCAAAAGGATTGTTTTCTTGTTAACAATAGATGGAAGGTAGAATTATTTCCCTTCATGGAAAGCACTCCAGTCTTCAAAATTGTGGGTTTGATATAAAATTAATTTATAGGGGGATTATTATGAGAAAACAAAGTCCTAACTACTTTGTGAGCATGCAGCACTTACATAATTTGAACAACTGTTCTGCACTGTAAACTGTTCTCCTTTACAGAATGTGGCCTCCTTTTGCTCTGATGCGGAAAGTAAATTGATGAATTTACTGCAAAGAAATCTCTCTCTTACACCCAGCTTCACTAAAAGGTGTGGCTTGGAAAGCCCCTCTCCTTCCTGCAACTCACCCCTTTATCCAGAGGGTCAAAGTTTGGTAAGCTTCTGGTAATTAATACTGACAGTACATACAGTAAGGATATGAGGAAGTTTAGTACTGGTAAGTGTGGTGAATGGTCTCACTTGTCAGTCCGCTCAATACATTCTCTTCAGGGCAATGGAAGCTGATTAGAAGCTTTCTCTGTGTCTTAAGTTTAGGATTATTTCTCAGGAGGAACTGTGAAACCGTTCTTCCTTTGATCAGTGCATGAAAACCTCCCCTTGTAGCCTGTATTTTCGCAGCATACCTTCAATACTTTGAGGTTTATATGGCTAGAATGAATGATCCTTGCCCTGAAGATGATTTATTGTAGAATTATTTCAATTGGAAAAGACCTCTAAGATCATTGATCCCAACCATCAACCTAAGACCACCATGGCCATTAAACCATTATTGCTTCTTTGGCCCCACTCTGAAGATTATCTGACATGAATGTCACTGGAAGGAAAAATACTGGTCAGTAAATTTTTCTGTAGCTCCTACTCCGGTTTAGAGATCTTATCTCCTGGTCTTCTTTCCCTAGGTATTGTTCACTGTTTCCAGGATTTTAAAGGGGAGAGAGATCCCCTAGTAAATGTTTTACATTTTATAGCAGTTTTGACAAAAATTTAGTTTAAATAGTACTCAAGCTTCTCATGAATGCTTCTGGTGGCAAGTTGTTCCTGATGCAGAGTACTGACTGCAGTCAGAACAAAAATTTCTCATGCCAGAATTTGCAAGGAACTTCAGGTATTACAGCTCTTGGGTACTAAATTTAAGCCTCTAAGGCATCCCTTTACATTTCAGAGAGTGCTAAGGTTTAGTTTATATCCTTTTATCAAATATATTAACAAGTTAAAACAAATGAGACATCAAAGATATTCTCAAGTCAAGCATGTGTTTGATTTGTTGAGCAGGATCTACTCTGTGTGTATTATCTTCAAGTTTTTTTTGCCTACATTCTATCCACTTTTTTCCTATTTTAACAACCTGTTGAGGATATACTCAATACAAAAGATGGCTCAGCTGCTTTTCACAAGTGCTCAGCTGCTTTTCACAAGTGCTGGCATGTTTAGCCTAGGTCTCAGAAGAAGAATGTAAATCTGAACAGTGATTTATCAAGCATCAGTCCTTGAAAGAATGTTAGTCACTATCAGAAGATACCAAACTAAAGGGAAGTTGGACATGTATTATGACATAGCCTCTTTCTGTTAGAGGTTTATTCCCCACTCTGTTTTGTGGAATTAGTTAAGGAGGGTAACAAAATAGGACATTCTGTTGAACCTGAAACTTGTATCTTTTTAACTAGATCTCTTCTAAAATGGAAATAAAGCATCCAAGCCCTTTGTCAACTAGCACACCAAACATGAAACTTGTCACACGAGCGGCAGCAAAGACTCCTTCATCTGCTACAACTAATGAAGACCGCCCCCAAAACAGCAAAAAAAGAAAAGCTATGGACTTCCTCAGTTGCATACCTGCCCCTCCACCACTGACACCAATGCATTCTATCATTTCTCCATCTCTCAGAAAAGCATTTCAGCCCCCACGAAGCTTGGGTGTGCAGCACCACAAGGCATCAAAAGGAACAAATCAGAGCATTGGTCATGTCACCCCGTGCAGAAAACCCAGAGAAACTGTCCATCTTCCTGAGAATGACCTGGTTGCTGATGAGGAGCTTGCAATGATTAATACACAAGCACTCAATGAATAAAGAAGACTGATTATGGAAATGAAACCAGCAACACTATAGCTGCCAATTTATGTGATTCACATTCACCCCAAAATAGTCCCAGGTCTACTGAGGAGACAAATGACTCATCAAAAAATGGTTCTGAAGTAGCTGATGCTCTACAGAAGGACACAAAAGAACCTGAGGACTTGTTACCAACCCACAGACTGCAACAAAGATGAAACCCATAAGAATGCCACTAATTGCACATGTACAATACTGTATATATTTAAAACTCCAATTATTTTTTCACTTTGTACAATTATTGTATTTAATAAAGCTCTATTACAAAAACAGAAACTGTGAAATGACATTGCAAAGGACAATGCAAAATAATTTGGAGTCAAGTAATTAGACATTTCTCACACAAGCAAGTATGGTGGTAGATGGGTGTGGGTGTTGGTCTGATGTTATTTTATAAGCCATTGCTTTGGTTTTGAATCTTTCAGGTTTTCTTACCTTCTGCAGTATGAGAATAGTTACAGGGCTGTCAGACGTGGAAGGGGGCAAAACAAACAATCCTTTTAAGTTGCTATTACCAAACATAAATCTGTAACTCTGGCACGTTGCTTGTGCTTTTCTTCTCAGCCTTTTCGTACTGCACTAGAAGAGGTTTTTTGATTCACAGCCAAATGCCATACATACGTATTCATGACCAGTCCTGGGTTGCTGTTTGAGCTACTCCTGCTTAAAGAAGCACTTGAGGTTGCATAATTGTGAAAGGCAATCAAATCTTGCTTTGATTTCATCATTTCTGCTGGAAGAGAGTTAGTACTTGAATTCTTTACTTTGGTCTCATGAATTTCAGCAGGTGAAGCTCCTCAGAATTGGAGTTTCTCCACTGGAAAACCCTGACAGAGCAGCTGCCAACTCCACATCTTAGTTGCCAGGCTAACCCTTGTACTGCTGCTTCCCACCACACAGGGGTTAAAGGTGGGAGGATGTTTCAGACCTGACATCACTAGCTCACACTCAGAAACCTTTCAGGGGTCCTGTGCCCTTTCACTCCCAAGTGCTGAACTGGGAGTGGTTCACATCATCAACTTGGACTTGAAAAATGTAATGAGCTGACATAACCTTGCCGAAGGTCCTGTAAACCTTTGTGCGGTACTGCAGCGTCAGGTTCCCTAGGTCTTCCAGTTCACAGTGGTGATGCTACTTCTTTAAATGCAACCGAAGCACAGAATGCAACTCATCTGCCTTGGCTGTGTCCTGAAGACAGCTTGTCCTTTGCCCAAAACCAGCATATTTATACCTTTTTTGTGTTTATACTTTTTCTCTGCCAGATTGCTAGGGGAACAGTAGCTAAAAAATGTCCAATGTGAGCTGTCTTCATTTTCTACTGCAAAGTGACTTGCTGCTGTCCTGTTCTGTAAGCAGTGCCTAACAACTACACCTACCTCAGAAAAAGTGCCAGCACCAAGGCTGTTTTGGAAATGTTTCACAGGGATTCTCCACGAGGATGTAATTAGCAGAATTTAACAGTCTGGATAAAACTGCAGGATGGTTGTTTCTTTCCTCATTCATGCATCAGTGGCTTCTTGGCACTTAGTGGTGGAAGGAGTTGCCTTCTTCATTTGAACTTTTTTTTCTTCTTTCTTGAGTCATTATTTTGTACTTCTGATGCTATTTGGTAGCCTTCTGCTTCAGAGCTGCTCCTACAGCCCTGTTCCTACTTAGAAACTAACAAGCACTAGCTTAAGACTAATAGTTCCTTGTAGGAGCCTCTGTATATGGACCAGGATCAGCTGATGTGCTGTGTCTTGGCAAGAGAAAGGGCTGTTTAGTTTGTTGAAGTATTTCACCTCCAGGCTGGAGAAGCTGTTTGGCTATGAGAGAGTTGAGGCAAGATCAGGATGAATCCACACAGCAGAGGTGTAGACAGGGAGCAGGATCAATCTTGCAACAATCTGTTAGAGCTACTTTTTCCATGATTCACTTTATCTCTCTTAAATCTACATAAGATGGACTGGGAAGACACCACTAAAATGGCAAGAAAGGATACCACATGGAGAAAGGAATCGGCCACCTGGCCTGTAAGAAAGAATGAATTCATGAATAGTTGTTACCTACTAATGGCAGAGCACGACACAGACAACAAAACAGCCAGCCAGTAAATTTCACCATAAGCTCAAATGGATTTTCGTGGAGGAAGGAGAGGAGTGACAAACTTGGTCTGTGATTGATCATGTAGAGCTATGCAATCATAATTCAGTGACACACAAAGATTTGTTAAGAAAAGTAAGTTTAAAATGTAGTAGAAAAATAGAAGAGTAAAAATAGAAGTAACTAGAGTAAAAGTAGAGCCTTTGATACCCTGATAAAATCAGTCTGAGGAATGCATCTCTTCAGTTAAATGTCATGTTGTTTGTATGTGCCACATGAGGGCTTCTGTTGGAGAAGACTGGAGGGGGGTTGGAATGGGCACTCATGCTGTAAGCTGTATTTGATCCACTGGAGCTTCTCTCATCTTGGTTTTTCAGACTGAAGAACACTGTGGAAGGTAACACTGTGCTCGTATTGTTCTTTCATCTGTTGTATCTTTTGCCGAGGGACATCATGAATGTTTCTTCTGTGGAGTCAATATTGACAGAAAATGCAGGTATTAGAGGCTATCTGCCTATATTTGATAAGCTCAGTAAATAAAAGTAACAGATATTTCTGTGGGCAGCTAGGACAGATGAAGTTAGACAAACTATCTGAAACGAACGAGCTGTGTAGCAGACCTGGGTTTTAGTGCTAAGGGCAACTTAGCCTCAGGGTGAGCTTTTGTTCATCTGGAGAAATGCAGACAAGGGCTGCAGATAGCCCGGCCACTGACTTACAATGCACAAGTACAGACAGCCCAAAAATGCTGTTGCTTTGTTCTGAGCGCAAGTTCTGAGCCGATGCGGCTCAAGCTCCAGGGCAGATTTGTAAAGCATGATGAGTCCAAGGAGTGGTACAGGAAGCTCGAACATGTCAGGCTTTCTGGCTAGAGCAGAAGGGGCTAGAGCAGAATTTCTGCATGCCAGTTTGCAAACTCTGAGTGCCTTTGGGTTTTGCTGTTTAGCTCTGTTAGGCACAATTTATCATCTAGAACCTGCGTTCTATCTTTTCAAGCCTCGTGGTATGCAAATTATACATCACTCGTCATGTTTTTCCTCTAGTGGAATTAAGGTGGCAGCGACACAGCAGGCTGCCAGCTGCAGCATCCCACTTGTGAAGCAAGCATGAGGTCTTCCAGCACCTACACACAAGTGCAGCCCCTGCCTGGGACCAGCAACCAGCACAAACAAATTTACCAGTATTGAGAGTAAACGGAGAATAGGGAAATAGAGTGGAAGCAATCTACAGCTGTCCCCGAATAACTGAAGCAGGACTTCAGCAATATTAAGTGCATCTGAATTAGCTTTAAGTGCTACTGTAAAACCCTGACTTGTTTCAAATGATTAATAGAACAAAATACTCAGTAAAATGTGCCTCTGCAGTGCTGCCCCACAACTGGCTTCCTGCTGGTGCTGGTGAGGAATCACAGAATGATAGGGGCTGGAAGGACCTCTAGAACTCATTGAGCTCAACTCCTCTGCCAAAACCTAGGGCAGGCCATGCAGGAAAGCATCCAGGCTGGTTTTGAAAGTTGCCAGAGAAGGAGACTCCATAATGTCTCTGGGCAGCCTATTCCAGTGCTCCATCACCCTCACCATAAAGAAGTGTCTTCTTGTGCTGAGGTGGAACCTTCTGTGTCCTATCTTGTACCTGTTGTTCCTTGTCCTTTCAGTGGGCACCACCTGAGACTGGCACCTTCATCTTGGCACTCACCCCTCAGATATTTATAGGTGTTGAAAAGACCTCCTTTCAGCCTTCTTTTCTTAAGACTGAAGAGTCCCAGGTCTCTTTCCTCATAGGAGAGATGGTTAAGTTCCACAACCATCCTCACAGCTCTCCGTTGGAGTCTCTCCAGGGCTGTCACTAATGAACTGGGAAGCCCAAAACTGGACACAGTATCCCAGCTGTGATCTTACCATGGCAGAACAGAGAGGAAGGAGAACCTCCCTAGACCTGCTGGATACACTTTTCTTGATGCACCCCAGAATGTTGTTAGCCCTCTTGGCCACAAAGGCACACTGCTGTCCCATAGATAATTTTCTGTCCACTAGGACTCCACGGTCTTCCTCCATGCAAACTGCTAACAGCTAAGACTTTTGGTGTCCTTGTCTGTCTTCATCCCCAAGCCACTGGCTGCCATCTGCCATATGCTGCCTCACCCTGGAGTCACCAGTGCCCTGGGCCATGGCTCTTAGTTATTTGTCTCTGTCACATGCAACAAGAAGCAATGCTGGTTTTTGACTAGAGCTAGTACAAAAAACAGTCAGTGGGGATGAAGTGCCCATGCAACAACAAATCACAGCATTGTTCTGGTCATCTCGATCAAGTCTGGTGCTAAACCATGTCCCTCAGCACCACATCTATCTATGTCCATCTTGCTGGGCAGTCTATTCCAGCATTTAATAAACCTTTCAGTGAAGAAGTTTATTCTAATGCCCAACCTAAACCTGAGGCCATTTCCTCTCATCCTGTCACTTGTTACTAAGAAGAGACTGACCCTCACCTCACTACAACCCTCTTTCACACAGCTGTAGAGAGTGAGAAGGTCTCCCTGCAGTCTCTTTTCCTCAGACTAAACAACTCCAGCTCCCTCAGCTGCTCCTCATAAGACCTGGTCTCCAGACTCTTCGCCAGCTTCACTGCCCTTCTCTGGATCCACTCCAGCACCTAAATGTCTTTCTTCTAGTGAAAGCCCTACTAGTGCACAGTACAGGTGGACAATCATTTCCTTGATTCTGCTAGTCACACTATTTCTGACAGATGACAGAGGCCAGGATGTTCTTTGCCTTCTTGGCCATCTGGGCACACTACTGGCTCACAATCAGCCAGCTGTTGATCAAAATAAATTAGAAGGGGGTGTGCACTCATCACTGAAACAGTTCACATCTGGTTGGTTAAAGGCTGGAAACTTAGCCAGCATGGACTTGTTTAGTGATGTCACTGATAACCCTGCATCCACTTTCCAAATTAACATACTTAGGAGCCATACTGGCTGCTGCTATATCCTACCACATTAGGCAGATTTGATACCTTCATCGTATCCCTTTTGCCTGTCCATGTCAAGATCTTTAGAGAGACTCTAGAACCCCATTTCTTGACCACACTTAATGTAGCAGTTCACTGTTATTCGTTATGGTTAGATGTTTTAAGAACAGATGTCTGAGTACTGTCTGTAGTGTGTTTTGTACCCAAACGTAGAGAAGTGCTGCTCAAAACACAGAATGAGAATCAGGGCTCCTGCTCCAAGAAGCTTGCAGTATAAATACACACTTTGGGGGAGCTGCTTCTTCTACTGCCTGACACACTTCAGAACAGCCAGGTTCTTCCAGGGCTGGACTCACTGCAGACCACATACTAATAGAAATTTCCCAGGACAATCCTTCTGTCACTTACAAGGGTACCTTTTAGAGTACATGTATAGGAAGAATGCTGACCTTGCCCAGAGCATAGCAATAAAATGAGAAGCTGCCTGCTACACCAGAGAGGTACCTTGTCAGTTCTCGAACATTGAACTTCCAGGGTGTATCTGGTTCTTGGAATATAACTTCGTATCTATATTCACGTGCCTGAAGAATCACAGAAGGACACAGAAGTTTTAGACACACAGCTCAGGAGCAGCCAATCTGCCAGACTCCCTCCCACTAAGATTTCTTCTGGCCTACAGAAGTGCACCAGGAAGCAGCATGAGTAATATAACCACAGCCTCCATCAAGGTGCTGGTCTGAGTCCCAACTAGTTAACTTCCTTCTACATCAAAAGGCTTGGGTCTCCCAGCAAAATCTGCCTCAGCATTGCCCCCAGTCCCTGCCACCCACGGCAGTGACATCCTGGCTTTAACTGTCTGGAAGCCACAGGTGGTTCAAGAGCCACAGGCTGGCCATGCCAATCTGGAACTTCTGGGCATGCGAGGTCAACATCTAACAGTCATGGCACTGCCAGCCACTGAGCCTATGGGACTCTTTTGTTTTTTAAGGTAAAGCAACATATTTGTGTATACATATACATATTTATACACATACACACGCTTGTGTGTGCCTCTGGTGTATATTTAATACAATCATGCACTGCTTTTGGGGGTCTGATTTCCAAGAAGAGGTAGGAAAAATCTGTTGACTGAGGAAAATCACATCTAGCTGACCTCTGGCTGCACTCTCTCACTTTCTTCCTAGTCACCCACTCACAACCGCTGCAGGAGTGGCATGTCCAGGCTTTGCAGCACCACTAATTCCTGTCTCTTTTGTGCTCCTGTACCAGCAATATTGACACTCAAACTTCTTACCTGACAAGACCATAACCCAAGAACATGTATCATGTTAGTGGATAGGCCACATGGTGAAACTGCACTAAAAAATATCGCCCTCTCTGCCAGAACTCCTGACTGATAGACTTTGGGAACTGTTCATTCCATGTCTCCCCTGGGGAAGGGGATAACATCCTGATTGCCAAGAAGTAACAGGGCAAGTTCAGAGACTGTTAATCTTTTCAAGTAATTTTGCTTTCACCAAGTTATACATCTGACTAGATAAAACAGCTACACCAGCACTTCTTACCCTATTTTGTCACAGTATTCCTTAACAATAATTAGCAAACTAGGGAGAAATGGAAGTAACTATTTTTAGCCATGTTAAGAACTGCTTCAGCCAGATCACCTCATAAATGTCATAGCTGAACATACAGAAGCAATTAGAGCTTTTCCTACCATCATGACGTATGGCTTCATTTCCCAAGCATGGATGTTGGTGTTATCAATAATAACTGGGCTTTTCCCACTCTTCATTGCTTTGTGTGCTGTAAAGGAACACATTAGGTAAAGATAAAATGTCTCAGATAACAGACTGACTGGCCCCGAATCATCCTCTCTCTGCCTGCTGCTAGCATGCTTGGTTCCTCACCAGACATGGGTTTGTAGCTACCACCTAAATACGAGTGGAGGTCAGTGCTCAGCAGGTGCTCTCCTGAATCACAGAATATAAGAGATTGGAAGGGACCTCCAGAAATCCTGCCAAAGCAGGAGGAGGTGATGCAGCTGCTGGCTGTGCTCAGTAGCAAGATGCGACTCTCTTGTAGAACCTAACTTAGTGGTATCACAGCACTAGGTACTTGAAACAGCTAAAAATTGCTCTTGTTTGCAGAAGATCACTGTTAATATGACCTCAGTGTTTTCCATTGCTAGAAATTAACTCTGAGCAGAGCCACAAAAGCATGCTGCATTTTTCTCTCTGAAGCAGAGACCTAGGCCTTAATTATAATTAGGCTTCCAAGTTTTCCTTCTGGTTATCACTAACACCCCCTGTAACATCCCCTTCCAAATCAGGGCAGATCTAAGAAGTTAGCCTGAAGGATGTGGTGCATACAGCTGCAATGAGCAGCTGCTGGGCTGGTATTTGTGTGCCACCTTCTGTTACCAAGCTCCAGCAGTGTCACTGGGTTATTTCCTAAAATAACACCTATCAATCACCAACACTTTTTTAATTTATAAATGTCTCTCTTGTAAGTCAGAAGAAATAAAATCAGAAGCAATAAATGGTTTAGTTTGTTGGCTTTTTTTTTAATCAGGACCCCATGAACTGCAGTGTGTGACACCACCTTGAGATATTTTATTCTGGGGGCTAAGTTTAAAGACAACCTGAAAACAAAACTACTCTGCAAAATCTCTGGATCAAGTTCAGTCACCTCTCCTCTGGTTCCATTTGTGTGCATCCTCTAGCAAGTCAGGCTCAAACATGTACACGCCATCTTCGGTAAAAAAGTCATCAGTACTAAGAACTACAGCGCTGGGAGAGTCACGTTTCAGCTGTCTGAAAAAGACATTAACAATGAAAGAATGATTAACATATGCTAATGCATGCCATTAATGGAGACCATCAAATCAAAAGCTACAGGAACACTCTGCAAATGCTCATTTTAAAAACACAGCTTAAAGGATCTGAAAGTAATCCACAGATGCATACAAGTCTTTAATCATATTAATATATTCAGTTTTCTTTCTGAGTTGTCTGAGAGGGCATGACTGTAAATATGTAAAATAGAAAAAAATAAATGAAATGCAAACCTACTCATCCCACTGAAGTTACTCTCAAAGACAACTGGACCACCAGAGGAACTTTGCTACAGTGAGATTTCTGAAGACAGCCAGAAAAAATGATTTATCATTTGGTAAGGAGAGTCTCTATTACCATCAGTTTATCTTGTTCCTTTTCATCACTGCAGAGCACATAGCAATTCTTTTCTTTTCTTTTAAATTTGTATAAAATACCTGAATGGTTAGTCAATATTTTGTATTATTTGTTGCATTATTATGGTTCTTAGAGCTTTTCACTTGTCCCTGTTTTACTTAATCCTCCTCTTGTAGAATTCACAGAATCACAAAATGTCAGGAATTGGAAAGGATCTCTATACTCCAACCCACTGTCAAAGCAGGATCACCTAAGGCAGGCCACATGGCAACACAACCAGGTGGGGTCTGAAAGTCTCCAGAGGAGGAGACTCTGCCACATCTCTGTGCAGCTTGTTCTGGAGCTCAGTTACCCTCACCCTAAAGAAGTGTCTCCTCATGTTGAGGTAGAACCTCCTGTGTTATAGGCTGTACTCGCTGCTCCTTGTCCATTGCTGGACTCCACTGAAAAGAGATCATCACCTTCATCTTGACACCCACCCCTCAGATATTTGTACACACTTGATAAGATCCCCTCTCAGCTTCTCAAGACTAAACAGCCACAGTTCTTTCAGTCTTTCTTCATAGGAGAGATGTTCAAGTCTCACAATCATTGTCAGAGCTCTCTGCTGGAATCTGTCCAGCAGGTCCCTGTCTCTCTTCAACTGGGAAGCCCAAGGCTGGACACAGTATGAATTGCCTAGATTGGCAGCCCCACGTGCAACAGATCCATAAAAGCAGCACTCTAAAGGCAGTGGCACAGAGCAATCCCCCTTCTCTTTACTCTGATGTGTATCCCACAGCAATGCTCATTCAGACTCAGGATGCCTATGGAGGGTGAACGTGTATGCTGCCGTAAGCTCATCAGCTGCCTTGCAGTGGCTGGCTGCAGGTGGAAGTGCTGGCTTATGTGCTGGTTTAAATATGAAGCACTCCTCTGTCAGCTCTCAGAGACTACACACACAAAAAAAAAAAGCAGCAAAATTGTGTTCTTCTTGCTGTGCAATCCAAACCTCTTTGTGTCCACTGACAGAACTGCCTGGCTTTGCCTGTCAGTGAGAGTGCTGGGGACTGCAAGAATCTCTGCAGGAAGTCAGGGTGAACCCTTGGCATCATCTCACTACCCTCTTGTCTCTCTAGTGCCCAAAACGTCTCTGGAAGAGTAAGGCAAATTGAGAAATCTTGTGTCTCTCTCAGACAGAAATGTTGCTGCCCTGCTATCTCTGAGACTCATTTCAGCCTCACTGAAGAAATGCTTCTCTTCCAGCTACAAACCAACTATTTCTCAATGTCTTATCTAATTGAGCAACAGCAAGGGAAAAGAGGTCTCTAGGTTATCAGCAAAAAGACAGGCACGCAGACAGAAAAGGCTCAGCTCTCTCATCTCTAGCTCTGCCCTGGCCATTTACTTAATGATTTTACCCCAATCTGCCTGCTAGCAGCAATTCTTCGCTAGGAATGCACACTGCATTTACGTGAATAAAGGCCAGCTTTGACTTTGTTCTGCCTCCACTGTAACTTCTACCACCTGCTCATTAATTAGGATTATTTTGTGGTAGCAACTGCCTTAGACTACTGACAGACTGGCCAGGACTGGGGTGTAGCTGCTGCTGCGTATTAACCAGCTTCTACCTGTTGCTGTCTTCTAGCTCAAATGAGATGTTTTATTCACAAATTACTGCATGACAAAAGTCATGCTGCAGACTGTTAGCAAACAGCCAAATTATTTTTGCTTTCATTTTGGTCACAGACAAAGAATTCTTATCATGGAAAGCACCTAAATCTTATCTGGCTATTCTTGTTCTGATAAACTGTTATAGTTACTATAACTCAGCACCTCACCCTTCCCACCCCTTTAACCATCTGCAGCACAACTCTCCTCTAAAAAACTGTGCAAAAAAAAAGGTACTAAAAGCACATAAAATTGTATACATCAGTAAAAGATCTCAAGATTATTGTTTCCTGATCAGTGTTACTTTTTAAATGGTGCAAAATTTTACCACTATTTTCTTAACACATACTTTACTAGCTTGTTAACATCTTTATATGCACACTTACATGAGAGCTTTGGTATTATGTCTTTCGCAATCTAAGCAGTATGTGATGCTCCATAAACTTCATCTGCTACCCTCACATCAGTGGCAAATAAAGGACATAAAACTTGTGCTTCAAAGAAGGAAAAATACATCAGAAAGAATGTGCTAAGAATTGTAAATTACTATCACGTTTGCTATACTCATACCAAACACACTCAGCAAGATAACAGCAAGATAAGAAAACATTAAGTGTGAAACAGAAGATGTTTTGCCTTCTGCTTACTTTGCTCTTTTGAATATTTAGCTTTCCAAAACAACCAAACTGGCACTGAAGTTAACAACCATTTTCTGTCATCCCCTATTGCTGAAGGATCTGACCAAAATCTGTCTCTTTCTGCCATTTTTAATTTCAGTATGTTTCTTGAGAAAAGTCTCCTATGATTTACACCAGACCACAAGCTGGTTCAGAAGAAAGGTTTTATATAGTCACAGAAAAAAAAATCATAGAAACATTCAGGTTAGGATCACCAAGTCCAACCTATAACCCTACTCTACAATGTAGATTCACCCTAAACTATATCCCCAAGCACCACATCCAAACTACCCTAAAACACCTCCAGGGTTGGTGACTCAACCACCTCCCTGGGCAGCCCATTCCAATGCCTGGCCACTTTTTCCATGTCCAGTCCAAACCTACCCTGCTGCAGTTAAAGGCTGTTCCCTCTTATTCTATCACCTATAAAAAGAGACCAGCAACAGCCTCGTCACAATGCTCTTTCAAGTAGTTGCAAAGAGCAATGAGGTCTCCCCTCAGTCTCCTCTTTTTCAAACTAAACAGCCCCAGCTCCCTCAGTCATTCCTCCTAAGATTTATTCTCCAGGCCCTTCACCAGCTTCGTTGCCTATGAGTTGTTTGCATTAAAAAAAAAATGCCACTGAACTTGAAGTGCTGCTGCCTTGTGATAAGCCTTATCTGTCAAGGGTTCAGAGTTAAGTTGCCCATGTGGGACCTTTAATTGCACAATGTAAAGAGCTCTCTTGTCTCGCAGCAGATACAAAAATACAGCATGCCCTGTGCCTTGCTAAAGAAAAGTTTGTTGTGGTTTCAGAAGCACGGGATCACAGAACGGTAGGGTTTGAAAGGGACTTCTGGTAAAACCTCCCTGCCAAAGCAGGTTCACCTAGGGCAGGCCACCCAGGAATGTGCCCAGGTGGGTTTTGAAAATCTCTCTGTGCAGCCTGTTCCAGTGCTCCGTCACCTTCACAGTAAAGTTTTTCCTCATGCTGAGGCAGTAGGTGTTTCAGAAAACACACAGGATAAGAAAATAAGAAGAATGCTTTCTCTGATCGCAGTCAATCTCCCCAAAACTCTTTCTCTGTCTTTTGGAAGACGAAGCAGATTTCCACATTAGGCCCTGTACCTTATTAGACTGACGCAGCTGGGAAGCAGAAGGTTTTCAGATGCTTCTGTTCTTCAGGTCTGACACAAAAGCAGCAGCAAATTTCATGTATCGACCAGCATGGCCTGGGAACTGATAAAGCCCCTGGGAACACGAAGCTGTGCAGAGGTACAAGCTTCATCACCTGCCCACACCAACCCCAGCAGCAGCTTGGGTGGCAATGATACTTCTTAATGGCACAGTGTCCTGGTTAGCGTTGGTGCACACTCACCTGCTGTCTCATGCTGCTCAGACACACAATCACTGTGAGATTGAAAAAGGAGAATGTTTTGGCTGAAAACCCATCTGTGTTTCTGCTTGACCACAGTAGCACTGTAACAACTGCCTCAGAGAACAGACATGGGTTTAGAGTCTCCTGGGTTTAAGATCAGTCCCCATGATTTATTCCGGGTTTAAGTTCCTTTTTGTTTTTTCCAGATAGCATCTTCAGTGCTCTCAAAAAGCACTGAGATCATAATGCACATGTAGACAAGAAAATAATCATTCAGAGCTTCAATCACTGGAAGCATTAGAGTACCTGGCATAACTTTCCATAATCACTACTAATATCCTAACTGTATTTCACAGTCTGACATATTTTTCTACTGGCACATTCAAAAATAAACTGATTTCTGATTTGAGCTTGGTAAGCAGGCTAGAAGGAGTTTTCTCAGTGCTCAGAAGGCAACAGAACAGTACTTTAAGCAGATCTCAGAACCAGTAAATGCCCAAGCTACTTCCAACATAATGGAGACCAGAATATGTATGTACGTGCAACCACTTAGCTCTGGTCACTCTCCCTAACACAGAACTTCCCATGGCATTTACAAGCCTTTAGTTTCAGCAGAAAGTCACAACTATGAAATCTGGGGCACATGCCCAGTACTATCAGTTGTCTGCTCTGTTTTACCAACTTCTCATGCCCGAGGACTTTGTCCTGGCAGAAGCCTGCCAGTCACTGCGCTGTTGGCAGAGCCTTTGTGTCTCACCCACTGGAGTCAGAGCAGCAGTTGTAGTCTGTAAAGCAACAAGCTGTGTGTCATGTTTGATAAACATATAGAAGAGAATCACCTGAAGCAGTTTGGTACAAAGGTTATGGTTTACAGTGCACTGCTGCCTGGAATCAGGAGCTGCAGAACTAAGTCCATGCATCCTCTCAGAGCTACAGTTCTGGTGCTGGTAACAGAGGTGCACCGGGCAGGTCCAAGGCTGGAGATGCTAGAATGAACTGAGCAAAAGCAGCAGACAGAACTGGAGAAGGTACAGATCATGCCAAGCAGCGATGTCTCAGTGCCACTGCAACTTTTCCCTTCTGTTCTAGATTGCTCTCTCGGTGCTTCACTAAGGAAGTACAAAACTGCCCCCATTTCAAGTGAAAAACAACAGCAGTGGCAGAAAAGTTAGGCATCTGATCATGCCCAGATTACTGCTTGAGCAAGACTGCCACAGAACCTATACCTGCTGCTGCACCTCAGATAACTGTTTTCTTAACATGTGCCTGGATCTCATCATGAAATCTACTGTGACATTAGAGGAACACACTCAGGGAGCAGAAGTTATACAAGAACGTCTGCTGGTGGTGATGCAAGCAAATGGATAGGGGGAGATGGTTAGGGTCACCTAAAGTGTGCATTTCAGGGAAGCACATCCTTAACACTGAGGCACTCGGAAAGGTCTGGGGCTTGTTGGTGAGCAGACAAACTCCTTGTTCTGCCTTGACTATCAAATATAACATGGGTGGATAGTTCACTGTCTTTACCAGAATCCAAAACTCAGACCTGAACTGACCTGTACAACCACAATCTACTCTGATCTAAGGAGTGACTAGGATGGGGAAATCTTTTTAACAAAGATGCCGTAAGTCTTACAAAACAGTATTCAAATGGTACTGGCTGACACTGAAAGGTCAGGGCAACAAGTGATGGATACAGAACTGTTCTTAGGACTGCATGACAAACTGCAAAGGGGCCTTTCTACTGGAGCTATCACAGGGTTATGATATCATCTGTGATAACATTAATGGTTCATGACACTTCCAAGCACTGTAAAGATGTACAAGGTGCAAAGAACGAATAAAGCTGTGTGAAGGCATTAAAAGAAACAACAGAGCAAAAGCTAAAACAATGGTGAACATTGACAACCAAGAACACCATTACCAGCAGTAAAACTGGGAAAGGCCCTGTTTACACACCACAGAAAGATCAGCATTCAGCCAAGCCCCAGCAGAGACAACTTGCTGTTGGAAGACTTGCACTCTGAGACTGGGATGACAGCCAGCAGATTACACCAGCCTGTACACACCTTCCTTCTTCCCCTTGATCCAAAAGGGGTAGAAGTTGCAGCTAAAAAGACAGCCAAAGCAGGAAAATTAAAATAATGGGGGGAAAAAAATGCTTAGGATAACGGCACACCAGGTAGCAAAACTCAGAGGCAAAAAGGTAGCAGCATAGAAACTGCTGTTTGCGAGATGGTGTGGCAGACCTGACTAAAACCTGTCACCACCAGCTGAGGAACTCAGACAAGAAAGTGATGGGAAACTTGAGGGTACCTGTCCTCTCTTGATTTTGGCCATACTACATATGCACATGTATCCTGGTGCTTCCAATTATTCAGCTGTGACAGAGTGAATGAGTACAGAGACAATAAACTTGACTAGGTAAAATGATCTTACCAAAGACTTTTGCAAATACATAATTACCTTCCTCCTCCAGCAGGATCCTATGCCAAGCTTTGTCGTACTCACGCTCTGCAAGTATCACTCTGCTTAGCACACTGCGCTCACCAGCACCGAAAGGCAGACAATGCAGAAATAGGAAGTCTCAGACTTTTCACAAAATAGTATCTTCATAGCATAATACTTTCATAGTTTGGACAGTATCCATGGAGATGTACTAAACACTGGTTTACAGCTGCCCTTTAATCTGCGTATTGCTGAATGGCTAAATGTAATGACACAACAAACAGGGGCTAAGTTCCCCAAATGTTCATCATCAGGGGACTAAAAACAATACTTGTATGACTTTCTAAACCCATCACTAATAATTAATCCTGTGCTTTGATCTTAAAAAAGTGAGTCAGTTATTTGTATTGCCTGAGAATATGGCCCCAAATCATTATATTCTTACAATACTACAAGACCCAAACTCCTATGAAGGAACAGATCCTGCACCTTACACATCTTTAGAAAGAGACATGTACTTCAGGTGTCAGTAAAAACACAGCTTTTGGCTGTTCATTAATAAACCTGGTCTTGCAGAAGTCCTGTGAGGCACAAGGCAACAATTGTCATGAA
Source organism: Pogoniulus pusillus (assembly GCF_015220805.1). NCBI lineage: Eukaryota > Metazoa > Chordata > Aves > Piciformes > Lybiidae > Pogoniulus > Pogoniulus pusillus. The sequence continues at coordinate 25,040,006 of NC_087266.1, forward strand.
GGACTACACTGAAAAAGGGGAAAGTGTTGATTAAGCCAGTGCTTAACCCCAGAGATTCATGCTGCGACCTTTCACAACAGAGCCCTTCCTCTCGCAGTCCTTGAAGACAAGATTGGTTTTCCAGCATCAAAACCGACGTGAGAATCAGTAGATATTCCTCTTTGGATCGAGAGAGGGTAGCATCAAAAACCGAGATTCCAGCCGGTGAGATTTTGTGATGCCAGATTACAGATATACTGCGTCATGACAGCAGTGCCGTCTCCCACCACTTCCCTCCGTGTTTTCCCATCAATTTTCAATCGGTCTTGAAGCTGTCACAGAGTGGAAGAGGCTCCTCTGCCCATTTGATACGCTCTTACGCCTCTGATCGGGAGTGCAGGACATAATGGAAACAGAAACTACATTTGTCATCAACACTGAGTCAAAGGGAGTACCTCAATGTGTTCGCGATCAACAACACACACACAAACAAACCATATAAACAACAACAACCCACACCAAAGCACCAGTCCCGTGTGGTTTAGAAAGGGAACAACAACCACCTTGGTTTGGAGATCAGGCCATGCCACCAGAAACATCTCTTTCGGTACTGCTCACTCAAGACAACAACGTACACAGCCCTACCGGCAGCATACCCAGACAGCAGTTAGAGGCAGCTACGACAAAACTGTGAGCGATCTCTGAACAGAGGAGGTTTCCAAATGGCTGTGCTTATTCAAGCGTTCCTCCCAAGCCTGAAACCCAGCTCTGAACTGCTGTCTCTGTCTTCTTCTCGGGACTAGCAGCAAGTTGTTCGCCCTGACTCAGAGCCAGGCGGGCTGAGGGCTCCCCGAAGCACCTGCCCGGCGTCGCTCCGTGTGAGCTCCGCTGCACCGCTTCGGCTCCCGGCACACCTTCCAGCGGGGCTCGTTTGTCACCCCTTCCCGGGGAGCCAAGCCGCAGCAGTGGCGAGCAGCCGGAGCCAGCGGAGGTGAGACCCACGAAAGGCAAAGCGGCTGCGCTGCCTCGGGCTTACCTGGCCAGGGTGCTTTTGCCGGCCCCCGGCAGCCCCCGCAGCAGCACCAGCCTGCCGCTGAACCGGCGCCGCGGGGGGTGCAGGCTTACGTCACTAAAGGCGCGGAGCAGCTGCTCGTCCATCCCTCTGCCCTGCTAGAGCACAAGCACAAGCCCGGCCGGGGGAAACGGCAGCCGGGGCGGCCCCGGGAGGGGAGGCGGGAGCTACGAGGCCCGGCTACACCCGCTGCACTTCCCCGCCCGGGGCCGGGCCGGCGGCAGCAATGGAGAGTTTAACCCTGTCACCCGCTGCGGCCTGCGCGGACAGGGAGCGAGCAAACACTCGAGTCGCTAAGGCCCAAGGCTGACGTTGGGGGAGCAGAGCTAGCTACAGGGCACTGCGTACTCACTGTTCCCTTTTTTCCTTCCCTTTTTCTTCTTTTGCAGTATGGAATTACTGCAGACAACCTCCTCCAACTCTCACAAAAGAGGGGAAAAAAGAAAAAAGAGGAAAATAATATTAAAGGCATGTAAGAATTCCAAGCAGATGGAGCTAAGTAACTGGCCTGTGCGTTAGTATGCTCACCCCAACTTTACTTTTTTCAAACATATTACCACAGAGAAGCATAGAATGATTTGTGTTGGAAGGCACCTTGAAGATCACCTAGTTCCAAGCCCCTTGCCCTGGGCAGGGATGCCTTCCACCAAACCAGACTGCCAAAAGCCCCGTGTGGTCGGCCACTGAACACTCACACCAAGGAGGCAGGCGCTGCTTCTCTGGGCAATCCGTTCCAGTGCCTCACAACCTTCAGAGTAAAGAACTTTCTTACACCTGCGTCTAGCCTCCTTCAAAGTCCTCATCCATAGCCCTTTCACTACAGGCCCGTGTAAAAAGTCCCTCTCGGCTTTCCTGTCGGCTCCCTTTACGTGCTGGAAGGCTGCTGTAGGGTCCCTGGAGTCTCCTGCAGGCGGAGCAATGCCAACTCTCTCAGCCTGTCTTCACAGAAGAGACATGAGAAACTACAGCAAATTTAACGAGATTTCTTTCCCCTGCAGAAAATCTGATCTGCTTGAACTTGACCACCACACAAACCAAATAAATTACCATTTATTCCATTTAAACCAAGATCAGTTGGTGTGGTATCACAGTCTCCCTCTCGGAGCCACATAAAGCATAAGCTGATGGTTAGCTAGAAACCAGACTCAGGTATGCCACAGGAACACACTGCTGCCGAACTACAACGCTGAAGCTTTAGGTTTAAGAGTTAGGAAACAGTGCTAAAGAGTGTTCATGTGCTTGGAGAAATCTTAGCTCGCTGGGATGTGGCACACCAACACTAGAATCAAGTAGGGGAAACAAGTGGAATGGGCTGCCCGGGGAGGTGGTGGAGTCGCTGTCCCTGGAGCTGTTCAAGGCAGGATTGGACGTGGCACTTGGTGCCATGGTCTAGCCTTGAGCTCTGTGGTAAAGGGTTGGACTTGATGATCTGTGAGGTCTCTTCCAACCCTGATGATACTGTGAAATAGAAGACGTTAAGTTTGACATTCAAGATGGGTTTAAAGTAAACTGGAAATGCCCTACTAAAAGACGAAGCAGCTTTTGTCCATACAAAAATGCTGTGAAATGTTGAAATTTGTTTTTATTTTAAGTATTTTGGAAGGGCAGTACAGTAACAGAAAATATAGGTATTCAGAGTTCTCAATAAAAGTAGGAATAAAATATTAACCCTTGAGTGGCATTTTCTTAGCTTTTCTGCTGCTAATGACCTTCCTCCTCCCTGGTACATTTTGCATAACACTCGGCTGGCAGAAAAGTAGCACATTTCCAACCAAGGAAGGAAGAAACAGTAACAACGTTTAAAAATCACAGATGCGCATGAGAAATTAAATGCATGAAAAGTGCAGCCAGTAGATTTTGCCAATGATACAACACTAAGTTCAAAATACATTCCCTCTTTAAGTGCTTACAGGTATAGACTGTACTTGTTTCAGTGGACAGTGGGGGAACAGCATTTAGACCGTGGTGGAGATTCAGCGTGACTGCAGTCAGGTACTGGCTCTTCAGCTGATGCACAACAAAAAAGGGAAAAGTGAGAAACAGGAGGTGAATGAATAAATGGATATTCTGGATATAGAAGGTGTGGGAGATGGAAGTAGCACTTCTGACAAGTACAAACTATCTAAACTTCTTTGCTTCTCCCCTTGTGATCGATCTTTTCTCACTCTTTTCACATTGAGGAGTTGCCTTTTCTGCCACTCTCACTGCAAAGAAATTCCCAGCGTTATGCGCACCGATTTATCTTGTAACTGTCAAAGATTACTCTGATTAATTGTATCAATTAAGTTAATTAGGTGTGTTTTGGCTTGTCCTTTCACTTGCCTTGATTCTCTGTTGTCTGTCTCACCTTTGTTACTATTTCAGCAAACATCCAAAATTTTTCTCATACTTGGCGATCCATCTGCCCCCAACAGCAAGTTCTCTTTTAGGTCCATCTCACCACACCTTCTGCTTTCTGCTTTTACTCTGCCATTTGTGATTGCTCTCATGTCCTCAGCCACCTCAACATCATGAAATTATGAAAGGGCTTCAGAAAGTGACCTTTTGCCACACACAACAAAGTCACCTCATTTTTCATTTTTATTATATGGAGAGAGGGTGGCGTGAGGAGATGAGGAGGAGGAGTACAGCTAAAGATTCACACCAAAACCCCGCAGTGGTTACTTTCTTCTAGACTACTTGTCACCCTTAAAAATCCTGGTGGCCAGCTGAAGTCCTTCCATGGTGCAGTCCAAGTGAAAAGTTTCTGAAATAAAGAAGAGACTCTGCTGAAATACCATAACAGAACCATTGTGTCTAGCAAAGGGAAGTGAAACAAACAGCATAGCCAGGGAAAGGAGGAGCAGTAACACATGTCATCAAGAGATTTGCCTCTTTAAAACCATAGCCCTATCTTGCTGCCACAGAGTAAGTCTTCCTGCAGGGAGTTACTGACCACTGCATTTCAAAAAGAAACATGCTAGCTTTTATCTGCACGACTACTGCCAAGTAAATGCCTAAACTGACATAGGGTTTTGTCGTCTTGTTCTACGTTTGTATCATCTGGAACTTATGCATCTTGATCTAAGGAGAACCTCTAGACACCACCATCATGCCGTTTTCACTGATCTCAGCATTTTTTCAAACCAGAATCTCTTGCTTCATCTCCAGAAAAAATACTGGTGCTCTGCCAGTGCTGCAAGAAGGAGATCTCACAACAACCTGAGATTAACCCTGTGTTTCCAGAGAAACACAAGCACTGTTTACTCTCTTATTTGAACAAAAACACTCTTACAGGACATAAGCAAAGAAGGATGATCATCTGGCTAACAGATTAAATTCTACTTGGCCAGTAATGCTTGTCTTACTTTTCAGTCTAAAGAGACTGAGAAGATTGTATTAGCTCTCTATTTCCTATGATTCTAAAAGCTTTTGATAGGAATGCATCAGTTTTCTTTCTCTTTGTTTTTCTGACGTTTGATGAAATAAAATAAATTTCAACATTTATAGTTGTCCACTTGGGCAGTTTCGTAACCACTTTGGGACATCATTGTTGTCAAGTCTGCTTTAATCAGCAACCAAAAGAGAATGGATTTGCGGTGAGGGAAGACCATAATATCCCTCAAAACCAGGGATACTACTGATCAGACAAACTTGTGTGCCTTTTACAGCACTTACGCAGACTTCAGAGGACCACTTGAATATTTATATGAGTGCTGGCCAAGGGTCTACATTACACAGAATCCCGTGCCTGATGTTGCACACAAGTTGAAAACCCTAAGAGAAGTTTTTGATTTTCACATGCTAAAAAAAGAAGCATAAAAAAACCCCACCAAAAACCAAACCCAAACAAACCAACCACAAAAACACCCCACATCCTAACTTTTGTTTAGCTTCATCTTTCATCTGAAGGTAGCATTGCATGATGTGTGGTCCCTTGTATCAGAGCTGGCTGCCACAAAAGCAGGAAGCCCTGCACAGATTCCCTGCCACATTTCCAAACACACAGCTCCATCTGCTCCTTGGTCCCAGCTTTGGCACTGAATTGGACCTTACAAAAGATAATCTAAATTCACTGGCCCAGCAGAAAACTCTTAATTTGTTTCCTGTGAGGTGAGTTAAATTATAGTCTTCATGTCAGAAAGGGCATGCTAGGGCTGGTAACTGGGGCAAGGCTGGGAGAAGGGTGCTTCCCACATTTGGCAGCAGTGAGCCATCACACCAACTTGGCTTTAGGCAGCAGACCACAGCTCCAAAGCAGCCTAAACCCATCTGAATCTGACCTCTGGTGTCTCAGCCTCTCACTCCAACAGCCAGCAGGAATTTCCCTGACTCATCCCAAAAGTTGAACTAAAAAAAAAAAAAAAAAAAAAAAAAAAAAAGCCCAAAAAGTCAAAACAATCCCCAACTAACTTCCCTCCTCCCAGCACAAAGCCCTAACCAGCTTAGCATTCTCAAGCCAAAGCTGCTGCAAGGAGGATGGAGCCATGTGGCCAGGACTGGGGCAATCAACTGTAACACTGTAACATCAGCTTCAACTACCAGCAGGAACCTCCAGCTTAACCATACCAGCTCAGTGCTTCATAACCAAGACCTTCTGTACAGAGCATGCAATGCTTTTTTACTTTTAGGCCAAATGCTGAGTGGAAGTCTCCTTTCATGGGAAAGTATGCATTCCTTTATTTCCATATCCCTACAGTTAACACAAACCAGTGCAGCAGAACATTAGACTGGACATTGTGTAAGAAGCAGGGGTTTACCAAAGTTTCATTTCAGACCAGCAGTCAGTGGCTAGCTCACAAACACATGGGGCTATAGATTATTTCTGCTCTGATCACAAGCAGTAGACAGGAACTGAAACAACTTTGGGAGTAGCATGGCAGATAGACAAAAAAAAAAAGTAGTTCTAATAGAAAAAACACCTTGTTGGATTCAGCAACACAATAAAAGTATAGACAATAAGGCAAGATATACTAGCATGTGTCTTTTCTTTGTGTGCTTCAAGAAAGAAAAAAACTACATTCCAGGTTAACCAGAATTTTCTTCAGGGAAGAGAAAAGAGCTCTTAACATTTGTTTCTTTAGCATAAAAAACATTTTGTTCAACAATCCTGGACATTTCTGGGAGGTACCTCAGGTTATAAAGCCACACTGAGACAGGCAGTCAGCATGGTTAGAAAAATCTTGCCTACGGAGTGTTCACATTTGCAGTAACTTATAAGCATTTATGGCTGCCAGAGGGCTAAGTACTTCTGGAAAATATTTTTTTAATTTGCTGACCAAATGTTTTAGTACTTGATGATGTAAAAGGACAATAACGCTACCAGATGTTCCTGATGTTATTAATAACCTGTGCTGAAGCATCCTGTGACATCAGAGCTGTTTGTATTGTGTGGTTTGGAGAGATTGCCCTCACGTTCTGACATTGGCACTTGGTACAGGCTAAGCAGCAAATGACCTGAAATGTCATTTTTGTCATCAGTCATATAAAAATGCATATAATACAATCAGCTCCCAATAGAGAGGTTTCAATTTCAGTTGACTATTCCACCACCTCTTATCATTAACCTCCACTGCATAAATTAAGACATTTTCTAACATGTCAGTTTCTGCTTCTACAACCATCCCAACACAGCTCATGTCCACCTCCGATTCCTCCACTAGCCATCAGCTCATGCTCAGGTCAGACACAAGACACCAAGTGACACAGAGCCATGGCTGGACTCTATGTGGTTGATATTCCAGTGGACCACTGGAATGTCTGGATGAGAATAATTTAATCTTTGAGGTCAGCATTTTTTTTCCTGGCTCAATCTGTCTAAGGTGCAAGTTACTGCATTTCTATGTACCTCACTTTGAAGCAGCAGGTTAGTCTATTTTCTGCTTTGGAAAGAATGACTCATGGAAAACAATACAGAAGTTGAGCTAGCATTTCCCCTCTGAATCCAAAAGTTCTTCCTTCTTATCACAATCTACCTAGAATATCTGTCATAAATAATCTGGAGAAACTGTGCCAAGTTACCAGAAGGTTAGCAAATGCAGAAGACAAGTATGAACATGGTAGCGTACTTTCCAGTACTATGTAGCACATTTTGTCACACCAAATGAAAACATTCATGAAGCATTAACACTTCAATATATTGCAACCTCCTGCTGCCGATTCTGTGCTGAAAAGCAGAACTGTCACTTTTTCAGGACTCGGTGGAATGTGGTTTTCTTGCTCATACAATGCTCTTCATAATTACAGCCTTAATGCAGTCAGCATTGCTCTCCATACTGAAGAGGTGAGGAAAACAGGCCTGAGATGACATGACTCACAACAGATCACCACAGTAATCAAACTGGGAACAAAGCCCAGCTCTTAGGCATCCCAGACCACTGCTTTCTGGCAGAGAAAAAACATCATATGGCTTTAATAACAAAATACTGCCTTCTCTTTTTCTCCTTCAGACTTCAAAAAAACCCAAAATAAACCAAAACTCAAGCCCCAGAACAACCCTCAAGTCTAACTTGAGGAAAGAAAACAACAAAAAAAAAAATCAAGTAGAGTTGGTGATACTAACTGCACACTAAAAGTTATAACAAACAATGTTCTTTAGGTTCTTGGTCAAATATAATACAAGAATAAAACACTTTGACAAGTGTGACTGATTACCTTTTCCTTCATGCGGAGTTTAAGATGGACAGTCATGATACACAGCATCTGGACAGTCGGTGACAGTGGAGGTCATAACGTTCTCCATCATCCCTTGAAACAGCTCCATTTCTGGAAGTCCTTCAGAAGAGTCTTCATTCTCTTGGCAATTTTCATCTAGATTTTCAAGACCAATAATATCATCTGAAAAATAAACAAACCACAAACTGCAGCCAAAGACACCCAAAACTGTCTTACGTAGTCTGTCATTTATATTATGTCAGGATAAAGCATTCCTAGAACAAGATTTTATTTCCTCAAAATAACCTCCTAAATGGCCTACAAAGTAAACTGAATCTTTCAGGTTTGTCTGTAACAGGAAAACTGTGTGTCTCTGTGCACATTCCTACTCTTATGTTTACTCTCAGCTCTCCCAAGAGCATCCTCTCCTCTTTCTAAAAAGATAAACACTCCTCTCTACTTTAGACAGCAAACCCTATCACATTCCAGGAAGCTACTATTGTGTGTTTTTAACCTCATACTGTGAAACTTGTGAAATTCTACTAAACTAATATGAAATGATTGAAAACAAGAATTGCTACCCTTATCCCATCATCTCCACATTGCAGGTATTAATGCATGCAGAAATCCAGAGTTTCCCATGGACCCTGGTATGCCTTAATGCCCAAATGTGTGATCTATTCTGCTGGCAATTTTTAGTGATCATTATATTTAATTAAGTTGAAGATGCTCCAACCTGTGGAGAAATGAAGTGTAAATCATACGACTGAATCACAGAATTGCCAGTATTGGAAGGGGCCTCAAGGATCATCTAGTTCCAAACCCCCCTGCCATGGGGAGGAACACTTTCACTAGATCAGGCTGCCTAGAGAAAGACTTCTTCACAGTAAACATCCTTCTGATCGGCAATGGAGCTAAATATTGGATTAATTTGATGTGGGAAACTTTAAAAGGCAAGGAATTGCAGCACTTGCATCAGGAAATGCGAAGTGAGCTGTTGGGAATAGTAATATTAAATGTAGTGATTCTACAGAATCACTACATTTAATATTACTATTCCCAACAGTGAGCCTCTATAGCCTCTGTAGCTCTGCCATGCTGTGTACACATTCAGCAGAGGAAGAGATTAATTTATCACATTCTAGTGCTTTCTACACATGAATTGGCTGAAAATTTTAGACACATTTCTGCATTAGCCATTTTACCTCCCAAACAAGAAGTATTTTGTACAATTTTTGTATCAGAGAATACACTTACCAGCCAGAGCCTTTCCATTCTGCATTCCATTGGTTTTCTGTTTTTCCTAAAATATTAAAGTATGTGACAAGAGAGATGACTATTTTTGGAAAGAACAGGGTCCACAGTTTGTTTTATAATTGCTAATTGTATTTACAGGATTATCTTCATTTCCACTAGCAGACGCTACCAGTGCTCCTTAGATAAAAACAAACCTTCACAAAGCGATGGCCACAGTGGCAGGGAAAAAAAAGAACTTGTATGTTTACAGTTTCTAATTAGACAAGGGGAATTAATTTGCCATCAGTCACTCAAAATGGCTTCTCTGCTACAAATCTTTGTAGAAGTAGTCATGAAGAAGCTACAGGTAGTGGAGGATGTCTACAACTACCTGAAAGGAGGCTGTAGCCAGGTGGGGCTTGGTTTCTTCTCCCAGGCAACCAGCAATAGAGCAAGGGGACACAGTCTCAAGTTGTGCTGAGGGAAGTATAGGCTGGATGTTAGGGGGAAGTTCTTCCCAGAGAGAGTGATTTGCCTTTGGAGTGGGCTGCCCAGGGAGGTGGTGGATTCACCATTCCCAGAGGTGTTCAGGAAAGGCCTGGATGAGGCACTTAGTGCCATGGTCTAGTTGATTGGAGAGGGCTGGGGGATAGGTTGGACTGGATGATCTTGGAGGTCTCTTCCAACCTGGTTGATTCTGTGATTCTATGAGGATGAAATTTGCTCAAGTGATGGGAGAAAACCAGGAGGAAAACAACTGGAAGATGCTTAATTGTACTTAAGGAACATAGTCCAGGTCAGGACACAAGTATCAAGAAAAATGGTTTGGTTTCCTGGTTTTGATGTTGTGGGGTTTTGTGTCAGTTTGGATTTTGCTTTCTGGTTTTGGAGTTTTTTTTTATTTTCATATCTCCTTCAACTGCTTTGTATACATTTCTGAAGTTGGATTCTGAAACCTGCCATGGCCTGAAGCTAGTTATGAAAATATTCAAAAGAGTACATAAAACATTCATCTCTGCATTGTGGGTATTAAAAAACAAAGCAAATTTACTAGCAAAGCACATCATCATGCTTATGAGCTGAAGGATTCCTCTTTACACCTGGAACGTTGGAAAGCCTTCCACAATCCCCTAAAATTCGTACCTCCACAGAGGTCTTCCACAGTAAATAGATCATCTTTGAAACTTTCCAGTCAAGAGGAACTATATAATCATCTGGCAACAGGGATTCTGCAGAAGAAAACATTTTTTGCAGTTGAGTGTTCAGATCTCTTCAGAGCTAACCTGTATCACTGAATTACAATTTTGCACACAGTATACAGCTATGTTTTTTTTCAAATCCAGCAGGTAATGAAATGAGTCAGCAGCAAAGTCAGGATTTAGGCTCCCTACACCTAAAGCCAGTGCATGGAAAGGGGAGGAGCAGGGAGATTTGGGGTTTGTTTCTCTTTTTTTTTTTTAGGCAAAGACTTTCCTGCCATATTTTCATATCCCCCACGTGATCTCCTGAAACTAGGCTCAAACAACACAAGCTTTCAGCTCATAAATTAAACAAAATGCAACTTAAGTAACAACCTTTAACTTTTAATATGTATAATTATAGGATTTTCTGCAATAGCAATAAAGAAATTACTTCCTAAAATGTTTCAATTCTACTGTTTAACAAGCTGAAAATAGATTTGTGGTAGAAAACCAGGCTAAAATGTATTCTACACTCCTATGAGAATTATACAAACAAGTCACTCAGCTAAATCTTTTATTTATAAACAACTAAAGACATTTACTTACCAAAAAAAATCCCCCCAAAATAATTTCAAAAGAAATTGACTGCAATGTCCAGGTTTGTAAATTGCCACAGCCCCATTGCTTATGTGGATAAAGAGTAGCCTTTCAATATATAACAGGTCACAACAAAAACCAAAACAAACCAAGAATTTTTTGAAGTTCTAGGAAAATGACATTCAAGTGAGAATGTGATCAGCCTTGTGCAGGCAAGTATGCACCATTCTGATGGAAAAAAAAACCACCAAACCCCACAAACCCCAACAAACAGAAATCACAAGCTGGCAGGGCTTCAGACAGATCCTGATGTGGGCTTGTATGTCTTAAAGGTTATTTCCAAAGGAAGCTCATCTAAACGCCAGAGAATTTCACCTGTTACTGACTTGGAGAAGAATGAAATTTGGTTCAGTAGCCTACTGAGTAGCTATGAATTCCTGTTTTTTGGTTTTATTTTTTTCCTGGAAGATCCCTGTTGCCAAGTCATGGTCAACTCTCTCCAAGAGGAAAAAAAATAAGAACGGATAGAAAGACTCACCAAATCTGGAAGAAAAAAAATGGTTTATATTTAACAGTTGAGGACATCAGCAGTGATTCTCTGCTCTGTTTCATCTCTACATGGCAAGTTCTTTGGTGCATGGTGCTAGATTTAGATAAAGCAGCACTGCTGATGCATTGAGGACCAAATGTGCATCACTCCCCCAGTAGGTAGCATTACTATCAACTTTTAGAATGAAAACAAAGAACCTTGAGGTGAGTTTGGGAAGTCAAACAGCTGCTCCTTAGCTGCCATTTTAAAATTTTCAAATTAAAATACATGCTTAGCTTTAAATTCTACTGAAACAAACAGGTGTAATAGTCTATGTGCTGAAAAGCTGGCCTGCTTTGTTTTTAAATTCTACTTGTTGGCCAAATCAAAGTTACTCTTCCCTCACCAACTACATTTTATGCACAGGGCACATTGATCTTCCAAGGAGATGCATACATAGCACCATTTTCTAGGGTCACTTCCAAGCAAATATCTCTTCTTATTGCCAGCTCCAGTTCTGTAAGGCTACGTTAGACTGCACTAAGTTGCCACACACAACTCTGATCATCATACTTGTACCTGCTAACTTAAAAATATTTAAGCAAAAATATAAGCACTGGAGATATAGAAGGCAAATACACACCAATGTGGTACTTCCTAATCATGCATCATTATAAAGGTGCTGACTATCAGAAAACACACCTTATGAGACTCAATTTCAAATTAAATTGAAATTTGGGAAAGATTTTCAACAGTATGTAAGCCACACAAAAACATAAGAAAACTTGACTAAGCAGAGGAGAAGGAATGCTACTGTATTAACCAGGTGGAATACAAACCCAAACATGCCACCTTTAGTTAAGAGCACATATCTTGTACCACGTTTTCATATCCTTTCGTCAGCAACACAGTAAAGCCTTATTCAGTAGGATGCATTAAAATACTAACAAGAGCTTCATGCTTCGGGTTTAAAATTAGTAAGATTTTGTTACTAAAAAGGCTGCAAATGTGAAGCCAAACAACAGCATCCTTGGGGGACTGAATAAGATTTTAGGTAAAAACTGAAATAAAACTATCACCAAAGCAGCAGTGATGCCTTTCAAAAGGATTAATATTTGATTAAGTGCTACTTGCGACACAAATGAGTATTCAATCATTGTGGGGGGTTGGGTTTGGGGGAGCCATTTAGGTTTTGTTTGTGTGGTATTGGGGGGAGCTCGGGCTGTTGTAGGAGTAGTAAGAAGCATATTACCCAGTGGAAGACCTGGAGAGCCAAACAGCTGCACAAGTTGAAAAGCAAATCCTAATGATAACGGAAGTCCCAGAAAACTACATTTCATATTCAAATCTTGATTATCTTCACATTGTGAAGCTTCTGATGGCTCAGGGTCATCTTCATGCACATTTTCACTGCGGCCTGCCAACATACTAGAATCTTCCAGATATTCAGATACAACTTTAACAGAAGACAAAATATCTGGTTGGCTATTTGTAGCCTCTGAAGGCATTTGTTCACTTTCATCCTCTTTTTTAGCATCTACCTCTTGTTGCTTCTCCTGTGTTGTGGAATCTGCACAAGCCCTGTAGGGGTGTTTTGGTGTGGAGGAAGATTGTCCCCAGTGAATGTAAGAAATATCATGTAACAAAACATCAGCATGTGGGCTGGGCAAGGAATAGGTTCCCTTGGTATCACTGTAAGAAAATTCCTGCAATGCACAGTCCTGTTCATGTTCCTCCCCACAGTCCTTGCTTGGAAAGCCCTTTTGCTCCACTTCCAAGACACCTTTTTGGGCAAACCCATCCTTTATTGGGACTTCCTTCTCTCTTTCGGTATCACCAGCAATCTGTCTTGGAAGATCAAACTTTGGTGCCAAGTTGACAATTCTTCTGTATCTTTTCCTCTTTGATGTAATTGGTCCAGCATCACTTCTCGGAACATTCGCTTTGTTCAAACACTGTGTGAAGGTGGCTCTGGTTTTCACAAGGGAATCACAGTGCACTTCACCGGCTGGAGATGTCAAAAGACCATTGCTTATTACACTGTTAGCCTCTTCAGTTACTGTTCCCTGATGGGTTTCCTTTACCAGTCCTTCAACTGACTGATAGAAGTTTAGTTGTGTTGAACTGTTCATCTGAGTCTGTTTTGGTGTACTCATTTTGGAGGGTCTTTGTTCACCTACAAATTCATCCTCAGACGAAGACAAGAGAGAAACCTGTGTATCAAAGCCCAGCTGCAATTCCTCAGTAAGTAAGTTAACTGAAAGAACAGCCCAGGCACTAGAGTTATCACCTTTGGCTTTTAATACACCTTTGTCCTCTGCATTATTACCAGGCACATTATCATGTATGTCTGAAATGGAACACTGAGGTATTTCTTTTTCTTCACCGCTCAAACTTAGCAGCCTAGTGTCTGTGTCAGGTTCACAGATGATTTGATATGATTCCTGTTTGCTTTCTGTGCTTAACAGCGGTGTGCTATAATCTTCAGAGATGCCTTCTGTTTCCTGGATGAAACTTTCATCTTTGCTTATTTTCAGGAAATTGCTTCTGCAAAGAATTTCTTTGTGCCTTGTTTCCTCGTCATCACATGATTTTTTGGTTAGGCTTTCAGTAGAAAAAGGTTTTGCATCTATTAGAAGTGAACTGTCCCTTTCTATAGGCAACTCGTCTTTGAATGCACTCTTCGACATCACTGAGACCTCAGACACGGCAACAGCAAACCCTTCTCTTGAAAACATTGCAGCTTCTTTTAGGCTTTCATCATCATCATTAGGCTGCTCTTCACAATCTTTTACTTGCTCTCCTGGCCCTTCACTGAATGCACACAATGATTTGCTGTTTTCTTCTTCCAGATCATCCTCTTCACCCACTGATGTGCCCTGGTCATCTGGAATTGGATGATGAACTGCTCCACCTAACATTTCATTCATAATTTCCATGTGATTGTCTTTAACTTTTTTGTTTCTTTTTCTCTTTTTCCTTTGCTTTGCTTTTGTCAACAGGTGCTCAGAGTTCTTTAAAATCTTCTCCCTGTGTGTGGGGGATGGGGGGGTGGAGGGAAATCAGTTAATGGTGTTCAATTTGAGAAGAGCAGGTACTTTGTGTTAATATGATGATCAAACACAGACCATCTGGTTTCTTTTTTTAACAGGTAAAATTTCAAATAAAACCCTCCATTAAGAAAATATGTCTTACAATTCAGAAGAAGCTTGAACATTTTAAGCCAATTAAACAAAGACAGCTGCTGCCTCATTAATGTAGCTTTACAAAAAATATCACAAATTGCAAGATCAAACAAAATTCTTCTGGATGACTTTCAGAATAGTGTTTAAATAATAAAGACCTAATGGTATTCTGAAATGTCATTATATTTCATGCTGAGCAGAAAGATACTAAGCAGAGGATGTATGTTAAGATCCATTAAATAGATTGTATTTAAATAAGGTGGACTCAAATTCAAAACTAACCTATTTGCAGAAGTGCAAATCATGTAAAGGAACAGTGACTACAGCAGCTCCAAAAGTTACTGCTCAGAATACTTTGTGGATACATACTTATTTGGAAAAAATTAATTAATATTTTATTAACCAAATAATAAACTACAGAAAAAATAATACATTTGCAGACAGTTATTTACAATTATTTTGTAGCTCTTTCAAGAGCATCTCATTTTTTGTCTGCATGGCTTACATTTAACAGCAGCCCAAACAGTGACTTCTCTGAGATCTCTGTTAGCCTATCTGCCAGCTAACCCTGAAATGATCCCAGGTATCCCATGTAAGAGAACCTAGTCCAGAAATCCTAATTCCTCCCTATGCAAATCACAGAATCACAGAAACTTCCAGGTTGGAAAAGACCCTCAGGATCACCAAGTCCAACCTATAACCCTACTCAACAAGATTTACTTTAAACCATATCCCTAAGCACCACATCCAAATGACCCTTAAACACATCCAGGGTCGGTGACTCCACCACCAACGTGGGCAACTCATTCCAGTGCCTGACCACACTTTCCATGATTTTTCCCCCCTAATGTCTAATCTAAACCTACCCAGTCTCAGAAGCCATTCCCCCTTGTTCTGTCTCAAAGGATCTCTGCGAAGAGCCCAGCACCAGCCTCTCCACAATGTCCCTTCAGGTGGTTGTAGACAGCAATGAGCTCTCCCTCAAACTAAACAGCGCCAGCTCCCTCAGTTGCTCCTCATAAGATTTATTCTACAGTCCCTTCACCAGCTTCATTGCCCTCTGGACCCACTCCAGAACCTTCACATCTCTCTTGTATTGCAGTGCCCCAAACCAAACACAATACTCAAGGTGTGGCCTCACCAAAGGCAAGTCCAAGGGGACAATAATTTCCCTATTCCTGCTGGCAACAGCATGTTCTATCCAAGCCAGGATTCCACTGTCCTTCTTGGCCACCTGGGCTCATATTCAGCTGCCTGTCTATTACAACCCCCAGATCCCTTTCTGCCAGGCAGGTCTCCAGCCACACTGCCCCAAGCCTGTAGCATTGCTTGGGGTTGTTGTGACCCAAGTGCAGGACCTGCCATTTGGCCTTGTTGAAATTCATCCCATTCATCTTGGCCCACTGATTTAGCCTATCCAAGTCCCTCTGAAGAGCCTCTCTACCCTCATTCAAATCAACACTGCCACCTAACTTGGTGCCATCTGCAAACTTAATGATGACACTCTCTATGCCTGAATCAAGGTTGTCAATAAGGATGTTACATAGAAGAGGTCCCAACACAGATCCCTGAGGAACACCACTAGTGACTGGCTGCCAACTGGATTGAACTCCATTGACTACCACTCCCAGAGCCCTCCTATCCAGCCAGTGCTTTACTCAGGAGACAGTGTGCTCACCCAAGCCATGAGTAGCCAATTTGCCTACAAATCTTCAGGGAGACATGAGGTTTTAAAGGCTAAAATGGACTAATAAATCTCCAAATGAAACATCTGCTCATTTTCTGTCATTTCTTTACTTTCTGTAACTTTTTGTTCAGGATGGTATTTAACAAACTGAAGTAAACAAAGCAGTAGCTAAAATTATAGGGTAAAATTAGTTATGTTCTGTGCATTCATATGTCCCAGACTGGTTTCAGTGCTGTATTCTGAAATTCTTAAGAGATTAAAAGAAAAAAGGGGGGTGACACTGTATCACAGTATCACAGTATTATCAGGGTTGGAAGAGACCTCACAGATCATCAAGTCCAACCCTTTACCACAGAGCTCAAGGCTAGACCATGGCACCAAGTGCCACGTCCAATCTTGCCTTGAACAGCTCCAGGGACAGAGACTCCACCACCTCCCCAGGCAGCTCATTCCAGTGTCCAATGACTCTCTCAGTGAAGAACTTTCTCCTCACCTCCAGCCTAAATCTCCCCTGGCGTAGCTTGAGGCTGTGTCCTCTCGTTCTGGTGCTGGCCACCTGAGAGAAGAGAGCAACCTCCTCCTGGCCACAACCTCCCCTCAGGTAGTTGTAGACAGCATGCAGAGGGAAAGCCAATGACTAGTCGCAACCTGGGAACTAAAGGTTGCCTATGGAAACCTATCTCTTACCCTTTACAAAGTCTTCAATTTATTGTTTGTTTCAGATAAATACTTTCTAATTCAAGCCCTGCAAAGCAACCTTCCCTAATTCTCTGAGCATGAATCACCTTAACAGCCTTCTTGGCCTCAGAAGGCAAAGTCACTTGACTGGATCAGGACTCAAAAGTCTTGGTACCCTTGGCATTGCTGCGACAAGCACTATGGATATCCTAAAGGAATGTTTTCTAAAGAACACAAATTTTATTGCCCTATAATGGCATTCAGATTAGACATCCTACTAAGAAATGGGATTTACATGAAATGTTGGCACTTTTTTTTTTTCAAGTAATGAAAACAGAGTTCCCCTTTTCCAAATCAGTGTATTTTCAATACATCACCCCCTAGCTTAAGTGCATATATCTACACTACAGCTGCTTGAAGTTAGCCAAAGCAAAGCCACAGTATCATCAGGGTTGGAAGAGACCTCACAGATCATCAAGTCCAACCCTTTACCACAGAGCTCAAGGCTAGACCATGGCACCAAGTGCCACGTCCAGTCCTGCCTTGAACATCTCCAGGGACAGCGACTCCACCACCTCCCCAGGCAGCCCATTCCAGTGTCCAATGACTCTCTCAGTGAAGAACTTTCTCCTCACCTCCAGCCTAAATTTCCCCTGGCGCAGCCTGAGGCTGTGTCCTCTCGTTCTGGTGCTGGCCCACCCTGAATTCTGCTCACAATACATTTCCTACTCAGCAGCGTACCTTTCTTCTCCTCAAAATGAGACATGGGGTACCAAAGTGTTAGAACTGAATATATCTTATTTGTCTATTGAATTAAAGTGAATCATCTGCAAAGGTAGTTGGAAAGATTTGCAGAAATCATACTCTAATCACAGATTATTTAATAAATCCTGACATTAATTTTCTTTGGTGAAGAAAAATGCCTTGAAAGTGGTTTTAGAAGAGAAAATGCTCCTAAGTTTTCAGAAGCATAAAACTCCTTACCAGTGACATAGAAAATAATGTCCCCTTTAAAAATTGTTTCTAATGGAACAGGGAATATAACATCAGACCTGTGCACCAATTCCAAGGAAAAGTCAGTTTTGTACTTTAAAGGCCTTTGTGCTGCCTTAACAACTCCACAGAAAGGACAACCAAATTGCCCATGTCAGCACAGGCACAGGAAAGGAATGGACTTCTCCAGTCTTGGTATTATTGTAGCTATCCTTTTGCCTGCCATTAACTTCTCACAGATGGAAAGGAACTTTTCCAGTACTGATCCAAGCATGTTTCTGGTACCTAACTCCTGACACATATGACAGTGCTTTCAGGTCATTGCTGACAGGAACTCTCTTTGGTTAGGATGCTACACCAAAAGGGACTGTAAAGCTTTGCAGAAATGAAAAAAAAAAAATCTCAGAGGTCAGCACATTTATTTCCTCTCCTTACCATTAACTCTGAATCAGGAAGGAAAACACAGGAGAGAATTCATTGTAGAATACAAGAACAGCAGAAATACATCCACCAAATAATGGGAAAAGAAGAACCTTGACAGTCCAGAGAAACTAACAGCTATTACTGCTTGGAAATTGTTGCATGTCGTGATAATAACAAATGCAAGTGTTGGTCCAAGTTGACCAGCATATCTGGATATGATCTTCAATAGTTGATAACCAAACATGGAGGTTTTATAGCAGTTCAGTGAGAATAGTTTTCTGAAGGTTTGGATTTCCTAAAAAAAGGACTTGTACAGACTGGAGACCTGGGCAAAGAGACACCTAAGGAGGTTCGACAAGGGAAAAAGTGCAGTCCTGCACCTGGGAAGGAATAATAAACTGCACCAGTACATGTTAGGAGGTGATCTGCTAGAGAGCAGCTGCATAAAGAAAGGCCTGGGAGTCCTGGTAGACAAGCAGCTATCCATGGGACAGCAATGTGCCCTTGTGGCCAAGGAGGCCAATGGGATCCTGGGCTGCATTAAGAGTGTGTCTAGCAGACCAAGGGAGGTTCTCCTCCCCCTCTACTCTGCCCTAGTGAGGTCTCATCTAGAAGACAGCATCCAGTTTTGGGCTCCCCAGTTCAAGAAGGACAGGGATCTACTCAAGAGAGTCCAATGGAGGGCTACAAGGATGATTAAGAGGCTGGAGCACTGCCTTATGGGGAAAGGCTGAGAGATCTGGGGCTGTTTAGTCTTGACAGGAGAAGACGGAGAGGTGATCTAATAAATGTGTATAAATATATGAGGGCAGGGTGTCAAGAAGGAAGGGACAGCCTCCTCTCACTTGCACCCTGTGACAGGAGAAAGGGCAATGAATGTCAGCTACAGCAAAGGAAGTTAATTCTTTACTGTAAGGGTCATAGAGCACTGGAACAGGCTGCCCAGAGAGGCTGTGAAGTCTCCTTCTCTGGAGACTTTCAAGATCCATCTGGATGTGTTCCTCTGTGACCTACAATATGGTTCTGCTCTGGCAGGAGGGTTGGACTTGAACTCCAGAGCTCCTTTCCCTTCCAACCCCTAACATCCTGTGATCTTGTGAACTACCCGAAGTAGAGTAACATTTATTATTCTTCACTTTCCCACATAAATTCTGTTTTCCAACTGATTCTAACAAAACAGCATGCAAATGAAACACTAATTCACCATGATAGCACAGCTACAAATTTCCTGCTTGGGATAGACACAGTATCATGTTAAGGTTTTTGCACTTAATGAAGCAATCTGTCAACTACTTTTCTTTATTTCTATCTTAATTCTTCCTCTTTCAGCCCAGCTACGTGGCTTTTGAAGAGGTTTCACAGTATCACAGTATCATCAGGGTTGGAAGAGACCTCACAGATCATCAAGTCCAACCCTTGACCACAGAGCTCAAGGCTAGACCATGGCACCAAGTGCCACGTCCAATCCTGCCTTGAACAGCTCCAGGGACGGCGACTCCACCACCTCCCCGGGCAGCCCATTCCAGTGTCCAATGACTCTCTCAGTGAAGAACTTTCTCCTCACCTCCAGCCTAAATCTCCCCTGGCGTAGCCTGAGGCTGTGGCCTCTTGTTCCGGTGCTGGCCACCTGAGAGAAGAGAGCAACCTCCTCCTGGCCACAACCACCCCTCAGGTAGTTGTAGACAGCAACTTCCTTATTGTAAAACCATATGGCACTTGAGAAAATTCAAGAACCATCATGGAGATAGGCTTCTCCTCTTTACAGGGGCATCTGCTATGAGCTGGTTTTAAACACATAAAACACAGGAAAAAGGGAAAAGTAAACAGGTGGTGTTTCAGTTGATATTTGAATTTTGCTGTATGTGACACATTTAGGAAAAAAAGGATAAACAGACCTGAAAAAAAACCCAAACAACAACTAATAGTATTTTGTTGCCATAGGAATTCCCTTTCGGTAACAACCCTTTGAAATTTTTCTCAGCCTATCATTTAGACAGTATTAAAAGCTTTTTGCCATAACTGTGTTGCATGTGACTCCAAGGTTGTAACCTACTGCTCAGTGCAGCACTGCCCAGGTTGCCTGAGAGTCAATGTTCAGATGACTCTCTTCACTGGAGAAACAAATGCAGTTTGATGATTGCCGAGGCAGAGCACACAAAGAAGTCACATTTTGCTGGAAACCAGCAAACCCAGTAAGAGATGTTTATCTGCGGTGGTACACTGCCCGTTTGTTTTGGTGGTTGTTGTTTTTTGGTTGTTTGTTTCGAGGATTTTTAAATTTGTTTGTTTGTGGGACTGTTTTTTGAGGTTTTGTATTAGGCAGACTTCAGCCTAAATCACAGAATTGTAAAATTCCCTGGTTCTATGAGCTAGGCTGATGTCACAGAATCATAGAATCAACCAGGTTGGAAGAGACCTCCAAGATCATCCAGTCCAACCTATCCCCCAGCCCTAGCCAGTCAACTAGACCATGGCACCAGTCTTTTCTTGAACACCTCCAGGGACGGTGCCGCCACCACCTCCCTGGGCAGCCCATTCCAATGCCAATCACTCTCTCTGGCAAGAACTTCCTCCTAACATCCAGCCGACACTTTTCCCAGCACAACTTGATAGAAAAAAAATGGCTGTGTCCCTTGCTGTAATAAAATACAGATGAACCAATAAATTTTGAAGAGGCAGTTCTAGATGACATTTAGCAATGATGTACATGCTTTTCCAGAAATATATGTTGTCATTAATCTCCAAAGTCTCTGGAGTGGATCTTCAGCATCAAAATTTTGCTTACATAAAGTGGCATTGACTGGGATACTTCTCAACTGTCTCCAAGTCCAAGTGCCTTGCTGAATTCCTCATGGTTTAAACTTTATTAAGGGATAGAAACTGGAGCAATAATTTTGGAATTAAAAAAACCCAATAAAACAAATATGGCACCAGCCTTTCAATTACTTATCTTGCCTTAATACTGAAATGAGTAATAAAGATCCAGTTCCTCAAAACCAAAATCAATATTGGTAGTAGGTGATCAAATAACTGGGAAAAAACATATACAAAATCACTTCTTAGCATTCCTAGGCTTCCTGAAAGGTGTAATTCCATTAGACACTGAGCACCCAACTTGGCACTTTATGGTTGCTGAAGGAACAGTAATAAGCACCCTTTCCTACTTTGTTACAGATGTTGTCATTTGCTGGCTCTACCACCCTCCTTGTGGGTTGATTTAATGGCCTGGTCTGAGCCAGCACCACAAGGAAGCAAGTGCTTGCTTTGTTGTTCAGCTGATTCAGCTTACCAAAGCAAGAAGTAAATAAGGGTCTAGCTAAATGAAATGGTGGGTGTGAACAAGGTGAGATGACTTTTGCAATCACCATGTTAGCTTGCCTCAGTCCATCCAAAGGAAACTCACCTTAATGATTCGTACGAAATGTTTACACATTACAGCTCTGTGAATTAATGCTCCCCACTCCAAATCACTGCAGGTCCTACTGATTGGATTCAGTCTGAAGAAACTCAGTATTTATTATTCTTCTCTCAACAGGATTGCCAGTGAGATTTAAACAGTCTCCTTCATAAAATGTCACTACTCTGTCACAATGCTCAAAGAGCTATCCCAATGTTTATCACTTCTGCAGGACTGATCCACATATAATTCTGGGCAATATATAATCAGCCATCAGAATGCTGCTGTCTTGTAGTCCAGAAACGAGGCACTGACCTAGAGAGTACACAGAGACTGCCATACAATTGTCTAAATCAAAGCATGCCTTTAAAAGGCATTGATTTAACCAAATACATGGCAGAGTGCAGCCACTTAACTTTTCAAAGTAAAATGCCAAACAACCAAATAAAAACCCAAACAAATGAAGCCACCGAAGCCTTCAAGCTCCTGAGGTGCTAGTAACAGCAATCCAATTTCAGCCAATGACAGCCCGTGCAGCAAACATTTCAGATGAAGCAGTCTGATTGATCTTTATCCCACCTGGCTCATGAAAGTCATATATATGTATCTTCTGACTGAAAAAGCCAATCTCCTATTTTGTCTCCTTTGTCATAGTATATATTAACCAATCCTGAATACACTGACTGAAACAGACATTTATACTCACTGAATATACTTGTGCCCAGTATGAAACACCAACATCCTGAGCAAATGAAACAACTCAAGCTGCCTTCAGACTACCTTCGGTGCCACAAATGTCTCACTCCTGACACCATTCAAAATTCCAACCAGGAAAGAAAATCAAAACACAACAAACTCAAACTAAACCAAAACTCAGCAACACAGGTACTGATGGATGGTAACAGGCAGAGAAACCATTTTTTGTTTGACTATATTTCTTACACTACTAAGTGCAGACCAATGTTAAAAAGCAGATTAAGAAACAGAAAGGACAAAATGAAATGCTGCAAGTGATCTGAATCTACCTTAAGAGGACATATCTAAAATACAGAGAAGAAATTGCAGTTGTATCATCTGCCCTCTCACCACAAAGGCTCACAGAATCAATATTCACTTAAACTCCTCCTGTCAATGCTTCGTCCTTTTGAAGAGAACACGAACACAGAAGCTAATGGTATGCACTTGAAGTACAGTGTGAATCATCTTACCAAGTATGATGACATCAACTCTATTATACGGATTATACCAGCTCAAGCTTGAAGATAGACTGATCGAAATGTATCCAAGGCAGACAAGAAACACAATGCTTTGAATAGTTTGGAGAATCATAGAATTACCAGGTTAGAAGAGACCTCCAAGCTCATTTAGTCCAACCTATCACCCAGCCCTGTCCAACACTAAGTGCCTCATCCACTCTTTTCTTGAACACCTTCAGAGATGGTGACTCCACCACCTCCCTGGGCAGCCCATTCCAATGCCAATCACTCTTTCTGGCAAGAACTTCATCCTAACATCCAGCCTATACCTACCCCAGCACAACTTGATACTGTGTCTCCTTGTTCTGCTGCTGGTTGCCTGGGAGAAGAGATTGACCCCCACCAGGCTACAATGTCCCTTCAGGTAGTTGTAGACAGTAATGAGGTCACCCTTGAGCCTTCTCTTCTCCAAGCTAAACACCCCCAGCTCCCTCAGCCTCTCCTCATAGGGTTTGTGTTCCAGGCCCTTCACCAGCTTCATCGCCCTTCTCTGGACACATTCTGGTATCTCAACATGTCCCTTGAACTGAGGGGCCCAGAGGTGGACACAGTACTCAAGACATGGCCTGACCAGAGCTGAGTACAGAGGAAGAATAACCTCCCTCGTCCTACTGGCCACACTGTTCCTGATGCAGGCCAGGATGCCATTGGCTCTCTTGGCCACTTGGGCACACTGCTGCCTCATCTTCAGCCTACTGTCTACCAGCAACCCGAAGTCCCTTTCTGCCTGGCTGCTCTCTAGCCACTCTGTCCCCAGCCTGGAGTGTTGCTTGTGGGCCAAAGTGCAGAACCCTGCACATGGCCTCTGCCCATCCTTTCAGCCTGTCGAGGTCCCTGTGCAGGGCTCTCCTACTCTCCAACAGATCAACACCTGCTCCTAACTTGGAGTAATCTGGAAACTTACTGATGCTGGACTCAATCCCCTCATTCAGATCATCAATAAAAATACTGAACAGGATCAGAAGCAGAATCTAGTCAAATCTGTGATAGTGAAAGGTTGGTGTAACCTGCTGTGCAGCAGCACTCCTCAATTTTCTCTTAACATAAAGAAATTTCTGTATGAGATTTTAAGGAACATTTACAAAATTCTGTAACAGGTCAGGGAAATTCACCTTCTCAAGCAATGAACCGGCTCAGCTTTTAATTAACTTCTGGATAAACTATACAGCACTACTGTAATAAGTGGATATGAAGCAATCAGTTCTCAGTAAATCCAAAGCACTCTCATATTGGCAACACTAGAGCATGCTTCATACACACTGCACCTTATGAAGATGATGGTTGAGGTTGAAAACCAGGAAGCACACTGGTGAAGACTGCAAATGACCAGGCAAATTACACTGCCCACTGCAAATGCAAAGCCGATGAGCCCAATGGCCAATTTGCAGCTACTAAAAAAAAACAGCCAAATTGCAAAAATTACTTCTAAAACCTCAACTTTTTGAAAAACAGAGTAGCAGTCACAGATATAATATAGAGCTTAATGTATGTACAATCTAACCAGTTCAAATACATGTCAGTATTGAATCTGAGTGGATCTTTGATTTTAGGAGAAACGATTTGCACTCAAAAATTAATTACCTCACAATCCATTCGTCAGTTCCTCACCCTTACAAGCTCCTGCTTTCCAGGCATCTGCAATTTCACTCAAGAAGCACTAGGTAAGAAAAATCAGATTTACTGAAGCTCTCAAGAGGTTGTGGAATAATTTCCCAATAATGTGATCCACAAATAAGGCAGACTTTCCAAATGCTAATTCCTAAAAAATACTGTGTATCTTGGCCACTTAGAGAGTCTACTCTCTAAATAAATAGACAGATATATAAATAAAGCACCATTTAAGCCAGAAAGCAGAGAGCTACTTATTATACATCCTAGTACTTGATCAGACAGATGACAGCCATCAAAGGAGAATACAGAGCTAAGCAAGGTTTTAAAAGTGAAAATTAGCTTTGCATGGTGAAGTGTTGGCCTTTCTTGCCATGCACATTCTCACACACAACAAATGCAAAATGAAATTTGAGATAAGACTCAAGCAAAATTGAACTGAGTGGGAGTACAGGAAAGCAACAGAGGAGCAATGGGAAGAGAATAGAACACTTGAGACATATGTAATAAGCTGTTTTCTATTAGCAACTTTCAATAAGATAGATTCTAAGTGTATTTAAAATAGCTTCAATCAACAAAATCAAAGACATGCAATTAAACACCAAATCATAAACTGTGATTCTAAAAGTATGAGAAACAAAAAGATGCTGCAAACTTAATGAGACTAAGAATAAGTGGAATGAGGAAAAATATATTGAGTAGAAGAAAATACTACTTTTGGTAGAACATGGGGAAGAAATTCAAAAGGATAGTCTGGGGAGAGGGGGCATTTTATATACACTCTGTTTTTAAATCAGCATCAGTTTTAATTGATGCATTTAAAAAAATGTAAATATTAAGCTGATGCTCTCAACACAAGTTCATAGTTCAGGGAGAAGAAACAGGGAAGGGAGAGATGTATCCAGAGTTATGAACACAACTGAACACACAGGACTCAGATCAGGCATATGAGAAAGATACAGTTCAAGAAAAACAGAAAATGGAGGGAAGTATTTGGAATCACAGAATCAATCACAGAATGTTAGGGGTTGGAAGGGACCTCGAAAAATCATCTAGTTCAACCCCTCTGCAGACACTGTTGCTATTCAGTGCATGTGCTCCAGGTATTGTGCTCATTCTGTGCATCTCAAATGCTATACAAAATACTGAGAGGTACACAGAGTTCAATCATAATCTGCATTCTGTGGTTCAATAAACCTCAGTACTTTGTCATACTGGCATCTAACTTTTTATGACTATTTCTATGTACTACTCTTTGGTATCAACTCATTCCCCTTTTAAAAATCTTTCACCAGAAAGACTAGACATACACAAAATGCATGCTGATTTATCCCTTAAGGACTATTAGTTTTTACACAACAGCCCTGTACTATTCCTAGAGCGTAGGATAAATGGATGCAGAAAACTGTCTTTTAGTTCAGCAGTGTGTGTCTCAATAAAGTCTGTCTTTGGACAGAAGATAAACTACTTCAGAGAAACACTAATATATAGCAGTATTTTCTAAGTCTGGAAAGATAACAAGACATCAGTGGTCATGGACACTGCTGGAGGGAGAAAACAAGGCACCAGCTAAAAGTGTGTCAGGAACCTGCAAGCAACTCTGACAATACAGCTCTGAAGCAAGGTAATTAGAATAAATGGTACAGCCAGTTTACTGCTACAGCTAAAGCCAAAAACTTAGTGTCCACCTGAGAATAAGAGGAGAATCAAGGACTGTGTGTATTAATGCAAGCCTGCAGCTGACACTCTGAAACCAGGCAGCAATTATGTTTGTGTTTAAAAAATCTCTGATACACAAGAGCTAAACACATCTTTTGAGATTTTGGACACTTGTCTCACTATATTCACTAGAAAAGGATCATTTGTCAGAAAGAGTCTCTGGAGATCATATGGTCCAGGCTCTGCTCAAAGCAATACTAGATCTGATTGCTCATTGCATTGCCCAAAAGAACTTCCAAAACCTCCAAGGACAGAAATTATACAACCTAATATCTAACCAGAATTTCCCATGTTGCATCTCTATCCGTTGCTTCTGGAGCCTGGATCTACTTTAATGCTCTCCCATTAGTAGGGGAAAACAGCATTAAGCTGCTTTATCTTGAGCCTTCTTTTCTTAAGGCTGAACAATCAGTTTCTTCCAGGTGCTCCAGATCCTGACTGCTCTCTGCTCAACTCATTCCTATATGTCACATTTCACTTGTACCAGTAGGGTGGCAGCTTGACATCCTCACCCAAGACACCACAAACTAGGTGAAAGACAAACTCATTTTATCTCTTTACAGCTCAATTCCCTACATAGCAATAAAAAATAAATCAAAGCACAGTTACTTATCCTTACAATAAAACCTCTCAAGAGCAAGGAACAAAAAGAGCGGCATTGTGGACATAATCTAAGTGTTCAATGACAGAAACAAGAACTCAGTCTATCCTGATGGAACAAAACTGAAACAGAATGAAACACAGCACCAACTGTGCCCTCTACATATGCATGACTCCATTTATACTCCTATATATGTAATGCAATTCTGGTGCACGGCCATAAGCTAATCTCTTAACTGCAGTTTTCAAGAAGTGAAAATACAGTTGAAATTTTCTAAGGTTTACTTCACTCAGTATTTAGCACATGCATCAAAAAACTACAAAGAGCTGCAAATGAAGCTCAAATATGTATACCTGTTTTGTCTGGGGTAAAAGATCTGATGTCTACACTTTTGCAGTGTATTCATCTTACATGCAGTACAGAAAAGCTATCAAGAAAAATGGTAAATGGAGAAAAAAGTAAATGACTCAATTCACTCAAGTCAGGTTCATAAGCCTTCAGAAACTCCTCATAGTTAAGAGCAAAACATGGGATAAGCTGTTCAGTAACTTTATAAACTTATAGCCTGTAGTATAGGTTAGAAAAACCTATGGCTGCTGAGTAAAGAAAAAGAACAAGTAATTAGAAGGATGATGAATAAAATAATAGCCCAACAGCATTATAGGCCCATGACTGATTTGTAATTGATACAATAAACCCCTTAGAAAAACCCAAACATTTATTCAGTCAGCTAAGCAGCACTTCTCCACTTCTCAGTCAGTTAGCACTTAAAGAAGAGATTTTACTTGCTTGTTTTTAATCAGTAGGGTTAGATGACTTGAAAGCTAAAGTTTGGCTCATAGAATATTTTTTTCTTTCATGTTTCCATAAAATCCTGGAATACTTATAGAGTAGGTATCAGGAAAACATTTTAAAAGGATAAGCAGGATGACCCATGACAAAGCAGCTACTCTGTTAGCAGTCTGAGGGACCACCAAAGAGAAGATGTATTTGATCAACATCTTAAAAAAAGACAGATGTGTAACATTACTAAAAAGACTGCAAGCACAACTGAAAAACAATTACTTCATGGATACAATATCTTCTGATTTGACACAACAGGATATTGCTATAAAAGCTCTGTCAGCAAGGTACATATTAAATGGTCAAGGACTGCCTGCATGCTGGAGAAAGGAAGAGGTAGCATTATCAGCTAAAAGCAAACTGCAACGACCCAGTCCAGATGCAATACATCAATGCTTATCTTAAATCTAGAAGGACACCAACAGTCTGTCTTAAGCTAAACCCACCACTTGTTACTTCTCTATGCTTCTCCAAGTATATTAAACAAAATTCAGATGATCCCACACTGACTAACTCTGTTGCTATCTTCTAAATACTTTAAAAAAGATGAGCTGTTTTCACCTATTTCTCTGTGACCTCAAAATAAATAAATTTCAAGCAATTTGCCTATTGAAAAACAACAAAACAAAATAAAAAACAACAAAAACCACAACCAAAAAAGCACCCCCAAATTATTTGATGTAAAAGTAGATTCTCACCTATGAAATCATTACAGAACTTTAACCTCTGCTCTTATTTCAAAAAGATTAGAACATAAAAAAATGAAATGAGAAAACATCACTGTAGAAATACTGAAGTGACATGTTTCCACATCTGACCTGTATGAAACACCTGATCGGTCTTTTACATTGAGTACTTAAATCTTATGAATTGCATTTCCATAGTATGTCTTCTTATTGCTCTTTACTGCGAATTGCAATGTATGTCTCTGTTCTTCTGTATGGGAACTCCTCAATTCTCAACAGACACCCAGCCACCTCATCTCCGTGATGCACCTGTGCAGAGGGAAAAGATTTCTTCCAGAAAACCTTGATTGCTAGGAAGGAGCAGCAATTGAACTACAAGTATCATACAGGAATATGAAAAGAAGTATTCTCTGCTTCACTGAAAATGGATCCTTCCAGTAAGGTCAAAGATAAAAATACTGACACAGTCTAAAATACATCAGGAAAAACTGAAAGACAGACCACAAAAGATAATATAAGTATTGTGGGTTGCATAACTCAGCTAGACACAGCCTCACTATCAGTTTTCTATTAGCAGAAAAATAAAGAAAAGCTACTGGCTATGCAAGAAAGTTCCAAGAGGTAGACAACATAAGACAAAATCTTGACCACAGCAAGCTCCACTAAAATTAATCTAAAAAGGACATGATATAAGAACAGGACAGAATTCCTCACAGGAGCTCATTAAACATCATATGTTAAAAAGGTGTTACATTACAATGTTGTGGTTTAACACCAGCCCCACACAGTTGTTCACTCACTCCCCACCAGTGAGATGGGGGAAGAGAATCAGAAAAGTGAGAAAATTCATGCATTTAGATATAAACAGTTTTAAAAGGTAAGGCAACAGCCATGCATACACAAGAAAAGCAGAACAAGGAATTAATTCACCACTTCACATCAGCAGGGAGGTGTTCAGCCATGTCCAGGAAAGCAGGGCTCCACCACAAGGAACAGTTACTTGGCAAGACAAACGCCGTCACTCCAAACATCCCCCCTTCCTTCTTCTTCCTCCAGCTTTGTATGCTGAGCATGACATCATATGGCATTGAATATCTCTTTGGTCAGTTGGGGTCAGCTGTCCTAACTGTACCCTCCCAGCTTCTTATGTGTCCTCAGCCCCCTCACTAGTGGCGTGGTGTGAGAAGCAGAAAAGGCCTTGAATCCATGCAAGCACTGCTCAGCAGCAACAAAAACATCTCTCTATTATCAACACTGTTTTGATCACAAATCCAAAACATAGCCCCATACCAGCTACTACAAAGAAAATTAACTCTATCCCAGCCAAAACCAGCATATTAAGTCTTCCACATTTGGTTTTGTGGATTTTGGGATGAGGTTATTTTCTTTTTTTTTTTGGGGTGTGTTCTTTTTTTTCTTTTGGTCTTCTCCAAACCAAAGGAAAACTAGAACACTAAATCATCCAAGACAATGCTGATGAAAACTTTTGGTGACTCAGGAAGTAAAATACCCAAACAGCAGCAGTTTAGATGAAGTAGTAAAACTGGAACTACCTTTTCTATAGCAACATGCAATCCTCTGTAACTGATATTGCCATATCAGCCAAATTATGGATGTCCTGAAATTAATTATCATTTAAATTTCATGCTTAGAAGAGTTAAAAGAGTGTCTTAACTACTCTATTCAAATATACATATGAAACATCTCACTAGTTTGAAGTATGCACCAGACACTCAGAATTTCCATCTGTAACATTGAGGTTCTATGCATTAAATGACCAAACAAAAAAATTCTGACACTATTGAGGAAATGTGATCATCAGCATAAAAATTAAGCCAGATAGTAAAAATATTTAGCTTTCCAATCTGATCACTGAGTTCATTTCTTATGCATATTTTTTGACAAAATAAGTCACTTCACTCTTTTGTGAGGGAGCAGGAGAAATTCAATACCTACAACATGTATTTTACATCATCTGTTTTTATTTTTACAATTAAATATTTTAGTGTAAAATAAATTTCTGTCTGTGACCATAGCTGTCATAGCCTCATGAATTATTAATAAAACAAAAACCAAAACAGTGTTACAAAGACAGTAATTCCATTGTGTTTTCACCCACTATGTCACTGTACCTACCTTGGAATATAGACTACGCAGCTTGCAAGGAACGTTTGACAGTACTGCTCTCTCATTATGTATCCTTTGCACACTGCAAACCTATTCTTGATCAACATGCTCTCCATATTGTCAATACTCACCATTCACCAATAATTATTGTGTTATTAATAACACAAAAAATTACGTACCATTAAAGTACCAATTTGCATCTATTTAAATTAAAAAATCAATTAAAGATAACTTAAATAACAATTACAGTACCAAAAGATACCATAACATTGACTTTCAATATCATCTCTTTTTTGTCATACCTTAGCACACTGTGCGAATATTACATAAAACTTCAATAAACATCACTTTATTATGACTGAAAGTAATATAGAGTAAATGAAATGAGTCTTTTAAAACCTTTTTACCTTCCTCCCATCTGAAACAGGCATGTTTAAAAATAAAAAGTTTGGGTTAATTGAAGCATTACTGACCATTTACAATGATTTCCACAATTCTTTTGAGATACAGCAAAAGAGAAGCATAAGAATTAAACCACAGCAATGTAACTCGTATCAATAATGGACAATAAGCAAAGACAATTAATATAGTTGGAGAGCTTCTTTATCTATACACATAACTCAATACACTAATAATTCATGCACTGTTTAATTATTTAAAACTATTTTCCAAATAATTAAAACAAGTACTAAAATGTGAAACCACACACTTGAACTCTTGCAGTTAATAGGCTCTCTTATGAAAGTATTATTGCAGATATACATTAAATTGTACAAATTTACATTTGCACAACAGGTGTAGAAAAACACAGAATGATGCTTTATTATATACCTGGATTTTCATCTGGTAGTCAGTCATTAAACAGGCAATATTTT
This sequence comes from Pogoniulus pusillus, assembly GCF_015220805.1. Lineage (NCBI taxonomy): Eukaryota > Metazoa > Chordata > Aves > Piciformes > Lybiidae > Pogoniulus > Pogoniulus pusillus. The sequence goes on from NC_087266.1 coordinate 25,071,311, forward strand.
TTAGGGCTTACTAAAAAAAAGTCTACTGGTAAAAAAAAAAATCTTGTACTCTGGAATAACTTATGCTTGGGGGGTTGGACTAGATGATCTTTTGAGGTCCCTTACAGCCCCTGAAGTTCTGTGATTCCGTGAATTATCAACTTCTGATGGCTACTACACCAAATCAGTAGTAGAAACCCATGAAAATTCTTTTAGCTACGTACTCACATTCTTGACAAAGCTTACTACTCTGAATTTACTAAGTTCATGAGGAAATGAAATGTAGTTAAACCTGAAATAATCTTGTTATTTCAGCTAGTAGGTTTGTAATGATGCTCATCTCTATGAAATCCTACAAGCCTGAAAATAATAAAAACTCTTGCACTGAACTACTAAAACAACACTGAAGATAAAGACATTTTATTAATACAACAAGATGCTAAAAAGCAAAGTGAAAACACACAAATCCTTCAATTTTCAAGAGAACAAGGGCAATAAATAAGTCACTCCATGCTGGGTCATTTCTTATTAGTTGTTAAACGTATTACACGGGCTGTGCCAAAATTACAAACGCGACATGGTTTTACAGACCTACATATGCACAGTTTAAATTGAACTGATGCATCCCAGCTGTGGACTGGGAATTGCTTTGGTAATTTGTTTTTATCACAAATGAAAGAAATTGACTTAGAAAGATATAACTCTTTCTTAGTGATGAAATTTAGTTCTTTTCAGTCAGCACAAAAAGACAGTGGTGTGCCACTACCATCATAGTTTATGTACTACTGAGAACAAACAAACTGAAAAATAATTCAGATAGCACGCTTTAAGGCTGGTGAATACTGTATTGGCATAATGCTGCTTTAGCTGCCAGATGAGCTTTGGAGACAAAAAATCTCTGCACATCACAACTGAACGTAGAAAACACATGCCAAAATCTTGCCAATTGGCAGTACATGCCAAATAGAGCAAAAGAATAATCCAGGACTTAAAAAAATCTCCTAAAACCACGAGAAGACTAAATGACAGTCATTAAAATTGGCTAGTATAAAAAAAACCTCTCCTCTTCTGAGGCTTTAATCATCTTTTAAAAGACATATGATCTCTTCTGTAAAAAAAACAACTGCTCAGCAGTTACTTGATGTATGACAACATACTTAGACTTATGGAGACTCTATTGTATGTCATACTATATTATTAAATCTTCTTCTAAAATCAAAGCTACTACAACTCTAATAAATATAGTTTTAAAAAACATTTAATGTACAACTTTATTTATGGGCAAGTTTGTTAGAAGAACAACCTCCAGAAGAACATGGTCATGAAATAGGCCTATTTGAAACAAAGAAGATCCATTACTTTATTGGAGGTGATGATATATTTAAGAAGGGCAAATAACAGATTTTTACTAATTGACTGCAACTGTGTTATTGGCTACTGGAAATACTGAAAGAATTCCACAAGTCTGTATTGCCTCCCCACCTATGTCTTCGATGCAGAGGTGGCCTTTGAGTGTTTTTGTGGGAAGGCATCACTGAATTCATGACAATAGGTATGGATATTTGATATTCATATCGTTCCAACATCTGAGCAATCTTCTCACGAGTGACCCCATGTTTATTCCTCCTAAAAAATAAAAATTTAAATAAATTGTCTGGTATGTTTATGGTCTTCAAGACAAAGAAAAACCTTCTAATTTCACCTTTTTTTCCCTGCTTTTCGTATTTGAAATGTCCTTTTCACTACATTGTATCCTCATTCTCTTGTTAAAAGATCAATCTTAACACAAGTTGAATACCAATTCATTACTTCATATATTCAATAACAGGAAACAACACAGTCGTCGTTCTTCATGCAGAAATATGATGTTATTCACCAGGGCTATGTATCTAAATAACCCTAGAAAGATTTTGCTTTCTATTTATGCATTATATGTTATACAGTATACTAGCTAATGAGTAGAGGGATTGTATTACAGATTACTAGTTATGAAAGCAATGTTCAAATTGGCATAAAAAAACAAACTACAGGGTTTACAGACTTAATGACAGAATATTTTCTCATTAATATATCTCCACATAAAATAAGCAACAACTTCAGTTTTGAACTATAACAGCCTACTCATATCTTTATCTACTAGCTCTTACTGATACTTGTATCAATATTCAGGAAATTCTGGCAAGAGAGGCCAAAAGTGTTGCCGTAATTCTTTCAGTGTTTAGTAAACAGTTATTTCAACAACCGCTTCACCTATTAAGAACCTGAGGCATTCGACAGAGACATTACAATGTCTCTATCTCCTTTGTATCTGTGGAATAGGTTCGTAAAATCCATATGGGCAGAAATCTTGGTCTCTGTCAAAAGCAAAACCACAAGGCTCATGCACAAACTGAGCATCAGAGAACTGCAAGCACTGTTGCAGAAATTAATCTAAAATAACAGATACAAAATGCACGTGAAATGTTTTGATAATGTAGACAAACATTTACTACAATCCAGTACAGCCTCAAAAACACTTGGAATAATTTCCAAGTCATACAAATAGGGAATATATGCCTGCACCTTTGTTCTTTCTGCCAGGGACACAAGAGGCATAGGCCTCCTTGCCAACTTGCTCAGCTCCACAGGGGAGGAATCAGTACTGGGAACAAACAGGCCACACTAGAAAGAGTATGCTGTGCAGAAATATTTTAAAGTACTGATTTCCTGCCATCCCCCTAAGTTCATGCATAGTATTACAACAACAAAAAAGTACATAAAGTTGATGAGGGTTTAAAGCATGCTGTAGGTGACACATTAGTTTTACATTCAAAATGAAAAAAAATTATCTCTGAAGTATTCAGAATTATATTGCCTCCTTAAGGTTTATTTTATCACTTTTTCTCTGGGAAGAAAAAGTTTGAGTATTCTCAGATACTCTTCCCTGAGACACATCAGAGGCTAGAGCGATCATTGCTGTCTACAACTACCTGAAGGGTGGTTGTGGCCAGGAGGAGGTTGCTCTCTTCTCTCAGGTGGCCAGCGCCAGAACGAGAGGACACAGCCTCAGGCTGCGCCAGGGGAAATTTAGGCTCGAGGTGAGGAGAAAGTTCTTCACTGAGAGAGTCATTGGACACTGGAATGGGCTGCCTGGGGAGGTGGTGGAGTCACCGTCCCTGGGGCAGTTCAAGGCAAGGTTGGACGTGGCACTTGGTTCCATGGTCTAGCCTTGAGCTCTGTGGTAAAGGGTTGGACTTGATGATCTGTGAGGTCTCTTCCAACCTTGGTGATACTGTGATCGTAAGCAGCTCATTGTTTAAATGCTACAAGTAGCTACACTGTGCTGAAGAAGTCCAGGAGAAGCAGCATGATGAATCTAGCACTTAACAAGTCTTAGTAATTTTTACTTTACTCACAAATGTGAGCAAGTTTAATGGCAGAGAAAAAAAATTAACCCCCTAGAAATATGGTGATTTTACAGAGACCTTGACGCTTGTGCCAGTGGAAGCATGAATTTGTTCAATATTTTCCCTATCTTAGTACTCCTGGAGAAGGATTAAAACTCAAGTGCTCTGGGAGTAAGTGCACACTCACCCACAACTGAATGCATTTGTGTATAATCACTACATGAATGAGCAAGTATTCTTCGTTCAAGAACAAGGAAGAGTAAAAAAATCACCACCAGCAAAATTGAATCTAGCACAGAAATTAATTTAGAAAAGGAGATGTATCTGCTTTACAGTGTCATTTAATACTGGGATCTCCTCTTCAGGCATGTCTCCACTCATCCTTTGGCAGCTTGGCTATTCTGAAAGAGCACAAAGCCATCTATCCTTAACCAAAGTAGACCTGCCAACAAATGCTCCTAACAGATAGTTAGGCTTCGGAAGCTGGTTTTGCTTGAAAGAACACAGAACCTGTTGATGAAAGCCAACTTCTGTCACTATTAAATGCTCCTACAATATATCCTACATACCAATATACTAGCAAATTAGTCCTGCATAGGACATGACTACCTGTAGTACAGCGGTTTTAATGAAGTCAGTACCAAACTGCAATTTTATGACCACACCAAAGGAAGGGTGATAAAGCATGTTTGCACTTCAACTCGGTGAAGTTACATAGTGGGTAACATTTTCTAAACTAAACCAAGACCCACCACAAAATACAAGTATGTTTACACAAAGGTCTAAATGCTAGGCAAGAAGTTCTGAATGCTACCACAACACATGTCTGGAGAATCAAAACATTTCCACACAAATTATGTGCTCAAAACTAAACTAAGAGCAAAATCATTCACGATTGACTCCAAAGATAATCTGTACTTCACAGACATGCTAGAAGAAAATTACTCTGAAACCTATTTCATACCAAAACATCTGTCATGTTCTTGACATCAAGAATTCACATCACGTTGATCTACAGAGCCTTTTCACAGATTTCTCACACTAACTGGGGGCAGGCCCAACTCTAAAAGAAGCATTTAAAATGCACCAGACTTCTAGAATATCAACATATTGCATTACTTACTAACAATCTAGACAACGCTACTCAAAACAAATCAATCAGGATTATGTACTCATAATGTAAGAAAAATCTTTTGCTAATTAGAGTAGGCAGTACTGTATTTTTTGTTCCAACCACCAGAAACAAAGAGTCTAAAGTGATTCTCTTTAGGAGGGAACTAGAATGCATAAGTACAGTTAATACAATAATCCTAATTCATTATTAGCAGTATTTGATCAGGTAAGGCACAAAATGTTGAGCTCAGCATTCATAATGGGAATTCCAAAACCACAATAACTTCTTGATCATTATCGTTTCCACAAATACACAAATATAGAAGGAAAAAAAATGAACCAACATAAAAACTGGGCTCACTCCACAAGCAACTGAAAACCAAAATGAAAGCTGGTATCATCACTTTTTGCAACTTTCAAAAAAATAGTTTCCAGACAATAGGTCTCTATTAAAATACCAAAGCAACTGGAGCTGCTAAAACATTTCTAGGAAGTTCCTAACAACTCATAGCAGCCCTTTACATGTAAAGATTTTTCATTTTGTTTCAGGTTATAAACTTTAGTCCTACAATTAACGACTGGACAATATAATTCAATGGTAATGATACCTCATGTTTGTTTATCTTGTTATGTGTTAAGATCCTATGAAAGCATGAATTCTCCTGGAAAATGAGTTGGTCTCAAGTAACAGGAATCTCACACTGACCATCTTAGAAATGCCTGATTACTAAGGAAGCTTTCTAAGTTGGCTATGCTGCAGCCCAAACTAAAAAAAAACTTTGTAGAAACAATCTTACAGAGAGAGGACTCCATCCTAAAAATAAGTTAGAAGTAGCTTAAAAACAAAAGGTGAAAACTTTAAAAGATTTATAAACACAATAAAAACTAAGCCAATAATTTAAGTATTATGCATACATATTTCATTTGTTTTAGAGGCTACTTTACAAAGCTGAAACAATTATAAACCAAGTCAGCTGGAAGCATATAAAATAGGAACCAGTGAGGGAACTCCTTATAGTGCCATGCTGTCATGGTTGATCACATTTCAAACACTGTAGTAGCCCTAAGTTGGTTTGATACCTCAAAGATTCCTAAAGAAGAAGCAACAAAAAAGACATGAACAGTTTCCCACACACTCTCAAATCCCAGAAGTCCAATGACCTTTGTCCAACACTACTCTACACCTATAAAGCAGAAAAAACAAAGCGCTTCTACTGATGCACTCTTTGTAAAATATATAATTTCTTTTTGTCTTCTACTGATTTCTTGTCATCAGCATTTTGTAGCAAAAAATGTCTCAGAAAAATTACTTTCTTTAATTCTTACAGGGATCAGTAACGATTCTCAAAAAAACCCTTTAATCCTGACTTTGAGGGTCAATAACACAGTACATCTATTTGTTTGTCTATTCATAACATTTCTAGTTCAAGGTGTATCAAAACTGCTTAATTAAATAAAATACATACCATGCTAGTATTTAAGTATTTACGAAAATAAGATATTGCATAAATTATAATATACTACATATGTATTTGCATGCATATTTATCTGTCTCTTTATATAAGTACAGTGATTTCTGTAATTTAAACCTTACTTTTCTAATTCATCAGGATCAAATTTCCACCAAGTATCTGGCTCATGGAACTCCACTCTGTATCCTTTTTCTAGAGCCTGCAGCAAGCAAAGAAAAATGTGGTATGCGTACCATTAGCACATAAAATGTAACAACAAGTTTATAGATCAGTATAATAAACAAAGGTAGTTAACACTGTAGTGGTGGGATGCTGAATGTGACCTGCCCCCAACCTGCCTTAGTGTTCACTCCAGGCTAAGTAGATTAGATCAAGTCAATCCTCAATCTGGTCTGAACTATTTCCCATATCAATTACTGACCACATCAATAAGCATGTTCTCTTAAGAAACCTGAATAAGGAAAAACGTTTCTGGACAAAACAAATAAACACATTGGATGTGAAAAGTTTTAGAAGTTGTAGGAGATGATACAATCACACAGCAAAACCTACCACTTCCACATATGGCTTCATTTCCCACGCTTGAGTATTAGTGTTGTCTATTATAACTGGAGATTTTCCCTGCTCCATTGCTTGCTTTGCTGAAATGAAAACCAGTGTAATTTAATAAACAACTACATAACTAAATCAAAATGGTAAATGTAAATCAGCTGTTCCAGATGTGCTTTGCACTATCTAGTCTGGCAGAAACATAGTTTTAAGAAAAGGAATAAAAGCACTGAAAGGTAGAGAGAGGAACAGAAAAAACAGAAGCAAGAAAATAGGAAAAATTAAATGAAAGGCATAAAAAACAGATGGTGGTGAACTGATGCAAAAGGGGTAAATGGGAAATTCAGAAGTTAAGGCAATACAACAGAACTGCTCAAAATCTGTGGCCTGCTGAGTATACTGATCCTGACATGAAACCATACCCTGGACTCCAGCTTTGCTAGTCCTGCTGAAGAACACATAGCACTTTCATAACTGAGACCAGTATTGCAGTTCTTCAACAAAATGCTAAGAAATAGATGATCTTCACAGAAAGAGACTACATATCAGAAATAGTTGATACTGGTTAAACAGCAATAAACTACAACCACAGTATCTCTGGCTTGAATAATGTTTGAACTCACTGGCCAGTTTCCACCAAATCCAAAGAAAGCAGGGTTCTTAAAACCCCGTATGAGTGACACTGATTTCACAATGTCGCAGCGGAAAATCAATTCTCACATTTCCCAGTTTTTTATGCACTTGACTGTACAACCTTCACATTAAATGTGCATGTGTTTTAGTATCAAGGGTATGTAATTCACTGCCTTATAAATATTTGAGAGTTTGAAGTTTTGTTTATCTGGAATAAATTACTTTTTTTTTCCCTAATGGTTGTCACTTGTAACTATGTAACTATTTTTTCCCCCTAGAGTTACTGCATTATAAAAAGATCCACTCCTTCCCCAAAATAGGGCAGAGGATAATTTTAACAGAATTCTTTTCTCAATGGTGGAAAAGTATCTATTTGCTGTCTGCACAATTCTAACACGGTAATTATAAAGCTCTAGCTAAATATGTTGTCATATGAACCTTAGCAAATCTATAAATAACTTACACAGATGATGTAATCTATACAAAACTTTAACCTAGACCCACTCATCAGACAAGAACCCAAATTATTAGACCTTCCCCTGAAGGTCTCATTTCATGTATTTCAAGGATTCACACATAAATGAAAGCAAGAACTTCTGAAGCATTTCAAGTCAGAAAGCTCTATCTAGTCACATCAGGAGGTAAGAATCAAGTAGAACTTCAACCCAAAGCTATTCTAGCAATTGTTTTGCCCTGGGGCTGTCTATAGAACGTGGCACAGCTGTTCTTGTTCTTGCTATGAAAATCACTGAGTAACTAAATTACATACTGTCCTGGTTATTAAAACCACTTTGTAACTATGAAATACAGAACTAGAGAGATCTTAAGGTCTAGTCGAAAACAGCCAGAAGCCATAATCAAGTGAGAATTGTTTGGTGATCTTGTAACTGTTAAGTGTAGAGTTCTCTCATCTGTAAACTCCTTCCTTACCAACTCTTCTGCTCCGTAGGCTCCTAGTGGGAACTTTATTCAAAATATTTATTATTGATGCACTCCAACCTCAAAACTGGTATTTAATAATTGATATTATAATGACTAATTTAAAAAATCCTTTGCTGTTTATATCATGAATGTTGCATTAGCTAAGGAGAAGAGGGGATAAACTACTTTTTTTTTTTTTGGGGGGCCCTCTAGCTAGGAAGGAAGCTTCTGCTTGAGCACTGCTTCACTGAGAATAATCTGCAAGAACAGGTGATACAGTTATTCAGTTTGTCCACTTCTTGAAGCAGGCCAAACAGGTAATGAGTTTAGGAAGCTACCACATAAAGAATCCCTCTTCTACCCTTCTAACCCCAGGAATCTACATCCTTACTAAACTCAACATCTGTACACTGCCAGGTATTAAGAAAGATAATTTATTAAAGCTGTTAATCTACAAAAGTGAACTAAAATCTTCCTTGGGATAACCCTTCCATAAAATTTGTATAAACCTCAGTTAGGAATAATCTGTTGCTGCAGCATTAAAAATATTCAATTCTACCACCAACATACCAGCACCCAACATCCCAAATCCATAGGTCACAGCATAAAGAAGGTCAATGTTATATTTTTAATTCTAAATCTTCTTCAATTTCAAAACTTAATGCATTTATGTGCATTAATTAAAATATAAAGAATACTTTAAACATATATTTATTTATACCTTATATTCATACACTCCTTTTCATATAAACTATCACCACACATGTACATTATGCTATACTTCTATTTTCTAAATATAAGCATAATTTAATAGGATTCCTCTTATGAATTCAAACCTCTCCTCTGGTTCCAGTCATGGGCATCACCAAGGTGAGCAGCATCATATATATATCCATCTTGTTGACGAAAATAATCATCTGTGCTGAATACAATGCCATCACGACTTTGACCAAGAAGAATACTGTTAAGCAAAGGAAAATGCAAACATACTTTAATTTTTTATTTTTCAGATTGAAAAGGAACACAAACATGCACGAAAAAAGGTAGCTAAAATAAATGTAGCTGTGTCCTATTTCTGAACTTTTTGGAAACTTCAAATAGGTTTATAAAACTACACTCATGTGTATTATCAATAATTCTAAATCAAATTAAAGCAATGTATACTGCCCCTCTCTAATATTTCTCTTCCACCTCCAAGAGATGTTTGTACCCATCTAATATATGGCTATACTACTGCAAGTTCAAAAACATTCACTAACATTTTCCATATCCATTCTCATTTGGAATCATCTCTACAAGCCAATCTGATCATGAGGAGTCTGGATGCAGCTGAGAAAGTAACTGGAGGTTCAAATCCTTTATCAGCACCTTAAACTCTCACCATGCCCTCTTCTAACCTTTGTCCATGCTGCTTCCATGTTGTGGTGGAGGGTCACACAGACCCAAATAGGCTTACATATGCCCATGCTTGCCTGGACATGTTTTTCTGCCAGGACCCCTGGCTGTAAACAGGTTGTGTAAGCCCACACACACCCAGCTCGTGTCTCCCTGGTGTAAGCTCGTGTGATCCCCGTATTTGGGATAGTCCAGGCAAGTGCCTTTTGCCTATTACGGTAAGGTTTGGCTGACTGCCAACCTGATTGGTCATTCTAGTGGCCAAAGGACCCATTAATCTCGGCCCACATTCAATAAATGAGGCGATTCAGATAAACAAAGTGCCTTCTGCCACCTTCTCTGCTCACCTCTCCTAGCCTCCTCGTAGCCTGGGGCCGCTACCTTTATCCGCTATATATGACTCTGTCCCACGGTACTTTGCACCGATCCAGCGGGCGATCGATCAGGGCGCTCCCGGCCGCCCACCGCTCCAGCCTGCCGCCGCTCCAGCTCGCCGCATCAGCCCGATCGGGCCCGCGGACTCCTCAAGACAGCGCTCCCCAAACCCAAACTGAACTATTAGCTCCACGGGAATCAACTGCGTGGCTTTCGCTACACATATTTTGGGACCACAGGGACTGAGTCTTCCAATTAGTGAGTAACTGAACTCTCTCGATTTGAGTAGCTAAGGAACTTCATTGACTTTGCCAGTGGCATTTTATGCCACAAGACTCTCTAACCAGAACCTTTCCAAACCTCTACCAAATTGCTTAATCCTGCTGTAAATAGACATTCTGTAAAACTGTTGCACTAACCGCGTACAAAGAATTTGTGTGGGGTTAACTTTACAGAAGTTTGGGGGAAATTCTCTTGGTATATATATCATTAAATATTTTAAAACCTTTCAAATCAGCCTCATATCTAACCCCAAACGGAGCCTCAAACCCCTCTAAAACACATGTAAGTGTGGGTTGAACAGGAACAGCAAAAAAAAAAAGTATTTACTAATGTTTACAGGAACCTCCCTATTTTCAGGAGAAAAAAAATTATAATAAACTTTGAAGATTGTCCTAATAATGAAAGTCAGGGTTACAGAAGAGCGTCCATATTCCATCAGATCCTATACTTTTCCAGTTCTGTTTTCTCGCCCAATCCTGGCAACACGCTTTTACTCACCTCTATTTTCTCATTCCCTCTGGCACTCACTAGATCTACCCATCACAAATTCTCTCTTTAAAAAAAAAAAATTCCTTTCCCCATCCTACTCCCCTCCCCATTCCCATTTTATTTTGCTTTGTGATTTGCTTTGCTTTTTTGTTTGTTTGTGGAGAGTTTGTTTTGGGTTTGTTTTCTACATTACTTTTCTGAAGCTTTAACACCTAGTTAAGAAAAGGCTCCAGAAGGTGGTAAGTTAAAAATGGCTGACTATCCATGAAGACCTCTCCTGGCAGAGTAGCATTAAGGTGCTGCATGGATTACCACATCTGAGAGAACCACAGTTTCAGTCTAGAAGATAACAAGAAGATAGGATTTTTTTTCCATGTCATAGTATTTCCCTATCATTTATGCTTTAGTGATAACAGGGTGACAGGAAAGCCATGTATTTGACTATCTAGTGCATGTATTACTTCAAATAGGTCTAGGCTGGATGTTAGGAGGAAGTTCTTCACAGAGAGAGTGATTTGCCATTGGAATGGGCTGCCCAGGGAGGTGGTGGAGGCACCGTCCCTGGAGGTCTTCAAGAAGAGACTGGATGAGGCACTTAGTGCCATGGTCTAGTTGACTGGCTAGGGCTGGGGGATAGGTTGGACTGGATGATCTTGGAGGTCTCTTCCAGCCTGGTTGATTCTATGAAATCAGAAGAAAAACTTACTGAATCAATTAAATTATTTGAGTGTTTTCTCTAAGGCAATGCCATTCCTAGACATACAGACCAGTTTCAACTGAATCTGACAGAATGTTCTAAAAAAAAAAAAAAAAACCTTTTATTTTTATGGAGGGAAAAGAAATAGGCAAAGGCAAAAAATTGAAAAAAATGGATAAAATGCAGATAATCAAATTAGCACTCATTAAAGACTGACACAAAATTTCACATTTATCCAGTCTCTGGGGCTGACATATCCAAGCAACATAGGTATTATACTGGCTAGAAGTTTACTTCAATTGTAGGACAAAATAAGTTGCATTACACTCTGCTTCTTGCACAGCAAACATAAAAAGATTATGGGATAAATTTAAGGGTACTGAGGCAAACAACAAAAGATACTGCGGGGAAACCAATGGGATTAAAAAAGTAAACTTGGGCACAGTTGCAATGTTCACCATTAACATTCTACTCTATATTGCAATGTTTTCTATTACTATAGTATCCTTATTAATTACAGAAGTTAATGGAATGGATGATATAGGAACACTACAAAAACTCATTATGTTTTTCTAGAATTCTGTATTTGCATTGTCACGAAATGCCACATTAAAATCTTCTAAAAGCATCAGAGCTGACTTCTGGATTTAACTAAAATGCATCCTAAATATATACATCCCAGGAACACCAACAAATACCTACAAGCCAGAGAAACTGATTATAGCAAAGTCATAGAAATGTTACTGTCAAAACAAATCCACACCAATGCATCCCAAGCAGCAATCCCCATTTTGCCAAATATAAATTTTATTTTCAGGAAGTTCTTGGGATTTAAAGGAAATAATTTTAAAACTGAGACATGCAGTACAAATCTGTTTGAAGTTTGATGTACAGAATAAATGTGATTACAAGACTTCCTTGACTAATTTTGATTTCTACATTATATTTAAATTTGAAAATAAGAAAGAGATAGTGGCACAAAGCATTTACAGTCCATTGCAACATTCAGGTATTCAATTACTCGGGCTCAGAAACAGACCATGTACCCAAAGGCTACAATAACCAAGCTGCACTAGCAGTATGGGGGATTGCACTACTGCCGAGGTGGCAGGAGCAGAAAAGAACTGGCCAAATCCCAAACAATGCAGAGGTTAGTTCTAAGTTACCAAGCTTTATATATATATATCTGCAGGAAGAGCAGATATTTTTTCATTGAGGCTCACTGACAGCACAAGAGATAACAGGAACAAACCTGAACACAGGAAGGTTTATGAGGAGGAACTCCTTTCCTGTGAGAGTGGTGGAACACCAGAACAGGTTGCCCAGAGAGGTCATGGAGTCTCCATCTCTGGAGTCATTCAAAACCCACCTGGACACACACCTGCGTAATTTGCTCTACGTGAACCTGCTCTGGCAGGGGAGTGGACCAGATGATCTCCAGAGGTCTCTCCCTACCCCTGTCATTCTTTGATTCTGTAATTCCTATAAAAGGAATTGGCACATAAAGGTGCCACCCATCACCTTTACGGATTGTAGCTTAACAACTAATACACTGCAGATTATTTACACTTTTAAAATATAGAAAGCTGTGACAACAAAATTCAAATTGCTGAGGATGAGAAGAAACTACTAATGATGCAACTGTCAAGTAATATAATCAAAGAAGCAAGAAGGAATAAACAGCTTGTATGCACTTTCTCCCTTTTCCAGAATATACGGGTTACCTCAGGACAAATAGCAATGTTATTTCCGAAAGCAGAGCATGACACATGAAAAGTACAGCCACTTTTTTGGGGACATTGTTCAATAATAACTTTTTATTGAGTTGATATCTTTTAATAGGATGTGTATTACACTGCACAGTAAATCATATGCCACACCCAACAGCTTTTGTGTTTTGGGTTTTTTTTAATATATATTTATCTCTTGTGTGAAATATTTATTAGGAATTTCTATTAAGTTACTTGGCCATTATTTCATATATGGCCCAATTTCTTACAGTAAATCATATTTAACAATGCTAGAAAAACGGTATCCATCTTCTGGACTTAATTTTTGTGCGCTGAATGTACATACACACACATCTTTAAAATTAAGAACCATTTGCCTTAATAAAAGAGATAGAAAATAACAGTTGGGGATTTTTCTAATAGCTAAGTAGCTAGACACACTCTCTACAGCTTCTAGGAGCCAAATCATCAGGTTTCTGTATAAATATACATGAACTGATGAATCAACACTAATGGGACTAACAGGGCACTAATTTTCATTTCTACAAACTGTTTGCTCAGTGCTCTGAAGAATAATTAACTTACTTGAATTCTTGTACTGTATCTCCCAACCATCATTAATAGCGATAAACACAATGACAAATCCACCAACAAAGCCTATTTTTGAAATATTTGTTATTATTCCTTAAAATCCAGAACACAGCAGTTTATTCATTAATCTTTGTAAAACTGATAGAACAGATTTAATACAGTAGACTATGTTTGCACAAATAATCCTAAAACTACAAAATTTGGGAAGGCAAAGTGACTACCAAAGAGACCAGATTAACAGAACCCTAACTCTATACCCAACACAAAAGCTATCACAAAGTAATGAGTTTATGAACTAAAACTTGAATGGCAATAATCATAGCCTGGTTTTAAATTACAAAATTAAATAATATTTCAAAAGCCTGACCATTATCACTTTCCTTAATAGCATTCAAAATTGTAAAATTCAAAACACAAACATACTTGTTGATATCACATGAAACAATTCACCTATTTCTAATGTATGCTTAGAAAGAAAATTAATCCTAGTGTCATGAAACAGAAGCAACAAAAAGGACATCTGTATGCACAAAAACATAAGGAAAACATTATTACTCTCTAAACCCTCAACATTCCATTTCTGAGATGAAGAAGGAAAAAAAGATTAATATATTTCTAATAAGAATCAGGACACAGATCAGTCATCATCAATATGGGCTGTCCCAAATCAATAGCTGTAATCCAACTGCTGTAATCCATCTTTTTCATCCTAAAACGTCCCTGCAATTAAGCACTCACCTTAGAACACAGTAGGATAGTGAAATTAAAGCAGATAGAAATATTAAAGTAGATACTAGCTCAACATACAAAACTCATCTTTAAACCAAAATGCTTGCTTTAACTAGTCAGCAAGGCAATACACATCTTTTTCCAGTGCATATGTGCGCACACACATACACATCCTGACCTAATTTTTCTTCAAAACTAAAATGGTCCCACAGTCTCCATCCTGGTTATCCTACTTTGATAGATTTTATAACAAAAATTATCACACAGAATCTAATAATTTACCTATTGAAAATCACCAACATACCACAAATCAGGAAAAAAAAACCAGACAGTAACTAAATATCATATGCCTTTCTACTTTAGCCTTTCTGCACCCTGCCTGTCTACATTCAGCCTTCCTCACTCGCAGCTCGTTAACAGGCAGCCACGTGTTGCAGCTAACACTAGTGGCTCAGCAGCATCTTCTTCCCTCTGCCTGAAATATTTGTATTTTACCCTGGGATCATTGCGAGTTTGAAAGCGTCTTTCATACAGGAGACTTACTCAGGGACCAAAGAGTGGTGAGTACATATGCTGGAGTGAATGCCAAGGCTCCATAAACATAATTAGAATTTTTCCTGTTTTCGTGTTATTGTTTTCCAAGTTCTGGTTGTTTAAACTAATTCTGTGCAATTGCTTCCTGTCGACAGAAAACCTAAAGAACCTCAGGGAATTTTCCTGAGTTTTTAAATATTAATAATAAAAATAATATTCATAGATAATTTAATAGCCACAATTCATAACTATTGTTAATTTCTGCTACAACAACTAACTTTGTAAGTGATGAATGTAGCACATACTGAAATTATCAGGGTTTCTGACATCATCTCCCAGCCACTAACAAGCTGAATACAGCAAGGGATGATACTGGGATAAATTTTTTCACTATCTTCATCATTAACCTGGATGATGAGGTAGGGAACTTGCAGATGACACCAAATTAGTAGCAATTCACCACATCCTGAGCAGCAGACTTCTTTCCAGAAGGTCACTGACAAATTTGGTACTGTGCTAAGCAAAGTATCATTAAGCTCAACCAGAAAAAGAGCAAAGTTCTTCAACTGGTCAAAAAGAAATCTAAACATCACTATAAGGAAAGAAGCTGGTTGAGCAGCCTTGGTGAAAAGAATGTGAGGATTATGGTGGACATCAAACGGAAATGAGTGAACAGTGTGCTATCATCAAAAGAAGAGAAAACATAGCCAGTAGATCAACGGAAGGGTATCATTCCCACTCTGCCTAGTTCTTGTGCAGTCACTTCTGACATACTGTGTTCTGTTTAGAGCTTCCTAGTTCAAAAAACATGCTAAAACTATGAAAGGGATGAATAAATAGCTAGGAAGGTGTCTAAGGTCATATGGCCTACGAGGAGCAGTTAGTCTTGTTCAGTCTGGCAATGAAGACAGCAAAAGGCCATCTGACACTAGCTTACTGCAGTGATTAAGTCCATCCCCTTCCCTCAAGGCAAGATGCAAAAATCACAAGCCAGATTCTACCAAGTAATAGTACATGATGCAACACAGAAGCACACATGCAAACTGTGGCTTGGGAACTTAATTTTGGAGATTAGAAAGAACTTCCTTACCAGGAGGGCAGTTCTGCACAAGAAGAGTTTGGAGAGAAAATTGTACGTTTTTCAGGATCAGACTAGATAAACACACAGCTGATCTGATCCAGTGATGGTTAGAGACCTGCTCCAAGCAGAACAACGGACTAAATGACCTTCACAAGCCTCTTCCGGAAAACATGCCTTCAATTCCAAGCAGTGGACTTCAGTGGAAGATTCAGGACAAATATGGATCAAAGGGAAACCTGCCTATCCTTAGAAACCCTTACTTAGCACAATTCACAGACAAATTCATGATTTCTGGGTCTCACTATGCTCTGCTGTAATTTCACACCTGAGAAACTCATTTACAAGATGCTTCTCATTCTCTTAGTGCTAATCCATGCAGACAACGTGAATTTTCTGCTTTTCATAGAATCAGTCAGGGTTGGAAGGGACCACAAGGATCATCTAATTCCAACCACCCTGCCATGGGCAGGGACAGCCTACCCTATATCGGGGTAGGTGTGCTAGGTTTGCTAGTCCAAGTAGCAGATAATTGTCTCCTAAAGATATGAAACCTGAAAAGATACTTGTGGGTACTAATACTGTGTCAGAAGACTGCATTTACTGTCCTCGTCTATGTTTCAGAATTCTGCATTACACAGAAAAATATTTTATGTAGAGTAGGCAAATCGGTTGGACTAGGTGATCCTGAGAGCCTTTTCCAACTGGAACATTTCTGTAATTCTGTGACTAAATAACACATAGATTTTCTCCACAGGCAGCCAAATTTTGGGATTTCCTCTCTCCCAGGAACCAACACCCTGAGACACAATTTCATGGGAATTAACAATTGCAGACAAGCATTGGATGTATGAAACTTCATATAATTGAATACATTGAAAAATAAATTCCACACAGTTCAAATTCTGCACCCAAATTTGGTGACTATTCTTGACCTTGATATCACAGTACCCATACTCCCATCTGTTACATAAAATTAGTAACTGATCTGACCAGCAAGACATGAAAAAAGCATGAATATGTGTTCACAGAAAAATGAAGATATTTAGAATCTTTCAGATAATATGAATAATACATATACTTACAGAAAGATTCAGAGATACTTCAGCACACCATGGAACTATCAACACGGAAACCAAAATATTCAATACATTCACATTATGTATTATCCATTTCTTGCATTGAGGCAGCATTTTTTCAACAGGGTTACTTTTTTAAAATATCTAAGTGGCTTACATATATCAAAATAAATTATTGCAATAACACCTACACAGGCACATGTAGTTTTAAAAATGCAGGTCTGCAAGACAGAGTAATCAGTAACTAGAAAATATTATAGCTAAAATTATACAAATGCCTAAGGTAGAAATTTCTAATAGCCACTTTTTTATGATATGGAGATCAAGGTTTCCTAAGTATCAGGAAAGAAAAAAAAAATCCAGCAAGGTTACCTCTTTATACAAAAAGCAAGGAAGAATGTATCACTGTATTTCATAGACACTTAGCCCACAACAGAAGATAACCACACGTCCCATTTGTGATGTAGTTTCTGTGTGAAACTCAAACAATTAATATCAATACAGTAACTTCTGGGTCTGTGCTCTATGACAACTTGCATGCTTTATAAACTAAGCCAATGAAAGTGAAAATCTGAGTTGGAGGTGGTACCTGCTTTTGACCCCGGCAGATTTCAGTTATATGTTTAAGGGCAAATAAACTTTCTTGTGTGTTCTAAACAGAGAAGTGGACAGATCACAGTATGAAAAACAGGGAATGCGATTTTGCTCAGTACTTTCAAAGCCGCAAAATTCGAATGCTCTCTGAAGATTTCTATGTGGGAATAAAAAAAGTGCTTCAGTCAAATTAATGTGGCTAGATTTCATAGAATGGTTTAGGTTGGAAGGGACCTCAAACATCATCCAGTTCCAAACCCCAGCCATAGGAGGGACACCTCCCACTAGAACAGTTTGCTCAAGGCCTCATCCAACCTGGCCTTGAGCACCTCTAGGGAGGGAGCATCCACAAGCTCCCTGGGCAACCTGTTCCAGTGTCTGATCACCTTCACTGTAAAGAACCCTTTCCTAACATCTAGTTTCAATCTTCCCTCTTCCAGTTTAATCCCTCTGCCCCTCATCCTGTCATTACAAGACCTTGTAAATAGTCCCTCCCCACCCTTCCTGTAGGTCCCCTTCAGATACTGGAAGACTACTATAAGGTGTCTTCAAAACCTTCTTTTCTCCAGGCTGAAGATTTGATTCTTTTTTACATTAAGAAATATAAGAATAAAAAAAAAAAGAGGTAGACTAACACACTCTAGAACACCTCGAAGTTTACAACTAAAAGATTATACAAGTTAATGGATACAAGACTTTGTAAAACTAATACAAAACAGGTCCTGTTCATCAAAACTCTAAAGAAGAAAAAAAACGCTTGTTAAGTTTTAAGTCTACTTACCGAGAAAGTGTTGATTTCCCTGAACCAGGCAGGCCTCTTAAGATCAGGAGCAATTTCTGTGAACAACTCAATCTTTCTTCAGGTAATTGAAAGGAAGAAAAGCTGTGCATTCCTACTGTATGGCCAGTTTTAAGATCTTTCCAACACTCTTTGGTTTCACAGAAACCACTATTTTGAAGTCCGTTTTGGTCATTATTTCCATTTCTGAAGACCTGAGAAGTATGGATATCAATATGACCAGCAGAGTTGGTACTTTGATCATGCACTGGGCTGTGATTGTTGATATCAGTATTTTCAGGGTAACCATGGTAATTTTTGTAAAAGAGTTCACCATTTGGAGAAGAGAGAGCATTTGTTTTTTGTAGTGGGGAATTAAGTATCTGAACATTTGACTGATGGTTAAATCCAGGAGGAAGAGGGCCCTGAGGCACTATGAAAGACTGCATTGATTGCCAAGCAGGTCTGAATTCAGGCACCGAGTAGTTCCAATACTTAGTGTCTTCTTGTCCATTAAATTTATTTTCAGATTTCCAGTCACTTGTTTCCATGACAAACTGCTGCTCATTGACTATTTTCTGACTGTTCCCTCCTCCTCTCCCAAAATACTGTCCATTCTCACACAGTGGTTGTGAGCTGCCCAATAATGCACATTGATAATCCTCTTGTGTGGTTTGACTATAGTGAGATGGAGAGTATAGTTCCTGATGAGTTTCATTTTCTTTCTCTTGAAAATTAGTACTTAGATTTTCATTTTCCAGCTGGTGAATTTCTTTATAGAACTGGTCCAGTTCATCATCTATTTCTGGTACAGCAGAAGAAATAGTCTGCGTCTTCTCTGCCTCCTTTCTCCTAGTGCCGTTTCCATGAACTTCACTCTGGTCTCCCTCACTGCTTCTACATTGATTGGAGCTGCCAGATTTGTCCTGCTTGTGATTTTCAGCAGGCTTGTAAATTGGTCCGATAAAGTCCTTGCTTGTAAAAAAATCACCTGATGCATTTCCATTTACAGAGAATAATGTACTGCATTTTTTAATACTATCTTCATCAGCAGTATCTGTAATAAAACAGTCTTTTCTTTCTTCAACTTCAGTGTCATTCATCGATACAAATGGTGGGTTTACGTTCTGCACAGTTTCTGAATCAACTGGCTGAGTAAGCACTACATTATTTTCAGGAAGCACTTCATTCAGTCTGAAGACACTAGCAAATATTTTCTCCTGCTTCTGCACTGCATGCTGTTCTTGGTTATCTGATGCATACGCTGGTACCAAATTGTTTGATATTCTCACAGTATTCTCCTGAAGACCTTGGTTATCATCATCAGAGTGTTTCTCATAAGCCTCTTCTGCTGACTTCATTTTTTTAGAACATGGTTCAACTGTGATTTCATTCTGACACTCCAAGAGCCTTACTCTACTTTCAGCCTGAAGCATCTTAGAAAAAAATGAATAAATTACCAGCATAAACATTTTTTAAGCAAAGTATAATTAAGTAGAAGTCATTAAGGCCTATGACACACATCCTCAGACCGTCCACGGTCACAAGGAAAATGTACTCACAACCAGAAAAAAAGCAGACATCACCTACCAGAAGTACTGTTTAAACAAAAGTGCCACGGTAATGCACATCTGTAGTAAAGAACCACATTACTGCTGTACCAATCTAGCTATCACATTTTATGATATAAACAATCTACAAATCTTGTTTTTAAAACGTGATTCATTAAAAAAGTAATCACATCAACTTCCATTCTCTACTGGCCTATGATAATCTGCCGAATGTTATAGATCTCTTTTACAAGATAAGTGCATCTATTTCCAATGCATTACATCACTTGCAACAGTACCAACAAACATGCTAATACTTAAACAATGAGGGTAATTTTCTGTGACATTAACTGATCTCAGCTAAGCCATTTAACATCAATGAAACAGATGCTAGCTGGCATTTATAATTTGGTACTAGCTGAACAAGACTGAAAATTAAACTTGTGATCTGTTATTGCATTTCTGGTCCTCAAACAACTAAAGACCTTTATTGAGGACCAAGACCACTTAGTTGAATGCTTTCTAAAAATAAACATGCATACACAAAAAAAGCAATCCCTGCCCTAAACAGATTGCATTATAAGAATGGCCAAATAAGTTCCCAGAAACTTTTAGAGACAAGAGCAATTTAAAACAAAGCTAAACAGTACTGATCACTGCAACATGCTGCTGTGCCATTAGCCATCTAACCACTAGTCAGAATTACTTGGATTTCTCATTGTACTCCAGAGGTCTAGGTAAAATGCAATAAAAAGCAGTAGTTATCTTACTAGAAAGCAGTTGCCAAGTAGTTTGTTCAGCAAATCCCCTACCCCCTAAACAAATGCTGTATCCAACAAGAAATAAAATATTTTTCCTATTACAGGGCTTATTCTACTGCTTTTTGTATTTCAACTTTCCAGGAGTAAATATTAATGTCACTTCATTCCAGATGAGAAAGTTTTTATCTACAAAGGGTTCCATGGGAAGTATTACGGGAAGATTTCTAAGTAATATCTATCATCTCACATTCACTTGCAGAATTACAAGAACAGGTGTGTTACTCTGGGTACTTTCCAATCAAATATCCAAAGGAAGAGAATCCTGCCACCCTCAGTCTCAAAATACCTAAATCAAGGCTGTTTTACTGTTTGCATTTGACTTTACTATTATAAGCAGTACTAACGTCAGTGCGGGAAGAAACATGGCCATGCAACTATCCTTTTTTCCCTCATAGCTAGTAGAATGAGATTGTGGCACTACAGTCTTTCCTCTCAAGATATACATGCTCTATGTATGTCTCCAGCTTTTCAGGTCCTTGTTTGTAAATCAGAAAACTACGGCATTACATGAATCATTGGTTCTACCACTGATCTACCAAAAAACCTTACTCTACCTTAAAAAAAGAATTGGTGGGGGGACAAAAGTTGCTTTATTAGCTTTTATGTCCTCATTTGTGTTTTGAGATGCTATTTGAGCAGAGCCCATACTCTGATATGGAATGAAAACAGCGAGCATGTGAACACTTGCTGCGCAACACACCACCTCTAATGACAGAGGATGCTGCTTAACAAACTTACTGCGACTATACTCTGGGACGGTAAAGTTGCATGTGAAAGCATATCCACCTGCATTCCTGGGGAGGACAGAGCAAATATTTACTGAGAAAGTGTCAGCTTCGTCTCTCGAATGGGATAGGCATAGTCATATTTCTGGAAAGAACTGGCTGTAGGCACTGAACCTGAGCTGGCATGTGTGATTCATCAGGCTGGCACTTGCAACACTATCACTTCAGCTAACTTGCCAAACATCCAAACGGCTCTATCAAGTAACTCAAGGCCTTAAGCTTCATCTTTCCAAATGGAAAAAGAACACTTATGTGGCCGAAGTTACTGACAGGCTTTGCTTGCATGTCCATGTCTTTCTGGGTAAGAAGGTGACAAAACACGTAGGCCAGCTTCCCTCTCACTGGGCCAGGCCACCACCTCAGAGCCAAGGGAAGCCGCAGCTGCTTCGGGACCTGGATGGGCCGGCCGCTGCGAGAGGGCAGACAGCGGCGAACGCGCGGCTGCTGGAAAACGCCCACCCCAGCCCCTGGCAGGTGTGTCCTCCTTAAGCCCCAGTGTAAGGCACCCCCGGTTTTCCGCCTCACACGCTTCCCTCAGCCCGGCGCCGACGTCCCACGCTCCTGTGAGCCAACACCACCGGCCCCACGCTGCCCCTTCTCCGCCCGCCCGCCCGCCCGCGGTAGCCTAAGCACTCAGACGCAATCCCTTCTGCCACCCGTCGGTGGCAGCGATGGAGGAAGCACCTTCCCTGCCCGGCACCGCATAACAGAAACCGCACTACGGGCGGTGAGGAGACCAACCTCAAAGCAGAGGCGCCCGCCCGCCTGCCCGTCCTCCGCCGCCTCGGGAAGAAGCGCACTCCTGGCAGGCGGCGGGGGGAGGGGAGCGCTAATAACCTCGCTCTCAAAATGGCACCACGGCCCTTTGCCCTTCCACTTCGCGATCCCGGGAAGTGATGGAACTTGTAGTTCCGTCCTGACCTGCATAGGACTACAACTCCCAGCATCCCCTGCGGAGCCGAGCGGTGCCGTGCGGTTGGCGTGGGGAGACGTCCGCGCGTAGGCGAGTCTGGCTCTGAGGGGCGGCGGGCGCAGGGCCAGCGGGACCAAATACTCTTTGCGCACCTCCTTCCCCTTTGCCAGTGTAAACGACCTAAGTCAGCGCGGGGGGAGAGTATTAGGCAGTTGTAACCTCTAGTGAAGGTCTTTCGGCGTCCGTTCGTGAAGGCAGACCTGTCCCGTGGTTTTCCAGCTTGAGGTATATGTTACAGTAAAATTGACATGCTTCTTTTCGTAAATCACTATGAAAGCATCTGGTGGTTTATTCTTTGTGAAAGAAAAAGCTACTGAACGTGCAGGGCAGAAGCCTTACTGGGCAGCAGCCCGGAGCCTTATTTGCATTTCCTCTGCTATTTCACTGCCACCCCATTTTGACTGGGATCGATGGTCTGCCTTCCTGAAACTCTTTTGTGATTATTTTATTTCGCCTTAAATTGTGAAATACATTTTGGAGGTGTATATTACCTAGGCATTAGGCCTGTCCAGTTTAATTGCAATGAAACAAGTTTTGGGGCTGTAACCTTAAGGGAGAACATTCCTCATAACAGGTTACATACGCTCATAGGCTAACTTGCTGTGACCACTGGGTTAAGAAGTACTCTGCTTTTTGTGTGAGGAAACCAAATACTGTAATAAGATTGTGAAGTTGTGATGAAGATTGTCCCCAGTGTAAAAGCTGCCCAAATTTGCTGGCTCTGTGTTGTACTAACATGACCTCGGAACTGCAGCATAACTGGAGTTTGTTTTTTTCATGATGTGGTGACACTTTTTTTTTTAAATCTTGTAGTACTCTGCAAATCAAACCACGTTTTTTACTAAGAAAACAGTCTTGTAAGGCCAATTCCCCAATGTGTGGGGCACTTCTTTTAGTAGTGCACACGACATCTTGAATACTGTGTTCAATACTTGGGCTCCCCAGTTTAAGAGGGACAAGGATCTGCTGGAGAGAGTCCAGCAGAGGGCTATGAAGATCGTTAGGAGACTGGAGCACTGCCTTATGAGGAGAGACTGAGGGACTTGGGGCTTTTTAGCCTGGAAAAGAGAAGACTGAGAGGGGATTTAATAAATGTTTATAAATGTCTGACAGATGGGTGTCAGGAGTGGGGAGAATAGATTCTTCTCACTTGCTCCCAGGGATAGGACAAGGAGCAATGGGTGTAAGTTGCAGCACAAGAGATTCCACCTCAACACAAAGCCCCCTTACTTTACTGTAAGGGTCACAGAACACTGGAGCAGGCTCCCCAGAGAGTGGAATCTCCTTCTCCGGAGACTTTCAAGGCCTGTCTGGGTGTGTTCCTCTGTGGCCTGAGCTAGATTGTATGGTTCTGCTCTGGCAGGGACATTGGACTCAGTGATCTCTTTGGGTCCCTTCCAACCCTATGATCCTGTGACAGCTCCTACAAATACTGTGCCCATTCTAAAGACCAGCAACACTGATGCTTTTAGATAACCCAAACAAACTGAATATTTTAGAGCTTATATAATTTCTAAAAACCTCTGAAATTATTTTATTTGCTGTACATGGTAAACAGAAACAGTGATTGTTAAATTCATGCCAGGTATTGGTGCAGTTACCCTTGTAACCACAACACAGTTTCCTGTGTGCCAGATGATAGTCTTGTTTTGTTAGTCGTGTCTTTGGTAGAATTTTAATCTAGAAGTGAGTTTTTGATGTGAATCTCTTGATTCTTCATATTTGCCACACTTTATTAAGATTACTGGTCTTCCAGGTTAAAAGCTACTGAGATGTGTATGAGTGCCAAAATCTTATAATGAAATACCTTTCCACACGGATTTGCACTTAGTGGTGCTGCAGTAGTTAGGTGGACACTGGCTGCATCACAGCCACATCTAGAAGTCAGTGTGCAGCTTCTAATGAATAAGCGTGGCATAACCTTGTCATTCTGTTTCAGACTGGAAAAAACAATGTGTGAATTCTCTTGGAAGACAGGAGCAGTCCTATGGTTAGACATGGCCTTGCTGTAGCTTCAAGGCCTGCACTTTGAACCATATTTTGGAATCCCCAAAGAGAAAATGTCTTGATCTGTTTTGAAGTAAATAAAAATTCAGAAGAAACTGGTGATTTCTTTTGTAAGGAGTTCTTTCAGGAAGGAAAATAGGAAATGTCACAAATAACTGTTTGCTACCAAGAAAAATGAAGAGACAGAAGATACACAAAGGAGAATATTTCAGGTTGGAGGAATACTTCTAACACAAGTATTTCTGGAAATACAAAGAGCTACTGGTATACCTCCTTTCAGTAGCATTCAGCTGTTGAATCAGTTCAACAATGTCACCTCTTCCTAATGGTTACCAAGTAACATGACCCTACCTGTCATGTTGCTATACTCTTCTACCCACTGTGACTGCTGGTCTCTTCCTGGCCTCTACTGTTCTTTCGAATATCATGCTTCTTGCCTCATTGCCATAGTCCTATATCACTTCTTACTGCAAATGCTGGTTTTTTCCACCCTTTCCCTCCCTTTCCATTTGATTCAGGGTATTTTCTCCCTTATGGTTCTTATTGCTTTCCTCTTTTCCTGCAAAAGTCTAATATGCTGCCTTCATCTTCTGCAAGTCTGTGGAACACAGCATCACTGTGGCATCCATTTGCTTTGGGATGATTAGGGGACTGGAGGGCACAGCTTATAAGGAGAGGCTGAGGGACCTGAAGCTTTTTAGTCTGGAGAAAAGAAGACTTAGAGGGGATTTGATAAATGTTTATAAGTTTCTGAAGGCTGGCCAGGAGCTGGGGACAGGCTCTGCTCACTTGCTTCCTGTGATAGGACAAGGAGCAAGTTGCAGCAAAAGAGGTTCCGCCTCAAAACAAGGGGGAACTTCTTTACTGCAAGGGTCACAGAGCACTGGAACAGGCTTCCCAGAGAGGTCGTGGAGTCTCCTTCTCTGGAGACTTTCAAGGCCTGTCTGGATGTGTTCCTCCATGATCTGTGTTAGATAGTATTGTCCTGCTCCGGCAGGGGGGTTGGACTCCATGATCTCCTTGGGTCTCTTCCAACTCCTAATATCCTGTGATCCTGTGTGATCCTGTGAAAGCTACAGAAAAAAAAAAATCTACTCCTTTTCTAAACTCTGAGATGGAGAGGCAGTGTACAGATAATGTATGTAGTAATCAGATTTAGGTATACTGTAATGGAAGTAGGAAGAATATTCTTCAGATTTCTCAAATTTCCAGTTCCTATCTCACAAAAGGGGAAGCACTGTGTATTTTCAATAATACTATTATTTTCTTTAAGGAAAGAGTTCCTTTAAATTTGCTTCTAGAAACATTTTAGATAAGACTTCCCAAAATAACTGAATATGAAGAAGGTAGCTGGCACGAAAAATATCAACCCAGAATATTAAATGTTGGCAAAACAATAAATGCTTGTGTTCTGCCTTTAATAGAAGAGATTAGGTAGATTTAAGGTAGATGGAATGATGAGACTTCATCTTCAATAACAGGGAAAAAAAAACAACAGGATAAATACCCTGCAAGCACTGCTTGAAATTGACTTTTTGCAATTAAGGGTTAATACAAAATGATAGCTCAAGCATTTAGATCTTGTGCTTTGATCTTGTCAGACTTGACATAGCCAGAGTACTCTTTCTTCTCCCTGTAACACTGTTCTTCTAACACTGACACTTTAATAAGTGAGTTCAAGAGGACTAGTTATATAATTATATTTAATTGTGCTTCTTTTTAAAGAATAATCACCTTGGGTCTTAGTTTGTCTTTCCACTCTTCACTAAATCTTGTTAGAAAAAGTGAGGTGTCAAGATGATTTAGGAAATACAGGAAATAGTCTTGCATAGTTCTTTGTCTGTAAAGAAAAATGTATCTAAAGAGCGGTACTGTTGATCATTAAGAGAATTAGTTTACTCAACCAACTAGTAATATTGTTTGCTAAATAATTTTCTGAAATATAATATGGCAAGGAGGTATCCTGATATGTAAAGTAAGATTAAAGTTTCAGTCATAAAAATTCAGTAACAGCTTTTGGCTTCTTAATTTCCACAAGTAAAGGTTTTGGGTTTTTTAAAAAGAATATTTTTAAATTTAAACTTGAGAATAAAGTTAGGAGTTCTATAATATAGTTTTGATAAAGTCCTGGTGTTTTTTTTTTCTTAACAAAACTATCCCCACTAGCCTGCTGGGTTTCAGAGATAGGAATATTTTTTGATACATGTAACAGATTCTATTAAGTGATACTTAAGCCAGGGAGAGAGTAGTATTTCATTGATTATGGTATAGGTACTTTTAAATTTAAATAGCAATTTTATTTCCTTCCAGTATAGGATGAACCCTTTTATTAATACCTCCTTAGTTTTTCTTTGGAAGTTTTGGAAATTTTTGATGTAATGTTTTTCAGATGAAATACATATGATGTATTTTTTTTGTTTGTTTGTTGGTTTTTTTTTTCAGATAAAGCACCTGTTCTGTAAGTTAGATCTCAAGCACTACAGCAAAACAAAACTAAAAAGCTTGTAAAATTTAACCTTTGTTTTAAGCAGAGTGCTTTAGAAAACATAGCAACTGCTGGCCCACAACAAAGCTGAGCTTATAGGTTGTTAAATATTAGGGGAAATCAGACCAAGAAAACATAACTCTGAACAATATATGTGTTTCAGAGTAGACCATGGGGAATTTCTGGGAAGGGACATTCAAGGCGAAAGTCCAGGCACTGCTTAATCTGTAGGAGCATTTAAATAGCAGCTCAAATTTACATTAAAATGGAGGAGACTGAGTACAATGGCTTCACTAGAGAAATTCAATGGGACATTAAAATAAGTAGCTTTAAACAGAGGATAGACAGTGGAATAATAAAAGGGAAAAATGTGTGTGGAAGAAAAAGAGCATTGGATAGAGCAACTGAAAAATACTCAGCATTTCACACAGCAGAATATGTTTAAGTATTTAATGCTTAATACAATAATAATTGTTTTAAGTGTGAGGAAGAGAGGCAATGAAAAACTACAGAAGTTTAGTGCAACATGCTTAGTTATGGCAGTGGACGCTGTTTTGTAGATTACTTGTTCCTTGTAATTATGTAATTGTTACCTGACATTACTTTTATTTGAATACTTGAAGTTTAATAACTGGGATGCTCATCTTTCAGACACAGTTTATAGTAAAAACTTAAGTGTTTTGACCATTTTCTCATACTAACAGAATATTTAGATTATGTACTTTCCTTCTCCCACCTTGTATCTGGTGTCTCAATTAAGGATGGAAAGCATTTGAATCAATTAAAGGTAACTCACAGGAGAAACTAATTTAATTTACTGACAAACTGTGCTAATCACCGGGGAAATAAAGACTGCTGGTACAGACTCCCCAAATACTAATTCTCTACTGTCATACCTTTTTTTTTTCCCTGACTGCTGTGGGGTTTTAGATGCTAGATGACATAGGTTATATTCCTGTTAAGTTGTAGGCATATACTCTGCAAATAGCTGGAGTAATCAGTGATCAGCAGTAAGTTTCTCTGACACTGAGAGGCAAAACAGCTGTTAAGCTACGCTAGAATGAGGAAAAAAAATAAAACCAACAACCATAAAACCAACCAACAGCAAACTGTTTTAGACGCTTAAAGATTTCTGTATTAATACTTTCTAACTTATTCCTGTCAGTCAGCAAGATGGCTAGATTTGTTTAGCTAGGGCTTAAAAGGTGCACTGGTTGTTGGTGAAATGAAGCACCATCATTTCCTGACTGCAGTAAAGAGACAGATTCTGTTTCAGAATATTAACAATCTAAATTACGCTTTTCACTCTTGTGACTACTCTTACAATAAGCATTTAATGTTCTCTTTCCACATGTTTCCAAAGGCACTGTCCTCTTTAGGATCCTGTCTGAAGAGAAAATATCAAGAGTGAAAGATAACATCTATAGCTGACTTGAGATTGCATGTTTTGAGAGGGGGGTAATAGTTTCTGTTTTAATCAAAAAGCTTACTTTACTAGGTCATTTCCTCTTGCCAGTATCCCACTGTAGCTGTTAACAGTTACATGAAGAGAGCAGATGAGTAGGTGGAGTGAAAAGCTTCTTGCAGCCCTCACCCTGAAAAGTAATGTAATATAATCTCTAGTAATTTTCTGGGGGCTGAAATATCATATAGTACATGATGATTCTTGTCTTTTTATTAGAAAACAACCACAAGACAGATGCAGATAGGGGGTTTTGGTAGAGTCAGATTCGTTAACACTAAGATTAAAGTGGTACTTATTAAAGTTTAGAATTAATATAGCATATGTATTAAAGCCAGTAGCTTCTGATAATCACTTAGTCAGCTGTTTGATTTTTGTTTATAAGGAGAGTGCTGGAAACAGAGACAGAGTCTAAAAATTCCACTCATCTTAAGTCATTATTTCCATGTGGCTTCCTTGCAAATTACTTAAGAGATGTATGAAGTACTAAAATTAGTTGCAAAGTTAACTCATGTTGATAATAATGTCAACCACTTAGTTGAAGAGACAAAATTAATTAACTATTTTTTTTCTTTCTCTGAGCTAAATCACTACGCCTGCAAGTTGAAGGTATGTATAGCCACTATCTCTCCCTCCTACCTGGCAAAACAACCTTTCATTGTGAAAGGCTCAGTATATAAATGGCCTGTATTTGATTTGAATTGTTTTTCTGGTAAAGTATGTCAGATGCAATTACTCAGGCATCATAAAAGAAAGGAAATGTGGTCTTAGCTACTATGGAAATGAAAGTATCCTTTACACAAACCTGCTATAGTAAGAAAGGGAATTTAGATAACCCTGATTTAAAAAAAAAGGCCCCCTTTCTTAAACTTTTTCAACTTTTACTTTTTTGCTCTGCCTTGATTTTGCCCAAATCATTTATAAAAGGAAGCAAAAGCTACTTTAGGATTCAGTTAAGTGGTTTTGATTACTCTTGGGTAGCTCATGTTATATTAGAAATGTACCTTGTAGTTTGCATTCAAAATAATAATAATAATAATAAAACCCACTCCAAACTCAACTGACTTCCATTCAAATTCTTTGTTATTTGTGCTGGTCCTTCATTAGAGTCTGGTGATGACTGTATGGAGGGATTTGCTCAATGATTACTCCTAAGTCTCCTAAATTTAATCAGTAGATGGGGAAGTTAAGAAAACACTTCATAACTTACTGCTATCAAATGCAAGTGTTCTTGGTCTTTGCTGTGTAGTCCCTCCCTTCTTTCTTGTGTTAGTTCTCTCTCCTGCAAACTGACTAAGCTTGCTAGCCAGGACAGAGTTTTATAATATTGTAGAGCTCAAATATATGCTTCTCCTGGGGATTAAAAAAACCCAAACTTTTTTCCCTCCCTCCAATCTGTTCCTTCCTTTGTTCCCTAGGATTTTGTTAGGCAGTTTTAACATTACACTGTAGTAAATCAGTAGAGTTTGCTGAGATGTACAGCACTGAATGATTCTAGGACCCATCTTCCTTCCAACTTTTCTTCATCCTCCAGTGGGCTGCTAGGGTGGTTTGAAAAAAATCTATGTTTGCACACTTTACAGAGAAAAGCCAGCAATGCTCTCCTCCAGAAGTAGTTGGGTTAATAATACTGTCTTATGCAGCAATCTTTGATCTTCATCAGTGACTCAGAAAAGGAGGTGCATACTGAATGATATTTGGATGGTGTTAAAACTCTTGTGGGTAATCAAATGCTGTGATGGTGGAAGGAACTCCACCAGGATGTAAAAAGATGGCAGATAGGCTTTGAAGTAGTTCAGTATGAGGTAAAGCATAAAATTACCTGTCAGTCCTGGAAATCTGTCAGGTCTCTGCAATATTCGGTTCAAACTGAAGGAGCAACCAAGACAAAAACCCTCACTAAACAGCAGAGATATAAGGCATTGTCAGGAAGAGTACTGAGCCTAAGACCAAAAGCGGTTTGCTGCCCTGTGGGAAATCTCAGTGGCACAGTGTGCAGTTCTGATCTCCAAGGAAGCAACAAACTGAAAGAAAGTATTGAGAAAGATAACTAAAATGATCCAAGGGAAGAGATCAGCAGTCTCACAAAGTAGGGACCGAAAGTGTTTGGATTATGATTGTCAGAAGACAAGACAATGGCAACAAATCAGGAAGGGCCTGTTTGAGGTGAATGCAGAAAAGAGTTCTTGACACAATGGGAGGTGGGCTTCTATAAACTGCTGCTTACTTAGGCTAGAAAATGCACAGTGCCAGCAGGCTCGAAAAGGGATTACACAAGCTGGTGGACAACAGGTTCATAAAGGTGTTCTAAAGGGAACAGACAGGTGTGTACAAACTAGATGTAGTACCCTTATTACAGCAACTATAGAGGCTCATCATGTGTGATAAACAATGGAAGGTAGTATCTCCTTTACTGTTATTTTTTTTTATACAGAGGAAAACTACAGCTCAAGTTTCACATTTAAGTTCCCTGCATTTGAGAAAATTGCAGGGACCAGCAAACTTGAAATCTGGGGTATGAGGTCTCTGTGAAAACTATGTTGTTGATGGTGGTGCCACTGCTGGTTACCATACAGTGATAGATGCACTGTCAGTCTGACTCAGAAGGATGTTTTCACTGTTGAGAAGATTCTGTGCATTTATAAGACACAGAGCTGCACTTGTCACCATAGTCTGCTACTGTCACACAAGTTTTTACAGACAGAAAGCTGTGGGAAGAATACTGCTGTGTAGGATGTACTTTGGGATGTTCCTGGTTGTTGCTCAAATGCTGAAATATGAAGATGCACTCTGTGTAAAAGATCTGGTCTTTGCAGTTGTGAGGTAGTGGCTTTATATGTCACACCATAAAATATTTTTGTAGTGCAAATATCTGGAATCTTAATTATGCATTTTCTGTAAGTAACACGCATTTAACCTTACTTTTGCCCGCACTTTCAGGAGGTGGCAAATCTACCAAACCCGACTCTGCTTACTGTCGTTCAGTGCCCTGTGAGAGGTAACGTTTCTTGTGGGTCGTCCCTCGGGAGCATGGGCAGCAGGTGTTCAGATGGCACAGATTGTCTCAGGACCGCATCGAAACGGACTGGGTACTTGTTACTCGCTCCTGCAGGTAAACTTTCGGTCCTAAACACTTTCCAAATTCTTTTTCTGAGGTAACTCCTGCGCAGCACGTCAAGCTGAGCCACCAAACGAGTGTGTGAGGAGAGAGTTTCAACGCGGCTTGCTGGTTAGTTGATACACTTCGCTGGCGTTCAGGAACGGCAGCTCCATGCTGCCTCCTGCGGCACCGAGCCTGTCTCGGTCTGGCAACGTCTCCTCTTCACGGCGCGGCCACCCAGCAGCCGGCACCAACCGCCGCTGGGGCGGGCTGGGCCGCTCCTCGCTTGCTTCCCTCGGCTTGAACCGGCCGCGGCGTAACGGCCGGGCCAGGCGGGGTGAAAGTTCGCTAGCGGTCCGGGCGGCAGGACTAGCGGTGTTGAACGGGCTCCCTCCTGAGGGCCGCGCACGCTACTGCGGCGGAGCTCCGGCACCTTAGCTCCCGTCACGTAGTGCGGCGTCTGTAGAGAAGACCGCGCTGCGGGGCTCCCCGTCGCGAAACCGAGAGTATCGAAACCGGAATAGTTAAGCATTACCTCCAAAATACCGATTTTTGAAATTTCAGTGAGTCTCAGTGCAGGCAGAAAATGAAGAGCAGAGCGGAACTTGGGGAAGGATTCCGTTACACAGCACCTTGTTCTGCCTCTGGAAGCGTTCACCGCAGCGGGCGTCCGGACGGGAGCTGAAAGTGCTACTACGTGCTGCTATAATTTGCTCCATTAGTAAAACGGAAAGAAATATTTGCATGCGAAGTATGCCTGCACAGTCGTTATGTTCACAGTTACACAGTTTTGCGATTTCAAGAGTTTTGTGAATATTTAAGTTTTCTACTGATTTTTTATTATCTCACCTTACACACACGTCCAAGTGCTCCACAGGAAAAAGATGGATTCCTTAATCCCAGATCTACCTATTGGTAAACTCAGCTAGATGGGCAGCGAGGGCATCGAGGGGAAATTGTTCAGTCAGCATGAAAAAAAATACTTCCTTGGCTGTAAGTGCACTATCCTTCCCATTAATAAGCAATACAAACTTGTCAAAGTATTCCACTCTTTTCTGCCCCTGCAGCAGTACTTTTGTTTTCAGGAAGAATGGACAAATTTAATTCATCCAAGGGGAGTTTTGGGTCCTGAAAAGTGATTTTTATGTAACAACTCTGGCAATTTAGCTTGCTATGACCGATGTAGCCTTTATTAGAAGGTGAGGCTATTTAACTTTGTTTAAAGCTTAAAAAGAAGTAAGGCAAGCTGTTTACAATGTGTTAGCAAGTTCAGAAAGTTAAAGTACTAGTTACAATGTCTTGGCTGACATGCTATTTGTTTCTCATAATAGACAAAGCCTTGAGTGTGTATTTCAGCAGATCTGCTTCGTACAATTTAATGTTTTTTTAAGTCATATTACTATAAACACTTCTGTGCTCTCCTCTTGTGTAATTCATAAATGAGGTATATTATCTGTAGCAGCGAGAAGAAATTACATCACTTTTTGGTTTACTTTTTCCTCTAAGGTGCCCCTGAAACTTGCAATCACTGAAGCAAACCCAGAAGCTTTTGATGAACAGTTTCTGTTACTTTTTCCTCTTTCTTTACAGTTAAGAAATGGTATTCCTTATTGGTTTACAACAAGCGTTTAATAATTTGTGAGGGAAATACTATTTTAGTGATGTACACAGCAAACATCAGCGGAACATCGACCGTGGTTCACCTGTCAGGTGACTAACCGGTCCTTTCTCGATACACGCTGTTAGCCCCTCACGGTCTCTAGTTTTCCTTCAGGTGCTGCCGTTTAGCTGAAGCGAGGCTACACCCAGTTCCTCGCTTTCGGCAAGGATTCTTGCGGTGCCGTGCCGCTACCGGTGGTCTTCCGACGGAAGCAGGCTCAGTCGCAGATTTCCTCGACTGAGAAGCAAGGACTGGTCTGGGCCCCATGGGGCGAGCACGCGTGCGGAGAGGTCTCAACTTTGAACACCTCCCCAGCGCCTGCCAGCGGTGCCTGGCGGCTCTCGCCGCGGCGGCGCGGAGGGCAGGGGTCGCGGGCTGCCGGGACGCGGTGGGCCGGCGGCCGTTACAGCGAGTGCTGGCCGCGAGGTCTGCGGCCGGTAGCTTCGGCCGGTGCCCGCGCTGTGGTGGCTGTGACGGACGGCAGGGGGCGCTGCTGCCCCGCTCTGGCCCCGGTCTCTTTCCCCGGCGGTTCCATTGGAGCAACCAGAGACAAGTTGGCGCCATTTTGAAGCCGACAGGGGGACCGGGGCGAGCTGCGGAAGGGGAGGGGGTTAGAGGCGATTGGCTGCGGCTACGGCGGCAGCTCCTCTCCGAGCCCGGAGCAGCGGCAGCGCGGAGCGGACCCGCCTGGGACCAGAGAGGAGAGGAGGCTGCGGCGGGGTAAGGAGCTGAGCACCTTGGTCGTGGTTACCCCCACCCCGTCCCCGCTCCATTTTCTCTTCTCTGTGGCGAGGGGCGCCCGCTCGAACGAGCTCAGCGTGCAGCTCTCAAAGAGGAAGGGAAGCGGGGAAAAAGACACTCTCCCCGCGCCCCGGCGGAGACCCCTCTTCCCATCCCCCTCGCCCCTTCGCGGGGCTGCACCCCTCCCCCCTTTCCCATGGCCGGCGTCACAAATTAAATTTGCCGCCCCCCCTCCCCCCTCTTCCCGGGCGCGGCGGGGCCCCGCTAGAGGGTGACCTTGGCTGGGGTGCGCGCTGCCCCTTGCTGGGCACAGGGGCCCGGGGGGCACCCCCTCCCCCCCAGGTGGCCCGGCGGGCGGTGTCGCGCGCTCCGCGCCGGTGGCTCCTCGCGGCGGACGGGCGGGGGGGGGGAAGGGACGGAGGCTGCTGGCCCGTTGTGGGGAGCGATCGTGGTTCCCTCGGGTGTCCACTCCCTGCCCCTTGCAACCGGCTTGCCCGGGCTTGGCTACTGGACCCTCCCCTCGTCGCCCGATTCGGTCTCTCTGCACAGGGTTTAGTTGAGATCCTCAGCTGGGAGGAGGTGGCGGCCGCCGAGAACCTCGGTTTGGTGGGTCCCTACTTGGCGAGTCCGTTTCTTTCATGCTGGCATTCTCTCCCCCCCCCGCCCCCCCTTTCTTTTTCCCTCCCACTTTGCATCAGGCTCGGTTAGAAAGCGCTCGGGAAGGAAGGGGGGGGTGGTTGCCGCCGCCTGGTAGGTTAAAAACTATGAATTTTACATCTGAATCGCCAGATGGAGAATGGTTAATTTATAGGTTATGTATTGTTTACGTTGAGAGCTTCTGGTCAGGAATCTAGGTCTGTAACTTCATCTCGTTACAAATAAATCACTATCTGTTCTTCAAAACAAATCAGCAATTACTGCCGGTGAACAATCCTGGAAAATTAAACTGCAGCGGACTAGCTTCTACAGAGCTGGGTTTTGTCGTGCAAGCTTTATTGTGACTTTTATGTTTGCTTCCTGCATGGTTGCTTACGGAGAGCTGCGATTATTTTGTTAGACGTTCTGTTTTCCCGTTTAACATAACTGTCTAAGTATTCTCGTGTTGGTCTTTGTTTTGTGATTGCTAGGTAGATACTTTGGCTATAACTGATTTCTCTTTGCCGGAGATGCAGTGGGAGGAGTGTTGAAAATTTGAGTAGCTTTGTAATTGTTAATAGGTGGCAAATCACATTTTGGGAAGGAGATAAGATGACGTGCACTCCTTAAGATTTCCCCCTTCCAAACGAGTGGAATTGTTTGGGTTTTTGCAGTTGATGGAAAATGTACTTGGTATGTATTATAGATCTGCTCTAAATATCGTATGTATTTGTGCGAAGTAATACTTGAAAACCATGTGAAACAGCTGAATGCATTCAATGCTCAGAGTACGCTAAAAGAAAACCCTGACAGGCAGTCAGGTAAGGTAACGGAGGCGTGTATATCGTGTTCATCACAGCACTTGAAAGCGTACACTATTGGAGAAAGTAGTTTAGTACTTGCATGACACCTTGTGTCTGTGTTTGAAGCACGGCTGTACTTCAGCACTGTGAGTTGGGGGTGCTTGTGTGTGTGTCATGTTTTCTTCTTTTTAAAAATTCGTTAATGTAGTTTTTATGCAATAGTATTTGCTTATCTATCTCTCTTGTATTCCTGTTGCTAGTTACTATGCAGGCTGGATAAACTGCAGTTCAGTTTTTGATGGAACACCTAATATGCTTTTTTGTTGTTTGCTCACTGTGTACCGGATAGGTGCTGGATTTAGATTGTATCTAGCAAACTTAATTATAGGCTTCATTGTCAGTGAAGTTGTACAGTCATTACTAACATTTGGAAAAGCATAGTAATGGAATATGGGCATTATCCGGTTTTGACTTGAGAACAGGAAGCTGTTGCCTCCTGTAGACCAAGAAATGCATCTTTTGAGATACCTTGCTTTCAGGTTATGCTTCTTTGCCCCCTCTCTTTAGTCACACACTTAATATTTTTTTCTTGCAGAAAACTAAGGAGTTGTATGTATAGGAGTCCTTAAGGGATTTTCAAAGAAAAGTTTTGGAGTAAGTGTATTTTTTCTTTAAATCTGAGTTTGGAGAAGTCTTCCAAAGGCAGTAGAGGCTACTTGTTGCACAAGTGGAGTTTTTGTGGGAGCAATGAGTGAGAAAATGTGAAACTGGACAGTAAAAGCTGCAAAAAAGGAAATGGAGGAAAAGATGGTGCTACAACTCATTTCATTCTAATATTCCTTTCCCCTATGATTATTTAGTGCAAATGCAGATCACCTTTCTTGACATAGTCCCCCCTACACTCCTTCCTATAGTAGAACAATAAAATATGTAATAAGACAGTGTATTGTACTCTTTTAAACAAGTTTCTAAAGTAGTGTTTTTGCTTTTAATGCAAAATCTCAGTACTGCAACCTGAAATGATTTTTTGAAAGACTGAGAGAATATTGCAGACTTTCACTCAGTTTTGAAGGATGTGTTAGTGTACGATCCTTGGTGGTGAGGTATGTCAATTCACCAAATTTGTAGATCCTCTGGATTATTTGAACAATGTTGACTTATCTCAAAAGGAATAGTATGCAGGCTTTTGAAGACTTGCATAGTATATACTTAAAAAAACTCCACATCCTTGTCCTCACAAATCAAGCATCTAAAACCCAATGCTATGCATGTAAGTAAATGACATATCTATTGCTCTTCCATTGATGACATCCTCAGTTGAATGTAGTCTTGTAGAAAATTTGATTTTTTTTTCCTGGTTAGTTCTGATGCTTATGTAAAATAATTCAGAAGTGCAGTGTATGAGTGAAAATTGACTTCATTTTAGCAATTTAGTGTTCATGTCACAATACAAATACTATTAAATTCAGTAAGTACTATGACACATCTAACTTGAAACAACTCCATGAAATACAACTTGATATTTTAACTCAGTTTTTCAGAATCAAATATGAACTCCTCTTTTAAAAGGTTATTACTGTCTGTATATACTACTTTTCAACCTCTTCTAGAGTGTGAAGAGGTGTAGAAGTAGATTTTGAAGATTAAGATCTACAATGCTTTGTCCCCATCTGTGGAATTTACTCTCTCACATCCCATCCCAAGCGCTAGAAACAGTTTGTCATTCTGCTTGTTCTATGCTGCGTGATTGTTATCTCTCATTTCAGCTTAAAACAACTTTGTTATTAATATGCTTCAAGAAATAATAATGTTTAAAAGTGCTGTACCTCAGTGGGAACAGATGGGCATGTTTGTACTAATCATCTTGTGTCTATCAACGTTTATGTGGAGGTACCATAACCAGGGATCAGGACCCCATCTGGGGTTTTCCAATTTAGATCCTGTTCTTTAAAGATCAATTCCAGATGATACTGTGTGTACTTTTTCTCTGACTTAGTTCGAAATCTTCGTGGATGCTTCTGCTTCTAAAATGAGATGCTTTTCTTACACTTTGTGTCTCTTGTCCATTTAGAAAAAAGTTAGCAGTCAGAAGTGTTACTGCCTTAATTGCTTCCACTGTGTAGTTTACTACTAGTTTTTGTAGCTCTTTTAAAAATAACTAGATTCAGCTAAAGTATAGTGTTAACTGCTCTAAGTGTGGAGTGAGGTTTTCCACCTTTCCGGTAAGTCTGCCAGTTGGTTGTCTGCAACTTTTTGAAGCAGCCGCTGGTTCTCTCTGATATGTCCCCATTGTATCCACTTCGTAGCTCAATTCAATATTATGAGTCTCGATTCTGAAAGCCTTAGAAAAGAGCAGAAATTCCAACAACTACTTCAATTTATATATATATGTTTGTTTTAACAAGGAGAACATATTGCTCATGAGGAAATCTTTAAAGGAAAATGTACATGTATGTAATCTTTAAGCCACTTTGTTCAACTTCTATTGCTACTATTTTGTACTAGGATGTAGAGTTTTAATGAAGGCAATCGAACTTCTGGGAAATGTACAGTACATTTGTTGGGTTACTGTTGTTAACAAAGTTGTCGTGAGAGGTAAGATGGTACTTTATGGAAACTTCTTCTTATCTTTAGTTACTTATTTGGTTTTGCATCTACCAAACAAAAATTTGTAAGAGTTTACATGGGAAAAATGTGGAGATGTGCTAGGTGGTTTACTGTTCAGTGTGACAGTATCTGTAATAATTATCTTGTTGTTTGGTAGTTCAGTATGAAGCACTGCATGTAGTTCATTCCTGTACTTGGAAACAAAGTGTATGGAAGAGGCTCTTTTATGCTTTTTATGATGTCAGTTTGTGAAAGCTGTTACGTGCAATAAGGTTTACATTGGATTTTTTTCCTTTGAGAGTATGAACTAGTTGGAATTAGGCTACTGTCCTGGCTTTTGTAAATTAAACGAAGAGTGAATAAACCTAATGACAAACTTCTCAGATTTGTGAGGGAGTTATTCAGAGAGAGATAACAAATAGGAGATGCGTTTCCCTTCCATTTACTCAGCTTAGATTATGCAGTCCTTAGTTCTTAGAAGCATTTCTGCAATGCAGGGAATTAACAGATATTTTAATGCATGCACAGTGTTAGAACTAGGTATGTGTGCTCATTTTTGATGGGTATATCTGCACTTTAAGAACTCAAAAAAATGTATGGGTCTTGACAAGTGCGCAAGTGTTGCCTGTAGTAAGACCTGCATCAGGGTGTTCATACAGTGTTGTTATGAACACATTTAGAGTAACTTGTTTCATAATGGATCATTGCCCTCTTAATCTTCCATGTTACTTGCAAAAATGCCTTTAAAAGAATATTGAAATTGTAATTTATTTTCTAAAATACGGAAGCATTAATTTCTGTCCTTTTAAGTTATGATCTTCACTTGTGAGATACATATGTGTATATATATATAGTGATTTTTTTTTCAGCTTGCTGTGTTTAAGAATTAGATGTATATTTCCAAAGGCTGGGAAATGTGGAATGAATTGACCGGGGACTTTAGGAAAGGAAAGACTATCTAGTGATTTGAATGATTGAGTGTCATTTTGGAATACTGGAATTCTTTGTCTTGTAATTGCAGATAAATCTGTTTAAACCAAACTTTTCACAAGAGCTTATAATTAGTGTTTTGATTTCCTGAGAGACAGGCTATAGATGGTGACTTTTTCTGTGTGGCTTGACAGAATCTTTCATTTCAGACATAGTGCTGGATAGCATAGTGTACTTCCAAAGTTTCTCTAGCTGCAGGCAAAATTGTCGGATAGTTCTTAAATTCCAATCTGTAACTCAAGTTACTCATCTATTAAAATGTGAAGAATATACATTTTTATTAATAATTTTGTGAAAGAGTTGTGGAAACAAGTTAATTTATATGACCTGCTAAGATTTTACATTAGTGAGTTTCATACAGAAGCCTAGTAGGAAATTGTCTCTAGAGATCATAGTTTAAATAGGATGTGATAAGGGACACACAAGAAGAAAAGCTGCTTTGCTTTGAGAAAGAAGTCCTATAGTGTAGAAATGGTAGTGAATGATCAGAGAAATCACAGAATGCATCAGGTTGGAAGGGATTCTCAGTGGTCTTCTTGTCCAGCTTCCTGCACTGAGCAGAGACATCAGGTTGTTCAGAGTCCCATCAAGTTTGCCCTTAAATGTCCCCAGAGATTGGGCCTCACCTATATCTCTGGACAAGCAGTTCTAGTATTTCACCATTCTCATGGTGAAATCTAGCTGAATCTAACCTGCTCTAGTTTAAAACCATTGTCCATTATCCTGATGTTACAAGCTCTTCTAAACAGTCCTTCCTCCCCTTCAAGTGCTGAAATGCAGCTGTAAGGTCTTCCTGGAGCCTTCTCTTCTCCAGTCTTAGTAGCCCAAATTCTCTCAGCTTGTCCTCATAAGAGGGTTGATTCAGCTCTCTGATCATCTTTGTGGCCCTCCTCTGGAGCCCCTTCCATCAGGTCTCTGTACTTGTGGTGTTCTTGTGTTGGAGGGGACCAGAGCTGACACAGTTCTCCAGGTAAGGTCTTGCCAGAGCAGAATAGAGTGGCAGAATCACCTCTTTTGACCTGCTGGCCACTGTTCTTTTGATGCAGACCAGAATGCAACTGGCTGCCTCAGATGCAAGTGCACACTGTTGGCTCATGTCCAGCTTCTGGTCCAGCAGTACCCCCAGGTCTTTTTATGCAGGCGTGCCCTCAATCTCATCATCTTCTAGCCCATATTGATATCAAGGATTGTCTTAAGTGCAGGAACTTGCACAGCTCCTTTGTGTGTATTCTCTTCAATACTGTGTAGGATATCTTAATTCTGATGTTTTCTAACTCTTAATAACTGATTTCACAACTAATTTTATATTTTTGCTATGCCTTTTTGAGAAACTTAGTAAACAGATTCACTGTTTGGATATGCTCCTGAGAGTCATGAAGTTGTAACCATTAGCTACATGTAGCTGCTGCTAATTAAATCAGTAGAATGTTATTGGTAGTGGTAAGTTTTTCTTTTTTAACTAGCATTAAATGGGATGAGGTACAAGAGCTTTTCAGTGAATTCTTGCAAATGCTTATTGGTAGAAAAACAGTGTAGCATATGATTGTGTTGTACTGCAGGCCCTAGAAAGGCCTGAATTCTGCTGATCTTTCTGCTCTGATCTCTCACTAGTGACTTCTCTTCTGATTCTCTTGAGGCTTCTGGTTAGAGTCTTCCATCATTGAACACATCTAGACTTCCAATCTTGAGGTTCCTAAACTATGATGTATAGAGTTGTAGTGTTTTTTTGGCGACATTGTTTCCCGTTTCCCTTAACTTTGGTTCTCGGTTGTTTTCTCTTTGCCTAATATAGCTTCTTGGTCACTGAAGTGTAGTGGTAGACATTCAGTGTCTCTATCTTAGCTGTTTCTGTGCTAAACTGAGCATTTTGTCTCAAAGGCTTGCTTAAGACAGACTATTCTTGAGCTGAGAACCTGGCTGATGTGTGGGCAGTTCTAGGTTTTTCTGCTAAAGAAGCAGCAACAGACAGGTGGATTAATGATAGATTCAGTTGTCATTAGGATTTACAAGCTATGTTTGTTAATACCTAGGGTAGTTATGTTAAACTCTTCAGGGGAATCAGGTAACAGTGACCTGTAGTGTGCACACAAACCATTCTTGTACCCTAATAGCTGGAAGCTCTGTGAATTGTCATATATTGATTGTATCCTTGCAATCATAGTACAAGTAGCTATGTCTGTTAATACATTAAAGTTTACTCTTCTTCAATTGCAAGCACCTTCCTTTAAACAGTAAAGATTAGTTAGTTGGGATTTTTAGTGTTACCTCCTGTAAGTGTAACTTGTGTTCTGAACTCTTTCTGTGTATGGAACAGACCAGAATGGTGGTTTGTAGGACTTTTTGTTGTTCTGAATTTTTGTTTGTTTTTGTTAATTCTGCTGTGTTTTAGATTTCTCTCTTCAGTAGAATTTTATCCTTCTTGGAGAGTGGAGTGGTATTGTGATATTGTAAGGAAATGATCCAGTCTAGTAAAATGAAGCGTGTCTGAGCTTGAGGGGAAAGCATAAGCTGCACACTAACACACACAGAGAATTTGATGATCACTGTGCAGTGAGTATGTCATAGAAGATCTGAAGTTGGAAGAGACCCATAAGGATCATCCATTTCAATTCCCTGCTTCTTGCAGCACTAGCTGAACTGTATGACTGCAGAGCACAATCCATAATGCTCCTTGAACTCTGTCAGGCTTGGTGCTATGAGCACTTGCCTGGGGAGCCTGTTGCAGTGATCAACCATCCTTTTGGTGAAGAATTTTTCTCATGTCTAATCTGAACTTTCCCTGACACAGTTTCATTCCTTTTTCTAGTGTCCCAATGTGAATGATGGGCTGCAACTGAAGGATACCTAAATATTAATCATTAGTTGCAACAGAGAAAAACCTTAGTTTGGAGATTTACTATCAAGAAGGGTGGTGTATGTTTAATAATGGTGCACATGCTCCTGTTTGTATCTAAGTTAAAATGTAGCAATGTATATATATTTGTGAAAGGATGGTGCAAAGATGATTGAACCAGGCTGTCTTCAGTGGTGCCCAGTGATAGGACTAGAGGCAATGGATGCAAACTGAAGCAGTTTCAGTACATCAGGAAATTAATTTTTGCTGAGAGGATGACTGAGTTGCTTGCACTGGTTGCCTTTGACGGTGGAGTGCTCATCCTCAGAGATGCTCAGAGGCAGTATGCTGCAACTAACTTCAGGTGACCCTTGAGCAAAGACGTTGATAGTGTGACTTTCAGAGGTTCCTTTAAACCTCAACCATTGTGTGAGAACACAACCCCATAGGGCAAAACAATTATAAGGGATTAGTAACTGTATTAAAAGAAGTTGCAGGAGTGAATAGATTATTGGCAAAGAAAGCTTTTACGTTGGTCAAGCATAGAGAGAGATGTCCAAGGTAAGTTAGTCTTTGCAGGTTGAAACATTAGGTCTTCAGCTTCAACTTTTTAAAGTGATCTTCCTGCTGGTTAATGTATTATAGCAAATGACTAGACTGTCACTTGAAGTGAATTCTAGTCCTGTGGTCTTAAAAACCTACTGCTAACACACTTGGTTCACCTGCCAGTAGTAAGTCTTTGATTTGTGCTTTGTAATCACAATTGTGGGTTCTTTTTCTGTCTTAAGGGTTGCAGTTATTTCTTCAGTCTGTTTTTTTCCATCACTTACAAAGCTCTATGAAAAGCAAATAAAAATGTTATCTGGAGGAAAAAAAAAGCTAAACTATGAGTTAAGCCGTCTGGGTAGACAACTTCTATTTGTAAATCACTCTGTTTAATGTGATTTTTGATACTAAGATTTCTGTATACAGCCATAATATAGATGTTTATAATTCATATTGATTAGGAGTGGATGCTGTGTTAAGCAGCAGTGCAATACTCATGCTCTCTTTTAGGTCTTACAATTCAATCCATTACACTAGCATGCTTTCCCTTGGTCTTTAGGAGTGCTGTATTTAATTTTCTGTGTTATGGTGTGAGGCATTTAATTGTGTATTTTTTAACATTATATACAAAGTTAGGAGTTAAAGAGAGTCTCACTTATGTATACAAATTCTGACTTGTTACGAAAGCAGTTTCATATTGGTTGACCATCTGCGAAATTTTGACAAATGTTTTGCCTTTGTGGTAGTATGGCAGTGTTCTAAATGTTTGAGTGTGTATTTTTTTTTCTTGTAAGAATCAAAAATTTAATGATAAGGCTTAATAATGCATTTTTTGGTGAATAAATGGTATAACTAAATAACACTGAGTGCTGTTTCCTCCCAAAGGGCAACACAGTGATTAAACTTGATTTGTACATAATTTCTGTCTATTGTGGTTATCTTCTGCTTTCTGTCATATTCCTCTTATTTTCTTCATGGCTTCCATACCACTTTTACATGTTTTGTTTCTCTCGTCCTCCTTCTGAAATAGTGTAGTTCAAGATATCTGAAATTTTAATGATTTTGTTATGCTGTTAATGTAAAGGAAGATAATAATTCCTACCATTTTTCCCTCATTCATTACCAACTGTTGGAGAAAGTAAAAAAGTTGTTCTTGCCTTACTGTATCTTAAAGTAGCTTCCCTACTAAAAGAAGAGTGTGTGAAAATTATGGCTTTAGAAGTGATGCTGTGGAATTTTGATACCTGGGTTGGTCATCGGTTTTCTTGCTTCAGACTTGTTTAAGGACTTCCTGTCTGTGTTTCTGGTGATCCTGGTAAAAAAAAATACTTTTTCCAGAATGAAGGCCTGCTTTTTCAAATGATGGTTCATATAGCCTGTGACAGCAAGGTACTAATGTTTTATACATACTGATTCAGTTCTGCCATATTTTATTTGGATTTGTTGGTTCAGTTATCAACCACAACATTGCTGAAAAACTTCATTTTTAAAATCTAGAAGTCTCTAAGTATCAGTTTTTCTTAATTCTCTGGACTATTTCTCTTCCAGCTTTCGTCTTGCAGTGCTTTGGTTTCTTTGTGTGGGATCTGCCAATATTTTTTATATTTATAGTGATTTCTGCTTTTCTTCCATTTATCCCTCTGTCTTGTCACCTCTGTAGATGTGCTGTCCTGGTGTAGTAGGGTTTATGTGTGTTTTTTTCCTATTTAAATTTCCGTGGTGATATGAGCTGGTAGGTGTACATAGTATTCCAAGCAAGTTCTTGCCAGTATCTTCAAATCTCTGTTAGATCTCAGTTTGTCTTTAGTTCCATCTCTGTTTACTCTTACAACTTCTATGAAGTGATTATTTGAATTCACTTGGTAGTAAGAAAGCTTTCCTTGCACTCCAGTTAATGGGATAAACAGTCCATGAACATTGCCCATGCTGACTATGTTGGAATTCTGTATGTCTCCAAATTACTTCTGCTTTCAATTTGTCCCTTTCAAAACAGACTTTATTTTTACACTGTTTCTGTCAGTTTAATAGAAACATTCACTGTCTCCTGAATGTTGGCAGAATAACATCCTGTGGGATTACGTATTTACATGTTTGTGAAACCTTGAGTTTTGTCATGGGTGTGCATATAGGCTGGGGAATAATTTATATCC
This sequence comes from Pogoniulus pusillus, assembly GCF_015220805.1. Classification (NCBI taxonomy): domain Eukaryota; kingdom Metazoa; phylum Chordata; class Aves; order Piciformes; family Lybiidae; genus Pogoniulus; species Pogoniulus pusillus. Next base: position 25,115,864 of record NC_087266.1, read on the forward strand.
TGATTAAATCTGACATGGGATACTTTTGGTTGTACCAAGTATTTGCGTGTGGTTTTCTTGACAGAAGAGGTTCTTTATTCCACTTTTCCACTGAAAGCAGTATTCCCAGATGTAGTAATAGTTAATGAAGAGACTTGTATAGACAAATTTCAGTGCTTCTTCACAGTATTGTGTACCTCAAATATACCTACAGATAGAATGTTGTGAACATTTCTAACCTTTCTGAAAGTCACTTTTCTGGGTAATGTTGGTGTGTGTGATAATTTCATGTGGAATGGAAAGAGAATTATCCTGTGACTGATCCGTGTGCTAGTGGTTCACTGTCTGTGAAATGCCAACAGATACTCAAAATGTCTGTGCTTTTGTTCTCAACCAATAGTTCTCTGAGTTACATTACCTCTTTTCCTGGAGGTATAAACAAAATGGCAAGTGTGTCCCCTGACTAACGTGTTTTGAGCACCAGCATGCCAGATTTCTCGCCAGCACCAGAAAGGCAGGATATGTCGAAGATGTCTCTTTAAGAAGTCAAGTGACGTATTTGTTGTGGTGACGTAATGTATGAAATGTGTCTTCATTCACCAGTGGTAGAGTTAATAGGCTTTTATGAGCTTTACAGTCTTGAATAATTCTACCTGAGTGTCTGTAACAAGTAAATTAGCATGCTATATTCTCAAATCTTGTCAGTATTATTACAAAGAAGTGTGCCTTCACACAAAAGACTTGTTTCAGTGTAGCAGTGATTAGCGTGAGCAGTTGAGTTCCCTGTTTTATTTGTTTTGTTGTGTTCAAAACATTAGTAAGAAGAATGAAAGAAGTCTGATTAAGTCAATACACTTCAATTTTAGTCTTGCTTAGACCATGTTCTTATTGTAGGCTTTAGGTGTTTCTTTAATTATGTGTTGTTTTTTTTTAAACCACATTGTTTCCTAAACTCAGTTTGTGTCATCCTGAAGTAAAAGCTGTGAAAGCATGGGCATAATCAATGAAGACAATTTTTGTCAGCTTTATTATTGAAATCAAGTCTATAGAGAATATGTTTATCTGAAATTTTGGGCCAGTTTTCCTGGGGTTAAAGAATATGCTGTAGTACTCAATACTCTTACATTGAAGAGTGGATTGGTACTTGGTATTCTAGAGGTCAGAGGAACTAGTATCTTTTTAGACAGCTGTCAGATTTGCGATAGTGTTTAGTTTACATCATCTTGGATTTATGGGCATGATTGAGCCATTAATACTCAACTGACTGTCCTTCACATAGGTTATATTCTAAGAATTTTAAGCTTTTCAAAGCTGAAGTGATTTTTTATTCTTTTTTAATGGAGACTATCAAAAGAACGTAAGAATTTGTTAGCAGCCTCTCTAATGTAACTAAACTTGATAGTGTTTGAAGGAGAGCTTTAGTATGTGAGAAGGTCTTAACCATTTGAAAGTTAAAATGGACAGGTTGCCAAAAACATAATGGCCTTCTCTCAGACTTCACAAGAGTTCTCTGCATGTGCTGTTCTCCCCGCTTCTCCTCCCCACTGGGAAAGCATTATCTTTTCAAAAAACCTGGTACATCTAAACTGTACATCTGGCATTGCATTTCTGATTTTTGTGAGTATAATGATGACTTGCCTGTTTTCAGCTCCTATGCATTCCTCTTGCATTTAATCAATGAACTGTGTTTTTGTGAGGTACTTACTATAGCAATGTAAATGTTTAGTAAGTGTATTAGGTGAAAACTGTCATGGTCTTGTCCAACCAAATTTAAATTCAAGCCAATTTGACTTACTGTAAGCATTTGCAATACTACCGTTTTTATTTCACAGACTTCACAGTGTTTAATGCAAACTGGTCATAGTCTGCTTGTTAAACACTTGCCTTTTTAAAGCTCTTATGTGATATGTTTTATGTAATATAGCCACCTAACAAGCAGCGAGGTGGAGTGTTTTTCCTAGTATTTGGCTGACAAATGTATCGCAGATTTCTCTTTTACTAACATACTTTGTCAACCTACATTTTGAAACAAATAGTTACACTTCTTAAAAGCTAATATTTCTTTGATCAGTTATGGTTTTGCCTTTTATTTGTCAGTACAATCTTCCAATTTTTATTTTCTTGTCATTTCTCTTGAAGCCATGCACAGAACTAAATTAAAATTGTGATGTCTTCAATCCATTTTGCTTAATCTCAGGTAGAAGTGTGATACCTGACATCCCACGTTTACAGGGTAATACTATTTTTCTTTATGTTGTTGATTAGTGATGAACTTCTATGTAGTTTCTCCTTTTTTGTGAATTTTTTTTAATGGTGTTTCTTTCAGTGAAAATGCTGTTTCATAAATGACAAAAAGTTAAACTGCCACCTCAGCTGTTAATTATGTCTGAAAAAATGCTCATATTTACAAGTTGGGTCAGGTATCTTCTGGAAGCTGCAAGTATCTACCACACTACTGGAGAAAGCTGTATGCTGAGATAAATTGATACTGAATGCTGTCTACTTGCTTGATCTTTTGGAGGCTTTCCCTGGTGAAGTTTGAAAAAAATCTTATCAGCAGTGGTGAGGATTTGCCTGGGACTAAGTGAATTGCTTGAGTTTTTTAGCAGGCTGAATGTTGCTGTCATAGCTTGTCTTAATGCTTTGACCTTTATTCTGTGTATTCTTTTCTTGAATCTTCCAAATCCTCTGGACATGATGCAAGTATCTCCTCTTGTGCAGTTGCTATCTGCACATCTTTTCATTTTCCACAAAGTGTTTCCATTGTAGGATAATAAAGAATCTTAATGCCCTTAGCCACATTTTCTAATAGAAGCTTGAAAAATAGGGTTTCCTCATTTAAATAGGTATTAGTACTTGTGTTGACTGTCCAAGGATTGCCATTAGACTTCTGTAGTGGAACCCAGTACTTTCCATGTTATTTGCTGGGCTGAAAGTGTAACTTTTACCTTCTGTGCTTTTTCAATCTGGAAGATTTTTAATTAGTAGCTCCTGTAAATTCTTCCTGTAGCAGTCCTTATTAGGTATAGTCTTGACTTAAAGAAATGGGAAGCTAACATTTTCTTGATACTGTATGTAATTCTACTATCTTAATGACAGATAAATGAACAGTATAATATAACATTTCTGAAAGAGAATGGTGAGTATTCATCCAGACATTATATCTGAATCAGTATGAAAAATGGCTTGGATTTACATGAGCTCACTTGGCCCAACACTCGAAAGTTTTCTATTTTACACAGCAGCAGAAAATTAACTGTCAGGTTTCAGCTTGGAGTGGCATTTGATAACTGAGTTATAACTCCTAGTAGTAGATTTATTATGGAAATAGAATTAATTTAGTGACACTTTCATTATGTAAGTCTTTTACACCTGAGGCATTTCTCACCTTGATCATAGAATCAGTCAGGGTTAGAAGGGACCACGGGGATCCTCTACTTCCAGTGCCCCTGCCATGGGCAGGGACACCCTACCCTGGCCAGAGCCCTATCCAGCCTGGCCCTAAACACCTCCAGGGAAGGGGCCTCAACCACCTCCCTGAGCAACCCATTCCCGGCTCTCACCACTCTCATGGCGAAGAACTTCCTTCTCATGTCCAATCTGAACCTACCCATCTCCATCTTCATTCCCTCTAGTCCTGTCACTCCCTGATATCCTGCAAAGTTCCTGTCCAGCTTTTTTATAGGCCCCCTTCAGATTCTGAAAGGCCACAATAAGGTCACCTTGAAGCCTCCTCTTCTGCAGACTGAACAGCCCCAACTCTTCCAGCCTATCCTCATAGGAGAGGTGCTCCAGCCCTCTGATCATCCCAGTGGCCCTTCTCTGGACGTGTTCTAGCACATCCACATCTTTCTTGTAATGGGGGCTCCACAACTGGATGCAGTACTCCAGGTGGGGTCTCATCAGAGTGGAGTAGAGGGGGAGAATCACCTCCATCGACCTGTGGGCCACACTTCTCCTGATGCAGCCCAGGATCTGGTTGGCCCTCTGGATCACAAGTGCACAGCGCTGGCTCATGAGCTTCTTGTCCAGCAGCACCCCCAAGTTCCTCTCCTCAGGGCTGCTCTCCAGCCAGTCACTGCCCAGCCTGCATTTGTGCTTGAGGTTGCCCAGACCCAGATGCAGGACACTGCCTTGTGCCCACCTCTCCAGACTGTCCAGGTCCCTCTAGATGGCATCCCTTCCCTCCAGCATGTCTGCTGCACCACACAGCCTGCTGTCATCAGCAAACTTGCTGAGGGTGCGCTCACTGCCACTGTCCATGTCAGCAACAAAGATGTTGAACAAGACTGATCCCAGGACTGATCCCTGAAGGACTCTGCTTGTCACTAGCCTCCACTTGGACATGGACTCATTGACAGCCACTCTTTGGGTGCAGCCATCAAGCCAATTCTTTATCCATCTCAGGCTCCACCCATCAAACCCATGTGTCACCAGCTTGGAGACCAGGATGTGGTGCGGGACAGCGTCAAAGGCCTTGCTCAGGTCCAGGTAAATGACATCAGTTGCTCACCCCTCATCTATGAATGTTGTGACCTGTTCATAGAAGGTCACCAGGTTTGTCAGGCAGGATTTGCCCTTGGTGAAGGCATGCTGATTGTAGCCAATCACCTGTTCACTATTTTTCTGTTTCAGTAGTGCCTCCAGGAGGATCTGCTCCATGATCTTGCTGGGCACAGAGGTGAGACTGACTGGCCTGGAGTTCCTCGCTCCTCCTTCCTACCCTTTTTGAAAATGGGAGTTATGTTTCCCTTTTTCCAGTCAGTGGGGACTGCTATAACTTTTGGAATATAATAGAGAGGAGTTTAGCAACCTCATCTGCCAGCTCCCTCAGCACCCATGGGTGTATCCCATTGGGTCCCATGGACTTTAACACTTTCTGATTCTTCAGTTGATCACAAACATGATCAAATAAAGATCAATTGTTGTCAATGAGCTGTCCACAGCAGGAATTTACCAGGATGTAGAATCTGCAAGTGGCTTGAATAATTATTTGTGTTTTATTAATAATTCTTCTCAAGTAGAAAGATGCTTGCCTGCTCCAATCTGTAAATTGCTGAGTAGTTTCTTCCGAATAACTTGGTGCATCTTTGTGGAAATTGCAACTTGGATGATTTCTTCATACGTGCTGTATGGTTGAATCAAAGTATTTGCAATGATTTATATTTATTCACCTATTGAGGGTGCAAAAATAATAGTAAAAAATATTTAAATACTAAAAAGAAAGGACAAACGTTACATTGGCAAGGGGAATGCAGCTTTGGAGTGGACTCTAGTGTGGTTTACGAGAAGATAATTCCATGCAATGAGGCAATTTAGGAATAATGTTCTTGGGCCTTCTGAACTGTCTTTTTATTCTTGATGGCATTGCCTGTGACAGTGAGAGGCTTGATTGTGGATATCAGGTTGATGAATATTTGCAAATCCTGTTTTTTCAGCTACACTTGTTAGAATGGTATGAACTGTGTAAATGCATACATTTCTTCCATGTCGGCAGTTTATTAAGTTGAATTAAGCTTCGTGAATGTTAAGAAAGCGTTGTTCCTTGTGGCTCATCCTAAAATGTCTTGCAAGCATACATTTAAGTATTTCTATAAATTGCATTTATGAAAACTTTTGTAAATTTCATATACATAGTTTAAAAATACTGATCTCAAAATGTAACTGCTTAGTTACTTAGATATAGTTCAGTGAAAGTCCTGAGTGTAAGAATGATGGAGTTTGCAAACGAGATCGCTTCCTTGGGTGATTGATATCCTCATTTTTGCACTCTGGGTTTTAAAGAGGAGACAATATAAGGCAGGAGATGGACTTGTCAGGAATATAGAAACTGATTTACTAAAGGTTGCTTCATTGCTTTGAAAAAAATTGTTACGACAAATCTAGAGGATTAAGATTTAAACACATGTAAAAAGTTCTGTTGATACTGCTTTGTGTATGTTTAGATACAGTTTGTTTAATGATTAGTACAGATAATTAAATCACCACAGACAATGTGAACTATCATCCAAAAAAATAAAATTAAATGGAGTTTGTCTTCCTTTTAGATCGTTGACTTAATATCCTATCATGATATTTATTGACCTGTTAAATATGCATAGATGCTTGACATACAAGGTACTAATCCATGTTTGCTTGCATGCATGGAATCTGTAGTTTATACCACTGAGCAAATAGAGTATGTGTAGTTAAACTATTCATAAAGAATTATAGAAACATCTAAATATTGAATCTTTTAATACCATGTGCCTCGCTGGAACTGACTAGCTACTTGGTCTTGCTAATTATGATTTTATTTATTTGAGTTGGAAAAAAAATTAGCAATGCTACTTGTTACTAATTAACTCTGCAATGAATTGTTCCCCATCTATAGTCTTGCCAATGATAATAATTTTACATCAGACATATTTCAATTTAACTTTTGTCATGGGTAACTTTAATCTGTCTTCAGTGCAACTTCCATCTTTGTTACTTTGTCCATACTTTAGTGTTCCCGTTAACATTGTACAAAGAATATGCATTTTACCCTCTTTTTTTTCCCCTTTCTTTTCTTATACTAGTTTCCTGCACCACCACACCCTCCTTTGTATAATTTAGCATCTAATTTGTTAAACTGTTTTATACAGGCCATTTTCAGTCTATTTCTGTAGACTTGTTCTTGTTTTTTGACTTAAAATCTTTCAAGTTAAAGTTGCAGTGATGCTTCCAGCGGTTCTGAAAGAAGCAGTGCTTAAGCATCTTAGATCCTATGGTATCGTCTCCTTCTTTGCAAGGACTGGTATTAATATTTTAAATGATACAATAGCTTAAGATGTGCGTGGGTGTGTGGTGTTGTGGGTTTTTGTGGTTTTTGAATATTTGACTTACCTTACAGTATTACTTAAAATAACCAAAGCCTATTTGAATCATGATTTTTATTCCCATGTACTAGGACTAGCATTTGTTAACTATTTGTTAAAATTTCTTGTTACATTTATTCCCCCCCCCCCACATAACAGCAGAAATGGTGCCTATGAGCTGACAGCTCATGGTTTGGACAGATTCACTCTGTGCTGGATCAAGAACTGGCTGGATGGCAGAGCCCAGAGAGTGGTGGTGAATAGTGCCACATCCAGTTGGCAGCCAGTCACTAGAGGTGTTCCCCAAGGACCAGTGCTGGGCCCAGTCCTGTTCAATATCTTTATTGATGATCTGGACGAGGGGATTGAGTCCAGCACCAGTAAGTTTGCAGATGACACCAAGCCAGGTGCAGGTGTTGATCTGTTGGAAGGTAGGAGAGCCCTGCAGAGGGACCTAGACAGGTTGGATGGGTGGGCAGAGGCCAATGGGATGACATTTAACAAGGCCAAGTGCAGGGTTCTGCACTTTGGCCACAACAACCCCAAGCAGTGCTACAGGCTGGGGACTGAGTGGCTGGAAAGCAGCCAGGAGGAAAGGGACCTGGAGGTACTGATAGATAGTAGGCTGAAGATGAGGCAGCAGTGTGCCCAGGTGGCCAAGAGAGCCACTGGCATCCTGGCCTGCATCATGAACAGTGTGGCCAGTAGGACAAGGGAGGTTCTTCTTCCCCTGTACTCAACACTGGTCAGACCACACCTTGAGTACTGTGTCCAGTTCTGGGCCCCTCAATTCAAGAAAGATGTTGAGGTGCTGGAGCATGTCCAGAGAAGGGCAACAAAGCTGGTGAGGGGCCTGGAACACAAACCCTATGAGGAGAGGCTGAGGGAGCTGGGGTTGTTTAGCCTGGAGAAGAGGAGGCTCAGGGGGGGCCTCATTGCTGTCTACAACTACCTGAAGGGACACTGTAGCCAGGTGGGGGTTGGCCTCTTCTCCCAGGCAACCAGCACCAGAACAAGGGGACACAGTCTCAAGTTGTGCCGGGGAAAGTATAGGCTGGATGTTAGGAGGAAGTTCTTGCCAGAGAGAGTGATTTACCATTGGAATGGGCTGCCCAGGGAGGTGATGGAGTCACCATCCCTGGAGGTGTTGAAGAAAAGCCTGGATTGAGGCACTTAGTGCCATGGTCTAGTTGACTGGATAGGGCTGGGTGCTAGGTTGGACTGGGTGAGCTTGGAGGTCTCTTCCAACCTGGTTGATTCTATGATACCTTACTGATTAGTTAATAAGCTTGCATTCTGGCTGGTGCAAAGCATCACAGTGTCTAGAGTGTTTTATTTGTTGCCTTAAAGGTATCAATGTGTTCATTTACCTTTGCCATTAGATTGTATGAAATAATGCTAGATTTCTGAAAACACTGGAGAACTTAAAAAAAGTTCATTTGTTTAAAAAAAAAAAATCATCTGAATCTCATGTCGAATCTTGAAGAAAATTCCAAAGAATAGCACTTTTGTTTCAAAATGCTTGTCATCTTCCAGAATATTCCAGAAGAAGATCATGCATCTTTAAAATTATTTTTAAAACTTTGGAAACTTAGTTATTGGATATCACCTCACTGGCATATGGTTTTTCATGCTTGAACACATTCTAGATAGGCCTAGCCTTAGAGCTGCTTTTCTTAGGTGTCGCTGTCCTCTTTTTTTTTTCCCTGAACACAATTTAACTGGTGTAACTGTTGTATAAGTCCATGGAGACTTCCATATGGCTAAAATCAAGTTAAACATACCACTGTCCCTCACCAAATCCTAGATCCTACTAAGTGCTCGGTGCAGATTATTTTGACAGAACTAGATATCCATATCTCTCTGTCCAGAAGTACGGAACAGTCAATCAATGAGATTTTTGTTTAGGTAATGATTGAAGTAATAACTGTTTTAAGAGATGATATTTCAATATTGAATTCTCTGTTGAATGATAGATTTGTGTTGGTGTTTTTTTTCTTGTTTTAATTTTTTTTTTCAATAAAGCTAACTGTTAATCCTAGAAAACTTTCAGGAGTGGATGGAGCAAATCTCTTTTCAGTGGCCCACAGCAATAAGACAAGGAGCAGCAGCTACAAACTGGAACATAGAAGGCTTTACTTCAACATGAAGAGAAACTTCTTTACAGTGAGAGTGACAGAGCACGGGAACAGGCTGCCCACAGAGGTCGTGTCTCCTCCGGGGACTTTCAAAACTCACCAGGATGCATTCCTGTGTGAACTACCCTGGGTGATCCTGCCTTGGCAGGGAGACTGAACTCCTGATCTCTGAAAGTCTCTTCCAATCTCTCTGGTTCTGTAATTCTGTGATCTGCAAATTTCTGTTACACAGGAAGTGTAGAAGGTTTATTATTCTTTGTCCCTTGTCTAAGTAATAAGTGATTTCATTGAACATTTAAATTTTTTTTGTCCTAGTAGCATTAGATGCATTAATTTCATAGCAAACACTAAACATGAATTAATTTCATATTAATTATGAGAGGGCTGTTATGTACCATGCTATGAGCCTGGAATCGCTGCTCCAGTGTGTTTTCTCTTGTCTTCTGCTTGACAGAACAGAGTAGAAAATAAGATGAAAAAGCTCCTGTGTCAAAATAAACACATCAAGATTACTTTTCAGTAACTATCATGGACAAAACACTTGACTCAGGGAGGATTAATTTATTGCCAATTAAAAATACAACAGAATAGTGAGAATTAAAAATAGAATTGAAGACTCCTTTTCCTTAGCTCTCTTTCTAGGATCAGTGTCACTCCTTCATTTTGACTCTTCCCCTTCCCCCTTACCTGTCAAAGTAGTGCAGAAGAGATAAGAGGGGTTGTGGGCAGCTTGCTTCATATTTTGCACTCCTCCTTCAAACTTGCGCTGCAGTGTGGGCCCTAACCAAGGGATGTAGTCTTTCCCAATGTCTCTCTTGCAAGTATTTTCCATGAGTTGCAGTATTTAAATAATTCCAACACGAATCACAGCAGGTTCTCCACTAGCCCTTATCATGAAGTGCAGTCCTTCAGGAATAGACTGCTCCTTTGTGGGTACCCAGTGGGGTCACTGGTCCTCCCAGGAATTATTTCCAGTGTGGACTTCTCCTCAGAGGCTGTGGTGGAGATACCTGCTCTAACATGGTCCTCTGTGGTCTCCAGAAAGACAACCCATATCACCATGGGTTTTCCTATGGGCTGCAGGGGAATCTGCCTCAGTGCCTGGAGTACCTCCTCCCTGTCCTCTGTCATTGACTTCAATGTCTGCAGGGTTGTTAAGCTCACATTTTTCTCACTTTCCTCTCTGATAGTTGCTGTATACTGCTTTTTTACTGTTTCTTTGATATGTCATCACAGAAGTGCCACCAGTTTTGCTGATAGGCTCAACTTTAACCGTGAGTGAATCTATTTTGGAACTGACAGGAACTGGTTGTCAACAGTGGGGGCGGACCCTGGTCTGTTCCTGCAGAGGTTGTCCTGCAGCCTCTCTGGCTACCAAAACCATGCCCACATAAACAGAATGCAGACATTCCATTTCAAACCCAGACCTTGGATGTCACTCAAGCTTGAAAGCTTGGTTGCATGTCAGTTACGTGTATCAGCAGGACACTTCAACTTGACCACAATGTATGAGTTTCAGTCTTTGACCAAATGGGACTCTATAGCTGCATTCTAATCAAGTTTCCACTGCAGTTGATCCGATCTGACAGCTGTCCACTATTGGAAAGGGGAGTTTTGTTCCCCAGTTCCCTTAGTTTTATTCTTTCCTTTGAGTTTGCTTTGATGCTTGTCACATGCTTTTCAGAGGCAATTAGGCTTGTTTTTCTAAGTTGGTGAGTTTGCTTGGTCTAGGAAAGCATCCAGTGCTTTTATATATTCTTGATTTGAGGGGAGCAAGACTCCCTTCTCCTGTGATGAGCTGTTAGAATGAATTTAGCTGCTCATATATAACATCCTCCCATCTGAAAGCCAGAATGTGGAGTATCTACATGGAACAGTAAGAGGAGTGGACTTGGTTTCATTATTGGGGACTTCTAGACTTCTGTTATGACTGTGCATTAAGAAATATAAGGAGAATAAAGGTGCCATTTTCTGGGAGTATTAGAAAAAGTTATATCAAAGACTTTTGTTCCGTCTCAGCTTTCTCATTGTTGGTTTTTACTACAACTGCAAGTACTTGTTTCAGTTCCTGTATATAATCTCTCTAGGTACAGAGATAACAGGAACTTGACTTTTGTGTAGCTATTGAGTTGCATACCATGCCTGTTGAATGATGTTTATGGTAATTTCACTCATTTTCCCCGTTTACTAATATGTGTTGTGTTGTGCTGTGTGTATTCTTTTAAAAAGTATGTAAATGTTGGTAACTTTGGTTTGTCGAAGGTTAGCAAAGACGAAGCATAATATGTGGTGTAGATTGTTACCATGAAATGTAGATTGAAGAATATGAACCTAGTTGGGACACTTTTTGGGGGAGGGTGGATGAGTATATTTCGTGTTGCAGTTTTCCTTCAGTGTAGAATGAAATTGGCTTACTTTAAGTCAGTTCTGGCAGGTGGCAGCACTCTGTTACAGAAGGTGCTTCTAGCCCATCTATTTTTGTGTATTCTGGTTGATTTTATTGGTTTGTTTGGGACTTTTCTGTTTGTTGGTTTTTGTTTACTTGATTCTGATGTTACAGTTCTGAGAAGTTTGAAGTATACATAGATCCTTACTGTGTAGGAAGAGAGCACCTGACTTGGAATTCACAGTTCAGGAAAGTGATGACTATGAGGAAGTGTTTTAGACTTAATTTGAAAACAAAACCAAAAACAAAACACAACCCAAAAAATAATGGCAAAGAAATTTTATTTTATTTCATTTCTTATATTCTTAACTTGTAACTGCCCTGGTACAGTCTTGTTCTACAATCCCAAGTATTCTAACATATACCATGTAGTTTTTTTTACTGTCTTTTGTACTAATTGCTTTTACGTAAGTAAAGCTTTCACTTCAGCATTCTTCTTTACAGTGATGAACGTTTTATATCTGAGCGTGAGTTAGGTGACAGTCTGCATTTACATCAGTGTAGGTTTAAAGTGACATAGAAAACAAGTAACTGTGTTGTTTTTATAGTCAGAATTTAAGGAAGATGATAACTGCTTATCTACTTTATAACATAAAGACTTAGATTTAGTCTTTTCTGTTTGTGTCACTAATTCATTCCCTGTATGCTGCATGTTTGGCAGAATAGGCAAATTAAAATCAGTGGTGTGTAACACGTTAACACTGCTGATATTTAGACTTCTGGAGACTTATTGAATCATTTGGTAAACACACAGTCCAGAGAAACATGTGGACTGTCTTGGAGTCTCAAAATCTAAGCTGGCTAGGATTTACTATTACCAAGTGGTGGAGACAGTTTGTACGATAAGGTGATTTGTGGTTGCACCTCTAAGTGTGAAGATCAAATATTTTCAGGAAAAAGGAGGTATAGCTTTTTTTCTGTTGTGTACCTTGATACAAAACTGGGAGGAGAGGCTGAAATGCCTGAAGGCTCTATTGCCATTCAGTGAGACATAGATAGGCTGGGGAGTAAGGCAGAGATATAAACCTCATGAAGTTCAGCAGGGGTAGATGTAGAATCCTGCACTTGGGGAGGAATAAAATCTGTGGATCAGTAGGACCCAGGTTAGGGTTTGACCTACTGGGAATCAGCTCTTCAGAGAAGGACCTGTGAGGTCTCTTCCAACCCTGATAATACTGTGATACTGTGTGATACTGTGCTGGTGAACAGGTTTACCATGAGCCAGCAGTGTGCCCTCGTGGCCAAGTAGGCCAGTAGTATGCTGGGGTGCATTAAGAGTGTGACTAGCAGGCTGAGGGATCTTCTCCTCTCCCTCTATTCTTCTTTGTTAAGGCCACACCTGGACTATTGTGTCCAGTTCTGGGTTCTCCAGTTCGAGAGGGACAGAGAACTACTAGAGAGAGTCCAGTGGAGGGCCACTAAGGTGATTAGGGGACTGAAGCATCAATTCTGTGAGAGACTGAGAGAGCTGGGGCTGCTTAGTCTGGAAAAGAGAAGACTGAGAGCAGATCTTGCCAGTGGATGTAAGTATTTAAAAGGTGGAGGTCATAAGCACGGGGCTGGGCTCTTTTCAGTGGTGGTCAGTGACAGGACATGGAGCAACAGGTACAAACTAGAACACAGGAGGTTTCACTTGGACTTTACTTTGAGGGTGACTGAGCATTGGAACAGACTGCCCAGAGAAGTTGTAGAGTTTCCTTCTCTGGAGACTTTAAAAACCCACTTAGATGTGTTCCTGTGTGACCTGCTCTAGGTGATCCTTTCTTAACAGGGATGTTTGTCTAGATCTCCAGGGATCCTTTCTAGCTCCTACCATTCTGTGAAAGTTCTGTTATAGTATAGAACAATCTACATGAATATCAAAACAACATAGACTACTGAAAACAATAAAAATATTTTGTGCATTTTTTGTTTTGTCTGTATGGATTTTGTGAGTATGTGGGTTTTGTTTGTAAAAGTGAGAAAGGTAAAATAAACTATGTAAGCAACACTGACTTGGTTTTTTTTTCTCCCCATAGTTATAAAATTGCGCAATCATGGCTCATTCAAAGACAAGAGCCAATGATGGAAAAATCACATATCCTCCAGGAGTCAAAGAAATCTCTGATAAAATATCTAAAGAAGAGATGGTGAGAAGGCTAAAGGTCAGTAAGCAAGTAACTGCAGGTTGAACTTTTCTGTATACAGCATTCAGTGATCCTATTACTGTATTTATGTGAAAACTTCTTGTTCTCTGTAGTGATTTCTACCACTTTCTTGAAGTGACTTTGTCTAAAAGCATCTACATGAGTTTAAAAATCACAAATGGAAATAACTTTATATTAATTTCAATACTACTAAAATACTGCATGAAAATAGTAGTAATTTTGGAAATAATATGGATACCTCAGAATGCATTCCTTTTATACATTTCTGCTCTTTGAGTTCATTATGAAAAAAACCCTTTTTATTTTCATTATTTTAGCCTGTAGCCTGGTGAAGGTAGTCTTTGATTGTATTTCTGTCTCCTGAAATTCTTGATTGCTTTATTCAGCCTAGCTGCAGGAAGGTTGGAGAAATTTGGGGAATAGTTATGCTAGTACAGTTGCTTATTTACCTGTGTGCTCTCACAGAAAGGCAAGCCTGTTAACACTGTGCAGGAGTGCCTGCAACTTCAGTTTGCCCTGTGAAACAGAAGGAGAACAGATGTGATAGAGGTACCTTAAGTATTTCAGCAGCTGGAAGAGCTTAGTTTGGACTTTATTTTCTTAAGAAGTAGTTCTATGTCAGCTGGAATTACTGGTGAATAAACAAATAGGAAGAATGATTTTTTTACTGTGAGGGTGGCAAAACACTGGAACAGGTTGCCCAGAGAGGTGGTGGATGCCCCATCTATGGAAACATTCAAGGTCAAGTTGGCTTTGGCTCTGAGCAGTCTGATTCAGTTCAAGATGTCCTTGCTCACTGTAGATGGCCCAAAGCAAAATATTCTATGTTCTACAAAAAAACAAAAAACAAAACAAAACAATAAATCCCAGAACCACAGAGGATTCCTTCTCCCCTTGCCTCAGTAACCTGTCTGTGCTTTGGGAATTGAGCTATTAGACTTAAGTTTGTGTTCTGTGCTTCGTGATGCTGAATAGAGGATGACATTTATAACTTTATGTAAGAGTGACTCCTCACAGAAGAAATTATTAGCACATAGAAGTGTTTTTTTTGTTTGTTTGTTTCCCCCCCACACCCCAGCTTGTGAAAATGCATGTAGTTCTTACTGATATTTTTTTTTTCTCCTGTAGCTCTATATCTTGATCTGTCTTGCAGGAGAAGCATACTTAATAGGATGTCCTGTATTTATTGTCAGGTGTTTATTCTGGCTGTGCATTCATCAGTATGCAGGCAGGGAGTGAACCACACACTGTTTCTTTTATGAAGGATTTGATGATTTAGGCTATACCACAAGTGTGTAGACCTATAGTATAAACATTTGCAGGTGCTGAAGTGCAGTTGTTAATATGTAAGTGACCTATTTATGTCTTAATTTTCCTAACTGCCAAATTAATATAAGTATTAGGGAAGAATCTGTGGGTTTTTATTTTGATTTACACAAGCAGATAGTGTGCTATTTGTTAATGACAATATTTTAATAAAAAATAAATTATTGTGAGATCTGGAAAGAACAAGAAGAAAATATGCACAGTGAATTTCTGTATTAGCATGACTTACCTTAAACTGTATGCACCTCCAAGTTATGATAGATTTTGGAAGGAGATTGGAGATAAATGATAGTAGTCATGAACTAGCACTGAAGACAGAAAGATCATAAACACTTGGAAATGCTGAATAGTGTGGGAAACCTTTTTTACAGTTTCTCTTAATACACAAGAACCAAGGCATCATCTAATGAACTGTTATCAATTTTAGACTAACACTCTGATAAAATAGCACCAATATCGGCTGGGCAGTGACTGGTTTGAGAGCAGCCCTGAAGGAAAGGACTTGTGGATGCTGGTGGGTGAGAAACTCAGTGTGAGTCACCAGTGTAGATTTGCAGTTGGAAGGCCAACTGTATCCTGGGCTGCATCAAGAGAACTGTCACCAGCAGGTTGAGAGAGGTGATTCTCTCCCTTTACACCATTCTCATGAGACCCCACCTGGAGTACTGTGTCCAGTTCTGGAACCCCTATTACAAGAAAGATATAGATGTGCTGGAACGCGCACAGAGAAGGTCTCTGATGATGAACAGGGTTGGAGCTCCTCTCCTGTGAGGACAGGCTGAGAGTTGGGATTATTCAGTTTGGAGAAGAGAAGGCTCCAAGGAGATCTTATTGTGGCCTTCTAGTATCTGATGGGGGCCTACAAGAGAGCTGGCGAGGGACTTTTTAGGGTGTTGGGTAGTGATAGGGCTAGGGGGAGTGGATCCAAGTTAGAAGAGGACAGATTTTGATTAGATGTTGGGAAGAAGTTCTTCACCATAAGGGTGGTGGGACACTGGAACAGGTTGCCCAAGGAGATGGTGGAAGTCTCATCCCCGTATGTTTTTAAGGTCATGCTGGATGTGGCTCTGGGCAACCCGATCTAGTGGAAGGAAGCGTCCCTGCCCATAACAGGGATGTTGAAATTAGATGATCCTTAAATTCCCTTCCAACCCTCACAGTTCTGTGATAGTTTCCCATAAATTGTGTAAGTCCATTCCAAAGTGTATATTAGTGTTGAAAAAAGTAGGAAGAGATTGATTGAGCAGGTTAAGAAATATGGGTCACATCTGAAAGATGAAGGTCCTGAACACTTACAGTGACCTGGGTGCAATTTCAGGGTGGGGAGTCCTCTCAGGATGCTAGGAGATCTAGCATAGTTCTCTTCCTTTTTCCTTTAACACTGTGGGAGGTTGCTATGTAGACAAGTTGGTTTGTTGGGGTTTTTTTTTGTGTCCATTTGAGGAGCACCAGTGTGCTTCAGATGGTTCATCTTGCATCTGACTGGGGAGAAGTTTTTTTCTCACAATAGAAATTAAAGTGTGCATAAGCTACTGATCTTCTGTGCCTTTTAGTAAAGGATTCTCGTATGGCTGAAAACCTTACAGCTGCTGTGAAGCACAGAAGTATTTTCCTTTATTTTGTAGGAGAAATAAAGGTACCAGTTGCTCAAATAAGCACTACTGCATTGCTAAGGATGCTTCATTCAGAAGTTTCACAGACCCAGGAAAGAAACTTCCAGTTAGGAACCCATTACACAGACACTTTGTGTTATGTACTAATATTCCTCTTTCTTTTTAGATGGTTGTGAAAACTTTCATGGATATGGACCAGGACTCTGAAGAAGAAAAGGAGCTCTACCTAAATCTTGCTTTGCATCTTGCTTCAGACTTTTTCCTCAAACATCCTGATAAGGATGTACGTTTATTAGTAGCATGTTGTCTTGCTGATATTTTCAGAATTTATGCACCTGAAGCTCCATACACTTCACCAGATAAACTAAAGGTAAATTGAGAGAATCTCTTTCCACAACAAGTTTTTAAAATGAGTGGTTGATGTAGTTGATAACTTTCTTTTTCTCTTCCTTTATTTCTGATTCACCCTAAGCAATCCAAGGTTTTCACTTGATTCTGGGATCAAGTCAAATGTTCATCAGATAAGATTATATCTAATATGTCTTACAACAGCTTGTAGAATTTGGGGTTTGTACTGAAAATATTTTATTAAACTGTCATTGGAATTTGCAAATAGTGGTCTGCCACTTTAGAAATACTGGTATGTCTATAACACTTACAGTCTTTGACAAGATAACCAATTCTTTCAATTGGGAAAATATGCTTACTGTTTCCAATTAAATTAGCGAGAGATGATTGCTGTAATTTTGCAGATGAAGGCTATATCGAAAACAAAGTATTTTTGTGCAGACACTAGTGATTTCTGATATGTAAAATTCTGCAGTTACAAACATCACTGATCCCACTAGATGGAGATGGTTGATAGAGAAATGCTAGATTTGAAAATACACTAGAGATCTCCCCCTTTTGATTCTGCAAAAATTAGATTTTAAACTGCATGTTGCTTCTCTTCCTCCTTTTTTTTTTTAATAGAAATCTAACTTTCTTTCCAGCTCATACAGTCAAACTACTTCCCTTACACAGTATGAGTCTAGAGTGATGAACCAAGTCTTGCAGAAGATCTTGCAGAAGAAAATAACATTTTTAAAATGCACTTTTTTTCTTGTTCGTTTAAGTGTATATGTTTTGGATATTTTGTTTTGGGTTTTGTCTTTTTTTTTTCCACAGTAGGATAAAAAAGGTGCTTGTAGTGGAAGTTATCTGTATTATCACTCACAAAGAAATCACTCAACTTCTAATCTAGTGGTTGCACCACAAGTTGTTCATAAGCAGGGCAAACAGTACAGTTTGAATTCTGTTACATCATTTGTCACCAGACTTAGGGGAAGAGATACCTGGGGACTATTAGCTGTGTTTGTTTTTATTCTGAGCTGTTGACCTCTTACTGCACACTGTCTAGTTAACTTACTTGATTAGACTGTCTTCAACTGGAGACACATTAGCTTTCTCAACTGTGTTAGATTTGTCTAATTTTGAAGCATCCTAATTTCTACTTCAGTTTTGAGTATATTGTCTTTTACTTGGTAAACTTAGAGTTTTTTTTCCTCTTTTTCTGAGTTCAGCTAACAGATGGTAGTAGTCCTCCTTGCAGAAGCTGATTTATCAAGTGCTATTAAGTTACAAATTTTATGGTACATAGTATTGGAAGGTTTACATTACTGATTGCATACTTGGAGTACTAGCGTGCTACTGCTATCTGGACAGGTCTCTGAAGAGACTACAAACTTGCTCTGTCATCATTCACTTCTGTAATTGATGCAGATTTCTAAACAGGTTTTGAGAAGTAAAGAATGAACAACAGAGACCTTTGCCTAGGGTGATTGAGGTTTCTACTGAACACAGCTTTTGTGGTTGCAGGACAAGGTTTGATACAAATGGTGAAGTATTGCCACCACTTTATGACTCTGAGGAATGCTTCCTCCTGGGTTATATTTTGCCACTGTTTTTAACCAGTAGTTAATACCATATCCATACTGCAGCTTTGAGTCTCTTCTAGTATGCTTAGTACTGAAGTTAAAGATGTTAAAGGGAGGTACTGAGGAGAATAATTTCTTTAGAGGGGAAAATTTAAATCTTGAATATTTTCCCTTGTTTCAGACTCTTTGTATCTTAATGTAACTTATTGTAACTTCTGTGTTGTGCAAGTGAGATAGTGAGGGAATGGATCAGAATTCCAGGTTTCCCTCTTTTATGTGTACCCTCAGTGTAAATTTCTTATTCCTCGCAGAGTGCTTAATGAATTTTAATGATGGGGCTGGAAAACACCACCATAAAAGTGGAACTGGAGCAAGATTGTTCTTCTGGGATCTAGAAAGTTCTAAGGCTTCCTCAGTCTGGGGAAAGTGTAGAACCCAAATCTTATGTTCTTGAGGGAAAGATGTTGTCAATCACTTGTTTGTATCAAGGAAAACCACTTGGACAAGTGATCCATCTGCCTTACATGGCTGCAATTGAAATGTTTAAGGGTGTATGTGGTAGTGGAACTTGAACTATTTGACTGTGTTCTGTGGTGCTGCTTCCTGAAGCCATTATGTGGTTAATTGGTATCAAGACAGCAATCCACACAAAAAAAAAAAAAAAAAAAAAAAAAAAAAAAAAACTTTTAAAAGTTGACATAGAAACACTTTTGGTTTTTCAAATCTGGCTTCTATTGTAGTCTTGCTTTATCAGTCTGATATGAAACCATACTGTCTGTTTTGTGACAGTGTTGCAATTTCTTAGCTGCAGCCAAAGTTTATTTTATCCTCTGTGCTGCAATTATAAAGGTTCAAATAGTATATTCTGCATGCTCAAAAAAAGGAAAAAAAACTTGGGGTCACATTGCACAAAATATTTACACAAAATGTGAAGGCTGTTGAGTTTGGTTCTTTAAAACATATTTGATGAGTACTTTAGGAAAAAAAAACAGTTTTCAGTAGGGTCTTTGAATCCATTCAGTAAGTGTTGCAAACTGAGCTGAAGGATAGAAAGTAAAGGTTTTATGTTATATGAGCTGGTTGAGATTCACTTGTACAATTTAATGGAATAGTTAAACCCCAAGCATGAGTTCTGAGATGAAGTAGTTTTATATTTGGTATTGGTCATGCTTCAGATCCTCCTTCGGCTGAATCTTAAGTGATGCTGGGACTCAGCTTTTATGTTTATATTATAAACTTCACCTTCTGGTGTACCAGCTTTTCAGATGATGAAACTAATTTTGCATGGGCTTCTGGCCTAGCAGTGGCTGACACAGTAGTATGTAGGAGGAAGATTCTTCAGACTGGCTTTTACCTGCATATGGAATGCTCTTTAGTTGTTGGAGTCCATTGTATTTATACTTTTAAACATTGTCTTTTGGTTTGTTTTCAGTTATAGAGTCTAGGTCATATGCTTTGTGCTTGAAGTGCGATCCAGTGATTCCTATGATCAGCCTTACTTAATACTTCAAAAACACAGTCTTGATCCAAATTCAAACTTCATTGTAGCTGTGTCTGAACAGTGTGCTTGCTGTATTTTTTGCCAAGAGATGATAATTTTGTGTATAATTATTTGTTTTTACCTAGAACTGCAGTAAGCACTCATCTTAATGATTAAGGCTGGGTTTTGTGGTTGTAGTGTTAGAAAAAAGGAATTCCATTCTTATCTTTGCCCACCTCTTAGGGGGGCTGAGGGGAAATGATCCTTTAAAAATGTTACAGAAGATCTTTCTAGACTATTCACAGGATATTTTTCTGTCTTTCAGGGTTAGTTTTTTAGTTTTTTTTCCAGTCTTTTCAAGACTTTCTTGTATTATCACAACATCATAACCTTTTGGAATGTACTTCATTTTTACCTACATTATTAGATACCATCAAGGATGCAATATGGTGACGATAGACTTTTGAATTATTTGATTTAATACAGTAGTTATGAATTCCCAGCTGTTAGTTATCCAAATGTGCTGGGCCATCTCATTTGATCTATATTACCACCTAGAAAGGTTGGACCAGATAATCCTTGGGGTTCCTTCCAACCTGACGTTCTTTGAATGTAAAAATACTTCTAAAAATACCTGTTTCTCTGTATTTCTATTCTGTTCATAATTGACTGTTCCTTATAACTTGCTTGAATTTATTCTGGGTGAGACTCTTTCTGAAGAAGTCTTCCAGTGCTACTGGTTGATAAAAGAAGCAGGAAAAACTTGGTCTTTGCTGGAGTGGTGATCTGTGTCGGTAGCACAATGATCGAAAAATGCACAAACAATACACTGTAAACACATAATGCTATACTTAAAGCTGCAGTTGCTTACTGCTTTTTCCTCTTTCTGTGAATACCTGTTGCAGTATAGAGTAAAAATATAGAATTTATTGTCCTTTCTGAGCAATCTTGACTTCTGCAGTGTGTAAGTCAGTCAGAGCTCAGTTTAAGTTGAGTGTTTTCCTTTGGGAAAGATAAGCTTTTTTTGTTTCCATAGAAAAAGGTTACTTTCTTAACCCTGTAAAGAAGTGTCGGGCATTTTAAAATGACTCCTGTACATTTTCTCTGATTTTGTAGGTCATCTTGTTTTGGACAGTGATACAGTATGTCTGTCATTGCTGAATATTTTGTAGTAATAAATAATATTAGTAATTTTAAAAGATAATTAATTGTGAAAGTTTCATTGTAATTGATTAATTATCACTTTTGTTTTCAGGATATATTTATGTTCATAACAAGGCAACTTAAAGGTTTGGAGGATACAAAAAGCCCCCAATTCAATCGGTATTTTTATTTGCTTGAGGTAAGTTCTGTAACTTCTTTCATAATACCTGTAAATACAATTTTTGAACTTAATCTTGTATTAACTATTTCTTTTATTGTTTTTGCTGTTCCAATGCAGAATATTGCTTGGGTGAAATCTTATAATATATGCTTTGAATTAGAAGACAGCAATGAGATTTTTACACAGTTATACAGAACCCTGTTTTCAGTAATAAAGTAAGTATTGTCAGCCCCAGTTATAATATATTATTGCATGCTTGAAATGTTTCTAACTTGAGTCTGTTGTGTGACTTCCAATGTAAATGAAGCTTTATTTTGTAACTCAGTTTAACTAAAAGTAGCAGTGCTGATGGTATTATCTGTTTTAAACAAGACACACTGCAAATATTTTTATTTTTATAACTGAATTGTCTTTTACTTAATTTATTTTTATCCTCTTCTTGAAATTGAAAATGAGTGGTGCAGCCTGTAATTCTAAGGGTTTTGGAGGATTATTGCTATGAGAACCCAGAGTAGGAAAATAGCAGATACTGGAAGGCACTGTTAGAGATTGTCTGGTCTACCTCTCCTTGCTCAAACTAGGATCGTCTTAAATTTGTTAGGACTGTACCCAGTTAAGTTTTTAGCATCTCTAAGGATGGACACTCCATGGCTTCTCTGGGCAACCTTCTAGTGCTCAACCATCCTTTCTTCTAAGAAATTTCTCCTGTTCATGTTAAAATTATATGACCTGATGCTCACCTTGTGTCTCTTGCCTCTTCTCCCATCACTGAGTGCAGTTTGACCTTGTCTCACTTACTCCCAACATCAGATACTTAAGTTCCTACCTAGATATCCCTTCTCAAGGGCAAAAAACAAAAAAATTAAAAATGCCAACTGTCTTAGCCTCTCCTTGTATATGAGACCTACACCAGTTCTTAAATCATGTGTGTGACCCTTTGCTGGACTGACCCTAGAATGTCTGTGTCTCTTGTGTTGGGAAGCCCAGAACTGGACACAGCATCCAGATGAAGTCTTACCTGTGTTAAGTAGGGACTGATACAGTCCCCTTACTCTTTCACTGCAGTAGTAAATTAAGAGGTCATAAGATATATAAGAAGCAGTATAATCAGCCAAAAAAATGAAGTATTTTGACTTCTATGAAAACTTTTTGTTTGTGATTTAAATATTATATTCCTTGTTGTTTGGCATCACCATAGTGAGTACTCTGACTGGAAGTTATACTTCATTTGAAGAATTAGTAAGAATTCTTGTTTTTAATTTCAGCAATGGACATAATCAAAAAGTTCACATGCACATGGTTGATCTTATGAGCTCTATCATTTGTGAGGGAGATACTGTCTCACAGGAACTTTTGGATACAGTGTTAGTTAATCTAGTGCCAGCACATAAGGTAAGCCTTAGCACTGACTTTGTTGCCTTTTATTTGTTTGGTTTATTTTTGTGGTTTTTGTTGGTTTGCTTTAAGTTTCCTTTTTAATTGTGATTTCTTGGATGTTTGTATTCTGATATTTAGATTTCATTGAAAGAGTAGCTGTAGCAAGTGTATTCCTATTACTTGGTTAATTATTTTTTATGCAAGCAATTTTTAATAGCAAGAAAATTCAGTATCATTTCATTGCTTTGATTCGCTTGCAGTAAACCAAAGTGTCAGTGGTCATAGTAATGTAAAACCCTTAATGTCATGTGAGTTTATACATGTGTTTTATATATGTTCACACAATTCTGTATTTGTGCAGTGTGATAGGAGGCAAATTACACTTTATTTCTTTCGGTGTTTGTGGAGTGTTCCATTTTCAGCCTCAGGAGTACTACAGGGAATCCTCCATTGCACATTCCACATGCTTTACATGCTTATCTTTTAGAAAAAGATACTGACAATTAGACTCCTAACTGTCGTTACTAGGAACTTGCTTGTTAATTTGTTTTATCTATTTTGGCAACATGTCAACTGTGCTTTTTCTTTGACAGTCATCCTTAAAAACCTGTTTCCCTACCCAATCACAACTAGAGAATCTCTTAGACCTGTTTTGTCAAGTGCTCTTGGATAGAAATTCTGTTGATGTGACTTTAATAAGAATAAAGACCCTTTTCAACTTCAGGAAAATAATGTTCAAAATATATAGTTGGAAAGAATATTTGCTCTAGATACAGACTTTACATTTGATCATACCCTTAAAATTAAGGACTGGATGGATGTTAGCTGGTCCTCCTCTTTGAGCGAAAAGTAAGGGGTGCGAATTTGTTTTATGTGTCAGTTGTTTGTGTTTTTTTCCCTTTATGGTGGTGCTTGGTTGATTGTTTTGTTTTGTTGTTTTGGTTTTTTTTAAGAGGGTTAGTGCAAATTTGAGCTGTGTTAAATTGAACATTGAGAGGCATTGGGAAAAACTAACTGCAGAAAATGTTAGTATGTTTGCACTCTCATCACTACCAATGCCATTGTACCAGTACAACTGATTTATGATTCTGTGGCAAAACGTCCTGGAGAGCATTGCCTATAAATAGCAACAAAAATGTCCGTGTCATTCTGTCATATCAGTTGCCTTTTCTTCTTGTGTGTGTAGCAGAAGTTTATGAAACATTCTAGAGAACAGGTATGAAAAGTGAGTTAGCAGAAGCCTTAATGTCTTCCAGAAGTGTAAAAAAGTCGAAACGTTAGCAATATGTACACAAAAATTATGGTAGGAATTGAGACAAAGGAGAGAACTTGGTTGACAGAGATGATCTTGTCTTCGGATATTGTTACCGGAGCTCACCTAAGCATTACCAACAAAGAATTCTCATGTAAAATTGGAAGTTTTCAGGGGAGAAAAGTCTGTCAATCCTCTTTAATATCTTTATCAGTATCTGGACAAGGGAATTGAGTGCACTGTGGATGAGGTTGAAGATTGCACTAAATTGGGTGGAAGCATTGATCTGCTTGAGGATAGGAAGGTTCTGCAAAGAGATCGGGACAGACTGGCAAAGACAAGTGCTAGGTCACTTGCATCACACCAACTGCATGCAGCACTACAGCTGTGGGGCAGAGCAGCTGGAAAGTTGTCTGAGGAAGAGGTCCCTGAGGATGTTGGTTAATAGCTGTATGAGCTTGAGCCAGCAGTGTACTCAGCCATCCAAGAAGGCCAACAGCATCTTGGCCTAGCTGTATCAGGAATAGTATGGTCAGTGGGACTACAGAAGTGATCATGCCCCTGTACTCAGCTCTAATAAGGCCACACTTCAAATACTTTGTTCAGTTTTGGACCCTTCACTATAAGAAGTTGCTGGAGTGTGTCTAGAGAAGGGGAACAAAGCTGGTAAAAGGTCTAGGGAATGAGTCTTATGAGGAACTGCTGAGGGAGCTGTGATTGTTTAGTCTTGAGAATAGGAAACTGAGGGGACACCTCATTTCTCTCTACAAATACCTGAAAGGACATTGCAGTGAGGTGAGAGTCAGTCTCTTGTCTCTAGTATCAGGTGATAAGATGAGAAGAAATTACCTGAAGTTGTACTAGGGGAGGTTTAGATTTGGATGGAAGGGATTATCTAGCAAGATGGAGTCACTGTCCCTGGAGGTGTTCAAATGTGTGGGCATAGCACTTTGGGACATGGTTTAATGGCCATGGTGATATGAGGTTGATGGTTGGACTCCATGATTTTAGTGGTCATTTCCAATTTAAACAACTCAGATTCTCTCATTTAAGTCTGGTTCAAATGTTAAGTGTGACTTCTCAATTATCTTGCAGGGTTCTTTGGTTTGTCCTTATCAATCAGTACTTATTTCTGCTTTTCCCTTTGAAATACAGTAATTGCTAAAGATTATTTCAAAAAGCATTGCCAGCTGGTGGTTTAATTTTTACCCAGTTCAGGACTCTCAGATGCTTATCTTCATTGGGTACTTCAATGCTCTTGGAGCCATCCTGATTAAGCTTATTGTCCTTATTGTGAGCTTTCTTAAATTATTAAAGGATTGCTTGTCACATTTTTTTTTCCAAAGGTATAGAAAGATTAAAGAGAGGATAATTATAGAGTGTAGATAAACACAGAAGAAATTTGTTAAAGTAGGTCTTACCCTTATAAAATTTCTCCTTCAGGCAAAGTTTAAAGTATCTTTGTCTCTTAAATTAGTTGGAAAGATAGATTTGACGTTTTTAAAAGATCTTTGAACCTATTTAGTAATGACCTAGGTCGCTCCTTCATATTGAGTAAGGCAGTGCCACTTCTTCTGCATTTGTCTTTGAGTATCAAAAAGGGAGAAGAAAACTTTCTTGTATCCTGTTAATACTTTGGTATCATCATTTTCAGGAAATTCTTCCTCTGGACATTAAGGCCCTGGCTATGGGTGCAATTAAATCAAGTACAAGAGGCATGAAAAATATGCTAAATTTTCCTTAGCCAGTTGCGATCTAGACTATTCTTTCTCTTTGCAGTGTGGATGTTGTGGGTTTTTTTTTGGGGGGGTGGGGGAGAGTAGGTTTCAGTTTGTTTGGTTGCTTAGGGTTTTTTTTAAGTAAAATCATAGAATGCCTTAGGTTGGAAGGGTCCTCAGAGTTCATCTACTCCAACTTTCCCTCCACGGGCAGGGACACCTCAGCTAGACTTGACTTTTCAAGGCCTTATCCAACCTAGCTGTGAAAACCCCCAGGGAGGAGGCATCCACAACCTCCCTGGGCAGCCTATTACAAGTTCTTACCACCCTCATACTGAAGAACTTCTTCCTAAGAGCCAGTCAAACCCCACTCTCTGTCAGCTTAAATCCATTCCCCCTTGTCCTATTGCTGGATACCCTTATGAAAAGTCCCTCTCCAGCCTTCCTGTAGACTCCCTTCAGGTATCAGAAGGCAGCTATGAGTCTTCTCCAGGCAGAACAACCCCAGCTCACTCAGCCTACCCACTTAGAAGAGGTGTTCCAGTCTTCAGATCTACCTTTATGGCCCTCCCTTGGACTTACTCCAACAGCTGTGTCTTCCTTACACTGGGGATACCAGAACTGGATGCAGTATTTGAGGTGGGGTCTCACAAGAATGAGCAGAATGAAGGGTAATCTGAATAAGCTACTCAGAGTTGCGAATAGCTACTTCTAGCATTTGTTTTGGCAAACGTTAAGGTTTTTAAATGAGCTGCTCTGTGAAAGAGCCAATCTCAAACTAGTGTGAATCAAAACAGATTTGCGTGATGGAACTCTGCTGTGCTATGTCTTTTGTTAGTGTTTGGTTTATACATACCAGATCTGACTTAGGATCTAGAGCTCACTTTTACCTAGGTGAAAGTAGTTTGTTTTGGTGGAGGCCAAGTGGAGAAGTAGTGTACATCCCTTGTTACAATTAATTGTGCCTTTTATTTCCTGAGCAGTCACAACTAGTTAAATAATAGAAAACAAATGCTACAGGTGGAAATGTCTTTTTTTGTTGTTGGGGTTGTTTTGTTGCTGTTTTGTTTTAACCACAAAGAGCAATCCAAGATGCAGAAACTTCTTTTTCTGGGGTGTGCAAGAGCTGTACAGCTTTGTAAAAAACTGCCAGAGTGGACCCTTGTATCTTGATTAGATAAGGGAAGAGGAAATTACAAGAATGTTAGCATCTTATGTAAGCATTCCAGTATCTTTCCAGAATAAGGATTTTTTACTCTGAGCCACTAGAAAAGGTGACTAAAGCAGATACTTCAGGCATGAATCTTTGTAGTCTTTTGACTTCAGTCACCTGCCTTAATACTATCAGTTGGCAAGCCAAGATTTCTTTTATGTTAAGAGAAAATGTTAATATGGTCCCACTGCTATCTGGAAGCCTGTAGTTCTATACAGTCTTTGAAATTACAGACAGTGCTCTTCATCTCTTTGCAAATCATCTCTCTTCATTCAGACAGCTACAAAGAAGTGTGCATATTGATATTTCTACCCTAGATGTGGCAATGCATCTTGTTTGCTTTTCATTAAGCTAAAAGGAAATGTCTTCCTTTTATGGATAAGATGTATTAAAAAAAAAAACAACAAACCAACAACAATGTAACAAAACCCCAACCACAAATTGCCCCTTTATGCTGTTGTCTTTTAAATAAAATATGCACTCTTTTTTTTACATTGCAGAGACTGTAAAAAAAATGAGGAAACTATATTTTTACTGAGATTTTCAGCTATTGAAAGACTACATGTATGCATTTAAAAAATAAGCTTTTTTTATACTGAAGAATTTTTCTTCCATGTGTTAATCAAGAGAGCAGAGAGTATCACAAGGGCTGGTTGCTTTTTCTTCTTTAAATTTGTGAAAAATAATTGATAGAGAAATTGGAGAAAGGATGTATAGCAGCTAGAGGATGGAGACCATGTGAAGGAACACTAATGAATTAGAGAAATGAAGGGAAAGGAATGTTGGAAGTGGTGGTAGGTTGGTTTGTTTTAATACCAGAGTTTCATGTGTTCTTCACTCTTTTGATCATAGAATTTCAATTTTAGGCATTTTTAGTGGATGTTTTTTTGGTTTTTGTTTTCTCTGCTATCTCTGTCAAACAGGCTTACGTATCTTTGCAAGGCACTATGGAGAGGCTGCAATGGTTATTCACAGGTCACTGCTTGGTACAAGAGCAGAACTTGTATTTTCTACCACAATCTTGTTCAGAATCTTGCTTCTGTGGTGAATGTAAATGCCTTGGTGTTGCTTGATATTGCTCCCATGTGCGGGGAAGTTGATAAGGACAAACAGTAAAATTCTGGAACTGACTTCACTAAACTTCAGTTGGCCCTCTAAACATGACAATTAAGACCACATTTCCCAGAAAAGAGTTTTCTCAGTAGTATCAGTGAAAACTACAAAGCTCTGTTTCGGCTAGGTTTCCTTTTACTATGTTTTCTTTACTTCTGAAAATATAAGAACAAGCTGTTTCTTTAATGTATTTACCACATTTAGAGTTTATGTATGCGCTTAAAACTTTTCCTGTGTTTTGGTTTTTTTTCTGTTTACTCAGAATTTAAACAAGCAAGCCTATGATTTGGCAAAGGCTCTACTAAAGAGGACGGCACAAGCAATTGAACCATACATTACTAATGTAAGTGAAGATTGCAAACAAATATGAACATCAGTACAATTTTTAACAGTTAACGTTACAAGAAGAATTAATTGCATGTAGTCAAATAACTTTTTCTAAACTCCTTTTTTTTTTTTTTTAATGTTAACAAAGTACTCTGGTACCTGTCCCCTTTACCATAGAGAATCTACTGAGCCTATAACAATAGTTTTGATTTCTGAAATGTAATGGATATTTTACTTTCTGCACTCTTAGGAGAACTTACTTCCTTAGTGTAACTGGAAGATCAAATGTACTGTGATTTATTGTTCTGATAAAAATATATAAATTCCTTGTTCCTGTGGCAAAATGTTTTTTCTAATAAGGAGATGAGATTATTTAGATGCTAAGAGAAGTGAAGATGGAGCAGACAATGCTGTTGTCACAGGAAATGAAGAGGAAGCAAAATAAGAATACATAGTAAGGAAGAAGAGTGAATGGACTGAGGATTGTAGACAGGTTGAGTGTAGACATTGCAAGAGAAGTGGGATGAGAGGAAGCAAAGATGAGATAGTATGCTGTAACTGAAGTTGCAAAAGAAGAAAAAAGAAAGTTTGTGTGTTTAGAAGTATTTAAGGATTTTGCAGGTCTCATGGCAACTATCTGAAACCTCAGGAGTTTGAAAACAATAGAAAAATCTTCATTGCTTTTTGTTGCTTTTAGACTTGTGACACTTGTGGTACTTGGAAAGTAGATACCTTCTAAAATTTTAACCTGTTAGGTAATCCTGCTTTTTGGGAAGGTATTGGTAGATGGAAATGTGTTTTTAATCTTGTTCATCTCTAAGTCTGAATTTCAGACTGAGTGACATTTTGTGGGTTTTAAGGAAGTGTGTGCAATTGGAATATTCCTTTTATGGAAAATATGTACATGCAGTCTTCTGTTCTTGATTTCCTACAAGTGGGAAATATTACACTGCCTGGTTTCATCATTTTGAAAATTAGTTTTTCTTACATTATATTAAAGACACAGTTGAAATTATTTCCTAACCAGGAGCCTTCCAGGCAACTCTGTATCCAGAAAAGGAAGACTTTTCTGTAACACACTGCAGAATATTGTAACTTATAAGGAAATACATGTAGTTGTTGTTTTCCAGTCATTACTGTTCTCTTTCTCTATTGCATCACTTGGAGTTCCCTTTATAATCTTAAAAAGTGGTAGCTTTTGTGGCTTTAGTATAAAAAGTTGTAATATTTGTCTGTCCCAACTTTGGGAACAGTAAACTGAAGTGCCAATAAAGTGTATGCTGTTGTCTTAGTAGCAGATGGAAATAGTATAATTTATTTAACCACACTTGTGGATTGTTTTAAGCCAGAGAGGAGAAAAATTTTCTGAATTACGTCCCTCCCCTTTTGAGAAGAGTTAGTATATTGCTCTTTTAGTTGCTTCTTGCTCTTCTCTTATGAGAAGATATAGTTGGAAGCAGTGTGGAATTAATATTTGGTATTAAAAAGTTTTTTTTTTTTTTAATGAGAAGTATGAAGTTTCTCTCAAGCTGCCAAATTTACCAAGAGAGAACAACTTACAGCTGTGTTATGCTGCTTGTAATTAGAAATTCTGGAAGTCCATTACTAATTTCTGTGCTTTTACTTAGAACTCCTTAACCTGTCAAAAAAATCTGATACACTCAACTCCTCTAAAGGTATATTTCTTAGATTAATTGTTGGCCAGCTATGGTAAGCTGAACAATCATTGTCATGTATATTACATTTAGCACTGAATATACAAAACAAAGATATTTTAAAGATTTCTGCTACAGAATCATGATCTGTGTTCCTCCTCCTCTGTCTCTTTTTTTTTTAATGTTAAATAAAACTTGCAAGAATAAAAGGCAGATTTAGCAGAAGACAAGAGGATTTAGAAGAATGTGTGTGTGTTCTTGTTAATGCATACTCTGTTTTATTTTCCAGTTCTTCAATCAGGTCCTCATGCTTGGCAAAACATCGATTAGTGACCTGTCAGAGCATGTGTTTGACTTGATTCTGGAGTTATACAATATTGACAGTCACCTCTTGCTCTCTGTTCTACCACAGCTTGAATTCAAACTTAAGGTAGGCACTTCTTATTATTTCTGTGTATTTGAAATGTATGTGCTATGACTAATGATTTCTCTACTTACAAATTAATCAAATTATTTGGCATACAAAACTAATCTGTAAAACTTACCTTCTCTACATCGTTTAAAGGAAAATTCACAAAAGCTATAAAAAAAAAGAGTAATTTGTCTTCAGATATATTAACCTACATTGCATATATGCACAAATGTTTGGGGATTGATTGGAGGGTGTGACTGTTTGGGTGCTCCCCCCCCAACTTTTAGAAATTACCCAGACTAGACTCAGCAGGGCTCTGGGAATATAAATGAAGCTATTTATTTACAGCTAGCACAATATACAAGCAAATATTTACAGTATATACAGTTATAGACAGAAATATACAAGGTAAAAGGTAATACAGAAACACAACTCCTCTCCCAGAAACCTGAGTCCCCAGGAGGGGCTCTCAACCACCCCTACACCTTCCCCCTACCCCTCGCAACCTTACCCCAGTCCTAAGGAAGAATAGAGGTTCAGCCAAGAGGTTAAGAAGCAAAGTGGATGTGTTGGAGAGATGCAGCTCAGTCAGCAGCCCAAGCGAGAGCGAAAATGGTGCCGAGTGTGTGTTATCAAATGTTTTGTTTCTTGTTCCCATACTTCTCAGCAAGGCTGTGAGCGAAGTAGACATCACCATTGTTTTGATTGCACAGCCTATGATCTAGTCCTTCTCACCAAAACATTCTAGCTAGCTTGAAACTAGCACAGAGGTTTTTTATTTGCTTTGTCTTTTAAACAGTAACTTTACTTTTTTGACTTTAAAATCTGACAGTTTTGTGTCTTTATTTACTGTACTATTTATTGTGAAAGGCTTCAATGTATTGAAATTATTTTGCGTTGCTGATTGTGCAGAGAAACTGCATCTATTCCAAGCAGTGTATTTTGCCAGGGCAAAGTTGGGCTCCATTTTAGTGGAAACTGATGTGCTGACAGTTTTTTCTGAACAAAGTCTGTGACAGGTGGAAGCAGGACATTTGACTCCATAAATATGTCTTCTACTCATACTTTTATGAGTTATCAGGCTTCTTCCATATGTCTGGAGGATAGCTAGCTGTTTTGATAGGCTTTTTTCCTTTTGATGTCCTACCATTTCAGAGTGTCTCTATCACTTGGAGAAATAACAGCTAATAGTCTCTTTTTTCTTACATTATTTTTATTCTATTTCCTATTGCATAGGGTTTTTGTGAAAGTGGGAAATCTGATTATTTTTGTATTACTAAGTTTGCAAGTGATCTGTGCTAAACTTGAGGGCTAATGTTTAGTGGACCACTTTTGAATTTACGTGATTTTGTATTATTGAGGACAGATTTTATGTTTATAGAGCCTTTGGCCTGTTTTTGCAATATTTATTATCATAGTGGCTTGTTCATGCCTCTTTAGTTTTTTTACTGGTATTGCTAGACACGTATTGCATGAAGTGTTTTTATTGGTTTTATTTTCCATACATATTTCTGAAATAACTCAAGTTTAATTTGCTGTTTCCTGTCTGTCTTAAACAGACCTTTTTCATCCTTTCTTTAATGGTTTTCTGGATGGCAAAAAATTATCATTCTCAGTCCAATAAAAGCAGTACTTCTGTAGCTGAAGCCATTGTTGAAGGAATTTAATCCTAACTGCTGCTGCATCCTTATTTTTTGTAGTCACAATTGCAGTAAACTTTTCCATCTTTAGGTCCATTTAAAACTGCAGGCTCTTGAATTATCTTCCTTTCTCCCTCTCTTGACTTCTCATACACCACTATTTCAATATGAACTTCTGTTTTGTATCCTAGTTTACCACTGGAATCAGCAAGTTTAATAGTCCAACACTGTCACCTTTTTTTGTTTCTCTGTCTCTCCCTCACCTGGCCTTGGAACAACTTCTGGTCCCTTTCTGTTTTGTTGTTGCGGTTGGTTTTTTTTTTCCCCCAAAGCATTTCCATATTTTTATGCTTCTTAATTTATAACAATTTTTTTCACCTTCCCACCCCCCAATGTTGCCATTTCAGTTATTTTTTTAGTATCCTCTTTTAAACGCTGAATATGTATTTTGTCGTAGATTTCTCTTTGTGGTCTGAACCTTTCAGAACAAGGTGCTTCATGATCAGTTTATTGATTTTTCCAATAGACACACATTTTTAGCAGTTGCAGTCTTACTGCTCTTTCCTTGTTGACCTGTTGAGCTCAGTGCAGTTTGTAGCTATACTGGGGGCATGATACAGCTTCTGTTTGAATTACCTTATTGCATCGAGTGTGTCTTTTTAATGCCTTAAGTTCTGAGGACAAATAATATGAATTAATTTCATCCTATTGGCTGTCAGTGTTGCTTGACTCATCTTCTACTGATATTTGTAATAGGATAATCCTGGTTTAAATCCTGAGACACTGGAATAAGGTGCCCAATAAAGATGTGGATGCCACATTATTGCAAGGGTTCAAGGCCAGGCTGGATGGGGCTTTAAGCAACTGGATCTAGTGGAAGGTGTTTGTGCCTGTGGCAGGGGGAGTTGAACTAGGCAATCTTAAAATTATTTGGGTTGGAGGGGATCTTTAATGATTCTGTAAGATCTTTCTGTGGTCAAAAAGGTATTTGGAAGATGAGTGCTCTGAAATGCCACTTACTATGCTTCAGTAATATACTCTTTTGTGCATACTCTTTTGGACCTAAACAATGTGGCCACCTAGTGTTCATGCACCTTGCCATTTGGGTATAACCAGTGAGCATACAGTTTGATCTCTGATGCCAGGTGATTCTGTGTGCTGTGAGAATTGTATGTGTTGACGTGGACGAAGAATTAAAGGTAGCTGGCCGCAATTAGGGTTCTCTGAAATGTTCAGCTTTAGTGAGCTTTACTCCCTCTGTGGCTTTTTCTATCTTATCTATGTAAAAAAATCTTACAATAAGTTTAAAGAGTACTGAATTGCAGCCAGATCTGTGTTGTGCCATGTCATGTACCCAACAGAAGTAGACAAACTAGCTAATCCTTTTGGGTCTGGCTGGGATGGAGTTCATTTTCTTTGTATGAGCCCATGTGGTGCTTTGCTTTATATTTGCGGCCAAAACAGTGTTGATGGCACACTAGTGTTTTGGCTGTTGCTGAAGAGTGCTTTCACAGATAAAGGCTTTCTGCCCTTGCCACAAGCAGGCTGAGGCAAGACAGGGCCTTGAGAAGGGGATACTTGCTCAGCAGTAAAAGCTAAGGGATAGGAAGAGGACGTGTGTGCTCATAGCATTTCTTCCCAAGCAAGATCTGTGTGTGCTGAGATCCTGCTTTCCAGGGACTGGTGGGACATCTGCCTGCTGACAAGAAGTAATGAATTAATTGGGTTTTTTTGCTTTACTTTGAAACACAGCTTTTCTTTACCTATTAAACTATCACTGTCTCAATCTATGAGCTTTGTAACCTTTTTATCCATTCCCCTCTTTGTACAGGAGAGTGAGAGAGAGGCAGGGTGGGTGTTTACTGTTTGACTGGGGTCAACTCTCCACATGTTGATAGTTTTGGTTTTTTGTTTTTTAAAAAAGAAAAAGCTCCTATGTTCTCAATGTGACAAAAAAAAATCTTAAATTCCAATACTCCATGAGAACAATGTAAAATAACAGTTGCTTCTTACTTGTATTTTTTTTTTGCCTAATTTTGGGAAAGAACTTGGGAGATTAGTGGGACAACATTCACTGAAATAAGTTTAACTTGGCTTCTTCCATGAAGGTTGGTCACTTGTGCCTCGTCTTGGCATTTTAAGGTGGTGTATTCAGAGGTCTTACATTGACACGGAGGCATTATTTGTGCAGGAGACAGGCAAGAAGATGTGATTGTGTAGGTCAGCTTGTAAATGAAATTGATGCTCCTTCAATCAAATTTGATACTTGAATTTTAGAACTTTCTGTTACTGAAAGTTAGTACCATTCTAATGTTCATGAGTATGAAAACCTCATGAGTAAAGTATTTGGGAAGTAACCATAATGGGTTTTAGGTCTTTATTTTACCAACTTACTAAGCCAGTGTCATGTAATGAATAAAATCAAAATGTTAACTTTTATTATTGTCTAGTTGTCCTTCTTCCTGGACATCATAGTTCCATTTTTTTGCAAGTTTCAGATCATGTATCCATTTCTAGTTCTGATTCCCCCCCAAATCCTTGGTGCTGCCTGATTGGGTCTTTTTGTTTGGTTGGTTTTGGTTTTTGGACTTGGTAGTGATAATGATCTGACTATCTTAAGTTGTTAGTGACAGGTGCAGGAGAACAGACAGCTGTATGTTGGGAGCATATATATGGAGGTGAAAGTGTCAGTGTTGATTTTTGTTGACAAATTGCTTGATCATGTATTAGAGAAGAGTTGAAGAATGGTAACTCTTCAATTGCAGCATGGTGAAGGATTAAAGGGGTTTTTTTAATGTTTGTTTATTAGTTTATAAAACTGATCTCTACTGTTTTTCAGGGGTGGGGTGCAGGGGATGTGTCTGTGTAAGTAGTTGAAGTAATGTATCCTTGATCCCTCCAATCTCCAGGGGTATCTTGATCTGGATATGTGTTAGCTACTTAGAGAAATTCACAGATGTTTAATATTTTGTTGGTTTAAGCAGAAATAGATGGGATGCGAGTAATGGAGATTGGACTGATATAGGCTACAAAAATGTAAAATTCTTAACCACAAGGGCAGGATAAAAGTTTACAGTGTAGTGAACTCAAGCTGGGATTCATAAAGGAAGAAAAGATACCACATATTGCAAATTAAGATGAGGAGATTGTAGATGGCGTTCAGTAATTTCAAGCTGAATTGTAATTGAAAAAAAATAATCAAGTGCAGACAAATATATTAATAGATTTACTGTTAATGCTGCTAATACTTAATACTGCAAGTATTTGGAAGAATTACAATCTTTTGTAGTATGGCAATATATCACTGTTAGGAAGTCCTTTATCCTTCTCTTGCTCTGTTGCTTTAAGGAATTTTACAAATGGTTTTACTGTTCTTAGGGAGCTGAATTTAAAAGGATGTACTGGCAAACATTTCAGCCCATTTATGGTTTTGAGACAGAAGAAACAGTTGGTCTTCATGACTGTGGTGTTGCATTACAGAACTCTCATGACTACATTGTGCTGTTGTTTTTTTACATTAAAAAAGTGTTGTTGAACTAAGAATGGGAAAGGTGGTAGAACAGTATTTTTAACAGTCCTTGTCTTTATTACCAGAAAAAAAGATTGAAATAATAAGGGGTGAATAATGTCTAGCTAGTATCAACTAATTTTGGTTAGTTGGTCTTTGGTTTGTGGTTTTGCTTGTTGCAGTGTTTTTTGTTTGTGTTTTTTTCTTCTTTTTAATTAAAAAAAACATATGCATGTGTTCATTTTCCAGAGCAATGACAATGAAGAGCGCCTGCAAGTTGTAAAACTTCTAGCAAAAATGTTTGGAGCGAAGGATTCCGAATTAGCTTCTCAGAACAAGCCACTTTGGCAGTGCTACCTGGGGAGGTATATGTTGATGTAATTCCCTACCTAGGAGGAGAAAAGCATTACATGAAATATAATTCAGCTTTTTTTTTTTTTGTTGTTTTCCTTAAATGGCACAGCAAAGTGTGAATTCCCTCTTGCTGCTTTATCTGAAATCTGGCAGATAATGCTCAAGTGATTATTTTACGTACATCTTCTGCATCTGCGATTCTGCAGAGTGAACAATTAGAAACTGCCTCTTTTAAAACCGTTTTGGGGGAA
Source organism: Pogoniulus pusillus (assembly GCF_015220805.1). Taxonomy (NCBI): domain Eukaryota; kingdom Metazoa; phylum Chordata; class Aves; order Piciformes; family Lybiidae; genus Pogoniulus; species Pogoniulus pusillus. The sequence goes on from NC_087266.1 coordinate 25,151,892, forward strand.
ACTATTGTTATTGCCATCATCAAGAAAAAGGAATAGTTTTAATTTCTTCAGATACTGTTCAGGAATGGATTGATTCTAAGGCTTTTATGTACACTAGTTGTGTACTGGTTTCAGTATTTTTCTTTTTTTATTGGTAGGAGTGCCTTAAAAGAGTTACGTAGTAGTTACAATGATGCTGTCTTTTGGGTTTGCAATACTCTGCCAGTTTGAGAGAGAAAATATACCTGGAGCCTGTAGTCAGGAGAAACTTAAGTATGTCTACTATGGTGAAAACGTGTTTGATTTGAGTAAATGAGGTCAAAGTCTATAAGGTATTATAAATTATGTTGGTTTATAACTTAGTATTCAATTCTATTACGAGAGCAGTCCTCAAGGAAATGCTACTTTATAAAGTATAGGGAACTTAATAGAGGGAATGCCTTTTCCTTCAAAATAGGTAACTATTGAAAACATTGTATACCTTAAAAAAATATCAGATCTAGTTGGGCCTGAAGGAAAATGCTTCTTTGTGTTACAATGCAAAACAATGGGAATATGTGTAATCCATTGTTCATAATTCCTATTTTTAGCTAGTTATCACATACATGCGTTCACTTTTTGAAGGATTTTGACCAAGTTATATTGCAGCCATTGAAAGAACCACTCTTAATCTCTTGGGGTCTTTTTTGTTGTTGTTTTGTTGGGTTGGTTGGTTTTTTTTTAAAAGAATACTTCTGGGTCATAAATCAGAGGGATTGTCTCCAAGGGAGACCTTAGAGCAGGCGTCTGTTACTGACATCCAAACCAAGATGACATGACCAGTGAGACAGTTCTAGAGTCACTTAAGCAACAAAACCTGGTTCTTAGGGGAACCTTTAACTGCCCAGACATGTGCTGGATGAACACCACATCAGTTTACTTGTTCTCAAAAAAAAATTCTGGAATGCATAGAGGACTCATACAAAAGTTAGATGTGCTCACCAAGAATGAGGTGCTGCTGAACTTGCTGCTTACAAACCAAGAAAACCTGTTTTGGAATATCTTGGTTAGTGGCAGCCTTGGCCACAATATTGTGGAATTTTGGATACTGCTGTGTATCCTGAAGGTTAGTTCCAAAACAAATGTTTTAGATTTAAGAAGAGAAAACTTGAGCATGCTCAGAGCTCTGTTGGAAGGGAACCTGTGGGAAGCTTCCATGGAGGATAAAGGAGACAGTGAGTTCTAAGAGTTTTTTAAAAAATCACAGAATCTCAGAAACAATGAATTTGGAAAAGACCCTCTGGATCACCAAGACCAACTAATAATCCTACTGTACAAGGTGCACCCTACAATATATCCCAAGTCACTAAGTCCAAATGGCTTTTAAACACATCCAAGGTTGGGGACTCAACCACCTCCATGGGCAGCCCATTCCAATGCCTGACCACTCTTTTGGTGAAAAAAAAATCCTAATATCTAGTCTAAACCTACCCAGTCACAGTTGAGGCTGTTCCCTCTTGTTCTATCATTATTTCCCTGTGAGAAGAAACCAACACCAACCTCTCCACAACATCCTTTCAGGTAGCTGTAGAACATTTCTCCTGGACACAAAACCAGTTCATCCCTTCTAAAGGCAAGTAGGTGGAACAGGAGAGCCTCTGAGCTTGTGGATCTGCTGAGAACCAAAAGAGAAATGTACTAGAGACAGAAAATTGGAACAGTACCTATTGAAGATTCCAAGCGTATTACCAGGGTGTGTGAAGATGAAGTTAGGAAAGGAAGAGTTCAGTTTGAACTGGAATTGGCCAAAGATGTCAGAAACTTCAAGAAAGGATTCTTCAGATACATTTACAATAAGCAGAAACAAAAAGAAACTATAGGCCTATGATTAGATAGAAGTGATTTACTCACCAACAGCACTAAAAAGGCAGAGGTCCTCGACTCTTTGGTCACCTCTTCTTTCTTTGCCAGTGCTGTTGAGTTCCAGCCCATGGGATCAACAACTCATGTTGATGCAGACACAGACCTGCTTTCAGTGGAGGAAGTGTTACTGTGTCAGTTGTTACAGGAGGATGATAAGAGAACTGGTCAATGTTGTTGCAAGGCCACTCCCATAAACTGTGAGAAGTCATGGAGATCAGGAGACATCCCTGAAGTCTGGAAGAATGTTAATGTCATCCCCATCTATAGGAAGGGTCCAAGAAGGACCCAGGTAATTTCAGACCCATTAACTTCACTTCAATCCCTAGAAAAATTACGGAGCAAATCTTCCTGGGGACTGTTGCAAGTCAGCTGAAGCACTAAATTGGGAAAAGCCATCGTGGATTCACCCGAGGCAAATTGTTCTTGAGAAAACTGATCACCTTCTGTGACAAAACTCACTTGGTTGATGCAGGGTGAGCAGCTGACATTGCCTACTTGGATTTCTCCAAGGCTTTTGATGCAGTCCCCCACAATCTCCATCTTGAGATCCTGACATGTTATGATCTGGACGAGTGGTGTGTGGAGTGAGTGGAGAACTGGCTGAGACGTTTTACCCAGAGGGTGGTAGTCAATAGTTCTTTTTCATCCTGGCAGCCAGTCACAAATGGGGTCCCACAGGGATCAATATTGGGTGCAGTGCTGTTTAATATCTTCATCAGTGATCTGGATGGTGGGATCAAGAACACCTTGATGAAAGTGCAGATGACACCAAAATGAGTGGGGAGGTTGATGCTCCAGAAGGGAGAGCCCCACCCTCCAGAGTGAGTGTAGGGTTTTGCACCTTGGAATACATAACCCAGGAGTGCAGCTCAGACTGGGATTCACCTGGCTAGAGACCAGCTGTGTGGAGAAGGACCTGGAAGTCTTGGTGGATAACAAGCTTGTTGTGAGTGAACAGTGTGCTGCAGCAGCAAAGAAGGCCAACAGGATGCTGGGCTGTATTGTCAACAGCATTACCAGCAGACATAAAGAAGTGATTATCCCACTCAGCACTTGTCAGGCCACACCTGGAGTACTGCAGGCAGTTTTGGAGTACTGCAGGCAGTTTTGGAGTACTGCAGGCAGTTTTGGTCCCTGCTGTACAGAAAAGATGCAGAGATGCTGTAAAGTGTCCAAAGAAGGGCCACAAGTATGATCAGAGGACTGGCAGCCCTCCCATATGAAGAAAGACTAAGGAAACTGAGTTTATTCAGTGTTGTGAAAAGCAGTCTTAAGGGACACCTTATTTCTGCATACTAATACATAGAGGGTAGCTACCAGGGCAATGGAGATTCCGTTCTCATGAGGAGTTGCATGGAAAAGACAAAGGGTTATGGGTACAAGTTACACCTGGGGAGAGTTCTGGTTGGAATCCAGACAAAAAAATTTCACCAAGAGAACAGTTAGACATTGGAATAACCTCCCAGGAGAAGCAGTGGATTCCCCTACATTGGTCAGTTTTAAGACTCAGCTTGATAGGCTGCTGAGCTATCATTTCTGAACTACACTATTGTCTTGGTGTGGCTTCCAACCTGGCATTCTGTGATTTTTGTGAATTGTTTATATAAAAAATAAATGTGAGAAAAGGCTGGTTTTCAAGCACCAAACCTAATTCAGCCTTTTGAAAGGAAATCTTTCAGAAGTTGAAGTGATCCTTCTCAGAAGAAATTTGTATGACGCTGGCCATTTGTTTACTGTCTCTCATGCAGTTTAGAGAGGGGACAGATGCCACAGTCCTACAAAACTTTTAGTTGTTTATAGAGCATTAACAGAAAATACAGCTACAATGTCAGACATGTTATTAATAGCTTGTTGTCTACCTGGGAGGTTTTCATGTGTACCAGGAAATAATATTTATTAATTTGTTTTCTGAACATGAAAAGAAACAAATGCAGGGATGATTTTTTTTCTTAAGGTAATAACAGTCTAGTTCATACTGTGAAACCAGATGGTTTATTCATGTTTCTGCATGGGGAACATAAAAATCTCTTCAGAGATAGTTTAGGTTATATGGAAATAAACTATTTGCTTTGGTAGAAATGATATTTTTGCTGTTTATAATGCATTCTTTTGTTTCGAAATAGGTTTAATGATATCCATGTACCTATTCGTCTTGAATGTGTGAAATTTGCAAGTCACTGCCTTATGAACCATCCTGACCTAGCAAAAGACTTAACAGGTACTGGATGTATTGTACAACATTATAGTACAGTGTTAGGTCTCCTTAACATCAGTAGGGTTAGTTATAATCCTAAGCAACACTGTCAGATGTTGTGGAGGATGTGGTTAAGGTAGGAGTCCCTGCCTTCAGGATGCCTTCTCTGGCTGAGTGGATTGTACATAAAGAATGCTTTAACCAAAGAGATCGCTTTCCTTCTTTGACAGTAGCTGCATTCTCAGCTGCTGTTGAAATTAAGCAGCATGGGTTCATGCAAAGACAGCCTGGTTAGTCTAATGGTTGTGGCGTTTATCAATAAGGTGCAGAGGGAAGACTTTAGTTCCACTAAGCTGAAATGTGTAAATACTGTACAACCAGTCTCTAAAACATAAAACCAGTCTTTGTAACTGTCACCACAGCCATGCTCCTTCAGAACAAATACAGCCTGCAATTCAACACCTCTGCAGGAGGAAGACCTCTGATGTGGATAGAAGCACATAGTATTTGTTGCTCCTGATGTCTTAATGAAAAAGAAAGACGGGGGGGGGTTGTTGGGGTTTTCCCCCTGAAAGTATGTGTGGAGACTCTCTCTCCTCTTATTAATAAACTCCCATTTGTTCTAATGATTAAATCTGAAGGGCTAAGTGTATAAGTTTGCCCCCCTGCTTGCTTAGTGTCAAGTTAGACAAAACCACGGGCAGGGTAGAGTCATCCCATGGTTACTGATATTGCTAGGCCAGCTTGAATGTTTTTTTATTATAACAATTGGATTTTTGGGACTTTTTTTTCCTTTTTTGAATTGCAGAAAGACTTTGTGCCCCCTCTAATGGTATCCTCTGGAAAATGTAATTTTACATGCCTCTTCTCTCTCTCCCTACAGTACTTCAGTCAGATTGTTGGAAAAACTTCTCTGACTCACTAGTGTTTGAGACCACTGTTGTTTTGTGCAGTGGCATCGTTATTGTTCTAGTTTGTGTTTATTTGGTTACTGTGAAAGAAAAGTGTTTGTTAAAACCAGTGTTACTTGAATTTCAAATTTCATGGTCTCCATAAGGGCAAAGCTTTATTTCTTGCTGTTGTCTTTTCACACTTGTGCTGATTAGCAGAAATGTTAATGGGCGAGATTTCAGATGAGGCATGGAAACATTCACTGGTCATTGAACAGCAATAAGAGAACAGTAACCTGTGATATTTCATTCAGAGTAAACTTGGAATTTTTAATGTTTCTTAACTTCACTAATGTATATTGTATACAGTGATCTTAACATTAATAACATTTGGTGCATTTTCCTATCTATTTGTGTTTCTAAATTAGCTTAAAATATGTGCTTCTAAAAATAAAAACTGATTTTGGGCAGCTTTCTAAAATGGCAGTAGGTGGCTAACATGTTTGACACTTAAAAGCAGTAATCTTAAAATACGGATAATATGATATTGATGCCACCAATTAAGTAGCAGTGGGCCAAAATAATCTCAAACAGTTGTTCTAAGATGAATGAACTAAGGAATGTCTAAATAAGCATTCTAGTTTGGTGAAAGAGCATGCTTTCAGAGTATGTCTTGTGATTTGTCTCCACTTACAATGCTTACATGGCTCACACTGTGGAATGTTCCTGGAGCATGCAAACTAGACTCTTGTGGATAACACAGATGTGGTGTAATGTGCTGCAGCAGCCAAAGAGAATGGAGTCTGCAGAAAGAGAATAGCCTCTAGCTTGAAAGTGAGACTTCAAAATGTATGTAGTGTGATTGTCAAGTTCTTAACACTGTCTGTTCTACAGAACCCATTCTGCTTGGCTACAGCAGTTGCTACTGTAGACATAACTATTAAAAGAAATAATAAAAATGTAACCCCGTAGCTCTTTATTTCCATAATTCCAGAAGTAGGGGGTTTTTTCTATGCAAATATGTCTACTGACATTTCAGTTAATCTCGAAGAATACTATAGGTGTCTTACTGTTGGTGCTCAAAACAGTAGAAAATTGTTTTCTGCTTCTGTAAGTTGAATACTGTCTAGAGAAGGAAGAGAAACTGAAGTTATTTACTTAAAATGAAAACTTTTCTTTTTTTTCCTGCAGAATATCTTAAAGTAAGATCACATGATCCAGAAGAAGCCATAAGGCATGATGTTATAGTATCCATAGTTACTGCTGCTAAGAAAGATCTTTTGCTTGTCAATGATCACCTGCTTAATTTTGTCAGGGAACGAACGCTGGACAAGCGGGTAAGACTTAATTAGTACTAATGATGGTGGTGCATCGTATTGCCTGTGTGTAGTTCAGCTATTTAAAAGGCAGCACTTCTAGGAATTTTTTAAATGACAAAAGAGAGACCTTATGGCTCTATACAACCATTTACAGGAGGTTGTAGCCCATCTCCAGCTGTGCCAGAGGAGGTTTAGGCTGGATGCTAGGCAGAAGTTCCTCACAGAAATAGTGGTTGGCCATTGGAATGGGCTGCCCGATTAGGTAGTAGATTTGATGTCCTTGGAAGTGTTTTAAAAAAGACTGGATGTGGCGCTTAGTGCCATGGTTTAGTTGATTAGATGGTGTTGGGTAATAAGATGGGCTTGATGATCTCAAAGGTCTTTTCCCAACCTGGTTAATTCTGTGATTCTGTAACATGAAAACTAGTGTAATAAATTTTGAGGAGGTTATTTAATGAGACATCTTCTGTGCCTGGAAGTTTTCATTTTGCTGTATTTTTATTTAAGGTACTACGATTAAGAAAAAAAATGGCTGAAGAACAACAATTTTCTAGTTTTAGTAAAATTTTTAAGTAAAATGAGACTGTGGTAAATCTGTCTAGTATTTTTCATGAGAAATTTTAAAAGCAGGTTTCGAAATTATGTTGTAGATTACTGATGAAAGTTGTTCCACCATCAGAGGTAGATGGATTATCTGGTTGTTTGTTAATTAGATTATTGAAAGACTGCAAATCTGTGTATTAGCTTTCCAAGTTGACTAGTCTTGAAATTTGCTATGTTTTTGTTAAAATTCACAAGGTTTGTTGTTCGTTAAAGCATGGTGAGAAAGTTCATTGATGGCAAACTTTTAAAACTAGCGCCTTATTTTTAAATTTGGTGACATTTTCCCCTGTTGCACCCATAACACGACTGCAGGGATTCCATACAGACTGTGAGCAAGCACGTTGGCTTAAATTTGTAACAACTTAATTTTGAGAGGCATACTCACATAGTAGTTACTGATGCTGAAAGGTTTGGTGTGATAGATACAATGCGATATATGACCTAATGAGCAAATGTTGCACATAGAACTCAATTTAACTTTTTTTGACACTTTAATTTGGTGTAGACTAGGAAATACCTTACCAGGTAATTCTGTAGCCTTTCAAGTTTTCAGTTTTGAACTGAAAAACTAGTCTCTCTTTTTTTTTTTTTTTCTTCAAGTGGAGAGTGAGGAAGGAAGCTATGATGGGACTCGCACAGATATACAAGAAATACTCATTACAATCAGAAGCAGGAAAAGAAGCTGCAAAACAGATATCATGGATCAAAGATAAACTTCTGCATATATATTATCAAAACAGTATTGATGACAGGTAAGTCAGTTGTGAAAACTAGGTGATTCTGTGCAGATTTTTTTCCTTTGTTGTTAGGTGCTCACAACAAGGAGACTTGATAATCCTAGGTGTTTTGGTTTAGTGTGTAATCTTACACAGCTGCAGCCAAATGTTGTTCTGTGTTGATTTGTTGCTGGTCATGGGTTTTATTTGTTTATTTGTGTTTTGTTTTGGGCTTTTTGTTTCCAAAAGTGATTCTAAGAAGTGATATAGTTGAAATATTTCAAAATTTATAGCTGTACTTCACCACTGCCTCAGGAAGGGAGACTTCTGTCTATATTTCAGTACCTTGCTATTTTTTATGTAAAATGCAGGAAGTAGAATTACTGTAACAATCTTGGTTTAGATTTGCGTTTTGTTCCTGTATGCTTTAAGTAGAAGTATCATATCTCTAATGACAACAGTTACGGCATCTCACTCTAGAAGGTTGTGTTTTCTGTACCATAATAGCCATGAATTAGAGGCCTGCCCTTTGTTTTTGAGGGAAGCAGTGCTGCTGTCACACCACCTGTAGCCTTGCATGTTGTTGCATGTGGGGAACCAGACTGGGAACTAGTCCACTCTTAACTGATTAAGGCAGTCTTGATGGCTTTGGAAATGTGCTCTTTGGCGTTTAGAGCACTATTGGATACAAATGGCGTACTAAGCTCATGCAAGTGTTTTCAGAAACTCGAGGCCTCGAAGTCGTCTTCAGAGTAAAAATTATTGCATGGTACGATGGAAGCTGACAGAACTGTCTGATTTAGTGCCATGGTCTAGATGACTGGATAGGGCTGGGTGATAGGTTGGACTTGAATGATCTTGGAGGTCTCTTCCAACCTGGTTGATTCTATGATTCCGATCCAAACTTACTCACTTGTTTTTCTTGAATTTCAGGATTTTTAAAAATTGCTTGGGTTTGGATTTTGACCTCAGTTTGCAAAAGTCTTGGGGCCTTCTTGGTGTTTAAGATTGCAACATGTGCTTAGTTTTACCTTTTTTTCTTTTTTAATAATCTTTCCTAGGTAACTGACAAATCTAACCCTTTTTCATCTCTTATTTCCACATAAGGAGTTTCCATGTTATAGCAGAAACTTTTTATAATTTCTTCAGGAATGGAGACTCTTTTTATTGCAAAAGCAAAAGAAATGGGCTTCCTCATTCACCAAGGGGCTCGGGAGCAGTGGAGGGAACCCAATTCTTTCTGACTTGTATCTAAATTCTTTTTATGGGATTCAAGATAATGTGGGATACAGTCAATGTGATTTTTTGTGAAGTATTTTAATTGAATTAATTTGTGTCCGTTTATTAATTGAACCCAATACTGACCCATAATGAAATTGATTCATAGATAACATCTCTTTGGGCTGATAATTGAAATACTTCTAAAATCCTTTGGTTCCTGTTTTGGTTAACACATTTGTGATGGTTTGGGTGTTCCCTGCCCCCCCAAACTGTAGAAATCACCCAGACTGGACTCAGCCAGCTCTGGAAATATGAATGAAGCTTATTATTTACAGCTGGCACAATATACAAGCAGATATTTACAGTATATACAGTGATAGACAGAAACATACAAGGTAAAAAAAGTAATACAGAAACACAACTCCCCTCCCAGAAACCTGAGTCCCCAGGAGGCCTCTCAACCACCCCTTCACCTTCCCCCTACCCCTCTCAACCTTACCCCAGTCCCAAGGAAGAATGGAGGTTTGGCCAGGGGGTGAGGAAGCAAAGTGAATTAGTCCAAAATGGAGGCTGAGGTTAGAGAGATGCAGCTCAGCCAGCAGCCCAAGCAAGAGTGGTGCCGAGTGTGTTATCTAATGTTATTCTTTCTTGTTCTATACATCTTAGCAAGCCTGTGAGCGCAGTAGACATCCCCACTGTTTTAGCAGCCTGTAATCGGGTTCTTCTCACCAAAACATTCTAGCCTGCTTCAAACTAGCACAACAGTTCGTTTTTATAATGTCATCTCTTGAATATCCTGCTGCTAAAATTAACATTACATCTTCTATAATGGTAATATTTAGTTTGTGATGAGCTTTAATGGAAGTAAGGTAACTTGACCTTTATGTTTTTGAATAACCTCATGTAAATCATGCAAAAACTGATCTGTAGATGGGACTGGGAATTATTTAGTTAAAGTATCAGCATTTCAAGACCACTTTCTTCCTTTACAGTTGAAGTTTCTTAATCCTGTTTTTCAGATTACTTGTTGAACGTATCTTTGCTCAGTACATGGTCCCTCACAACTTGGAAACAAATGAACGAATGAAGTGTTTGTATTACCTTTACGCAACACTGGATTCAAATGCTGTGAAGTATGTGCTGGTTTTGACTATTTGCAAAATAATTTTTCAAACAAATATTACTGCAGGTCAGCTCTAAATCATGAACTAGTGGGAAAAGTAGTTTATGAACTCTCAGAAAACAGAATGTAGCGCTATTTTAAGCAATTTTTGGAAAATAAAAGTGATAGGGTGCTTTGTAACAAAGTCTGGTACCTTTTAACCATGAGCAGCGGAAAAAATTGTCAGAGCTCTAGGAAGAAGCTTCAGTCCTTCCTCCGTTTGCCTTCTCCACCTTAAAATAAGCATATGTGCATGAATGTGACTAATAGTTCTGCTGCTATAATACTCAGTTAGTTTTACTTTATTTTTCATATATTAGTACTCAGTCCCTTGAAAATCAAATGTAGACCTTTCTTCTCACGAGGGAGACTAGAAAAAACTGTATATGAAAGAATGGCTTAAAATATCCTTAAACCTGTAGAAACTGGTGTTGAATCCCTGCATTTCTTGTGCTACCTGCTGAAAAGGTATTCCAACTGTAACAAACTAAAATTAAGAATAGTATATGAACAACAAAGTTACTGTTGTATTAATTTTTAGTATAGACTAAACAAAAGTGCAGAAGGGATTCTTTACAGTGCTTGTTATTTCAGGCAACAAGTAGCTTCTGAGTTCTGCATTTTTCATATGCAGCTGTACTGATTTTATAGGCATAGTTTGCTCAGTTATGGACTACGGAAGTTTTTTTAAATGAAAATGTGATGACTGTTTATATCACTTATTTTTCCTGGAAAGTGTGCTAATTTTCAATTCAGCTGAATTAATTCTAACATATCTCTTACAAGTCTAATCATGTCCAATTTTCCTAATTTATTTACAGGTTATTCATCTAGTAGCTGGTTTTGCTGTTCAAGAAAAACATTGTTTTGATGATAAAAATCTTAAATATCTGCTTTAGCCTGCTTCTTGGAATGTTTTTAGACTGCTTTCAGGCTTGCACAAAGGAGTTCTTAATGGGCCAGACATCAGTTAATTCCTATTTCTTTTAAAGTCGGTGTACTTATACATCTGAAATGAAACTCATTTCCATATCTTGCTTTGTTCCAGTCTAATACAACCAATTACATTTTCCCTGTCATGCCACTAGGAGATACTTAGACTTTGCTCACACAGCAGTGAAAGTTCAGGTCATAATAACATTTCTGAGTCTGAAGTTGAAAAGATTTTAAATGGCTCTTACTTGACAGTTTTGTGTTATTTGTTGAGTAGACAATTTTGGCAACTCCTACTTTTATTTATCTGTTTATTTATTTGTTTATTTTTAGAGCATTGAATGAAATGTGGAAATGTCAAAATCTGCTACGACATCAAGTAAAGGATTTAGTTGACCTAATTAAACAACCCAAAGTGAGTTCAATTTATCTTTACCCAACAATGAATATGCAGTATTACTTAATATGATGCTTTTAAATTCCATTTGCTTGACTAACTTAGATATTTTTAATGGTAGGTAGAAAATACTATGAAATTCAACTCCACTGAACTATGGAAATATAGATAAATTTTGCTAGTAAAATTGAGGAGTGTGATGGTTTGAGAGTTACCTGCCCCCTCACACGTAAGAAGATCACCCCAACTGGACTCAACCATCTGGAAGATAAGGAGTGAAGCTGTATTTACAGCTCAGCACAATTTACAAGGATATATATATACAGTTATATACAAGTTAAAAGCAATACAGAAACACAGGATCCCTCCCAGAACAGTCAGATTGCCAGGAGGCTCCCAACCCAAACCCCCTTTCCTCTTCCCCCTCTTTCCCTCTCTTCAGAAATAACTAGATCAATCCCTGTATATCTCACCTGTTAAATCTGGAGAGATCTGAATTGAGGTGTCAAAAGGACAACAAGAAGATTAGGGGGGGAAAAAAAAGTTAGATCGGATTAGAGTTAAGGCAGGGGCAACCACAGAGACCAGACCGCCAGAAAGAAGGAACAGAACCGAGAGTTGAGCAATGTGAGAGAAATAAGTCTTATCTATATTTTGTCTATTTGCATTTCTCAGCAGAATGAGGGATATAGGTTACTGTTGTATTTTTTTTCTTTATTCACACAGCTAAGGATTTAATTTCTATCAGTAATGTATTCCAGTTAACCTCAAACGAGCACAATGAGGATATTACTTTTTTTTTGGGATTTCTTGATATTTCATACTGAAATAGACACTCAGTTTGAGTTACATTCTTGCCAGGATTGTCATAGCTCTTGAAAGTGGAGGGGAAACAGTATATTAATTTTGGTTGCCAAATTTAGTAATTAAGAAAATATACCTGTGCACCCTAACTTCTTGTCTTGTGTGTGATGAATAACATTCAAGAAATCACATTTTTATCTCAGCAGGTTACTTATTTATCTTTATTGTTGGAAACTGATTAAATGTTGTATTGAGATACCAGATTACAATTATTTGTTTACAGATTTGCTCAGAGTTAAAAAATAAACATTTATTGAGAATATTCTCATAAAGTAACATTTAGATTTTGTTTCAGGTATGTTTATATACATACTCCTGTATGAGGCAGAGGGGAAGAACCGTATGATGACATTTTAGATATAATTGGGAATGTGATTAGAACTTTAATGACAGAAGTTTAATGTGGTGCTTTCAAAAGAAGAAAGAACAAATAGTGTTGCCATGCTCACATTCCTCTGTGTGAAGATTTTTTGTTTGTTTGTTTGTTTCCCCCTTATATGTGCATGTACTCTTATTACAGTAAATTTAATGAAGTTTTCTGACAGTTGTGTGCTGTTACTACCTCAGCTGGGAGGAGTGACTAACTGTGTGGTCAGATTAGGTAATATATCTGCCTAGAAGTATTATTGTCTTGCAGAGAAACACACAGCAAATCAAAATGCGTCCCCTGCTGTTTCTGTCCTGATAGCAGTGAAATTCATACTTTTGAATTGGTGCATTTAAAAGATGCTGCAGTGTTGCATTAAAATTCAAATGCAGCAGTTGCTAGCATAAAAATACTGCTTGCTTTTTGGTGACTGTATGGAAATGTTTCTCGTGTATTTAGTATTGTTTGGTGTAGTTTAACTTTATGCATTTAAACCTTTGAATTTCTTGATTGGATTTTCTACATTTCAGTTGAGAGTGAAATTTCAACTTTTTGTTTTCAAGGAAATGTAATGCATTTTTTTTTCTTAACTGTGAAGTATCAAATGTGATATGGCATTAAACATGTAGGCTTTGCCAGTTTAAGCATTGCATTCATAGCAGTGTATGCTCTTGATGTATTTTGCATTTTGCCATGTACCTTTGGCCCTATCTTCTGCTACAAAGTGCTAATTCTTTATACTGAATATTCTATTGCATGGGACACTTTAGTGAACTTATGATACTCTCAGATGCTGTTGCAGACAACAAAATAGTTTTAAGTCAGGGAATTTTAGTTTATTGTCAATTAACAAACTTTTAATTATTCTGGGTTTGAGAAATAAAATATCAAATAGAGAAGCAGCTTTTGACTCCCCTTCAGATGCCTCTCTTCACTTCTGCAGGCAGCCAGGATCTGCAGGCCTCTCACCCCATGATATGCTCAGTCCCTTTGAGGTGATGGCAGCACAGCCATTTGCTTTGTACTACTCTAGCATGGGTTTCTCCACCAACTAGATTCCCGTTTGGAGTCATACATTCTCCAGTACCTCCTCTTAAATGTGTTTTCTCTGTGGCACCATAGCCTCCTCTGACTGGTTCAAGCATTGGATTGATTTGTCAGTTGCAAAACTGGCTGGAAGTGCTTTTGACCCACACAGAGCAGTCTCTGACCTCCTCCTGCACAGGTCACCCTGACAGCCTTTTGTTACCCTGAACCCTGTCTATTGTGCCCAGTACAGATGCTTATATATTTTTACAAAGTATTTTATTGTGATGCTCCTTGTATGGCTTATTTAGGTTGCTTTTCTTCCCAAAATTGATAATTAATGCATTTAATTAAGTAGTTGTGCTTAAGATGAGTGTGTTTTCATAATCATAAATTTAAGGGGCATGCAGGCCAAGGCAGTAACAGAGACAAATATCCATTAGTCATTTGTTCAGGGAAGAAAACCTGAAATGACGTGGTGTTGCTGTACGTGCAGGGGAGAAAATGCAGCAAAGGTGATCAAATCTGGAAACAGGTAGCCCAGAGAAATTACGAGATCTTTACTCTTGTAAATATTTGAAATGCAGCTGCATGAGACCTTGGGCAAAACCTGATCTAAGTTCACCCTGCTTTGAGTAGGTGGTTCAAATGGGTGCCCTGCAGTTGTCACTGCCAAGCTACATTACTCTCTGATTATAAATCTTAGAACCTTACAGTCCAATGTTTCTTTCATCTTGGAAAACCTTTTTGCCATTTAATGAAACTCTCCAGGGCATTCTTCTTTTCTTCTTCAGACTCTATCCAGTCTAAGCACTATTGAAAATGCATTAAGAAGTGTTTCTATTGGTTATAATATCTTCTAATCTGAGACAGAGCAGACCTCAAACTTGCCTTCAAGTTACTTTTCCAAAGAGCAAAAGCATAAATTACAACTGCTCTTGTCTTCTGCATCAGTGGTGTACTGTCCAATAAAATACATAAACTTACCTGTTCACTTGTTTCTAAGTCAGTAGTACAAGACAATGTAGGTAGCATCACAATAAACTTTCTTAATATAAATGTTTATTTATCATCTTCAGTCTGTCATTATTCAGTGGAGCTGCACTTTTAGCAGTTAAAAGAATACTTCTGACTTGGATTATTTCATTTTTGGCAGAATGATTTAGTAGTTCGCTCAACTTAAGGTCTGTTTTAATGGAAGCTTAGCCAGTACTTGAAGACTTAGCCAGTATTAGAGACCAAACCAGAAAGAATCAAAGAAGCTCCACAGTACAGTTTTAGCATTTTCTTCTGAGCTGTAAGGGTTGCCATTATGGAGCTTCTGAATCTGTTGACGTTTGAATCCTGTAAACCAGATTTGATTTCTTGTTTGTTTTACATTTCTTGTCTGAACATACCTGTTTTGCTGTGATGGTATTCTTCTTACACTAAAAAGTGGAAAAAAATTCTGCGGAAATACCGAATGGCTAAAATTATGGGCCAAGTGTCCTCATCTAAAGGTAGAGAGTATGTCCACTAAAAAGATTGCTTGTCTGCATCTTATACTGTGCTTCTATTATACTCTGATCTTTGAGATTGCCATTGTTCTCAGACATTGCTAGATTTTCCACAAATTTGCTAAATAATTTCCTTTCTGTAGTGACAGAAAATCCTGTTAGGCTATGTACCTATTCAAGTAGAAGTTGAAGGATACTCCTCTTGAAAATACACTCCCATGTACAAGGTTATTGTAATAAGTTGTGATTTTTGTTATCTCCAAAAAGTATGCCTTGTTTGAAACTTATTTGAGATCCATATGCAGATTTTATTACTAAAATCATAGAATCATAGAATCAACCAGGTTGGAAGAGACCTCGAAGGTCATCCAGTCCAACCTATCTCCCAGCCCTATCCAGTCAACTAGACCACCACCTCCCAGGGCAGCCCATTCCAATGGGAAATCACTCTCTCTGTGAAGAACTTCCTCCTAATATCCAGCCTATACTTTCCCCGGCACAACTTCAGACTGTGTCCCCTTGTTCTGTTGCTGGTTGCCTGGGAGAAGAGGCCACCCCCCACCTGGCTACAATGTCCCTTTAGGTAGTTGTAGACAGCAATGAGGTCACCCCTGAGCGTCCTCTTCTCCAGGCTAAACAACCCCAGCTCCCTCAGTCTCTCCTCATAGGGTTTATGTTCCAGGCCCCTCACCAGCTTTGTCGCCAATCTCTGGACACCTTCCAGCACCTCAACATCTTTCTTGAATTGAGGGGCCCAGAACTGGACACAGTACTCAAGGTGTGGCCTTACCAGTGTTGAGTACAGGGGAAGAATAACCTCCCTTGTCATACTGGCCACACTCTTCCTGATGCAGGCCAGGATGCCATTGGCTCTCTTGGCCACCTGGGCACACTGCTGCCTCATCTTCAGCCTACTGTCTATCAGTACCCCCAGATCCCTTTCTTCCTGGCTGCTCTCCAGCCACTCAGTCCCCAGCCTGTAGCACTGCTTGGGGTTGTTGTGGCCAAAGTGCAGAACCCTGCACTTGGCCTTGTTAAATCTCATCCCATTGGCCTCTGCCCACCCATCCAGCCTGTCCAGGTCCCTCTGCAGGGCTTAGGTAAGAAGAGTTCCTCTAAGGCAGGGGTCCTCAAACTTTTTAAACAGGGGGCTGGTTCACTGTCCCTCAGACACTGTCAGGGGCCAGACTGTAGTTTGGAAAAAAGTGAATTAATTCCTATACACACTGCACATATTTTATTTGTAGTAATGCACAAAAATCGGGAAAAATAATGCAATATTTAAAATGAAGAACAATTGTAATCAACAAAAGCAAATAGTATTTCAGTGTGAACTATGGGCTTGCTTTTGGCTAATGAGATGGCCAGTGTTAGGTTCCATATTTGTCACTGCTAGTTCTAGCAAGTGATGCAAGTGTTCATCAGTTAGTTTGGATCTGATTGGAGATTTCAGATGTTTAATTCAGGAAATAGTCTGCTCATAGACACAGATGCTGCCAAAGATGGCTGCAATTTTGAGTGCATGCTTCCTGAGATTATTATATGTTTCTTAGGGTAGAGATGCATAGAAATTAGTAAGGCTGCTCGATTTGAATGCATCTTTCAGCAAGTCACAAGTCTATAGTTCATCCAATTCCATTTGGTAAATCGGATCAACAGTTTCAATGTCAACAGAAAATGGGTTCTGGAAAAGCTGTATGTCCTGTTCATGGAGACAAAGCTCTTCAAATGTAATTTGAAACTCCTTCTGCAACATTTTTAGTACATCTATACATATTTTGCTTGGGAATGCAACTGCTTTTTTTTCTGCAGACAGGTATTGAGTTGTGGGGAGATGGCAGAAGTTTTCCTCCTTTACTTGGTTAATGAGTGGGTCTGATTTGACTTGAAATGCTTTCACATGTGAATACATATCATAGATGAGCTTGCCTTTCCTTGAAGGTGGACATCGAAATTGTTGAGTAGCTCTGTTACATCTGCAAGAAATGCAAGGTGCCATTTGCATTCTGCATCTTTGAGCTCTGGTACTTCTTTTTTTTAGAAAGCATAAAATCATAAACCTGTGGAAGTATGTCATAAAATAATATCAAAACTCTCCCTTGACTCAGCCAATGGACTCCTGTGTGGTACAGAATATCTTCATAGGCAACATTTAGCTCAGACAGAAATTCCTGAAACTCTCTGTGGTTTAGTGCATGAGCTCTAATGAAGGTAACACAAGAAACCACAGTTTTCATGACAGAGTCCAGCTTCAGTGATTTACAAGACAGTGCTTGTTCGTGGATGATGCAGTGTATGGCTATTGGATGTGAATGGTTGCGTTTGTCCATCTCTTTGTTAACGCATGCAACCACTCCTTTCATGGACCCCACCATGCTAAGAGCACCATCAGTTGTCACACTGAATAGTTCACCCCAGTCCAGCTCCAAATCATTCATAGTTTGGCAAACTTTCTCATAGATATCCTCTCCTGTAGTTGTTCCTTTGATGCTTTTCAGTGTAGCAAACGCCTCTGTGACTTCAAAAGAATCATTTATCCCATGAATGAAAATTAGAAGTTGTGTAGAATCATGAACATCATTGCTTTCGTCAAGTGCCAATGAGAAATAGGAGGGAGAGGAGGACAAGGGCGGCAGCGGCGTGGTTTGTAGCCAAGAGGCACTCTATGGTGGGGGGCATGTCGAGGACAAGGTGCCGGTTCCAGCCCAGTCCCGGCGGGCGCTTGGGGGCTGCGGAGGCCAGTGCGCAGATTAAGGGGCAGGAAGTCGCTACTTGGTTTCCTCCCCAGACCCTGGCAGGCGGGGCAGGGGGGCCTGTAAATACCAGCAGGCTGGATTGAGGACCCTGGGGGGACCGTATCCGGCCCACAGGCTGTAGTTTGAGGACCCCTGCTCAAAGGGGTGAGCCTTCTTTTTGAGTTCACTTGACATTTTATTTTTTGTAACTTTTAGTCTTATGTGCTGTTGCTTTTTTTCTGTTAAAGGAAATTCTGTGTAAGTTCAAGTAATTACAGTGACTTGTGATGGTTTCGGTGTTACCTGCCCCCCTCCATTTTCTAAAATTGCCCAGACTAGACTCAGAGGCTCTGGAAATTTAATGAAGCTTTATATTTACAGCCCAGCACAATATTCAAGCAGATATTTACAATATATGCAGTTATATACAGAAATATACAAGTTGAAAGATAATACAGAAACACAGAAATCATTAGTAATGTCTATGGTAGCATACCATTTGGCCTCCTTCAATTCCAGCTCATACTGGAGTTCCAGCATGTCTGGCACAGCTGCTCTCATGGGTGGAGTCACCTCATTGACGGCATGAAAATCTACTGTCAGTCGCCAGTCTCCGTTAGGCTTGCACACAGGCTACATGGGACTGTTGAAAGGTGAATGAGTTTTCTTGATGACAGCCTGACTTTCCAGTTGATGAATCAGCTGATGAATGGGCAACAAAGAATCATAGAGAGTCACGGTTAGTTCTGTACTGCCTGTGATGCACAGTTTGAGTAGCAATTGGCAGTTTCAGATCCTGTATGTCATGATGTCCCACAACTGCAGATTGATCTGAAAGTTCAGGTCTAATGGACAATTTCAATTTACCATCCTCAGTCTCTACAGATGCTATTCCAAAAGCCCATTTGTGACCCTTAGGATCTTTGAAACAACCTTGTCTCAAAAAGTCCATTCCCAGAATGCAAGGCGCATCAGGACCAGTTACAATAGTATGTTTCTTCCACTCTTTACCAGTTAAAATTATCTCAGCCTGCAACTTGGTTAACTCTTGAGATCCACCAGTGATTCCAAAGATAGATATGGACTCTGTCCCTTTGCAATTGGATGGCAACAAAGTACACTGAGCACCTGTGTCAACTAAAGCCCTGTATTTCCAAACTCTTGAGCTGCCAGGCCACCTAATGAATACATTCCAATAGATTCGGTTCTCTCCACTATCCCTTTCCTCCTGGCTGGAGGCAGGGCACCCCTAATGCTGAACGTGGCATGTAGGGTGTACACAGTGATTGGTGTTGTTGTGAGAGGAACTGCAACTGTTGGAGCAATTGCAGTTGCTCTCAGGAGCTGAAGAAGTGACAGCTATTTTCCTGGCATCGCTGCCTCTGTTTCTGCCACTCTGCAGTTCCCTGACTCTCTTTGAAAGAGCTGAAGTAGGTTTACCATCCCATTTGTTCATGTTCTCACCGTATTTGTCACGCAGAAGTATCCACAGTGACGCACGTGATTGCTGATGTCTGGGTGGAATTTGTCTCCTCCTGGGCTGGAATTGCCTTGCAGGAGGTGGGTGTCTGTTCCTGATGGCAGAAACATGCACCCATTCAGATGATGCAGGAATGGTATCTCTTACCAGATTGGAAATTGAGGTTTTAAGGTCCTACTTCAGTTCTTTCGTGCTATTTTTCATCTCTGTGCCCAGAGTTTTTATGGCCAAGACTAGGGCAGAATGTGGCAAGCTGTTCTCTATCTGCCTGAGCTGATCAGTGAATTCACCAACAATGAAAGACCTTCCATTATCACTCCTTGATAGAAACTTGCTGGCCAAGATGTTAACATAGGATGAAGGAGCAAGCTTAATAATCTTCATGAGACCTGTTCTAAGAGGAATGTCATCAGGCTCATGTGTGCAATGATCTCCATAAAGCACTTTGTTCACAGCAAACTCCTTCAGAAGCTTAATTCCCTGTTCAGTGGTGGTCTACTTCTTGGCAGCCCATGGAAGCCCATCTTGGGAAGGATATCTCATAACCACAGCCATCAGAAGGCGTGTCCACAAGCTAACCTTACCAAGAGAACTTGCTAGGTATTTGTCCACTCCACTTTCCTTGGTGAGTGGCCCTAGCTGCTTGGCAGACTTGTCTCCTACCTGTAGTGCATTTGCAACAATAGTATGGCATCTCACTAGCCAACTTAGGATTGGCTCTCCTGATTCCCGTGAGTATTACTTCCTAACTTCCCTGACCTCTCTGAGGGGACCATTTGAATCCTGGATGTCATCCTTCTCCTCTTCTTCTTCTTGTTCTGGTTGTCCCTGGCCTGGAAACAGAACTTTCCTAAGAGCACTCTTAAACTCATTGGAACCATCCTCTTTCTTGGCAGCCAATCTCACAATGCTCCTCTCATTAGATTACTGAGATCACAGTATCACAGTATCACCAAGGTTGGAAGAGACCTCACAGATCATCAAGTCCAACCCTTTACCACAGTGCCCAAGGCTAGACCATGGCACCAAGTGCCACATCCAACCTTGCCTTGAACTGCCCCAGGGACGACGACTCCACCACCTCCCCGGGCAGCCCATTCCAGTGTCCAATGACTCTCTCAGTGAAGAACTTTCTCCTCACCTCGAGCCTAAATTTCCCCTGGCGCAGCCTGAGGCTGTGTCCTCTTGTTCTGGAGCTGGCCACCTGAGAGAAGAGAGCAACCTCCTCCTGGCCACAACCACCCTTCAGGTAGTTGTAGACAGCAATAAGGTCACCCCTGAGCCTCCTCTTCTCCAGGCTAAACAACCCCAGCTCCCTAAGCCTCTCCTCGTAGGGCTTGTGCTCGAGGCCTCTCACCAGCCTCGTCGCCCTTCTCTGGACACGCTCAAGCATCTCAATGTCCTTCCTAAACTGGGGGGCCCAGAACTGAACGCAGTACTCGAGGTGTGGTCTGACCAGTGCAGAGTACAGGGGCAGAATGACCTCCCTGCTCCTGCTGACCACACCATTCCTGAGGCAGGCCAGGATGCCATTGGCTCTCTTGGCCACCTGGGCACACTGCTGGCTCATGTTCAGGTGGGTATCAATCAGTACCCCCAGATCCCTCTCTGTCTGGCTGCTCTCCAGCCACTCCGACCCCAGCCTGTATCTCTGCATGGGGTTGTTGTGGCCAAAGTGCAGCACCCTGCACTTCGAGCTATTGAACCCCATCCCATTGGCCTCTGCCCATCTGTCCAGGCGGTCAAGGTCACGCTGCAGAGCCCTTCTGCCCTCCAGCTCAGTCACATCTGCCCCCAGCTTAGTGTCATCTGCAAACTTGCTGATGACTGACTCGATGCCCTCATCCAGATCATCTATGAAAATGTTAAAGAGGATGGGGCCCAGCACAGATCCCTGAGGGACACCACTAGTGACTGGCCGCCAGCTGGATGTGGCACCATTCACCACCACTCTCTGGGTCCGGCCCTCCAGCCAGTTCCTAACCCAGCACAGAGTGTTACCATCCAAGCCGCGGGCTGACAGCTTAGCCAGCAGTTTGCTGTGGGGGACAGTGTCAAAGGCCTTGCTGAAGTCCAGATAGACCACATCCACAGGCCTCCCCACATCCACCAAGCGGGTCACCTGATCATAGAAGGAGATCAGGTTAGAAAGGCAGGATCTGCCCTTCCTAAACCCATGCTGGCTGGACCTGAGATCTTTGCCATCCCTCAGGTGCGCAGTTATTGGCCCCAAGAGAACCTGCTCCATCAGTTTCCCTGGCACTGAGGTCAGGCTGACAGGTCTGTAGTTCCCAGGTTCCTCCATCCGACCCTTTTTGTGGATGGGGACCACGTTGGCCATTTTCCAGTCTCCTGGGACCTCTCCGGTGAGCCAGGACTGCTGGAAAATGATGGAGAGCGGCTTGGCCAGCTCAGATGCCAGCTCTCTCAGCACCCTGGGATGGATCCCATCTGGTCCCATGGACTTGTGGGTGTCCAGATGACTCAGCAGGTCCTGAACTAATTCTTCATGGATTTCCAGGGGGACACACCCCTCCCCGACCCCATCCCCCAGTTCAAGAGGCCACTTGCCCTGAACTCCTCCCTCCTTACTGTTGAAAACTGAGGCGAAGAAGGCATTCAGGACCTCTGCCTTTGCTTCATCATCAGTTATAGTGTTCCCCTCCTGGTCCAGTAAGGAGTGGAGGCTCTTCTTGCCCTTCCTTTTGGCGTTGATAAATTTATAAAAGTGTTTTTTGTTAACTTTCACGGAAGTGGCAGCCTAAGTTCTAGCTGAGCCTTAGCCTCTCTAATTTTTCTCCTACATAGTCTGGCTACCTCCTTAAACACATCAGCAGAAGCCTTCCCCTCCTTCCAGAGGCGATACACCCTCTTTTTCTCCCCCACTTCCTTCAGGAGCTCTTTGCTCATCCAGGCTGGTCGCCTCCCCCTGCGGCTCATCTTTCGGCATGTGGGAACTGTCAGTTCCTGTGCCTTCAAGAGCTCCTGTTTAAAGTATGTCCAACCATCCTGGACCCCTTTGTTCTCAAGGACTGCTGCCCAGGGGACATTGGAAATAAGTTCCTTGAGCAAACTGAAGTTTGCCCTCCGAAAGTCCAAGGTGTAGGTTTTGTTGAAGTGCCTCCCTACCTCCCTGTATATTGAAAATTCCACTAACTCGTGATCACTACACCCCAGGCAGCCTCCCACTATCACATCTCCTACCAGCCCTTCTCTGTTGGAGAGCAGCAGGTCAAGCTGAGCTTGACCCCTAGTAGGCTCGCTTAACAGTTGGGTCATGAAGCTGTCCTCCATGCACTCCAGAAATCTCCTGGACTGCCTCCTCTCTGCTGAATTAAGTTCCCAGCAGATATCTGGCAGGTTAAAGTCACCCACAAGGACAAGATCTGAAGATCTTGAGACAGCCTCCAACTGTTTGTAAAATATCTCATCTGTTCCCTCATCCTGGTTGGGTGGTCTGTAACAGACTCCAACCAGGATGTCAGATTTATTAGTCCTACCTCTGATTTTAATCCACAAGGTCTCTACCCCTTCATCCCTCACTTCAAGCTCAATGGCATGGAGTGACTCTCTAATATACAGGGCCACCCCTCCTCCTCTTCGCCCTTGCCTATCTCTCCTAAAAAGGTTATATCCCTCCAGTATAACAGCCCAGTCATGCCTGTCGTCCCACCAAGTTTCTGAAATGGCAACTACATCGTAGTCCCCCTGGTGGACCAGGACTTCCAATTCCTCCTGTTTGTTACCCAAGCTGCGTGCATTGGTGTAGATACACTTCAGCTGGGCTCTCGATTCAATTGTCCTTAGTTTCCTTCCCACTCTCTCCTTCTCAGAGAGAGCAATTTCCTCACCCACCCCCTTCAGACCTAGTTTAAAGCCCGCCTAATGAGCCCTGCCAACTCCATTGCCAGGACTCTCCTGCCCTTCCTAGATAACTGCACCCCATCACAAGCCAGCAGGTCCGGTGCAGTAAAAGTTCCCCCATGGTCAAAGAACCCGAAACGCCGCCGCTCGCACCATCCCTTCAGCCATTTGTTGATATCGTAGGTTCTGCTATTCCTCTCTGTGAACTCCCTTGCCACAGAGGGAACTGAGCAGAACACCACCTGCGCTCCCGCCCCATCTATCAATTTCCCCAGGGCTTTAAATTCCTTTTTAATTGCCCTGGTCCCCTTCTTTTCAATTTCGTCGCTGCCAGCCTGTATTACCAACAAGGGGTAATAATCAGAGGACTGGATTAGGTTAGGGATTCTCCTGGTGATGTCCCTAACCCGGGCACCAGGAAGGGAGCAGACCTCCCTGTGAGACGGGTCAGGACGACAAATGGGTCCCTCTGTCCCCCTCAAGATGGAGTCCCCGACAACTACAACTCTTCTCTTTTTCTTGTTTTTTGTGGAGCTAGTCACCAGAGTTGGTGGTGACTGCTCCACCCTAGGCAATGTCTCAGTGGGATGATCCTCATTGCTCTCACCCTCTGTACCCTCTGCATGCAGCGCCTCATACTTGTTGCACAAGGGCAGAGGAGGAGAAGGAGAGGGCCGGGGAGGATTTCCCTTACTACCCCTGACAGGGATCTGCACCCATCCCTCACTGTTTCCAGGGGCAGATTCCTTAGCAGGGGGGATCTGCAGAGCCTGCACCCACAGATCCAGAGATCTAAGTATGTTGGCCAAATCTCAAAGACTGTACTTCTCCTCTTCCTTCTCTTGTGCACCAGAGGTCCCCTCCCCTAAGTCCACTTTTGAATCACTCCTTGTCAGATGTTTCGTCTTTGCCCATGCCTTGGCTGGAGCCAGGAAAAATTGGGCTGAAGTCGTTCTAGCTGGTCTGAACTATTGGGATTCTGATCTGAGGCCTGTGAGTTTGAATCTGGTTTAGGGTTAGGGGTTTCTGTTGTCTGAGGAGTCAAATTAGCTGAAAGAACATGTGGAGCCTGAACAGTTGTCTCTGTTCCTTGGCTGCCTGCCATGTTTTTGTCAACAACTGAGACTTTGGCAGTATGCCCAGAATCTATGGGAGGAGAAGTAGTGGTGGCCCCCCCTTGCTCTCCCTCCAAACCGGAATTATTTCTGTTGTTTGAGCTGCTTATCTCTCTAGTCAAGGTTACCTGTCTCTTCTTCTGGCTTCTTAAAGGCATCACACACAAATTTCTCATACATAATGCCAAAATTATTATAAAATCAAGAATTATAAGACCTAGGATTGCACACAGCAGAAATGCCACTGTCTCATGTGAATAAAATTCAGAGCATGGTTAGGTAACTGGGTCTTAGGCAAAATTACTCTCAATAAAGCAGTAGATGTATCATTTAATGAATTATTGCTGGTAAAAAACCCTGTAATATTAAATCTGACATATCCAAGAATGTAATCTCCAAAATAATTAAAAAAAAAATTGATTTGATTTTTTTCCAAATTAGATTAAACAAAAGGTAACCAATTTGGGCTCTCACCCAGCGGTAGAAGAAAAGGAAAAAAATTGACCACACAGCAGCCCCCGCTAAGTAAAATAGCTTCATTAACTTCATTCTGATCCCAGAATTAATTAAAAAATCAATCAAATTTAATTTGCCCTACGTTGGGCGCCAAAATAAATGATGTGATGGTTTGGGTGTTACCTGCCCCCCTACTTTGTAGAATCACCCAAACTAGACTCAGAGGCTCTGGAAATTGAATGCAGCTTTATATTTACAGCTTAGCTCAATATAGAGCAGATATTTACAATATATGCAGTTATATACAGAAATATACAAGTTGGAAGGTAATAGAGAAACACAACAGCCCTCCCAGAAACCTGAGTCCCCAGGAAGGGCTCTCAACTGCCCTTCCACCTTCTCCCACACCTCTCTACCTTACCCCAGATGTTGCCTTGTGCCCAAGGAAGATTGGTGGATTGGGCAGGGCAGTTAGGAATCAGGTGGATTAATCAAAGATGGCAGATTAGGTTAGAGAAGTGCAGCCCACAGCCCGGACAGAGAGCATCTGCATTATCTATATTTACACTCTAGTTCTTCTACATCTCAGCAAGCCTCTGAGTGAAGTAGGCATCACCATTGCTTCTCTTTCACAGCCTGTAAGCTAACACTCTAGCTAGCTTCAACTAGCACATGACTAAATACTATTCTTTCAAAATTTAAACACTTTTCAAGTGAAAGCTCATAAAGTGTGATTGTCTTCATATTTAAATCTGAATAATTTAATTTGTATCTGTTATAGCCTACAACTATGTGCAGGCAACTACATTGCCGTCTTTGAGTTATATCACTGAAGTTGATCTGTCAGAATTCAGGTGGCAAAAGCACTGCTTCCTTTGTGGTTTGGAAGCTCATGGGTTTACATGCACTTTCATTTTACTTAGGAAGATTTCAGAGCAGTTTAACAAAACTTATTACACAAAAAAAAAATGTTTCTTCTTCTTTCATCTACTTTAGAACACTTCTCTGAAGTTGGGGGTTATTTTCACTGTACAGTTAAGGACTCCCTTTATCATTCCTTAATATTCAAACTTTGGTGTAATTCCACAAAAAAACTTCCTAGTCTGTGGGTTACAGCTAAAAGTGAGGAAAAAGCGTTTTGAGGAATAGTTTGTCAACCTCCAGCTGTATGTGATATATTGACATAACTACTTATTTTTAGGAAATGTAGTTTCATAAAGAAAATGTACTTGCTACGTGGTTTTACCTGTCTGTGAAATCTATTGTTTTGTTTTTTTCCTTTTTTCCATTTATTCAGTCAGGACTAGCTCTTGAGGTGGACTTTGCATGCGCGGTATGAAATCCTATACCAGAAGAATTACCAACAGAAAGAAAATAAATAAGATTTTAAAAAATTGTTTTGTGTAACTGATTTTGCTTTTAAGGTGCTGTAGACAGCTTTATATCAGCAACAGTTTTACTGAAATCTAAGCCTTAAAGATGTTTTGAAATGCAGATTTGTTTTAATTTCTGGGTGTATTTTTTTTTCTGTTGTGGTCATGGTCTGTGGCTGCTATCATCTGCTGTCCCTGTTCAGCTAAACAGGGGTAGCAGTTTTCTTAGTGACCTTGCTTTGTTCTTTCCAGTAAGGTGGCAACTACTACTGAGACTAATCAGAAGCAATATCTGAAAAATAATACAGATGTGACTTCAATGCTTGCTCTTCATTTTATATTTAAAACCAAAGAGGCTGTGGATGGAAAACAGTTGCTACAGACATAACCCATTTGTGCTGTTCATAAGTTACATAGTAGATGGAAAAGTAATAAAAATGTTGTAGATAAGTATGTGTGAGACAGTAATACTGTAGGTATGATCTGTGTTTTATTTCCTGTAACTGCCTAGAATTTGGTGGGTTTGATTTCACACTTTGTTGGCAAAATGGGTGCTGACTTGTTGAGAATGCCTTGTAGAGTTTTTCTTACTCAATGTTAAGTGGAAATACATCATGTGAAATTTCTACCTAATTGGTTTTTCTTTTAACTTGCAGACAGATGCCAGCAGTAAAGCAATATTCTCAAAAGTAATGGTTATAACACGTAAGTCAGTTGAAGTATTTACTCTGATCTCTATCTGCAGCTTTTAGACAGCTTACAAGAAGTAGTTTTGGAACAGATAAAATTTATAACAAAACATGATAAATACGATGTTACAGTGTGTCTTGTGAGGAATTAAACTACCGTAAGCAGAGCTTATTCCTTACTGTAAAAAATCATGAAGCTCATCCTAACATGACATTTTGGCTGCATTGGTTGTGTACAGATTCAAAAATCTAGATCATCTAAAGTGTTAGTGTCTGCTTCAGCATTTATCATAGAATATATACTGCAAGATGTTACCTGACCTACTAAACTATCTGCTAATGTACCTGTCTTTGAGGTGTGAGTACTGTAAGCGTTGTTGGGAGTATTCAACACTTTGGGTTTCAGTAGTAGTGAAAGCACTGTGGAAATGGAGGAACTTCTGTGTAACCCAAACTCTAGGCAAAGTTAAAACCACCAACCTCAGAGCAGTGCTTCCTATTTCTTCCTAGTCCACAATGCCAATAGCACTAAAACCAATGAGAATGAACAAACAAACAAACAACTTGCTTTATGATTCAGAAATCTTGTTTTCAAATTGAGATTTTTTTTCCAAGAAAAATGGCCAGATGTTCCGACAAATATATGCTACTCAAGGCTCATGCATTTTGAAAAAAACAAATCTTGATGCTTGCTTGGCCATATTCCAAATCATTCTTTTTTTTTCTTGTCATATATATCAGATGGTAATTTTCATTCTTCTAGTTTTCAGTTGCCTTTTTTTAATAAGCAGTACAGCAAAAAAAATACTTAGTAGAACTTGTTTTGAACTAACTGCCCTGTAGTTCTTTATTGTTTTCTGTGCCAACTTTGCTTAACACCTACTGTACCAAAAGAAAAGGCAATACCTTAAATAATATATTAACATTTTGCCAATAATTTTTTGGCTGTTATATAAAATGTAAATGTGAAATTAACATGTAGTTTAACAATTGCATTTTAAAAGCTTTCCTAAAAATGTTGCAAGATGTTTGAAAGCTTATGTTTAGTGGAGCAAAACTCTCCTTTTGATGTTTTTCATGCTTGTCATATCAGATGATCTCCAATATAGAATGTATTCTTCTGTGAGGTATAGGCTTTGCATTCTGAGGTCAAGTTCAGCTGTTGGTATTAATAAGAACAACTAGTCTTGCTGACAAATGAGTGTGAAGCACAAGGGAAGCAAATAGTTACAGGAGTTCTGTGGGTACACAAACTTCTAGAAATTCATGTCCTCACAGATATATCTACACATCTTAAGGTCTTTTGTGGTCCTTTTCTTCCCCCAGCCCTTCTTGATTCACTTAAACATATGTAGAAACATTCTTGGTGTGACATTTTAAGCTTGTTTAATCTATAAATCTGATAGACATAAAGAGTGAATTCTTTTGCTTATTTAAAGGAAACCTTCCTGATCCTGGAAAAGCTCAAGATTTCATGAAAAAGTTCACACAAGTTCTAGAAGATGATGAAAAAATAAGAAGTCAGTTAGAGACACTTGTTAGCCCAACATGTTCTTGCAAACAAGCTGAAGGATGTGTGGTAAGAATTACTATTTAAATGTGTAAATGTTTTCAGAAATGAATTTATTATAATTGTAATTAAAACTTCTGTTGCAGAGGGAAATAACAAAGAAGTTGGGCAATCCAAAGCAACCCACAAATCCTTTTCTGGAAATGATAAAATTTCTTCTTGAGAGAATTGCTCCTGTGCACATTGATACTGAATCCATCAGGTATCTTTGTATGTGTGTATTGTCAGCTATAGGTCACAGGGTTTGAAATTGATGTTTCTTTTTTCACCTTTAAACACAAGCAGTAATGGAATGGGTGGATGCAATTTAAGGCCTG
The DNA here is from genome assembly GCF_015220805.1 of Pogoniulus pusillus. Lineage (NCBI taxonomy): Eukaryota > Metazoa > Chordata > Aves > Piciformes > Lybiidae > Pogoniulus > Pogoniulus pusillus. The sequence goes on from NC_087266.1 coordinate 25,180,560, forward strand.
GTGACTTGCAGTGTTTTCTTCTGTTTCCCCTTGCTTAGGGGTTTTGTGTCCTCCTTCAGTGTAGCCACAGAAACTATTGAGTTGTCATTCAGCACGGTCAAGACAACTATCAGTAAAAATAGATCAGTTGCTGATGGGCAGTTTGGTTTGTCAGTGACTGACTTCAAATGAAATTGTCTTTCTATGGCTATTTGCTGAAACTTTCCATCTAGAATATTAGTTCATAGTGACATAAACAGTAATTTAACTGAGGAAGTAAAGATTATGGTCATGAAGCATCAAGAATTTAAGGAAGAGTAATTTCCTTTCACTTAAATGAGTCGTGGAAGGGGAAAAAATAATTGCTGAAATGATTTTTTTTTTTACATCTGTGTTTACCTTATTAGAGACAGCTACTTCTAAATACCTGTGCATTCTTACTTGTTAATTACAGCTGTAGAAATTGACTTTGAAGTACTTGAGCTTTTCAGTTTCTGACTGTCGCATATGCAAACTAATGAAGACATTGAGCTTTCATTTAAAAGTCTTTCAAATCTTGAACTAAATACAATATGTATGTGTATTTCAAGTAATATTTACATGTGACTCTAGTAATATTTATTTCACAGTTAAGCAAAAAAGCTGAAAAAAAAAACTCTAGTTCCCCCTACAACTATAGTAAAAGGAACACATGCTTGCTTTGGCCACAGAATTTGTCTTCTATCTTTGTTAAATTTCACTAAACTTCTTCATGTTTGAGACTCCCAACTGTTTGGTTTATTTTTAATAGATGATCATTTTCACCCAGTTAGGAAAAACCCAGGAAAAAAGGCCTCAAATTCTAACTAGGAGGTCCTCTGTGTTTACTGCTTGTTGTGTCTTTAAAATTGATTTTTGGTGATGTGAGATGTTTTTGTTATGGTGATGGTTTGTTTTTTTTCTTCTGTACTGTTTTGGTTTGTTTGATTTATTTTTTGAGGGCTGTGGTGGTCTGGTTTGGTGGGTTTTTTGGGGTTTGGTTTTGTGGGCGGTAAGGTGACTATAAATATAATTTACAGGATGTACTGAAGGAATATTCCTAATACTGTTCAATTCTTGATAGGGAAGCTGCTACACCAGTCAGGAGTAGGATCATTTGGGTAATCACCGTTTTCTGTCCTAGGGTACAGTGTGAGAAAAGCACAAATGTACAGGTGAAATGTACAGGAGCTAGGGCTTAGATTTTTTTCATCAATTCTTAGCACAGCATTTTTTTCTTCTTGGTTGTAGGCTAAACAAAGTAAACAAGTATTTTCCATCAGTTATTAAGAAAGTATACCAGCTATTAACCTCCCCATAATTCTTACTTGAATTCATTACATGTAATGCTCATATTTGCTTGGTTTGGGCATCCTTCCAGAGTAGTTTGTATACAATTCTTACTCCATGATATATAAACAGGGTTTTTTTATTAATGGCTTTGGTTTAAATAGGACATGAGAGCATCTAATTTACAAATATAGTTGGCATACTGGTTTTATAACAAGTTTGTTTAATGCTTTAAATGAGTTCTTTTAATGTGACTATTTTGATAAGTTTAATCTTATATGATGGAATTGCAGTAAATATAATGCCATGTTTTATTTTCCTCTTCAGTGCCCTTATCAAGCAAGTAAACAAGTCTATAGATGGAACAGCTGATGATGAAGATGAGGGTGTACCTACTGACCAGGCAATCAGAGCAGGTCTTGAATTGCTTAAGGCAAGTATTCTCCTGGTGGTCAGTGAACATGTGAAACTTTCTGAAGGAACTTTATTAAAATAAATGTTTAATACACACTCAGTATCTGTAATCATAAACACATGCTGACTATCTGGAAAAATACTGGGTTGATTTTTATTCTCTGTGCTCATCTTATGTGTCACTCCCATGCTGAAGTTTTCAGAATATCTTAATTAAGGGCCTGGTAGGCTCTTCTGAAAGCATGCTGCTCTCTGGCCAGATGTACATGTTTAAATAAAAACTCAAAAAGCCAGTGGCACAAAAATGAAGTGGAGCAAGAATGAATCATGTCATGAAGAACTATATATTTGAAAGAAGTCTTCCAGGTCATTACTTGCATATTCATATGAGCTGGCAATGCACATTTAAGGAAATGGAGTAAGACTGCTCTGAAGAAAGTGGTCTGTACATCATGAGAAGAATCCAGACATGACAAGTGTCAAGAATCCAGAAAAGGGAATGTCATATAATGTAGTGGGGAGGAAGGTAATGGTGGAAACAAAAAACTGTGTATGGATTTTGAGGATTGTCTCTTTGCCGTAGGTCAGAATATTAGACAAAAGGCTAATAGCCATTTAAAAATGGAGAGAAGACAAACTTTCAGGGAGGATTAAATAAGGATTTTTTGAACTTTGTTTTTAGCATGGTATGACTTATCATGTTTGAAAGCAGAGTACAAGGTCTAAAGGATAAATACAGTGTCTAGTCTTTGTGAAGCTTGAGGAACTAGAGACCATATTGTGTATATCTGTACTTTTATTTTAGAAGCAGGAACTTTAGAGCACAATCAGTTATTCCACTTGGAATACAAGTATGAAGTTGGGAAACACACAAACTGGACTCTTCTTAGAGAAACTGTATTATCAGAGGGGCTTCAGAAACCCATGTTATGTTGCAGTGGTTGAAGTTGGTTCAGTTGGTCTAGAAATAACTCCAAACTAAAATCCCTGAAATGTGAGTGTTGCTTCCTCAGCATAAGTTGTGTTTCTCCTAAGAATTGCTTCTACTGTAACTCAATACTTGCTTGTTTAGTTGTAGCCACTGGGAAGTATGTAGTCACACTAACAGGAGAAGAAATCAGGACTGGAGAAATAAGTTAAAGCTAATGAGATCACATATAGACAGAGAAGTTTAGGAGATATTTTTTTAAAAGTGGGTCATGTAACTAATGGAAGCAGAATATTATATATATTCCAGTATGGCATTGGCAAATTCTGTATAATGGACATTTGGAAAATACTAACCTGGCTTTCATCTTATTTTGGCAGGTACTTTCATTTACACACCCTATCTCATTTCATTCAGCTGAAACTTTTGAATCTCTCCTGGCTTGCTTGAAAATGGATGATGAAAAAGTGGCAGAAGCTGCATTACAAATTTTCAAAAATACAGGAAGCAAAATTGAAGAAGACTTTCCTCACATAAGATCGTAAGTACTGAGTAGTGTTCTTTACTACATGGGATTTTGTAAGTTCTTGTTCTTTGTGCATGCTATTGCATTATCCTGCATTCTTTGGAAAAAAAAGGTACTATTTCTGGTAAAAGAAGATAAGGATTTTTAATGACTTCAGAAAAGTCCTTTTTTGAAGAATGGAAGGGAAATGAAGACATTCAAGGTAATGACAGCTGATATGTTACTGATACTATTACATTTTTTTATCTTTGCTCTTCAGAATGGCTTGCATTTTTCCTTATTTAAATATATGTAAATGTAAAAACATTTGGAATTCAATGGGCAAGTGTAGGCAAAGGTATTTCCAAAAGAGCATGTAGTAAGTTATGCAGATAAAATATTTGTTTTACTAAATGAAATTTTCTCAACCAAAACCTGGGGCATTTTAATTGCAGACCATGTAAATAACCCTTTTCATTTTCTTTGAAGAAATAGTCAAAACCAGGACAATTGGCACTTCTGCAGATGTGTTGTGTTCTATGTATACCTGTACTTTTTCGCTAGTTTGATGTTTTGGAACATTTTCAATCTTGTGAAAAATTACTTAGCCCCTTTTTTGGTTTTGTTCCATTTTCTTGTAGTGCTTTGCTTCCAGTGTTGCATCATAAAGCGAAAAAGGGACCACCTCGCCAAGCCAAGTATGCTATTCACTGCATCCACGCAATATTTTCCAGCAAAGAAACTCAGTTTGCACAGATATTTGAGGTGAAATTAAAATATTTAAGATAATTTTTATTAATCTTCTATATTGAATGTCAACTAAGGGATGTGGAGACAATTTATATGGCAAATTGTATCACATGCAGAATAGGGTTGGGCACCTTTCTTCTTTCCCCTCTCTGCCTTTCTTCTTTCCCTCTCCTTGGCAGTTTGGCCTAAAAAAGATGGTACCGAGGGTGATTTTGTATCCTGCAATGTTTAGGGTTGTGTATTATAACAAACAATAGATTAAAACAAAGCATTGAGCAGTCTGCTAGAAGCATGAACTACTTAGGAAAAGAAGAGTCATACAGAACTCCTCGCCTCTTTTGGGACTGACCCAATGTTTTTACATGCTTACAGCAATAATGGAAAACTGAATTATGGTAGATGCTACTTAAAAGTAGTTTTATAGTTATAACTGCAAATGTGCCTTTTAATTAATGCTTATTAACCTTTTTATCTTGAAGGCTGAACCACTGAAATTGCCTTCTTGAGATACAGTATGCCCACTTCTTCATCAGGAAAACAATTATTTGTGTCTGTTTTTCCTACATGGTCCTGCTTGAGCTGCCACTTTTTGAACTGCCTAGATGTGATAAGCTTTTTGTCTGTCATCTTTATTTCTCATTTGATTTGTAAGAGACATGTAGGGTTGATGAACACCTTTATAAATCTAAGCAGGTAATAGTTGTTTTAAAATCATATTTCTGAAATAGAAATGGACATGTATGACTTGGCACAAAACTCTCATGCCCTTGCATTCAATAAGACAGAATTAAATCAGTAATATGTGAATTTGTTGCCTTTATTCTAGCCACTGCATAAAAGTCTGGATCCAAGCAATTTTGAACATCTTATTACACCATTGGTTACTATTGGCCATATAGCCATGCTAGCACCTGATCAGTTTGCTGCTCCTTTGAAATCCTTGGTTGCCACTTTTATTGTTAAAGATTTGCTAATGAACGATAGGGTAAGTGCTTTTAAAACCTTATTTTGAAGTTCTACTTCTCCTGTAGTATGATGCTCAGCAAGTACTTGTGAAAACTTTTGGCTTCTTGGTTCTACTTTTTGTATATGGCTGTCTTTCCATTTCCACATGTACTGTTTAACTGTTGAAAACCCACAGGACAGGAAGGGAGGCAGTACTGATTTGGTAGCCTTTACAAAAGTGACAGGCTGTATAGCACAGCATTTGATCACTCGTGGCTTACCTTCTGTTCAAAAAGGGGAAAATTGCTATTAACTTGACCTAGTCTCTTTCCTTGAGTAAGCAAGTTATGTTTTTCCAGTCAGCAGGAAGCATTTGAAACTACACTGTTTAAATGAAGACTCTTTTAATTTTGCCAGTACTTCTGTATTCATAGTGATAATCAAATGAAAAGGCAAAACAAAATAAAATCAACCTTTGACACTGTCAGATGTTGTTTAGGGAAATATTTACTGTCTAAAACTGTTCATTTTATGTTCCAATCTACTGAATATAGAAATTGGAAATTATGTCAAAATTCGTGTCTGCTATACTCCATAGTGATAGTTTTTAGGTGGCAATAACAAAAGACTCTTTACTTATGTTAAGTTTGCTGTTACTTGAGTAGTAAGAACGGTATGTTGCTTCTGCAATGGCTACTTCTATGTACTTAAGGGTACATTGAGTGCTGCTGTGTTATTTTCCGAAGCAAGCAACTAAGAGATTACAGCAAGTTTCACCACAAGAGTAACAGTATTGTAACAATGTAACATTTGGTTTAGCTTCCAGGAAAGAAGACAACAAAACTTTGGGTCCCTGATGAAGAAGTATCTCCTGAAACTCTTGTTAAAGTAAGTAGCACTTACATACAATTCTAGAAAAATGTAGTATAATACATTAAAAAATCAAAATACTTAATTAACTTTATTAAAGTTGTCAACTGCTTTCCTCTGCTTCCTTGTCACCTTTCTAAAAGTGAAAGAGAAGTGGCAAGTTTTAAATTGAGGATCCTATCAGTGTACTCTTTTTTTTTTTTGATTGCTAGAAGAGAAGAATTTGCTCTTGGGAACTCCCAACTTCTTTTTGCTTTTATAAATAAATTTACATATATTTTATAAATGTTTATTACAGTCTTTTGGGGCTTAGGTTTGTGTGCAACACCTGGATATTTCAAATACTGTCACAGCTGAAGTAAAATTATTTTTTCCCTTCTGTTCAACATAGAATTTAGATACCATAAAGACTTCAAAGTTTTCGTTTTTCCTTTTGCCCTTTGAGGACATTCCAGAAACTTTCTGTGCTTTGGAATAAAGCATAGAATAACAAAAGTTTTGGATTAAAGAAAAAAAATGGTTTGGATTTGTCAGTTTCCTTAAATGATTTTGCTTTTCTCTACTTATGATGTATGTTAGAGAAAAACAAGAGGTTCAGATGGCATTATGAGGAAAATCCTGAGAATAGTCAGGCAATGGAACAGCTTTCTAGAGGCTGCAGGCTGCCAAGGCATCCTGTGCAGTCCCCATTCTTGGAGGCTTTCAATACAATAGTGGATAAAACTGAGACCTGTGCAAATTCATAGATGAGCCGGAGATTGGACAGGAGATTTGACTGGAGACCTCCTGTCACTCCCTTTGACTGGAATTATCCTTTGATAATTATCCTATGTAGCTATGAAGGAAAAAAATTAGGGGCTGTGCAAACTCCTTTCATAATTGTTTAAGTCTTCAGAAATCTTCCATGTCCTTTACTAGTTTCATGGCAATGCTTAATTATGAAGGATTGATAGAATGTCGTCACAACATCAGTTTTACCAACAAGCAAATTAAGAACATGATGGAGCCAGGAAAATTTTGAATGAGTTAGGATTAGGACTTCCTACATGAAAGGAAGGCCAAAGTAGATTCAGACAGTAAAATTGGGAGAAAGGAAATGTGGAGGGGAAGGAAAGAAGCAACAGTTAGAATTTGAAATTACTGAGGAGGTGACAAGATGTTGGGCCACAAAATAGCATTTGGTCGTTCCATGGCCAAATACATCAGGTGCTTAGAGACCAAGAAGATCTAGCATGTTGGGAGGCACAGGTACTGCTTATGGCATGAAAAAAACAGGATTGGTAAACTTGTCAGAAGATCATTTGCTGTTATGTTTTTGTTGTATTTTTATTTCTGTTAAAAGCTTATGGTAGATACTTCCATCTGTTTGAGTGGAAGACCCTTTGAAAGCTAGGGCAAGAATTTAGAGTCTGTGGATCAAAAAATATTTGCATTTTGAGTTCTTGAGTAACAGACGTCCCACATCTTGCTGCTGTACCAAATAGAATTAGAATTCTGTAAGTGGAGTAAATGGGCTACAGTACTAAAGTGTCAAGTCATGTGTAGATGACAGCCCCAGAAATTATATCTGAAGAAACCCTTGTGATCAGTTTGTTGCATGGATCAACTGTACAATTAATTTTATGTGGTGATAGTGTGAATGTTTATATAAAAATTACTAGAACTGCTTACAAAAAGCTTCTGTTTACAAAAAGTATTTCAGTTCTTCTGCAGTTTTTGGGGGTTGTGTTTTGAACTTCATAGTTTGGTGTTTTGGTTGGGTTTTTTTTCCAAGGATATCTGTGTGGCTCAGATGAGCATTTTCATTTTGCAGTATGAGCATGCTCCTGTTTCAGTTTCTTTATTGTCTCTGCTCTTACATATATGGAAAATTAAAGGACAAAGGGATTCGAATTCTATAACTATCTCCAAATTAATTCTTTATTTTCACTGGATAAATGTGAAATTATTCAGCATTTTGTGATAGGTGCTGGATACTTTTAGAAGCTTGCCACAAAAGACTTTATTTCTATCAGCACAAAAGAAGTTATCCTAAGTAACAGACTTTGGGGTTTTTCTTTAAACAGCTATGAAAGAAATAAGACAAGTTATCTTATTGTATGTTAATGCTCTGAAGAGTAAAAATGTCCATAACATGTTTTTTTTTTTTGATTTGTAGATCTTAAATTGAACTCAAATATTTAATATATAAATAAGGAACGTACAGGGATTGTTTAAACACAGAAATTGTAGGAATATAGTAAGATGAAAATATGTTCTACTTTTTCATCCAGTAGCATTTTCTTAAGTATAAATTCTTTTGCCTATTCTGCAGTGTTTAATGGATATAAGCTCAGTTAGGGTAATGTTTTCACAGGACAAAATATGTGATTGCTTAGTAGAAGAAACAGTTCACACTGTAACTAAACATTGTGCACTTTTTATTTGCTATAATAAATACTTCAGATTTTCAGTGAAAAGTTGTTGGCTAGTGAGAATGAGTCTGGTTTCTTTCAGTATTGAAGTGATGTTTTGGAGCTTTGACAGGCTGCTGTTCATAGCAGCGGAAGACACTAGGGACCATACTGTGTATCTTATGAAGATAAGAATTATTTAAGAAATGAGATGCTACAAGGTGTGACTGGACTTCATACTTTTTTTTCTCAGATTCAGGCCATCAAGATGATGGTTCGATGGTTGCTAGGAATGAAGAACAACCACAGCAAGTCGGGAACTTCCACTCTGAGGTTACTGACAACAATATTACACAGTGATGGAGATTTAACAGAACAGGGAAAAATTAGGTATGTAACAGATGGTAATGTTTTGATGTCTGTGATACTGCGGTGGGGAGGGTTTTGGACAAAGTAGTACTTAAACTATTCTGTTAGACTGCTTAACAAATTATGCATCTTATTTTAACCTTGGTTTGATTTCTTATAAGTTTGCTGAGTCTGCAGCTGTATTCCAATGGCTTTATCTTCTTTGTTTTATCTTTCTTCAGAGAGCCATTACTTATAAGAAAAAACTGTAACATCCTACTCCCCATTTGAAAATTGGTTTTACTTTTTTTTTTATGCCACTCGTTATCCCTGTACCAATTGTCGTGCATGTCAAAGGCCAAAGGCAGACTTTCAAATAAAAAATAACAGCATGTTGCAGTAAAGCAGGTGGGAATAGGTAGTATATAAGACAGTTCTGCTTGAAGGCAGACTTTAATCCCTTGAGGCCTCTAAGAGTGAAGGGAAAAGGGAAATGTGTAGAGAGGACTAAATCTCAGTAAATAATTTACCTTTTATGTGATTGTTAGACAACTTATTTGGTTTTCTGTATATTATCTTAATCCTCTGCAGTAGAAGTAAGAAGTCGTCAGCTGCTACTGCTTGTCAAACATTGAAAATTTATGTCTACAAAACCTATTAAGGGCATGAGTGGATTGTGCCAGTATAAGTAAAAAGATCTTAACTTTAGGAATAAATTTATAGTTATACAGTGATTATGTGGCTAGAACCTATTTTGTATGTGCAAAATTGCAAACTGAGAATTGTCTAGTATGTTAGTTTTGTAGCTACTGTGTAGTCTTTCTTCAGTTTCTTTGCATATAAGTGTTTACTACTTTAAAATTCTCTACTATGACTATTTATGGCAGTTACTAGAGAGTTTAGTGGCAATAATTTAGCTTTTCAGTGTAACTGCTCAGCATATCATTGTCTTATCCAGCAGTTAGAACAAATTAGTGCTGTAGGTCCTGTGTGTTTTCATGCTTGGAGTGATGATTCCTTACTGCTCATGTTTTAGAAATTTAGTTCTCCCACTATCCATACTCAAAACTATAAATGATAAAAGAAACTGCATGTAATAATGTGGTTGGTTTCCATTATTAAAGTTAATGGAAGGCCAGAACTTTCAGGGGAGTGAAAAATCTGCAGTGACATGAGGTAGCTCTGTGTTAAATGCAGCTCTTCAACACCAGAGCCTGGAGCTCATCCTAGGGATAAATGATGAGCCAACTGAGAGTTTATTAAAAAACAGACTGGTATGGGTGACATTGCAGTGCATACCCAATGCAAGCTGCCTGACCAGGAAGAGGAAATAGATGAGGCCTCCTATAAACAGCTAGCAACAATTTGTTTGCAGGGGCTTGGCCCTCTTGGGAGACTTCAACCACTCTTCTGCTAGAAGAGCAACACAGCAGTGCATAAACAATTCAGGCTTGAGGGTACTGGTGCATGAAGAGCTGGACATGAGCCAACAATGTGCATTTGCAGCCCATGGAGCCAGTTTATTTATTCAGCTGCATCAAAACACTGGAACAGATTATCCAGAATGTTGGTTGATGCCCCATCCTTGAAAGCATTCAAAGTCATTCAGGTTGCATTCAGGAAGCATTCAGGTTGCTCAGAACTGTGTCTGAGCAGCCTTGATCCTGGTTAAAATTGTCTGTGCTCAATATAGGAGGGTTGGACTGGATGATCTTTAAAAGTCCCTTCCAATCCATACTATTCTATGAGGTATACAAAGAGCAAAAGTAGGGATGAGTAACGTGGTAGAAATACAGGGGACACTGTTTGAGAGAGACATATTTAGGAAAGCCCAACTGGTATTGAATCTAGTGAGGGTTGACAAAGGAATCCAGAAGAGCTTCTCTAAGTAGCAAACAAAAGTAGCAAGAACCCAGAACCAGCAACCGGAACTGGAAGCCTCTCGTGTTACAGTCTTAACTTCAGGCTCCCATAATACTTTGCTTCGGCCAGTACTTTAATTTTTGAAGCTGTCATGACTTCAGCATGCTATGAATAACAGCAGCAGTTTCAACTAAACCCATGACAGGAATACTTGAGCATACTGGACACATGTAAGTCCATGATCATTGATGAGATGTACCTACGTGTGTTGAGGTGGCTGACAGATGTCATTGTGAGATCATTCTTTACCTTTTTCAATGATTGTGGTGATTGGTAGAAGTGCCTGAAGAAAGGAGGAAAGCAAATGTCTCTCTTCAGAAAAGACAGGAAGAAGGACTCAGAGAACTTAACTATAGGCCAGTCAGCCTCACCTCTATTTCTGAGTTGATTGGACACCTGGGCTTCCCAGTGCAAGAGACACATAAAGGTACTGGAATTAACACACTGTAGAGCCATGAAGATGTTGAAAGGATTTTGAGCATCTTTTTAGATGAAAAAGCTGAGAGAGCTGGGAATGTTCAGTCTAGGAAAGAGAAGGCTCAGTGGAAAGACAACACCCCAAACAGAGTAAAGAAGATGGAGCCAAGTTCTTCCTGTTGGTGCACTGTGTCAAGGCTGGAGGCAATAGGCGCAGACTGGAATACAGGGGATTCTGTCTGAACCCAGGAAAACACTTTGTCACTGCAAGTGACTGAGCACTAGCACAAGTTGTCCAGATAAGTGGTAGAGTTTCTATCCCCTAAGATAACAGTAAGCTATCTGGTGGCCCTCCCTGTGGCAGGGGGGTTGGAACTGGTTGATCTTTGAGATCCCTTCCAACCTAAACCATTCTATGGTTCCTACATGCTCCTGCTTTTGCAGATGGGTTGGGCTAGATGACCTCCTGTGGTCCTCCCCAGTTGTGACTCCTCTGTGTACTCAGTTACTGCATTTTGGGAAAGCTCTAAGCTGCAAGGATGGGACGTATTATTGTCTGTGTTTGTGTGAACCAGACCACCTATGCTTAAAAAGGTACTCTCAAAATCTGAAATAGGCTCCAAATGTTTCAGGCATAAGTTCTATATGGAGCTTGCTGTTATCTCGCTGATGCTTCCTGCCCTTTATTTTTCATCCTTTGAGAACATGATGAGGGTATCTTTGTTCTGATAGTGCCATAAAACTGTCCCCATGCCTCTTTAAATCTACACAATTGTACTTTCCAGTGATAAAGGAATGGGAATTTTTAAATTCCAAAGCATAGTTCAGCCTAGAGTGTCAGGTGAAGGCAAAGTCCCATTTGGAAAAGAAATAACTAAATCTTTACTCTTGTTCATCCTTTTCAATTTGAAGTGGTAGGGTTGCTGACTTAAAATTGCTTGTGGGAGTTGTTAGTGTATGTAGGCTTAAATTCACCAGAGTTGGGTTCTTTTAAATATTAAGTTTAGTGAGGAAACAATATCCCAACTGTACTTTGACAGTCTTTATTTTTCATTCTGTAAGTCATAAACAGTCCTACAAATTTAGAATTCAGTATTATTGTAAAGGTTTTGATGCTGTCCTACATGACATCCTGCCACTAAATTGGAGAAACATGGACTTGAGGAGTGGACCACTCACTGGATAAAGAATTGGTTGGATGGTTATACTCAGACAGTTGTTGTCAGCAGCTCAGTGTCCACATGGAAACCAGTGACAAGTGGTGTCCCTCAGGGGCCACTGCTGGGAGCAGTGCTGTTTAACATCTTTGTCAGTGATAGGTACAGTGGCATTGAGTGCACCGTCAGCAAGTTTGTGGATGTATGCCTGGAGGGAAGAGATACCATCCAGAGGGACCTGGACAGGTGTGAGATGTGGGCCCATCTCATGAAGTTCAACAAAGCCAAGTGCGAGGTCCTTCACCTGGGTCAAGACAATCCCAAGCACAAATACAGGCTGGGTGAAGAGAGGCTTAAGGGGAAGGACTTGCAGGTGTCAGTTGATGAAAAACTCAATAAGAGCTGGCAGTGTGTAACTGTATCCTGGGCCACATCAAAAGAAGCATGACCAGCAGGCTGAGGAAGGTGATTCTCCCCCTCCACTCTGCTGTCATGAGAGCACTTGGAGTACTGCATCCAATTCTGGTGCCTCCAGCATAAGACAGGCATGAAACTGTTAGAGTGGGTCTAGAGGAGGATCCGGAAGGTGATCAGAGGGCTGGAGCAGCTCTGGTATGGGGTCAGGCTGCAGGCTACTCTGCCTGGAGAAGAGAAGGCTCTGGGGAGACCTTATAATGGCCTTGCAATACCTGGAGGCAATTTGCAAGAAAGCTGGGGAGGGATTTTGTGCAAAGACTTGTAGTGATGGGATGAGGGAGAATGGCTTTAAGCTGGAAGAGGGTAAATTTAGACTGGATATTAGGAAGAATTTTTTTGTGGTGAGAGTGGTGTGATGGTGGAACAGGTTCCCTCAGGAAACTGTGGATGGGCCACTCCTTGGAAGTGTTCATATTGGACAGAGCCTTGAGCAGTCTAGTGTCCCTACCTCTGGCATGAGGGTTGGGACTGGATGATCTTTAAGATCCTTTCCAACCCCTAAACCGTTCTGCAGTTCAACTGATTTTCTGTTTGTGATTAGGTTAAACAGCAAAGTTAACCTTTGCCTTCTTTCATGGTAGGATTTGAATTTGAGTCTATACTAAGCATAAAATGAGTATTTCAGTATCAGAGAGCACTAGATGTTGCTAGAAATATTGATATTGGATATGAACCTGAACTGAGACTTTTCTGAAATACTGTCTGTTTTTCCCTTAAATCGTAAATTACCAAGTGAAAATTTACCTTAAAACTTAGAAGTTTAGAACTTCACAGCTTGTGCAATAAGTGATCTGGTGCATCACCAATATACTACATTTTCAGAGGCTATATTCACAAGACACTTTATTCCATGGAACATGGCAAATGCTTGGAAAATTGGACATTGGCATTTACCCTCTGGATTAGAACTAAAACTGTTAATTGCTAGTTTGTAAGGTGAGAGAAGATGCTTGTGCACCATCTAGGTTTCCAAGATGCATATGTTTGGGTTATCTTTTGCAGCCCATCACCTTAATTAAGATTGTGGTTTGCATGTGACAACATCTTTCCATGTGGTTGCACTTTTGTTCTCATTTCAAACATCTGATTTTCATCACTAGTAACAGCACTCTAGAAAACAAATGTTCAGGTTGTTCTTCTCTCTTTCATAGAGCTTCTAATATTACCAAGGATGTCCTTGTCCTATTACTTGTAATAGTTTTGAAAATCAAAAGTTGCATTTATATCATACAGAGGCTATTATTTCAGCCCTGATAAATGTATGTTTTGGGATAATGCAGACCGGAAAGCCTTTGACTATGGTAATTTGATCAAAGAGAAATTCTTAGGATTTTTTTCAAAGATTATCTTAATGGGGAGTGAGAGAGATGTGATTTTCATCTTCAGCTGTAAGAATTATATTCACTGCCCTTCTCTTCCTTTCCACAGCATGCACACACGTTTGTGAGTATTTCAGTGATACATACACTCTGTAAAGATTTGACCAACTTTTATGTGAAATACCTTTAATTCAGTTTTCAGAATTAAACATTTTCACTACCACATCTAAGGAAGACTGAAAGTTCTTAGTTTTAGCCATTCCTTTGGCACAGTTGCTCTGTACTCATGTCATAATTACTGCTCAGTTGTCAATGAAATACAAAAATGGAATCTTTATTGAGTTCACTTATTACAGTAGATGCAATTTCAAGTGAAATTTAGCATTTAAGAGGCTGCCACTGCCATGTTAATCTTCTTGCTTTGCTTTAAAGTTAGTGCAGCTTTTGCCCTGTTACATGGTTGCTTGTGATCTATTGGTGGTTTGTCTGGTTGTTTTTTTGTTTCTAATACCATGGTTATCATAAAATAGTGGCATGTGTGTTAAGCCTGATTAGATGAATCTTAAAATTCAAGCTCTTCAGCAAGTATTTTTACCATTCATTCTCTGTTTAGCAATAGTTTTTTATTTCATTCATTAAATGCTTTATGCAGTTTTCATTATGATGGATTTAAGAATATGATATTTTCTCAAGGGTAAAGGGCAGATGATTAAGAAGTTAATATTTGTCATGCTTAAATTAATTACTGTTTTAAATAAGAATATGATTTGATCATTTTTGGAGTTATGAAGGAAAAAGCTGAACTTACTACTTGTGAATAGAATTCATTGGTGTTTTGTATGAGAAATGCATAAAATTTCTTAATTCTTGTGTGTTTGGTTATAAAGGCAGGAGTCCTACTCTGCACTGAAATTTTCTAAGTAGAACAGTGAAAGCTTAACTAAGTTTATTAATGCACACAGGTGAATATCAGTTTGAAAAGCTTAAGTGAATGTGCATTTAGTATTCTGTTACCCTTTGTAAATACAGTTGTAGCTTAGAGAAAAGTCCATTCCTGATCTTTTGATATGAAAATTAGCAACTGGTTGGAGTGTTTTGCTAGTTGGGAGTGCAAGGTTGGTGAACGATACTTTCAGCATGTTGAAAGTTCTTTCACTTGTGAAGCTCTTCTTGCAGTTGTCTTAAAAATACAGATCACTTTGTGACCTAGCATCATATCTAATTAATCTTAGTTTATGTTGACCTGCAGCATGGATTTTGAGCTGTCATTGCTAGAAAAACGCTGGGAACTTTGAAGGCCTAGAAATGGGATAGTTTTGCAGGAGTCCTTTGCTGAAGGAAAATCAGCATGCTGAAAAACAGTATCTTGCAGGTTAAATGAAGACTTTGAGGGGAAATTTGGACTGTACTGGCCCAGTGCATAGCTAAAACTCTCACACCTGTGTGGAACTTCGGAAGTTCCAAGAAATATTTTTATTGCTAAATTGGGGCAAGGTAATAGGTATGTGGTAATAGGCTGTAAAATGTGACATGGAAGCTACAGTTTTGAAATCACTTTTGCTGTTGATTTAAGAGGGTGGGGGCAACGAAGTCAATGGAATCTTTATTTTTTTCTTAAAGTACCTATTTTTCAGCAGTGGATTTAGTAAAGTCAAATTAAGTATGTAATTTTTAAAACTAATTAACCTTTTTGTTCCATGTGCTTGTTTTTCAGTAAGCCTGATATGTCACGGTTGAGGCTGGCTGCAGGGAATGCTATTGTGAAGTTGGCACAAGAGCCTTGCTACCATGAAATAATCACCTTAGAACAGTACCAGCTGTGTGCACTAGCCATTAATGTAAGGAAATTAGGTGGGACTGGTGGGTTATTGGCAAGTATATGAGTGTATATGTTGTTTGTTTTGTGTGTCATGTATATCTCTACTACTATTTTATGCAAAATAAGCATCCTTGACATGAATTTTTCTGCAGTGTAATCCTGAAAACTGAATTTGGGTCAAAGTTAGAGCTACAGTACTGGGCTGCCCAGTGGAGGAATGCTAACTTAAAATAATGATGTGTTAGAATTTTGGTAAGCTAATGAATTCATTATTGATTTGAAGTGATATGCAAGCTGTGATATGACATGATTAGAAGTTGAAATGATATAAAGTGTGTTGGATTGTGATGGCAACATAGACCTTGACTTCTTGGTACTTGGGTAGAATGGATTTGAAATGCAGACTTCTGCAAAGATAAACTTTAAATGTTAGAAGAGAAAGAGAAATTCTTAAATGTATGTTGGAGTTTTCATCCTTAATTTCTACCTGTGTACCCAAAGTAGCAGAAAAGAAATAACTTTCAAGTTGTAAGTAGAGGTCCTTTGGTTTCCCATCTTGCAGCAAATGCTATATAAATTGATTCATACCCCAAGAATGATCATGGAGGGACTTCTGTTGTTGTTACTTGTGTAACTGCTGGTATTCTCCCACCTTTACAAAACTCAAGAAATCCTCTGAAAGGAATCTCTTCCAGGGAATACCTGCAGTAATAATGATATTCCGTTCTAGACCTTCATTCCTATGACTGGCTAATACTCATGTCTTTGTAGCCAAAGCAAGGACTGGTGGTAGTTTTCACTCTTCCAGTTCTACCTAACGGGAATGTTAGTTTTGTATTAAACTGACGTTCAACATTTTTTTACAATTTGGAACTTACTGCAGTGACAGTTAAGATTTATTCCTGAAAGGATACTCTAGCTGGATAATGTCATGTCAGGTTAGCCTTGCCAATATAGCATTTGCATGTAATGTTTTCTTCTGCTCCCAGTGATAAAAATCTGTTTTGGGTTTTTTTTCAGTTATTTTCCTTTTGGTAAACATTTTTAATTGTAATTGTTAACACTGAAGTTCTTCTGTACCAGAATCTGCCTTTGTTGTTTGACTCTCTTTTCAGTATGTTAGGTGCAAGCTTCTTGCAATCCATTTCATCACTGCCTCTCACTTTGTTATGTATTTTCTAGCTGTATTGGTCTTAACTGTTTGTAAGTATTGATAATAGATGTGTCATCACTTTCTTCCTATCTTTGGATCTAATACTTACCTCTCATCAATTTTTTAATGGAATTTTCAGAGATGAGTTTTGAAGAATATAATGAAGTCATTACCATTTGTAAACAACTTGGGGTCACGTCACACTACAGAATCGTAGAATAGTTTGGGTTGGAAGAGACTTAAAGATCGTCTAATTCCTAACACCCTGCTATGGGCCAAGATTTCTTCCACTAGATCAGATTGCACAAAGCCCCATCCAACCTGACCTCAAACATTTCCAACAAATTCTCTGGGCAACCCACTCCAGTATCGTACCACTCTTGCTGTAAAAAATTCTTAGATTCAGTCTAAACCTACAGTCTTACAGAAAATTTAAAACCAGTGCCTCTTGTGCTGTTACTGCAGGTAGGTCCTGGTAAAAAGACTTTATCTTTCTTAGAAGGCTCTTTTCACATGTTGAAAGGCTCCAATAATGTCACTTAGAGCTTTCTCTTCTCGAGGCTGAACAACCCCACATCTCTCAGCCTGTCCTCTGATCGTTTTTGTGGTGCTCACTCCAACAGGTCCATATCTTGTGCTGAGTACTCCAGATCTGAACACATTACTTAGGTGAAACCTCACAAGAGTAGAGTGGCACAGTCACCTTCCTTGACCTGCTGGTCACACTTTTGATACAGTCCATGATGTAGTTGACTTTCTGGGTTGCAAACACGCATTGTTGGCTTGCATCCTGTTTTTCGTCTACCGGTGTCCCCAGATCCTTTTCTGCACAGCTGCTCTTGATCCATTCATCCGCCAACCTATGTTGATACCAGGGATTGTCCTGATTGAGGTGCAGCACCTTGTACTTAGCTTTCTTGAACCTCATAAGGGTTCACATTTGCCCACTCCTCAGGCCTGCCAAGATCCCTCTGCATGGCATCTTTTCCTTCTAGTGTGTCAGCTGCACCTCTCTGCTTGATGTCATCCACAAACTTGCTGTGAAATGTACTCCATCCTGTTGTCAGTAATAAAGGTATTGAGTAGTGCTGGTCCCACCCACCAGTTGCCTCAGTACCATGGGTGTATCTTGTCAGATCTCATGAATTTGTACACTCTCAAATTCTTCAGGTGTTCATGAACCTGATCTTCCCTTACAATAGGCAGTTCCTTTTTCCAGCCCCTGCCATTATCTTCTGTGATTTGAGGGGAGTGGCTGGAGCCCTTGTCAGTGAAGGATGAGGTAAAATAGTCATTGAGAACCTTGTCCTTCTCCACATCGCTTGTCACCCGTTGTCCTGTTGCCTTTCTGAGGGGGCCTACACCTTCCTAAGTCTTTCTTTTGCTGTTAATGTACCTACAGAAACTTTTGCTCTTCCCCTTGATCTCCCTGGTTAGATTTAATTCTAACTGAGCTTTGTCTTTTCTAACCACATCTCTTGCTGTTCAGACATCTTCTTTATATACCCCTGAATTACTTGAGGCAATTAATGAGACAGGAATTATAAAATATGTAGTTATTTTTTATTTCCAAAAGATCCTCCCACAAACTGTATACAAACTAGTTAAATTTGGGTTCTAATTCGGTTGGGGAAATCTCCCCAAGGATGCTTATGGGCAATATTAGTAGTTTAGGAGAATCAGAAAACTGGGAAAGGTTTAGCCACAAAATGGCTACACCCCATTTACAAATAGGTGGCCTGGAGCCCTAGAGAAAGTCTGTTCTACTCCGGGTGGTGGAGTAGAATTTCGTGATAGTTCCATGGCTCCTTGGTGGCAGTGTTGGAATTGCTCAGCATGTTCCCATGAATGGTGGTGGTTTGCAGCAGAGGCAGGTCCTTCCAGCAGAAAGTCGGGGTGCAGTGGTCCAAAAGCGGGAACTGCGTGCTTTCTCTTCACCCTTCTCCATGATGCTCCTCAAGGTCTGCCTCAGGGTCCCACTAGGCAATGTCCCTTCTGATAAATGTGAAGCACTGAAGTTTCCAGGTACTCCAAGCCCAGAACATCAGGGCTAAGCTGGTCTGAAGCACAAGGCAGAGCAGAACATGTTGTCCAAGCTGAGAGCAGCGAGGCAGAGCATGTTGTCTGACCAGAGCACTGACTGCTTGCAACTTAGCTCTATGTATGTTTTTTGCCTGAGTGTAGTGGCTCCTTTGTCCACAGAGATTCACCAATGAGTATGGCACTTTGCCAAACTGGTCATATTAGGTGAAACCAGGGCTTGCTTACTCTTATTTGGGCAAGACACTAACAAGTGCATCACCACCTGTGGGTGCCTGTTTATCACTTTGGGAGAAGACATGATGGTCCGAGCCTTTGTTTTCCTCTTGCCCTTGCTTCTCCCATCAACAGAAGAGTGGGGCAAGCCAGGACATGTCTTAGGCCTATTAGCCTTCCACAACAGCCTCCTATTCTAGCTGTCTTTTCTTCCAGTCCTTATATGGTTTCTTTTTGTGTGACAGTCTAGGAGTTCCTTGCTCATCCAGGCAAGTCTCCTGATATTCTTTCCTGCCACCTTCTTTGTCAATGTACTTTGGGCCTGGGCACAGAGAAGCTGATCCTTGAATACTGACCAACTGTCCTAGGACCCCCTTCGTTCTAGGGCTTTGTCCCGCAGTACTTTGGCCAGCAGATTCCTTAAGCAATCAAAGTCTGCATGCCTAAAATCCAGGGTCACAAGCTTGGAATACATCCTCCTAGATATCCTGAGGATTTTAAATTGTAGCACATTGTTGCCGAGACACTGCTGCCTAAGCCTCATATGGGTCACCAGCCCTTCCCTGTTAGTGAGAGCAGTGTCCAGCATAGCACCTTTAATTGTTGATTCCTCCACCATTTGGAGGAGAAAGTTGTCATCTGTGCATTCCAGGAACATCCTGGGTAGCTGGTGCCTTGCTGTGTTGTTCCTCCAGCAGATGTCAGTGTGATTGAAATCCCCCACGATGACCAGGGCCTGTTATGCATAAGCCTTGTCCTAGCTTTGTAGTGAATCTGCTCCTTTGTATCACCTTTTCTCATTTTTTGCTATTTTTTTCCTTTTGTGGCTGTTTTGTTTACTAGAATCTAGAATGTAAGCTCAGTAGCTTCTAATGGGTTTTGAATACTTACAATTAACTTCTCCTCTTTCAGGTCTTCTGCAGTTCCCTGTTTTTGCCAGGCTATTGAGTTCAGATACTCAGATTCTTAATACTGTCAAGTCTAGTAACAAATGAAGACAATCAAGTCAAAGCCACCTCTAGTATTATGTAATTTCATAGCAGTACATGCTGCTTTGCAAATACTGTTTATTTGAATAATTCTGAATGATGATCTTCTGTTGAATTGTCATTAAATTCAATGCATGCATAGACTTTGGGCTTTATTTTTATGCTATTAAAAATGTTGAGCTTGGTTGAGTTTGGTTCCCCTTCTCAGTGAACTAGTATAACTGAGCCAAATTTAAGTTTATTCTCAGCATTAAAGGAAAAGAAATAATCATTACAGGTTGTTCCACACAACACCATCAGTAAACCCTCCTTTGTCCTCCAAGGCAGAGTGGACATGTTTCCTTGTTAATGTAACAGCTGCGCACAGACACCTAATAAGCTTTCCAAAGGCTTTAGGCTTTGATGTTACTATGCTGGGAAAGAGCTCTGTATCTTCACTGGGTCTCACAGTTTGGGTTTGTGCTCTTAGTTTGCTTCAACTCTGGCTACAGCAGACATTTCAGGGTTTTAGTTCACAGAAGAAGACTATGGCTTGAAGCAGAGAAGGGAGGTTGGGGCTTGATAAATTTCTCTTGGATTTAACTTTTGGGCAGAGGAAGAAGGGGGCTTCTTTTATCTAAAAACATCTTTCTTGGTGCCATTTGCAAAGTTAGCAGAGTGAATATTACTACCAGCGGCTGGGTTTTGTCTGTGCACTTCAGGTTGGGTGGTAGCTGGGAACTCTTCAATTTTTTTCTGTCATTTGACTAAACTAGCTGTTTACTCTTTTAATGTTATGTTTTGTTTTGCTTTCTGTGTAGAGAGAAATGTTTCCTCTTGGTAATTGTTTTGGTTGGTTTTGGCATGTTAAATATGCCAAACTGTTTTGGTGGCTGTGATTTACCTTATGCTTTTCTGTACATTTTCTTCTATTTGCTGTGGCTACTTCTGTTAACCTTGCTTGGCCTGTATTACTAAATGGTTTGCAGTTTAGTGAATGGTAACTGCAGGATATTTTCATACAGAATTCCAAAGTCTGTAACTTTTCTAGAAATAAGATTTTTAATAAACTGTAGAAGTACATTTCCCACCTTTGTATTATTTTGCTTTGTGTTACATATCAGCTACTAGAGAAGGGTTATTCCTTCCATGGTCAGTCATAGTTCATAGGTCTCCACAGTGTAATGGGAATGCTTGGTATTTCACTCTCCAGTGTTTGAATTTATCTGGTAATTCCTTTAAATTTTATTCAGTTCCTAATATTAACAGCTTGATGAAAACTGGTTAAATTGCAGTAGTAAAATCAACACAATGATTACTAATGGCTAAGCAGTGTTTTGGTACAGGTCTTTGACCTTGGCTCCATAAAGTAAGTTGTCCTGTTGTAAACAAATTCATTAACTCTATGCCTCAGTACTGTGCTAAGTTAGGTCTTGGGTCCTGTGTGTGATATCTTCCTGTACAGCTTCTAAACTGCTTCTCCTGAACTTAAGGGAAGCTTCAAATAATTAACTTTATTGCTTCGAACTAACACTAAAAAATATTCTTAATTCTTATGTTTCTGTGGCTGCAAGGTCTGTTTGTATTTTATTTCACAGTCTACATTACTTACAGAAAAGTTTACTATTACTTTTACTTTTTTTTATAGGATGAATGTTATCAAGTGAGACAAATATTTGCTCAGAAACTTCACAAAGGCCTTTCTAGACTACGGCTGCCACTAGAATATATGGCTATTTGTGCACTGTGTGCAAAGGACCCTGTGAAAGAAAGAAGAGCTCATGCTAGGCAGTGCCTTGTGAAGAACATAAATGTCAGAAGGGAATACCTGAAGCAACATGCAGCAGTTAGTGGTAAGAGCACAAGTGCTATAGTTCAAATGTAAATGTTAGTAGACTGTGAAAATGTTGATGGTTTTGTGTTCGTATGCATAGCACAGCTGTAAATTTTACTTAGTGGTATCAAATGAAAACTGAAAATAGACTCTAGGTTTTCTCTTTTTAACATTTCTGATATCTTTCAGTTCTGTTCAAAGCTGTAAAAATGGATAAATACATCGAAAGTGAAGTCGTTTTTCAAGGCAGTAACATGTACTGTTTGAACTCAATGGTTAATTGTGTTGTAACCAAAGTGGCAATGATTAATTTTGCTTCAGTAATAAGTAATATGCAACCATAATGCCATAAATGCTGTACGAATTTGTGTTTATACTGCTGTATTGAGTAGCTTCTTGTCTTACACTGGCAAAGGGCTATAGCGTAGGCGCTTCAGGACAACTTTATCTAATTTTCTCCCAGTGCTAGCAGTCTTATTGAGGAAGTGCTTTGTTAGCTAATGTTATACTGATGTTAGCTGTGTTTTTTCTTTCATGAAATCAGTCCTTTTACTTCTTTGACTTACTCCAAGCAGCCCACATACAGCATGGGAACACTCTTACATGGTCATAGGAAAAAGCAGCTATAGGTTTTCCCTCCTCAATAATGTGTGAAAAAGAAAAATCCATTGGGCAAATGTCTTTAAAAAGTCATCCTAGGACTGTCCCTCTTTAAAACCGAAAACTCTTTCTAATTTTATAGGAGGAAGTATAAGAATTCTCACATGAGTAAAAGTAATTGGTGATTTCTGAAATATCTGAAGGTAGACGGAGCAAAGTTACTGTCAAAACTCTGTAGAAGACATGAGAAGCCTCTGTGTGTGATTTCTTTTTATCCATCAGGACGTCAGAGTGTATCAGATGGTTTTTATTTTCCCCCCCTTGCTGAAAACTTCCTTTTGAGCAGTGCAACTGAGTTGATAGGTACTGTAATCTCTGAGAAGTATGGTTTGCAGAATTTTTTGAGGATTACAGTGTTAGCATTGATTAATGTGAGACATTTAGATTTACCAGTGTGAGCTTTTAACAGGTAAAATGTCTCGAACTGTTTGCATCTTAAGCAAAGCTCAGCTGTGGTAAGATTGTACTATTTAAATAGTGTCTTCCTCCATCGTTCTCCATTTGTTGAAAAGATGGTGACCTGTAAAACTTGCCTAGGAAAAACTCCCTAAGGGCTAGTACCAGACAGTAAAGTGCCTTTTTCTTCCACACTGACCTTTTACAGGCCATCATAAACCACTTGAGTTCACAGGTTCTTGATGAGCATTATACTGGAGCTGCTAATTAAATACAAGTAATAGTGGGTTGGTTTGCTTGGGATATGTCTAAGGCAAGCCAATTTTGTTAGTGTTCTGAAATAATAATATTTTTTCCCCTGCCACATCTTTATTTTCCTTAATTTACACAAAAGACTTGCCATCTGAAATTCAGGACAGTGCTTGAAGAAGCAAAGGGTGCTTTAAAAGTTAATAGTGGAATGTCAACTGAATTACATTGAACTGCTTTGCAAACTACACTGACTTTCAGTTACATAAATATAGCTTAAAAATTAGAGAAATTGTGTGATTTTATTACTTTCAACTCTTAGCATAGCTTGTTATCTATGTAGAGAGATTGCTCTTGGTAATTGACTTCATCAACTGCAATAGATTCCTAAAATTGTATCCTTGGAACTTTACAGCACTAACTTTTGTGGACCTTTGTAAATTTTGAACACCTTCCTTGCTATTAGGAACAGATCCAGATACGTTATGAAGCTGTACATTATTCCCATTTATGTAGACTTTTAAGAATGGGATAAAGACTTGACTTACACATGTCATTTAGTTAGTCTTGTGAAATCTACAATAACTGAAATGGAGGATATTAATTAATGTAAGATGCTATTTTTTCAAAATTAATATTGTTTATTAATTTTGATATTCAAAACTGTTGCTACCTACCGTGTAATTTTATATCCCAAATTATCAGGTTGTTTGCAACGGTCGTGAAAACATTATAGAAAGGAATAACTGGATCTAGAACAAATAGTAATAATACAAGATTAAACTCAACTGAACTGGAGAAGTTCTTGCAGTCAATATACCACTTGCCCACTAGATGGACTCAAGAGGCTCCTTTCTGTTTAAGATTGAAGGGTAGGATTCAATTACATTCAGTTAGAGTTTTGCTAAAGAGGCTTTTTAGTATTAGCTCCCAATTTGCAACGCTAACTACAGTTTCCTGACAGCACCCAAATGCTTGCATTGAGTTCTGTTGGCATCTTGTCAGCTGCTGAAGGGCCTCTGATCTTCCCAGGCTCTTAGCAAGGATGCTGGGAGAAAGCAGACAATCTCTGATTTGGTCCTGGTTCCTCTTGGCTCCAGACTCATCAGGGAAACTTGCAGAGCGGCAGGCAGGATGTCTTGCAGATATGCAGTCTTGATAGAAGACTTGCAGCTGTCATGCTGGCTAAGCAAGCCTATCACATGGAGGCATTTAAAGCCTATTCCTGGTAAACTCCAAGCAAGGTGTTTTCCAGGCAGACTAGCCCAAAATATCAGGGTTTGTTACTTTGTGGCAGGGCTAGCTTTATAGATCAGCAGAGCACGGCAGGATGCACTAAGACAGTGAGAGACAACACTGTCAGAAGCAGAGAGAAACTAAGACAGGAACAATGGCAGCAGCAGAAGTACGTGCATCTGCCTGCTCATCTCTTTTATCTATGTAGCCTGAATCTAATGGGCCTTTGGACACACATTAGCCAATCAGAACAGCAGGTAGCCAAGATTAACCATGTTAGGTGAAGTCAGGGCTTACTTTTACCATTTAGGTCAGAACACAAACAAGTGTATAAACATGTGTGAGTACCCTGTAAACAGGTTTGGACAGACATGATGGCACCAGGTGCTTTTGTGTTCCCTTCCCACTGTTGCTTCTCCCAACAACAGAAGGAGGGAAAGCAGTAAAACATGTCTGGACAAGTCAGGACATATTCAGGCCCATTTTGGCCTGTTCAGGCCTACCATGACATAAAAATGTACTATATTTCACAGTATCATCAGGGTTGGAAGAGACCTCACAGATCATCAAGTCCAACCCTTTACCACAGAGCTCAAGGCTAGACCATGGCACCAAGTGCCACGTCCAATCTTGCCTTGAACAGCTCCAGGGACAGCGACTCCATCACCTCCCCGGGCAGCCCATTCCAGTGTCCAATGACTCTCTCAGTGAAGAACTTTCTCCTCACCTCCAGCCTAAATTTCCCCTGGCGCAGCCTGAGGCTGTGTCCTCTCGTTCTGGTGCTGGCCACCTGAGAGAAGACAGCAACCTCCTCCTGGCCACAACCTCCCCTCAGGTAGTTGTAGACAGCAATAAGGTTACCCCTGAGCCTCCTCTTCTCCAGGCTAAACAATCCCAGCTCCCTCAGCCTCTCCTCATAGGGCTGTACTCAAGGCCTCTCACCAGCCTCGTTGCCCTTCTCTGGACACGCTCAAGCATCTCAATGTCCCTCCTAAACTGGGGGGCCCAGAACTGAACACAGTACTCAAGGTGAGGTCTAACCAGTGCAGAGTACAGGGTCAGAATGACCTCCCTGCTTCTGCTGACCACACCATTCCTGATGTGCTTGAGAAATACTATGCACATCTCATAAGAATATATATATATTTAAAAATAAATTTCAAATTATTATATATAGTGATTTACAGATGTTTGGACTATTTTTGCATAACCTAATACGGGATAGTTAAAAGCTTACCAAAAGATTTTTCCAGACTTGATCATATCTGTCAGGATCACTCACTAGCTCAAAACCATTTTTTCTTCCTTCCCAAAACTGGTCAGGAATTTACCTCTTTCCTTCACAGGGATATTCAAGTGTTTATCCATAGGTATCTTAATACTATGACACAGCTCTTGAGGTCAGATGCTTATGCCATGGTAATATACATAAAACATTGGCATGCCTTCCATGCTTACTGTCCTGCCTATTGCACAGGGTACAGGTTTAATGAGTTTGGTATACTGTACATCCTCCAATTCCTCTCAGTCATTAAGCTAACAAAACCAGTGTGGGTGTTTTCTGCAAAACGCTTTTTAACTGTGGATGTACCTTTCATCTTGTCCTTGCTCTGTGGGATGTGATCTTTTCTATTGTGATATGCATCACAAAACTTTAAAGTGCTGAAGTTCACTCTGCATAGTGATGGTTAACTCAAGAATTAGCTTGTTAACCTCATGGAATGTGTATTTTGTGATTGTAACTCTTGAGAGGGCTTTTTGCAATAATCCTTGTGTTCTGAATCTTCAAAGAAACTAGACCATCTCACTGTCATGATGTAGGAAAGACTTGCTCCTGCAATCCCTGTTTAAGACTACTTACAAGTCTCAAAGGATGCTAGAATAAATTTTGAATGCTTTGAACATGTAGGGCCAGCAGGTTGAGGGAGGTTCCCCTCCCCCTCTGCTTTGCCTTGTTGAGGTCACACCTGGAGTATTGTCTCCACTTCTGGGCTCCCCACTTTAAGAAGGACAGAGAAGTAGTGGAGGGAGTCAAACAGAGGGCTATAAAGATGATTAGGGGACTGGAGCGCCTCTCTTATGGGGAGAAGCCAAGACCTCGTGTCCTTTTAGTCTGGAAAACAGAAAACTGAAGATGGAATCTTACCAATGCATATAAATAGAGTGGAAGTCATGAGAATGGTGCTGGCCACTTTTCAGTTGTGGCAAATGATATGGGAAAGGGAAATGGATACAAACTAGAACACAGGACATTTCACTTGAACTTAAGGAGAAAATTCTCTACTTGGAGGGTGGTGGAGTACTGGAACAGGCTGCCCAGAGAGGCTGTGGAGTGTCCTCCTCTGGAGATTTTCAAAACCTGACTGGATTTGTTCCTGCGCAACCTGTATTATCAGGGGTGTTGGATTAGATGACATCCAGAGGTCTCTTCCAACCCTTACCCTTCTATGAATGTCATAATTTAGTTAGGCTGCTCTGTTCAATTTGGATTGAGTTTTGCAAACTCAGTCCACTGCTATGTTGTTAGAGCTTTTGTGTTACCTCCTATCCCATATAAGAAGGTAGGCTGTGGGTTTGGAGAACATTATGGCAGTTTGAATTCCCTGCAAAGGGTATTTTTTTCAGTTGTTTTGACAGCAAGGCTGCACACCGAATGACCAAAGAAAGAATGGTAGCTTATCCTGAAGTTGTGCTGGTCTCACATCTTGCAGTTAACATGGATTTTATGGTCTACCCCTACTGCTGTTTTGCAGATCTTTCAGAATGCCGACTTCAAACTGAGAAAAGGATTGGGAGTAAGGGGTTACTGTAGCTATATCCTTGACATAACTAAAAAACATGCAGTCCAGAATATTGCTGGTACTTAATTTTTGCATGCATTAAACATCTGCACATGAACCATGAGATGCAACATCATAAAGAAATAATGCGTTTGCCTATACTTAGTATACTGAACTCAAATTCTGTGCTTTCCTCTGCAGTAGAAAAGCATATCTCTTGGTGTATTGTCTTCTGATGCATCTCTTTTCTGCTTTTCAGAGAAACTACTGTCACTTCTACCAGAGTATGTTGTTCCATATACTATCCATCTTCTTGCTCATGATCCAGACTATGTCAAAGTCCAGGACATTGAACAACTCAAGGACATTAAAGAGTAAGACTACTTCTAATAGAGTTATTCCTAGGGTTAGATTGTTTTAACTTTTAAGTGAATTTTTAATTCATTGTGTTGCACTAATACACTGGCCAGTGCACATAAAGATGGCAGTTATGTCTGTAAAATATTGTGAGAAACAGTATATGTGCTTTTTTAGTGCCCTGGGATACCTTACAGGGAAATTTTATTGTTCTCCTCATCCTACCTTAATGTGTTTTTTTTTGTCCTAGAGAATCTGTTTCCTATAATGCTGGTAAAATCTAGAGTAAACCATTTCCTTTAATGTGCTTTTAAAAAGAATTATTTTGCATTTTTAT
This sequence comes from Pogoniulus pusillus, assembly GCF_015220805.1. Taxonomy (NCBI): domain Eukaryota; kingdom Metazoa; phylum Chordata; class Aves; order Piciformes; family Lybiidae; genus Pogoniulus; species Pogoniulus pusillus. The sequence continues at coordinate 25,208,338 of NC_087266.1, forward strand.
TCATGAGGGGTACTTTGTTTCTCTTAGGTGCCTGTGGTTCATACTGGAAATACTGATGGCTAAAAATGAAAACAACAGCCATGCATTTATCAGAAAAATGGTAGAAAATATCAAACAGACTAAGGATGCTCAAGGACCAGATGATCCAAAAATGAATGAAGTGGGTGATAACTTTTGGTTAGAAATTGCATTTCATTCTGGCCTGCTTCTGGAAATGAATTGCTTTTTGTTTACACAACAACTCTAAAATGTCTTTCAATAGAATTGTATGTGGGAAATGATACTTTATATATTGTAGTTATTACATTTATTGTAATTGACAGTTACTTTCCTGTGCTTCAGTAGATCTTGCATATTTTCAGGGGAGTTGTAATATTTTGCAGTCCTTCTATTTCTGTCTCATTATGATTATTAAATGCCAACTTTAAATCATCCACTGATAATATTTTGCTTTGAAAATCCAAAAAATAAGCTTCATATTGGAAGCAAAAATACATACATTAAATGTCTACAGTGTGTTTTGTGTGGTGAGCATCTTAAACTCTGATCTTGGTTTTGAAATTTTTGCATCATGTACATATATTTGTCACTTGACTGCTTTTCCCAAAGAGGCAAGGTGTGGTTTTATTTCCTTTGAAATCATGGCCTATGCTATATTTAAGTGTGAAAAGATCATGAAATCTAATTCTTTTCAACTGCTGGGCCTACAGTGATTTTTGGTTTTGCTCCATTGTTTTAATACCCTGTGATATGCTGTTTAAGGTGCAGGCTAATGTAAATGTTTAAGAATATTACTTTTAAGCTGAATTCTTGTAATCCTGTGCTCAAAAGATACTGTCTTCTGTCAAGACTTGTGATGAACTTCTAAAATGTTCTTTGCTTTTAAAAATGTTATTATTTACAGAAATTATACACAGTCTGTGATGTAGCAATGAATATCATTATGTCAAAGAGTACAACATACAGTTTGGAATCCCCTAAAGACCCTGTGCTTCCTGCCAGATACTTTACTCAACCTGACAAGGTATATCTTGGCATCTGATTTTTCTTGAAATAAGTTTGTTTAAATCCTTTTTAGTTGTAATTCAGGACTTTTTGTCAAGAGTTCTTTTAACTTCAGACTTCTCTCTATTTAAATACAGCTGATAATATATGTATGTGTGTAAATGTTTCCATAAATATTTACACACACACTCAGCTTTCTTCCCTCCCCCAAGATATCGTTGTTCAGATTTAAGTTTTCGAAAGCATAAATGATGTAAAGCAAATCTTGCATTACTACCTCCAAAATGTATATACCTTGTGTAGTGATTTTGTTTTTCTTCTTTTTTTCATTCCCCTCCCCACTTCTTTACAGAATTTCAGTAACACCAAAAATTATCTTCCTCCGGAAATGAAGTCTTTTTTCACTCCTGGAAAGGTGCGTGTGGTATGGAGGTTTGGGAAGCCTTGGGTTTGATAAGATTTGTGGGTTCAGGTTAGTTTGGTGGGGTTTTTTAATTTGTTTGTTCAGTAGCTTTTTATTATTACTATTATTTTTTTTAATTGTTGACTTTTTATTTGATGTGGGGGCTTGGTTGTTTTTGCTTTATTTGTGGCTTTTAGAAGAAAACTAAAATGTAGTTACTGAAGCACTACAAATTTAAGAAAATTTATGCCCAAAGGATTTATATACTAAAAGGTTAGTAAAAAGGTAGAGACAAAGTGCTAGGTAGAAGAGAAAACTGCTACTATATATGCTGGGTTGTGGTCCTATCAGGTAATACCTGTTGTCTTTAAAAAGAAAGAGTGAAAAATAAAAGCTCATAATATCTGACAATATTGAAAGATGGTTAACCATTTTTCTTCTGCAGAAGACTGCAGTATTGAATATGAAGTGACAGCTATGGAAAACCAATATCAATTGTTTTAAAAATCACATAAGTCTTTGGCAAAGCTGAACACTTTCACAGTATCTTGTATCTTACAAGATAACAGATTGTCCTTTGGTTATGTTAATTTGTTTCTTTCTAAATAATCCTTTTATATCGTGGCATTGGGTTTTTGTGTTTGTTTTTTCATTAAAACTGAACCCAGCTACTCTTTAGAATAAAATTAAAATCTAGGAAAGGAAAAGACCAAATTGTGGTGTTCATCTGGATTAATGTATCCTGTTACAGATTACAGGAGAACATTCATCTGGCACTTTGCAGAAGAAATGAAAGCACAGTATCTTCATAACCCTTAACTTTGCTAATGAAGCATTAGCTGTAAGGAACTAACTGACTGCTAGAGGAGGAATGCAGGTTAGGAAAAACAGGAGCATATTTTTTGGTAGAAATCGAGAGGCAACATTTATTAATTGGAGCATTAGTACCACTGTATTGTGCATTTGAGTATTTGAACTCCATGGATTAGAGAATCACTACCTACTGAAGACACATAAAAGGAAGTTTTGTGCCTTCCAGTTTCTGATCAGTAATCAATATTAAGTTTTCTCATCCGGTTTTTGACATAAAACATTCTTGCTAGTTTGTCCAGAACTTAAAAATGTCACAGTACACTTTATTAAAAGAGAAACATGGTTTGTGCTGTCATGAAAACAGTGATGCTTGAGGGTGGAAGGGCCCTCTGGAGGACATTTAGTCCAGAGCCCCTGCTCTCTCACACTATTCATATGAGAAATGCTCCAATCTCTTCTTCATCTTAGTGGCCTTTTTTCTGGACTGTCTCCAGCAGCTCCATATATCCTAGCAGCAATTATTTTTAAATGTTAAGGTAGATTTTATATTCTGTTAAATTTCTGGTGCCAGATCCTCTAGCTACCTTTTCATTTCCTGAAATTTTGTAACAAACTGCTAAACCATCAAAAATTTTTGCTTGTGACAGCAGTGTGAAATTAGAATTGATCTAGACATCTTTTATTGTTGGGAATAATAGATGAGCTTGAGCGGATGTTAGTGGGGTGGATATAAACAGAGAATGGCATCCGAGGGTAAAAAAAGGTCTAGATTCTGTGGTAAGGGAGGAGCTATTAGTGTGGACTCTGATAAGTGTTAATCCTGTCTTGGATGGAAGTCCAGTCCAGTCTGAATGTGAACATTTGTTTGCTTTTGAATTCTTCCTCGTTTACTTGTTGATGAATGTTGAATTCCAAACTAATAGATCTAAGATTTTTAACTGGATTTTTTTTCTCCAAGGCTTGTTTTTGGAAAGGACATGCAGTTTTTCTTGTACACAGTGCAAAGTGAATCTCTGGTGTTAAGTGGAATTGTGGCGCCTATTAAAAGCCTAACGTTCTAAAATCTGTGCATAAAGTATCAGAAGCTCTTGTTTTGACAGTACAGGTGCTTATCTAATCAAAATGGTGAGGTGGTGCAGACAGCTAGATCATCAAAAAGCAAACCGCACAAAAAATGCTAAAGTGGTTTACTGCAAGATCTGGTGAGCCCAGTAGTACCAACGAGAAGGGAACAGGATATAATGACAGAGAGAGGAATACTAGTTTTGGTGGCATTTAGCTATTTGATTACAGCTTTGTCAGCTTCTTTCTGGTATCTGTTGTAACTTTCATATGAAAATGTTTATTACTGTGCTAAAATTAAGGTATTGATGGCAGAAAGTGACATTGGTGCATATTATAAGTGATATTGGTGCATATTATAAGCATAGTACATGTAAACAGTATCCAAATGTGTAGCTTAAAATAAAGGAATTATATTTTTGGTTTCAGCCCAAAGCAGCCAATGTTCTTGGAGCAGTTAATAAGCCTCTTTCGTCAGCAGGCAAGCAGTCTCAATCCAAATCTTCACGAATGGAAACTGTAAGCAATGCCAGCAGCAGTTCAAATCCAAGCTCTCCAGGAAGGATCAAAGGGAGGTTGGTAGACAACAAAGGAACTTCAATATTTCAAGTATTTGTAATGGAAACTTCAGATATTTCTTTGTTTTTTAAGTGAGAAACAGAATTTTATTATCTCATTTTGAAGTAAAGTTGTAGTTGCACATTGGTACAACTGAAACCGTTCATTTGGCTAATACCAGAAATAAATATTCTTTTTAAAAAACACTACAAAACAAAAAACACAAAGAAAAAAACATCCCACGGAGCTCCCTACCCTCCCAAAAGAACCAGAATTAAATCATAGCCAGTGTTGGCTGTAGGAGAATAGGAGAGCCTTCCTTTTTTTTTTGTCTTAAATATGTATCCTATATATATGATACATTTATATATGTCTCTCATGACCTGCTGGTGTTTTATCATAGGTAATGAGGACTGGTAGGCCATTGTGGTGATTTTGCATGACTTCCTTCTCTAGAATTTTGTCCTTCAGTTTGCTTGTTGCAGATAAACATTTTGGGATTTTCACATTCCTTCTGTGATGAAGAAAGGAATGTACTGTAGTGCTACATAAGTCTTCTGGTTATCCATCTTTAAAAATTATAGCTTATTTTGCATCGGGTTTTTAAGTTATCAATTACTGTATCTTACATTAATTTTTAAACAGAAAGTCACTTTATCGATATTTTTTTCAAGAGATACACATTTTTTATCCCCCACTATTAATAATTTCTCACATTACTTCAAGAGTGTAAGAAAATACTGTGTTTAGAGATAAGATTCCTCATTTGGTATCTCTGTGACTAATACATAATTTTCATTGTAGTTCAGTGTTCTGCAAGAAACACTTTTCAACTCTTTGCAGGCTTATTTCTTCCAAGTCATGCAGGTTCATATGCTAAAATTCATTACTGGCTAAGGACATGTTGGAATCCAGATTCTTCTCTCTGTGCAGTGAAATGAATCTCAGCCCAATGTTGTTCTACATCCAGTTCATTAAAAAAATGCTGCACTCACAGGCTAATATTTTTTGTTCTATTCATGATCTCCCCAGTTCACCTAAGTTAAACTGATTACTATTTTGAGTGGAGATAACATCAATAAAAAGTTCTCTAAAAGTGATGTTAATGGTGCAGTATGAATGGTAGTTCCCAGTTCAGTCTCAATATATACAATCAAGGTTGCATCTGTTAAGACAGTGTATAAAGACTGAGCTTCTAAGTATATCACAGTTATTACAGATTTTATCCTAGTAAAAGTGAGGATTTTCTTCTTTGTTTATGCAGTTCCCAGGCCAGGGAGTTCAGAGTTTGCATATTTGAATAGCTCATTAATTTTAATTTTAAAAAGTGTGCTGTTACTTTAAAATGCTGATTCTACCTACCCCAGGGCAGATGAAACAAAATGACTTGTGTATTGGCTTTTGTTAATATTACCTTCTATCTTCAGGCTGCAGTATTTTACCTGTGCAGGTGGTATTACTGTCCATATTTCCATATGTATAAGCTGAAATAAAAAATAAATTGCTGCCTTAAATAGTAACAGAAAACTGTGGGATGAATCGAGCTCTGAAATTTAAATCTACTGTTTTCTTGCCTAAACCTCACCATAGAAAAGTGTATGTGCTTTGGCCAGTCTGACTGCGGGGATCTTTGAGTGGTATCTGAAAGTGTATGCAAATGTATGCAAAAGCACAGATCTCTTGAAACTCAGTAAGACTCTTTTGTTTCAGAAAGCTGCTTGTCTTTCCCAGTGAAAAAAAAGAAGATTCAGCTTTGCTCGTGGTTGACACCTTTGTCCTGAGACTTATATGTTCTGGCTTGTGATACATGGCTATGGTAGCCAGAGAGAAAGGTTGTTTCTGCAAGATTGTTGATGGTTTAGGAATAGGTTTCGTCTGAAGATTGTTGTTCTTAACCTATATAATTTTCTTTAATGATTCCCCACTGTATTAACATGGAAAATAAATGTTCATTTATTCTAGGCTTGACAGTACTGAAATGGACCACAGTGAAAATGAAGAATTCACACTGTCTTCACCCTTACCAGGAAAGAAAACTGACAAAAGGGACGACTCTGATCTTGTAAGGGTGAGCTGTTTGGTTGCTGGTTGCATTGCAGGTGTACCATTTTAAGTAACCAAGACTTTAAAAATAAAATTTAATGTAATGGTACTTGATATTATTCCAGGAAATAGATTGAAACATGAAATCCTTAGTAAGTTTGCAGGTGACACTAAGTTGGCAGGGAGTGTTGATGTGCTTGAGGAAGACTCTACAGAGGGATCTAGACAGGCTGGATTTGTGGGTTGAGGAAAATTGCATGAGATTCGACAAGGCCAAGTGCTTGGTCCTGCACTTTAGTCACAACAGCTGCATGCAATGCTACAATCTTGGGGAAGAGTGACTGGAAAGGTGCCCAGTACAGAAAGCCCTGGAGGTGTTGGTCAACAGTTGGCTGAATGTGAGCCACACCTTGAGTACTGTGTTCAGTTTTGAGGTCCTTGCTACTAGAAAGACCTTGAGGTACTGTAGTGCATCCAGAGAAGGGCAATGAAGCTGGTGAAGGATCTAGAGAACAGGTCTTATGAGGAGCAGCTGAAGGAACTAGAGTTGTTTAGTCTGGAGAAAAGAAGGCTGAGGAGAGACCTTCTGGGGATGCTGGTGGACAGCTAGCTGAACATTAGCCAGTAGTGTGCCCAGATGGCTAAAAAGGCAAATGGCATCCTGGGCTATATCAAAAACAGTGTGTCCAGCAGGAGTGACTGTGCCCCTGCACTTGGTCCTGGTGAGATCACAGCTTGAGTACTGTGTTTAGTTCTGAGTACCACGGTACAGGAAAGACATTGAGGTCCTTGAGCATGTGCATAGAAGAGCAGTGATGCTGGTAAGGGGTTTGGAGGGCATGTCATATGAGAAGCAGCTGAGTGAGATGGGGTTTAGTCTAGAGAAGAGAAGGCTCTCTACAACTATCTGAAAGTAGGTTGTAGTGAGGCTGGTGTTGACCTCTTCTCCCAGATAACTAGCAGTAGGACAAGAGGACGTGGGTTTAAGTTGTGCCAGGAGAGACTTAGGTTGGACATTAAGAGAAACTTCTATTACTGAGAGCGTTACCAGATGCTGGAACAGGCTGCCTGGGGAGGTCGTGGAGTCACTGTCTCTGGAGGTGTTCAAGAACATGTAGATGTAGTGGTCATGGTAGTTGAGTTACAGTTGGACTCAAATGTCTTTCCAACCTCAATGATTTCTGTGATTCTATGACAAGAGGAAGTGGCCTCAAGTGGCACCCAGGGGAGGTTTAGACTGGACGTTAGGAGAAATTTCTTCACTAAGAGTTATCAGACATGGGAATAGGCTCCCCAGGAAGGTGATTAAATCACCATCCCTGTAGGATTTTAGAAGATTGTTGTGGTAAAGGACATGGTTTAGTATCAGACTCAGCAGAGTTGGGTAATTATCTTAAAAGTCATATCCAAACAATGCAATTTTATAATTCTGTGGAACTGAAGTATGTTGATGTTTACTTGAAATCCATCTTTGGAACAATTGATTGGATTAGTTCAAGAATGATCAACTATACTGGAGTTTCAGGATAGCAGTATAACCTGTCTGAGATTTCAGATTGTCTTTCGAGGTGAAAGTTTTATCATGCATGGTTTCTTGCTTGCAGCTGGCAAAGCATTAATACCTCATTATAATGTTGATGTATTGTAATTCTTTTTTTTGTCTTGTCCCATCCCTGGTGCTAAGTAATTTTTTAATTTTCCAGCCACATCTTTTCCTTTCAAAATCTGTAAGGGACAGCAACTGTTTGTTCTCTGATTATTTAGAATACGAAGAGAGCATCATGATTTGACATTGGCTTTAGAAGTTCAAGGGACAGTTACCCAAATAGCTGTATGGATTCTGTTTTCTTGCATGCAACTTGGGCTGAGATGAAGGCAGGAAAATGCTTGGTTCTGAATGCCAGGTATCACAAGCAGAAGTTGCAGCATGATTTTCAAGTTGTTTGATCATGTGTAATACAATCTTTAACAGACTCTTAGGGCAGTTAGCTAACTGATAATTCTAGACAAATACAATACATTGTGAAATAGTCTTAATGATTAACAAGCACATCGCTTGTGCTGTTAGATAAACTGTTCTGTGAGAGCAGTTAAGCACAAAGACTAGTAGAATGGTGTCACTGCTATTCTTTTACAATGTCAGGATCATTTGGGAAAAATGACATATGTGTCTGTCTCAGAGAGGATTTGTTTGACCACTAACCAGGGCTGTTGAGGATGGTAGGCCTATAAGTGTGGTAGCCTTGTCCTTACTAATTCTTACTGATGGGTCAATGTATTTCCGTTAGATCAGTAATGCTAACGAGTAAATAAAAAAATATTTGTACTTCTACTTAGGTATAGTACTTTAATATGTTAATGAAATTAAAAACAAGAGCCTCAAGCAGTATCAGACTACAGAAAAATAAACCACCAAAGAAAATTATGATTGTAATTCTAAGAGCAAGTCAAATAAGGATTTCACGTATCACTGGTAAATTTCAAGTCTTTGTGCCTTAACAGCTGGCAGCCTGTACATTTTGTAGTGTTTGGGATATGCATGAAAAAGTAATAATACAAACAAGATAAGATTTGTTACAATTGGATTTTCTAGGATGCCTTAAGGATGTCCTATACATGATGTCTGTGCTTCTATATTTATTTGACTCTCTGACATTCTGCTCTTATGTTGATCTGCTGCATTTTTCTAGATTGCTTGGGACATAAGCTACTGGCTAGAAAAATGACCTGAAATTTTCTTGTCTTGAAGTGTAAATAACCATCTTATGCTGTGATATCTTGTAGGGAAAGCAAATAGGCTTATAACAAAACCAGAAAAATCAACAACATCTTGTCATAAAATACTACTGATGTTTCCTGACTTCACTTCACTTGTAAACCTTGTAAAGTCTGGTGGTCCAAACAGCTGCTGACATGTAACTTACGAACTGGTTGAATTAGTAACTGACAATGCTAAGTGATAAAGCAAAGTTCAGTATTTTGAGTGTTTCTGAGGGCATTTGTATTTCACTTTGACTGTGTGAGCAATCTGCTAGAAGACCTTGATTCAGAACTTGTTTTTTGTTTAGTAGGTTTTTTTTTGTTTGTGCGGGTTTGGTAGGTTTTTTTCCTTTGTTTGCTTGTCTGTGGGGAGCTGTTGAGCACATTATAGCAAGTATTAATTGCAAAGCAGAACTTTTAATTGGAGAGGAGAAAGACCATGGTCTAAAGACATCACTATTCTGAATATTTGTCCAGATTACATCATAGAGTAAAACATTAGTTTTAAGGTTATGAGACTATTTCACCTGGTGGAGAAACTTTTACTTTGAAACTTGGCTGCAACTTCTTACCTGCTCAATGCAGCTGTAAGGTCACGTGCACAATCACTGCAAAATAAAATAGAGTGGATAATAATGAGGATGTGTCTGTGTAGATTAACAGTTTTGTCATGGAAGTCATGAACTGATAGGAGATGCCATCATTGTTCAAACATCTTTCTCACCATCATCTACTGTAGTTACTTACAGCCTAGTAAGCCAACTACGTTCTGAGCTGCATTAAAAGACGTGTGGCCAGCAGGTCAAGGGAAGTAATTCTGCTGTGCTACTCCACTCTGGTGAAACCCCACCTGGTACTGTGCCAAGCTCTAGGGTCCCCATTACAAGACAAACCTGGTGCTGTTGTATCAGGTCCAGAGAAGAGCCATTAGAAGTATTCAGAGAGTTGGAACACCTCTCCCATAAAGACAGAGTAATTTGGGATTGTTCAGCCTGGAGATGAGAAGGCTCAAGGGACACCTTACTGTGACCTCATGTATATATGAAGGGGGCTTATAAGAAAAATGGGGAAAGATGGTTTACCAGAGTGTGTAGAACGGGGTAACAGTCAATGGTTTAAAACTGAAAGAGGCTGGGTTCAGATTGGACACAAAGAAGAATTTTTTTTTCAGCAAGCATGGTAAGATACTTTAACAGGTTGCCTAGAGAAGTTGTGCATGCCCTGTCATTGGAAATGCTGACGATCAAGCTGGATGAGGCTTTGAGCAGCCCGATCCTAGTGGAAGATGTTCTTGTCTACAGCAAGATACTTGGAATGCAGTGATCTTCAGAGATCTCTTCTGACATAAACTTTTTTATGATTCTTTTAAGGATCTGGTGGGGTTTTTTTGCTGTGCAGGGCAAATGTCAAGTTCTAGTACAGCTCTCACATCAGTGCTTTGGCAGCTACCATTAATTCATGGACTTCCTTCTACAACTGAAAATTCAGGTGCTTACCATTTTGTATGTTAGTGCCCTGCCACTGCCAGCATAGGAGCCAGATATAAGCAGCCTGCAGCTCAAGACACTACTGAAGCCACAGGTTGAGAGTTCCCATCCTCTATATCTTTATGAATTTGTACTGATAAAAATGCAGTAATGGATGTTCTAGCCAGTTGATGCAGCTGAGGATACAAATGCAGAAGCAATGTTTTAATTGCTTATCTTTGAAATAACCTTTCTCTCTTGCCTGACATTTTATATGTATGTATGTATTTGTACTTTTGCAAAAGTTTTTGACATGTATGTAGCAGACAGTGTTAGCAGACAACTTGCATAACTTGAAGACTCTTTGCCTTGCTGGGGGAGGTTTCTGTAGTTTTGCATATGTGAGTTTAATATGGTAGTTTAATTTTTAACATTAAAGATATAATCTTACCTTTTCAGTCAGAGATAGAGAAGCCTAGAGGAAGGAAGAAAACAGCTATCACAGAATCAGAAGAGAAACTAAGCATAGATGACCTGAATAAACTGGGTCAAGAGCAGAAACTTAGAGGTAGTCAACGGGGAAGAAAGAGACCTGCAGTTGTTTCAGAGTCTGATGAAACACAATGGCAAGAGGAAAAAAGACTGAAAGAAGACGTAATAGAAAGTGAGGATGAACAGAACAGTCCACCAAAGAAAGGGAGAAGAGGACGCCCTCCCAAAGGAAATAACGGGGCAACACCAAAGGAAGAACCAGTAGCAAAATCATCAAAAAGGAACAAAAAAAAACAACCACCAGCAGCTGCAGCAGAAGAGGAGGAAGAAGAGGAAGAAAGACAAACTGAAAACATTGAACAAAAACCAAAAGGCAGGCAAAATAGGACACAAAAAAGAACACAGCAGAGGTAAGTCTATCTTCTTGTAAGCTGCATCTTTTTTATTCTTGGACATTAGTTATAATTTGATACTTTGCAATTTGGGTCTTCCTCAAAACAGAGCAGAACCATCTGAAACTAGTACAGTTGAATCAGCACAGTCTACGCCACAGAAAAGACGAGGAAGGCGATCAAAAACACCACCATCACAGCAAAAAAAAGTGTAAGTGGTGAATATTTTCTAAATTTGTGTTTAGCAAAAATTAAAAATATGCCTCTGTGCCCCCGAACAATCACTTACTGGAAATACTTCAGAATATGTTAATTGACAGTTAAGAAAACCAATTGCCATTGTTATTTTTACAGTGTTTTCTGTAGTTACTTCTCCTAGACTACCTGAAACCAGAGCAAGAGGCTACAAGTAATTTTAATGTGCTCAGGTAGCATAATGCGTAGCTTTGCTTTTCTAGGAGAAAAGTCAGTAAAACACATGAGGGCCTTGAAGATTGGGCTTTATTAGGACTTCACAGAGTGAAACGTGCTCCCATTTGTTTTGGATGGGGAGGAGGAGTCAAATTGTTATTGTAGTGAAACAGTATTGTGGAGAATTTTGTTAATTCTGATTTTCCTTAAATTAATGTTCACTTTCTGCCTTGCGGCCTTCTTAATACCCACTTAAACAATTTCCAGATTAGTAAAATGCACTATAATCTACAGAGGATAGTAGCTCTTGAAAGTTCTGAGGTGCACTAAGCTCCAACATAAAGGTAAACCTCCTGGCTAGCTTCATGTTTGTGTACCTGCTGTAGGAACCCACGGGTATCTACCTTTTCTGTGTGTTTATGCAAAGTGTGCAAAGCAGAGGTGATAAACCTGGTGATAAATTCCTTCAGGCACTACCTAGAGTCATCTGCAGTCTAACATTTTTGTTACCTAGCCTGTGGGCTTGTTTAGCATCATGTTGATCTTCTTATGAAGTTTAATGTATCCTTTTGCCTGTCCCTGGAGATCTTCCATACCAGAGATCTTTGCCTGAACAACCTTGCACACTCCATTCAAATTCTGGTTTCACATCAAATTACATTTTCTCTTATTTTGCACATGCCATATCCTGACCTTTCCAGTGTTCTGTTTCCCTACCTCAGGTCAGGCCTCTTCTGCTCCTAGAAACACAGATCCCAGCACTATCCTGGTTACTGCAGAAGCCACTGCTAGTTGTGCAGTGGAACAAGAGCTGGAAACTGCAGAGAAGGCATGCCAACAAGCTGCAGTGGTTTTTTGGGTCATGTGCTAAGTTGCATTTTTCATAAGTGTCCTTTATCAAATATACTTAAGTAGCTTCTGAGTCACTTTTTGGTGAAATCAGTGAATTCACTGTGTTTCTTTACCCTATTTTAAACCAAAAGTAAACTATCAGGACACATGATCAGTAACAGACAGGGCTGTTGCTCATGTATGTGTATGTACATTGCTCTGGCATGAGGAGCTCAATTAAGTTGATTATTCACATTTTTTTAATCAATTCTAGATTCCATTAAAAAAAATCTAGAATCTTTTATTCTTTGTGATCAGTCCTTGCAAATTTTGACTGTTCTTTTTCCATATCTGCAAGAAAAAAAGTGAGACTGTAGTAATTCCCCAGACTTCAAAGTGTATTTTATTTAGACCCTGTGTCTCTTTTTGGCATGGTATCTACAGCAGCTTTAACTGAAAGGAGCTGATAGACTGAGCAGCACTTTGTACCCCAAGACAGGATACATATCACCCAAATGCTTAAAGCTTTCTGTGGTCCTTAGGGATAATTTGGCATAAGAATTTGGGATTTTACCTGTGAGGTTATAGCGTATAACCTATTTCTGAGAGCTAATTGGGTTACCAATTAGTGCATGTAAACTGGCTTATATATATAATATATATAAAAAGATGAACCTAGTTTGTGAATAATTCTTCTGTACCCTTTTCAATTCCATTGCTTCTTTAAGTCTTCAGGACCTGAGTATTGGCTAATTTATATTGTTTCTCAAAGGAATGTCATGTTGGTGGATGCTGAAACCCCACTAGGCTATAAATAGTGTATGCAATTCAGTGATTTTTGTATAGATTTCTGCGTGGTCCTCAGGACTAAAAATTCCCACCACCAGTGTGGTTTGATACTATTAGAGGACAGTTGGTTTGGATCTGTATGCTCCCACGGGGGATTGAAGCGTGGTTGTTTTGTTCACCTGGAACAAAGTTTCTAGTTCAATTTCATCCAAAAAGTCACCTAGTTTTAGGTGCACTAAGATGCATCTGCAGTAAGCAGGATGATTCAGTGACTTGATTCTGAGCTGTGCTAATGACCTAAATCAGAATGGTGATGTGGGTGTAGCTTTGGATATACATCTAGTGGACTTCATTTTTTTTTAAGGTTTGGGGCAGACTACTTCTCACAAGTGCTTTTCACTTGTGATTCAGCTTTCACGACTAACAGATAATTGAAGATATTGTTGGCTTTTCTTGATTATCCTGATTATCCCTGTCTCTTGGCATGAGCTAGCTTGGAAGATTTGTGGTTAGATTTGTTATAGTGTTAATTTAATAAATAACAACATGGATTCCTCAAGATCTGTAAAAACATAGATGAAGTTATTCGAACTTTGTTGTCTATAAACTCCTATAGTAGTATGTCTGCTGAAGTGGAGAGAAAAAGAGAAAGGCAAACAAAAATTCAGTCTCTGTCTGACTTTTCCTGTTGGCTGGTTACTGTTGTGTCAGCCCTTTTTGGCCTCTCTTGTGATGTTGAAGAAAAAAGAAAATCTGTCTCCGTCTCTAGAAGCAAAAATTATTGACCCTTGTACTCCTGGAAGAATTTGGTTTGAAAATGCTGTTATCCAGCCTTCTACTTCCACTTCTGTGTCTGGATGAATTAGATAGGTATATAAGACAAAATATCACATAACATGGAATTTTGAGGCTGTTCTTCTTCTAAAGTATTGTGTTTGCTCTTATAGGGTTTATACATGCATATATTGTGAAGCTGATCTTTATTTTAATTCTGATTGTAGCCGTGCAGGACGTTCCAAACAAGCAGCCAGTAAAGAGAATGAATCTAGTGAAGAGATGGATGTATTTCAGAGTAGCTCACCTGTCAGTGATGACATTCCCCAAGAAGAAGTAATGGAAGAAGAGGAAGTTTCCACAATCAATGTAAGAGAAATGTCTAAGATTTTCTTTGAGTCTTTGTGGCGTCCTCTGAATATTGGTGTTCAGAGCATGACTTCTGTTCTTAGAACATAACGCTTCCTTCAGAATTAATGAGGTGGTTGTCAACTGCCATTCTTGTGTAGTGGCACTGGACTTTGATTTCCCAGAAACGTTGCATTTCTTAGAAAATAATCAGGTTTTATCATGCATCTTAGATTTTCTCCTCTAAATAGTTTTTGTTATCTGTCTGCCTGAATTGTATAGTCCCTTAGGGAGATTATTTTCCGGGTAACTAAGGTCTATTCTTATCAGATAGATTATAATAGTAAATAATGTGGGTTTTTTTCATACAGAAAAGGAATGTGAAATTCACAGTACTGGAAAATAAATACGGAATCTTGGAGCAGAATCCTAAACTGATTTTCTTCAAATTTTGTCTTACCACTGGCTTATCAAAATATGTTAAAATATTTTTATTTCATACAAATATGTTTGTATTAATACAAGTATGTAACTGTGAATGACTTCACACTTTTGGACACATCTGGTGATTGGAGCTTCTGAGCATATGAAACTCTGGAAAAAGTAAACTGGATTATTGTTGAATTTTGGAAACGTACAGGCTCAGTAATGTCAAAGTTATGTCCTGGGCATTGAGACTTGTATGTGTGATAAAATGAGTAACTGTACACAGTATCATTCATTACTCAAAGATTATTGTAAGATGAAGCATTTTTTCCATTATAAAATATATTTAATTTTCAAAACATTGCTGTAAAAACTTTTTTTAAACGTTTTTTTCCTCCAAACAGGTCCGTCGCAGAACTTCCAAAAGGGAAAGGCGATGAGTGAACGTGTAGTGATCAGCCTTCCAGGTGAAAGCTTTGAAGAATGCTTTTAATATAAAGCTTGAGACTGAATGAAGCTGTTAGTGCATAAATGGGGTTGCTGGAAAAAAAAAAGACAAAACCTATTTTACTGCCCCTGCATTTGCAGTCCTTAGGTCACAAGCTTTAGCCACACACATGTTGATATCATTAACTGTGGATTTTTGTGAAGTGTAATGTGCGCTGGCTTTGTAGACATACGAACTAAAGAAGAAAACTGTAAATAGTTCCTTTTTTAATGTTTCTGACTTCTAAAGTGCTTGTAAAGCTTTTATCTGCAGCTTTAAACTGACAGTACCCCACTGTTTATTGGATCTATTGATATAAAAAGAACGGAGTTTGTTGAAAATTGATCTCAAGCAATATCTGTCAGTGTTCGTATTTGTACTCTTGTTGACATTTAACTGTGAAAAAAATAATCAGTTGAACAAATAGTGCCATTTTCTTTTGCCACTATTTGTTAAGAAGGAAAAAAAGGTCTTTTGTTTCTTCATGAATTTAACCTAATGTTTACCTTTAAGCACCTACCTATCATCAGAGGTGGTCAATTGCTTTCTTTTGCAGTTGAACAATGTTGGACAGAATAGTACAAGAGATGCAAATTGTGAAAGAAGTTGTTTGATTTGTTTTACACCTCAGTATTGATGCCAGACATTTCTGGACTTCTAGTGGCATTGAAAAATCAAAAAGGATTTAAAATATTTTAATTTTAACAGTGTGTTATTAAATAATGTACTGAATACCCTACCCATTTTATCTTCCCCTATCAGTTTTTATTAATCTACTGTATCAATAAAATTCTGTAACTGAGTTTTTAATAGTGTAGTATGTTAATGTGTATAGATATTTCCTTCTGAACATGATGTTCACAAAGAGCAAATTATTACTACATTATAATAAGAAATCTGATATATAAACATTAGCGAAAATACAGTTCTTATTACGTTGTAAAGTTAATCACAAAGAAAAATTTTATTGATGCAGTGTGTCTTTATAAAGCTGTTCTTGAGAGCCAAGTGTTTTGTATTTTATAGTGAAGTTGCATGTTTATGAAAAATGTGCTGAAAATGGGATGTAATGTTTTTTGGAAACTCGTATTTAGCAGTAGTATATGGTAGGTTGCCTCACGAGAGAACCTTTTATTGAGAGTTTATTGTACTTCTTTTTGGTTTGTTTTTATTTTTTGAGCCTTTTTTTTGTATGAAGAGCTAAGTTTTTGTTGAATAACCAGCTGTGGATTACTGTTGTCAAGGTATTCAAGATCTGAATGAAGCTTCATTTTTATTTTGTGCTACCTTAGGAGAGGTTGGGGTTTTTTTGGTTTGGAATTTTTGTGGGGGTTTTTTGTTTCACTTCAGTTTGGCTTTTTTGGGGGGGGAGGTGGGTGGGTAGAATCTGAGGAGGGGGAAAAAGAAAAAAAAAGAAAAAAGAAAGAAACAAAATAGCTAAATCAGTATCCTGTATGCAGTTCTACAGTTTTCAAACTGTTTTTGAACCAAAATGTATAGGTTACTACACTGTTCAGCTAAGCACATGTATTATAATTTCAGGTGCTGTTCTCCCTCTGGTTCCCTACAGTTGACAATATATGAAAAAATCAATTTCTCATTTAAGAAATTTAATGTCATTGAATTATGGAGCCTTTTCATATAATCCATCAATAAATAAGTTATAGTTGCAAGGTGGCCTGTAAAGATTAGAGAAAAGGATAATACTAAACCATTAATTTGCTGATTTCCAATCTGTAAGATCATTAGTAAAGAAACCTTTAGATAATTATTTTCATTATACATTTCTCGTTACCAATGGAAAAAGGTATTATAAGCAATTAGGTTTTCTGCCTCAGCTCCACCCTCTCCAGTGTTCAGCTTTTCAACATTTATACCTATAGATACAGTGAAAGTGCTGCCTAGAAAGACAATTTATTGTTGATTTGAAATTACTTGACTTTGAAATAGTTGGCACAACAGAACTGGCTTACTTATGCTTCAGCAGTGCAAATGTAAGTTGTTGGGGGTTTTTTATGGTATTAAATGATTGAAAGCTAGCTTTATATTTTCCTCTTTGACAGAATTGCACTGAAAACGTTTATGGAAGATGTATCTTTAAGTCCATTTTATAAAAAAAATGAAAAATTGATGCTGAAACTGCTGCAGACTCTTGAGGCTTTATATGCATAAACATGGTTAGGTTAAATGCCATTGAATACAGATGCACATTACTGATCGTAATGTTTAATGTTTGCAATTTAAATGTTGATTTCTTGGGTTATAATGTGTAATTCATTATTTCTTGAGAAATAGGCACAGCAGATATTTCCTTCTTACCTTCAGACTCTTCTAAGTTCATTCTCATTTCATAAAGAAAATTAATATTTTATGTACTAACATTTTGAGATCTGCATACAGTAGCTACAGTAGAGTATAATTATGTATAAAAGATAAATTGCTAACATTCAGTTAGCATGCTCTTCTGCAATGATAATGTTAAGTTTATAAAAATGTACTGTATTACATTAAAAGATCAAGTTGAACTCGCTGTAACAAGTTCCAGTATGAAATTTTTGTGAGATTACCAAAGTGTCTTGCTGTACTTGGCAGCAAATTAGGCTTATTTGTGTTAGATTACTTTTTCTTGCTGCAGTGCAACAGGAGACTCTCAGTGATCTCTAGTTCATATGCACAATGCAAACAGTGATTGTAATTTTGACACTGGTGTTTAAGAATTAGTCATTCTGATTTCAGAAGAATGGAATTTTTTTACTTGTCACCAACTGAGATAATATTTAGGGCTAGCTAATCATCTAATAGGAAGGAAACTGAAATTGCTTGAAACTTCTAGTGTGACTACACCTGTTCTGCATAGGATAATCTAGAATCCTTGCATTAGCAATACTTGACTGCCAGTTGGCTCTATTTCTTAGCAAAATTGAAGCTATTCTAAGTTATTTTCACATTTTTTTGTTTTGACATTTCAATCTTATGTGAACAAAACCGTGAGAATTTGCACCAAAAGCGTTCATATTACAGGCATTTCCACTGAAAATGAATATGATCACTTTCTAAGCAACTCGAAAAAAATAGAACTGAAGCTTAAATACTCTAAAAAACTTACCACTGAACTTCACAGAGAGGTGTCTGCAGTTTTCTTGCTATTTTTTTGCATGTGCAGGTTTTGACAGATAATCAAAGCCTGCTTTTGTGAAACACACTCAGTAGTTTTTGGATCCTGCAAGTTACATCCCTGTGGTTCTGTGGGGTTCTTAAATACATTTATCATGCACAAATAGAAGTACAAACCCAAGTACATTGATATCTTTGAATATGCTAACATGTCATGGAAAGAGCATACTTGTGTTTTAAAACTGTATACCCCAGACATAGAAAAATATGAGTTTGTGGATGGAACGTTTTTAGTTGGTTGGTTGTTGTTTGTTTAATTGTCTGTTTTCTGTATATGTATTGTAGAGATTAATTCATCTCAACCTCACCAAGGTAGGTGCACCATATGTTTTACAAATAATTAGTTTTTTTAAGAAACATATTCATGCACACCACCGTGTTTGCCCAAGGCTACAGGACTACAAACACATGATTAAGATGCATTCTAGATGGCCATCCCACTGTTCTGATGTCTTTATGATGACCAAAATGATGAAATTCACCTCACTAAACCCTTTGTCCAGTCACAAGAACCAGAGTGCATTCTTGAGTCTTGTTATGCTCACAGATTGCCATTCAGCCTTTGAATGGTTGTTAGATGATGCCTTTACAAAAGTTGTTTACCAGTTTAGTGGCGGTTTCCTAATGCTGGCAGAAGTGACTTATATTCCGTAGATGTCAGCAGACTTGGTGCTGTTTCAGTAGGTGTGGCTAACATACTTGGGACACTCATAGTGCAGCCTATGGTATTTTGTTGCTTGTGGGAAAAGTAAGCTGATTGCTGAAAGCTGGGATAAAAGTACAGAGTAGCCACCCAATTTACTTAAAGTTCTTCACATTCTGCTGTCTAAGGGATGTGACTTCTGCAGAGTTCACCAAGTGCCATTATATTTGTGTAGGCAGGACAGGCACAGTATTACACAGTGTGTATATGCAATAACAGGTTTCATGCTTACCTTTTTTTCAATGCCTCACTGCAGTCATGATGTGTTTTTTAGTAGCACTTTCATTTTTATAATGAAGATTTTTACATATTGTAGGTTCTTTTGAGATAGCAGCATCATGTAATACCTATGTAAGAAGGAAGTTTCTCAAATATGAATTTCTGCCCCTCCAAATCACTATTTCAGTAATCATGTGATAAGCTGGAATTAGCTTTAACATATTTCTTTGGAGGAGGGATAACATCATATGGGATGTTTCACTTGACTAACTGTACTTCTGATACTTGTATCCTACCTCACGTGTGTCAGTGCAAAGCAATGCTGTGGTTTGAAAATTAAATCAGTGTTACTTTATATGCTGCCTGCTTATTTGGAAGTAATTTTATTTTTTAAAAAAATGCAGTTCAGAAATCTGTTGAGTGTTTCTGAACTGATCTGGAGAGCTGAAGGATTTAGATATTCTGTAAGACTATCAAAATTGTGCCATTTTATTAATTTTCTGTAGCTACAATTGTCCAAATTGGCAGCTGTGGTATAAGAGAATGTGATTTCTTTAACAGTCTAAATAATAGTAATTATAATATAAAATAATGTGCTAGAGTAAAGCATTCTTGCCCTAAAAGGTTCACTCTTTGTTTTTTTTCCCATAAGACAACATGCAGATAATGTAAAGCAGCTTTATTCTAAGGTCATAGCACCTTGAAATAATCTGGTTTGGAACAATTGGCTTTTTGGTAGGTAGATTTTAAACTTAGAAGTTTCTATGTTCCTTGCTGTTATGTTTCTATTGAGCAAAATTAAAATCCTGTAAACTAAAGACATTTTAAAGAGCAGAAGAATATTTAATCTATGTTTAACAAAACAATAAGGCGGTCATTTTAAGCAGCATGGGGGATTTTAGTCATATTTGTAGATGCAGTAACATGTTACGTGAGCCTCATAGACATCACCATTTCTCTGGAGCTTTTGTCCTGCAACATACTGAAAGGCAGTAGGAGCTGCACTTGTGTTTCCCCTGTTTTCTGCTGTCCTTCCACAGACATTTCAAATGGTAAGAGCAGGAGGGAGGGAGAAAAAGACAATTTTGTTTACCTTCCATCTGTCTTCTGCTATGTTCTATGTGGTTTGGTGATGGAAAAGCTGTAGTATGTTGTGTGAAAAGTGATATATTAGAAATAAGTTATTAATTTGAAAGGTGCTAGAGTGATGTCAAAGGGCAGCAAATAAGATGGGAAAGCAGATGACCAGAGATGGGACTCTTCACTTCAAGATAAAAGCCTAGATGAGGGAAGCTAAGTCAGTAATGGTATCATTGTTAGTATTTATTTTAAGAGAGGAGAACTGAGGATATGTTGCTTTCTCTGATTTGGAGGAACAGGTTGGAGTGTTGAAATTTTTGTAAGAACACGCATAGAATTGAAAGTAGTTACCAGAACGTGTTTATGGAAAGATGAAACTACTGCTGAGGGCAAGTGTCACTGGTGACAAGTTAGGAGTAGGTAGGCAAAGGAGTATTCTAACTTCCATGGATAGGAGGATATAGTTAAGGATGCATCCATTTAAATGCAACATGAGGCAGAAGAGGGAAACATACAAACCATCTCAAAACAAGACTCTCAAAGCTGCCTAATACCAACAGTCTTCAGTACCCTTCGGTAATGATGCCTTCTACAATGTCTCAAGTCTTTCAGTATGACCTCTCTTTATACCCAGTCTTTCCCACTGATTCAGTAAACTTTCTTAGTAGCCTGGGATGGTTCTCTCCTTCCCTCATATGTGCCCTCATATGTGCGTCATTGCTGCTTTTAATTTCTTCAGCTGGGCCCCCATGAGCCAGATTTCTTTATCTCCCTCATTTATAACATCAGCTTTTCATTGAGAGAGTAGTCAATCACTGCAGCTGTTTCCCTGGGGAAGTGGTCACAGCACCAAGCCTGTCAGAATTCAAGAAACATCTGGGTGATGCCCTTAGACATGCATTTTGTTTTTTAGGTAGTCCTGAAGGGAGCAGGGAGTTGGACTCAGTGATCCCTTCCAATTGAAGATATTCTGTGATTCTAAATACAGCCATCATACTGCTTGTTTCACAGACATCAAGTTGCAAAATAAAAGTCATGAGGCTACTACCCAACGGCAGTGCATATGGGAAAAGGTGTGTACATTTTCTGTAGTTCAACTAGGGAACTAATAGTTGTCTCAGTTGTCTTGTGAATCGAACTACTTCCAAAGCTAGGGTACTTTGCCAAAATTGTGAAGTTGTCTTCCAATATCTGGCCTGCATTATCCAATGAAATTACAAGGAAGGACTCCCCTGACGCAGAAGTAGCCAACTCTGTGCTCCCAAATACAAAACAAACTGTAAACCAAAAAAGAGAAACAATTTCATAGAATCACAGAATCAACCAGGTTGGAAGAGACCTCCAAGATCATCCAGTCCAACCTAGCACCCAGCCCTATCCAGTCAACTAGACCGTGGCACTAAGTGCCTCATCCAGGCTTTTCTTCAACACCTCCAGGGATGGTGACTCCACCACCTCCCTGGGCAGCCCATTCCAATGCCAATCACTCTCTCTGGCAAGAACTTCCTCCTAACATCCAGCCCATACTTTCCCCAGCACAACCCGAGATTGTGAATTTGGAGGGATTTAGATAGTTGAGTTCAGATTTTGGCCTTTATATTAGGGAAGAGGTGAGTCTTTAGTAAGAATGTTAAAGTAAAGAAAGATTATTGCAGTAATGAAGATCAAGTTCTGCCAAACTTGCTTGTATTCGTAGAAGGGACAGGAAAAAGTATTCAAAAAGTACATATCCCTTCTAATGATTACGTAGTTGAGCGTCAGAGTCTAACAAATGTGACAGTGGATTACAGGGGGTTTTGGGGTTTTTTTGCATGGGATACTATTTTAAATTCTGCAGAAAGCTAAACATTAGCTGTGTTTTGTTTTTCACCTAAGCTTCTACTTCTTGTGTTTTGGTAGTTTTTTTCCTGGTTTAGTTTGTTGGTATTTTTTTAAGAATTCCGTTATATCGAATCAGTGTCTGCTCAGGCTGGATGGGTGGGCAGAGGCCAATGGGATGAGATTTAAGAAGGCCAAGTGCAGGGTTCTGCACTTTGGCCACAACAACCCCAAGCAGCGCTACAGGCTGGGGACTGAGTGGCTGGAGAGCAGCCAGGAAGAAAGGGACCTGGGGGTACTGATAGATAGTAAGCTGAAGATGAGCCAGCAGTGTGCCCAGGTGGCCAAGAGAGCCAATGGCATCCTGACCTGCATCAGGAACAGTGTGACCAGTAGGACAAGGGAGGTTATTCTTCCCCTTTACGCAGCACTGGTCAGGCCACACCTTGAGTCCTGTGTCCAGTTCTGGGCCCCTCAATTCAAGAAAAATGTTGTGCTGGAACGTGTCCAGAGAAGGGCAACAAAGCTGGTGAGGAGCCTGGAGCACAAACCCTGTGAGGAGAGGCTGAGGGAGCTGGGGTTGTTTAGCCTGGAGAAGAGAAGTCTCAGGGGTGACCTCATTGCTGTGTACAACTACCTGAAGGGAGGTTGTAGCCAGGTGGGGGTTGGTCTCTTCTCCCAGGCAACCAGCAACAGAACAAGGGGATACAGTCTTAAGTTGTGCCAGGGGAAGTATAGGCTGGATGTGAGGAGGAAGTTCTTCACAGAGAGAGTGACTTGCCATTGGAATGGGCTGCCCAGGGAGGTGGTGGAGTCACCATCCCTGGAGGTGTTGAAGAAAAGACTGGATGAGGCTGAGGGGTGGTTGTGGCCAGGGGGAGGTTGCTCTCTTCTCTCAGGTGGCCAGCACCAGAACGAGAGGACACAGCCTCAAGCTGTGCCAGGGGAAATTTAGGCTGGAGGTGAGGAGAAAGTTCTTCACTGAGAGAGTCATTGGACACTGGAATGGGCTGCCCGTGGAGGTGGTGGAGTCGCCATCCCTGGGGCTGTTCAAGGCAAGATTGGACGTGGCACTTGGTGCCATGGTCTAGCCTTGAGAATTGTGGTAAAGGATTGGACTTGATGATCTGTGAGGTCTCTTCCAACCTTGTTGATACTGTGATACTGTGATACTGTGACTGGATAGGGCTGGGTGCTAGGTTGGACTGGATGATCTTGGAAGTCTCTTCCAACCCGGTTGATTCTGTGATTCTATTGCCTGCCTTCCACTTGTGTATTTATTCAAAATAACCAAGTGAGAGATTGCCGTAGCACAGAACTATTGCCACAGTGCTATCATATTCAGTTTGCTTGGTATATCAGGAGGACACTTTAAATTCATACTTAATTTGTTCAAAATTTGTGACTGCCTCCTTAACGTTTGTGCTACTATTTGATGTTGTATTTGGAACATAGCTTGCCATCCTTTTTTTTTTTCTTTCTGTTTATGCAAGTTTAGCTAAAAGAGCCAATTACAATCACCCTAAAAAAAAAGAAAGTATTAACAGTGCAGAATATGTAGTCTATTGCTGCTGTATACCGGAGCCTTCACGACAGAAAACTCTTGTATTGCGTTTAGCCTCAAATACTTGTTTTCAGTGTAAAATAGTGGTTCTCTTGGAGCCTGTAGAGTTGCGAAACAGCTGTCAACAGTCAGAGCCTTCCTTCAGTTTGATCCACACACACATATTCTTGTGGTTTATATATACAAATACTTGGCATAAAGTATTAAAAATGAAGGTGGAGCTTTGAGATGCTGTCTGTATTGTATACATAGAATTGTAACCCTTTTGTCTGTGACTACGTGTATGCACGTTTACTGAAAGAACTTCCTGCTTAAGGTTGGAGAATGCTTTTGCAGTCTTGGGGAAGCTGTACTGTTCTATTCTCCCTCACATGTTCTGTAAGCTTGTATGGACAGTGCCAAATAGCCTATTTATTTCTTTAAATTTCCTGATGAAATGGTGCTTTTCATGCCATTTTTCTATTGTGTGGTCTGTTGTCATGTTAGCAGCTGCTTCCTTCTTAAGATTGACTTGATGAGCTTCACTGAGAAAGGTCTTCTTTCTATTGCCTTGTCCCTGTAGGAATTCTTGTTTGAGTGAAAAGTTTTTGGATGGCATTCAGTCTTTTAACCTCTGTACTAAGAGAGACAGGGACATGGTCCAAGAGTTACTCTAGAAAAGGACCACTTTTTTATGCATACCTAGGTTGGTCTGGGCACACTGCAGTTTTCAGTACAGTTTTTTCTATTGTTAGTTCTAAGGACAGGACCATTCTTCTGAAGATATCTTGCCATATTGCAATTTTTTTTATGCCAACAGGCCCTGAGATCTCTCATCTCGAGAGAGGCAACATAGGTACAATTGCTTGCAAAAGCCTGTCTTTGGGAGCTAATGTGGCTTTGGCCTTCCTAAACAAGGACTGCATGAGTGGTCTGGAGGTGACTGGTGGCTTTGCTTCTGTACCCAAACAAGCAGTGGCATCATTACAGTTCCTATTCTCAGCAAGAAAAGCTAATTCTTAACACTGAAGCCAGCTTAGGGTCTGCCACCCTATTTAGATACAAAACTGATGAGGACTTTATTAACTGGCTGTGTCATCCCATTTTGTTATAAAGACACTAAAAGAAACCCAAAATGTTCTTCAGTTAAAATTTCTGGGATTAATGACATTGACAACTGGGAAGCTTCTCAATGTGGATTCCCTATTTAAACCTCTTGATTCCATATTCTTGGTAATGTGATGCTCCTGATAGCCATTACCTCTACTAAACCTAGGAAGATCCTCACCCTCACATTTTTCTGCTGTCTCCACCACCTTTCTACATTCTATTAATTGCAGAAGCAGTGAGAGTTTGATCTCAGACAGGAACTTCAAGGATTTTTCTTCAGAGCCTTTTAGGTCCAATTCATCTGTCACAGTCTTGATATCAGAAGGCATTTTCATTTAGTTATTTTTTTAACTGCATAAATTCAGATCTTTGGACATGTTTTTTGTTGTTCATTTCCCCTGCAGGTGTCCTGTCTAGGTATTCTGCTTGTAACTAGTGACTGTACAAGAGGACAGTGGTCTGTGTCCAGGCCTGCTGTGAAATACTTCTGAGTTTCAGTGGTCAGAGCTGTTTCTGCCAGGAGCACTGGCAAAGTGGTCGTTTAAGACACACTGCTTTGAGTGTCATTGAAGATCTGCTGTATTCTGGTTATCCCCTGTGCATCTGCGTGCACATCCATGCTTTAATTAATCTAGAATGAGATTTCACTGCACGGATTTCACCACTGGAGCTCATAGCATACTGACACCACATGCAGCATGGTGGAGAGTGTTTGGGAGAGCCTTCTCTGGTGCCTGATAGCAGCTGACTGCTCCTACACTAGTAACTGCGCCGAGAATGGCGTCATATTTATAGCTAGTGCATGCCAACCCACTTGGAAGCTACCCATAGCCGATGTTCCCTGTCCTGCCTTGAGCTGGGACAGAAGGTAGTTTGCCCCAAAGGAGTGCAATAAAACACATTGGAGGTTAAACAGAAATACCATTTACAAAAGTAAATCAAAACACGGACGGTACCAAGGTGCAGAGGACATACACACACCCAAACCAAGCTGGGCCCCAAACCAAAGCCTCCACCAGCCAAACCTCTCTCTCCGCTAGGCCTCAATAAGCCTGTTTTAGACCTCACTGCTCCCCCCCGCTGCCCCGGTGGAGGCCCACAGTAGGCCTCAGCTAGGCAGTGAGAAATAGCCTGGCAGCCAGGCCTCACTCCCACACAAACCAAAGTGACGGCAGCAGCTAGCGTGCACTTGGGAGTGGAGAGGGGAGAGAGAGCTGTAACCAGGGGGGTCTGCCCCTTATATGCAGGAGATGCAGGACACAGGATGGAATAACAAATTACAGTATTCTGTGTCCCCCCTCTGGGATGGGCTATCTGCCCCTTGGGACTGTTCAGTCCTTCAGACAAATTTATCTCTTTGGTAGGACAGTTAGTCCTAAGCCTGCAACTTTCTTTAAGAGACATGAGCATCATACTTTTTCCTGTCCTTTGGTAATCCACTGCAAACACATGCCTGTAGGCGAGAGGTACTGAAATGCTGAGTATGAGACTGGAAAGAATCTAGAACAGGACAGCTTACTGTATGGCAAGGGAGAAATGCCACCATGTAAAAACCATGATTGTTGAAGTAAACAGATGTGTTTACTTCCTTTCTGCTATTTCTGTTAGTTTTCTGAAACCTCTAGTGTTTTAATTCCCTACGTGGAACAGTTCTGTGCTGTGCTTGTAAGAAAGGGCAAGTCAAGAGTGTATGCTGAAAACCTTGGTCTTGGGTTCTGTGCTTGTCAAATGTCCATTGGCAAGAACCCCCAGTGCTTGCTGGGTTGTGCCTCTTGTGTTCCTTCTTACATGTTCACATTTTTAATGTGCTGAAGTAGACTGTAGTGAAACCAGGTAGCAAGACTTGAAGGTATTACATGTTGTTTTCTTTGTCTGAGCCATGGATTTTACTTTTCTTCATTGTGATGGTTTGGGCTCTTACCCGCCCCCCCACACTTTTGAATTTGCCCCAGCTAACTCAGATGGCCTCTGGGAATATAAATGAAGCTATTTATTTACAGCAGCAAATATACAAGCAGCTATTTACAATATATACAGTTATATACAGAAATATACAAAGGATAAACAATACAGAAGCACAACTCCCCTCCCAGAAACCTGAATCCCCAGGAGGGGCTCTCAAACCACCCCAACACCTTCCCTCTGCCCCTCTCAACCTTACCCCAGTTCCCAGGAAGAATAGAGGTGCAGAGAAGAGGTTAAGAAGGAAGGTTAGTGGCAGTGGGGTTAAGGAGATGTGACTAGGTCTGAAGGCAAAGGCAGAATGAAAGACAAAATGGAGAATGTTTACTTCTTCTTCCCAGAGTTCTCAGCATGACTGTGAAAGGAGTTGACACAACCATGTTTTCCTTTTCACTGCCCATTATCTAGTTCTTTTACCAAAACATTCCAGCTTGCTTCAAACTAGCACATTCATACAGCATAGACTCCTGTGGAAATGGTCTTAGTGGCTAAGAAGGGGAGACCTACCAAACTAGGGAGAAAGTTCTAGTCCTCATGGAGAATACAGTGCACTGTTGCTCAACATAGCAGGCAACATCTGAATTCAGTCAAAGGTTGGCAGTAGTCATGGAAAACTCCTCAGAATGTAAGTGTGATGTGCTAAAGAAACTCAGCACATATGAAAAAATTAAACAGCATTTATCTTCTATATCTTCTCAGTTTCTTTTGATGTTTCTGCCTTAGGTTCCTAGTAACTCAGTACTGATCCTTCTTGTTAGTTTTATCTAATAGCTCAAAATGAGGAGAACCATGTTTATTTCAATAAAAAGCCAGTCATTAGTGATATCCCCCAGGGGTCAGTGCTGAGCCCAGTCCTGTTTAATATCTTCATTGATGATTGGCATGAGGGGATTGATTCCACCTTCAGTAAGTTTGCAGACGACACTGAGTTGGGAGCAGGTGTCAATCTGTTAGAGGGTAGGAGGAGAGTTCTGCAGAGGGACCTTGACAGGCTGGATAAACTGGCACAGTCCAACACCATGAGTTTTAACAAGGCTAAGTTCTGCATTTTGGCCACAACAAACCCTACAGGCTGAGGACCGAGTGGCTGGAGAGTAGCCAGGGAGGGACCTGGGGGTACTGGTCGACAGCTGACTGAACATAAGCCAGCGGTGTGCCCAGGTGGCCAAGAAGGCCAATGGCATCCTGGCCTGTATCAGGAATAGTGTGACCAGTAGGACCAGGGAAGTCATTCTGCCCCTGGCACTGGTCAGGCCACACCTTGAGTACTGTGTCCAGTTCTGGGCCCCTCAATTCAAGAGAGATGTTGAGGTGCTTGAATGTGTCTAGAGAAGGGCAGCAAGGCTGGTAGGGGGCTGGAGTGCAAGCCCTATGAGGAGTGGCTGAGGGAGCTGGGGTTGTTTAGCCTGGAGGAAGAGGAGGCTCAGGGGAGACTTTCTTGCTCTCTAGAACTACCTGAAGGGAGGTTGTAGCCAGGTGGCAGTTGGTCTCTTCTCCCAGGCCCCCAGTGACAGAACAAGAGGACAGTCTCAAACTGCACCAGGGCAGGTTTAGGCTGGATGTTAGGAAGAAAGTCTTCACTGAAGGAGTGATTGGCATTGGAATGTGCTGCCCAGGGAGGTGGTGGAGCCACCATCTCTGGAGATGTTTAAAAGGAGGCTGGATGAGGCACTTAGTGCCATGGTTTAGTTAATTAGAAGATAGTAGGTGATAGGTTTGACTCGATCTCAAAGGTCTTTTCCAACCTTATTAATTCTGTAATACTGTAATGTTTTTTTTCATACAGAAAAGGAATGTGAAATTCTATGAGGTAAAAGCAAAAATCTGTCTAATCTGTTAGCACTCTGCTGTTTACTGTATATTCACTGGCCCATGAGGTTTTGATGAGCAGCAGTAATTAAAAACAACCCCTGAGAAAGAAGGTTCATCTCCCACCATCACTGGAACTGGACCTGTTTGCAGTCATCTGCTGTGGATGAAAATCAGGGCTGTGCAAAAAGAAAACAGATAACAAACTAAAAATGGTGGAATGGAGTAGGGAATAAATACACTTTGCAAACCCTGAGAATACCCTACAGGAAAAAAAAAAGGGGTCCAAAAGACGTGTAAGAAATGAATAAGAAATACAAACTTGTATAGGCACCAATACAGATTCTTGTAAGTGGCCCTTATAAGTAATGTGTTAAATTTGGGATGCTGGTGATGTTCAGTAATCTATTGACAAAATGGCTCTATGCATTTAAAAATTGCAGTATTTCAGCCTGCCAAAAGCGGAATGGGGAATTCACTTCGCTGCATGAACAGTCATGTGGTTACCAAGTCACACCAACACTTTCTTTCCTGACAGGAAGCAGTATCTGTGAAGGTGACCAGTAACAGGTTTAGAATGTAGCAGTGTGCCATCACTTAATCCCCTCAGCAAGCCTGTGCCCAAGGGAGCACTTTGGGCAGTTGAGATGAAAGGTTAGGTGATGTACTGCTGAGGTGGAGCAAGAGATCAAGGGAGAAACAGGCATTTACACAGTAGGCAGGAATCAAGATTAGCTTTACCAGTTAGAGATGTAAATATTACATAGTGGATGGAGCTGGGAGATGAAGATGTAATTCCTAGAATGGGAAGAAGCTGCACCTATAAACAGCCTAGTTCTGGGCACAGCAGGTATTAGTCAATGAGATGAGTAGAAACAGTGGATGGATGATTTGGCTCACATGGCAACTGATCAAGGGCTACTTTGCCTCAAGGCTGGTAACAACTGGGGGTACCACAGGGAACTGTCCTGGGATGTGTCACATTTAACATGGAGATGGCAG
This sequence comes from Pogoniulus pusillus, assembly GCF_015220805.1. Classification (NCBI taxonomy): domain Eukaryota; kingdom Metazoa; phylum Chordata; class Aves; order Piciformes; family Lybiidae; genus Pogoniulus; species Pogoniulus pusillus. Next base: position 25,237,818 of record NC_087266.1, read on the forward strand.
AGTGCTTGCTTGTGAAGTTCTACAATGCCACAAAATGAGACAAGTCAGTCAATACACTGCCATGCAGAGCACATAGAATCCCTGGAAGGGTAGAACCACCTCATGAAGTTCAGTAAAGAGAAATGTTAAGTCTAGTCCCTGCTCAGAAAGAGCCCTTGGCAATGATACAGTCAGGGACTGGCTAGTTTAGGCAGCAGTTCTGCTGAAAATCACTTGGCGGGGTTGGTAGACAACACTGTGAGATGTATTAACGAGAGCAAAGTCAGCAGATCGTTAGGAGGTGCTGATTACCCCCTCTATGCAATACTTATTAGGCCATATCTAGATACTGTGCTCAGTTTTGGCACCCCAAAATCATGGAAGGCTGATAAATTCCTGTGAGTTTAGTGGAGGGCCACCAAAGGAGTCAGGGCTCAGAACACAGGCCCTGTGAGTGTAAGCTGATGGAGCTAGGCTTTCAGCATGTTTTGGGGTACCTAAGAGCAGCCTGCCAATATCTGCAGGGAAGTTGTTGAGAAAATGGGCCCAAGCTTATTGTGTCAGGGAGGGAGACAAAGTCAGAAGCAAATCTGTCTGTAAGGCTGGATACAAGGAGAAACTTAAAAAGACAAACTGGACAGAACAGGTTCAGTCAAGCAGCCAAACAGGTTGCCTAGGAAGACTATACAGTCTCCCTCTAAGATTTCCAAGAACCAGCTGTGTAAGGCCCTGGCCTCATAGCTGACCGTACTTTGAACTGCACTTTGTACTACAGGCCTCCAGCCTGAATCATCCTATGAAAACATCACTTACAAACTGTGGATCACAAAACAGGGAGGCTTTCCCTGGCTCGGCTAATTTAGGTCATTCTGTTACAGCATTCTACCTGCCATTTAGCATCACCATACATAAGTGCTAGCATAGTTTGGGAGATAACAAATGCAAAGCTAATAGATTGGTTCATCTTAATTTTTCTGACTTGTGATTATATTTAAGTGTATGTCCGTTCAAAGTAGCATTTACATTTGTGTACGGATGTGTGTCTTACATGCCTGTACTCATAGAGGCTTCTCAAAATCACATTTTTACTTAGAACCGATTTCTAGTTATTAGTACCAGCAATGTACGAAATGCTGTATGCATTATTATTGCAACTCATGTATGTGTATTGAAGGCTCTCTATAGCCATAGGCTTAATTCGTGGTTGTCCTAATCCATTGAGTACTAAATTCAAACCTCAAGATAACCATGGTGTGCCTCAAATATCAATAAATGAAGAACTACTTTAGTATAGTCAGATTTGTTTTAAAAAAATTAAAATTACTTGATATGTCAAGATGAATATTCTCAATGGACAATTGCCAACACTGGAGGCAGACTTAGGTTGCTGGAGACACACATTTGAGGAATTGCACATCTGACAGATACAGCCAATGGGCACAGTGGTTTGTGCAGCATTTTCTGGGCTCTCCTTCGTAATCTTGTGGATGCTTTTTCTCCTGGGGTTCATGGGGGATTTCCAGAACTGTTCAAGGAGCATCAGTGTGTTGCTGCATGTGAGGATACTGCACCCTCTAACAGAGTCAGTCTGATTCTGATTCTGCTTTCCTCAGGATCAAAGAATTAACCAGGTTGGAAAAGACCTCTAAGATCATCGAGTCCAACCTATCACCTAACCTTTCAGAGCACCTGCTCAGCTGATTCCTAGCCAAAGCAGACGCACACCTTTCCTACAGGTCTGGAGCAGCCCTGTACAAGCACTAGCTGGCTGAGAACACAGCTCCCTAAAGCAGCAGTTAGTGCAGGACGGAGTCCAGGGTCTTTCAGTGAGCAGCAGACACATTCCCTGCCATGGTGACAATATGCTGTAGAGTGCAGACCTCAGCATTGTTGGACCAACTTCCCCTGTGCTGTCACCAGCCTTAGCTTATGCATGTTTCGCAGGACTAGGCACCTCTCACCAGGACCAGAGAAGTGGCCTTTGCCCATGGGAGATGGGTGCTTGCAAGGGTCTGTGTTACCAAGTAGCAGAGCTGATGGAGGAAAACGGCATCAAGGATAAGAAGAAAAATCAACTGGGTCTTCCCCAGGACCCTGCAGGTGCAAAAACCTGAAACCAAAAGCTGCATCCAAGGAGGTACAGGTAGAGTCTGTACCATGTCATGTGTTTTCTACCATATTCTTCCCCTTTAGCAGGGATTTGGCAACTGCAATGTGCATGGCTGCTTAAAGCAAAGAGCTAGTTAAACCTTTTCTGCCATAGCATGACAAATTTTTAGTCCTCAGATCTTGAACAGAAAACACTATGTTTTTCTCCACTGGCTAAATCAAGAGATTGATGTTAGAGCAGCACTTCTGGCAAGAACTGGAGATAAAAGGCTCATGGAGCAGCCTCCACCTCATTGCAAAAACCTTTTATTTGAACTCTTGATTTGTTTTGGTTTTTGTTGTGGGTTTGTTTTTTTTTTTCACCCAGTCCCCTCTTACAGTACTTCAGACTCCCAAGAGTTCTGTTCATGGATAAATGGGGTGTTGTATTAAGTAGACATAGTACCGTAAGCAGAACTGTTTCCACTAATACAAGTTTCCCTAGGGATAAGTTACTGTGTCCCTTCTCCATCAAAGGTCTTATCTACTGAAAAAAAAAATCCCCAAACCAAAACAAACCCAAGAGCCCTTTTCCTGAGTTACATATGTAACACTTAATTGGCAAGGATTTTAACTTTCCATTTCACAAGGATGAGTTGGGGTTTCTTTTAGTTTGTGGGAGGTGCCAGTGTGTGTATGTGAATAGCAGAAATAAGGTCAAGCACAAGAGTTCATGACCAGACTGGCATTTGTTGGGGAGAAATACTGAGATCAAAGACCAGAGAAGTGGTTGTCCTGGGAAACTGTGCAATACAAGGGAGAGAGAGAGAGAGCTTCCACTAGTGGCCAGAAATGGGTGCCTAAGGGAGAACAGGAACAGGATAAGTATATATTATAACTCCTGCAAACGTTCCTGCTGCTGTGAGCTATTTTCAGTCCAGAGGACTTCCTGAGGTTGTTGCAGTTTAACTGTTTAGTAACTTGCAGCGGATCTCCCTTCCATGTCCAGTCTCCCTTTCAGTTCACAAAACCTGCATGTGCAGGGTTCTCTTCAGTGAGCAGCTACTGCATGAACTGCCTCTGATTATGTCTGAATCCAGGTCCTACGACAATTTCGTTTGACCACCTCTAGTTCTGGTGGCACAGGACATGCTGAATGATTAGTAGGTGAGCTTCCACTTCAATATCCAAAACCTGGAAAGAACTTATTAACCTGTTCAGTTTCCCTTTCACATCCTCTGTTCTTGTTAAATATATTCAACCTACTAAATATTCCTAAACTCCTCAGTAGCTTTGCATCTTGCTTGCATGCAAGGTTTTACAGAATGTTGCCTGCCACAATTTACTTAGGCCTTGAAAAGTGTCTGACACAACAGCTGCTTTTGCCATGGCTATCAAGATGGAGTTTTTGTAGCTAACATTTCTGTTTAATATTCTATTAAAAGATGAATTGACCAGTTTGAAAGACCAACCTCTGCCCACAGCAAAACAAGGCCTATTTGCCCAAAAGGGCCTATCTGCTGACCTGACAGGGAGTACGTGAGGTATGCTGCCTTCCCAGAGCTGAGATCCACGATGCTGCAGAGACTTGTCAACAGCACAGACTGCTATCCATTATTACTCTTTCATGTTGGCACAAATCATACCACAAGACTAAACTTAGGCAGAAGCAAGAGATTATAAGGCCCTGAGGGAGAAAGTGAAGAATCTTGGTGCCCAAATAATCTTTTTTTCCACTTCCTACTAGATGAGGCTGCTCAAAGGCCTTTCTAACCTGGTTTCCAACTCCTCCTTCTTTCCCCCATTTCCACTCTGTCTTCCTCTTTCTACAAGTTAATTCCAACATGAATGAATGTGGAACACACAATCCCCTCTTTTATGAAGGGGACTGCCTGAAAAAACAGGATATCATGCTAGAAAGGGATGGAATTAATCTGTCTAGAAGAGGCAGGGGAGTCTTTGGCAGCAGGTTGGCCAACCTGGTGAGGTGGGCTTTAAACTGAAGGACTTGGGGGGAGAGATCCAAAACATCAATATTCAAGACACTATCACCACTATAAGCAATCAAGGAATTAGCCAGGCCAACCAGAGTAGTATAAATTGTGCCTCCCTAAATGAGAAACAAAACCACAACTATCTAAAATGTATGTATACTAATGCACAAAGTCTGGGAAACAAACAGGAGGAGCTGGTGTTCTGTGCCCAGTAAGTGCAGCTCTGACTGAGATTTACCTGGCTGGAGAGCAGCTCTGTGGAGAGGGACCTGGTGGGGGTGGATAACAAGCTTGGTATGAGTGAACAGTGTGCTGCAGCAGCAAAGAAAGCCAACGGGATGCTGGGTTGCATCAGCAAGCCATTACCAGCAGACATAAAGAAGTGATTGTCCCACTCAGCACTTGTCAGGCCACACCTGGAGTACTGCAGGCAGTTTTGGTCCCTGCTTTACAGATAAGATGCAGACATCCTGGAAAGCGTCCAAAGAAGGGCCACAAGAATGATCAGAGGACTGGAAGCCCTCCCATACAAGGCAAGACAGAGAGCTGGCTTTGTTCAGCCTTGAGAAGAGCAGGCTTAAGGGAGACCTTATTTCTGCATACCAGTATGTAGAGGGTGGCTAACAGGTTAATGGAGACTTCCTTTTTATGAGGAGTTGCATGGAAAAGACAAATGGTAATGGGTACAAGTCAGTCCTGGGGAAGGTTCCAGTCGGAATCCAGAAGAAAATTTTTCACCATGACAACAGTTAGACATTGGAATAATCTCCTAAGAGATGTAGTGGATTCTCTTACATTGGTCAGCTTTAAGACAGCATGACAGGATGCTGAGCTATCTTGTTTAAACTACACTATCACCTAGAAAGGTTGGATCAGATGGGGTCACTTCCAACCTGGCATTCTGTGAGGTTAAGATGGCTGTTGTTTTCAGTGCAAGCAGGAAACTGTCCAAGAGCAATCTGTGCTTCCCTGAAAAAGTGGTCTGGTTTTTTTGTACTTCAGAAAGGGTGTCCATTTCTTACTTGCATAAATAGTACAGTATTTAATGAAGTTACTAGCTGGTAATTAGCTAGCAGCACATATAGAATGACTGTAATACTGTGGCAGTCTACGACGAAATAATCAAAAGCAAAAGTGTGTAGGCTTGTAAACACATGAAGAGGCAAGACCTCATTGGCAGTGCTGCTCTGTTAGCAAGAACTCCCAGTACTTCAGTTAAAACCAAGCAAATTTCTTCATTGTTGACATCTTTAAAATTTATGGCCATTCCTTCAGCATCTGCTTCTTTAACTTGGGTTTAATTTAGCCTGTGGTGCTGTCGTCTGTGCTTCTGCGTCTGTTTCATGTTGTGTGTTCATTTACTTTGAATAAAAGGTCTTCATAGTCTTGATTTTATTTTTCCTAAGTAAATATATGCTTCTAAAGGTTCTTCAGAAACAGGCCTCATTGAGTAAATGAATTAATAGATAGTTAAATGTGACTAGCAATAAAAAATATACCAAACCCCTCTCCCTATGAACAATGTCTCAGCATGTCCATGATTGGGTAGGGTAAGGTCATGCCACACCATTTGGTTTTTTTTGGTTCCTTTAGTACTGATGTGCACAGCAGAGTTAAGTGACTTGTGAGCTTTGTGCTGCAATTGGTGATGGAGAGGACTGAGTCACAAGGGCAGAAAATGTTTTGGTAGGTTCTCTAAGATTGAAAAATATCTTCATATTGGTATACCATGTAGCTTATGGTGACAGAGTTCCTGGGAGCCAACTCACAGTGGTCTTATCTGGGAAGCTGATCACCTCAGTCTAGAGTGTCCCATTTACAACTGCTGTCCTAAAATGGCAGCAGGAAGTCACTTCCAACCAAGGAAGATGTGCAAGAGGCCATGTGGCAGGAGGCACAGGCCTTCCCTCCTCCTCACTTGCATAACCACTTGTGGCCCTTTGGGCTGGGCTTTGGACAGGTGCAGAGAGAGATGCTGGGCTGTTAGCGCTGTGTATGTTGCCTCAGCAGCTGTTCCCCATTTCCTCCCGGGAAAAGAGGCGCCAGACCAGGCAGAGACCTGCAGGGTGGATCTGGCTTGCAGACCCCAGTTGGTCTCTGCTGAGCTAAGCTCATTTGTGCTGTAACTGCTGAAAATTATCTTCTTGTGCAAGACTTATGTATTTTAATTAGCATAGTTTGATGTGGAGTGTGTGGGTATATCCAATCACATTCTGAATGTAATTTTGGCTACCATTTTGAACATGACTATCTATAAATCCAAGACTGTTAACATGTATTAGGTTTGGCACTGTTTCTGAAGTGTTGCTTTAGATTAATGTTGATGTTGTATATGTATTCAATTTATTTGTTAATCTAGGAAATTAATGTTGTCTTTGTGAGCAACAAATAGGCTGTTTGAAAAGGCACAAGGCTGAATTATCAGTGTGGCTAGTGGGCGTTAACATGAACTGCTTTCTTCTCTGCTATTTTAAACCAGTGAAAATGCTGATAATGGGCTTTGAATTGGAGAAAAAAACCCAAGTTTGGTACTCCTGCTTTTATAGGGAGATATCCTCTCTTACATATGTTTAAAACAATAGTTAAAAACCACAACATACAGACAAGGCAAAAGTATGAAATCATCTGATAATATTTTTTATTGTCGTGCAGATATTTATAATTTGGGTACTTTCAGAAAATATAAATATGGATACTACAGAATCTGTATGAAGAAAAAAAAAAAAGAAAATATAGGATGATGTAGGACATACAGAATCACAGAATGATGGGAGCTAGAAGAGACCTCCAAAGATGATCTAGTCTGACTCCTCTGCTAGAGTAGGATCACCCAGAGTGAATCACACAGGAACGCTAACCAGGTTTTGGTTATGGTTTTGAATACCTTCAGAGAAGGAGACCACAACCTCTTGAGGCAGCCTGGTTCAGTGCTCTGCCACCCTCAAGAAGTGAATAATTTTTCCCTTATGTTTACATGGAACACATGCACAAAGGTTTTAAATAGATAAAGAGTATGGCAATTAATTTGAGTTATGCTGAATAGGACAAGTGCCCAGGGAGGTATAGAATGAAGCTAGAGGGAGGATACATTCCTGGGTATTCCTGGAAGAAGTTGAAAGAAGAATTAGCTAAAATAATTTAAATACTGGCTTGTCCTCAGGGTAATTTCTGACTTAGTGAAAGTTCCTTTTACACAGATTTTAGTTGACTCTGTGCACATTGTAATTCTGAAAAAAGATTGTTTTCTCAAAGACAATGTTTACAGTTTGCAAGATGATCAAACAGATGGTTTAAATTTGTTCTGATGCTCTGTGTTTTTTCACAGTCTCTTTTTAAGTTAAATAAACTTGAAAATTATCTGTCTAGAACTGTGTCATCTCCTAGACAAGAGAGCTTCTTAAGGACATGCCTGTCTTGCCTCTCCAAAGAGATAATCTTTGTCTTCACTAAATAGCAACCACTGTGGTTCCTTGTCCTTCCAGTACTTCTGCTTTTCTTTCTACTCTCCAAAATGAACTCACCCCTTCCTGCTGTAGTTTCTAAAAGAGGTCCTTCATTGCCCATTGTTCATGGACACTGTCCATGTCCTTTTGTCTTCCTCTTAGTCACCTGGACAGTATGAATCCCACATTCCATGCCAAGAAGGAGCAGGGGAAAAGTGGGGCAGCATGAAAGAGGTGATATTCTCAGCTTGCAGCTTTTGGGAAGTGCAGACATTTCCTTTTAGTATCCCTCCAACTGTTCAGTCTCTTTTTCCTTGCTGGCAAAGCACCCACTATGGCCTACAAATGATATCGATGTGAGTTTTCTGAAGGGCTGAATGTGTAACTCTCCCATGTGTCACAGGCTGATGCTGGTTTCTGAACTACCTCATGTTTGTTCAGACTGGCTGGTTTCAGTCCTCTGTAGCAGGCTCTCTCTCCACACTTTATTTTCCTTTTTTGATTGAATTGGAACCTTTGCTGTTTTCTGGTACACATTCTGACAGTCTTTGGGTGTACTGGTGACAAGTAGAATTAAATACTGTTGTGACAGAAATGTCTTTGCTTCTTTTAGCAGCAAAGTGGCAGACCTCTCTCCTGCTTTAGAGAAGGCCTCAGCAATCAGGTCCTCTTGACCCAGGCTAGTTTCAGTGGTCGGTTCCAGTGAGACCAGGGTAACAGCTCACAACTGGGATAAGGCTAGTGCAGATAATACTTACCGCATGCTAAATGAACATTTGCTCTGAGCTCTGTGAAAAATCCATGGCGGTGAGCATAGCTGATGCCATGATGGTTTGGAAAAGTTAGTAAGCACATTTGCTATGTTTTTTTGTTTGTTTGGGTGTGTTGTTTTGTTTTAGGATAGTGTTTGCAGTGAGAAGATCAAGGTACGTTCTTTGTAAGCATCTTTTTTTTTGAAAGGATGGTGGGGTTGTTGTTTGGGTTTTTTTTAACAAACTTGTGTACCCACGTTTGTGCATCTATGGATTCATGCTGGGCAAGCCAAAAGAACTGTCAGTTCACTGCAGGTTTGGACATGGTGCTCTCTGCTCATGAAGACATGCGTGAAGACAGCAGGACCTCCTTGTGCCTATACAGGTTGAGAGTGCTTGGAGAAAAAGTAAATACTGGACTTGACCCATCTTCTTCAGGTTTATCTTCTGGTGCATTTTTCTGTATTCACAGGCAAATCATGTAGCAATCTTGCAGGTGGCATAGATGGCATAAAACTTGAGCTAATTGTTTTGGTGATTTTCTGTTACGCAGGGCCAAATTTCCAAGTGACAAAAAATGCTTTCAATTCACAAATACAGTTCTAGTCCTCACATATATAGAGGAAAAGTATCCAATGAAATATTATCAGCTTCAGAGAGGGAATGAAGACAGTGTATGGAAATATAAGTGTTCCAGTGCTTCAAGCAGCCCTTTCCTTGTTGGCAAGAACTGGCTGGATGGCAGAGCCCAGAGAGTGATGGTGAATGGTGCCACATCCAGTTGGCAGCTGTCACTAGTGGTGTTCCCCAAGGATCAGTGCTGGGCCCAGTCCTGTTCAATATATACTGATGATCTGGATGAGGGGATTGAGTCCAGCATCAGTAAGTTTGCAGATGACACCAAGCTAGGAGCAGGTGTTGATCTGTTGGAAGGTAGGAGAGCCCTGCAGAGGGACCTGGACAGGCTGGATAGGTGGGCAGAGGCCAACGGGATGAGATTTAAGAAGGCCAAGTGCAGGGTTCTGCACTTTGGCCACAACAACCCCAAGCAGCGCTACAGGCTGGGGACTGAGTGGCTGGAGAGCAGCCAGGAGGAAAGGGACCTGGGGGTACTGATAGACAGTAGGCTGAAGATGAGCCAGCAGTGTGCCCAGGTGGTCAGGAGAGCCAATGGCATCCTGGCCTTTATCAGGAACAGTGTGGCCAGTAGGTCAAGGGAGGTTCTTCTTCCCCTGTACTCAGCACTGGTCAGGCCACACCTTGAGTCCTGTGTCCAGTTCTGGGCCCCTCAATTCAAGAGAGATGTTGAGGTGCTGGAACGTGTCCAGAGAAGGGCAACAAAGCTGGTGAGGGGCCTGGAACACAAACCCTATGAGGAGAGGCTGAGGGAGCTGGGGGTGTTTAGCCTGGAGAAGAGGAGGCTCGGGGGGACCTCTTTGCTGTCTACAACTACCTGAAGGGAGGCTGTAGCCAGGTGGGGGTTGGTCTCTTCTCCCAGGCAACCAGCAACAGAACAAGGGGACACAGTCTCAAGTTGTGCCAGGGGAAGTATAGGCTGGATGTTAGGAGGAAGTTCTTCACAGAGAGAGTGACTTGCCATTGGAATGGGCTGCCCAGGGAGGTGGTGGAGGCACCATCCCTGGAGGTGTTGAAGAAAAGCCTGGATGAGGCACTTAGTGCCATGGTCTAGTTGGCTGGATAGGGCTGGGTGCCAGGTTGGACTGGATGATCTTGGAGGTCTCTTCCAACCTGGTTGATTCTATGAACTTCTATGAACTCCAGATCTCATAGTACTTGTGGGTTAAGGAAAGGGAAAACTTTCAAACCACAGCTTGGCCAAAGCCTCTCATGCTCTCCTGAAGGGAATGGCTGGTCAGCACTGCCTAAGAAAGGTAAGCCCTGCAGAGATCACACCCTTCCTAAGGATTATCCGTGTTATAACTGCCAGATCTCCAAACCAGTGTGTGTGCTGTCCTCTTTGTTCAGAAAAAACACAACCCTACATTTGTTGTATAACAAATAACTTGTCTTTTGGGCTCCATTACTTTTGTACGTGAGACCTCCATTGGGCATTTATTATTTACACCTTCGTCCCCCAAGACGCATACTAGCAAATGTGTAGTAACAGACAAACGCTGTTCTAAGAGTTTCTGGTGTAATAGAACATGGCAGGAGAGCACAGGCATGTGGGGAAAGCTATTAGCTGTACCACTGGTTGGGAAGCGTTTATCACGAGTTGGGGTTTATGTGTGTTTACAGATTGTCAAAGTTCAGGGGCTGCCTGCTTAATGTGTTCAAGGACCTATGTCAGGATGCAAATCAACAGAGGTTTTAAGGGAACACGTAGAAAACACTTAGAAATGGTAATTTCCACATTTTCCAGGTAAATGTTCACGAGCTTGTAGTGCAGTGCTAGTCTAGAGCAGGTTCAGTGCTAGTGAGGATTCGTGAAGAGCAGAGGGGTTTTGGGGGGGGATGAGGAGAGACTGGATGAGGTTAAAGTGTACGAAGGGACATGGCACCACTGTCAGTGCTTGAAGGTGAAAGCACATAATGGAGTGAGCCGCGGCTTGAAGGTATGCATGAGCCACTTGCACCTTAATATGTTGAAGGTGCATTTGAAGTACAACCGTGAACCGCTGGATGAAAGGTAGTTTGGTTGTTCTGTGGCACTGTTTATCGGTGTTTTTTCCCGAGGGTTGCTAAGAGCAGCGCTCATCACTGAGGAGCTGGCGCTGAAGGCGGCAGGCCCGGCTGCGGCTTTTATCGCTCGCTACGCGTGTGGCTGGGCAGCCCGGGCTAAGGTCAGGCCGCCACCCCGCGTACTGCCCGGGCACCCGGCTGGCGGCGGGCTCGGAAGGGACAAGGGCTCAGCCGCAGCCAGCTCCTCAAGGCGGCTCCGGAAGGAGCGAGAGGCAGCAGAGCTGCGGCTGCGGGGTGCGGCTGGCAGGTGGCGCCTCTGCCACCTGTGTGCGGCGTGAGCGGGCCGGGGGCGCCAGGCCTGCCTTTCCCTGAGGGTGTAACGGCCGCTGGGGACGCAGCCCGGGAGCCGGCGCTCGGCGCGGGGAGCTGCGGTCACAGCTTCGCTCCAGACTTTAGAAAGGTCTTGTACGTGCGACTCACGCGTTTATTTTTCTTCCCTAAGGCGCGTAGCACACATCTCAGTATCTGTCAGTGCTGCGACATGGGGGCCTGAGGGTGAAATGTCTCCCATCTCTGCCCGTTTCTGCTGCCCTGTAAGGGAGGCGGCTGAGGAACAGGGCACCATGTGCTGCGCGCCCCTGCCGCCGCTTTACACACCGGCTCCTCACATTTCCAGTACTGCTGTATGTGTTGAAAGAGATACATTAGAGTCCAAACTCTGAGGCAAGGTGGCTGCTAAGTTAGGCCAGGCAACAGCCTTGCCTTGCTTCTGCTCTCGTCGGTGATGCTAGCCCCTCACGTGTGCTGAGATCTCTGTACTGCTAGGACAGGCTTGGGTGAAGTAGGTTTGAAGTAGCAGGTGCGCGGCTTTCTGAACGGGATAGTTAGGCAAAAATAAAGATGCTATTTTTGTACAATGCTTCCCCCCCCCCCCCTTTTTTTTTTTGTCTTCCCCTCTCTCTTTTAAGCTGCTGGACCATCTACTACCTCGCATATTACCTTAATGGTTCTGGTTTGCAGACCTGTTCTGCTTTCCTTAATAATTTTGGGGGGGGGGGGGGGGGGGGGGGGGGGAAGAGTACAGTAATTTATTTCGATTTTTATTTAATCAAAAAGCTAACAACGCAGTCAAGAAAATGAAAACCGATTGGAAAAAATACAACCTTGAAGCAGAATTTGTATATATATATATATATGTATCTATATATACACACACAAAAGGTAAACGACAGGTATGTTGATTGCATGCTGCAGAGATATGCATGGTATCAAGTACCCTATCCAACGTATCACTTCTTGCCATTAGAACTTCCAAGCACAGGATTTCCATAAATTGATAATCAAAACGCAAAGGCTGTCACTATAAATTGACTCTAGTTGCTTTTTCAGAGTAAAACTCTTTTTAATGTATTTTTTTCTCCAGTTTACCAACTTCCTCGCCCCCTTCTTTCCTATTTTCTGTAATACCATAGCGGAAAAAGTCAAAAGCTTGCATGATTTTTAAAGGGCTGCTTCTCGCACTAGAAAGAAAACCTACTAAGTACAGTGTTTCCTAAGAAAATATTATGAGCAATGAGGTTTCAGAAAACTGGATCTTGGAAAAAGCTTGTTGTTGTTTACTTTGTTCTACTCACTCTAACTGAAACAACATCAGTTTTACCTCATAGAAATATGCAACTTGATTTTAGCAGGGAAGTGACCTTCCCTTTGTACAAACACTGTTAAGAACAATGTTGATCAGTGCTGATGTTCATATTTAGTGACGTAAACTACTGAAACATAATAAAGTGCCATGAAAATGGTTCAAGGTGTACAGAGAAAAACTACCTTGTTGTGAAGAGCTTTTGGTGATGTAGATGAAAGATGCTACTGCCTGGAAGTCATTTGTCTGATTTCATGCGTGAAATCCCAGTTCTCACAGTAAGGTAGCTGGAGAGGGAACCAAAGGAGCAAGTCTGTGTGGGTCACTGTTGCTGGGTCCAAAGGGATAACTGATGGTCCTATGTGGGAGTGACCAAATGCAGGTTGATGTTGACCTGTTCTGATGTGCTACTGGCAATAGCAATACACTGTTTTCTGCAGTGGCAGCACAGGATTCAAAAGACAGGCAGTAGCCTCTCAGAAGTGGCTGAATGAAATCCTTATGCTGGGGTCCTTCCTGGGTTTGTAAAGCAGCTCAGTGCCATGGTGGAGGCAAGGCTTTGCTGTCCCTGTGGGAGGCACAGGACATGACAGAAAATCCAGTCAGATCTTTAATGTGAAGATGGTCATCCCATGCACATAAACACACACCCCAGCACGCTGTTCAGGAAGTGCTTCTGTGACTGTAGGAGCTTGCCTGTCCTCAGCCTGAATATTGGCAGCCTTGTAGGAAGTGAGGTACAGCCCATGTTTCCACATATATTGGTGAAATATGCCACATCAAGGCCATAAATAGGGAGCAATGGAGTCTTTTGTCCCCTAGTATTGGATTCCATCACAAATTGACTGTTATCAAATAGTGTCTAAGTATATGCAAAGCTAAGGAAGAGGACCTGCAAAACTGACCGCACTCACAAACTGCAAATCCCTTTCCCACATCTCCAACACTTCAAAGCCAAGGGCTGGGCTCAAGTGTGTCAGGAACAGTCTCATAACTGCCCAGTACAGAGGGCGTGCTGCTTCTCTGTTCCCTGTGCTGCCATATAGGTAGCAGCAGTGTTCGTGTTCTCACAGCATGATGATACTGACATCTGGGTCGTCTTCTGCTGTGGCATCCTTTGTCGTTTTCAGAGCTGCTGCTTAGCAGCATACAGCTCCCTGTTCCATAAGAACTCTGTCCACATTGTTCCCAACTGCACGACCTTGTATTTGTATGCACTGATTCTCAATCAAACTTGAAACTTCTGTCTGCTACTGTCTGTGAGCAAGATAAGAGCTCAAGATAAGCCTAGTGCTCATTGATTTAAAAAAATGAAAATAAAAATAGTTGTTAAGCCAGATTGCAGTGGCTCCTGAGCTCACTGAGGGCAAAGTCCACTTGAAAAATTAAGGTCAAATGGAATCTAAAATGCACACTTTGAAGTGCTCGTTTGCATCAAGTTTGTCTTCTCAATATAAAAGAGAGCCAAGCAAATAAGCAGGAGTTAAGTTTTAGGCTCCTATACAGGGAGTGCAATCTACCTCTAATTTTCCCTTCTGATTAGGTAGTTCTGCTCAAGATATGATGTGGAGCCAACTTAGATAAGAGAAGGTCTGTATAGAGAGGGCCATTAGAAATGGCAAGCTATCAAGATGTATCAAGTATCAAATGAAACATAGCCTCCCCCCACCTCCTGTGTACTCAGTCCTCTGTTCCTGTTGCAGTGAAATGGAATAGTGTTGAAACACTGAAATACAATGATCCTTGATGTCCCAAATCTTATCCTGAAGAAAATTTGTCACTACACCTCAGGCTGATCTGAATCACTATGCCAGTGAAAGTGAAGCCAGAAAGTGGAGCCAGGAGCTGCTTAGTGTACTTATAAGATGAGCCTCTGCTCCCATAAGGAATACAGTTCTGAGCTGTCTTGTTAAGGAGTAAGAGAACTGTAAGGTTTCTTGTAGTGTTACTGGTTAATGACATTTGAGGATGAGAAAGGGCACTAAAAATGTGATAATGACAAGAAATAGCATGAGCAGCAGATGTGACCAGTCAAGCCAACAGGGCTAACTGGGAGAGAGCTTACAGCTCATGTTAGATCAGGCTTTTCTTCACACTACTAAAGAGCTGTTTACTTGCTCTGCTGATTGCCTCTGGTCAATTTTAATCTTGAGATCTCTGCCTTGTTCTCTGCTTTGATCTCTTTTCTTCTGAGTCAAAACACAAAGATGTTATTAAGATAAATTAGTAAAGATAGCTCATGAACTGGGTGGGAAATGCTGTTCATCATCTCCCCTGGAGAAAAAGTAATCCCCATGCTCAATCAATTCAGAGTATGTAACAATCCTGAATGCTTTGAAACATGGCAAAACAATGGTGCTCTATGAATTGTGTTTGGCCTAGTTAAGAAGACCTTTGGATAGGAGTACTTAGAAATAAATGGGAGAGAGTGATAGAAATGTGCAGTGCTGAGCAGGTTGGCATGGAATGAGTAACCTTTATGCTGTAATATCTCTTCGTGCAGCCTATTTTCATTAATTGTCATAAGCAAAAGGGTGGAAATGCTCTGGAAAAAAATCAGTATAAAGTCTATTAAGGAAAAACACATGGGAGTGTCTGAATCATGTGGTAATGTTTCCATTAGAGAGTAGCCTTCAGGAATGGTTTGGATTTGAGCAAAATGAATGAGAGGTGCACTTGGGGCTTTTTGTAGGAGCAGTGCCTCTGTGCTGAGATAACAGGTCCATTTGGGAACACATAGGTTAAGCTCCTTAACTTGAGCTATTTGAGCTGACAATAGCCTGAAAAAGAGAGAGTATGTTAAAGAGTCATTCCGGAAAAAAGGAAAATTAAAAGCATGAGGTATTTAGAAGATTCAAGTAATGTCACTAAGAAAGCTGTGACTTAGATTCACCTTACAGCTATAATTCAAACCACTCATGTAACAGCTACATTTCTATGTAATTTCTACTTCTAGAATAATCATTTAATAGAAACAGTCATCTGTGTCATAATTTCTCCTAAGTGGTTGATAAGGAATGCTTTGCATATTATCTATTTACAAATGTCAGTGTAAACATGAGATTATATAAAATAATTCATAGCAGTTGCTGTGATTTTTGTAAGTTGTTGTGACGGTTTGGGTGTTACTCGCCCCCCCACCCCCCTTTTATGAAATCACCCAAGCCAGACTCAGCCAAGCTGAAAACTAAGAAACGAAGCTTTATATTTACAGCTTAGCACAATATACAAGCAGATATTTACAATATATACAGCTATATACAGAAATATGCAAGTTAAAGGTAATACTGAACGACAATACCCCTTCCAGAAACCAGAGTCCCCAGGAGGGGCTCCCAACCACCCTTCTACCTCCTTTACACCCCTCTACCTTATCCCAGAGTTTGCCTTACATACAAGGTGAGTTTGGAGGATCAGCCAGGAGGGTTAGAAAGCAGAAAGATTAGTTACACAAAAATCAGGCCAGAAAGAAAAGTAGAGGCACCAGCTGCAGCAGAGAGCCACGCTGTGTTATCTGTGTTTTGTGTTCTTCTTTTTATACATCTCAGCAAGCCTGAGTGAAGTAGACATCACCATTGTTTCCTTTTCACAGCCTACAATCTAATTTTTCTCACTAGAATATTTCAGCTAGGTTCAAACTAGCACAGTTTTGACAAGTCCATGACCATTTGGTAGTGCCTGCAGACCTTAGGACTGTGCATCAGAAGCAGCATGAAGCACCAGGGTATACTGCAGAAAACAGGCTGTGGTAGTATTCCAGTGCATGTAGCAGTGTTCATAACTTTGCACTGAGCCTATCAGAGAAATTTTAACTTCTTTGTTGTTGTTGTTGTTGTTGTTGTGTTGTTGTTTTTTTCCCTTTGTTGACTCCACTTTGACCAGCAGGCCTGATGATCAATTGCATTTCATGTATTAGTGAGTAGAAAATCTAAGCATCTTTTCATAGAATCATAGTACAGTTTAAATTGGAAGGGACCTTAAAGATCATCTAGTTCCAGCACTCCTTGACAAACTTCTGCTTAGAATAACGTGTACTGTAGGGAGCAGTAAGGAGTAATTGTGAATATAGGCATTGTGGTGTTTTTCTTTACAAGCAAAATATAAATCACACTCTAATTAGGAGCAGGCATCATATAGGAGAGGAGGAACCAAGAATTTGAGGAAATCCTCCTTGAATGCCCGTACATTTGGATGTCTTTGTGACTTGGAACTTTCAGTTAAACATAGCTTCAGGCTTCTATTCATTCTTGTCTAAAAGGAAGAATAAGACAGGATATATTTCTGAGGCAGAGGAGCTGCTGTAAGAGTGTGGTAGGGAGCTGCGCAGCAGGAGCTGATTTGAAGCTGGCAAGGTCAGGACTAAGGGATGAACAATAAAGAAGCTACAGCATGAAGTACTGCGATTGTCTCCTCCTTCCTTTTTTGTCCTAGGCTTTTCCCAGAAGGATGCTGATGAAAACCACATCATCCCAATGCTCACTCACAGAACATGATTGGCTTGAAGTCAAAAGTGGGGAGTAAGGAAGGTGGCTTGAAGTCAAAAGTGGGGAGTAAGGAAGGTAGGGCAGCATCTTTCTTACAACTCATCCATCCATACACAGAGTACTTGCTGCAGGTAACTATTCACTGGAGTCTAGTGTTCAGGACTGACACAGTGTTATAGTGCAAGTTTAAAAGTTCTGAGCCAGAAATGACAAAATCAGCTTAGAGGTTACTTTGGAGAATGGTAAAACAGTAGCATGTGGTTAAACAGTACATTTCATGTACAGCAGTTGAACTGCTGCATAACAAGTGACAAGAGGAAGATCACAACCAAATCATAGATTACTGATGACTTCCACAAGGTCAGGCAAAGAACTATAGAATAATCAGGGAGAGAACCCAGTTAAACTAGCTTCTAGGTCTAGGGGCCTATTTATGGCTCAGTATCAAGTCAGGTTCTGGGCAGAGAAAGAAACATTTCCCTGTATGCTCTTGTGGGGGCTAATGTATATGCCAGTCACTAGCAAAAGAAACTTTATAAGCTTTTTCCCTTTAAAACAGGTTGACTTTCTTCAAGGTAGAGTCAGCAATTAGCACAGCCGGGTTGGGACAGATATGGTTGTTGTAGTAGTGATGAGAAGTTAATTACTTCCAAGTGAAAATGAAGTGACTGCATAGAGGAGCCAGGATGACCCAAGTTCTCTTCTCTGGCTGTTTGTGAGGCATTGTGACTCTGTGATCTTGTCAAGGATGAATTGGACTTGTCACATAATGTCAAGGATCAAGAGCTTGTCAGTGATTAATTACATTTGCATTCAAACATTGTGTAACCCTGTAGCTCACTGTGTTCATGGTAACACATTGCTGTCATCTGTAACAGGTTTTGTAGGAGGACTTCAGATTTTGTCTGAACGTGTATTGACTTGCCTGGAGCTTTGCCTTAACTCATTTAGCTGCAACAGCAATTTCTTAAGAACTAGGTGACTATTACGCAAGTTGTTCTACTTTTGCTTAGCTTTGTACAGTACTGTGATATGTTTCTTACTTAGCTGAGAGTAACAAGTAGCTATTTTCTGTAGAATGAACCCTGTAGGACCCTAACAAAGTAACACAGCATAAAAAACTATAAACATGGCATCACAGGAGAGAACTCAAAAGGAGAGATAATGGATGTGTTGCAGAGGCATGCAGATAAGAGATGCTGGCAGAGAGCATAGGATGATACTTGAGAACCCAGAGCTATAAACAGCACGCCAGAGGTCAATGATTAATAGCTAATAAGTGCAGGCCTGGCAACTAAGTAAAACTGATTTTAGGAGGAAAAAGAGAAAGCACCCAGTGTATGTAAAACCTCATATATTGTGAGATCAGCCACCGTGAGATCCAGATGAGTAGTGGAAAGGTGAGTATAACAGTGAAGAAGGGATAAAAACTAAGAGATGTGTAACAGTTTCACCTGTATCATTACTGAGATTCAACAGCATTCTTTTTGTAGGTTGGTTGTTTTTTGTTGTTGTTGTTGGTGGTTTTTTTTTAATAGTAATTAGATCAGGATTAATAATTCAGTGATTGCAAACTACATTTTCAGTGATGGTAACAATACATTCTTTGCTTTGCTCATAAATTGTGTGTCTTTTTGTCTACACCAGGAATTTGGCCATAACATTTTGAACAAACTCCATAGAAATACCTTCTTGAAAAGACTGTCATCACACATTGAGAATACCTAGTGAAAAGATACAGATGTGAAATAGCTCAGAAACTCCCTAAAGTCAATACTACATGTTTTCCTTAGACATTTATTTACAAGAAAATGAATTGCTTATTTGTTCTGTATGAGGTGAAGCAATGTAATAAAATTCTGAAAAGGCCTCCCTATGATGTAGCTGTTTCAGTCAAACATACATCTCTTACTCAGGATGTTTGTTATCACATACATCAATGAGCTTTGTGAAAAATATTATTTACACCATATACTTTTGGAGGAAAAGTGAGTGAACAGATCACTGGATGTAAAGTAAAAAACTTAGTTGTTTGTTACTGATTCATTCATTGCAGTAAATATTCAGATATGTCATGAGGCTTTATTCAAAATACAATGCATTGTATTTTGGTTTGCATCATAACATGGATATGCTACAAGAAACCTGCAATAAACCAAGATTTATTGTCATTTTTAGAATATGACTTGAATCAAATGCCTTTATAATGAAGTTTGCCACATGTACTGTGATTTTGTTTTCACTCAGCCAGTATGAATATTAGCATACCTTATCTTGAAAAATCTTCTAGTACATCAGTCAAATTTGCTGACAGTGAAATTTTTTCATGATTAAGTTTAATGATGTTTGTTTCAATATAGAGAGATCTCCATAACTGAGATTTTGGTTCTAATTCTCATAGTGCAGCTGCTGGTAATCAAGTAATTTCCCATTAAGATACAGCATGAAATTTGTACCACTGAGAAATACACATTGTGAGCACCTGAATAGTCTGAGAAGTAGAGTTCCAGACTGATTTCCGGTGTCTAACTTGCAAAGATGTTGTCATGAGTGTTCCTTTTTCCATGTCAAAATTCTTCTTGCAAGCATCTAAGGTTTTGAGCTGCAGCTTAAATATCTTTTCTGAATTATGACACCTGGCCTGCCACTTTGTACTTGCAGAACAAGCAGTGATGGGAAGAGTTTTGTATTTACCAACAACATACCACATCTTTGCAAACTGCAGGACTGGACAAGTTGTCTTAAGAGTGCATAAGTATATATATTAAAAAAAAAAAAAAAAACAAAAAAACACCACAACAAGGTGGAAGAGTGACCAGCCATCCTCATTAGCTTTTACTGACACTGCATAGGAAGCTTTCTTTAAGGACTCTGTAATGATAGGTGGTACCACAGTATCCTGTGTGAAACAAATCAGTATCTCTTCCTTTTGCCTGTCCTGTGGTACCTGTTTAATTGCCTCTGGAGATTGAGTTTATCAGTTCTTACGTATTTCGCATGTGCTTCTAGCCTGGACCACAGAATCTATCTGAAAACAGAGACATAGAATCATAGAACCATAGAATCAACCAGGTTGGAAGAGACCTCCAAGATCATCCAGTCCAACCTACCACCCAGCCCTATCCAATCAACTAGACCATGGCACTAAGTGTCTCATACAGTCTGTTCTTGAAGACCCCCAGGGATGGTGCCTCCACCACCTCCCTGGGCAGCCCATTCCAATGGGAAATCACTCTCTCTGTGAAGAACTTCTTCCTAATATCCAGCCTATACCTACCCTGGCACAACTTGAGACTGTGTCCCCTTGTTCTATTGCTGGTTACCTGGGAGAAGAGGCCACCCCCACCTGGCTACAATGCCCCTTCAGGTAGTTGTAGGCAGTAATAAGATCACCCTTGAGCCTCCTCTTCTCCAGGCTAAACAGGCCCAGCTCCCTCAGCCTCTCTTCATAGGGTTTGTGTTCCAGGCCCCTCACTAGCTTTTGAGAAGTTCCAGTTTTCCCTGCTGTCTTGGTTCTAGTTTAAATTTTCCAGAGACTGAAAATACAGCTAGCAGAACCAATACAATAATGGGATGCTTTCCTCTCTCCCCCTTTTTGGAAAGATAGGAATTAGATGTAGAGAGGAAGGAGATAAAACACCACACCCAAATAAATAGCCTTGCTTCAATTTGGAAATTAAAAAAACCTTTAACGATAAGTAAAAATCATTTGAGGTAGGGGAGTTACAAAAAAGGTATAGGAATGGGAAAACAAGCTACTTATATATATATATATATATATATATATATATATATATATATACACAACCAGATTGATGTCAATGGATGGAGGTAGATTTTCAGGATTTGTCCACCAACTGGAAGGATGGCCACGTGGTAAAACAAAAGCAGCAGGAAGAAAGATAAATGCTCACAGGCAAGGAGACAAAAGAGAGAGAGCAAACTGGGAAGTTCCTCTGTTTTTATAGGGGACTAGACAGGAAGTGAGAGTGGGCTACCAACTACACCTGGGGCCAGGTTCAGACCCACCCCCGAGGAGGGTTAACCCTTTACAATTGCTCTCTCTCTCCCCATAAAGGTTTCTGTGGCTTGCAAACATCTTGTCTAAAGAATATCTTTACAGCTTCAATCACTTCGCTGAATGCAAATGAAAATATGAGTCTTCTACTGCTAACCAGAGAAGCCAACTACATGGTAATGTAATTATGCTGAGGGTCCATGTTTGTGCTCTTAAAACCAGAACTTCATTATGCTCAACACATCTCAGTAATACCATTACATTATTTCTGGGTTTTGCTGTACTTCCCATTTACTGTAACAGCTTACAGATTATCAAATAATGGCAGAAAATGTAGTCTAATGAAAGGATTGAAAGTACCTGCAGGTTAAGAAAAAGTAGCTACTTTGCATTCTCTTATCTTCCCTGCTTTTCTTTATGGCATCCTCTGTACCACATCTGCCTCCCTCAGACAGTGTTTGCTACCCTATCACCTCTCTTTCCTGCTCAGCTGCAGAACAGTTCTGTTGTTGAAGCAGGAGCTGCAGCTCTTTAAAGGCCCGCCAAAACTTCAGCCTCATATCACAGAGTTAAAGAAACTTCCTCATCCAGTGTAACTGGTACTCATCTTCCTTGAAGCTGTCCTGTGACTTGTAAATCATGCTCGGGACTTGACAGTGTGTCTCAAGGCTTCACAGGGGACTCAAGGCAGTGGAGGCTATAAAAACCCTCAGTAGAGCCTTTAGCTTGCTCTATGTTTCTTCTAGGGTAGATGCGGCTGTTCAGTGAGCTGTCGGCAGCGTGGGGGCTCCAGTGCTCAACCGTCCCAGATAAGGGTGTAACTCCAACAGGATATGAGTCAAGACAATGAAGCTTGTTGCTGTGTAAAGTTGGCGTTGTGTGAATCCCTTCTTCCACCACCTGACTTTGCTGTTCACCTTCCTTCTGCCCCTGCCTCTCTCTTTGCCGTGGACAATATAAACAACCTCAGTCCTGGCTCTTGTCAATGACAGTAAGAGAAAAGAGCTGTGCGTTTTGCACAGACTAGATGCATCAGGACCATAATGAAAAATAAAAGGCTGCCACTTTCTTTTGTTCTGAGCATCCTCTGACAGCCTGGGATTGACCAAGCTGTTGCTTGCTGTGTGCATCTGTCCGTAAATGCATCTAAATAAGATTTTTTTTATGGTCTACCTTGAAAATGGCAAAGTCTGGCAGCTTGTCATGGTCTCAAAGAGAAGCCGCATCCTCCTCCAGCATATGTGTGCTTTTTGTCAAGGAATGTGAGCCCCTCTACTTGCCTGCCTTGTGAATTACCTGAAATACAGTCGAGAGATAGTACCTGTCAGCACATTTCACTAGACAGTTTCAGAGGAAAAAAAATAGAAGGGGAAAAAAAAAAAAGGAACAGTTTAAATAATCATCTCTCTCTCCCCTGTGCATTAAGAGTGATAAAATGGGAGATGAAAGTCTACCGAAGCCTTAGGACATTTCATTTCTTTTCCTTGGGGCAAATGCAGGTCTCTCTCCTGTAGTAAATACATTTTGGGCTGATCAGTTTTAAATTTATTTAGTGACAATAGTTCTGAGGCTTCTCTGGAGAGATTATTTTGTAATTTAATAGATGCCACTGTTGGGGATTCTTTTTTGGTCTAATTTACTAAGCACTCAGTGGTTTTCGTCTTTAAAGCACGTCACAGACATTAAATAATCTGCAGACAGTTACTGAGAGGTAGCTGTGCCACCACCTCTCTCACCCTGAGCCTCTCTGTTAATAACTCTGCAGGAGCTCCATTCAGCTTCCCTCAGACGTGTTCGTCAGCAGTTAAACCAGAATTTGGACTATGGTAAAAAGGCAGGTCAGGCACAGATTTTTTTTTGTTTGTTTATTTTCTGTTCTCATGTTAAATCCTGTGCAACTTGCTTATGATTTCATAAGTTTCCTAACATTCAGCTCTTGCAGTGCTTTTCTTTTGCCAGCTGCATCTCTTTGTTCTTAGCTCTACCCCAAACAATACTTTTTCCTTCACCTTTTGAGGTGTGTAAAGTATGCATGAATTTTTATCTGATGTGGCCAGAGATCAACTCCGTCTCCTCATTCTGTCATGCCTGCCCTCCTAGACCATCTTCTGTGCTGACATCACCCGTCTGGCACCTCTAAGGATCAGCTTGTAGTCACATCTGTGTTTCCTCTTTCCTCCCAGCAGCGAAAGCTGCTTCATTGCCCGAGGCAGTTTGAAAAATTGCTGCTGTCTCCTCTACATGCCACTCTATGTAGAATGACAACTCCACTGCAGCTCAGAACAACCTCCATGTCTAAATACTTGATAAATTTATCAGAAGGACACAGGTCTCAGGAGGTGGCACCAGTACCAATGAATGTCCTTATGGGAAGGAAAAACTTGCAGGAAAAGTCTATTATTGATTGCTGACGAATTAAATACTCTTTGTTAGCCTTTTGTCCAAAACCATCCTGGGGCTAGTCTGGGGCACTACTGAGTTGGCCCTTGGCTAGCTTTCGTCCTTGTATTGTCACCCTGGTTGCTGGGCTGTAGCTTAAGGAGAGTGAGGTAGACAGTGATCTGCCCAGCTCTGTGCCCTCTGGGAGTCCCTCTGCTGTCTGCATGAAGCCAGTGCCAGTGCCAACATTGGATTTAAATCAGATTGGCCAGAACTAAATGTTTCAGGTCAGAAAGCCTGCGAGGCTGCTTGTGAGGGTCACGCGGTGGCCCCGGCACAGCCCTTTGGCGGCTTAACCAGAGCCCCAGACAAAACCATCTATTACACTCGGCTGCTCGTGTTTGAGAGCACATATATTTGGACTCGGTTTTGACACAGAGATATTGTAAACCAGCTCTTGACCGGGGCAGCAGTCCCCTCTCTCCAAGCAGCAATCAGTGCTGCATGCTTTCAGGCAGGAATTGCTGGTGCCTTTCCTGTGTGAAGTGTCCTACATTTCTGCTACCTTGCAATGTGTACATGGATAAAAATAGCAGTGCCCTTTTAACCATCACATTGCACACAGAGCACTCACCTCATAGCAGGCAAACAACCAGTGCATGTAACTCAGGAAATCAAGGTAGTGATCAAAACAGCATTTTTCTGTTTTGCCTTCCTGGTAATTCCTCTCATAGATGGGGCACTCGTTTTAGATGTAACAAGTCCCTATGCATTCAGCTTATACCACTCCAGATGGCAAGTTCAGCTCTTTTGCATTTTAAAATGCTGTATTTCGGGGCAGTGTTTAAAACTGTTACCTTTATAATAGTTAGCTCCAGGACAGAATTTCACACTACCTCAAACCCAATAAATAGCTTTATGGAGTATTTGCTACAGAACCTTGGCTTTGTAATATTCTGTTCTGTTTTCACTTGAATTAGGCTGCAGAGTGCAGAACCATGTGTTACCCTGACACACCTGGCAAAGCAGATCAGAATTTAGTTATGTTTTGGGTTAGCTGGAGAATACTGTTTCAGTCTCTGTCCCAAACATAGTCAATTCAAAGTTTGAAGTAAAACCCCTCTATATATTGGATTAATAGCTAATCTTTTCTGAATGCCACAGAACAAAATACTGCTCATGAGCTTATTGACTGTAAAACTGCCATTTGAATTTTGGGATGATGAACTTGGATGTTGGTCTATTTTACTGATAGCACATTCCTTCTATCAGCACCTCCTCTGGAAAGTTTGCCTTCAATTACAGTTTTGTCACCAAAACTAGTGTGAGCTCTCCTGAGCATCATGAGCCCTGAGCCAATAAGTTCCCCTGACAAAATCCTTAAGTCACACTAGAATAGCTGTTGCAAATATACCTCCAGAAGCTATCCCATAGTCTGGATGTGTGAATTTTTGTCCTGAGTAAAAGTGATGGCACAGGATAGTTGTGTTGAAATATGGTAGAAGCAAGTGGGACATCTGGAGGTGTACCTTCTTGTCCAATGCTTAAATGCACAACTGTATAGAGATACTGTGGCATGGACAATATTGGGCATTTTAATGTTATTCTTTGGCTTGGGGCTCTCTGAATTAATTGTTGGAGTAGTTGGTTCACTTCAATTGCTTACATTATCAAGCCTGATGAGAACAAAACTACTGTAAGCAATCTTAAATGGTCACAAAACTTTTGTTTTCAATGTTATTCTGAGGTAGGCATATAAATCAAGGCCTTTGAAGTTGCAGGGAATGTATAGAAAGGGGATCACACAATTAAAATACATAGCACATTTGAAATTATCTGAGCAAACTGTTCTGTTAGCATTCAGTCTACATGAATTTTATGATTAACCTGGTCATGCAAACAGTGTTTTATATTTCATTTAAAAGATGCCAGAACTAACAACTTATCTGTTCCTCTGTGATGCAGGGTAGAAAGGGAGTAGATGAAATTTTGAATGTGCTTGCAGAATAGGCAATAGTAACAAACATCCCCTAAATTATTTGGCCTGTCTACACCTCTTACTCTCTAGTATCATGTTAAGTGTGTTTTTAAATATCTATCTCTAAGTATGCTTACCTTTAGAAGAGCTGCTTTGCTTTTCCTGTCATTTAATTTTCTTCCCTATGTTTAATATGCTTTCAAGAGAATAAAAGTGTTGGAATCACCACTAATTGCACTGAGTTTAGCAATATTTACAACCACTGTTATAACTGAATTATCTGACCAGCCATCCAGAAAGGCTAGAAAAGGCTTCAGGAAAGACTTCCTTACACACCAGCAGGGACTGCTGAACTTCACTAAAGGAAGCACCACAGATGCTTGATTGTGTTAGGTCTTTTTATCATGTGTGGTTTATCCTTTCCTAGAATAAATGTCCCACAACAGTCTTTCTCTTTTATAAATAAACAAATGTCCACACCTCCAGTCGTTTTCCCTACCACCTTACTAGGTGGTCTAGCCTCTGATCATAAAACTGGGAATTAGTTAACTTAGAGATGAACAGTATCTGTCAGTGTTCAAACTGGGACCATACAAAAGCTTGATGATCATGAAAACAGATGTTTAGAGGGCTAACTTCCAACGGGATTGACAAGGATACTCTCTGCTAGTGGGATGATAGTGAAGAATAAGAAGTAAGGTTTACATTTGTACTGCACAAAAGTGGAACATGCTCATGAGTCTTCAGCACTTTCGTCCTCTGTAAATGTGGATTTCTGGGTAATGGATCTCAGATTTAATGAAAACCCCAAAATAATCCCTAAGGCCCCACCTCCTCCAGGATACTTCCAACTGCACTTCTGTAATATATGAGAAAGTAGTTCAATCAATACCCTGCAGGATGAAACTTGTTCCTAGAGGAAAAAAGACAGGGTTGCTCTACCAGAGACTCTTGCCCAAACAGCTGATTGTGCCTGTTGTCCATCCACAGAATTACCTACAAGGGAACTGGAGAAAAAGGAAGGCACCAAACCCCCTAACACTTCTAGTACAGAAGCCCCTGGATTTCATCTGTTATGTGAGCATGGCAGTAGAGCAGCCGAGATGAAAGGTATTGCAAATGAAGCATGCAACTTCAAGCATTTGGTTAATAATGTTTCTATTCCTTTTAGTATGGCAGCTTAAATTTAAGAGCTAGATTTGCTCAGAAGGTCAGTATAAATAATTTACAGTATTTAAGGGAGTCATGAGACAAGTATTTAGTTTCTTTTTTTAAACTGCACAGCAGTTTTGTATTGGTTGCCATGTTAATCACTCATAAACATGCTTTCATTAGCATTCTTTTTTTTATTGAATGTCGGGATTACTGCAAAATCAAGGTCTTAACAAAGGTTTTATACCAAACAAAACTGCAAAACAGTCCTGCTTTACTTTTTGTGTGCTAAAGACAGCCAAAACCTTACTCCACAGATGCCAATGGAAATAGCTATCAAGGCTGCTGGGAAAATACCCTCACTGTCTGCCCAAGTGGACCTCAATGTTGCATGTATGGACAAACAGGAATGTCTAGGACCTGCCCCATGGCTTGCAGCCAAGTAATTATAGAGATGTTTGAGAGTGGCTTGGCCCTATAGACTCCAAAGCTGCCATTCTACCAGTGAACATAGTCAGGAGGGAGCATGTGCACCCCTGGAAACTGTTCAATGTAAACAGTTGTTTTTTTCATTCATTTCAAGCCTTCTGTATTCCTTAGCTTGAATAGCTGACAAATAATTCCCTGCATTTTCTCTGCTCAGGATTGAGGCCTCTGTTATTCAGAAAGAAAATAGGTTTCTTTCCCTCTTTACTGCATGACCATGTACATAAAGAAAGAGACGGGCACATAGCTTTTCTAGATGGAGAAATGACAGGCTTAAATAAACTGCTATTAAAATGAGTTTCATTAGAGTAGTGCAGCCTTGCTGGATGCATATAGCCTAGTAGCACCTGGCTAATACTGACTTCTCAGACATCAGAGGCTAGATGAAGCAGGTAGTTTCCTGTCTTTCAGCAGCAAGATAGTGGTTTTTGTAAACAGCATTGAAAACCTTTAATAGGACATGTAATACAGTTATATCTTTTTTGTACCTTTTGCTGTGAGACGTAAAGACATAAAAAAGTGCTGCAAAATCAAAGTTATAGCAATTATATAGCTTTTATATTCTTAGAGGGGGAAAGGATGGCTTTGTTTGGGTTTGTATCTATATAAAGCAATAGAAAATGTGTCTAGATTAGTACAATTTGCACAAGAAACAGTGATGGTGTCGTGTTAGCTTTTTAGCACTTGAACAGACTAAAGTATTCCTGAGGTTAACATTTAATGTTTAAAATAAACTTAGTTTAGGTGCTTAAAGTGCTCTATGATGAATGCACATTCTCTGATGAAACATGGGCAGGTATGAATGTTGAGAGGAAGCAAATGCAGTGATTTTCTTTTGGTGTGTGCAGTGCTTCACTTCCTTCTCTCTCTGGGTATGCAAGCCCATGGAAATCTGCCTTTGGTGCTTTCACTTAGGAGCTTTTCACCTTTGGTAGGGCAGGGAGAGAGAGACAGACAAGGAATTGTTGCTGAAGGTAGGATATCACAGCTTTATCCAAGTACAAGTGCTTTTCCTTTTCTCTGTAGAACTCTTGCATTACTAGCTGCTGGGTTTGGCAGTCAGGTCAGTTGCTGACCTTGGAGAGACGCATAGTAGTAGGGAAGGTAAGTGGCCTGTCCATAGTCAGAAAGCAGTG
Source organism: Pogoniulus pusillus (assembly GCF_015220805.1). NCBI lineage: Eukaryota > Metazoa > Chordata > Aves > Piciformes > Lybiidae > Pogoniulus > Pogoniulus pusillus. The sequence continues at coordinate 25,265,992 of NC_087266.1, forward strand.
TCTCATTCCCAGAAAATTCTTGCTTTTCCACCTCAAGACTGCTTTTCTTTTACAAAGACCTTCCTTCCTGCTTAGGCAATAGATATGTCTACTTCAGTGTTTACTGTCTAGAAAAAGAGGTTTTCAATCTTTGCTAGATTGTGACGGTGCTGCCTAATGGATTTGTGGCAGGTGTTGATGAAAATCAAAATTATTATCACTAGACTGAACTGCACTGTACTGGAATTCCCAGTACCACTGGAAAATTTTCAGAGTCACTCATATTTAGAGAAGATGGACAACCATTATCCTGACATCATAATTAATACAAGCTGGAACAATAATTCTTACGAGGAAAACTCAGCTGAGTAAATGTATTCCCCAGCTACCTTCTAGTGCTACAAGATGTTCAATTCTAGACACTTACTTATATATATATTAACTCCTTCAAAACTAACTATTTCAATATCTGTAATTTAATATGATTGATATGTGTAGTAATGATTGGTTGTTGCAAAATGCAATCCTGCAATCACATATTGACTAGAAATGCAGTATTCTAGTGGCAGATTAAATTTTGCATTCTTAATTTTGTGACTTTTATTACATGATAGTACTGCAGTGCTGTTCTGTATTATAATGGAACTTTCACAGAATCACAGAATGGTAGGAGTTGGAAGGGACCTCTGGAGATCCAGCACACCTGCTAAAGCTTCTAGATCAGAGGAGTGCATCCAGGTGGTTTTTGAAAGACTCCAGAGAAGGAAACTCCACAGCCTCTCTGGGTAGCCTGTTCCAGTGCTCAGTCACCCTCAAAGTAAAGAAGTTTCTCCTTAAATTCAAATGAAACCTTCTGTATTCTATTTTGTACCTGTTGCTCCTTGTCCTGTCACTGGCCACCACTGAAAAGAGGCCAGCCCCATCCTCATGACCTACACTTCTTAGATATTTACATGCATTGATGAGATCTACTTTCAGTCTTCTCTTTTCCAGAGTAAACAGGCTCTCTCAGCCTCTTGTAAGATGGATGCTTCAGTGCTTCAGTCCCCTGATCATCTTTGTGGCCCTCCACTGGACTCTTTTCAGTAGTTTCCTGTCCCTCTTGAACTGAGGAGCCCTGAATTGGACATAATAGGCGAAGGACTCCCAAGTCCCCTTCTCTACAGAGCTGCTTTCCAGCAGGTTGGCCCCTAACCTTTGCTGGTACATGCGATTATTCCCTCTCAGGTACAGGGCTCTACATTTTCCCTTGTTGAACTTCATGAAGTTCGCCTCTGCCCATCTCTCCAGCCTATCCAGGTCTCACTGATTGGTAGCAGACTTCTGGTGTGTCAGCCACTCCTCCCAGTTTTGTACCATCAGCAAACTTGTTAAGAGTACACTCTATTCCTTCATCCAGCTTGTTGATGATTATGTTGAGCAAGACTGGACCCACTAATGACCCGTGGGGAACACCACTACCTGCAGGCCTCTAACTAGAACCTGCACCCTCTGTGCTCTGTCATTAAGCCAGTTCTCAATCCACCTCACTGTCCACTCATCTAACCCACGCTGCCTAAATTTAGTCTAAGAGTGTTATGGGAGGCAGTGCCAAAGCCTACAGCTTTCCAAACCAGCTTTCTATGTATTTCTGAAACATGCTCAGCAGTTTTTAGTCTTTCTATGAGATCTTGTTTTCTAAAGTTTGTGCAATCTTTAAGCTGGAGAATTTATACAAACTGAGACCCTTAGGAAGTAAATCTCTGGACACGGAGGAAGAGATAAAGTTGGGCAGTGCTTATTTCTTTTGTTAACAAGGAGATGTGCCAAGGGGCCAGCAATTTATTCTTTTGCCTGACTGTGTTTAAGTTTTGCAATCAGTTGTGTAATTAAATTCTTCTCTATGAGGCAGCACTAAGTGAAGATCTCTTCCAGAAAGAGTGGCCAGAGTAGTCGGTGAATGCATTAAATGGCTTAATTACCATCAGTGCCCTGAAAGTGCTTTTTAAAGTTTCAGTGAAATTGTTTGGTTTATGGGTTGGTTTTTAGAAATTGTCTCTGTCAGTAGAGATTAGAGTAAACAAATGTCCGTAGACAGGCTTGAACCACAGAACCTGAAAGAAAAATGCAGCCTTGAAAATCTTTGCTGTTTACTCTCAGGGCTCCATATAATCCAGTTGTAGCGAGGGAGGACAGACACCTGTTTGCATTTCTTTCCATATTTCCTTAAATACGAGAGCAGTCTAGATCTGGGAGTTTGGTTTGGGCCCATTTGCAGTTGCAATAATATACATCTGTGAAAGAGCAGAGACAGAAAGGCAAAGGTTATGTGGAGGAGTAATTATTCATAGCTACAGTGCAGGAGTAGACAGTATGTTGGTAAGGTTGCTTAGTAGCTCTCTTCACACAGTCCATGCTCTGCTGTGTTTTCACCGAGGATCTAATGTGCTTTCTGTTAAAGTAAAGCTGTAGGAGTATATACATAAAGAGATTACTGGGCTTTTTGTCATAATTAAAGCACAATCACTATGCACTTACCCAACATATCCATATTCCCAATATTCAATCTAAAGCAAGGCTGGTCATATGAGGCTTTTTACAAAAGGCTACATTCTAAATCTGTTGCACTTATTGGCTGTCTTTCATTCTGATAACCTTGGTGGAAGGGCTGATGGCAGGATCCAGGCTGCCACAGGCACTAATGTGCCTAGCTGTGAGGTACCTGGCCATCTCCACCTGAGTGAAGAATTTCCTGCTCATTGACCTGTGCCCCTGAGGACTTCTGTTTGCCAGGTGGTGAAAAGCAGCCTACAGCCTACAAGGATCCAAAGCAGAGGTGTCTGTAATGGTTTCTGTCCCCAGCAGCCCATTCTATCCCTTCCATTTCTTTGGCAACTGCTTAACCACCGTAGTTCACAGGTACTGACATAACTGGTGCTGATTTAAACTGCTAAGCTGTAGAAATATATAAGAAGAGCTGACTCAGAAACTGTGAAGGTGTCTAGGAAGCTGTGGGCAGGAATCTTTGCTGTTCATCCTGAAGCAGTTGAACCATACATTGAAGAAGGAAACTGCAGATAACTGAGGCACTTATGCATTTGTCATTTCAATCTCCCTGTTTAAAAATAGAGCTAGCAATACTAGCAGAATTTTTAGGGATGGAAAGCTCTTTATTAAAACTGGATTTTACTACATAATCTCAAGCATAAGAAGCATATAGGCTAGGAAAAATTTAGAGGTGAATTCACTAGCAAAAATAAGGCTAGGCTGGGTCTTCAGTTTTTCATGTGTGGCCTTTCAGTGTTCTGATGTCTAATATTTTTTTCTTTCTCTGTTTAAAATGATCTTTTTGCCTCTTGTTTGCTCCATGTGCTCATGTACATGGAAATGTAATAGTCACGAAGGAGCCACAGAACAGGAGCAGGGAGGGAAGAACAGGTGAGACTCAGACTGTTTTTAATGACATTTTTCTCTATTACAACTGAGGCAATAAAGATGATGATTGTCTTTCTTCTGTTGCCTGGCATTATGCGTTCTGTGGTGTACAGAGCAGACAGGGGAACTGGGCATAGCTCATCCACAGCCTTGACTGCTGCTCTGAGTACTGTGTATCTGCTTGCATGGCATTGTATCTCAGTATTTCTGTGCTGGCTGCACATCACCTGAGCCTTTCTTCTTTATTTTTCACACATGCTACTCACCAAAGAATAGGTCACAGACAGTGGAAAGTGACATGAAAAATGGTGCCACCTCCTCTTTCAAATATTAAGAAAAGCTAAGAAAACTAAATGATGTAGGATGTAATTGCTCCCTCCTGCACTTTTAGCTGTCTCTTGTCTTCCACTGTTGCTAGTAACTCATGCATGCTCTGAAATGTGCTATTTAGGAGAGGCTGCAGATAGGAGAGTGGACAGGGATGGTGTCTCTTAGTCTGTGTCATTGAACTCATCTTATGAGAGACATAGGGGGGAGAGAGCTGTCTGTCCCTGGAACACTTGGAGAAAAAGATAGATCTGATTGTGGACCTACCCGATAAAAATACCACCCTGCTCTCCATGTAGTATGAATCCTATTCAGGCTTTATGTCTTAACATACCCTCTGCATCAAAAAATGATCTCCTAGACTACCCTGAAATGAATCTTGGTCTTAATCTACATCAACTAGTACAGCAGCAAGGTTAGTTCAAATGGGAGGATTTATACACTAAGCTTCTCAGGTTCCTGATGCTCTTCCTACTGCATACCTGCCCTGCTAGAGCTCAAGATCTGGAATAAACATCTGAGAGAAAATTTTATGGAGTCTTTGTTACTGCCTATATTCTGTATTCCCTTGGAGCCATGTTCAGAGGTTCTGGAGGTAGAATGTGTCTCTTTGGGGCTTCTAAGGTGTATAAATGAAGAGGGGTCAAAACAGGCAATTGTTGGTTTTGGGTTGGCTGGTTTGTTGTTTTAAAAAAGTCTGTTGGCAGTCTATTATTGGAGAGAAAAGGCATTTTGAACTACTTTAACAAATACTTTAATTTTAAAGTAATCTTGTAGTAGGTGCCACAGGTAAAGATCTTTCCTGGCTCACATCCAGATGTTAAAAAATAAGGAAAAATAATTATATGCAGAGAAAAGTTTCAGAAGTTGCCAGATAAAAAGCTGAAAACTGTCGATTTTTAACAATCTTCTCTCCAGTTCTCATTCCTTGAGAAGCAAAGTGCTGAATTGCTGTAATGTAATTTTTGTTTCAGCTAAGGAAGGACATGGGACGTGGCTAAGTGGTCATAACACAAGTCTAGTAAGGTGGATATCTGTCTTTTGCTCGTGTTGCCACTGATTCTTGTCCAGTTATTTCACCTTTCTGAGCCTCATCCTTTGTAGTACTAAGACTTTATCAGATATTTAGAGCAATATAAACATGAACAGCTGTGCATATGCACCACATATACATATTGGTACTTGCATGCAGCTAACATCACAGTGAGTTTCAAGAGATCTATTTTTGTCACTTATCTTCCAAGTGGCAATGTAATTTCAGACATCACTTGGCCACCACTGACTTGCTCTCAAGATGCATGCCTTAATTTTCTGGTTTTGGTTTCATATTCAATGTCAATATTGTTTTACTCACTCACTGTGTACACAAGTGCCTGTAAAGAACTTCAGATTTTTCCCATGTCTGGAGACTTTGCTGCTACTTTGTTATGGTAAAAGTTCCTGCTTCCATCAGTGGTAATGGTCAGGTTCTACTCTCAGGTTGCTCTGGCATGTTTAAATTTTTCCTCACTAAAGGAAAATAGTTACTTGGTATATATATATAAAGGTGAACACACATAAATAAATGACTTATTATCAATGCAGTTCTTTTTTTCCCAAACCCTGAGGAAAACTACTTGTAATGGAAATTAGCAATGGCTGTTACTGAAGAGGGGATGAAATGTTTCCTTTTTATTATCTGTCCTATTAATAGTTACCAAGAAGTGTCAGCTGACAAAGCAGAAAAAATAGATAACATCAAGTCATATTTTAATATGTTTTAGTCCTTCAGAAAATTATGAACGAGAAGAGATCCTAATTGTGCAGTTACATGACTTAAATAGTCTTGCTATTCCAGATAATTACATTTGCAACATGCCTTGAAAGTATTAATGGAGTTATGGAAGCTGATTCTAAACTAAATTTCTCATTTAATGCCACGCAGAAGCAGCAATACATCTCTGTTTCAGAATGTGAAATTAGTGTCTCAAATAGTGGTAACACCACTTTTTGAGTTTAAGGTTATGTGTGCTTCAAAGATTGCTTGTGTCTGTTCTCACGTTTTATTCCACTGAAGAAATAGAATATGCCACCCTAGTGGAGCCAGTTTACCCAGCTGTTTTATCTGAAGAACTTAGTGTTTTCAGCAAAAATTACTTTTTTTAGGCAGAACATGTCTCTCATATCTGGATTGCACTCACAACTTAGTCATTTGCATCTAATAATCAGGCAAAATAAGAAATAATATTTTATAATATTTTATAATATTTTATTTTGAGCATGGCAGAACAGTGATTTATTGCTTCAGTACTACCTCACTGTGGATTTCCTCTGCCTTTTGCATAGTGTAGAGGATGGAAGTGCTAATGCCTGAAAATTTAAGCAAATGTTTTCCTTCCAATTTTAGCTCTCTCTCCTAAAAAACCCTGAATATTTATCCATTTTTTCTTTCTATCTTGAAATTACAGCAGTTGTTTAACAATTACTAGATCATGTTTCCTATTTTCCTTAGAAATATTCTGCTATTTAATCTATAGTACCATCTTGGGATGCCAATTATAATATGTAACTTAGAAATATAATAAATGTTAAAGTGCGTAAGAAGCTATAGAGTATTGGCAAAAATAGAGTGGGATACAATGAGAGGCTTATCTTCTCAGCTGCTTCTCACTTTATATTTTTTGTTTGTATTAGGTGTCAAATTATCCTCTCGTGTATAGGATTTTTTTAAGGAAGAAAAAAAACTATTTTCCAAAACCATTCTTTCAAAAGTGTCCCTTGTTAATTGTACTTACTTGGAAATGGAAAAATACATCCTTCTGCAAATGTCTATTTGATTTTCCGTGGTGGTGTTCAGTGGATTCAGAGCCAGGGTTTCATCCTCTCTCTTCTGGCACGTCCAAAAGATGGGTGAAACTGCTGGATCAGTAGGAAACCCTGCACCATCTGTTTTATTACAGTGAACAGTGCTAGGGAAAGGTCATAATCTGTATATGTGCCACATAACTCAGTGAGAAGAATGGATGCAATATTATTCCGTGTATTTTTCTTCCATGTGGTGCTCTTCCTCACTGTGCCAAGTGACTGCAGGTAACAAAGTGACAGCATTGCAGGGAAAATCAGTGAGATATAAAGGCCATCACATTCCTGCTTTTGTGAGGATGGTACTTAGTCACCGTATTTGCTGTTACCAGTAAAGTACTTTCTTCTTCTGTCCCTATTCACTTATTCAACCCATTGAGCAAAACAATGTGAGAAGCTGCACATCAGTATTCAAGACACATCATGGCCTGAGGATTCTGGAAGAGGAGCTTGGTTTGTTCCATTTCAAATGGGGTTGAAATTACTGAGTATCTAGGTCTTACAGAGCCCCTTTTGTCAAGGAATGTCAAGGAGTTTCACAACATTTAGCAGGTGATAAATGTCTGGTGAAAGAAAAAAACCTAACCATTAGCTGTCGACGGAGACAGGAATAGGTTCCAGTCTCACTTCTTCCGTCAGGCGGTGTTGCCTTTTACGAAGACACCATATCTTGTCGAGTCTGCCATGAGAGTGGGGCAGCCCAGGCCTCCCAAAACTACCCCTCAGGCTTTCTACATACTCAAGCCGCAGTCTCTGCATGTCACATTATTAGTGGGATTGTATTCAGGACTGTGAGACTTGAGGCAGCATTTCTTTGCCAAGACACCATGATGAATTTGCTGTAGGGGACCTGTGGCAGTTAGTGCCTGGCAAGTGCTGTGCGAGGCTGGGGGCCGACTGACTCAGGGAAGCTATTAATAGTCTCCGTGGAGAAGCTTATATTGCCTCAATAACACGGATCATTAATTTTGCTTTTTAATCATTAAGAAAATTCCTTTGTTTGATGGAATGCTTGAGGCAAAGTCAAGAAAATTTTCTGCTTCCCTTAGTCCTCTTGCATTAGCTATTAAGTAAGTCACTAAGCTCTTAACTAACCTCTTTTTGATAATTTAAAGCTGATGGAATGATTATATTTGTGTGGATACAAATCAGTATGCTGCTACATCATTATTTGGAGCAGTATTCCTTACTGCTTGTGTAGGAGAAATCTGGAAAAATAAAATGAGCAATACAAACCAATTAAAGGAAGCGTTATGGAGGTTGACCTGAGGCAGTTATCCCGTCTGAATGCCAGGTCCTAATGAAATTATGAGGAAATAAGTGAAATTTATTTCTGCTGCCAATATTCATTATTGTCTCTCTTTAAAAAACATTTGCTACAATATTAAGGTGTATTCTCCTCGAGTTCCCTCTCTACGAGGACAGGAAACAATCTACAAGGGCAGGAAACAATTCTGTAGCTCTCTGCTCAGTGCCATTTTCCCTTCATCCTCTGTCCTGAACAGTAAACAAGCAGCTTCCATGCTAGGCTGTGATTAAGAAAGGATATTAGCAGGGCACCGTGCACAAAAACTTCAGTGGCCTATGGATGGGTTAAAAATAGGTGCTGCTCTCTAGCTATGCCACTTCCCCACGCAATGGAGGACATAAATAGGCCTTGATGGTCAAACTACAGTCTTTAGTACAGGTGGTCGTTCAAGATTCACCAACAATAGCAGGATATACAGCTCCTCCCAGGAGTCTGTGTGCAGTGGCCTTCATGCTTTGCCCACAGAGTCAGGACTAGAGCCCAGGAAGGTAAACCAGAGAAGCCAAAACTTGTGACACAATTGCTGCAAGCCTGCAGCTGCCAGCAGCACTCTGCAGGAGAAAATAAGTCTGCTTAGTTTTTGTCTGTTCCAAGTGATAATTACTGCATCTGAAGATGCACAAATAGCAGATGCCTATTCCTAGGGTCAGATGTCACCGTGAGCAGGTATGAATGAGTGCCTCCCTGGAGACCCTCTCTGCTTCCCAAAATGGTGCAAGTGCCTTTTTCCTGCCTCTGTTCCCTATTAAGCTGACAACACCTGCTCTACAGCTGCTTGCTTCTCGCCTGGATCCCAGCCTCTTCCATCTACCAAGGTTTCCTAGTATCAGATTTAAAAATGTCTTCTATGTGTAGCAGCCCTGCATGGCTTTCTCAAAAAAAAAAAAAAAACCCTCCTGCAAAGGTAACTGAGGTTATTAATGCAGAAAACTGATGCAAGTTTGTTATGTTCAGAGCCTTTTAATGTTGTGCTCATTAAAATGTGATCATGGTGGATTTTTAAAGTAAAATCTTTCAGAAGCTTTTTACATCAACAAATCCTAGGAACCCTTTTTATAACAATATTAATCTTATCAAGTACTTTTCAATATCAGCATAACTCCCGAAGATTTTTTTCTCCCCATAAAAAATCCTTATCAATGCAGTTTCTGAATTTGTTATGAGCCGTAGAAAAGTAATAACAAAAACCTAAGCAAGCAGTGCATTGCAAAGTATGAACTACAAAAGTTGTTGCTGTCTTAGTAATCTGAAATTCTAAAAACCACAGTAATGATGTGGTGAACCTTAAGTATGACCCCAGGAAATGCAAAATTTCGTATTCTAGACAGAAAATGTCTGAACAGGGATTGAGCTGCCAACAGGACAGGGGTGAATTTTCTTTGGCCTCAAGTAAAGACTCGTGCTCTCCCCACTATGCAAAACAGCAAGAAGCACAGTAGTGAGTGAGGCCATTTGTATGGATCATGGTTCCTCAAAACTTCTTACAGTGGGCTTTGTCTTGCTGTTTGATCCTGTTCACTATAAAACATGCTTCTGACATATATAGAACATGCTACTGACAGCAGTTCAAATGGGATCTACATCATCCGTTACCTGTTTTGCTGCTGCTTTTTGTTAGGCACTTTCCAGAGGAGTGTGGCAATGTGCAGGTTTTGAAGTGCTAACAGAAATCATAGAATCATCGGATGGTGTAAATCAGAAGTGGGACATCTAATTCAGCCTCCACTCAAAGTGGATCCAGCTGCATCAGGTTGCCCTGGGTCTTATCCGGTCAAGTTTTTAGTATCTCTAAGGAAGTTCTTTTTTTGTCCTAGTTTTGAGCCATGAGCTGCCCAGAGCAAAAGGACAGGAAGATATTTTCACAGAATCACATAATCACAGAAGGTCAGGGGCTGGAAGTGACCTCGGAAGATCATCCAGTCCAACCCCGCTGCCAGGGCAGGATCACCTATATCAGATCACACAGGAGCACATCCAGGCAGGTCTTGAATATCTCCAGAGATGTTTTACCCCATAGGAGCAAAGTAAAAACCACCTGCACAGAACTGGAGGTTAAACATGAATGCTATTTATAAATGTATACAGAAACTAAAAAAGGATTCAGGAAAAATTATGCCCAGTTCTCCACTTGGGCCTACCCAGCCAAACCCTTCCAAACCCTTCCAAAACCTCCCCCTCACACTAAGTCTCATCAGCACAGGAGCAGGCCAAACTGCACCCCCACCCCAAAACAAGCCTACCAAGTCTCAATGCCCCCCCAGGCTGGACATAACCAGGCCTTCACCAGGCCTAAGCTCCCCCTGCCACAAACCAGCGATGTAGCAAGAAATTAGCTTGCTGAGAAGGCTGCAGAAGGCAGCAGCCTCCCCCACAAACCAGAGAGGTAACAGCTGCACGCTGGGAACAAAGAGAGAGAGACAGAATGGGCTGTAAAGTCCCCTTATGTAGACAGGGAAATACAAGAAAGGGAAATAGAATAGCAGTTTACAATATCCTGTGCCTCTCTCTAAGCATTCTGGTCCCTGGGGGACTTCTAGCTCTCTGGTAGGACAATCTGTCCTAAACCCACATTTTTCTTAATATCTAATTGGTATTTTCCTTGGGACCATTGACTCTTCTCCTATCACCATCTGTCTCTGGGAGGAATCAGGCTCTGTTTTCTCTGTTGATCGTCTTAAGACTCTACAAACCCAGTTCTCCAACTCCCCTTATTTGTGCTGAGCTCCAGTCTTCTCACCAGTTTGCATCACACAGCATGTAATGAGCATACTCCAGGCAGGGCACACCTGTGGCCTGGGCAACCTATTCCGGTGTCTCACCACAAGGATCAAGTTCTCTTCTTCAGTGGCTAGCATATGAGGAGAGCTCTGTCCATTCTGCCTTCAATCTTGATGTACCGGTTCCTGAATCCAGTTCCAGAACTGAACCCCTGAATCCAGTTTCTATCTGCCATTGAGTTCAGTCTGTGACTTTCCCAGTGCCTGCCAACAGCTTCAGTTGTGATGGTGATGTAATTGTGATAATGGGAGTTGGGTTCAACATAGTTTTTGTATATATTTGCATATATTTTATTTTATTTTCATTGAAGTCGTTTTAGTTTTCTTTTCCCATTTATAAGTTTCTATCCTATGTTCCTTTTCTCTTTTCCTTTGGGAAACAGAGAGGGGTTAATAGAGAGCATCTCTCACTTGCTTTGTGGCTGGCCCTTGCCAGATGGATTTTTGCCCTCTGATTTCATCTCAGCAATCATGAGATATGAGAAAATATGTGCAGTTCATATGTATGTTTTATTTTTCAGGTAGTTTTCAGTCTCCCCCAGTTAAATCAGCATTTTTACTGTGAGATGTGTACTGCTTAAGAAATGAGCCTTTTGCCTGCTGGATTCATATAGTTTCATTTTGGCTTCAAACTTTTAAACGAGTAATAAAGTTTGAGCGAACCCACTGTTCACTCAACTTCTGGATGCTTTTGTACATTTCTTGTCTCGTGATAATTAACACCAACATACCATGTTTCTGAGATTTTTACAGGTCGTCTACATTACCAACATTTCTGCCCTTCACTGGAGTGAAGGATTTTTAAATCCTTTTTCTCAGCTAGAGTTACAGAGATGTTAAAATGTTTTATAACTGTTAGCATGACTTTGGCTCATTGTGAACTCCTGAAAGTTACCATGTGTTCCTGCAGTTTCTGTCCTGCATCCCCTTCCCAGGGACCTATGGCAGTATCTGCCTCCCTTCTCCCAGCAGAGGGGTCATCTCCAGCTATCATCTGTGCAGGGCTGCACCAAACCTGGGCAGGATTTTGAGCAGACTTAGGCACTTAAATTTTCTTATGTTCACCATCTTAGGTCTCAACAAGAAGATGGCACCCTGCAGAAAGGTCACCACTATTTGCACTTCCCAAGGAAAACTAATTATTATTGATGTTTTCTTAACTTATGTGCTCCTGTAGGACCTAATTGTAATGCTCTGCTTTTCAGAAGCTGAGATAAAAACATAAATCATATAAATAGAAATGGCTTTTGCACTAAAAAAAAAAAAAGCTCGTGGACAGACTTGAGAAGTGGGTTCATGTGATCTTACAAGTCTTTTCCAACAAATCAGTTATATGATTCTATGTGAACAATGGCAAAAGAAGGGGCAAGGACAACCTCCACTCCTTATTAGATGGAAAGAGGAATATAGTAACGAGATGAGGAAAAGGCAGAGGTACTTAACACCTTCTTTGCCTCAATCTTCAATAGTGGGACAGGTTGTCTCTGGGACAACTGGCCTCGTGAGCTGGCAGATGGAGTCAGGGCCCAGCATAGTTCCCCTGTAATCCACGAGGAAGAAGTGACCTACTAAGCCACTTGGATGCTCACAAGTCCATGGGACCAGATGGGATCCATCCTAGGGTGCTGAGAGAGCTGGCAGCTGAGCTGGCCAAGCCACTTTCCGTCATTTATCAACAGTCCTGGCTCACTGGAGAGGTCCCCAAAAACTGGAAGGTGCCAATGTGATGCACATCCACAAGAAGGAGGAACTGGGAAATTACAGACCTGTCAGCCTGACCTCAGCACCAGGCAAGGTCATGGAACAGGTCGTCTTGAGTGCCATTGCAGATCACCTACAGGATGGCCAAGGGATCAGGCCCAGCCAGCATGGGTTTAGGAAGGGCAGGTCCTGCTTCACCAACCTGATCTCCTTTTATGATCAGGTTACCTGCCTGGTGAATGTGGGGAAGCCTGTGGATGTAGTCTACCTGGACTTCAAGCAAAGCCTTTGACACTGCTGCAAAGGAGACAGGGACTATCTTGAAATCCTTACTCCACTGCCATGCATAGCACAGACATTCTCTGCTGGGTTGCTCAAAGGCCATGTGGGAGACCAGAAAGACATGAGCTTATACCAGTATGATACATAGAAGGTCAATCCATTTGTTGAAGCTAAGAGTGATACTTATATAGTGGATTTGGTACATATGTATGTAATCTTGATAGGCTTCGCTTGTTCCCAGGGCTGACCAGCCTGCTCCCCTTCAAGGCCTCCTCACACAGCTCAGCTACAGATAGCAGCTAACTTTCTCAGCTTCTCTGCTAGCCTCCCCAAGGCCACTTCCCTGCAGCTGTGCTTCTTATCAGAGTGACCTTACCCTTACCCTCCCTATTCTCCTTATTTTTCAGACTGTTCAGTTCTGCTCAATTCTGCTCGATCCCGCTCAAACCCCGGCAGTTCCCTAGAACTTCAGGCTGTCTTTCAGTTGTAAGTGGAGCAAAGCCATTTTGTGGCTAAACTTTTCCAATTTTCTGATTCTCCTAAAGTAATGAATTGCCCATAAGCATCCTTATGAAGATTTCCCTGACCGAATTAGAACCCAAATTAACTAGTTTGTGGGCGGGGCCTTTTGGAAATAAAATAATTACATATTTTATAATTCCTGCTTCATTCATTGCCCTAACTAAATAAAAAACACAGTTAGGTCACCTTGACCCATCATGGTATCCATTTTTACTGCTGCATCCCTATTTCTTGGTACAATAAAATCTAGATTAGGAGTCTTAAGATCATGACTAAAAATGAATACCAAACAATGGTGTCCTAAATTAGGAGCTTAATGTTTGCTCTGTCCCATGTTTGAACTGTCCCATGTTGCAGCCTCTGCCCTCATTGACATGTGGCTGTGACCCTGCGAGAGACCCCAAGGAAACGCTACTCTATGCATCCCTCTCAGAATGCGTAGAGTATCTTGGGACTTCCTTTTCTCCTGCTTGATTTCTAGTTAGAGATATGCAGAACATGTGCAGACTTGTTGGATTACTGTGTACCACTTAGTTTAAGTCTGTCCTTTATTTTCTGAAGAGTACCTGAGGGTGAGAACTTCTCTATTTGTCTCTGAGTCATCACTTAATCTGCTGCACATGTAAAGTGTGAGTTGATGCAACCCAACTTTTGCAGAGCCCTGATAAACAATGCATTGATTAAACCTTGGTTTTGGAGTACAGAAGCCCAGGGTCATAAGAAAAATGGAAGAAAAATCTCGAATGTTTTGTTTTGTTTCGTTGATTGGTTTGTTTTTCTTTTTTTTTTCCTCCTTGAGCTGTCCTTTGACATCACTGAAAAGCACATCAGTGTGGAGAATCACAATCATTGTTTTGTGTTTCTATTACACAATTTATGAATAGCACTAATGAAATTGTATTCAGAAGAGAGACTTTGGGAAGTGCATTCTTTTGGCCTACAAATGCTGCTCATGAAGATTACTGGGGATACAGCCTCTTCAGGAGAGATAGGCAAGGGAGAAGAGGAGGAGGGGTGGCTCTGTATATTAGGGAGTCACTCCTTGCCACTGAGCTTGAGGTGAGGGATGAAGGGGTTGAGAGCTTGTGGGTTAAAATCAGAGGGAGGACAAACAAATCTGACATCCTGGTTGGAGTCTGTTATAGACCACCCAACCAGGATGAGGAAACAGGATGGTTGGACTTACTTTAAACAGGAGCTCTTGAAGGCACAGGAACTGGCAGTTCCCACATGCCGAAAGATGAGCCGCAGGGGGAGGCGACCAGCCTGGATGAGCAAAGAGCTCCTGAAGGAAGTGGGGGAGAAAAAGAGGGTGTATCGCCTCTGGAAGGAGGGGAAGGCTTCTCCTGATGTGTTTAAGGAGGTAGCCAGACTATGTAGGAGAAAAATTAGAGAGGCTAAGGCTCAGCTAGAACTTAGGCTGGCCACTTCCGTGAAAGTTAACAAAAAACACTTTTATAAATTTATCAATGCTAAAAGGAAGGGCAAGAAGACCCTCCACTCCTTACTGGACCAGGAGGGGAACACTATAACTGATGATGAAGCAAAGGCAGAGGTCCTGAATGCCTTCTTCGCCTCAGTTTTCAACAGTAAGGAGAGAGGAGGAGGAGGAGGCAAATGGCCTCTTAAACTGGGGGATGGGGTCGGGGAGCAGTGTGTTCCCCTGGAAATTCATGAGGAATTAGTTCAGGACCTGCTGAGCCATCTGGACACCCACAAGTCCATGGGACCAGATGGGATCCATCCCAGGGTGCTGAGAGAGCTGGCAGCTGAGCTGGCAAAGCCACTCTCCATCATTTTCCAGCAGTCCTGGCTCACCGGAGAGGTCCCAGGAGACTGGAAAATGGCCAACGTGGTCCCCATCCACAAAAAGGGTCGGATGGAGGAACCTGGGAACTACAGACCCGTCAGCCTGACCTCAGTGCCAGGGAAACTGATGGAGCAGGTTCTCTTGGGGCCAATAACTGCGCACCTGAGGGATGGCAAAGGGCTCAGGTCCAGCCAGCATGGGTTTAGGAAGGGCAGATCCTGCCTTTCTAACCTGATCTCCTTCTATGATCAGGTGACCCGCTTGGTGGATGTGGGGAGGCCTGTGGATGTGGTCTATCTGGACTTCAGCAAGGCCTTTGACACTGTCCCCCACAGCAAACTGCTGGCTAAGCTGTCAGCCCGCGGCTTGGATGGTAACACTCTGTGCTGGATTAGGAACTGGCTGGAGGGCCGGACCCAGAGAGTGGTGGTGAATGGTGCCACATCCAGCTGGCGGCCAGTCACTAGTGGTGTCCCTCAGGGATCAGTGCTGGGCCCCATCCTCTTTAACATCTTCATAGATGATCTGGATGAGGGCATCGAGTCAGTCATCAGCAAGTTTGCAGATGACACTAAGCTGGGGGCAGATGTGACTGAGCTGGAGGGCAGAAGGGCTCTGCAGCGGGACCTTGACCGCCTGGACAGATGGGCAGAGTCCAATGGGATGGGGTTCAATAGCTCCAAGTGCAGGGTGCTGCACTTTGGCCACAACAACTCTATGCAGAGATACAGGCTGGGGTCGGAGTGGCTGGAGAGCAGCCAGACAGAGAGGGATCTGGGGGTACTGATTGATACCCGCCTGAACATGAGCCAGCAGTGTGCCCAGGTGGCCAAGAGAGCCAGTGGCATCCTGGCCTGCATCAGGAGTGGTGTGGTCAGCAGGAGCAGGGAGGTCATTCTGCCCCTGTACTCTGCACTGGTCAGACCACACCTCGAGTACTGCGTTCAGTTCTGGGCCCCCCAGTTTAGGAAGGACACTGAGATGCTTGAGCGTGTCCAGAGAAGGGCGACAAGGCTGGTGAGAGGCCTCGAGCACAAGCCCTACGAGGAGAGGCTGAGGGAGCTGGGGTTGTTTAGCCTGGAGAAGAGGAGGCTCAGGGGTGACCTTATTGCTGTCTACAACTACCTGAAGGGTGGTTGTGGCCAGGAGGAGGTTGCTCTCTTCTCTCAGGTGGCCAGCTCCAGAACAAGAGGACACAGCCTCAGGCTGCGCCAGGGGAAATTTCGACTCGAGGTGAGGAGAAAGTTCTTCACTGAGAGAGTCATTAGGCACTGGAATGGGCTGCCTGGGGAGGTGGTGGAGTCGTCGTCCCTGGGGCAGTTCAAGGCAAGGTTGGATGTGGCACTTGGTGCCATGTTCTAGCCTTGGGCACTGTGGTAAAGGGTTGGACTTGATGATCTGTGAGGTCTCTTCCAACCTTGGTGATACTGTGATACTGTGATACTGTGATACTGTGATACTGTGATACTGTGAAACAGATGAGATATTTTACAAACAGTTGGAGGCTGTCTCAAGATCTTCAGATCTTGTCCTTGTGGGTGACGTTAACCTGCCAGATATCTGCTGGGAACTTAATTCAGCAGAGAGGAGGCAGTCCAGGAGATTTCTAGAGCACATGGAGGACAGCTTCATGACCCCGCTGTTAAGTGAGCCTTCTAGAGGTCAAGCTCAGCTTGACCTGCTGCTGTCCAACAGAGAAGGTCTGGTGGGAGATGTGACAGTGGGAGGCTGCCTGGGGTGTAGTGATCACGAGATAGTGGAGTTTTCAATATGCAGGGAGATAGGGAGGCACTACAACAGAACCCACACCTTGGACTTCTGGAGGGCAAACTTTAATTTGCTTAAGAAACTTATTTCCAAAGTCCCCTGGGCAGCAGTCCTTGAGAACAAAGGGGTCCAGGATGGTTGGACCTACTTTAAACAGGAGCTCTTGAAGGCACAGGAGCTGGCAGTTCCCATGTGCCGAAAGATGAGCCGGCGGGGAAGGCGACCAGCCTGGATGAGTAAACAGCTCCTGAAGGAATTGGGGGAGAAAAAGAGGGTGTATCACCTTTGGAAGGAGGGGAAGGCTTCTCCTGACGTGTTTAAGGAGATAGCCAGATTATGCAGGAGAAAAATTAGAGAGGCTAAGGCCCAGCTAGAACTTAGGCTGCCACTTCCGTGAAAGTTAACAAAAAGCACTTCTATAAATTCATCAATGCTAAAAGGAAGGGCAAGAAGAGCCTCCACTCCTTACTGGACCAGAAGGAGAACACTATAACTGATGACAAAGAAAAGGCTGAGGTCCTGAATGCCTTCTTCACCTCAGTTTTCAACAGTAAGGAGGGAGGAGTTCAGGGCAAGTGGCCTCTTGAACTGGGGGATGGGGTCGGGGAGCAGTGTGTTCCCCTGGAAATTCATGAAGAATTAGTTCAGGACCTGCTGAGCCACCTGGACACCCACAAGTCCATGGGACCAGATGGGATCCATCCCAGGGTGCTGAGAGAGCTGGCAGCTGAGCTGGCCAAGCTGCTCTCCATCATTTTCCAGCAGTCCTGGATCACCGGAGAGGTCCCAGGAGACTGGAAAATGGCCAACGTGGTCCCCATCCACAAGAAGGGTCGGATGGAGGAACCTGGGAACTACAGACCTGTCAGCCTGACCTCAGTGCCAGGGAAACTGATGGAGCAGGTTATCTTGGGGGTGATAAGAGCGCACTTGAGGGATGGCAAAGGGCTCAGGTCCAGCCAGCATGGGTTTAGGAAGGGCAGATCCTGCCTCTCCAACCTGATCTCCTTCTATGATCAGGTGACCTGCTTGGTGGATGTGGGGAGGCCTGTGGATGTGGTCTATCTGGACTTCAGCAAGGCCTTTGACACTGTCCCGCACAGCAAACTGCTGGCTAAGCTGTCAGCCCATGGCTTGGATGGCAACACTCTGTGCTGGGTTAGGAAGTGGCTGGAGGTCCGAGCCCAGAGAGTGGTGGTGAATGGTGCCACATCCAGCTGGCGGCCAGTCACTAGTGGTGTCCCTCAGGGATCAGTGCTGGGCCCCATCCTCTTTAACATCTTCATAGATGATCTGGATGAGGGCATCGAGTCAGTCATCAGCAAGTTTGCAGATGACACTAAGCTGGGGGCAGATGTGGCTGGGTTGGAGGTCAGAAGGGCTCTGCAGCAGGACCTTGACCACCTGTACAGATGGGCAGAGTCCAATGGGATGGGGTTCAATAGCTCCAAGTGCAGGGTGCTGCACTTTGGCCACAACAACTCTATGCAGAGATACAGGCTGGGGTTGGAGTGGCTGGAGAGCAGCCAGACAGAGAGGGATCTGGGGGTGCTGAGCCAGCAGTGTGCCCAGGTGGCCAAGAGAGCCAATGGCATCCTGGCCTGCCTCAGGAATGGTGTGGTCAGCAGGAGCAGGGAGGTCATTCTGCCCCTGTACTCTGCACTGGTTAGACCACACCTTGAGTATTGTGTTCAGTTCTGGGCCCCCCAGTTTAGGAGGGACATTGAGATGCTTGAGTGTGTCCAGAGAAGGGCGACAAGGCTGGTGAGAGGCCTTGAGCACAAGCCCTACGAGGAGAGGCTGAGGGAGCTGGGATTGTTTAGCCTGGAGAAGAGGAGGCTCAGGGGAGACCTTATTGCTGTCTACAACTACCTGAGGGGTGGTTGTGGCCAGGAGGAGGTTGCTCTCTTCTCTCAGGTGGCCAGCGCCAGAACGAGAGGACACAGCCTCAAGCTACGCCAGGGGAAATTTAGGCTGGAGGTGAGGAGAAAGTTCTTCACTGAGAGAGTCATTGGACGCTGGAATGGGCTGCCCAGGGAGGTGGTGGAGTCGCCGTCCCTGGGACTGTTCAAGGCAAGATTGCATGTGGCACTTGGTGCCATGGTCTAGCCTTGAGCTCTGTGGTAAAGGGTTGGACTTGATGATCTGTGAGGTCTCTTCCAACCTTGATGATACTGTGATACTGTGATACTGTGATTATGTATTTCATTGCAAGATGAGTTGAATCTATAGAAAACGGGTTTTAAGTCCAATAATGTATTAGCTCTTTCTGGCCTGGCCTTGATCACTCCCAGGTAGACCCCTCACCTGTACTCTGTGAAAATCTTTATGCAGATGTAGCAACTTCAGAAGGGATAATGAATTTTTATAAGCTGTTCTGTACTGGCAGGAGGGGCACTTTTAGCACTAAAGCTATAGGAGGGAGAAAGCCTCTGAGTACTGTGGTATAACTACACAGACAGAAGTTTTGCCCTGGAGTTTTCCATACCAACCAGGACTGAATCACAGTCACCACAGAAACCTGAGGGGAGCACACTCTCAAATAAACCTAATGTGAGTGACTCACAGAGAGTTTGCTGGAAATCTGCAGTGTGAAGACTGATGAGCCTAGCCAGAAAAAAAAGATGAAAATCTAGGAATGATTGAGAGAAGTAGTGCAAGCAATCCTTCTGGAGAGAGTTCTGAGTTATGTTTGCTGAAGGCTGTTCTATCTTCCTAGCAATTCTGTTTTACATAAAGTTGTATGTGCTGACCTCAGACATCGTGATTTACAGATGGGCACAAAGAGTACATCCTAATTTTTTTCTGTCTGGGTATGGATATATGTTCTACTGCCTGTGAAACACAAAGTGATGCATTGGGATGAATTTACAGGAGAGCTGAATTCTACTCAAAAGAATTACAGCCAGTATTATCTGAGTACTCCAACTTTTTTTTTTATCTAAAGAAGATCCATCATGTATATCATCAGGGAGTAAGTAGTAACATTGTGAAACATAAAATTTGGGGCTTAATCTCTTAACATGCACGGGTACACAGCTGTCAAAGTGATAATCATCTAACTTTGTGCCCAAGTATTGTTCCTGGTTCTTTGAGTGACCTCCTTGCCTGGATCATGACCATGATAACGACTGCAATGCTTTCATCCCATCAGTAAAGATACTCCCTTGAATCTAAATAGATACTTTGCAATAATATGATTTTGCATTAGGCAGTAAAACCAGGAGACTGTGTTACAAAGTATGCAAAATTATCAATCAATATTAATTTTGATATCCAGATGAAGATTGTTAATAACTATGAAAATTGTTTATTAACATTAAATCTCACCAGAAAATTTATTTACAATGTTTGAAATGCACTGTTTGGATACTTATACACACAGGGAACAGGCAAAACTAGACCACTTTGAGAAATAACTAGCAAATGCAAACATTAGATGTAAAACTGGAAAGAGGTTTTTAGTTTCAATTATACCTCTTGCCCACCAGGGGACTTGAGAGACCCCTTTCTGCTACTAAAGCAGAAAGGCACAATAGAATCTAGTTACAGAAGTTCTTAGAGAGAGTCTTTGAATATTTACTCACAAAAATTAGCCCCCAACTCACTGGACTAGCTACAGCTTCATACAGCACTTTCAGGGAGTTCTGTTAATGTCTTGTCAGATGCTGAGGCTTCTGATTCTTCCCAGACTCCACAGGGTTCTGGGGAAAGAGGCAGACGATCTCTGACCTGATCCTACTTCCTCTGGATGATCTGTGTGTCCCTTCCAGGGCTCCTCATCTTGGCAGGTGTAGGCAGGATGTCTTGCAATGTGCGGTCTTAGCATGGATGTCATGCTGGCTATGCAGGCCTATCACATGGAGGCATTTATGCCTATTCCTGGTAATCTCAAAGCAGACAAACCCAGAGCATTAGGGTTAGTTACTTTGTGGCAGAGCTAGTTTATAGCTTAGCATAGCATAATGCTGTAGAAGGCAGTGGCAGAATCACTGCCAGAAGCAGAGAGCATGTTAAGACAGAGGCAATGGCAGTAACAGCAGCTAGCAGCAAGCAAGCAGTGGCATTAGAAGCAGCAGCCAAGCATGAATACAATGGCAGAGCATGTTGTGTTGCCTGCTCATCTCTTTTTATCAATACAGCCTGAGACCAATGGGCCTTTGGACACAGAATAGTCAATCAGAATGGCAGTTAGCTGAGCTTGACCATATTAGGTGAAGCCATAATCTTGGCTTTACCCAAAATTGGTAAAAACATAGGCCTTGCACAAGGCAGGCAAAAGGGAAGTGTATGTACCTTGTTCAACACAGGATACAAATAGGAGCAAAACCAGTCTGGGCAAGCCAGGGTCCCTGGACTCAGTGAGTCCAGGTTCTTTCTCCTCATTCCTGCAATTGCTTCTCCCATCAGCAGAAGAAGGCAGAGCAGAAAACATGTCTGGGCAAGCAGTGACATGTTCTGGCCTATTTAGGTCTACCACAATAGAATGTCAGATAAAAGTCTGCAAATGTAGATTGAAAAATAAGAATGAAACACTTGGATTTTTTTTCTGCTAAAAACAATGTCATGACTGTTACAGAAGCAAGAAAAGTGCATTGCAGAATACAGGATATTTGTAGATATCTGTAGATCTTCACTTAGCTATCACTTGATCGTAAGAGGAAATTAAATTATACTACTTTCTATACATTCATCAACATTTAAAATAATACATTGGAAAATTGAGGTATTGGCAAAATAGATCCAATATTTTTTTCATGACTGAGAAAGCAAGTAAAGGGTTAATTGAAAAATGCCTGCTTTCTTTCTGTGGTCAATGATTCCTCAAACTACTAAATGTCAAAATGCTTTTCATAGATTTTTGCTAAAGAGTTGAAAGGGGGAAATCATCCATTCTATGATTATTTTTAAGACAACAGTGAAACTGGAGAAAGCATAGTATCAGGATAATGCAGCTATCATGCCATGCATGCACACTTCCCCTTGTTCGTTTATGCTTATGGGTTACAGTCATAGACGTGCTTGATGTCAGTAAGGTTAACAACACCCATATCCCAGGATACATTTGAATTTCTTGCCACGGTGTCTGCATAGCCATCTGAGTAAGACTTCTGCTGACTCCCAAAAGCTGGCTGGACACAATGAGCTGGCATCCATCAAATACCTGCATGCAACACGAACACATTCCTTTCCTACACTAACAGCTATTGCCTTTTCTAGGGTGAATCCCTCTGCATGATGTGTCTGGAGAATTCCCACTTTTTTATTTTTCAAAGTCAAGGGTGTTAAATTAGCATAAGCAGGTGTTAAGTATGACCTATGCTGCATTATTACAGGCAATGCTTCTCTTGTAAAATGATTATATATTGTGTGCTGTGTAAGGAACGCCTGTTATCTGTTTTAATTTCTTCCTGCACTGCCATGATTGCAAACTAATTAAGCATACAAATGAATAGGTGTGATGGTACCTTTTAATAGCTGCAGTGGCCTGTAGTAAGCCATCTTTTTGAAGTGTGAGCTCTTTTTGTGCATTTGCTATAGAAAGTAGTATCTAATCTAGCATGCTGCAAGTGAAATCCCAGTGTGTGTGTGAAAACTGAGTTTGGTAATCTTTGTCATATTAACTTTGCCAGTGTATTGTAACAAAAACTGTTCCATTCTTCTAAATCTTGACATAATCCCTATTCTAAAGTACTACTATTGATATAAAGAAAAAACCTTAAAACATCTTACAGTATCCCTGTTCTAATCTCGTGACCTTAGCTATACTAATGCTAGAAATCTATTAACTAAAAGACTATGTTAAAGTTAAACCATTGAATCTATACTGACCGAAAAAAACCAAACCAGACAAAACAAAAAACCCAAAAGATGTTACATTACATAGAAATGCCATGGCATGCAAAAAAACCCCAAACCTTTAAGTCATAGAATCATAGAATCAACCAGGTTGGAAGAGACCTCCAAGATCATCCAGTCCAACCTAGCACCCAGCCCTATCCAGTCAACGAGACCATGGCACCAAGTGCCTCATCCAGTCTTTTCTTCAGCACCTCCAGGGACAGCAACTCCACCACCTCCCTGGGCAGTCCATTCCAATGCCAATCACTCTCTCTGGCAAGAACTTCCTCCTAACATCCAATTCTGGGCCCCTCAATTCAAGAGAGATGTTGAGGTGCTGGAATGTGTCCAGAGAAGGGCAACAAAACTGGTGAGGGGCCTGGAACACAAACCCTATGAGGAGAGGCTGAGGGAGCTGGGATTGTTTATCCTGGAGAAGAGGAGGCTCAGGGGGGACCTCATTGCTGTCTACAACTACCTGAAGGGACACTGTAGCCAGGTGGGGGTTGGTCTCTTCTGCCAGGAAACCAGCAATAGAACAAGGGGACACAGTCTCAAGTTGTGCTGGGGGAAGTATGGGCTGGATGTTAGGAGGACGTTCTTGCCAGAGAGAGTGATTGGCATTGGAATGGGCTGCCCAGGGAGGTGGTGGAGTTGCTGTCCCTGGAGGTGTTCAAGAAAAGCCTGGATGAGGCACTTAGTGCCATGGTCTAGTTGAGGGGATAAGGCTGGGTGCTAGGTCGGACTGGATGACCTTGAAGGTCTCTTCCAACCTGTTTGATTCCATGATTCTAAGACTGGTCCTAGGATTGATCTCTGAGGGGCTCCACTTGTCACTGGCCTCCACTTGGACATGGACCCATTGACAGCCACTCTGGGTGTGGCCATCAAGCCAGTTCTTTATCCATCTCAGGCTCCACCTATCAAACCCATGTGTCACCAGCTTGGAGACCAGGATGTGGTGCGGGACAGTGTCAAAGGCCTTGCTCAGGTCCAGGTAAATGACATCAGTTGCTCACCCCTCATCTATTAATGTTGTGAGAGAAGGCCACCAGGTTTGTCAGGCAGGATTTGCCCTTGGTGAAGGCATGCTGATTGTAGCAAATGATCCCTTCACTATTCTTCTGTTTCAGTAGTGCCTCCAGGAGGATCTGCTCCATGATCTTACTGGGCACAGAGGTGAGACTGACTGGCCTGGAGTTCCTGGCTCCTCCTTCCTACCCTTTTTGCAAATGGGGGTTGTGTTTCCCTTTTTCCAGTCAGTGGGGACTTCACCAGACTGCCATAACTTTTGGAATATAATAGAGAAGAGTTTAGCAACCTCATCTGCCAGCTCCCTCAGCACCCATGGGTGTATCCCATTGGGTCTCATGGACTTGAACACTTTCAGGTTCTTCAGGTGATCACAAACTGAAGCTAATCACCCTGTACAATTTTGCCAGTGGCTGATTTCATGGCTGGCAGTATAATACTTCACAAGACATGTAAAAGAACATCAACAGGAAAAAAAAAGGAATCCTAGTCTTAGCACCATAACACCATTTTACATAAGGGAGAATGATTAAGGTGTGCCTGGATGTTCTATACTTGAAAGTAACATATTTCTAGGAATGTGTTTTATAGCATTTGGTTTTGTGGCATCACTAAGTGTTACACTGAAATAATTTCCTTACCCTACTGTAGAGGGGGCTGACATTGCAACAGATTCAACACGAAGAGCTAGCTAATTTTTCAGAAAGAAATGCTCTTTCCCACACAATGCAGTTGAAAGCAGCAGTTTCGCAGTGCTAGGAGGGGAGCAAAAAGCTGCCAGAACCCAGGAGCTGCCAGGCTGGATGGGAACCAAGATCAGCATAGTCCAGATTCATGCTGTGATCTAGTACCAGATGCCTCTAAGGAAGGCACCAGAAAATGGCACATAACAAATATGGGATATTTCCCAGTCAGAAATATATCTTCCATTTGAGGTGAAAACTTCACATCTGTGTAGTCAGTAATGTCCTTAACCACACAAATAGAAGGGGCTTACAAATCATCTTGCCATTAGTTTGTGATGATGCCAGGTATTCTTTATCTAAAACATTCTTGAAATTATCACAAATTCTTGGCCACATATTCTAAGCTTTCATGTTAGCAGCATAAGAAGAGTCTAGCTAAAGCATCTGTGGAGGGTCCAAGGCACCATACTTGTTTCAAAGAACAAAATGTAACACTTTGATAATGAAGCTAAGCCTGAAACAGCATGAAGGAAAGCCCTATTTTAAAGGAAAAACTTTATACTATATCTCTAAGAGATACAGAAAATTCATAAGTGGCCAGTGGAGAGTCTGCAGTAGTTTCCTGTCTTTTTTCTTAATATCTCTTATTAAGCTTGCAATAGTTACTTAGATTTTGTCTTGTGACTTGTGCAGCTGTGCACATCTTGTCAGTGATAGCTGTGATCATGTTTAGAGGAAGCAGTTCACTTTTTCTCATGGACTTAATTTGGTTTTGAAGGCACTTATTTTCTTGCAAAGATGCTGGGATTGCTGGAACTTGTTCTGCTGAAGTTTGTGTTCTGTTTAGGCACAGTCTATATTTACATTTTCCTTGTTGCTATGATCTTAAGATTCATAGCACTACGAAGCAGGCATCTCTTTAACTTCTAGACTTTCTAGATGTGTGTATGTGCATAAACACACGCACACATATTAGACAGTAAATGTATAATATGGATTATGTACATACATTATATGATGCAGATGCATAACATGGACCTATTATTTCCAAGAAAAAGTGCACTGGACATTTTATCAGAGTGTACTACAAACACCAGTTAAACAACAGTATTTTTTGGCACTTTTTTATTTCTATGCTTTACATTTTTAGGGGTGAGTGGAATCTGAATCTGAAACAGGACTTTATTTCCTGAAGACTTACCTGAATGGTCATTTAGCCTTTATTTAGCCTTAAGACACATGATTGTAAAACCTTGCATTAAAGGTTGCATCCTGCTTGCAGCAGAAGCCATTCAGTGTCCACTGAATTTGGTGGGTCTTTAGCAACCTGAAGCAATTTACAAGAGTGTGCTATGGTTGTCACCTACCAGGATCCCACACCATAAAACCACGATGCAGATGAGACTCTATGTCTCTGCACAAATTAATGTGAAAATCTGGCACTTTTCTGGTGTTAACACAGATATATGTTTTATGGAGATCAGAGCTGGCTGCTGTGTAGTGCTCTGTCTTTATTTGCTTTGGTAGATGGGGTTGAGTCACAGAATGATAGAATGTCAGGGGCTAGAAGGGACCTTGAAAGATCATCTAGTCCACCCCACCTGCCACAGCAGATCACCTATACCAGATCACACAGGAACGCACCCAGGTGGGTTTTGAATATCTCCCAAGAGGGAGACTCCACGACCACCCTGGGCAGCCTGTTCCAGTATTCTGTCACCTTCACAGGGAAGAGATTCTTCCTCATGTTTAAGTGAAACTTCCTATGCCTCAACTTCCACCCATTTCCCCTTGTCTTGTCATTGGGCATCACCAAGAAGAGCCTGGCTCCATCCTCCTGGCATTCACCCTTTATGTATTTATAAACATTGATGAGGTCACCCCTCAGTCTCCTCCAGACTAAAGAGCCCCAGCTCCCTCAGTCTCTCCTTGTAAGAGAGATGCTTCATTCTCTTAATCATCTTCGTGGCTCTGTGATGGACTCACATGCAGTTCTATATACTTCTTGAACTAGGGGGCCCAGAACTGGACATGATATTCCAGATGTGGCCTTACCAGGGCAGAGTAGAGGTGCAGGAGAACCTTATGGTAAGATGAAGCTTGATTTCATGGAAACAAGGGGTTTGAATCACCTGCCTCTTTGTTGCCCCTTGGAGGAGTTTAGAGGAGACTGGAGAGCTGGCTGGCTGCAGTCCAGGCTGTAGATGCTATGCAAGTCAACACATTGGAAATTTGGCCTCGACCCATAGGATGGTGTAGCTGTAACTTCACCTGTTTCACATTACACCATGCCACTAACCTATGGGGTAAAGTCTTTGCATTTACCAGAAGAAGCATGCCAGATATTGAATTCTTTTCCTGTGGTTATATATCTCCTACTGTGCAGTCTGCAGTGATTAAGTAGTGAGGCAACCCAGAGGGGAAGAACCCTACATTTCAAAGTCAGCTGAGGTACAGCTGTCACACTGCTGGGATTTTTTTGATTGATGTTTGGAGATCACTGCTTTTGACATTTACTTAAATCTTTGGGAGGTAAAAGGGCTTTCGTGGTCCATGTTGCTACATTGCAGGGAGCACATAGGGCAATCTGCAGCCTCCAAAATGGGCATGGTATGTGATAAGAAATGATGGGAGCTTTCAAGTCTTTTATATCTCCTAATTTTGCTGAAACAGTTTCAGTCACTGCACTGTGAGCCTTTTAATCATGCAGCTTAACTCACACCTTTCTAGAGGAGAAAAAAATATTTCAAGGAAATAGTGAATTAAAATCCGGAACAAAATTCCTTATAAGCATGAAATGCTGATGGGTGAGGCCACTTGGAGTCTGAAGGTCAATGCATCCTCCCCGTTGTGTGAGATGGTGTTTTGGGAAGAGGCAGAGTGTCTTCACTAGAGGGAGAGCTTCCCTCCTTTTCTCCATGAGCAGTCAGTATGACAGCTGTAACAGGGTAGCTGTCCCTGTGCCCTCTCACTGCTGCACTCCATGCAGAGGAAAGGGGGGATAAGCTAAAGAGCATGACTGCCTGACTACAGAACATTGCCTCTTCTCCTGCCATGTACCATGGGCCTGGTGCTGTCAGAGGCTGTCTTCAAAGGTGCTATCCTGAGGGGATCAGAGGGGAAATCACAGAATCGAAATGTTAGGTGTTGGAAGGGATCTCTAGAGATCAAGTACTACCTCCCTGCCAGGCCACACAGGAATGCATTCAGGCAGATTTTGAAAGCCTCCAGAGGAGGAGACTCCACAACATCTCTGGGCAGCCTGTTCAAGTGCTCTGTGACCCTCATCATATGCTCAAGGTGGAACCTCCTGTGTCCTAGGTTGTACCTGTTCACTGTCCAGTCACTGAGCACCACCAAAAAGAGGCTATCACCCCATTCCAAAGGGATATCTGCTGTCTACTGGGGGCCCAGGTCAAGGATGTGATAAGAAGGATTCCCTCCCTGGTATGGCCCACAGCATACTACCCATTGTTAACATTCCAGATAGGCAATGATGACCTTGGAAGAAGAAAATTGAAGGATATTGAGAATTCAAGGCCTTGGGTCAGATGGTTAAGGGTGTGGGAGCAGGATCACAGGATGTCAGGGGTTGGAAGGGATCAAAGAGATCAAGAGAGGGGGGAACAGGCTCTCTCACTTGCTCCCTGGGATAGGACAAGGAGCAATGGATGTAAGTTGCAGCACAAGAGGTTCCACCTCAACACAAAGAAGAACTTCTTTACTATAAGGGTCACGGAGCACTGGAACAGTCTTCCCAGAGATGCTGTGGAGTCTCCTTCTCTGGAGACTTTCAAAGCCTGTCTGGATGCATTCCTCTCTGACCTGATCTAGATTATATGTTCCTGCTCTGGCATGGGGGTAGGACTTGATCTCTTTGGGTCCCTTCCAACCTCTGATATCCCGTGATCCTATGATCTTGACACCTATCCCTCAGATATATTTATAGACATTGATAAGATCCCCTCTCAGCCTTCTCTTCTCAGGCTAAACAGCCCTAGTTCTCTCAATCTTTCTTCATAGGAGTCTCACAGCTGTCTGTTGGGCTAAGCCAATGCCTGAAACCGTCTCAGTCACTGTGACTGCTCCTCTCATGTTGTCAAGAGAAACTCCTTGAGATGGCACTTGACTGTGCTTCCTGAGATCCAGACTGACTGTTCCTCCTGTGTTGCAGCTGGTGTCAATCCAGCAGAGCTCTGCTGCTTCTTATGATAAGTTACTTGCATAGGAGATGCTGAATAATTCACTGGATTGCCTACAGACTTGATTAGAAGTTGAAGATTAGCTACCTTTTTGTACTTCTAGTGAGAAAAGGGCCAAACTAGTGAAGGAGAATTTGTCTGTCTGGCAAAACTACTAGTACAGACATGCTGGAATGGGAAATGGAGCTAGGGAGGAATGGTCAGTGTCAGACAGGTTTATGGCTTTCTTTCAGACTGGTTTATGGCTTATAAAGACATGGTTCATGATAACACACTTGACTAGTCTCTCTTATTTCCAAGTCATAGTAAGAGTTAGCAAAACAGACAAAAAATATTCTTCTCCAGCATGTTTTCCCCTATCAGGAACCCTGGCGATTGACAGGGATGTTTGTGATGGGTGAAGGTAATCTCAAGCTGTGGTTAATGGAGACTTGCTCTGGCTTGAGCTGCAGCTCAGTCTATGGGGAGGCTGTGCTGGTTTGAGGCTAACTGAAGTATTTTACTGAGATAAATTAAATTCTTAACTGTGAGAAGAAAGAAAAATAACAGTGTCCTATATCACTCATTCTTCTGCTGAGAAATGCAAGTAGTCAAAATATAAAATAAGGCACTCCTCACACACTTTTCAGTTCTCATTTCTTCTTCTTCTCTCTGGTGGTCTGTGTGGTTGCAGCTGCCTTAACTCTTTAATTTGATCTAACCCTTTTTACTTCTGACCTCCTTATGATGTCTCACCTCAAATCTCTGCAGATGTATCATGTAAGCTATACAGGGATTGATCTAGTTATTTTCTGAGAGGAGGGAAAGAAAGGACAGAGAGGGAGGAGTGGGGGGAGGCTTGGTTCAGGAGCCTCCTGGGCAGTCTGACTGTTTCAGGAAGCATTTTTGTGTTTCTGCATTACTTTTAACTTGTATTTAATTGTGAATATTTGTATATTGTACATATATATGCTTGTAAATTGTGCTAAGCTGTAAATATAGCTTCCTTAACTTCCTGCTGACTGAATCTAGTCACGTGAATTTATTGGGGGGGGGGGGTGGGGGTGTAACTCCCAAACCACCACAGAAACTAATAATGTGAAGTTGCTGATTAATGACATTTTCAGCAAGAAATGCCTCTCCAGCACAGACTTTTAAAATAGCCTAAATATTTATTTCTTCATCTCTTTATTATATGATAATGTATGCAGGTAACACTGTACCTCAAAAATACTTTCATATTTTAAGGGAGAGGTGTCAAATAACACTTAAGAGGCAATTTCTATATTTTTGTACCTTGTGTAGGACTTCCCCCCTTCTTTTTTTTTTTGTGATCTAAGCTATTTCTGAAGTGGTTATTTCATAACTGTGGGATCTGTCACTACATACTTTGTGGTGATTATTTGTCTGAATTCTGCTTTCATCAAGAACCAATGAAAAAGTCTCATCAGTAGCAGAATCAGTGGCCTGAGCTAACCTCTGCAGGTGAAATGTCTCAAGGTGTGATACATTCTGCATGGAGGACCTGGTGCACAGGGGTAGATCCTGTGCAATGCTAACAGTCCTGTCACAAAGGACTTAGAGTAAATTGCTCATTATACCATGAGCATCCCACAGTGATCTCTGCCCCTCAGAGAAGTTGTCTCTTTCTGTGCTGTCTTCTGACAAATGTCCAAGAGAAGACTGTCACTTAATACTGATTATCTATGACACACTCTGAGCACTGTGGAAACCTGAAAAAGACCTGTGAGGCAGGTGATTGTTTCTTCTGGTCTTCTCCTATGCTTTTGCCATGCTTGGATCAGATATCACAGAATCACAGAAATGTTTAGGCTGGAAAAGACCCTCAGGATCACCAAGTCAAACCAATAACCCTACTCTTCAAGGTTCACCTTAAACCATAGCCCCAAGCACCACATCCAGATGACTTTAAAACACATCCAGCATTGATGGCTCAACCACTTCCCTGAGCAGTCCATTCCAATGCCTGAGCACCATGATCATGAAGATCTCTGATGGCAGCCTTCCTTGTATTTCAATCTGGTACTGTGCTTAATGCTACGTACTTTCACTTCTCTGTCTCTGGATCTTCTGTTCTGCAAGTTTTTGGTTTTTGGTGGTTTGGTTTTTGTGGGTTTGTGTTTAGTTTTGTTTGTTTTTTTTTTTTAATATTCAGCCCAAAGCAGATTTGGAATATATTGGTCTCTTTCTCTCTCCTTTTTACATTCTTGAAAGCTTTATTATATTCCTCTCAGTCTTCTCTTTAGGGTAAGCAATCACACTTGATTCAGTCTTTCCTTATATGATGTATTTTATAGACTTCTGATTATTTCTGCTGCTCTGTTCACCTCCTTATGAATCACAGTGCTCATTACCTTCTGCATCTTCAAGCTACAGTGCTGGTTTTATTTTATGTCCTTTTCACAACAGAAAGGGCATTTTTGATTCAGGTTCATCTCTTGCTCTACGCTAATCCTTAGATCACTCTAGCACAGTGGCTGCTTAACTAATAATTTCCAATTTTGTATTTGTTAATGATCATTCCTGAGTAGGTAACTTACATTTCCCTCTAGATAGGGGCAGTGATTTAAAAGAAAAAAATAAAGTGTATCTGCAATTTGTCACAAAAGCTTTGAGCTTTGATCTCCACAGCTGTGTTGCAGGAATGAGAGTGTCCTGTTTAACCATTCTGCAAATCGATTAGCATTGTTTTGTCAAAGACCAGTACCTTGTGTGTTTGAGAGTCACTTCCCTTTGGATTGATTTATAGAGCCAAGATCCTCTGGGGATCTGTAGTGTGCCACGTGCTAACTATTCACAAACTGCAAGCTGTGCTGTCTATCGTTGCTAGTCACCACATTGTTAAGTAACCAAAATATCTTGCAATAGACCTTAGCCAGTTACTTTACAGTCAAAAGATCGAAGTATCACAGTATCACACAGTATCACAGTATGATCAGGGTTGGAAGAGACCTCACAGATCAGAAGTAAGCATCCTTCAGACAGTGGAGACAACAAATGTCATCCTGAGGCAGGCAGATCAATCAGATCAGCTGAATCATCCTCAGAAAGTGCTGGTCTGTCTCAACTGACTTTAAAAGGAGCGTAGGGTGACTATCTCAGACAGGTGTCTCAGATGAATCCCAGTCTGACTTTTTGGTGATCATTTTACTCAGTGGAGTGAAAAGTGCTCCTGAGGAAACCTCATCATCCACTGACCTGTGAAGAGGGCTCTCTGATTGTGTTACTGAAATGACTGCAATAAACTATCATCTCTGGGAAACTGCTGCCCTCTTCTAAATCTCTGACTATAGACTTGAAATCAATGCACTTGTCAGTGCTCTTTACTGTGATCTGTGATCTATTCAGAGGAAGGGCCACCAAGTCTTTCTGTGGACTTCAGAGGGGACTCACTATTCAGAGAAGCTTCATCAGATGAAAGACACATGTTTAGGCAAGAATAGGAAATTGCTTCATCAACACTACTAAATTTGATTCTTTGGTGGTTATTCCATAAAATCAAGTTGGATTCTTGATATTATTGTTCCATGCATTTTACTGGTAGGCATTCTGCACATGAAAATTATGCTGAATCAGTAACACTCTACTACATGAACAGTTCTGATTTCAGTATAATGACTCAGGAACTGTACTAATGTATATAGAATAATCCAATTATGCAATAGAATAATGATAGAATATATTTTACATGTTTGTGTGTGTGCGCTATTCTGTACATTTATATATGTATCTCCCTCAGAGTCTCCTGTATTCAGATCCTCTTGCCATCTGTAGTGTTAGAATAATCCTGCAGGGGAATGCTCAGACACAGCCTTACTGACAGTACATTTTTTAACTTGCTGCTACAGTCATTATTCGCTGACCATAGCAGCAGTAAGCCTTCCACCCAACATGGTTCACTAGAGACTCTTGTTTTCTTTTCATGATCAATTCCTCAGGAATCTAGAAGCTGCAAGGAGAGGTGCTTTGAAACTTGATTATCTTTTTGTCAAAGAGAGTTGTGTGTACTTTACTCACAGCAGTCAGTATCAGCAGATTTCCAGACCTGTCTGTATTATAGTTTCCAGTCTTCATGCTATAAAGCAATGAGACCTTGTGAAATGACAGAAATTAAAGTCTTTTTGTAATTTTCATAAAGCTATGTATCTAAAGAAAATAGAAAAGGCTTTCAAGGGGATAAGTGACTCATCAGAGGACATAAAAACTCTCTACAGGTTACACTGAAATTGTTCCCAGGCACTGCTAGTGTTACTATGTTTCTGTACTTTGCTTTTGCTCAACAGAGAGCTTGAAGATTCTGTGGCAGAAGGTACTCTGTAAGATGTTGCTGTTGATTTCTACCTTGATGATACATCAGTTGGCAAAACTTATCTATCTAAACCACTAGATATTTGAAGCTGTTCTATGTGAAGTGTAAAGGCTTCAATTTATTTGTTACCCAGTTCTTGCACAATGCCTGCAAAATCCTCTTTGACCTTGAGAAACTCTGAGTTTGGAGTTTTCCAACCCAAGCTGGCAGTAACAAGACTGAAGAATATGTGGGTGAGATAGTGGTCCATGAGAAAACCTGCACTGTTCAGTCCCTGATGATAAGATCATTTTGATAAGGAAAAGAAGTCATTGATATCTGACACATTTGTTGCCCTGTTAAGCAATGAGGGAGAGCATCAGCCCATACATGCAGTTAACCTTCTCTGCTCCCCAGAGGGCAGGCTGCTGACAACAAGGTCAAAGGCGATGGTAGCACAGCTTGAGAAAGCTGGCCTTGTTGCCACTTGAACTCTACCTGTATGGTAGATAAATGCAGGTTTGGGAATACAGTGCTTTTTATTCTCCATTGAACTGCACAGAGTGTTTGCATTTGGTCCTAGGCAACTGGGCCTAGGTGACCCTGGTGGAGCAAGGTCATAGAATCATACGTGATGGTTTGGGTGTTCCCCGCCCCCCCCCCCCCACCACTTTGGAAGTCACCCAGACTAGACTTAGCCTGCTCTGGAAATTGAATGAAGCTTATATTTACAGCTTAGCACAATATATAAGCAAATATTTACAATGTGTACAGTTATATACAAAAATATACAAGTTGGGAGGTAATACAGAAGCACAGCACCCCTCCCAGAAACCTGAGTCCCCAGGAGGGGCACCCAACCACCCTTCCACCTTCTCCCACCCCTGTCTACCTTACCCCAGATGTTGCCTTGTGCCCAAGGAAGAATGGAAGGTCAAACAGGGGGTTATGAAGCAGATGGATTAATTAGGTTAGGTTGGAGAGCGAGAAATGTAGCTCAAAGCCCAAGCAGTGATCGAATATCTTATCTATGTTTGGATTATTGCTCTCATAACTCGCAGCAAGCCTATGAGTGAAGTAGATATTGTAGGAACACAGGTCGTTAATGAAGAACAATGGTCCATCGTGGACCAGCTGCAACACAAGCCTTGGGCACAAACTGTCTGAGTCAGCGTGATCCTGAACATTATGCAAGAGAAAAGAATGAGAACTTCCAGGTTAGGAGAAGGAAACAGGACCTTGTTTTCTGATGAATATGCTAAGACTGTTGCTCTGCAGGAACCAGATGTGGCAGACAGATTATAGATTAGAAGAAAAGACGATTTTGCATGTGATAAAATGACCAATCAATAGGTAAAAGCTTTAAGCCTACACAGTATATATATATCCCTGTATGTTGCCTAATAAAATTGGAACTTAGCTTGCATCGAGCTGTCTCCCCATCCCTTTGTCTCAGCAAGACATCACCATTATTTCCCTTTCACAGCCTGTGGTCTAATTCTTCTCACCAAAACATTCTAGCTAGATTCAAGGTAACGTATCATAGAATCATAGAATCAACCAGGTTGGAAAAGACCTCCAAGATCATCCAGTCCGACCTAGCACTCAGCCCTATCCAGTCAACTAGACCATGGCACTAAGTGCCTCATCCAGTCTTTTCTTGAACACCTCCAGGGACAGTGACTCCACCACCTCCCTGGGCAGCCCATTCCAATGCCAATCACTCTCTCTGGCAACAACTTCCTCCTAACATCCAGCCTGTACCTCCCCTGGCACAACTTGAGACTGTGTCTCCTTGTGCTATTGCTGATTGCCTGGGAGAAGAGGCCACCCCCCACCTGGCTACAGTGTCCCTTCAGGTAGTTGTACACAGCAATGAGGTCACCCCTGAGCCTCCTCTTCTCCAGGCTAAATAACTCCAGCTCCCTCAGCCTCTCCTCATAGGGTTTGTGCTCCAGGCCCCTCACCAGCTTTGTTGCCCTTCTCTGGACACATTCCAGCACCTCAACATCTCTCTTGAGTTAAGGAGCCCAGAACTGGACATAGTACTCAAGGTGTGGTCTGACCAGTGCTGAGTAAAGGGGAAGAATAACCTCCCTTGTCCTACTGGCCACACTGTTCCTGATGCAGGCCAGGATGCCATTGGCTCTCTTGGCCACCTGGGCACACTGCTGGCTCATCTTCAGCCTACTATCTACCAGTACCCCCAAGTCCCTTTCTTCCTGGCTGCTCTCCAGCCACTCAGTCCCCAGCCTCTAGCACTGCTTGGGGTTGTTGTGGCCAAAGTGCAGAACCCTGCACTTGGCCTTCTTAAATCTCATCCCGTTGGCCTCTGCCCACCTATCCAGCCTGTCCAGGTCCCTCTGCAGGGCTCTCCTACCTTCCAACAGATCAACACCTGCTCCTAGCTTGGTGTCATCTGCAAACTTACTGATGCTGAACTCAATCCTCTCATCCAGATCATCATTAAAGATGTTGAACAGGACTGGGCCCAGCACTGACCCCTGGGAAACACCA
Source organism: Pogoniulus pusillus (assembly GCF_015220805.1). NCBI lineage: Eukaryota > Metazoa > Chordata > Aves > Piciformes > Lybiidae > Pogoniulus > Pogoniulus pusillus. The sequence continues at coordinate 25,301,287 of NC_087266.1, forward strand.
CTAGTGACAGCTGCCAACTGGATGTGGCACCATTCATCTCCACTCTCTGGGCTCTGCCTTCCAGCCAGTTCTTGACCCATATCAGAGTGAATCTGTCCAAGCCATGAGCTGCCAGCTTGGCTAGGAGCTTCTTGTGGCAGACAGTGTCAAAGGCTTTGCTGAAGTCCAGGTAGACTACATCCACAGCCTTCCCCACACTTACCAGGCAGGTAACCTGATCATAAAAGGAGATAAACTTGTGCTGGCTGAGCCTGATCCCTTGGCCATCCTGTAGGTGATTTGCAATGGCCCTCAAGATGACCTGTTCCATGACCTTGCCAGGCACTGAGGTCAGGCTGACAGGTCTGTAGTTTTCCAGTTCCTCCTTCTGGCCCTTTGTCCCTTCTTTCTGTGGATTACAGGCAGACTATACTGGTCCCTGACTCCATCTGCCAGTTCAAGAGTCCAGTTGTCCTGGAGACAACCTGTCCCACCATTGAAGACTGAGGCAAAGAAGGTGTAAAGAAGGTGTTAAGTGCCTCTGCCTTTTCCTCATCCTTTTAAAGGATGAGGTCATTGTACTAGATGGCCTCCAGAGGTTCCTTTCAATGTAATTATGTGATTATATCTGAAAACCACATAACCAGTGCAGCTTCCTAGCATATTTTTCCTGGATTGAATCAAACAAGAAGTTCTGACTCAAAAGTCTTGTAACTTCCATCATCACCCTGGTATTAGACTCCATTCTGTGTTGGCATGATTATAATGTGCACAGTGAGTGTCATGTTGCTTATGGCATCATAACTTTTGCTAAATGCATGACAATTGCAATGGAATATGAAATGCTGTGAATCACATAATGCTTATCATAATGCTTATCAGCTTAACAAGCTAAAATGTGCTTGAAGATGTTATCTTTGATTTTTACTCATGCTTTTTCTTTTGTAAAATTCAATCTTTTGCAGTTGGCCTGCCTGTTGTGGGTGCAAGTTGGTTCTGTTGAATATTGAACTTAAGATAATTTGAGGACACTATTAAATATGGTGCCTGGTCTACTAGCTTCATTTTAACGTGTTGGAATCTTCATAGAGAGCTTTTGTTTTAGTGTCCATTACAAAAGAAGGTCAGTTTCTAAGCAAGCTGCAGTGCTGCAACCTACATTTTCTGACAGAAAGAAAAAACATTTAGGAAAATATATAGCTTGTCAGTCTGTGCTTTTTCTACTCTGTGATGTGAAGGGTTTTTCAAAGACTGAGCACATCACACATCAGTTGTTACAAACAGGTCATGCTACATGCCATGAATTTTAGATTGTGTGTCATTTTCATTTATTTTTCCTTATTTTTGAGCAGCATCCCTGGAGTTTAAGCATGAAAAAAGCTAGTTGAAAAAGCCTAGTGGATTTATCACCCAGCAGGTATTTGGTGACAGCTCTTGCCACAGGGATTATAACTCTTCTCATGTCACTTTCTCCTTGAGCACAAGCTACACAGCCTGGAAATTTAAAATGCTAGCTAATGAGGGATTAGAAGCATGTAATTTTTTGAACCCTTGTACTGTCAGGAGAGAAAAATAATAGTAGGTTTCCTCTGTCATTCACAACAACCTGATCTAAATTATCTGGAGAGACTGCAGTGAAGGACACTTCAGTTTAAAACTCTTATTTTCATGTCAACTACATGGCATTTCCGGGTCAACCTCTTTGTCTCTCCTGAGGAATGACAGGGCAAATTCAGCTCTAGAGGTGGCTGTGAGAGGAGGCTTGATTGCTTTTCAGACTACAGGCTGAGATGCAGCACAAGGTGTGTACCAGTGTGCTTGCTAATTGTGTGCTTTAGGCTCTTCCTATACAGAGCTCCCTAATTGTAAGGATGAGAGCTTTTGCTGTATATGGTACCAATTGATCTTAAAAAAGTCTTAGATATATGCCTTGCCAAGTAGCAAAGGAGATCACAAAGAGTAAATGTGGAGCAGGTGGAAACCTGGCAGGAATGGCTCCATGGTGGACCTTGCACCATAATCTCCACCTCAGATGTTCAAAGAACATGAAAACTGTGTAGCTTTGTCCTCTGGGATCATCTCAAGCTCTTATCTCTTTGTGGTGAGATTAGTTCATTAATGTAGTGACAGTTTCAAAAGACTGTATCTTTCTCTCTTCCCATCCTCACTATCATTTTTTGGGTGGCTCATTGATCACTCTGTTCTTTGGTATAGATACACATGAGGGTTATCTTTTAAGGCTGAACACCAAGCAGCAACAAGAGGAAAGTCATAGAATCATAGAATCAACCTGGTTGGAAGAGACCTCCAAGATCATCCAGTCCAACCTAACACCCAGCCCTATCCAGTCAACTAGACCATGGCACTAAGTGCCTCATCCAGGCTTTTCTTGAACACCTCCAGGGACGGTGACTCCACCACCTCTCTGGGCAGCCCATTCCAATGCCAATCACTCTCTCTGGCAACAACTTCCTCCTAACATCCAGCCTATACCTCCCCCGGCACAACTTGAGACTGTGTCCCCTTGTTCTATTGCTGATTGCCTGGGAGAAGAGGCCACCCCCCACCTGGCTACAACCTCCCTTCGGGTAGTTGTAGACAGCAAGTCCTTCTCTGGAGACTTTCAAAACCCACCTGGATGCATTCCTGTGTGAACTACCCTGCCTTGGGAAGGGAATTGGACTCTAATGTTCTGTGATTCTGTGAAAAATGACACTAGACCCATACTATCATTAAGTACTTTGAACTAAATGAAAAGGCATTCTGGGAAGGGAGGGAAAAAATTTAAACTCAGAGCACTCTCATTTGCTTATGCTTCTGACAAGATGAAAAAGAAGACTACTAGTGAAAATATTTTAGAAGATGATTTTGCAGGTATTCATCGAATCCCTTATCCTACCTAAGCTCAGCAGACATCTTTGCCAAGAGAGATCTCTGGCAGGAGCTGCACAGGATGAATACAGGTGTTTTACCCACACATCTGAGAAATTAACTGTTCACATTTCCAGGATGGGTGAAAGAGATGTACTAACTGTGCTTCTGCTTTTGAAAGTGTTCTAAGGCCTATGTTATTTCTTGCATGTTTTCCCAGGGCTCTCTTTAGAGGAGTGATGTTAAAAGTTAGAAAATGCTTCAGACATAGTAAGAGTTAAGATAAAGGCATGCAGACATGTTATTTTAAAGGAACTGATCTTCCACACTGGTAAAGAAGAATGTTTTTAGCAGAGCAGCAAAAGAAAAGGTCTAAGTAGCAGTGGCAAGGGACAAACCACTTTGACCTTGAATTCATGTATCATCCTTAATGCCATGATTCAAGCAAGTAGGATAAATAACTCTGTGCTCTTTGGACACTGACTGCTGTGCACAGTGGGTACTTTCCAGCAATGCAGATATTCTGTCCAATCTCCCCAGAGACACAAAGATGTTGGGCAGAGCTCAAACCCTCTTACACAGTCGAAGCTCCTTCTTTGGTATTCAGCTATTTTAGCTGACATCTGTACTAAATTATCTTTTTAAAAGTCTGTTCCTCTGGACTGCTGCCTTCATCTGGAGAGTAGAAAGGAGTTACAGAGGAGCTCTCTGAACAAATAAACAAGTGCAGTCACCAAATGCAGAGCCCTTTTGACAACTTCAGCATTTCCAAGCCCTGATTACTGGCAGTGGCAATCATTTCTAATGTACTCTCTGCCTGTAGATATTGACGTGTTTGTTCTGATTCTCAGTCTTTGTATAGAGCTGATTACTGTGATCACTTTTTCTGTTGTAGGTTTGCACATCAACAGTTCAATTACAAAGACAGTTCTCTTTTAAATGTCATCTTGCTGTGTTTTTACTGTCCCTGTAGCCATTAATGCCTCTGTACTGATTCACCAGCACAGTTTTATGCAGTAGACCTTGCTACCAACCTTGACGTCAATATTATTTGTCCTTCTCCTTTAAAACAGGAAAAAAAGAAAAAGAACTCCTGTTTTTTAATGTGATACAGCAATACTTGTGTCATCTTTGTGTGTATACTTATGTAGTCGTGTGTGAGGAGGATATATATTCATGTAAATGGGAGATATTTATTTTGATGAACGGCATTGTGTTGGTGAGTCATCCATCAGGTCACATCACATTGCCTCTAAGCAACAAGATGTAATCTGACAATATTAGGAGTCCTTTTTTTATGTTTACTGGTTTGTTGAAAGTGCAATTTTATTTTTTTTTTCTGTGGCCACTACCACTTAACTGTTAAATTCTCTGTAATGTCTTCATTTTTGCTGTTTCTGTGGTTGTTATTTAGCCTGCCTCCATTGTCCTCATCTCATATATCCCAGAAGGCAAGACTCTCAGTTGTCTCAAGTGTAAATTACAGCTATGTGTAATTAAAAGTACTGTCATTTTTATTATGTTAGGTTTTGTGCCCTTTTAGTTCTTAGTGCCTACACATGAATGCTAAACAGTGACAGTCAATCACTATGTCAATTCCTTTGTCAAATCAAAAAGACATTTTTAGCTTGGATCATGGTTTATTGGGTAAAAATAACTATGCTTTCATATGACCCAGACTGAAAAGTGCATGTAGCCAAACATGCTACTTCTGTTATCCACTTGGTCCTCCTTCCAAGACATCCCTTCTCAAAAGCTGGAAGATATTTTTTCCCAGATGAGCATTTCCCTTTTCATGCAAGCCACAGGCCATGTACTTTATGGACTGAGTGGTTGAGTCAGATGCTACTCAGCCTTTTGAGTGTCCTTCATGCCATCTGCAGAAGTGCTGTCTGACTCATGGGAGTGACTCCAATGTACAGTCATCTGTTGGCCTGAAACCTTTTGAAAATGGAGATCCTGTAATGTGGATGATTTGGTAGGAAATCTAACATAGCTCTAACTTGCTCAGAAATTTGCAGTTACCTACCTCTGCCTCATTCTGTGCTGTCCTGTCAGGACCAGAGGAGTGCTGTTGCTGTGCAGTAGAGGTGCACTTACTCTTCATAGCTCTTGGGTTTTACAGAAGCCTACTCAGCTGAATGACTTGTGTGGCAGGGAAAAGTCAAGAAACAAAGGTGAATGTTTCATGTTTGGGGTCCACTTGGCCAAATGACACTTGCTTGTCTTAACTGAGGCTAAGAATAAGGTAAATATTAATTCCAGGTGGCATGCTGCTGAACTGTGCATAGAATAGAGATGTGGCTAAAAATAGAATTGCTACCTTCCAGTAAAAAAAATGATTAATGAAAGTTTTGCAGGGCAGGAGTAACCTTTAACTAAGCTGGCACCCTCCCAGTCTTTGTTTACAGATTCAGTATGATGCAGTCTTGGTTCTGGTCAGGCTTTCTGAGCAGACCATAAATGTAACTTAAATCAAACCCAAACTTTTAAAAGTAGAGTCAGCTAACAGAAGAAAGAAAAACTCACTTCAAACCAGGGCATTTTCACATATCAAATGTGCAGACATTGACAGTGTCCTCCAATGGTCTCTCAGGATGGATGATAGGTGATACATTCATATTAGTAGCTGCCAACATGATTTCAAGGCCGTGATCTGTACTACTTACCTTGCTTACTCATGTGCACTGCTGTGTGAAGCTGATCTCGGTAAAGTGAGCCTGCTGTGCCTTTGTCACATCTCATCCACCTCCCTGCAGCTGGATTCCCTGCTGCAGGCTATGAAGGTGAGAGATGGTGGCAACTGCCCTGAATGTAACTTGTGTTGTGTGGGGACATGGACCAGACAGGGATTACCATCAGCTCCGAGTGGCAGACTCGTTCTGTGGCCTCACTGACCTTGGTCTGAAAGGTTAATAATTACAAGATGGTTGATGTCATACATTGCAGTGGAATAGTCATATGAGTATGTGTAACAGCATGGTGCAGCAGTACTTCCCACATGCTCTCCAAGCAGTCACTGTGTCCTGGTCCTCCCTCACACCCTTGCACCAACATTTCAGGAGAGCTCACTAGGATTTGTCTTCCTCAGTGCAGCACAGGTGAACAGCTTCTTGTGAGGAGATGCACTTTTTAATGCATTGCCTCCCTGAAAAAACACCTTCCTTTCAAAATTGCTTGTTGTGTCATATGTCTTTTACAAGGTCATGTTCACTGCACCATATCTCTCTGGAAAATATCAGGAAATAGATGTATTGAATACATAAACCCTACTAAGCAGAGTGCAGTAAATTTGAGGGTACCTCCCCACACACATCAGAAAGGAAATCTAGTGCAGTGATGCTCAATTTGCCATAATCTTCTTCCTATTTTCCCTACCTTCTTTTGAAAAGATGCAAAGTGAAATCCTGACTCATTTTAAAACCTCTTTTTAAAAATAGCTCCTTAGGCAGTCTCCATTGGGCTCTGTGTGCCAAAGCCCTTTAACAAAGTTTACTTATCCCTGCTCAGTTTAGCCCACTGATTGAAAATCTTAAAGGAAGTGTGAACTGATGTAATTCATGTGCTCTAGGCTGATGCAATTTCTGTGTGGTAGGAAACTCTAAGTTGTTCCATGGATTCACTCTATATTCATCTCCAGAATATATGTCCCTGTCATGGAGGGGTTTTCTCTATTCCTCCCCTGTTAGGGGGAGGTGAGAAATTAATTTGAGGCGGTTTTGATTTTTTATAAAATTATTTATTAAAATTAATCTTTACAAATTTGTACCACCCCCAACCACTATGAAACCCAAGTTCGTTTGCAAGTTTATGAAAATAGCTTTGGGATATATTTACAGGAATTGATTATTAAATGGAAATATCAAATTATTAACAATTATTGACAGAGAGAAAGATTTTTAGGCTTAATGCCTCTTAACAGCTCTAGTGTTTGCCCAGCAAGGGCTGAAACTGTGTGTGCTCCTCAGATAGAGGTAACTTATATTACAGAAGAATTGAAGCTTACTTATGTGTGCTGTTCTTAAGTATTAATCATTAAATCACCCTCCTGGGAATCATCTGTCTCAGCGTGTGCCCAGTATTGGGGTCTTGGTGAGCTGGAGTCTGTCCTGGCTTGCAAGGGATGATAAAGCTTTTCCCAGTCTCTGGGGTAAATTGAGTTTTCTCTAACCTTCACTCCTGGGGTGATCCATGCCTCGGAGCTGTTGCTTCTTCTGGAAGCCGTGTGTCCAGGGATGGTCAGCTGGCAGGAATTTCCCGATGCAGAAGAAGGATTTGTCCGTGTAGCTTCTGACACGGTCTGGCAGCTAGCAAGCTGCATTTGCAGGTTTGCAGACTGTCTGAGGGTCTGCTGAGCTCTGGATCTTTCCAGAGTTACAGGATAGATGGCAAGTTGTATTTACGCCGTGCTACAGGGAGATTTAACTCCGCAGATGAATCAAGATAGCTCTAGGCTTTAGGCAGGGGGTCTCTTGGCTCCCCATATATGTATGGTGCAGGCATGAATGTGCTCTGCTTCTCAGAGGGCTTGCAGACAGCTTGGCTGCGCCTTGAGATCAATGCATGAGGTCTAAGCCTCTGTAATGCTTGCAAGTGAGGAAGGCCTGATCCTGTGTCTAGACCAATGCAAGCGGGTCAGGGCTGCAGGGTGCTGCTGTGGATCAGAGCTGAGTCTAAAATGCTCTAAGCTTCTGAACTGGTAAACAGTCTGGATCACTGATCAGACTGAACAGGACTGACCACGTGGTGCTGCTGTGCACCCCTCTTTAAAGGCTCTGGGGCCAAGATTCGTGGCTCGTTGGACATCTAAAATGACCAATCAGGTTGGCCGTAAGCCAAACCTTGCCCCAGTAGGCAGTAGAGACATGCCTGGACCCTCCCAATAGGGGATTACCTGCCTGGACCTCAGGGGTACACGGGCTGGGCGTGTGTGTGTTACACAACTTGTTTGCTGCCTCATGGGTCCTGGCAGAAGAACATGTCTGGGCATGTAGAGGCATAGAAAAGCCTCAGTTTTGGGGCTGCTGCCCCTCCACCACAGTCCCATAGGGGAGAGTGGGGAATCTAGACTTCACTTTTTGACACCAGTAATATCTTAGAAAGGATTGTTGTAATGGGTTAGGGATCTTCCCCCTCCCTCACTACTTGAAATTACCCAGACTAACTTGGATGGTTTTGGAAGTAAGATGAAGCTGTATTTACAGCACTGCAAAATTTGCAAGCATATATACACAATATAGACAAATATTTGCAATTATATACAAGTTAGAAATAATACAGAGCTCCCAAATCTCACTTGGACAAAGCAAACTGCCCAGAAGGGCTCAAAGCTAACGCCTGCCCTTTCTCTGTTTCCAACTCTCTTTTTGTCTCAGAATCCACACATAAACAAAGCGGAAACCTGTAGCTTATGAAATTAGAGCTGCTGAAATTAGAGGTGAGGTGTCAGAGTAGGTGGGGGTTAGAGTAAAAGGTGATTAGATCAAGCTACACAGATTCAAGACAGAGAGAAGTGAATAGGACGACATCTCAGGAGAAAAGTGCCTACATTGACTTTTTATCCCACTCAGCAAACCAATGAACGACATAGACATCATCATTATAGACATTGTCATTATTTTCTTTTCACAATCAATGACCTAATTTCTCTCATTAAATATTCCAGTTAGCCTCAAACAGCATAATTGTATTGGACTAGATGGGGTTGAATAGGATTGAGTGTACACAAGCATCTTAAAATACTGAGGTTTGTTCTGGAAGTGGAACAAGAACACAGAAACAGCCATGTCATCTGTAATCCAGTTCAGCAGATGTCTGCCTGATAGATGCTACTGCCAGGTCATTACCCACTAATACCTCACTTGGGAAGTGAGAAGAGAATTTTAGGTGCAGTCCTGGCTCCTGGGACTCACTGTCTACTTTGGTAATATTAGATCAGTGTCAGGCCAGAGGTTCCACCATCTGGAATCACTCATGGTGCAGGAACAGATCCTTACCAGCATTTTGGCCAAGATCAACTTGCACTCTCATAGGCAGGTCTGGCTTTACTGTGGGCTGTGGATGATTTGGCACAGGCTGACTGTCTGATGCCAGTTCATTGTGGAGGCCAAGGGAGTTGTAGGGCAGCTGTTCCAGAGCCAAGGAAAGGCCCCACACACATATAATTTGTTGCAATAGATACAGTTACAGCGTTTGGAGGACATTTGGTTGCTTGCAAGACTTTGCAGATTTGGTGTAATCACCAGTGTAGTTAATACTGAGTGCAAACTCCTCTGCATTTTCTGGGTTTTACACACTTAAAATGGCTTTCACCATTTTCACCAGGTGCAACATCAGCAGTGAAGAAAGACAAGCAATCTGTCAGGCTCCTTCCTGAACCCGAGGGTAGACTCTCCAACAGTAGGTTTACATAAAGTTTTTTGTTTCATTTTGGGCTACCACACAAGTTTTAATAACATGTTCCTCCTGCAAACAGCTTTCTGTCCAGTGCAAAATTCTAGTATATATTAAAATGACTCAGTGGAATTTTAACACCTCTCCTTGGATTTTGTACTGAAGAGCATTGAAAAACATTTCAGAGTGTGATGGTTTGGGTGTACCCCGCCCCCCCCCGCCCCCCCCCCCCCCCCACTTTAAAAATCACCCAGACTAGTCTCAGCCAGCTCTGGGAATATAAATGAAGCTATTTATTTACAGCTAACACAATATACAAGCAGATATTTACAGTATATACAGTTATAGACAGAAATAGACAAAGTAAAAGTTATACAGAAACACAACTCCCCTCCCAGAAACCTGAGTCCCCAGGAGGGGCTCTCAACCACCCCTGCACCTTCCCCCTGCCCCTCTCAACCTTACCCCAGTCCTAAGGAAGAAGAGAGGTTCAGCCAAGAGGTTAAGAAGCAAAGGTGAGTGGAAGGTGAGGTTAGGGCGCTGCAGCTCAGTCAGCAGCCAGAGTGAGAGTGCCACAAAATGGCAAGAGTGTTATCTAATGTTTACTTTTCTTCAGCAAGACATCACCATTGTTTTCCTTTCACAGCCTATGATCTAGTTCTTCTCACCAAAACATTCTAGCCTGCTTCAAACTAGCACACAGAGGTAACAGTAGACAAGAAAGAGATAGTCTATTTTGTTCAGCAGCAGAAAAAAAGCTGTAAACATCGCTTTTACCTGTGCTTCAGAGTGGACTGGTGACCCTGTTCAATTCACCCTGGACCAAAGCTTTCTTCTGGACAATTTCAGACCTGGAGAAACAAGGACAGATTCAGGCAGATACTGACTTTGATGGTTTGGATGTTATCCGCCCCCCCCCCCCCCCCTCCCACTTTTGAAATTGCCCCAGCTAACTCAGAAGGCCTCCAGGAATATAAATGAAGCTATTTCTTTACAAGCAGCAAATATACAAGCAGCTATTTACAATAGATACAGTTATATACAGAAATATACAAAGGAAAAGTAATACAGAAGCACAACTCCCCTCCCAGAAACCTGAGTCCCCAGAAGGGGTTCTCAAACCACCCCAACACCTCCCCCTGCCCTCTCAACCTTACCCCAAATCCTGAGAAAGGAATAAAGGTGCAGCCGAGAGTTTAAGAAGGAAGGTTAGGGGCAGTGAGGTTAAGGAGATGTGGCTCGGTCTGAAGCTCAAAGCAGAGTGAGAGACAAAATGGAGAATGTTATCAAATGTTTTCCTTCTTCTTCCCAGAGCTCTCAGCGAGACTGATGAGAGAAGGAGACACAACCATTGTTTTCCTTTTCACAGCCTATTATCTAGTTCTTTCCACCAAAACATTCTAGCTTGCTTCAAACTAGCACACTGACCATTACTCCATGTAGGACTACTTTTTGATGAATAAGTTTATAGAGGTTCCAATGTTTAAATTGTTTTAGCTGTCACCTATTCATAAAGAAGATATGTTGGTCAGCCACAAACTGCTTTGTGCTTCCTGTGGCTACTTCTTGTCCAGGTGCTGAAGCAACTGACTGTGGCATTGCTAATCTGCAAAAGGTTTTCTATGGAATATGTCACTGTGAAAAACACATAGGGGTTTTGAGGAAAATATAGCCATTTAAATCTAACTTTCTTGTCTTGTTATTGTGAGCTCAGAACCTTTTTACATCTGTAGAATCAGAATATTTGCATGTGGTTATTCTTCATCATGTAGCAGCAAGCCAGTCAAGAGTCAGACTGAAGTCCCAAAGCTCTGTCTGTGCTCAAATATTTATGAATGCTAAGTTGCCTATCAGAAGTATCACCTTGCTTTCAGTTGCTAGGAAATACATTTTCACTTGATTTCTAAGAAGAACAAAGAGTTAATGGGGATTGATTGAATAAGACAGAAGCAATTAATTTTAACATCCAATAAGTCAGAGCTCTGATAGGGCAAAATCTTGGTCATAGCTGAAAACATTTACAAAAATGTCAAGTTGCAACTAGAACAAGGCAGTTCTAAAAATTCAGAGATGTATTACTGTTGGATCAGCAGGTAATTTTGTAGTCCACACACAACTGTATGAACTTGACTTTGCATGCTTTGTGTATGTATAGACAACTATCAGCAATCATAGAATCACAGAACCTTAGAGGTTGGAAGGAACCTCCAGAGATCATCAAGTCCAACTCCCCTGCCAAGGCAGGATCCCCTAGGGTAGTCCACACAGGAATGCATCCAGGCAGATTTTGAAAGTCTCCAGAGAAGAAGATTCCACAACTTCTCAGGGCAGCCTGTTCCAGTGCTCTGTCACCCTCACTGTTCTTTTCATGTTGAGGTGAAACCTTCTATGTTCAAATTTGTACCCTTTGCTCCTTGCCTTATTGCTGTGGACCACTGAAAAGAGATTGGCCCCATCCACCTGACACCCACCTCTCAGATCTTCATACACATTGACAAGATCTCCTCACAGTCTTCTCTTCTCCAGACTAAACAGCCCCAGGTCTCTCCATCTCTCTTCAAAGGGGAGATGCTCAAGTTTCCCAGTCCTCCTTGTGGCTCTCCATTGGACTCTCTCCAGCAGGTCCCTATCTCTTTTGAACTGGGGAGCCAAAAACTGGACACAGTATTGCAGGTGTGGTCTCACCAGGGCAGAGTACAGAGGGAGAAGAACCTCGCTGGACCTGCTGGACATACTTTCCCTAATGCACCCCAGGATGCCATTGGATCTCTTGGCCACAGGGGCACATTGCTGGCCCATGCAGAACTTGCTGTCAACAAGGACTCTAAGGTCCTTCTTCATGGAGCTGCTTTCCAGCAGGGCAGTCCTCAACCTATACTGGTGCCTGTTGTTATTCCTCCCCAGATGCAGGACCCTGCACTTGTCCTTATTGAACTTGATGTGGTTAGCTTTCGTCCAGCATTCCAGCCTGTCGAGGTCATGTGCACTCTAATCCATGGTGGGACTTTCTGTTTGTGTTAAACCCAGAGCTGCTTTTGCTGTGGCCTCAAGCTTTCTAGACTGTGCCAAGCAAGGTACCAGGAGTGGAAAGGCCTCAAAGGCCAGAAAAGCTCTGTCTCCATACTTTGGGGGTTGGGTGATAGCAATGAGAGATGGACATGCTGCATGCCCTTCTCTACCCACCATACACTCATGAGGAAAGCCAGTGACTCTTTTACATGTCTTTGCTTTGTGGAGTTAATCAGTGCATGCAATATTGCAAACCAGAGTATCTCAGCAACAAGAAGTTGGACAAAATCTGTCTCACTGATGGTAGCTTAGCATGGGATAATTATTGCCCCCAGTTGTCTACACACTACCAGTTCATGGATGTCTGACCACTTAGACATCGTGTACACAAATCCTCAGTTTGGTATCTTAAAAGATTGATTTGGATGTCTTAGTCCATAAATTTGAATCTTGAGATTTTCTTTTCAGAAGGAACTCAGAAATCCATGTAATTTGAGACAGTAATTTTGACAGCCTTTCCTAGCTGAGCTGTATTTGCTTGGCACTCAGAGCACATCCATAGATCACTGTAATGGAAGACAGCTACATAAAGGAAGGAAATATGGGTTAGAGTAAAATGCAGAAAATTGAAGAGTCAGTGACAAGGACTGGTGGTGAAGTGCCTCTGTGGTAACACATGTCTCTGGAGGTCTGAATTTGTATCTTGTTTGGGTTTCATCACAGCCCTATTTGTCTGTGCAAGAAAATAGCTGACAAATACTGCCTAGTAGAGATCCAGAGTTGGAGTAGTGGAAGAATTTAAAGCTAGAAGTTGTAAGAGCTGGCAAACCTCCATAGACACCCATCTTGATGCATACCTGGCACTTGCTAGTATTGGTACAGCATATGGTCTGTCACTGTGCCTCCCCCCTCAACCCAAGGGAAATGAATGGAGACTGGAATTAAATTAATCTTCTATACAAGCCAGCAGTAAACCTGAATCAGCCCAGACATAGAGCTGGAGAAGATAGTTTAGCCCTACAAACATAGGTCATGTTTCTTGATAACTGCCAAGGTCTGACAGTAGCTTGTTCCCCCAGTACTGGACACAGGACCCCTCAGTTGTTTGGTCTGAAAGATTTGACAGAGTGTTGATCTGATGTCAAGGAACAAGTTAGATTCCCTTCCCAACTGCATCAGTCTGCTGTTAGGAATGACTTTGTTCTCTGTCACCTTTGAATCTTCGTTTTTCACCTTATTTTGTGAATATTTATTCCTTTAGTTCTGAGAGAGTACAAGTTTGATATGAAAAAGAGGAGAGGGAAATGGTGGGGAAGGAAGTCACTGCAGAAGCTTGCACCTGCCATCTGTCAACCAGCATCCCCAGGTACTGTTCTGCTGAACAGCTTTCCAGCTACTCTCCCACAAGCCTGCAGCTTTGCCTGGAACTGTTGTGACCCAAGTGCAGGACCCAGCACTTGCCTTGTTAAACTTGCATGTTAAACATGCAGCTGACCTCAGCCTATCAATCTAGCCTGTCCAGGTCTTTCTGCAGAGCTTTCCTACCCTCAAGCATGTCAACACTGCCTCCTTGCTTAGGGTCATCTGCAAGTTCACTGATGGTGCACTCAGTTTCTTCATCCAGATCAGTGATAAAGATATTAAAGAGAATTGGCCCTGAAATTGAGCTCATTTCCCATCCCTATCATATTCAGACTATTTACTGAAAACTCCCTTAAAATTTGGTTAAGGTTAGAGATCACTTCAAATGTCTAATTGCTCTCCCATAATTTAACCCAAGTGTGGCTGGAAGTCTTAGTGTAGTAGTATGCCCTGCAGGATTTATTGCCCATCTCCTTGCAGGTTAAGTTTGGCAATATAAACTGAGAGTAGACTTGACATTCATGCCCTTGGCATTATTGATTTCAGTCCTAACTTAGAAAACAGAACTGAAATACTCTGGGAATATTAAAACTTAGTAAGGCTTTTTTCCTCTCTATTGAGCAAAAAGATGTTGATGCCCAGTTTGATCATGCACAGCCTCGTAATCTCCTTTGTGGTCTGAAGGGAGGCTGGGGTGCTTAGGAGACTCCTGTGTTCTTTAAACACCTCAAGCTACACCATGGTAAAATGTGTCAATCACATACCACTCTCCTTAGGTCAACAAAGAAACTGTATGCTTCCAAGATTGCTGAGAAAGGATGGACTTCCAGCAACAGTGGTATGCTCTGGTGTGGAAGCTTTGAGTTCTCCCCTCTTTTAACGGGGACTTATCATAAAACTACAGATCACTGCCTATGTAATTTACCACTAGCAATCAATTTCTATAAATTTCACAGGCTTTAGTCACCCACATGCAAAATAGGAAGAAACAGCACTGCTGTTCTCCTGGCCTTTCTCTGTTCTGCCAGTTTTAATGGAAAGAATGGAATCCCATCAGAGCTGGGACATCTTTACTTACATGGACTCTCATGAAATACTTACAATCTCAGCTGGGATGCAGAGGCTTTGCTGCACCCCAAATATTTACTGATTATTCACAAAAATTAGTCTTTCACAGAAATGCACTGAAACGTGGCAAAAACTCTTTTGGGAAAGAAAAAGGTTGCTATCACAGGACCACAGGATGTTAGGGGTTGGAAGGGACCCAAAGAGATCATTGAGTCCAACCCGCTTGCCAGAGCAGAACCACACAATCTAGCACAGATCACAGAGGAACACATTCTTGAAAGTCTCTAGAGAAGAAGACTCCACAACCTCTCTGGGGAGCCTGTTCCAGTTCCCTGTGACCCTTACAGTAAAGTTCTCCCTTGCGTTGAGGTGGAACCTCTTGTGCTGCAGCTTACATCCATTGCTCCTTGACCTATCCCAGGGAGCAAGTGAGCAGAGCCTGTCCCCCCCTCAAGACACCCAGCCCTCAGATGTTTATAAACATTTATTAAATCCCCTCTCAGTCTTCTCTTCTCCAGACTAAAACGTCCCAGGTCCCTCAGCCTCTCCTCTTAAGGCAGTGCTCCAGTCCCCTAATCATCCTCTTAGCCCTCTGCTGGACTCTCTCCAGCAGATCCCTGTCCCTCTTAAACTGGGGAGCCCAAAACTGAACACTGTACTCAAGATGTGGTCTCACTAGGGCAGAGTAGAGGGGGAGGAGAACCTCCCTTGATCTGCTGGATACATGCTTCATAATACATCCCAGGATCTTATTGGCCTTCTTGGCCACAAGGGTACATTGCTGTCCCATGGATAGCATGTTATCCACCAGTACTCCCAGGACCCTCTCCACTGGGCTGCTCTCCAACAGATCACCTCCCAGCCTGTACTGGTGCAGGTTATTATTCCTCCTCAGATGCGGGACTCTGCACCTGTCCTTGTTGAACCTCATTTGGTTCCTCTGTGCCCAGCTCTCCAGTCTGTCCAGGTCTTGCTGGATGACCACACAGCCTTCATCTGTATCAGCCAAGCCTTCCAGTTTGGTGTCATCAGCAAACTTGCTGAGCAGATTCTGTCATTCCACTCATCAGTGTCATTGACAAAGATGTTGAACTGCACTGGACCCAGCACTGATCTCTGGGGGACTTCCCTGGCTGCAGCTCTCCAGCTGAACCTAGCAGCATTGTTCACCACCCTTTGAACTCTAGCTTGAAACCAGTTCCTGATCCACCTCACTGTCTGCTCTTCCATTCCATAAGACATCTTCTCTTCCCACTCTCCTGACCAACCCTCAGATGTTTATAAACCTTTATTAAATCCCCTCTCAGTCTTCACTTCTCCAGACTAAAAAATCTCAGTCTCTCCTCATAAGCCATGCCCTCCAATCCCCTAATCATCCTGCTGGACCCTCTCCAGTAGATCCCTGTCCTTCTTAAACTGGGGAGCCCATCGGTTGGCTGAATTGTTTGTACTGGCCTGCATAACAGTGCAAAGTGTGAATATTTTACTTTATGCAATTGTTCTTCTAGCTAAGGAAACTTCAGAGCAGCTGCTGCCTTATTGTTGATTTTTTTTGCTAGTTAGATTTCCTGGAAGCAATGAAGAAAACAAGTTTGGGGAAAGTAGAAGATGAAACTGCACACATTAATTGTTTCTCTGTTTTCTTTCTAACAGAGATACCCTGCATGCCTCAGCAAATTGTTGTTGTACATCTGAAATATTAACATAAAAACCACTTTAGCTGAAAATATATCTCCTGAGAATTTAAATCCTTCATCTGTGGGCTTAGACCTCCAACATTTTCATACATATTGCTGAGCAGTAGTGTACTGGGACATACAATCTTCTGCAGCGGATGATGCAAGTAATTAATTATAAAAATTACCCAATTGTCATGAGTCCCCTCTGCACTGAGCTTAGTAAAGCATCAAAGCAGATATGGTTTTCCCTACAAAGAACCTTCTTTTTATTAGCATGAAATATGTGGAAAGAGATGCCAAATCTGAACAGAGCAATGAGAACATTGTTTTAAGAGAAATTGTCCTTACTATCTAATCTTCTCCAGCTTCTGCTTATTCTTTACTCTTGGATTTTCTTCAAGAAGTTAGGCTTATGAAATTGTACCAGCTTTCCCTCAGTATGCTTGCCTACAGTATCTCAAAGATACCACGTTTCTGAAAGTGAGAAAGTCTGTGAAGAGCAGAGACATGTTTTTTGTACCCTTCAAAGAGAATTGCAGGAACAAGAGAGAGAACCTCATCATGTAGTTATTGGGAAACTTATCATAAAACCATGACTTGGAAAAACTATTCTTATTTGGGTGGAATTTTCTCAAAAGAGCTCAACAATACATCTGGACATGGAAATAAAAATGAAAACTCTTGGGATTTAATCTTTAAAACCTCCCTGGCCTATTTTTTTGTGTGTGTCTTACTTTATTTAAGCTCATAAAAGTTTATAACCAATTTGGAGTGAAGCTTTAAAGCTGAGCTCTGAAACTTTCAAGGGGGCCGCCAGCAGGAGCTGCTGGGTTCAAACACTGTTGCAAGCCCACTGTTTCAGATGCCCAAATAGGGGCTGATCTGCTCCAAAAAGTCTCAGCACACAGAATCACAGAATGTCAGGGGCTGGAAAAGACTTTGAAAGATCATCCAGTCCAACCCCCCTGCCAGAGCAGGATCACCTACAGCAGATCACACAGGAACACACCTAGGCAGGTTTTGAGTATCTCCAGAGAAGAAGATTCCACAACCATCCTGGGCAGCCTGTGTCCCAAGTTGCCCACATGGCTTTCCTGCCTCCTGCTTTATCTGAGCAATACCATGCATATTGCAGCCGCCCTTCATTAACAAGTTGTTATTTTGATTTTTCAGGATGAGTAGAGCTCAGTTTCCCATTGCAGGTCAGTACTGGATGCCGAGTAATGTCCCTCTGCAAAACGGTTCACACTGGTGTTGCTACAACAGGGCAGTTTTCTCTGAAAACAACTCCACTTGGGTGAGCTGGACAAATCCTGTTGAAAGACAGGTGCTAGCAAAAATATCAAAGTTCTGTCGTAAAGCATCTGGTAGCTCATAACTGTGGGAAATATCCCAATTTAATTCCAAGTGGGTAGGAGTATGGGATATTAATGAGACCAGTAAAAGTGGGAAGGGCTACATTTAGGAGACAGAGCATAAGACCTGGAATCAGACCGTCAGACTGGAACTCAGACTATGCTTGTCTTTCTTTCCAGATTTGATTTTTACTTGTAGTGTAGACATGAATTACTCTTTTAACCTTCCTATAACTGTATTTTCACATTAAAAAAATAATTTCAAAGTTTTGGAAGCTCTTAGAAATCCTTCACTTGTAAGGCATCAGAGGTCAGTAATTGTGTGTCTTTAGTTGTATTTTTCCACCATGATCCATAGAGAATCAATAGGTAATGCAAGGCAGTTAATTCTCATAAATATGTAGCTCATAATTGATTTATTGAATACCATAGGACAAAACTCAGCATGCTGCTGGTTTATATTTGGTGCCCTTAGTTTAAAAGAAATGTGGTGCTTTAATTTGTATGTATGAAGTATGCCTGACATTTTCTGTTTATTTTAAACTGTAGAATGTAAAAGAACAATATTTTTCTTTCTGCTGTTTTTGAGATTTCATTTTTCTGAATTTAGATCTGATGAACTGGGGAACATTGAAACTATTTTCTAGGACCATTTTGTTTAGCTGCTCTTACAGAACTCCTATCATAATTCACAGATTTTGTCTGTTATGGAAATGTCATTAAGGTCTGTGAGCTTTAAAGAGCATCTATACTTAAGAAGAAAAACAAATGCCATCTATTAACAAATACAGCAACAAAACACAAACCAGAAATGTTAGAGGTACATTACATGCTCTTTTCACTAATGTGCCATAGAGTTACAGCTTAATTTCCAGAGAGTGAGTTGAAGTTCAACATTTTGAAGATAAGTTACTATTTTCTGTGATTTTTTTTCCAAAGTAAAATGTTTTAAAAGTGTCCAGCAGGCTTATCAAAGATTGACTTGAGGACTAGATAGCTGTAAAATCCTTTTTGCATTTTAGTCGGTGAACCAAGACAAGACAGAAAAAAACAAGTCCAAGACCTGTACACAAAAGCGTGTACAAAGTGTGTTTAGCTTCAGTGATTGCTGGGACTCTGAACTGTTGTCAGCCCATTAATTATTAACTTGTGTCAACACATTGCAGGACACTTCAAAAATAAGAAACTTAAAATGCTTGCAAGGTCCTCTTGGTCTGGACCTAAATATTAAAATTCATAGTTGTAGGGATGTATAGTGGGATCCTACAGGATAGTTGGAGGGATGACTGAAGGACTGTCTGGCTTGCTTTCAAAACAGAGCACTTAAAGATCACTTCAAAAGTCCTTTGGGTGAGTGCAACATTTGCATTGGAAAGTGAACGATTCTACTTACAGACCATCGGTTCCCAGTGCTGTGGCTGCAAGCTTTGTACTGAATTGGATAGACATAGAACTGGAGTCCTCAATCAGCTCACAATGAGGAACAAATATTTTTGAATTGGTTCTTTGTGGGTGCTATTTACTTCTATGAATACACAAGTGCATTTGATCGTTGTGGTGGGTTGAAATTACCACCAAATAAGATTACCAGACCAGCTCGGATGGCTTAGAAGCAGAAGAAGCTGTATATCTACAGCAAACTAGAATTTACAAGCATATAATACAATGCATATGCACAAAATTACATCATTTGTATTTTACAATTAACACAGTGACCCTCACAGGGACTGGCTGGATGGCTGCACACAGAGTGGTGGTGAATAGAGTTAAATCCAGTTGGCAGCTGGTCACTAGTGGTCTTCCCCAGGGCTGTTTTGGGGGCAGTTCTCTTTAGTATCTTTATAACGATCTGGATGAAGGATTTGAGCGCTTCCTCGGTAAGTTTCCCGATGACACCAAGCTGGGAGAGAGTGCTGATCTGCTCAAGTGCAGGAAGGCTCTGCAGAGACACTTAGGCTGGATGGATGAGCTGAGGTTAATTGTATGAGACTCCACAAAACCAAATTCTGGGTCCTGCACTTGATCACAACAACCCTAGTAAACACTACAGGCTTGGGGAAGAGTGGATGGAGAAAGACGTGGAGGTGCTGGTTGACAGTTGATTGAACATGAGCTAGCAGTGTGCTGATGTGGCCAAGAGAAGGGGAGCAAAGCTGGTGAAGGCCTGGAGAACAGGTCTTATGAGGAGTGACTGAGGAAATGGGTTGTTCAGTCTGGAGAGAAAAGGCTGCAGGGAGACCTTTTCCCTCTCTACAAATTCCTGAAAGAAGGTTATACTGGAGTGTCTTTTCTCTCTAGTAAGAAGTGACAGGACAAGAGGAAATGGGCTCAAGTGGCACCAAGGGAGGTTTAGAATTGATATTAGAAGAAAATTCTTCCTTGACAGGGTTATCAAATACTGGAATAGGCTGCCCAGGAAAGTGGTTGAATTGCTGTTCCTGGAGGATTCTAAAAGATGCATAGATGTGATGTGAAGGGACATGATCTAGCACCAGACTTGGCAGAGTTAGATAATGGTTGGACTCAATGATCTTAAAGGCTTTTTCCAACCAAAATGATTCTATGATTTTTTTTCCAGCTTAAAACACAAAGCAATAGCAATTAGGCTTCCCTATTGAAATTTCTCTTCGCCCACTCTTGGGCACCAGCATGGAGTAATGTAAAACACAATAAAAAGTGGGAATTGACTTGCTACTAATGGAGCAGGCAGGTGGTAACCCCACTTCCAGTTCCTGCTGTGTATGGGTGATGGAGCAAGGCTGTAATCATCCAAGTCAGAAACAGGTGCCTTCCCAAAAACCAGTCTCTGAATTATGTGAAATTATGGTTGCCTGGAAATCTTTTTAAGCTTTTGATACTGTTAATTTGCTGTGTGTTTTTCACACAGCACCATTCTTAGATGTAGCTGGTGCCATAGAAAGGGATCTTAAATTGTGTATGTTACATGGCTTTGCTGATGAGATTGCCTGCTAGCAATCATGGTGGTGTCCTGTGATGATTCCAGGTCATGAACACAATCTGGAAGCCTGAAAGTTACTGGATCAGAGTTCTGATTTTGGCAACAGCAAAACATACTAGATGATATTATATGAATGGCAAAACCCCTGGATCACTGGCTGTTCAGTGGAGAAACAACGGGAGATGGTATCTCAAGCAGGTGCTGTTAGGCTGTATTACCATAAAGCATGGTGAAAGTTCTTGTGGTCAAGCTGTAAGCATGTGCAGATGATTATCTGGACAATTCATTAGTTGTCCTACAGAAGATACTGAAAGCCTTGCTTTAGTAGGAAATTGTCACCTGAGCTACTATTGCTTTGAATTTTCTCACCTACCAAATGCTGCTATGGCTAACATGTTCCTTTTAAAATAGACTTCATTTTTCACATTTTATCATCTGTCACATGCTTCCATTTCATTTTCTTTCACATTCTGTCATCCACATGATAGAATCATAGAATGGTTTAGGTTGGAAGGGACCTCAAAGATCATCTGGTTCCAACCCCCTGCCATAGGCAGGGACACCTCCCAGTAGAACAGGTCACTCGAGGCCTCATCCAGCCTGACCTTGAACACCTCCAGGGAGGGAGCATCCACAACCTCCCTGGGCAACCTGTTCCAGAGTTTCACCACCCTCACTGTAAAGAACTTTTCCCTAACACCTAGTTAGGAAGAAATCAGATCTTACCTCCTCATCTCCCTCTTTTTTCCTTTGCTCACACCTCTGTTTTTTTCACCTTGTCTTTCCCTACTTTATATTTTGTTTCTCTTTTCTGTCACAGTAATTTTGTCCTCTTTTGCTTTCTACCTTTTCACCTTCTCTCTTTCTTCTTTTCTGCTACTAGATCATCTCCTTCTACTTCCTTCCTGCTTAGTATGTTAATAAAACATTTCACCATTAAAATGTATTCTGTCTATCCTCTTCAGGCTTCTCAGTTATTGCTGTAATTCTACCAAAACTTAATTAGCACATCAAAGAGGAGCTGTCCCCATTTAGGCAGGATTTCAGCCTTTCCAGACTTTTTAAACATGTTTGACCTAATTAGAAGGCCTGTTTAAAATGATACTTTTAGAAAAGGAGGAAGAAGTTGTACAAGTTGTTGCCAGGCTATTGAACATGTCTTACACAGAATATGAGAAATGGGAAAATGTCAGAAATGTTATTGAGAACATATCTTTTTTATAAAAGACTTGCAAGTGAGTTGGAGGAGTTGAAATAGAAATAATGGTTAGATATAGCAACATCCTGCTTTTATGATAATACCTTACACTCTATCAGGTAAACATAATAATTTTAATGTAATAAGCAATAATAGTGTGTCAAGACCTGTAATCACTACACTTCATGACAGCAAGCATCATTTTACAATCTATTTGCAACAAATACACTTTTTTCTATCACATACCTTTTATATATTGTGTTCAGTTCTGGGCTCCCCAGTTTAGGAGGGACATTGAGATGCTTGAGCGTGTCCAGAGAAGGGCGACAAGGCTGGTGAGAGGCCTCGAGCACAAGCCCTAAGAGGAGAGGCTGAGGGAGCTGGGATTGTTTAGCCTGGAGAAGAGGAGGCTCAGGGGTGACCTTATTGCTGTCTACAACTACCTGAGGGGTGGTTGTGGCCAGGAGGAGGTTGCTCTCTTCTCTCAGGTGGCCAGCACCAGAACGAGAGGACACAGCCTCAGGCTGCGCCAGGGGAGATTCAGGCTTGAGGTGAGGAGAAAGTTCTTCACTGAGAGAGTCATTGGACACTGGAATGGGCTGCCCGGGGAGGTGGTGGAGTCGCCGTCCCTGGAGCTGTTCAAGGCAAGGTTGGATGTGGCACTTGGTGCCATGGTCTAGCCTTGAGCTCTGTGGTAAAGGGTTGGACTTGATGATCTGTGAGGTCTCTTCCAACCCTGATAATACTGTGATACTGTGATATATCTTCCTTTTTCCTAATAAGGTAAATTTACTTCCTACAGAGTCCACATATGAACTGTATGTAGCAAACTGGTGACTGCTGTCATTTTCCTTTCCTTCCTTTTACTGTAAGCATAAGCTGTAACATTCTTCAACTATTAAGTCTGTGTATGTAAGCTTATGCTATACCAGCTTGTTATCTTAACTCTGGGTTTAAGCAGTGTGACTCGTACTAGTGAGTTCTTCAAGTCTCTTTCAGCTCTGTTTCCGAGATGGTGAGTCTGCAGTTATTAAATCTTTATTAAATTCAAGATTGGCAGTAAAGTGGAACAATTTAACAATCGCTCCTGTTAATCAGGAGAATATTTCACCTCAGAAAATGGCAAGTTCAAAACTGCACGGGAATTGTAATCATGACTACACATCCCTCTGAAATACTCAGGCTGACAGTTGTGCCTTGTTTAGCATAAAGAAAAATTTCTTCTTCTGCAGGCAGGAAGCTCTTTGGTGTGTGTCATGTAAGAGACCAGCACACTGGGATCTTCCTGACCTTAAAAACTACAGGCAGCATCTTCTGCTGGCTTCATTCCATTGACTTGAATGGAATTAAATGAGCAGAGAATTTATTACTGCATCCAGTTTTCTTAATCCCTAGGAACATGTGGACCCCTCAAAGGTGTGCCTTAAAACTCTGCAGCATATCTTTAGTGTATGAATAAGACAGGCTGCTGTGAGAGTGAAGTACCTTAGCTGCTCCTTTCTTCTGCAGATGAGATCCACAGGGTAGTAAGGATCCTGACTTGCATATTTGTAAGTCTCTGAGATAATGACTTAGAAAGCTGATATTTTTCAGACCTATTTTAGTCTCTGCCCAGGATTCATTTAACTCTGCTATGAGAAAAGAAGTAAAAGGAAATGATTGTTATTTTTTTAATGAACAGTTCTATATCTAAATGTTGAACGTGGGAGAAAATTAGAACAAGCTGAACAATGTTGTCACTCTGCAAACAATGACTTTCAGTAGGCTACGTTAGGGTACATTGTCCATCACACCTTCTACATGCGCAGTAACTACTGAATAAAGAATGCCCTAAGAAGGTCATATTCAGAAGAAAGGCAGCCTGTGCTGTGCATGTGTTTATAGCTAATTTAGCTGCATAGCAAATAGTTGCTTTGGATGGAGGGGAATTATGAAGTTCCAATGCACATTACTTTCAATGGTCACAGTTGGATCTCTGCGTCTTCCAAAGTGCCAGGTCAATAAATCAGAGCTTGAATAAGCCTCATTGAATTTGTTTCTTGGCTCTGGCTCATTTTCTCATGAAGTCCTCAGGCATCTGTTTACTGCCTCCAGCTCAAGGGGGAGCAGACCTCTAACATGAAACAGAACACTTTTATACCAAATAGCCTGAAGCCAAATGGCTCTGGATTATATCTGATGTTCACAAGCAGAATTTCTTGAATGGTAAAACCTGACAGAAACAGTTCTTCATTTGACTGGAGCCTGCAGGTGTAAGAATAATTTAAGAGTGCAGTAATGCATTTCAAGATGATATTCAAAGTCTTGTGGAATTTACCATATAAATTTGGTTCATTTCAGTGTTTCCTGGTTCTTTTTCCATGTGATGGATGTGTTTTCTGACACAGAAACCACTCCAGAAATGACTGCTTCTTGGTGATCTCATAATCTGTGATCACTGAGCTTGCTCCACATCTTTCAGGACGTGAAGCAGTTAAGTTCCAATTATTATAACAAAGCAACCACTATTAACGAGCATCTGTAGCTGACTACTCTGAGGTTGAAAGACTTTGGGTTTATTTTGGGTTATAAATTATCAGCATTCGCTCTATTCTTGATCCCATCGCACAAATAAGTGGCAAATGAACGATATATTCCCTTATGAGCAGCAACTTTCTAAAGCATCATACATGACAGCAGCAGCACTGCCAGAAATAAAAAACTCAAAATCCAACCCAAACATGGGCAGCAAAAATACCTCAAATTCTTCTAAACCATCCTCCTCTTCTACTAGATAAGATTTGTATCAATAAAGGCAGTATCTTTGCTAGATAGCAGAATGGCAGATTTTCCAGGGAGTACAGAGCACAGCTGAGTACCTCTCATTAATTACTACTAAAAGAAATAGCTTTATTTGATGTCATTTTGTGCAGTAGCAGATTAGCTGTGGGAAGCAGTTCATGCAAGAAATGATGATGCATATTATGGGAGCTACTGAAGTAAATGGTGCTACTGTTCCATTAATTTAAATGGGAAATTAGGGTTGTGATAAACTATTAAGAGACTTTGCTTGCAGCCAACACACAGGAATGGTTCGTATAGAAACTAAGATTCTTGTACTGTTCCAAGCAAAATACCATTTGGGAAAACTAATGGTCATATACTGAGTATTACAGTATCACAGTATCATCAGGGTTGGAAGAGGTCTCACAGATCATCAAGTCCAACCCTTGACCACAGAGCTCAAGGCTAGACCATGGCACCAAGTGCCACGTCCAATCCTGCCTTGAACACCTCCAGGGACGGCGACTCCATCACCTCCCCGGGCAGCCCATTCCAGTGTCCAATGACTCTCTCAGTGAAGAACTTTCTCCTCACCTCCAGCCTAAATCTCCCCTGGCGCAGCCTGAGGCTGTGTCCTCTCGTTCTGGTGCTGGCCACCTGAGAGAAGAGAGCAACCTCCTCCTGGCCACAACCTCCCCTCAGGTAGTTGTAGACAGCAATAAGGTCTCCCCTGAGCCTCCTCTTCTCCAGGCTAAACAATCCCAGCTCCCTCAGCCTCTCCTCGTAGGGCTGTGCTCAAGGCCTCTCCCCAGCCTCGTCACCCTTCTCTGGACACGCTCAAGCATCTCAATGTCCCTCCTAAACTGGGGGGCCCAGAACTGAACACAGTACTCAAGGTGTGGTCTAACCAGTGCAGAGTACAGGGGCAGAATGACCTCCCTGCTCCTGCTGACCACACCATTCCTGAGGCAGGCCAGGATGCCACTGGCTCTCTTGGCCACCTGGGCACACTGCTGGCTCATGTTCAGGCGGCTATCAATCAGCACCCCCAGATCCCTCTCTGTCTGGCTGCTCTCCTTTTGCACTGGCTCACCATCAGCTGGAGGTGCTCAACATCCCTCAGTGAAACATTAAGTAGCTGCAAAAATTACCTTGTGCTCAGAAATATATCTGGGGCATATGTCTTTTCAGAGGTGAGTCAAGCTATTTGTGGAAGTTTCCAGGAATGAGCAATTTTTGATAGTGTGATAATCCTACTTGCAAAGTCATCATGTTCTCTTGTTGGATTTTAACAAGTGCCAGTTGAGCAAAGTGGTTTGTGACCTTCTGAGGAGATCTCACTTTGAAGGTTATTGTCTTTAAAACATAGCCTGTCTCACAGGGTATTAAGCTGATTAGCCAGTATGAAAAAAATAGATTTTTCAATGCTGTGTGGATGGAGTCCAGGACCAAATGGTGGATGCCACATCACGACACAGGGGCTGGATGGCTGGCAACCAAGGGTACTGAAGGAACCGGCGGATGTACTTGACAAGCCTCTTTCTATCATTTACCATTGGTCTTGGCTGTCTGGGGAGGTCCCAGTGGACTGCAGGGCAGCAAATGTGGCTCCTACATATATGTGAAAGGCTGAAGAGAGGATCCAGGGAATTACAGACCTCTCAGTCTGACCTCAGTGCCAGGAACAATCACAGAGAAGATCACCTTGAGTGTCATATACAGGAGAGCCAGATCAGGCCCAGTCAGCATGGGGTTATGAAGAGCAGGTCCTGCCTGATGAACCTGATCGTCTTGTACAACAAGATGACCTATCTAGTGGATGAAGGAAAGGCTGTGGATGTTTATCTGGACTTCTGTAAGGCCTTTGACAGTTTCTCATGGCTTTCTCATAAAAAACACCCTGGCTCTTCATTGTGATGATTTAATATAAAAATATTAATGTTGACAATTTTATTAATATTTAAAATATTTAAATATTAATATTTAAATATTTAAAAATAATCAGATCCTGTGACCATGAAATAGTAGAGTTTAAGATCCTCAAGGCATCAAGGAGGGTGCATAGCAAACTCACTGCTCTGGACTTCAGAAGAGCACATTTCAACCTCTTCAGGAACCTCCTTGGCAGGATGCCATGGGAAAAAACTCTGGAAGGACAAGAGGCCCTGGTCAGTATTCAAGGATCACCTCCTCCAGGCCCAGGAACAATGCATCCCAAAAAAGAGGAAGGCAGATAAAAACATCACGGAGGCCTGCATGGATGAATAGAGAGCTCCTGAACACACTTAGATGCAAGAAGAAAGCCTACAGGAGTGGAAGCAAAGACAGGTAACCTGGGATGAATACAAAGAAATTGTTCATGCAACCAGAGCTCAGGGTAGGAAAGCTAAAGCACATTTAGAATTAAATCTGGCTAGGGACATAAGGGAAAAAGGAAGAACTTCTTCAGGTACAAACTTGGGGAAAAATTGCTAGAGATCTGTGTGGCAGAAAAGGACCTGAGGGTACTGATTGACAGGAGGAGCTGTTCAAGGCAGGATTGGACGTGGCACTTGGCGCCATGGTCTAGCCTTGAGCTCCGTGGTAACAGGTTGGACTTGATGATCTGTGAGGTCTCTTTGAACCTTGGTGATACTGTGATACTGTGATACTGTGAGTATGAGCCAGCAGTGTGCCCAGTGGCCAAGAAGACCAACGGCATCCTGGCCTGTATCAAAAATAGTGTGGCCAGCAGGACCAGAGATGTGACTGACCCTCTGTACTCAGTGTTGGTGAGGCCACACCTGGAGTACTGTGTTCAGTTTTGGGCAATGCAGTACAGGATAAACTTTGAGGTATTGAAATGGGTACAGAGAAGGGCTACTAAGTTGGTGAAGGGCCTGGAGAACAAGTCCTGTGAGGAGTAGCTGAGAGAACTTGGGCTGTTTAGTCTACAAGGAGGCTGAGGGGAGACCTTACTGATCTCTACAACTACATGAAAGGAGGTTGTAGAGATGTAGGTAATGGTCTCTTCTCACAAGTAACTAATGATAGAACAAGAGGGAACAGTTTCAAGCTGCACAAGGGGAGGTTTAGGCTGGACATTAGGAAAAAAAAATGTGGAAAGGGTTGTCAGGCCCTGGAAGAGGCTGCTCAGGGAGGTGGTCAAATTACCATCCCTGAACTTGTTTAAAAGCCATATGGATCTGGTGCAGTGACAGACTTGTTGGAGTAGGTGTAGCGGTTGGACCTGATGACCTTGGAGGTCCTTTCTGGTCTGGATGATTCTACAATTCTATAAAAAGTGTCTGAGGTGTGTAGCAAACCAAGCAGAATCATGGTCAGAGCTCATTTTTCCATTTACCCAGTCATACTTACCATATTCCTTGATTCCTCTTGCAAATTCAATTCCAGTTATGCTGCACTATCTTTTACAGAATAAACCTAAGGGGTAGAAAACAGAGCAAGCAAGCCAAAACCCCCTCCTCTCAACCGTCTCTCAGGTGCAGATGGAACTTTTTCTATTTGTGGCTTAAGCATGGCTGTTAACTCTGTTTTGGCATGTTTGGGGCTTTTTGGCAGTGAAACTTGCTGATCCTGTGAATTTCCAGAAATATAAAAGCAGAGTGAAAAGAGTTGTCCCCCTGACCTCAGGTACAGGTCACGGTTTAACTCAGCAAGCAGCTAAATATTACACAGCCACTTGCTCACAAGACTTTGTGGAATACAAAAGCCAACTTTTTAACACCAACTATAGTTTTTGTTAACTCCTGCAAGAAGAGAAAAACACAACAAAGCTATTCTTTCTAGTAGTTCTCTGTAGTGGAGCAAAGCTGGGAACAGCCCCTTTCTCCGGTGAGCCTGCAAGTCAAGCAGATGCAACAGAAGATGTAGAAGCTTATACTGATTTACCACTACTAATGGGAGGCTCTGGATCTCCCTTATGTGTTTCTGTACCTCCAGTAGATATACAGATATGTAGTATGATGTAATGTCTCCTCAAGGTCACTGGAAGCCATGAGCTTTACACTATTCCCAGTTCAGTCTTACAGTAGTGCTTCTTGTGCCCACTTTTTACCAGAGAAGAATCCATATTCTCTCTGAGTTAGGATATAGCTAAAGTTGCAAATATGAGACTTTTCTAGTGAAGCCTTTTTGCTATTTCTCAAAATATTCATAGAATCATAGAATGTCAGGGGCTGGAGGGGACCTCAAAAGATCATCTGGTCCAGCCCTCTGCCAGAGCAGGATCACCTACAGCAGATCATACTGGAATGCATCCAGATGGTTCTTGAATATCTCCAGAGAGGGAGACTATCACAACCTCCTTAGGCTGCTGGTTCCAGTGCTCTGCCACCCTCACAGGATAAAAATTCTTCCTCAGGTACACATGGAACCTCCTGTGCCTCAACTTCCACCCATTGCTCCTTGTCCTGTCACTGGGCATCACCGAGAAGAGGCTGGCTCCATCCTCCTGGCACTCACCCCTTACATATTTGTAAACATGAATGAGGGCACCCCTTGGTCATCTCCTCTCCAAGCTAAGAAGCCCCAGCTTCCTCCATCTCTCCTTATAAAGAAGATGTTCAACTTCCTTAATCGTTTTTGTGGCTCTGTTCAGGACTCTCTCAAGCAGCTCCCTGTCCTTCTTGAGCTGGGGGGCCCAGAACTGGACACAATACTCCAGATAAGGCCTCACCAGGGCAGAGTAGAGGGGAAGGAGAACCTCCCTCGACCTGCTAACCACAGCCTTTCTAATCCACCCCAGAACAGCACTGACCTTCCTTGCCACAAGAGCACCCTGCTGGCTCATGGCCATCCTGCCATCCACCAGGACTCCCAAGTCCTTCTCCCCTTCGCTGCTCTCCAGCAGGTCAGTCTCCAGCCTATACTGATCCATGGGGTTGTTCTTTCCCAGGTGCACAACTCTGCACTTGGACTTCATTAACTTTCTCCCTGCCCAACTCTCCAGCCTGTCTAAGCCTCTCTGAATGTCAGCACAATTCTCTGGTGTGTCAGTCACTCCACCCAGCTTGGCGTCATCAGCAAACTTGCTGGCAGTGCACTCCATGCCCACATCCAGCACATTGAATAATACTGGTCCCAGTACCGACTCCTGAGGAACTCCACTAGTTAGAGGCCTCCAGCTAGACTCTGTCCCATTGACCACAACCCTCTGACTTCTTTAACCAATTCCCAATTCACCTCACTACTCCATCACCCAGACCACACCTCAGTTTAGCTATGAGGATGCTGTGGGAGACAGTGTCACATGCTTTACTGAAATCAAGGTAAAGCACATCCACTGCTCTTCCATCATCTATCCACCTGGTTACATCCTCATAGAAGGTTATCAGGTTGGTCAGACATGATTTCCCCTTTGTAAAACCATACTGACTGCTCCCAATAACCTTCTTGTCCTTAATATGGCTAAGCACAGCACTGAGGATAAGCTGCTTCCTCTTGATCACTTGCTTCATCGTGGTAGTGACTATATTTAGTACCTTTTATTCCACATGGAAGAGAATTTACACTTCCCATGGCTCTACAACAGGTGACCAGATTTGCCAAAATGCTGGCAGATTAATTAATTAGACTGTAATCACAGCTGTCTGCAAACACTACTTCTTGCTATTATTTATCAGAGCCATAGGGGGTCTTTACTGTTTTGATGCATTTGGTGGGAAAAAAAAGCAGAACTGCAAAATATAATGAAAAACCTCTTTAAAAAAATGCACAGATGCCTTTTTAATCTCCAGTAAGTTTCTCTATTGTACATCCAAGCAAAACCAAAAGAGTTTATAGGAAATGCTTTTTGCTGTGGCTTAGCTATTGAAATTAATGGGACTGTAACACCATTCAGCTGCTTGAAAATGGAATTTATCTTATCACACTCTTAGGGTGTAAAGAAATGTATCAGGCAGAATATGTCTTCCAAGGGCTCCTATTGTAATGAATGTAGCATTCATTATTTTTCCAAGACAAGTGTATTTTAGAAAAAGAAAATGAATACAAATGGGTTATTGAAAGCCATTTCTGAATTCACTCAGTGTTTTGAAAGGATAAGGAAAATGTCATGACCATTGCCAGGTAAAATAGATATCTTTAATATTATAGAGATGGTTATACAACACAGGCTGATCTCTTTCCTGTCCCTTACTACAATGTGCCAGGTTGGTGAGGAGCTGCATTGTGGATTTCTAATTCATGATAGCTTTGGAGTATGGCTCCCCTCTTCAGAATTACACTAATAAATGACGTGTCTGCATTTCAGGTTCTAGTTGGCACCAACACAGCTCTAATTTTTGTACACTTTCCTTTTATGCAGGCAGGTAAGGAAGGAAGAAGATGGATGACTGTGCCCTCAGTTTGAGCTTTAGTAAGTGAAAAGGGAGAATGCCTCATGAGCTGGAGGACAGCAGTTAACTATTTGCTTCATGGGAGAAGATAGAGCCCTTCTCCCGATAAACCCCTTCTCAGGCCTTCTGCTCTGTGCAGCTCACACACTTGCCCACAGTTTAAAATGCATCCTATCCCACATGTACATCATAAAGCTGACAAAAATGAGGAGGGGAGTAAGAGGAATGAGGAAAAGATGAGATAGTCAGAAGGTGGCAAAAGGCAATTTTCAGTAGGCAATTCATCTGATGAACATTTTGCTCTCTGAAATTAAATGAATACTTGGGTCCCAGTCATGTATTCCTAAAAATTTAATTGTTTTCTCTGACTGTTAGGGCTTCCTGAGATGGAATCTGCTTTGTGCGTTTGGGAGTGAAAAGCTGTGCTTCTATATAAACCTCTCTAGCAACCTCAGCTGTGTGCAGCAATGAGAGGTGCAATGGCAGAACTGCACAAATCAACCAATTTACTGGTTCAGGGATAAAAAGGTAAAGAATAATCACCAGTTTATATCAACTAGAAAAAAAGCTCCACCTTTTATTCTTTTGTCAGTGAAGCGAATGGGTCATGTATAATAAAATCTAAGGCATTAAGCCACTGATCCACAGCATCAGTGAAGATGATGTAATTTTGTGATGCTCCAGTGAATGACTCTGGCAAAAAAACTTCCATCCCACTTTCAAAGCCTTCCAGTATTCAAAAGCATCTCCCTTGATCTTCCCCTTCCAGAAGAGCATCTCCAGTACAAAGCTATTGTGTATCCCATCCCAGGTGGTCTGCCTTAGTCTTGAAAGAGGTGTCCCATAGGATACAACAGGCACCCACAGCTTCTGAAGCAAGATTTGGAGCTCACATGTCCTTCCTCTTAGGTACCTTACTGTTAGCTGGATGTAGTTATTCAGATTGTTGGGTTTACTTTCTGTGAAACACAGCCCACCAGCTCAGCCTGCTGGCCCAGCCAGCATGGGTTTAGGAAGGGCAGGTCCTGTCTCACCAACCTGATCTCCTTTTATGATCAGGTTCCCTGCCTGGTGAATGTGGGGAAGGCTGTGGATGTAGTCTACCTGGACTTCAGCAAAGCCTTTGACACTGTCTGCCACAACAAGCTCCTAGCCAAGCTGGCAGCTCATGGCTTGGACAGATTCACTCTGTGCTGGATCAAGAACTGGCTGGATGGCAGAGCCCAGAGAGTTGTGGTGAATGGTGCCACATCCAGTTGGCAGCCAGTTCCTATTGGTGTTCCCCAGGGGTCAGTGCTGGGCCCAGTCCTGTTCAACATCTTTAATGATGATCTGGATGAGGGATTGAGTCCAGCATCAGTAAGTTTGCAGACGACACCAAGCTAGGAGCAGGTGTTGATCTGTTGGAAGGTAGGAGAGCCCTGCAGAGGGACCTGGCCTGGCTGGATGGGTGGGCAGAGGCCAATGGGATGAGATTTAACAAGGCCAAGTGCAGGGTTCTGCACTTTGGCCACAACAACCCCAAGCAGCGCTACAGGCTGGGGACAGAGTGGCTGGAGAGCAGCCAGGAGGAAAGGGACCTGGGGGTATTGATAGATAGTAGGCTGAAAGTGAGCCAGAAGTGTACCCAGGTGGCCAAGAGAGCCAATGGCATCCTGGCCTGCATCAGGAACAGTGTGGCCAGTAGGACAAGGGAGGTTCTTCTTCCCCTGTACTCAGCACTGGTCAGACCACACTTTGAGTCCTGTGTCCAGTTCTGGGCCCCTCAATTCAAGAGAGATGTTGAGGTGCTGGAAAGTGTCCAGAGAAGGGCAACAAAGCTGGTGAGGGGCCTGGAACACAAACCCTATGAGGAGAGGCTGAGGGAGCTGGGGTTGTTTAGCCTGGAGAAGAGGAGGCTCAGGGGGGACCTCATTGCTGCCTACAACTACCTGAAAGGAGGTTGTAGCCAGATGGGGGTTGGTCTCTTCTCCCAGGCAACCAGCAGTGGAACAAGGGGACACAGTCTCAAGTTGTGCCAGGGTAGGTCTAGGCTGGATGTTAGGAGAAAGTTCTTCACAGAGAGAGTGATTTGCATTGGAATGGGCTGCCCAGGGAGGTGGTGGAGGCACCGTCCCTGGAGGTCTTGAAGAAAAGACTGAATGAGGCACTTGGTGACATGGTCTAGTTGACTGGATAGGGCTGGGTGCTAGGTTGGACTGGATGATCTTGGAGGTGTCTTCCAACCTGTTTGATTCTATGATTCTAATCATCAGATCCCCATCAGTTTTTATGCAGTGTTTCCCCAAATGTCTTTAGAGCAAGCAAGCTGGAATGGATGCTTACCTTTGAGTAAGCATAGTCTTCACACAAGATTCTTAAACAAATTAATCTTTGTTTAGATGTTGGGTCACTATACTGACCAAACAAAAAATGTCCCATTGTAGCAGACATTAATAATATTTATTATGATGATTAATTTCTGTGTGAATATTATTTTTTATTATTAATATTCAAATTTTGGGAAAATTCCCTGAGGTTCTCTGGGTTTTGGGTTGACAGGAAGCAATTGCACACAATTAAACAGCTTAAACAATCAGAACTTGGAAAACAATAATGCAAAACCAGGAAAATTCTAACAATGCTTATGGAGTCTCAGCATTCACTCCAGCATATGTACTCACGACTCTTTGGTCTCTGAGTAAGTCTCCTGTATGAAAGACGCTTTCAAACTCTCAATGTGGCCCCAGGATAAAATACAAATATTTCAGGCAGAGGGAAGAAGATGCTGCTGAGCCACTAGTGTTAGCTGCAACACCTGGCTGCCTTTAACAAGCTGCAAACCAGGGAAGGCAGAAAGGCTGATGCAGACAAAGGCAGAGTGCAGAAAGGCAGTTTCTCAATCATCCCCCTTTATATACTTGATTTTGAAATCAAAGTGGCCAGTAGGCACTAGCACCATCCTTCTGGCCAATGAATCCAAAGCTTCCTGCCTCCTTTGACCATGCAGACACGGTGAGGGTAGCATAAGACACCTGACACGAGGTGCTAAGTTCCCGAGCCCTCAAGGCTTTGCTGGGCCAAAACTCTTACTGTTTGCTCATCTTACTTACTTCTGGACCCTGCAACAGAAGGAGGAAAGTAAGGATTATACCTGCCAGGCAGGATTTATGCCCTACCAGGACACCCATTTCCCTTCATTTGCCTTTGTCAGTCTGGTGATCTGCTGCTGTCCAAAACTGGAGGAAAAAGAGAAACCAAGTCACATTTGGAGGTAGTGTAACAGCCCTTAGAGGTAGAGAAGAAGCAGTGACTATTATGTGTCTTATGCTCTGTGTATATTTGACAGCCTTTCATTCCTTCAATCAAAGAAGGGAAATATGGTTGAGATGAACCTGTGAAGTGAGTACAAATTTGTTTGGAAAAATTTATTCACAAAGTCATTATCAGTTGTTCTCTGCCAAAGGAGAAGGAGGTATTGACTGCTGTTCTGCAGAAGATCTGCCCAACAACTGACACTCTAATCAAAGAGATAATTGAGCAGAGACCACATTTTTATTTTGCAAATTATATCAGGCTTGGAGGAGCTACAAAGCTACAGTGAACTGGCTCAGACTTCAGAGCGATCCTAACAAATATGTGAAAATCATCTGACCTTTCCATCTCTGTCAATTCAGTTCAACAGACAGGCACATCTGACTGGAAACAAGCTCAGGAAAGGAATGACTGATTTGGCAACAGTTCTGCAGAAAGTGATCTGAGAATCACAGGGGATGAGAAGAACATGAATCAGCATTGTGCAAAAAAGGCAAGCATAATACAGAGACATATAAATAGGAGTCTTAAATATAGGCCAGTTAAAATAGTCCCCTTGCTCCACTTGGCACGTCAGAGGACTTAGCTGGCACAGAGCTGTTCCTGACTTCATAATTAAAAAGAAGATTCAAGGATTTTTTTTTTAATAGAGAATAAGATGGAAATGTTATTATTAAATTAAAGGAACTAAGTGGAATCAAAGGAGTTCAATATGCTAGCTCTTGGTGCATGTCCTAATGATAAGGAGAGTGTAGGCAGTTAGCCTGGCTGGTAGGCAGTTAGCACTGGCTGGGACATTGTGAAGTCTCTATGATTGAATGCTTTTAAAAGTAAGTTAGAAAAACTGATGTTGGGAAACCAGCTTATGGAAAAGGTGATCCTACATTTTGGCCTCGAGCACAAGCCCTACGAGGAGAGGCTGAGGGAGCTGGGATTGTTTAGCCTGGAGAAGAGGAGGCTCAGGGGTGACCTTATTGCTGTCTACAACTACCTGAGGGGTGGTTGTGGCCAGGAGGAGGTTGCTCTCTTCTCTCAGGTGGCCAGCACCAGAATGAGAGGACACAGCCTCAGGCTGCACCAGGGGAAATTTAGGCTCAAAGTGAGGAGAAAGTTCTTCACTGAGAGAGTCATTGGACACTGGAATGGGCTGCCCGGGGAGGTGGTGGAGTCGCCGTCCCTGGAGCTGTTCAAGGCAAGATTGGACGTGGCACTTGGTGCCATGGTCTAGCCTTGAGCTCTGTGGTAAAGGGTTGGACTTGATGATCTGTGAGGTCTCTTCCAACCCTGATGATACTGTGTAACCTCAAATGTCTTTCCATCTGTATCTCAACCTTTCTCTCATGCAGCACTGGTTGAATGACATGATGCTGAGAACTGTGACATGTGGCTGGGAAACAGTAGCCAGAGACCTGGATTGTTGAGAGTAGAACAGGAACGGAGTCAGTACTTCTGCTCTGGCCAGAAGGTGAACAGGAGATGTGGAAAACATTCAAATGACTGCATATCCACACCACATGTGGCCTCGTTTTCTTGTAAACAAGAAAAACAATAATATGCCACCTTGAAAATAAATTGCATGACTTTTTTTTTTTCCCTACTGCACCATCAGTAGATAGGCAAATGCTAATACCAAGACATTTACCTCAGGGACTTGACCTTCAATAGGTTTAGGAGAATGCATACAACAACAGATTGGCAAGATAAAGTTTATCAGCTCTCCAAATGTTCCTTGCATTTCATAATACACAGAAAGCAGTTTTACTCTTCCAAAACCTCAACGTTTTTATGTGAAGATTCACTTTTGTGCAGGGCCAGTAAGAAAACCACAAACTCTCTTTAGCCTGAGCAAAAAAAAAAAAGAATTTGACAGCTGGCCTTAAACACTTTCTCCTTGATGACTCAAAGAAAAGAGAATCTGTCCAGAGCTGTCGATTAAGTCCTCGAGTACAGGTGGAGAGCCATACCTTGAAAATCTACCCCTTACAAGTATAATCAGTGAATGCACAGAGTGGGGAGAGGGCTTTCCTTTACAAGGTTTTCAAACAGCTCTTTTTCAAGGGATATAATACCTATATTGTATTACAGGATGCCTTTATCTCTACAGTTCATGAAATGTAAGTGGAAAGCTTTGTAGATTCTCATATAAATGTGATATGTACTACACAGA
Source organism: Pogoniulus pusillus (assembly GCF_015220805.1). Classification (NCBI taxonomy): domain Eukaryota; kingdom Metazoa; phylum Chordata; class Aves; order Piciformes; family Lybiidae; genus Pogoniulus; species Pogoniulus pusillus. The sequence continues at coordinate 25,337,722 of NC_087266.1, forward strand.
CAGAGTCTAGACTTGGAGGAGTCACCTTGGATTCGAGCTGAAGAATCTCTTCCTTTTCATACAGTCCCAGTCATTATCTTGAGGCAAGAGGCTAGTAAACAGTGCAGATAAAATATCTTCTAAAATATATTTCAGTAGCATTTTTTAAGAACAGCAATAGCCACAGATTCCAAGTCACATTTCTAGAAAATACTAGAATATTTAATCAAACAATTAAAACATTTTTCTGTTGGAGAACACGTTCGGTGGAGCGCTATGGGAAGATGACTCTTTGTTCACCAATATGGTTAGATGGTCAAATCCACTTTATTTCCATGATGCAGTGACTTATATGCGTTCTAGCAAGAGGCGTGCTCAGCTTAAGATTGGTTACAGTCAGAGGCTCCAGAGTTACATGTAAGGTGTGCATAGGTTAACTTATCACAACATTCTAAGGGTCAGCCTCTCAGACCACCCACTCCAGCCCCCTTGGTTATCTAGTCTCTGCCCACTGCAGCTGTGTGTGGGGTGCTCAGTTGTTTACATCTCGATTTCCTAGCCTTGCTGGGAACCAAAGTCATTCTCAGCACAAGTTACCCATGTTTATGACTTTATGTCCTTGACTGGCAAGAAATTCTTCCACATTTTTCTGCATATTTGGGCCCATTTAATCACAATACTATCTTTTTCAGGGCTAGTTCTAGCACACTCTATTTTTTTATTGTTGTTATCAATAGTACAAGTTGTAGAGGTAATCGGAGTAAAAGAACTCCTGTAAATTCAGAATTGTCCATACAGTTATGTGGAAGCAAAACTGAGCTCTTTATCATCACAAACTAAAATCTGCATCTACTTAAAAAATATTGCAACAGACTTGGTGAGGTGAAACCTGTGTTTCTGTGTTTGTATGTATCTTTAAGAGAGGAAAATAACAGAATTTTATTGAAAACCCACATGTACACATTGAGTGTACTGTAAAATACCTGATTAAAGCTAATTAAAGGAGAAGGTGACAATTAACCTCTCGTTCACTTCTTTTGAAACTGGCACATTTTCATTAGAATGAATGCAGTAGAAAGGTACAATTTGCAGGAACTAATTTATACATTTTTTTTTCCTTGCAAAATCATAGGAGGCTTAAAAAAAAGTCATTCTCTCCACAGAAAATAGGAAATAAAGTACAGTAACTTTTATTGCATCTGGAGAACGCAGTTTTCCCGGCTGTGCTATTCAGCAGTAGTTACATGACTCTTCTAGACACACTGACATAAAAAAACCAAAACAATTTATGAAGGATGAAAAGAGAAATCTCAGGAATCTCTCTCTCAGGATGTCCACGGTGAAGACTGCACTACAAAGAACCCAGACTTTTTTCAAACCATCATGTCTAGTGTCGTGCGAATAAAACATATTAGCACAGGAAAGTAGCAAGTCAGATCTATTCTTACAAGGAAGGGCACCCTGTGCGTGTGAGTGAGCTCACAGATAAGCCCAATTCTTCCCAATTGGTGAAATATTACTTTAGAGCTATTTCAAAATACAGAGCACAGAGACACATACATAGCATTCAGATGCCTTCTAAGCAGAGGAAATGTTACTTCCTTTTGAAAATAGGGACTTAAATCTTCAGTGATTAATCCCCAGATAGAAATAAAATTGGTATGTACATTTCACTAATTAAAACTGTTCATATATGCTTACACTATTGTTACAGTCATTGTTTGATAGAGGAACAGAAATGTCTCAGAGATGCTGGATACACCCCTCTCACATCCACCCCTCAGTGATGTTCTGGGCTAGAGAAGAAGAAGTTCCCATGCAGCTACAAAGAGCAGGACATTGTGGGCCACTTCTACAGGACTTAGAACAAGGGGACACAGTCTCAAGTTGTGCCAGGGTAGGTATAGGCTGGATATTAGGAAGAAGTTCTTCACAGAGAGAGTGATTTCCCATTGGAATGGGCTGCCCAGGGAGGTGGTGGAGGCACCATCCCTGGGGGTCTTCAAGAAAAGACTGGATGAGGCACTTAGTGCCATGGTCTAGTTGATTGGATAGGGCAGGGTGATAGGTTGGACTAGATGATCTTGGAGGTCTCTTCCAACCTGGTTGATTCTATGATTCTATGACTTGCAGATGAGGTGACCTCAAGATTTGGTTCCAGTTCATCTCATATAGCAAATGAAACCCCAATTGGAACTGTTACCTAAGAGGCCATCTGCAACCTACAAACATAGGATAAGTTGTTTTGATAAACAACATCAGGACCCCACACTGCAGCCCCAGCCACTAAAACCCAACTGGATTCACCTAACATGATCTCCTGACACTCTTACTGCAGTTAGCTGCTGAGTTTACGTTAGTGATGCAGACTCTGCGGCCAACTACCTTCCTGGACCAAGGCTCTGGGCAAGATTTGTGTATCATTTAACTCCTTCCTTTAAATGGTATGCAAGTAAGAATTAAAGAATCAGTAATCTGTGTTCTACCTAGTGGAAAGATGCACTTCATTCTGTCAGAATTCAGGATTTGGAAAGAAGGTACACTAGTTTAATAACAGACAAAAGACTGCTGACTGGTTGATGAGAAGGGCTGGTAAAACATAGGAAAAAAAATCTTTACACTGAGTCCCAGAGGCATAATATAAAGAATAAACATGAACTTATAAGAGGCTAGGTAAAGATTAATTCATATTACAAGCATGTTACGTGGCTACAGAAAATCAGTATACTGTGTTTTGGAAAACAACAAACAATGCTTTAGAAGCAATCTATCAGGCCCCATGGTGATACATATATATTAATATTTTTAGTCTACTTAAAACCATTTCTAATTGAATCTTTAACGTAAATACGACCAGAAAAAGAAATAGCAGCATTATCTGTGACTGTATCTGATACAAACAAGCTGTACAACTTTGGTGTGTATGAACGTGGAAGCTGGGTAAGAAATACTTGAAAAATGTTCTTGCTTTACTTCAGAATGAACTCTGGACCTTCTATCTTAAGCAGACAAAGCCAAAATTAAGTATTGCAGTAGGGAAGAACTTTCAGCTAGCATCAGCATGAAGACATTAATGTGAAGGTGACGTGTTCCCACAATACAAGGTACAAAACTCACATCTGTCAAGACAGTTTATAATGGGGGAGCAAAACATCAACTCAGAAATGTCCATTTATGGCAGTGCAATTACAAAAAGTATTTTTGCAGCACTGAAGGAAAGCATGAGTGACCCTTCTCCACCAGGTATGAGGCTTCATGCTATGTAATAGGCTTTCCATGAAAAATTCCATGCTTACTTTCTGACTGGCTATATGTACTTTTCAAGGGGTGTTGTTACATTGCAAACGGATCATTCGAAGAGTGTGGCTTACAGCTTGTTACACCCTTTGCGTAAGGCACATTGCCACTTGGATTGTGCTATCTGCTCTTGTGCCTGGTCATAGGAGATAACACAGTTGTTAAGCAAGTCACATTTATTACCTTGCCACAGCACGTCCCTTCGTTGCGCTGGAGTGCTTGCTTTGCGGTTTTGAATACCTGGAGAAAATCTGATATGGCTGCACTCCTGGTGAGAGATAAAATACGTGGAGGCCTCATATTCTTAGAGTTCACACAGTGTTACTCTAGAATGTGTCTCTGTTTTCACGGTCAGCCACTCCTTTGGAAAGCTGAAATTGGTTTTCCTTCTTCAGGCCTTTCTCTATTTGTTGTCCTTCCTATGTTTGGAATAGTGAGTGCTGAGGGTATCTGCTGCTAAGGGTTTTGTCCATCCATCCTGAATCCTGTCTGCAGTCACAAGACGCAATCAGCCTTCCAATGAGACAAGGCAGACCAGTGTTTGAATATGCTCTGCCATATTCACAGTATCACAGTATCACAGTATTATAAAGGTTGGAAGAGACCTCACAGATCATCAAGTCCAACCCTTTACCACAGAGCTCAAGGCTAGACCATGGCACCAAGTGCCACGTCCAATCCTGCCTTGAACAGCCCCAGGGACGGCGACTCCACCACCTCCCCGGGCAGCCCATTCCAGTGTCCAATGACTCTCTCAGTGAAGAACTTTCTCCTCACCTCGAGCCTAAATTTCCCCTGGCATAGCTTGAGGCTGTGTCCTCTCGTTCTGGCGCTGGCCACCAGAAACATGAACTTTGGTTTCTTTTCTGGTATGTTGGTGTTCTTGCCACATTGTATCACTTTGGCAGTGGCACCGCATGTGTGACTTATGACCACTGGGCTGCAGATCAAGCTTCATTTTATCTCTCTCTTGTTTATAGATAAAAAAACAACTCATCCTAGCATAGCTGGGTGAAAGGAGTACTTTCCTTGCAGGTAGAAAACAGGTCTTCAAGTCTTCAGGCAGAGTCATGTACACCCCAAAATCTCAGTCTTCATTTCCCGCAGCCAAGCCAGAAGGCTGTTATGACTTTGGCTTCTCTGGCTCTTTGATTTTTTGATATGGAAATTTCGCCTGTATCAAAGCTGGTATGTACATCTCCATAAAAAAGCTGTGGCTCTGATAAAGCTGCATTTTCTGACAAAAAATACTTCTGTTGGAAAAGTCCCAACTTATCCTATAAAATACCACTTGGATTACACACTCAATAAGATAACATCACTCTCGTAATTTGAGGTTTAATATGTATTTGCCACTAAAAAATGCTAATCTTCAAAACATTTCACCAGTTCTTTAAAGAAAGTTGCAGCTCATCCATTTGAACTTGTTTTTAAAGTCTTCTGAACTTGGATCTTTAATGAAATCCTTTCTGTAGCATCATTAAGGTCTTGAGCTGCGGAGACAAAGCTCTCATGGAAGCTTCTGATAATCCTAACAACAACTTGCATTATTGTAGGGTCTTTAATCCCTTTCCAAGGCTTCACATTCACATTGATGATGTCTTCACTTTCTCTTCCTCCTCCAGAGTGCCAAGAAAGAATTTCAGTCTAGGGAAAAGTCAAGATGATTATAGATTCCAGATTTTAAAGCAGCAATTAAGCAGTATTACTAAGAATGGCAGACAATATGCTAGTAAACAAGGAGCTTAAAAACAAATTCTTCCTGTGTGAGAGACTCTGTAGGTAAACTTTGCAAATCTAAGCACAGGAGAAAGAAAAAACACTGTTCTGCTATATAATGGTATTCTCAATTTATCATCATTTAGCACCAGTTTTATCATGGTTTAGAGTGCTTAGAAGTGGGTCATGCATGTGTGTATACATTGAATTTCTTCCCTATCTTGTTGAAGTTCATGTACTGACAGTTCATGAACTGACAGGATTGATAATGTTTACAAACTTGTCTGACATTGTAAGTACACTGTTTTGTTGGGCCATGGATATAACACACACTGGCTACTATATATTTTTTCCTTTTCTTAGTGTATTTACACTCCTGAGTACACTAGCAAACATTTTTACTGCATGGATAATATGCAGTTGACCAGCTGGCCTGGAACTTTTTCCCACCTTCCCTCAGTTCTAGGGACCATGGATCTCCTGGGCCTTACATGGATCAGTCCTATCCTCCTGTCAACAGGCAGCTGGAATGTTCATCCTTGATGTTTCTAACACTGAGAGTTGTTCAGTTGCTGTGTGTAGGTCAGCATCACATAAAATGTTTTGGAGAGGGCAAAGAGGAGTTGTGCTAGTTTGAAGCTAGCTAGAATGTTTTGGTGAGAAGAACTAGATAACAGGCTGTGAAAGGGAAACAGTGATTATGTCTACTTCACTCATAGGCTTGCTGAGAGCTATAGGAACAAGAATCCAAACATAGATAAGGCACTTCTTCTTGGGGCATTGCCTGAGATGCATTTCTCTCTAGCCTCTCTGCTGTCTCTCTGATTAACCCACTTTGCTTCCTAACCCCCTGGCTGAACCTCCATTCTTCCTTGGGACTGGGGTAAGGTTGAGAGGGGTGGGAGATGGTGGAAGGGCAGTTGGGAGCCCCTCCTGGGGACTCAGGTTTCTGGCAAGGGAGTTGTGTTTCTGTATTACCTTTTACCTTGTATATAACTGTATATACTGTAAATATCTGCTTGTATATTGTGCTAGCTGTAAATATAAGCTTCATTCAAACTTCCAGAGCCAGCTGAGTCTAGTCTGGGTGATTTCCAAAGTGTAGGGGGGCAGGGAACACTCAAATTGTCACAGGAGTAAAAGGGGTTCACATCACAGGAGTAATCACGGCAGGTCTGTGTGTGTGTGGTGTTACCTCTTAGGAGGTAGCATGATCATAGAATCATAGAAATAATTAGGTTGGAAAAGTCCCTTAAGATCATAGAGGCCAACCATAAACCTAACGCTGCCAAATCCACCACTAGACCTTGTCCCCAAGAGCCACATCCACATGTCTTTTAAACACCTCAGGGACGGTGACTCAACCACTTCCCAGGACAGCCTGTTCCAATGCCTGATAGCCCTTTTGGTGAGATTTTTTTTTCTCATATCCAGTCTAAATCTGGCTGGTGCAACTTGAGGCTGTTTCACCTTATAATGTGAAGCACAACAGTAGGTGAAAAGCAGTAAAGTTTGTAAATGGATTTTGAGATCCATTAAAGAAAATATCTGCCTAGCATTTTAATCATGGACATCTGTGTTGTTTGAATAAGATCTGGTGGAATAACACCTTATCAAACACCAGGCAGGAAGGTTAACTGAGTTATGGAGATGTTTTACTAGTTCTTGGTGCATGCATGGGTTTAAAAAAAAGAATGCTGCTACCAAATAGAAAAGGATAATTGTACTTTTAGTAATTTCCATGCTGCTGAAGAAAAGAGAAGAGAGTAAGAGGCTGATTCCTTTGCCTAAGGCTAAATAGCACTGTTTGGCTCAGGTCCACAGTGATTATGGCTGTTACCCTTTGTAGCAGATCTGTCTTGTAGAAAGTTGTCCAAAAAGCAGAGCCAGAGAACAGCAATTAAACAGTGGGGTGATTATGGGATGAGTGCATAAGCACACCACAGCTCTCTTTGATTTACCAATACCGTTGGACCTACCTGTAGGTTATTTTAGGACAGAGTAGTTCTGTCAGGATGATCCTCCCTTTAGGGCTGGTGGATTACTGTACTTAAACAGTGGTCCTGTGAGTGACCAAAGCATTTCTCAATTTCAAATAGGAACAGAAACTAAAATTCTTTGCAAAAATATGGTAATTTAAAAATATTTTTATATCAGAAAAGGGATTTGTTCTTTCCTGAAGTTTGTAAATCACATTTATTCTAATTCTTATTTTTCTTCCCCAGAAGTTTGTCTTTTGGTCCCCTCTTCCCCTATTCCTCCTCAACCTCTGTTTGTGTGCATCTGGCTTACTGAAAAAAGAGGGTGCACGTGAGAAAAAACTAGTGGGATATTAGTCACATCATTTTTATGCTTATCGTAAAATCATGGAATTAACCAGGTTGGAAAAGACCTCTAGGATCATCGAGTCCAACCTATCACCTAACTCTTCTAATTAACTAGACCATGGCACTAAGTGCCTCATCCAACCTCCTTTTAAACACCACCAGGGATGGCGACTCCATCACCTCCCTGAGCAGCCCATTCCAATGGTGAATCATTTTTTGTGAAGACTTTCTTCCTAACATCCAGCCTAAACCTGCCCTGGTGCAGTTTGAGACTGCGTCTTCTTGTTCTGTCACTGGGTGCCTGGGAGAGGAGACCAACCCCCACCTAGCTACAGCCTCCCTTGAGGTAGTTGTAGGGAGCAATAAGGTCTCCCTTGAGCCTCCTCTTCTGACTGAACAGCTCCAGCTCCCTCAGCCACTCTTCACAGGGCTGTGCTCCAGCCCCCTCCAGCCTTGTTGCCCTTCTCTAGGCACATTCAAGCACCTCAACATCTTTCCTAAATTGAGAGGCACAGAACTTGACACAGTACTCAAGGTGTGGCCTAACCAGTGCCGAGTACAGGGGAGAATGACTTCCCTGCTCCTGCTGGCCACACTATTCCTGATACAGGCCAGGATGCCATTGGCCTTCTTGGCCATATGGGCACACTGCTGGCTCATATTCAGTCAGCTGTCGACCAATACCCCCAGGGTCCCTCTCTGCCTGGCTGCTCTCCAACCACTCTGTCCCCAGCCTGTAGTGCTACATGGGGTTGGTTTTGGCCAAAGTGCAGAACCTGGCACTTGACCTTGTTAAGACTCATGGCATTGGACTGTGGCCATCTATCCAGCCTGTCCAGGTCCCCCTGCAGAGCCCTCCTACCCTCTAACAGATTGTGCTAGTTTGAGGCAAACTGGAATATTTTAGTGAGAGGAATTAGGTTATAGGCTGTGAAAAGGAAACAATGGTCATGTCTACTTCACTCATAGGCTTGCTGAGATGTATAAAAACAAGAACAAAAACATAGATAAGACAGTGTGTGTGAGTCTCTTTCGGAGCCTGTGCTTTCTCCTTGGGCTGCTTTCCACGTAACCAGCCCTTCTTCTTTCTAACCCCCCTTGCCGATCCTCCAGGCTCACCTTGAGCATAAGGCAAACTCTGAGATAAGGTAGAGGGGTGGAAAGAAGGTGGAATGGTGGTTGGGAGCCCTTCTTGAGGACACTGTTTTCTGGGAGGGGTATCGTGCTTCTGTATTACCTTTAACTTGTGTATTTTCTGTATAGAGCTGTATATGTTAGTGATGTCAATATCTGCTTGTATATTGTGCTAAGCTGTAAATATAGCTTCATTCCTTAACTTCCAGCCCAGCTGAGTCTAGTCTGGGTGATTTCATAGGAGTAGGGGGGGCAGGTAACACTCAAACCATCATACACATGGACACATGCTCCCAGCTTGGTGTCATCTGCAAACTTACTGATGCTGGGCTCAATCCCCTCCTTCAGATCATCAATGAAGATATTAAACAGGGCTGGGATCAGCACTGATCCCTGGGGCACACCACTAGTGACAGCTGCCAACTGGATGTGGCACCATTCACCACCACTCTCTGGGCCCTGCCATCCATCCAGTTCTTGGCCCAGCGCAGTGCCCCTGTCCAAGGCATGGGCTGCCAGCTTGGTCAGGAGTTTGCTGTGGCAGACAGTGCCAAAGGCTCATTGAAAGAAGCAGACTGTGCAGTTGAAGGAGAAGAACTGGGTGTTGAAGGGAAAAAATTTGTTGTGGCTGTACAATGGAAAAGGCTCTCCCTTGCCTTCTCTTTGTCCAGCTCTAGCTTTGGAGTTTGGGAATAGAAATTTGCTCCACAGAGCCTTATGTGAGCTATCCCTAGTCCCTGGACTACCTTCAGTAGTGAGAGACTACTAGAGTCAAGCAGCTGTCCTGGGAGCAGGTGGTAGGAGAGGAGGAGGTTAACAACTTCACAGTTGTACCAAAAATACCTGGGTGGACTCTTACTTCAGATCAGCTGCTCATAGACAAATCTGATAAACACTGGCCAAAGCAAGCTGGGTGGTGAATGCAAATGTAAATCCTTAACATAAGCTAAACGTAAAAGCATGCACAAGATCACAGGATCACAGGATGTCAGGAGTTGTAAGGGACCGCTGGAGATCTTTGAGTCCAGCCCCCTGCCAAAGCAGGACCGTATAATCTAGTGCAGGTCACGGGAATGCATCCAGATGGGTCTTTTAAGTCTCCAGAGAAGATGCTGCTGTGGAGAGCGATGTCCTTTCGTGAGACAGATGGAACAAGTGATTGTGTTAAACATGGCATGGTCTGGGACTTAGTTGAGGAAGGGGAGCAGGGCAGGATGCAGCTAAGCGATGATATGTGTGAAAAGAGACACCTGATCTGTTTTGATGGTTGTAAAAGAGGAGTTAGAAATCAAAACATTTTTCATTTAGCCCCAGGGAGGCCACAGAGGGTTGTGTCAACACCTTGTACAGGCAAACATGAAACGCCTCACCAGTTAGGTCACGAGTGTGTGAGAGGCATGGCTTGAAGACAGCAAACCAGGCAGAGCCTTTACCACTAAGCCAAGCCTGTCAGCATTTTTAAGACATGAGAGCAGTGCTGCAATCTCTGGAGACTGGATCCACTTGACTTTTAGGTCTTGCAGCGCTGACTGCACCGGCAGCTGTGAGACAGGTCCAGAGGACACCCTTAGCCTTAGAAAGCACACTTCTCCTGTGGCATGGAATTTTGCTGAGGCTTTTTTTCAGCGATACCTGCCAGAGTTTGAAAAATCACTATTTCCCTGCTTCCCTTTGTGATCAACTGAGAACTGCTGCTGGCGTGGTGAAATAATAATAGCAAACATGCCAAGACAGGTCTCGTATGCTGCAGGTGTTGATACTCTGTCCTTAGAGCACATTCACTGCAAGGGAATATCCGAAAGGGCCACTGGGTACAGAAAGGAGACTCTCAGGAGACAATGGAAAAAAAGGTGTGAAAAATAATTAGATGTATTTAGTAGATCACCTTCCTCAAAAAATCCCAGCTTTTTAAGTAAAAAATTGCTTTCAAGCACTGTTCAAGATAGAAATAAAGAGAAGGGACACAGATGCCCTCCTCTCAGACAATATCTGTTTGTCAGATTCAAGTTGGGCCTACAGAAATTTAAATACTAAGCTGATTTTAAAAAGGACAACATCAAATTCTCTTGGTATCCATGACTAAGCTACAAAATTCAGGCAGAAAAGTGTCATGTCAGTCTTTGCGACCATAAATTGCCCAAATGAAAGCCTACTCTGACAGCACGACCCGAAATGAGCAGCACACTCAATAGCTACCCCTCGGCACCTGACAGAGAAATCCATTTGGCAAACACTGTTTCTCCCCCACTTGCTCTGCAGAGTGCTTTCTCTGTTTCAGCCAAAAGGAAGAACTGTTTGATGGTCCCTAACTGTAGTACCTCTAAAAAAAAATTAAAGTTGAGTAGGTGCAAAAGTCACCTACTGCTGTCTCCCGTGAAGCATCCTCACAGTGCCACGGGGCTGCTTTTCTCTGTCTGGGGGTGGGACTGCCTCACTCTGCCTATCTGAAAGAGTCTTTGCTACCAAGACAGGGGGTTTTAAATTAAAAGAAATGTAAGTTCATATGAAGAATAAATGCACTGTGCTGGCAAGGGGGTGCACTCTTCCAGCAATTAATGCACTTGAACATGGCCTCCAAAGTACTTTGGTTTTTTTGTATGGGTTACATTCTGGGCACATATACCAGAACACTGCAAGCAAAAGATTTACACTTGGAGAATGCCAGCTCCAGATGCTGTTAGCAAGCTACAGACAACCTTCCTACAGGCCTGACAATTTTAGCAAGTTAGTCTGCTTAACTTTCTTATATTTAGCTCAAATATACATATATCAAAGCTTAATTGATACTTCCCTTCAGACACAAAGTAGAACTTTCCTCACAGCCATTGAGCAGACATTCTCAGCCCTTTTTTTTCCTTAGAATGCATCAAACGCTAATAATTCCTGAAGCTACTTGATGGATGAAAAGAACTAGAACATAGATGTGCCAACATGTGTTTCTTAGTCACTGTGACATTTTTGTTACCCCTCCATTCAGCTGCCTGTGTGATAATGGCTGCCTAGCTCCTCTTTTCTTATTCTATTTCTCACCCTTGGATTTGCAGCAGATACACTGTAGTGGTTAATCAGAGTGGCTGGTGGCAATCTGATCACTGACCTTGAGAAAATTCAAAATAGCCTCACAAACAAGCCCACAGAACTGAAGTCAGTGGCAGCACAAGCGGCTTCCTGATCTGCCTCTGCTGTTTTGGCCTAAAAAGAAGAGGTTGTAAGTCTATCACTTAAAGAGGACAATAAACACTAAAGATGTAACAGTCTGACTCCTACTCAGGAAGAAGTTTTAAGATCCTGACAGCGTTAACAAATATTATCCTGTCTTTAATTTCCACCCGAGGAAGAGATGGGTGTCTTACTACTGAAACGATTAAATGTCCTGTTATGTCACATATGAGTACAGCAAGGCCTTTTATGAATTACTGTAGTGGACATGTGATATACAGGAATATAATTACTGGTGTTAAGACAATGATTTCTATTGGAGTACTAGAAGAGTGAGATTCAGTTTGAAGTTCAGGCACCTAAATGTCTTCAACAAGAGCTGGATGATGCAAAACCAACAGAGACCCAACCATAGCAGTGTGTGTAACTGGAGGGGTGAACAGCCATTATGGTCAGGACCCTCATTCTTACACATGGTATGGGGTACCATTGTGAACATATGAGAGGATCCCATCTGACTTTCAACTGCCACAAAAGGAGGACACAGATCTCCCACATTTGTTTCCGCACAGGATGGTAGATAATGTCATCTGACCACAGTAGTGTCGTACCATAGCCACCATGCCATCCACTCAAAGCTGATAGGCATAACAGAGAATCTACAGAAGATGTGTTGTTTCAGAATGTCAAGTCGAAGACAGATGGAGTCCCTAGTCAAAAGTCATGTCAACTCTACCGGGGCAGCTGAAATGAGCCCTCTGTGTAATCAGTTCCCATGCAGACGTGCCAGTATCACAGTATCACAGTATCACAGTATCAACAAGGTTGGAAGAGACCTCATAGATCGTCAAGTCCAACCCTTTACCACAGAGCTCAAGGCTAGACCATGGCACCATGGACAGGTATTTTTCTTTCTTCTACTAGAAGGGTCTACTTTTCCAGACTGCACTGCTGCTGCATACTGTATCTTGGCCTCATATGGTTCAAATTCTCAAACACATTTGAAGAGGTATACCCTAAACAGTGTACACTTACTGCTTCGGCAACAAATGTCTTGACTCCCCAAGGTTTTGAGCAATTCTTGGAAACAGAGGAGTAAAGCCTTGCTAGAGTATCTGGGAATAGCTCCCAAGTACATTTATGTGATTATGAAACAGCACTAAAAGACTAAATGGCTTCACAGTTGACTATAAATCACATTTCAATACTAGACACTTCACACAGTACAGAGACTAAGTTTTAGACTGCCATCAAAACTCATTTAGTATACTATTTGTGTTTATTAAAGAGCACCATATGCCTGTATCCATTTAAAAATGTTTATGCATTTGCAGCCAGTGTTGCCTGTACCTTTAGTAGTTCAGAGCACAATGCAATATAGTTTGAATAACTAGTTTGTGAAGTTTCAGCTCAGTTTGGTTTTAAATGATACAACACTTAACTGCAGAAGAGTCGTTCAGGCAGAAAATCTTGTAAAGAATTAACACACTATAATAGTTCTTAAAACCATTCCTGTCTCCTGGTGAGCCAGCAGTTGCTTTGCAGGAAAGGAGATCCATATTGGCATGAGCTGAAAACAAGAACAAATAAGTATGTGAACTGAGGAGACACTCAACTGCTTATCAGAATACAGATTTAGCAAGTATTATCTTACTGCATGATTTCAACAGGAGTAATTCTGATCAATTTACCTACAGAAAATGATCTAAAGATACAATGATAGAAGTGATTTTGCAGGATAATCCCTTTTACTGCATAAAAACTTTCAGCTTTTCTGTACACAAAGCTCATCATTGCATTTTTGTTGTTTAATAGTAGTGCTTTTTATTTCTTAATTTGAATGCTTCTGGATCTTTCTTTCTTATAAGATGTGGCATTTTGCCAGAGGTGTTAAAATAATAGGAATTTGAAAAGTGAAAGGAAATGCTGCAGCTGTGCCTGAGCTGAAGAGGTAGGATGACTGCATATGAAAAGTCAACATACATTTCTCTAGAGTGCTGTCAGCTCTAAGTCTGAGCCACAGGATTCAAGGTTTTGAGCCATCCTGTGGAGACTGAATGAAATTGGTTTCAAAATGACAGCAAGGTATCACCAACAGAAATTAAAATAGAGAACAGTGTCTGCTCCTTTCTATACTGCATCAGACACCACAGACCGGGATTTTCACAGGCACACACCTCTTAGGGTTCAGATTCAGTCCATCTAGTGTCATAGAATCATTAAGGTTGGAAAGGACCTATAAGATCATCAAGTTCAGCCGTCTAACCAACACGGTCATGACCACTAAACCATGTCCTGAAATGCCATGTCTACATCTATTTTGAATGCCTCCAGGGACGGTGACTGCACCACCTCCTGGGCAGCCTGTTCCAATGCCCAAGCACTATTTCAGTAAAGAGCTTTTTCCTTATGTCCAATCTAAACCCACCCTGGTGCAACTTGAGGCCATTTCCTGATGTTCTGTCACTTGGCACTAGAGAGTAATGACCAAGCCCCAACTCACTACAACCTCCTTTCATGTTTTCCAAGGTGATATTTCCAATGAAGCAGCATTCCAGCATGGTGTTTCACCTTTTTTTTCCATTCCCATCACCTTCTGTAGTTCAGGGTTTGAAATGTGTTTAGTGGTTCTCCTGAAGGAGGGTTTGCAAGGCTGGGAGGGCTTTGCAGCCCCCACAGTCCCAGTCTGAGGAAGCATCCAGGTACCACATGTTCCCTCCGAAGTTATAGTTGGATTGTCATCTGTGGGAATGCAACGTGAGAGGAATAACAACAATGGAGTGCTGTCCTTGATTCCCACAGCTGCTGGCTACTTAATCTGAGAAAGGCTAGAGAAATGGACATCTCGTTAATGAGAAAAACAGGGCGTGGCCATGCGAAGGACTGGGTTGTTCTTGCCTAATTACGCTGATGTGTAGGTGTGTGCTCTATGCTCAAGATTATACAAAATGAGAGTCAGAACAATCAATAAAGGTCTCTGGTATAATTCACATTGAATGGCCTGGAGTCCACGAGGCATTGCTTTTGATCACACTGATCTGTGTGAGCTTTGACCATGTTTCCTGCAGCAGCAGACAGGTAGCTGCAGCAGTCATCCTTGTGCCCTGTGAGTAAAATACAAATGTCTGGGCTTGCCTTGAAGTTGCTCTCTGTCACCCTCCAAAGTACCAAAGGATCTGGAATTCCACTTTTCCTACAAGGGGATGTTCAGGAATTGTCGAGTTCTGGAGATACAGTTACAAAAGGATAAAGAGAAAACAACTGGAGTTTAGGTGTCTGATTTCCTTCCTCACACCAGATCCTGGCACAGAATAAATGAGAGCAATTCACAGAGTCCTTTATGAAATAAAAAGAATTTGTCATACTTGAAACAGGAGATGATTAAACACTGCAGGGTTCAAAAAGAGCCATTTCACTTTCTCTACCACTTTTTCCAATTGAAAAAAAATATATATATATGAGAACAATTTAGTACTTCTGGCTAGAAAAGAAGAGGATTTCACATCTTCCCAACCATTGTTATGCACTACACTAATTCATTGCACCAGCAGGCATATTTTGGACCCGACAACACCATATTTCTAATTTCAATACAGTCAATCACTAGCTGTTTTTAAAGTAATTCTCAATATACAGTGAATGCATATAACTAGTGTGACCAAGAGAGAAAGAAGGAATAGGTATGGAAGGCTGCATGCTTTTTTCAAGCAAATTGGACTTGCAACTTCTCTGAGAAAATTGAGGAAGACCTTATTTTACCAAGCAGGCTGTGATACTCTGGTGGGGATGAACATGGCAGACCTAGAATGCTGTTGCACAGCTTTCCACTGGGAATAGCAGTTCATAATCAAGTGGAAGCAAAATTTCAGAGTGTGGTGGAGGGGCAGTAGCCCCAAAACTGAGGCTTTTCTATGCCTCTACATGCCCAGACATGTTCTTCTGCCAGGACCCACGAGGCAGCAAACAAGTTGTGTAACACACACATGCCCAGCCCGTGTGCCCCTGAGGTCCGGGCAGGTAATCCCTTATTGGGAGGGTCCAGGCATGTCTCTATTGCCTATTGGGGCAAGGTTTGGCTTACGGCCAACCTGATTGGTCATTTTAGATGTCCAATGAGCCACGAATCTCGGCCCCAGAGCCTATAAAGAGGGGTGCACAGCAGCACCATGTGGTCAGACGTTCAGTCCTGTTCAGTCCGATCAGACGATCCAGACTGTTTACCAGTTCAGAAGCTTGGAGCATTTTAGACTCAGCTCTGATCCACAGCAGCATCCTGCTGCCCTGACCCGCTTGCATTGGCCTAGACACAGGATCAGGCCTTGCTCACTTGCAAGCATTACAGAGGCTCATGCATTGATCTCAAGGCGCAGCCAAGCTATCTGCAAGCCCTCTGAGAAGCAGAGCACATTCATGCCTGCACCATACATATATGAGGAGCCGAGACACCCCCTGCCTAAAGCCTAGAGCTATCTTGATTCATCTGCGGAGTTAAATCTCCCTGCAGCACGGCATAAATACAACTTGCCAGCTATCCTGTAACTCTGGTAAGACCCAGAGCTCAGCAGACCCTCAGACAGTCTGCAAACCTGCAAACACAGCTTGCTAGCTGCCAGACCATGTCAGAAGCTACACGGACAAATCCTTCTCCTGCATCGGGAAATTCCTGCCAGCTGTTCATCCCTGGACACACAGCATCCAGAAGCCGCAGCACCGAGGCAGAGATCACGCCAGGAGTGAAGGTTAGAGAAAACTCAATTTACCCCAGAGACTGGGAAAAGCTTTATCATCCCTTGCAAGCCAGGACAGACTCCCGCTCACCAAGACCCCAATACTGGGCACACGCTGAGACAGATGATTCCCGGGAGGGTGATTAATGATTAATACTCAAGAGCAACACATCCTAAGCAAGCTTTAATTCCTTTGTAATATAAGTTACCTCTATCTGAGGAGCACACACAGTTTCAGCCCTTGCTGGGCAAACACTAGAGCCGTTAAGAGGCATTAAGCCTAAGAAATCTTTCTCTCTGTCAATAATTGTTAATAATTTGATATTTCCATTTAATAATCAATCCCTGTAAATATATCCCAAAGCTATTTTCATAAACTTGCAAACGAACTTGGATTTCATAGTGGTTGGGGGTGGTACAAATTTGTAAAGATTAATTTTAATAAATAATTTTATAAAAAATCAAAACCACCTCAAATTAATTACTCACCTCCCCCTAACAGGGGAGGAATAGAGAAATCCCCTCCATGACACAGAGCTTTAGTCGTTTGCATTAAACAGATGAAAGAAGTAGGATTGTTATGCTGTGGTGAGAGCAGTAGGGAAAACACTCAAGTCTAATTCAGGTGGTGATTTTTTAAAGCAGCGTCTCCAACTGGTAGCAAATACTTTTGTGCCTTGAGATGAAATGCTGAGAGAGCAAAGCTGTTACGCAAGGCTGTTCTCAACTGACTGTGCACTTGTACACGTTTGAAAATAAACCTGTGAACAGAGAAGGGACATTAAAACAGAAGATCACAGTTTCAGGCACTTGTTCTACCACGGTGCGGAGCATGGATGCTACCAGTATAAAGCTGCTAGCTCTTTTGTGGAGATTTTTAAATGAGGAAGGGGTTTGCTCTGTTGAAGACAGTGCATGATACGACATCAAGGTCATAAAAGAGTTACTTTACCTAAAATTATACATCCCAGAAGCTTCAACTTCTTTGGGATAGAAGCAGGAACACGCAATCAGAACACTGTCAAATTCAATTGAATGCACTGGCTGCAGAGCCAGCAAAGAAAAGCTCAGCACAACCTGAAGAAAAATCCTACCAACACCTGATGTATGACCAACAGCTGAACGTTTAGCAATCACCAATGTAAAGAGGCTGAAAGGTAAATTCTGATCTGCCAGCTTGGGCCTGAGTTGGAACTGTGCTTGCTCAGCAATACATACACAAAGCAGCCTCTGCTTTGAATGCAAGGAGCAGTGAAAGAAACCTGGACATCTGCAAGCGACTGACTGACCTTTCTGCATGGTTAATATTGCACAGAGTTTGTTAGACTGTTAGAAAAAAAATTATTCAGAGTAGCGGGGTCATTGTGTTGTCCCAAAACGTTAAAGCTTTTCTCTGTAAGAAAACAAAACCACCAACTAACCAGAGGCTCAAATCACCCAAACCCCAAACAAAGCCAACACAAAAATAAACAAACAAAAATTCTAAACCCAAGCAACTGGAGGCCACGGTGAATATTTTCTTGTATTTACAAAAAAACCCAACTTTTTTGTCTTTCATCTGACAGACATGCAGGATGTTGAACAGGACCAGACCCAGCACTGATCCCTGGGGGGCTCCACTAGTTACAGCTCTCCAGCTACACTTGGCACCACTGATCACCACTCTTTGCACTGTATTGTTTAGCCAGTTCTTAATCCATCTCACTGTCTGTGATGCTAACACCTTTTTCCTTTGCTTCAGGTTTGTTGCTGAGGCTGATGTTGTCACTTACTTAGACTGTAATAAAATGTAAACAGCTTATTAGACTATATGGCAAATGCACTCCTGGCAGCTAATCGCAGAATCACAGCATGTTAGAGCTTGGAAGGGATCTCCAGAGATCGTTGAGTCCAACCCCCCTGCTAAAAGCAGGACCATGGAGGGTAATCCTCACAGGAATGCTTTCAGGCAGGTTTTGAAAGTCTTCGGAGAAGGAGACTCCACAACCTCTCTGGACAGCCTGTTCCAGTGCTCTGTCACCCTCACTTTAAGAACTTTCTCCTCATGTTAAGGTGAAACCTAATGATCAGCTCTGGTTCTGGACCTGCCACCCCACTGCTCCCACCCCATAAACTTTCCCTCTTAGGGAAGGAGTATTAATGGTCCCCTGGGCTGTGCAGAGCTTTATCTTTTAACATCAGAATTAATTAATGGATGACCATCATCCTATCTGTTATGTCTTTGGTCTCTTCTTCCAAACATCCCAAAACAGCCCCAAAAAGGAACAGCATGAGTGCAGAAAAGGTGGAAGTTGAGAGTTCTAGAAACAGGCTTAGCAAGTGCAAAAGCTCCTCCTGTGCACTAGAGGAAACCTTTGTCAAACTGCACGTGGCATTTAAATTCATTGACTTAGCATTACACAAAATCACACAGAGTTGTCAGCGTTGGAAGACACCTCAAGGATTGTCTAATTCCAACACTCCTGCCATAGGCAGGGACAGTTTCCACTAGATCATGTTGTCCAGAGCCACATCCAGCCTTAATAATATCCAAGGATGGGGCTTCTACCATCTCCCTGGGCAAGCCATTCATGTCTCTCACCACCCTCATACTGAAGAACTTCTTCCTAATGTCAAATCTAAATCTGCCTTCCTCTGCCTTAGATCCATTTCCCCATACATCCTAAAATATCCCTCACCAGATTTCTTGTAGACCACTTCAGATATTGGAAGGCCACAATAAGGTCTCCTCAGAGCCTTTTCTTCTCCAAACTGAACAACTCCAACTCTCTGAGTCTGTCCTCATAGGAGAGGTGCTCCAGCTCTCTGAGCATCCTTGTGGATGTCTCTGGACACATTCCAGCATGTCCGTATCTTTCTTCTAATAGGGGTTCCAGAACTGGGTGCAGTACTCCAGGGAGGGTCTCACCAGAGTGGTGTAGAGGAAGAGAATCATCTCTCTTGACCTGCTGGCCACACTTCTCTTGATGCAGCTCAGTATACAGTTGGCTTTCTGGGCTGCAAGTGCATACTAGGGGCTCATACTGAGACTCTCATCCACCAGCACCCCCAAGTCCTTTTTTTCAGATGCAGGACCCCTCATTTGCTCTTACTGAACCTCATGAGGTTGGCATATGCTCACCTCTCCAGCATGTTAAGGTCCCTCTGGATGGATCCCTTGCCTCCAGTGTGTCAGCCAAAACATACAGCGCTGTGTTGTCAGCAAACTTGCTGAGGGTGCACTCAATGCCACTGTCCATGTCACCAATGAAGATCAGTCCCAGCACTGATCCTTGAGGGACTCCACTTGTCACTGGCCTCCACTTTGACATGGACCCACTGACAGCCACTCTTTGGGTGCAGCCATCAGGCCAATTCTTTATGCACCGAGTGCTCCATCCATCAAACCCATATTTTACCAGCTTGGAGATCTGGATGTTGTGTGGGACAGGCTTTACTCAGGTCCAGATAAGTGACATTGGTTGCTCTCCCCTTGTCTATTGATGTTGTGGCCTTGTCATAAAAGGTCACCAGGTTTGTCAGGCACAATTTGCCACTGGTGAAGCTGTATTGGTTGTACCAAATCACCTCTTCATTTTTCTTCTGCCACAGCAGTGCCTCCAGGAGTGTTTGCTCCATGACCTTACTGGGCACAGAGGTGAGACTGACTGACCTGTAGTTCCCTCGACTGTCCTTCTTTCCCTGTTTGAAAATGGGGGTTATCTTTTCCCCTTTCCAGTCAGTCAAGACTTCCCCAGACTGCCAGGACTTTAGGAGAGTGGTTTAGTGACCTCGTCTGCCAATTCCTTCAGTACCCTGGATGTATCCCATCAGCTCCCATAGACTTGTACATTCTCAAGTTCTTTAGATGGTCATGAACCTGATCTTCACTTACAATGAGCAGTTCCTTCTTCCAGTTCCTGCCATTATCTTCTGTGATTTGGGGGGAGTGGCTGGAGCCCTTGCCAGTGAAGACTGAGGTGGAGAGGCACTGAGAACCTTGTCCTTCTCATCACTTGCCACTAGTTATCCTGTTTCCTTTCTGAGGAGGTCTACACCTTCCTTAGTCTTCCTTTGGCCATTAATGTACTTATAGAAACTTTTGCTATTCCCCTTGATCTCCCTGGCTACATTTAATTCTAACTGAGCTTTGGCTTTCCTAACCAGGTGTGTTGCTGCTGGGACAGTTTTCTTATATATATCCCATTCTATCTGTCCTTCTTTCCACTCCCTGTACATTTTTTGTGTGTGTGTCACAGTGTGTCTAGGAGCTCCTTGCTCATCCAGGCAGGTCCCCTAACATTCTTTCCTGCCTTCCTCTTTGTCATAGAATCATAGAAGAGAATCATAGAATCAACCAGGTTGGAAGAGACCTCCAAGATCATCCAGTCCAACCTAACACCCAGCCCTAGCCAGTCAACTAGACCATGGCACTAAGTGCCTCATCCAGGCTTTTCTTCAACACCTCCAGGGACAGTGACTCCACCACCACCCTGGGCAGCCCATTCCAATGCCAATCACTCTCTCCGTCAAGAACTTCATCCTAACATCCAGCCTAGACCTCCACTGGCACAACTTGAGACTGTGTTTCCTTGTTCTGTTGCTGGTTGTCTGGCAGAAGAGACTGACCCCCACCTGGCTACAATGTCCCTTCAGGTAGTTGCAGACAGCTGTGAGGTCCCCCCTGAGCCTCCTCTTCTCCAGGATAAACAACCCCAGCTCCCTCAGCCTCTCTTCATAGGGTTTGTGTTCCAGGCCCCTCACCAGCCTTGTTGCCCTTCTCTGGACATGTTCCAGCACCTCAACACCTCTCTTGAATTGAGGGGCCCAGAACTGGACACAGTACTCAAGGTGTGGCCTGACCAGTGCTGAGTACAGGGGAAGAATAACCTCCCTCGTCCTACTGGCCACACTGTTCCTGATACAGGCCAGGATGCCAGTGGCTCATCTTCAGCCTACTATCTATCAGTACGCCCAGGTCCCTTTCTTCCTGGCTGCTCTCCAGCCACTCAGTCCCCAGCCTGTAGTGCTGCTTGGGGTTGTTGTGGCCCAAGTGCAGAACCCTGCACTTGGCCTTATTAAATCTCATCCCGTTGGCCTCTGCTCACCCATCCAGCCTGTCTAGGCCCCTCTGCAGGGCTCTCCTACCTTCCAACAGATCAACACCTGCTCCTAGCTTGGTGTCATCTGCAAACATACTGATGCTGGACTCAATTCCCTTGTCCAGATCATCAATAAAGATGTTGAACAGGATTTGGCCCAGCACTGATCCTTGGGGAACACCACTAGTGACTGGCTGCCAACTGGATGTGGCACCATTCACCACCACTCTCTGGGCTCTGCCATCCAGCCAGTTCCTGGCCCAGCACACAGTGAATCTGTCCAAGCCATGAGCTGCCAGCTTGGCTAGGAGCTTCTTGTGGCAGACAGTGTCAAAGGCTTTGCTGAAGTCCAGGCAGGCTACATCCACAGCCTGCCCCACGTTCACCAGGTGATGTACTTTGCTCCTGAGCACAGAGAATATGGACTAGAATGTCCTGGGCTCCCCTTGAATATGGACTAGATGTCCTGGGCTCCCCTTCCCTCTAGGGCTTTGCCCCACATTACCAGTACATTTTCCCCAAGTGTATTTTTTGCTCAAAACCCCTCAAACCAACTAAACAAAAAACTCCACCTCCAATTAGCAAAATATCTTCACTCTGTAGTTAAACAACAACTTTATCTTTTGGGAACATCTCTCTGTCCTTAGCAGTCTGCCTAGTAGGCGTGTTTTATTCTCAGGTGTCCCAAGTCGTGTTAAGAGTCCATGCAACTCAACAGCAGGGTTTTGCAACGTGTCGAGGCGGTTTTCGCTCTGCAGCTCTGGTTGTATTGTGTCTGAAGGAGACGCTGTCAGCAGCCCCACACCTGCCTTTAAAGGAAGGTCCGTGGATCACACCCACTCTGTCGATCAAGAAGTGTTACTCACTAATTAAACTTAGCTCTATTTGTTTTCTCCCCATAAAGATCTGCGAGACATTTCTAATTGGAATTTATTTTGCTACACATCCAAACACAGCAACCTCCTGCTCCAGAAAAGTGTTATTGTTGGGAGTTAACAGTCCATGCATTGCTTGAGGGAGAGGGAGGTGAGTGTATGATGTCCTTGGGAAACGTGTGTCTCTGTCATTACTGTTACAGGAGCAATCGCAGCCGTGATGTCTCTAGCCAAGGTAGCACGAAGGAAATTCCAGGTGAAGGAAAAATCATTTTTGTTTCCGCGCGTTCCTCCTTCTCCACAGACTGCAGCTCCCCATGGCGCCTCAGCTCCTCGACGGCAGCACTGCGATGGGGCAGATGAGGGGAGGTGGTGGCTAAGAAGGGGGTTACACGCACCTGCTCAGAGGGAACCACCCTCGGGCCTCTCCCAGGGCTCCTCCGAAACGCCATTACGAGAAAGGGTGCAGGGCAGCTCGAGGGTCCCGCGTCCCAGGGGGCACCGAAACGACAGCGACCTGCGGAGCAGAGGGTTGCAGCGGCCACCGCTGCCCCCCGCGGGCGGGAATCTCCGCCCTAAGTGACTGTGGAGGTGACAGAGGTGGCTCCGACGGGGAGACAGCGCCCGTCTCTCCGCTGAGGAACCTCTTCCCCGTTCCCGCTGCCGCCCTCTCCTCGCCGCCAGCCTCGTCTCGCCCCATGGATCCCGCCCCCGGAGGCAGCTCTCCCCGAGGGAGCCGAGTGGTAAGGAGGCAGACGGCAGCTCCGAGGTAATTATTAATAGCCGTGCCCACTGGGGCGGGAGGGTGGAGAGGCGAGGTGAAATAAAAGGGGGCGGCGGTGGGTTGGGAGAAGGGAGCCGCCGTCGCGGAGCCCCGCCGAGAGTATGTCCCCTGTCGCGCCGCTGCCGCACCTGTCGCTGCTGCTGCTGCTTGGGCGGCCGCTGCTCGGGGCGCCGGGGCAGGGCGCGGGCACCTGGTCGCGCTTCGCCCGGCTGCCTTACCCGCAGGACCAGCTCTTCCTTCACGATACCTTCCCCGACGGCTTCCTATGGGGAGCGGGCAGCGCCGCCTACCAGACGGAGGGGGGCTGGCGCCAGGACGGCAAAGGCGCCTCCGTATGGGACACCTTCGCCCACCGTCCAGCCACGCCGCCAGGGTCCGCCCCGCCGGGGCCGGCGGGCGGCGACGTGGCCAGCGACAGCTACAACAACATCTTCCGCGACGTCGAGGGTCTACAGCGCCTGGGGGTCTCCCACTACCGCTTCTCATTGTCCTGGGCGCGGCTGCTGCCCAACGGCACGGTGCCCCTCAACCCTGCCGGGCTGGCCCACTACCGCCGGCTGCTGGGCCACCTGCGAGAGCTGGGCATCGAGCCCGTCGTCACCCTCTACCACTGGGACCTGCCACAGAGCCTGCAGGACACCTTTGGTGGCTGGGCCAGCCCTGTCCTGCCCGAGCTCTTCCGCGACTACGCCGAGCTCTGCTTCCGCCATTTTGGCGGGCAGGTGCGTTACTGGCTGACCATGGACAACCCCTACGTGGTGGCTTGGCATGGCTATGGCACGGGGCGGCTGCCACCGGGCGTGCAGGGAGGCCCACGCCTCGCATACCGGGCAGCCCACCACCTGCTCCAGGTAAATGGTGGGTGGCAGGAAAGGGCCCTGGTGGCTCCTCGGCCGCTGGGTTATGTCGAAGGGAAGAGTGGGGAGGCTGCCCGCAGCCCACCCCATCCACAGACCCATTCCCTGGTCGACTGCCGGACCGGAAACCTAAGAGATGTGCGCAGCAGAGTGCGAGCAGATGAGTGTGGGTTGAAGGTGCAAAGCACGCAGTAGATGAGAGGCAGGTGCTTTGAGAGAGTATGAGGGTTTTGAGGGCGAACTCTTCTTGGGAAGAAGGACCTTCTGTTCCCAGCTAGTCTGGTGAGTAGCATAAATAGTTTGCTATATCTAATTTTATGCAATATATCTGTGTATGATGTAATGTTAGCTGGAAGCAAATGTTGTGGATTGTCAGCTTTAACACCAAGAGCTTCCTTCTCCTTCTTAGATCTCTGTGGTTAGTTGATATTGGACCTTTCATCTTTACAGCAAAACGGTAAAAAATCCTTCCAGTGCTCAGGAGAAAAGCTTCAGCCTAACTGGAATGGTGTGGCTGTTTAGGCATGATTTGCTGTGCATTAATACACGTGCACGAACTGTGTTAGCATCCATCTGCTCCATGTACCCTTAGTGGCAGGACTTCTATCCTCATGAGTGTTCCATGTTGGATGTGAGCACCAACGTAGTATCGTGTATTAGATGGGAACACATCCCTTACTCAGATTTTTGTCACTTTCCAGTATTGGCTTTGCATTGCTAGGTGCTACAAATGAATCAGGAGAAAATGCAGGTGGAGAAAACGTGGGTATAATTTCAGATTAAATTTCTTCTCCTGAAGCATTTAAACTCTTCACTTAGTATGTTGGGTTGTGCTTGGTGCTTAAGCATATCCTACATCACCACAGTCAGTTGTCAGAGGCACTCATAATCTCAAGTGTGTCCTTGTTCACATAAAAGCCCTATGGAGAAAGATGGTGCTTTCTGTTCAACAGCTGAGAGACTGAACCAGTGACTTGCCTGCACTATGGAAAAAGTATAACTGAATGAGGAAAGTTTACCAATACCCTGGCATCAGATTTGTCCTAGAGACTGCCAGCCAGAGTTTTCACAATTAGTGGGCATTTCTTTCTACATGACAGTATAAGGCAGCAAGGTATCATTTTCCCCACGTTTCACATATGTGAAACTGAAACACAGATGCAATTAGGACTCAACGTGTCCACTGATTGTTGGTGCCCTCTTCCCAGCTTGTGATCTTTTCACAATATTGGTCAGTTATATTACGCTGTTCTACAGGTCAGATCCCAAAATATCAAATCACCTACAGAGAAAATAAGGGACTTGCAGTTTATGCAGAAGAGCTTTCATTCCCAACTCCTTCAGGTCAGAGCCTTTAGCAGAGGCACAGAGAAGTGAACACTGAGAGCTTCCTTCTTAGATCTCTGTAGCTTGTGGATACTGGACCTGTCATCTTGTGCAAACAACGCAGCAGGAAGCTGCAGGGTATGACTTCTTTGACAGCCCAGCCTGGCATCTGTAGAGAAAGTGTATGTAGTCTTGTAATGAAAGATGAAGTTATACCTCGTATTGCAAAGAGTGAGTTACATTTCCATGTGCAAGTTAACTTCCCTTACACAATTCTTGAATGGCTTTGCAGCTTGAATCATGTTCTTTAATGTGTGTCTATGGGTTGAATATAGTTTGTAGGTGAGTTTGGTAAATTGTTCTCAGGAGCACAGGCAGCCTTGATTTGGACCAAGAGTCCATGCAGCTTCATCGCCTTGGAGGGTGTGTGCAGCACGAGACAGTGCAGCTGGGAGATACAGCCCTCATAGCCACATCAGAAAAGATGTGGGTTTATAATCCTCACCCTGCAAAATAACCAACAAACACACACACAAACTCTTTTCAGCTGCCTTGTGCTGCGTATATCTTACATTATCTGTAAGGTCTGATCCCAGGTTTCTTTCTAATCCTGTTCTGTTCCCAGTAGCATTATTTTATCTTTTTTTTTTTTTTTTTTTTTCTTTCTTCCCTTTTCCAGATAAATTGATCTTGCAGAACTTGTTTTGGGGTGGTTTTCTCTGTTTGTCTGGATTTCGGTTTTTGTTTTTGTTGTTTTGTTTTTTTTAAAGATAAAACCTGTTGTCATAATGGTTTGATTTTTAGCAAATAAGCAGACTAACTCTTGGTATGGCATATTTTCTGACTTTTCACCCCTTATTTACAATATGCAGTTTTAAGCATTTTCTTTCTGCATTCATTCAAACCAAAGACTCTCGTAAGTGGAAAGCCTAACAGCCAGTGAAAGCTGGTGTACTGGTTTATGTTACTGGATGCTAATTACATTAAAAGATGAAATAATTTTCTTGACGTTTTAGAAAATTCAACAGATATGAATGTGGATTTTGAGCTCTGCCTTTCCAAGTGAGTTATTTGTTGCCTGAATAAATAACCAAATAAGAGCTCGATTCAGTTCGGCTTGTTCAGTTCAAGGCTGGTGAAAACAAGGCAGTGAAGTTTGATCTGAGTAATGATGTTTAAATTTAGTTTGAATGGATTGAATCCTGTCGTACTGAAATTTTTAATTACCTTTCTTTTTTCTGAACTTACACAAGGGAGTCATAACAAGTCCTAAATGGACAAAACAAGTGTGATGGTTTGGGTGTTCCCCGTCCCCCCACACTTTAGAAATCACCCAGACTAGTCTCAGACGGCTCTGGGAATATAAATGAAGCTATTTACTTACAGCTAGCACAATATACAAGCAGATATTTACAGTATATACAGTTATAGACAGAAATATACAAGGTAAAAGGTAATACAGAAACACAACTCCCCTCCCAGAAACCTGAGTCCCCAGGAGGGGCTCTCAACCACCCCTGCACCTTCCCCCTGTCCCTCTCAACCTTACCCCAGTCCTAAAGAAGAATAGAGGTTCAGCCAAGAGGTTATGAAGCAAAGGTGGGTTAGGCCAAATATGGAAGGTGAGGTTAGGGAGATGCAGCTCAGTCAGCAGCCCAAGGCAGAGTGAGTGAAAAATGGTGAGAGTGTTATCTAATGTTTTAATTTCTCCTTCCCAAACTCCTTTGCGAGACTCTGAGTGAAGTAGACATCACCGTTGTTTTCCTTTCACAGCCTTCCTTTCTAGTTCTTCTCACCAAAACATTCTAGCCTGCTTCAAACTAGCACAACAAGAGACAGTTTTTATAAGAAAGAACAAATAAAAATAGTGTATAAAACCTTTTTTACACTAGAAGGCTTTGTACAGGTAAATCCTTGGTTTGTTATGGAGAGATGTTGATCAGCATTTGGTGAAGAGTTCACCTTTTATATGGTGTTTCCACTGTCACTTGTTAGTTTTGATATGTCTAAGCCCTTGAAACATCATAAGCAATGGAGGAAGCTGTAGGTGCTTATTCACAAAATAAATTGAATGGATCAAGTACAGTTCATGAAAGCTGGCATACTCTCAAGTCAGCGGCCAGGAGACATAATGCCAGCAATCTGTCATGTGTGTGATGCATCTCTTTCTCCAGATAGGAGCTGACAGAAGACATTGTATTATGTTCTGGTTTTTGCAAATGCTTTTTTTTGTTGTTGTTGTGGATTCACAGTACATTGTCTGAGTTGAACATGCTTGGATTTACTTCATATAAACAGCATTTGCAGAAACAGAAGAACATGTTTCCCCAAAGAAGTGAGTGGAATTACTGCCTGGAAACCAGTCACGTAGCAACAGACTGATTTCCATTCCAAAACTCTTTCCAAAACAAAAGGTAAGTACATTTTTTTTGGGTGACCTTCAGGGCTAAACCCAATAAAGTGTCAGTAACTGCAGCATAGGAGAATGATCAGCCTTCAGACATTCACTCAGTGCAGATTTTCCTGAAAGTAACATAGCTTCTTGCAGCTACAAAGAGAATACTGAATTTTTAGGGGGGGAACAAAAAGAAGTAACTCTAAGTAATAGGTTTTGGTGGTGTTTCATTTTGCTTTGGTTTGGGTTTTTGTTTGTTTGATTTTTTTTTTGGTTGGTGTTTTTTTTTTTCAGTTCTTGCTTTCTTAAGACTCAATTCAAAGAAGAATGAAGAAGAAACTGATTCCGCTTTTGGTTTTGAGTGTCAGTTGAATAGTATTTATAAAGAACGTACTGGGTTTACTTCAGTGGTGATTATTTTAATCACTAATAATTTGAATCAGGTACCTTTCAAATGTCTGAAGTGAGTTTACTTCAGTGGTGATTATTTTAATCACTAATAATTTGAATCAGGTACCTTTCAAATGTCTGAAGTGACAAAAGAAATGCGGTCAAACCATAGAGGAAATTCAGATCTGACCTTGCAGTTTTGTATGCCAACAGCTATGGATGGTTGCATTGTCTTTACAAATTACATGAAAATCTGTAGTGTACCTGTCTCAAGCTTTAATTGTCAAAAGAATAAAAGTAAGTTGTGTTTCATTTTTTGTGCTAAACAGAAGTGTTTGGGTTTCAAGGACACTTCTTTTATTTAAATTATTCCCCCCCCCCCGCCTTGCCATTCTTACCTGATTGCATAATCAGGTACAGGGTTAACCCTCCTGGGAGAGTGGTCTTGAACCTGACCCCAGGTGGTCTTGACCCCTCCCCAGGGATGGGTCTGAACACTACCAGGTGATGGTGGTTAGCCAACTCCCCCTTCCTGTCTAAGATCCATAAAAGCAGGGGGACTTCCTCTTTTCCCTTTCTCACCCTGTCTCTCTGCCTGACTGCATCACCATTCCTGTTTCCTGCTGCATTTTGTTACACCACGTGGCCAGCACCCATGAGGTGGACAAACCCATTGCCACCAAATCTGGTTGTATGTTTACCTCTTTCATATCTTGTTTTCCCTTCCCTATATCTTTGTAACTTCCCAACCTCATATACCTTTTATTTATTACTACACTTTTATTCTTTTAACTTCCAAATTGCAGTGAGATTATTTATTTGGGTGTGCTTACCTCCCCCTCTCTCCATCTAATTCATTTTCTTTTGGGAAAGAAGAGGGAAGGGTATCCTATAAATTGTTATTGACTCTATCAACTGTATTTGAGTCTCTGGGAAATTTAAATGAGAACAGAGACAATGATCAAAAGGAATGTTGTTTTCAAATAATCTACTCTCACTAAAAAGTAGCATGTTATCTTTAGAGAGTATTTCAGTATTTAATTATAGAAACACCACAGCTATGTGGAGAATAAGGTATTACCATGGGCAAGTAAGAGTGGACCTTCCTCAGGAGAGAGTCCAGTGGAGAGCCACAAGAATGGTTGGGAGGCTTGAGCATCTGCCCTGTGCAGAGAGACTAAGAGACCTGGGGCTGTTTAATCTGGAGAAGAGAAGACTGCGAGATCTGATGAATGTCTACAAATATCTGGGAAGGAACTTTTTAGGATATCAGGGAGTGACAGGACTAGGAGGGACGGAATGTAGCTAGAGATGGGTGGGTTTAGGCTGGACGTGAGGAGGAAGTTCTTTACCATGAGAGTGGTGACACCCTGGAATGGGTTGCCCAGGGAGGTGCTTGAGGCCCTGTCCCTGGAGATGTTTAAGGCCAGGCTGGATGGGGCTCTGGCCAGGGGTAGGGTGCCCCTGCCTGTGGCAGAGGGTTTGGAAGTCTATGATTCTATGAAATATCTGAGGGGTGGACATTGAGTGGATGGGACCAGTCTCTTTTCAGTAGTCAGTAGCAATAAGACAAGGAGCAATGGCTACAAGCTTGAAGGTTCCACCTCAATGTGAGGTGAAACTTCTTTACAGTGAGGATGACAGTGCACTCGAACAGGCTTCCCAGAGAGGTTGTGGAGCCTTCCTCTCTTGATACTTTCAAAACCTACCTGGACACATTCTTGTGCAGACTACCCTAAGAGATCCTGTTTTGGCAGGGGAGTTGGACTCTGGAGGTCCCTTTCAACTTCTGATGTTCTGTGATTCTGTGATTACACTGATGGCTGAAGTGAGATGGAAGCAGAATGTATGTATTCTGAGTGAAGGAGCACCAAGTTGAGTCTATAGGTATGTGAAGTTCCACCTCAACTGTTTTGCTGTTTGTTATGGGGATGGGCATTTCTTGAGATTCTTAGTGTTTAGTAGTTGAGGGTTTATAGAATCATAAAATCAACCAGGTTGGAAGAGACCTCCAAGATCATCCAGTCAACCTATCACCCAGCCCTATCCAATCAACTAGACCATGGCACTAAGTGCCCCATCCAGTCTTTTCTTGAAGACCTCCAGGGACGGTGCCTCCACCACCTCCCTGGGCAACCCATTCCAATGGGAAATCACTCTCTCTGGGAAGAACTTCCTCCTAACATCCAGCCTATACCTACCCTGGTAGGTATAGGCTGTGCATCTCGGTCTACAACTCTACAGGGAGCCTCAGAGCTATGTTTTCATATCTTACTTTAAGTGCCATGTGCCTGATTCTTAATTGTTGCAGTAGCTGTTGCTGGAATGATCTTTCTGGTGCCTGTTCAAGGTAATCTAGTATTCTTTCTTTTCAAGTAGCATACTTTCTATTTAGGATCAAAGTTCTTGTTTCATATGTTGGTCAAAGCTCTGCTCAGTGCCAGGAAGACAGTGACTGCTGTTTAGCTGCAGTTTGATACAGAAAAGCAACATAAAATTCACATCTTGTAAAGTTTCACTGGGTACATGAGTGTAAAGGTGCCAACTCCTTGATACACTTTGATTTTGCATTAAGAAAGCCTCTAAGTATGAGACATTCTTGTTTTCCCCTTTGTCCTCTCTCCTCAAGCAGAAGAGATCTTGTCTTTGTTGTAGCTTTGGGGATCTGAAGTGAACTCTGTGGAACAACTTGTGTTACCATACATTCATTCCAATGACAACCTTCTCCAGTTTCCATTTCGTCTTGTTTCCAATACTTAAGGCGGTTGATGGGCATAATTCCTACCCATGCTTAAGGATATTGTTGGTACCTGGAAAATAAAATCTAGCTTCTATTTTTGCAGATGGAAATATATATTTCAGCTTACAATAGTTCAGTGTTTTTTCAGTGCCTACATTTCTCATTTGACTGAAAGCAAGGAGCTCGGAGATCTTTTTCGATGACAAGTCAGATAGAAACCTTTACTCTGATACCACCATCAGATTGAAAGTCTCATCTCTGAGGAATAAATGTTCTGTGACCGAAGAGAAACTTGATTCACTCATCCCATGCCTACCTTTTAGAGGGTCAAATTCTGACCTCTCTTGCTTTAGTAGAAATTAAATCAGAATAGGACTCCAGCAGTTTCTGGAGCAATTACCTTAGCTTCGTTCCTCACACTTAATAACTCCTCCTTTGAATAACAGCCTCTTCTTCCCAATCTACTATGGGAAACAACATTTGTTCTCTCTTATTGTTCAGTATTTCTTCAGCTAGACAGAAGCAGTAAATAAGTCAGTACAGCTGGTAGTGCTGTTGGCAAGCGGTGACCGTTCGGACAGTGAATAGGGAGCAGTGGTGTGGGCATTCGGAGACAGTTCATTTTAATTCATTTTGGTGACTGATACATAACCTTCTTACATGGGGAGAAACAGCAAAGGACAGGCACGTGCTTGTAGCTGCTCTGTAGTTTGCTTAGCTCCACTTTATAGTCTTGTGGTTTTCAGTTGGCTACTGGTGGAGTGTGAGGGCTGTGTGCTAATCCTTGCAACTGTGTGTGTGATTTGTGTGTTTGATTGTTGCTGATGAGCGGTTAAACTGCTGAACTTAATATGAAGGTGCAAGACTGATCTTGGCTAACTTTGGAAAAAGCCAAGAAGCGAGCAAACAAAGGAGCCTGCTTGCACAGACTTGTAAGTAAAGAAATGTATGCAAGGAATTTTTCTTTCTTGCTTTCCATAATGGTCAAAATAAAGAAGAGGAAATGAAGGAGTGCTACTGAAGAAGTAGAGGAGGTGGCCTGAATATGCAGTAATGATAAGTTGTGGAAATTATAGGATGTGTGTTGCCTGTTTTAAGTACTGAAAAAGTACTCATGCTTTAGTATTTGCCTGCTAAAGCATATAGAAGAGTGTCACAGGTAAAACTGTGAATACTGGTTTTACATTAAATCAGAGGAATGAAACAGAAGAATAAGATCATAGACAACATCTCTTAATGTCTACGAAATTACTGAAATTAAAATTGGACAGATCTGAGATACAGGGTGACCCATGGAATATGATCATGAATAAAACATGAAAGAAAATACTTGACTTCTGGAGGAAGAACTGAATTGCTTCACTTGAGAGAAAATATGCCATCAGAAAGAGAAAGTGAGTTGTCCTATGAGACTGGAGCCTTTGGTAAAATGGGATGAGTAGGAGACAAATGATACCAAGTAAGAGAAGGAATTAGATTGACATCAATGCTCTCTGTAAATATTCCTCAACATAAATGTCAAAGGCAAGGAGAAAATTTAGAGCTAAAGGATCATATGCACATACACAAAAGGGTAAAAGTTCAGATTAGTTTCACTCTCAGAAATAATGGATAGTCCTTATAGGGAAGAGCTTCTGGAATGGACTTCCAGTGTTTGTGGTACAAACAAATCTTTTAAGACAGCTTAGAACAGTTGGGGACAGGAGACTTTTGATGCATTTTGAGTCATTCATAAGAGAATGATGTAAGGCCTCATTTAAACTCCAATGGAGAAAAAGCAAATACAACTGCTATGAAGAGTAAACAGTTTGTTTAGGATGTCAGTGGTGGTGATATTTAGCTTGGTGTGGCAGCTTCAACTTTACTTTGAGAGCATAAAATACTCATAGAAAGCCTGGCTGGCTAAGTTTGTGGTATGTCTCCCTCCAGATTTGGCAGGGAGAGTCCTTCTAGATGCACTGTGAAGTAAGGCAAAGCAGTTTCAGATTCTATGAATTTGGGCACACCGAGATACATTTGTGTTCCTTCATTTTATGTCTGAGAAGATATAGCACTTTGTGTTATGGAAAACTGCAGAAATTTAATGTTGATCTTTGTTTTAATTATTAAGGAAAGCTCCTTATACTCAAAATTCTCCACTGAAATCTTTACAGATGCTGTTTACAACAGCTGAGACAGGAACAAGGGACCAAGTCGGTGGATGGTTCCAGTGCCACAAGGCAGGTGGGACTATGACTTCTGTGTGGTAGGAAGAATGAAGGCTTTTACACATCCTAGAATCTGGCCCTTCTGGGAGGCTGAAAGGGCAGAGAGTGCTGTGAGACACTGCAACGTGCTTTTCATCAGGAGAGTGAGATGACAGGCACCCATACACACTTAACACATTTCCAGTGGTCTGACACTTTGGTCTGCAGGTGATAATTTTGTTACTTGCGCTTTAGGTCTCACATTAACAGAGGAGTTTCAGTTCTGTTTTAACCAGCTTAGCATACTGCTAAAGACAGCTGAATGGTTTAAAATTGGCTGGGAGGGATTACATTATGGAAATACTCAGTTATTTTGTGAGTCCAAAAGTTAACCCAGGAGTCCTTTTGTAGGTTTTAGCAGTTTAACGCCCTTAGTAAAGGCTAGAAAATGTTGGCACCATTTGGATGGCGTTTTACAAGTTATTTGCTTTACAGGTGGGAAAGTAGTAGCATCTGTTTGTTTTGATCCTGCTTCAGTAAAAGACATCAAATGGTGAGGTGGGAAGGGGGGGCAGACTTGTAGCTATTGGTTGCACATTCTTGTGAGAGTTCACTGTGATTTTTGCAGTGACTTTTCTCAGTCAGCTTTTTCCTTGTTCTTTTGATTATGTAGCAGCTCCCCTGGATCGGTTGTTTTTCAGTGCTGAGGGCAAAGTATTTGTTTAGCTTTTCTCATTTTAAGAAATACTCTCATTTTTACTGCAGGTGTAAAACTTTTGAATGTAGTTATTAACTATTCTAATTACGTTTCCTTAGCTTAATTGTATGTGGAAATGGTATAATTATGCAGCATTTCTTTTCCTAAGAAAATAGGTTGGAAATATATAGCATTGTGAGGTTGAGTAATTATTTTTTTGTTTTGTAAGTAATAACATCACTTAACCAGGATTCATCAAGAAGAGTGTGTCATGGGGAGGTTCTCTGCCCCAGAGGTGCCTGATCTGGAGTAATGTGTCCAGTTCTGGGCTCCCCAGTTAAAGAAAGGAACTGCTTGAGAGGGTACAGCAATGGGCCACAGAAATGATTGGGAGACTAGAACTCTTAGGAAGAAAGGCTGAGGAACTTGGGGCTTTTAAGTCTAGAGAAGAGTAGACTGAGGGGGATGGGTAAATGCTTATAACTACTTAAAGGGTGGGTGTCAGGAGGATGGAGCCAGTTGTTTTTTGGTGGAGCTCAGTGACAGGACAAGAGGTAATGGGCACAAACTTGAACACAAGAAGTTCTGCCTAAACACGAAGGAGGAACTTCCTTACTTTGAGGATGGTGGAGCACTGCCAAGAGAGGTGGTCGGGTATCCCGTCTTTGGAGTCGTTCAAAATCTGCTTGTCATAGAATAATAAAGTCATAGAATGGTAGGGGTTGGAAGGGACCTTTGGAGATCATCTAGTCCAAACATCCTGCCAAAGCAGGAACACCTAGGGCAGGTCACAGTTGGACTGCTTGGATGCAGTCTTGTGCAGCCTGCTCTAGGTAAACATGCTCTGGTAGGGGGGTTGGACTAGATCATCTCCAAATGTCCTTTCCAACACCTATCATGCTGTAATTCTGCTTCAAAATCAATTCAGTATTTCTGACCTCAGGTTCAAAATGAAAATTCAGCTGGCCCCTGATTGTACAGTGCTTAAATGCTTTTTGTGATATACTTATTTTTTTCCTGTCATAGTAATTGCTAACTTTAACAGTATAAGAGTGTTTGCAGAGGGAAGAGCCAGAATGGCCATCATTAGGAGGCAAAATCTAGGTGAGAAAGAGTTGTAACAAAACATGGGGTGATAGGAAAGAGGAGTACTAGAAAAATGGACAATACATGAGGAGATGGTGAGATGTGAGTGTGTTTGACCATGAATGAGAATGTAGGAGTTTGGTTTATGAGACAACACTGCATTTTTTTGATGTATATTTAGCACTGAAAATTAAACTCAGCATGACTTGAGTGATGTAGAGTTTCCCAAAGATGAGCCATTCTCTGGTTCATTGCTATTTATAAGTGTCACATGATTTTTTTTTTGCAAAAGCTGACTGATTGGGTGAAATCACAAACCATGCTTCATATCCAGCCAACATGGATTTAGGAAGGGCAGATCCTGCCTCTCCAACCTGATCTCCTTCTATGATCAGGTGACCCACTTGGTGGATGTGGGGAGGCCTGTGGATGTGCTCTATCTGGACTTCAGCAAGGCCTTTGACACTGTCCCCCACAGCAAACTGCTGGCTAAGCTGTCAGCCCATGGCTTGGATGGCAACACTCTGTGCTGGGTTAGGAACTGGCTGGAGGGCCGGACCCAGAGAGTGGTGGTGAATGGTGCCACATCCAGCTGGCGGCCAGTCACTAGTGGTGTCCCTCAGGGATCTGTGCTGGGCCCCATCCTCTTTAACATCTTCATAGATGATCTGGATGAGGGCATCGAGTCAGTCATCAGCAAGTTTGCAGATGACACCAAGCTGGGGGCAGATGTGGCTGGGTTGGAGGGCAGAAGGGCTCTGCAGCGGGACCTTGACCGCCTGGACAGATGGGCAGAGTCCAGTGGGATGGCATTCAATAGCTCCAAGTGCAGGGTGCTGCACTTTGGCCACAACAACCCCATGCAGAGATACAGGCTGGGGTCAGAGTGGCTGGAGAGCAGCCAAACAGAAAGGGATCTGGGGGTGCTGATTGATACCCGCCTGAACATGAGCCAGCAGTGTGCCCAGGTGGCCAAGAGAGCCAGTGGCATCCTGGCCTGCATCAGGAATGGTGTGGTCAGCAGCAGCAGGGAGGTCATTCTGCCCCTGTACTCTACACTGGTTAGACCACACCTTGAGTACTGTGTTCAGTTCTGGGCCCCTCAGTTTAGGAGGGACATTGAGATGCTTGAGCGTGTCCAGAGAAGGGCGACGAGGCTGGTGAGAGGCCTTGAGCAGAAGCCCTACGAGGAGAGACTGAGGGAGCTGGGATTGTTTAGCCTGGAGAAGAGGAGGCTCAGGGGTGACTTTATTGCTGTCTACAACTACCTGAGGGGTGGTTGTGGCCAGGAGGAGGTTGCTCTCTTCTCTCAGGTGGCCAGCACCAGAACGAGAGGACACAGCCTCAGGCTGCGCCAGGGGGAGATTTAGGCTGGAGGTGAGGAGAAAGTTCTTCACTGAGAGAGTCATTGGACACTGGAATGGGCTGCCCGGGGAGGTGGTGGAGTCGCTGTCCCTGGGGCTGTTCAAGGCAGGATTGGACGTGGCACTTGGTGCCATGGTCTAGCCTTGAGCTCTGTGGTAAAGGGTTGGACGTGATGATCTGTGAGACCTCTTCCAACCTTGGTGATACTGTGATGATGATGGAGCCTAGTTCAATAAGTCTGTCATGGCTTATTGCTGTGCTACCGGCAGTGAGAGTGGGAGGAACAGTGGCCAGCCCCTGAAAGAAAAGAGGGATGCCACATTGTCTGGGTTTCTCAAAAGACCTTAAGAAATAAAAAAAGAGGTGAAAGTTGATTTTTCCGTAAGCATTCTGGAGAATCCTGTCACCTTCAAGCAGTAAATTAGCAAATTGAATAGATGTATTCCTCTTAGATTGAAAAAAATGTACATTCCCATATTCAAGTAGCACTTCTGCTGTGTTAAGACCTTGAAAACACACTGAAGGAGCTCTTGAACTCAGTTTCTCATCCCACTTCCCTTTGCAGGCATGAGCCTTCCCCTTGCTTTGAATGAAAAGTGAATATTGAGGTAGACCACTGCAAGGCAAGGAGCAGAACTGCAGGAGTATGGTTCAGCTGCAGTTTTCATTTTAATATGCTTGGTTGTGTAAAAAATAATGCCTCTTTCTTTGTAGTCCACTACAGTTACTACCCCTCTCATATCAGATAGCTTTTTCTCATGTTCCCAATACCTCTGGTTTTCACAGAGTAATATAATTGGAGCAAGTCAGAACAATCTAAAACCTGTGAAAGTGGAATTTGCTGATCCACTGAAATAAAAGTTTGGTGGACTTTTATGATGAAGTCACAGCAACAGCAGATAAGGGAAGGGCAACTGATGTAATTTACCTGGACCTGAGTAAGGCATTTTATTCTGTCCCACATGACATCCTGGTCACCAAACTGGAAAAAACACAGACTTGATGGGTGGAGCACTGCTGGATAAAGAATTGGCTGCATGGTCACATGCAGAGAGTGGTGATCAACAGCACAATGTCCACCTGGAGACCAGTGACAAGTGGCATCCCTCAAGGGTCAGTGCTGGGACCAGTGCTGTTTAACATCTTTGTCAGTGACACTAACAGAGGAATTGAGTGCACTTTCAGCAAGTTTGCAGATGGCACCAGGCTGTGTGGCACAGTCGGCTTGCTAGAGGACAGGGATGCCACCCAGAGGAACATGGACAGGCTGGAGAGGTGAGCCCAGGCCAGCCTCATAGAATGCAACAAGGCCAAGTGTAAGGTCCTGCACCTGGGTCAGCACAATCCCAAGCACAACTCCAGGCTGTGTGGCAAATAGCTGGAGAGCAGCCCTGAGGAAAAGGACCTGGGGGTCTGGGTTGATGAAGAGCTCAACACAAGCCAGCAGTGTGCATGCGCAGCCCAGACAGCAGCTGTGTCCTGGGCTGCATCAAGAGAAGTGTGGCCAGCAGGGCAAGGGAGGTGATTCTCCCCCTTTGCTCTCATCAGGCCCCACCTGGAGTACTGTGTGCAGTTCCAGAGCCCCCAGCACAAGAAGCACATTGAACTGTTTGAGTGAGTCCAGAGGAGGCCACAAAGATGATCAGAGGGCTGGAGCAGCTCTGCTATGAGGACAGGCTATGAGAGTTGGGGCTGTTCACCCTGGAGAAGAGAAGGCTTCAAGGAGACCTTGTAGTAGCCTTCCAGTATCTGAAGGGGACCTGCAGGAAGGCCAAGGAAGGGACTATTTACAAGGTCTTGTAATGAGAGGACAAGCGGTAATGGGTTTAAACTGGCAGAGGGCAGATTCAAACTAGATGTTAGGAAAGGGTTCTTTCCAGTGAGGGTGGTGAGACACTGGCACAGGTTGCCCAGGGAGGTTGTGGATGCTCCATCCTTGGAGGTGTTTAAGGCCAAGTTAGATGAGGCCTGGAGCAACCTGTTCTGGTGGGAGGTGTCCCAGCTATGGTGGGGTTTGGAACTGGGTGATCTTTGAGATCCCTTCCAACCTAAACCATTCTATGAAAGTGTTTGAGAGAGAGAGTCTGCAGTTTCCCAGAAAAAGAGAAATAGGGGAAATAAGCCCCAGCCATTTTACTTCTACTTTGCCATGGAAATTTTTTGTTTTCAATTTTTATGTCATACTGAAAAAAAATGTTAATTTGATATAGCAAATCAGCTATTGCACACACTGCCTTCTGTATTCTTTCATTGGACAAGTGCCCACTGCTTCAAATTGGCTCAGGTTACCCTTGCAAAATAGCTGTATAACCTGCTGCAATGTGCCTGACTTATTGAAGCTGCATATTGATGCCTTTTATTCATTGACAAAAAAGAGAAAACAGAACTGTCGGGGCAGAATTCTTACACGGTGGTGTTTACTTTGTGTCTCATATGTGTATCTGGGCTGCTTCTGCCACCTTTGTGTGAAACTGCAATTACTCATTTATCCTGCTCCTCTTTGCCTAACTGCCACACTTGCAGAAAGAGAAGTGGTACTTGAAGGAGGCACTTGCTTAAAAAGGGGAAACATTCTTATAAAAGAAGCACTTAGTTGGCACAGGAGGTTAGAACCAGCAAACTGTAGCACAGGGCAGCTCAGAAAAAGCCTTTTTACCCTTTTGGGGTAGTGAAATAGAAACCACTTCAAAATTGCTTCATGGTGAAATGGTTATAGAAGCA
This sequence comes from Pogoniulus pusillus, assembly GCF_015220805.1. NCBI lineage: Eukaryota > Metazoa > Chordata > Aves > Piciformes > Lybiidae > Pogoniulus > Pogoniulus pusillus. The sequence continues at coordinate 25,376,567 of NC_087266.1, forward strand.
GCACTGTGACACTAAACTGTGGAAGGTGAGAGTGCTGAACTGCACCAGTCGGATCCCCCTTTGCCCTAGTAAGACTCTTCATGAGAGGAATGCCTCCTGTGTAACTGGTAATTTGGAGTAGGTTTGTAGATACCAGAAGTGGTGGGGGTAGGTATGGGGGTGATACTGATGCTGGCCTGTGGAATCTGGTTTTGAAGGCTCTGGTCTTATGGTCAGGAAGGAATTTATATTATCATAGAACATGCTTCATGTTGGGCCCCTTTTTCCCTCTTCCTGCCTTACAAGGTAGGCAGGTTCCAAGGATCACTGAAGTGTTTTACCTAAATAATATGCCTTCCTGCTGCAAGGGTTTAGGATTCTACTGATGTCTTTGTACTTTCCTGGTCTATTCTGATGTCCTGACAGGAGAAAATTTAATGGCATTAAGTTACACCAGAGGAGGTTGTGATGGTTTGGGTGTTACCTGCCCCTGCCCACTCTTATGAAGTCACCTAGACTAGATTCAGCTGAGCTGGAAGTTAAGGAAGGAAGCTGTGTTTATAGCTTAGCACAATACACAAGCAGATACTTACAATATACCACTGATATGTACAGTTATATACAGAAATATACAAGTTAAAGGTAATACAGAAACACAACACCCCTCCCAGAAATCAGAGCCTCCAGGAGGAGCTCCCAACCACCCTTCCACCTTCTTTCACCCCTCTGCCTTATCCCAGAGTTAGCCTTACATGCAGTGTGAGCTGTGAAGATCATCAAGGGAGGGTTAGAAAGCAGAAGGATTACACAGAAGCAGCAGCCCAGGGAGAAAGCGCAGACACCAGCTGCAACAGAGACCCTCTCTCTTACATTTATGTTCTTGTTTTTTTACATCTCAACAAGCCTATGAGTGAAGTAGACATCACCATTGTTTTCTTTACGCAGCCTATAATCTGATTTCTATCACTAAAACATGCCAATTTGCCTCAAACTAGCACAGAGGTTTAGGGTAGACATTAGAAAAAACTTTTGTGCTGAAAGGGGTAACTGGAACAAGCTGCCCAAGGAGGTGGTTGATTTGCCATCCCTGGATGTATTCACAAGCCAGCTGGATGTAGTGCTAAAGGACATGGTGTAGTGGTGGCCCTGGGAGAGTTAGATAATGGTTGGACTTGATCTTAAAGTCTTTTCCTCATCATAGCGATTCTGTGACTCTTGTGTGTCATTGTGATATCTGGAGCATTTAGTGTTGTCTTTTATTAAAGGTCTTGGATTTTTTTTTTTGTGTCTCACAATGCCTGGCCGTGGGAAAGGGGGCACATAGTGGGTATTAATGCATAGTGTTTGGGGCTAAAATCTTGACAAAACTATTGCAGGCATCTAAACTTGATGATTCATACAACTTTTGTTTGGAGGGGCTGTTCATTTACTGGGAGTGCTTCTGGGGAATATTATTTTTAAATGGAGTGAATATGGAAGAGTAAACTACAAAGAGTAGAATTGGCAAGGATGAAACATAACATTGGGCCTGGAGAGTCTGGAAATAGACTCATGGGGTAGTAGTGTTTTGTAAGCCCAAGATCGGGTAGGAATGCCTGACTGAGTTAGGCACCTAGGGTAAAAAATGCTACTGTGAGATATGCAGAGACAATGGAGCCAGTTGTTATGTGTGCTAGTTTGAGGCTAACTGGAATATTTTAGTGAGAGAAATTAGATTATTGGCTGTGAAAAGGAAACAGCAGTGATGTCTGTTTCACTCATAGGCTTGCTGAGATGTATTAAAAACAAGAACACAAAACATAGATGAGACAGTTGCTGTGTGTCTGACGGAGCCTGTGCTTTCTCCCTGGGCTGTTTCTGTATCATGCTTTCTAAACCCCCCCTTGCTGATTCTCACAGCTCACCTTGCATGTAAGGCAAATTCTGGGATAAGGTAGAGAGGTGGAAAGGTGGAAGGGTGGCTGGGAACTCCTCTTGGGGGTTGTTTTCTGTGAGGGGTGTTGTGTTTCTGTATTACTTTTAACTTGTATATTTCAGTATATAGCTGTATATACTGTAAATATCTGCTTGTATATTGTGCTAGCTGTAAATATAAAGCTTTATTCCTTAATTTGCAGATGTCTGAGTCTAGTCTGGGTTATTTCATAAGAGTAAGGGGGCAGGTGACACCCAAACTGTCACAGTATGTCAGATCCATAGGGCAATTTACCAGAATATAAAAAGGTAATTGTCAGAGTGAAGCTTCCTGTGACACAATCAGTGACATTGTACATAAGATGGAAAGGGTAGCAAGGACAACTGCCCAAAATGCTGCCAGGCAGACTCGGCTTTTTTGTTACATCACTGGTTTTGTAATAAAACAATTCCAGATTTCTGAGCAGCTGGTGCAAGCATCTAAATATTTCTCTCTGAAGAGCCTTAGTCTGGAACTGCTTCAATGCTAATGAGATGGATTAGACATCCTGACCCACTGCACTGATTCGTTCATTCTGCAAATGGAAGGAAATATTTCTTTCTTTGTCCTTGTTTCTGGAAAGATTAATTATCAACCCCACCACTGAACAATTCACTGTTGGTTTTTGGTTTGTGCTGTAACTATATATAGATTTGGGAAGCAGTAGCCCAGAGCCTCAGTTTCAAAGTCTTTAGAGGGTAGAGGATGTCCATATAGGCAGGAGGTGTCATTCTGGAGCGAGTCCCATGAAACCAGTGCACCAGTGGAATGACACTGCTGATGTAAATCCCCCAAAAACATTGTAGGTCTATCTGAATAAAGTGCCTTTGTGGTGCTGTGAAATGGGTGGATTAACTGAAGGGCAGTCTGCAAGATATGAAAGTAATTTTGTGAGCCTTCCTCCTCACAGGAGAGCGTGCAAGGAAAAGCAGTATGTTTAATCAAGAGTGGACTCAGCCACTACAGAAATTTCAGCTTCAGCTGGCCACCAGCTCTCAAGCTCCATTTCATGGTGCCAATAGAAGAGCTAGATGGGGATCAGAGCCTGCAGAGTCCCCACATCTATCTCTATGTATAGTATGAAATAATTCTGTGGTATTGCGACTGGGTACGACTGGGACAGCCTTCAGCCTGAAAAGATTATTGGTAGCAAACTGTATTTATCCAACAGCTGAAAAAGCAGTATTAAACTACTAAAGGGTCACATCTACCTCAAGTTACTGCTGTCAGCAGCAGGGCATATTGATAGTTTGAGTAAGGATGTAGCACAGAAAATTGCTCTTGCCCCGCAGTTTAGCAGTGTCATTGTACTGTCTTCCAGGCAGTGTTTGCATCAGCTCTGAGACACAGTTTGGCATCTGCTTGGCCTTTGATTATTTGGCTTTTCAAGAACCATTATAAAATGTGGTTTAGTGCAAAGATATTTCTCATAAAATGTTTAGCAGCATTCCCAGTGATCCCAGAGGGAGAGCAGCTAGGACTTGTTCTCCAGCTCTGAGCCAGCTGTCCACTGAGCTGACCAGGGATGTAGATGTGTGTACTTTGGCTGTGCATCACAACTAGCAAGTGGAGACATGGACTAAGCTGTCCTTGGCTGCCTGCAAGCCTTCGGCACAGAGCCACATAGTTGGAAGTGGTGGGCCAGGAGCTTGAGAGTCGTGTAACAGTGATGCATCAGGGATGTTGGTGGCTGGGTGAAGATGGGATGCAATGTTTGTGCCTTCATTGCAGTACAGCCACCTCCCTTGCAGGCTGTGGAAGTAAACACATGGGAAGTAAATCACACTTGAGCTAATTTTAAGCATGTTCAGCAGAGTCATACACATTTAAGCTTGCCATCCTAGGGCCCTTTTACAGGTAATGGAGAGAAGTGAGCATAGTGTCTCTCATCCTATCACCAGAAAAAAAAATTAATTAAAATCTCCCATTTCTGCCTGTGGGGTGTAGACAGAACCTGTGATGACCAATTCAAACCCAGACATTTTGCAGACAGACCTTTATATTTAGTCTAATGAGAGCAGGGAGAGGTGGGGTAAATGACAGAGTAGAGGTGTACTGAAGGGCTAGGTACTTTATCTTCCTGTGACTTCTCAGGTACTGGACATATGGCCTGGATCATGTGAAAATTCTGCCTGAGTCTCACCTGTTTCAGGCATCTGACCTCTTCTGCATATCTGTGAAGAAACCTTGTATCATCTTCTCCCCTGTTTTTCCTGAGCACTGAGCTGGGCCAGCTGACACGGAAGCAGCTGATGCATCTCAGCACAGTTGGCTTTTGCAAGGTGGTCAGCAGCACCTGCTTGCTTCTGCAAGTCCTTAGCTCCTATGTAAGATCTCCTGGACATTGAATAGCCCCATTCTGTGGCTCCTCACTCTCTCTTGCCAGCCAGCTGCTGCTGACCCACCATGGCTGCTCAAGTATGCAGAAAGCATTTCATGCTTTTCAGACAATGTAGAAAGTGCAGTCCTTGGAAAATATACTTTAAAACAAACAAACAAGCTTAAAATTTCCCCTCCTAGTTGGAACTGTTAGAGAAATGCAAACCTTATAGTAGTTGTTGCAGTCTCCCTCTGTCTGGAAATAAAAGTTGTCTCTTTCCTTTAGGGCCTCATTATTTTCTCCAAGGAGTTTTTTGAACCTTATTTTAATTTAAATAATACAACAGGTATATACTGACTATGTATGCTGGTTTGAGGCCAAGTGGAATATTTTAATGAAAGAAATCAGATCACTGGCTGTGAAAAGAAAATATGAGTGATGTTGTGGTTGTGATGGTTTGGGTGTTGCCTGCCCCCACACACTTTGGAAATCACCCAGACTAGACTCAGCCAGCTCTGGAAATTGAATGAAGCTTATATTTACAGCTAGCACAATATGCAAGCAGATATTTACAGCATATACAGAAATATACAAGGTAAAAGGTAATATAGAAACACAACTCCCCTCCCAGGAGGGAGGCTCCCAACTGCCCCTTCACCTTCCCCCTACCCCTCTCAGCCTTACCCCAGTCCCAAGGAAGAATGGAGGTTTGGCCAGGGGGCTAGGAAGCAAAGTGGATTAGTCAAAGAGGCTAGAGAGAGAGATGCAGCTCAGAGCTCCCCAGCATCAGAAGAGCCTTATCTATGTTTTGATTCTCCTTCTTATATCTCTCAGCAAGCCTATGAGGGAAGTAAACATCACCATTGTTTTCCTTCCACAGCCTGTAATCTCGTTCTTCTCACCAAAGCATTCTAGGTAGCTTCAAAAAACTATCACAGATGTCTATATCACTTGTTGGTTTTGCTAAGAGATATAAAACCCAAGAAACAATAACAAAGTCAGTCAGTCTCTGTCTGCTGCTGCTTGCCATATTAACTGTCTCTGCCTGAATCAGCATAACCCCATCTAACCATTTCCTTATAACGCCTTGTCACCTTCTGCATCTCACCCCTGCACATAAACCTTCTGAGATAAAAGAGGGGGTGGGAACAAGGAGAGGAGTTAGTTTGGAGCCCTCCTGAGTGGAACAGCAGTTTGGGAGGAGTTGTTTGTATATAATTGTATATAGCTGTAAATATCTGTATACATTGTGGATGTATTTTCATCATTAACTTTCATCTCTCTGAGTTAGTCTGGTGAATTGGGGGTGGGAGGAACTCCTTGACTTAGTTGGGGCAATTAATGAGGAAGGAATTATAAAATATGTCATTATTTTATTTCCAAGAAAAACCCACCCACAAGCTATATACAAACTAGTTAAATTTGGGTTCTAATTCAGTTGGGAAAATCTTCACAAGGATGCTTATAGCCAATTTAGTAATTTAGGAAAGGTTTAGCCACAAAAAGGCTCTGTCCCACTTATATGTAGGCAGCCTGGAGCCTTAGGGAAAGTCTCTTCTACTTACAGCAGTGAAGTTGTGAGGCAGTTTATGCTTCCTCCTGGTAAATTTGAGGCACTTAAGTTCCTGAGTAGTTCAAGCCCAAAACATCAGGGCTAAGCTGATCTGAAGCATGAGGCAGAGCAGAACACATTACCCAAGCCAAGAGCAGTGAGGCAGAAGCACCACAACTGCTTGCAGCTTAGCTCAGTTTATGTTACTTGCCCAGGTGTAATGGCCTCTTTGGTCACAGAGATTCACCAATCAGAATGGCATTTGCAAAACTGACCACATTAGGTGAAACCAGGGCTTGGTTACCCTTATTTGGGCAAGACACCTGTGGGTACCTGTTTATCACTTTGGGAGGGGACATAATGGCCCAAGCCTTTGTTTTCCTCCTGCCTTTGCTTCCCTCATCAGCAGAAGGGTGAGGCAAGCCAGGACATGCTTTAGGCTGATTAGCCTTCCATGACACTCCTAAACCACCACACTATGATACAGTGTAAAACTGTAAATGTGCATTAAGTCTTAAAAATGAAAACCCTAATTATTTTAAAGCAAATCACAAGATATCCTTCAGTGACCTACAAAAAAGTACAGAAAGACATGCAGCCATCAGGTGGTGAGGAAGAAGACAGGGTTTAAAAACCTGTGCTTCCAAAATCAGCTAATGCTTTTTGTCTGACTCACCAAGAAGGGCAATGATGCTGAGCACTGGGATTCATAGGCAGGAAAAGTTAATGAGGATGAAGGTTAGATGGATGTAACTACAGGTGCAACGGACACAAATGAGTAGGAACTTATGCTATCAAATTCAAACCAGACCCATCTGTTAGGTTTCTGTGGTAAATGACTATCTATAAATAGAAAACATGATAAACCTAATCAATCTATATTTTCAGCAGGATGCTTGAAATGGTAGCACATGGAAAGCTGCTGTTTCAATTCAGAAGGAAGGGAATTTTCAGCAGTAGCTAGGAAATTGCTAAAGCAAATAATTGCAGCAAGTTGCACTGAAAGTGAAAGTGTCAGGCTCAAGGGCACTTCCTAGATTAACTTTTAAATGTATTTTAACTCCCATGCTTTGGAACAAACTAGGATTGTACCAATTGGAGCATGAGATAAACTTGAGAGAACAAGTTCCAGTGCAAAGGATAATCAGGATAATAAACAGATGAACAGAAAGGCTCTTTGTTTTTTTTCCCATAAAATGAGTATTTGCTGATCACAGTTTATAGTCTGTATCAGGTGATCTTTCCAGCAGAGATGAGGAAATACCTTACTGGAACATGTCTTATTTGCCTGAGCAAACGCACTAGGGGAGGGTATACTTTGCTGTCTATAAAGAGATCAGTGGGAGAAACAAGTGAGGGAACTAAGTCCAGGGGAAATTTTGATGTGAGAACCAGAGTGTTAAAAGGGATCATGAATAAATATAACCTGAATATTGTCTCACCAAACATTTCCAGTGCCTTACATTGTTTAATACATTTATGTGAAATTTTTTGTTGTGTCCACAATGAAAACATAGAAGTCAATCAGTTATCATCATGTAGGAACTTAGGGAGATTCACAATTTGCAGAGATAACTTCAGACCTAGAGTAAATCAGGCTTGTGGAAGAACTAGTGGTGTTCCCCAAGGATCAGTGCTGGGCCCAGTCCTGTTCAACATCTTTATTAATGATCTGGATGAGGGATTGAGTCCAGCATCAGTAAGTTTGCAGATGACACCAAGCTAGGAGCAGGTGTTGATCTGTTGGAAGGTAGGAGAGCCCTGCAGAGGGACCTGGACAGGCTGGATGGGTGGGCAGAGGCCAATGGGATGAGATTTAATAAGGCCAAGTGCAGGGTTCTGCACTTTGGCCACAACAACCCCAAGCAGCGCTACAGGCTGGGGACTGAGTGGCTGGAGAGCAGCCAGGAAGAAAGGGATCTGGGGGTACTGATAGATAGTAGGCTGAAGATGAGCCAGCAGTGTGCCCAGGTGGCCAGGAGAGACAATGGCATCCTGGCCTGCATCAGGAACAGTGTGGCCAGTAGGACAAGGGAGGTTATTCTTCCCCTGTACTCAGCACTGGTCAGGCCACACCTTGAGTCCTGTGTCCAGTTCTGGGCCCCTCAATTCAAGAAAGATGTTGAGATACTGGAACGTGTCCAGAGAAGGGCGACAAAGCTGGTGAGGGGCCTGGAACACAAACCCTATGAGGAGAGGCTGAGGGAGCTGGGGTTGTTTAGCCTGGAGAAGAGGAGTCTCAGGGGTGACCTCATTGCTGTGTACAACTACCTGAAGGGAGGATGTAGCCAGGTGGGGGTTGGTTTCTTCTGCCAATAGAACAAGGGGACACAGTCTCCAGTTGTGCCAGGGGAAGTATAGGCTGGATGTTAGGAGGAAGTTGTTGCCAGAGAGAGTGATTGGCATTGGAATGGGCTGCCCAGGGAGGTGGTGGAGTTGCTGTCCCTGGAGGTGTTGAAGAAAAGACTGGATGAGACACTTGGTGCCATGGTCTAGTTGACTGGATAGGGCTGAGTGCTAGGGTGGACTGGATGATCTTGGAGGTCTCTTCCAACCTGGTTGGTTGATTCTATGATTCTATTTTAACTCTGCTTTCACTTCCATTTTCCTCCTGTAGCACAGACTCATGATGGAAAGGAGGGATTTTGGAGGAAGCATTCTCACAGTAGCAATAAAATTAATTTATATTTTTCTTTTAAATATGTTTAATTAAACTGTGCTAAACAATATACTTTAAATTGGAAAGGGCCTATTAAAGACTTAAAAGGTATGGTTCAACACGCTTTGTATGTTTGCATTGTACGCACAATGAACTGGTTACGTTATGCTCCCTGTATGCTCAGTGGAGAGATTTTAAGGCATGATAATTCTGACCAAGTTTACTCATCCACATTATGGTAAAGTAAATTTCAATCTAAGAATTTCCTGAGTCTCTCCATGAAGTGCAAAAGAAATCTGGAGCAAGCAGTTCAGTTGTTTTTGCGCAGCAGGTCATGAACACTGGGAATTTGTTGCCATAGCAGATTCTGGAAGCAGGTTGTACCAGCTGATAGAAAAAGAGAGGAGGCAAATACGTGAACTGTGTGCCCATAATCAGGTACTAAACAAAATAGGCTAAACAGTCTGTGAAGTAGAAGGCTAGATGTCAGAAAGTGGTAGCACCTTGTCCTGTTGTTTGTTATCAGAGATGGTATTTAGCTGGATGGACTTGTTGATCTGACTCAGAATACTCCTTTTGTCCTTGTATTCTTGTCTCTTATTACCAAATGTGCCCAGTGGCTCATTTGATAATAAATATCTAATGTGCTTGACTATAAATCATATCCTAATACTCTTGAATTATTCAAAGTGTATACATAAAATCTCTTCTATTTCTTCAGAATTTCTTTCCCTCATCTCTGCTTTCCTGCATCTCCTCATGGTGTCAGGAAAGTGAATTTTGATGTCTATAAATGGAGCCTGGCTGTTTTTTCAAAATTCTTCTTTCCACAGAGACTTTGTTCCTTCCCAGTAAGTTGGTAAGAACTGGCATATGTGTCCCATGCAGAGCAGCTTGGCTTTACTGTTAACGGCATTCCTATATGAAATAGCTTCCAGTAAAAAAGTGCAATTAATGAGATGCAGTAATTGCTGCTTCCTTCCATCTCATCTTCCTGCTTTCCCTTCTCTCTCCCTGCTGCCTTCTCCTCATCTCAGCAAAACGCCTGGCTCTCCAAGCCCTTCACTCCATCATTCCAGCCAACAGTTTGCTTTTCACTGATGTCTGGGCAACTAGGTAATTACTGACTGCCAGCTGCTCTGCTTCCTGTAGCATCGATTGAACCACGATTTCATGTAAGCTGTGTAAACTGTGAATTTCTTAATATCTAAAACATTGCCCTGATTTAATGTATCCTGTCTTAAATCCATCTTTTCAATATCCTTTGTACTACATGCTCTTTGAAGGTTGTGTTGGCTTAGTTGTGAGTAATGAAAACCTTTTTCTCTAGGGCAGAGTGGCTGGGTAGTTTTCTCACTATGTTATGCACCATGTGGGATCTCTCAAAATGCAAGATTATTTTCCTGTTTGTTTTTGACAAAAGCCACAAAGCTTTTCATGCTTTTGTAACATTAGGTTGTTTAAGCTTGCATCTACACTAGCATTACAGTACAAATCAGGACTGTGTGTGCAATGTCAATCTCCTGATTGCCTCCATTTGCTGTTACTATGAAGTGCTTTTGGAGTACTCAGCTGGATTGGTTTTAGATGAAGGTAACCTGGAAACTGCTCTGCGGGAGCACACCTAGTGTAATACAGCTACTAACTGACTTCTGGTCCATAGATTATTGTAGATATTGGGTCCTCCGCTCCACTGTTTGGTAAAGTAGATGTAGGCACAACGATTGGAAGTTAACCAGCAACATATTATAATTGTACTAGTCACAGAGGTACACTTAATCTACTTTTCCATCTAACAAGCCCAGAATGTATGTAAGCCATCTGGCTGCTTACATGAGCTTGTACTGGTTTAAAAATCAAAGAAAATGTTTTACTGAACAAAAAAAATCAGTCACTGGATTTACTGCTCTTCCTCTTGCCCTGCATTTAGGCCTGAGATGTTTCTCATCTGTCTGTTGTCTGGGGCTGGAGCTGTAGCAAACACTGAGCAAGTTTACAAAATCCTCTGTGATTCTGAGATCCTTTTGATGAATGTCTTCATGGAAGTCTGTTGCAAGTTTTTGCTCTGCCCACATAGCTCTTTGGAGAGATGCCTCATTTCTAAGTAATTGACCAAACTCTTTACTTTGAACTGCCCTCCCTTTAAGCACACAGTGTTTAAATGGTAGGCATCTGTCTCACTGTTGGATATTGACCTAACTACCATAATTGTATGTGGCCTGCTGACAGCTGCTAACATACCTACCCTAATTGTAACTGTCAAGCAGAGCAGTGTTGCTTTCTGGCATATATATATATATATATAATATATATATTATATATATGGACATAGGAAGATGAAATGATGCTGTTCCAGGAATTATATGAACCTGTATTTCTGTTGCTCTAGTACATTTTGATCTTAGTACTGGGGTTTCTCCCAGAATAAATTGTCTTTTAATTATTGAAGTTGTTACTTGTGCTAGTTTGAAGCAAGCTAGAATGTTTTGGTACAAGAACTAGATAACGGGCAGTGAAATGAAAACAATTGATGTCAACTTCTCTCACAGTCTCGCTGAGAACTCTGGGAAGAAGAAAGACTTTTTCTCCATTTTGTCTCTCACTCTTGCTTTTGCCTTAGACCTGGTCACATCTCATTAACCCTGCTCCCACTAACCTTGCTCCCTAACCTCTTGGCTGCACCTCTCTTCTTCCTGAGAACTGGGGTAAGGTTGAGAGGAGCCGGGGGGAGGTGTTGGGGTGGTTTGAGAGTCCCTCCTGGGGACTCAGGTTTCTGGGAGGGGAGTTGTCCTTTTGTATTGTTTATCCTTTGTATATTTCTGTATATAATTGTATATAACTGTATATATTGTAAATAGCTGCTTGTAAATTCTGCTAGCTGTAAATAAATAGCTTCATCTATATTCCCAGGGTCCGTCTGAGTTAGCTGGGGCAAATTCAAAAGTGTGGGGGGGCGGGGTAACCCCCAAACCATCACATTACTGCACTTTGATACTGGATATTTACATATTACAGTGGTGTGGTGAAACTCCCAAAACCAAGGTTATAGAGAAACAAACACCAAACTCCGATTAATTGCTTTAAAGGTCTGTCTGAAGCTGTGAGTTAAGTGCTTTCCTAAGGTTTTCATTTGTCCTGGTGTTTCTCTGTATTTTAAAAGGCCAAAGTAAACCGAGCCCAAAGTTTTTAGCCATACTTGGAATCAGTTAGAAAAAGAAAAGGTGGCTATACAGCCATTTCATGCTTTATATTCATCGTCCAGTGGTTGGTGACTCATTCATGTATACAAATGTCTTGGTATGACAGGTTTTGAATTGTGTTCTAGAGCAATTAGAAGTTTAGTATCACACTTGAAATAGTAGACAACAGATACATCCTGTCACTTTCACCTTGTGTCATTTCCTTCAATGCAGTAATTCTGCAGCAGCATTAGCCAAAGTGGAAACAATCTTTTCTAGGTTTCTTATGTAAGGAAAGCCCAATATCATCAAAGTTATTGCCTCCTCCTCAAGAGACAGCGCTATTTTCTCTCCAAAAGAGAATACCATCAGATAACTGACAAAGTACTGGTTAAGGAAACTAGAAGTGTGCTAAGTCTTTCTGTTGAAAAATCACACTCTAGGCCTCCAGAAGTGTTTGTTACACTGCCAGAGTAAAGTCTAAACCTATGGTAAGTATGTTTAAAATTTGTCCAACTGATGTCATATTCATGAATACCTTAGCCTGTTAATATGATGTTAATGCTGGTCAGAAAGTGTCTATTGCTATGGTAATGAGAGCACAAAAGCTAAACAAGGGTTGCTGGAACGAGAGTAGTTAATTAGCAGTTACAACTGCATGTATTAACTAACATAATCCCTTTTCTGTGTGGCTTAGACCAAGCAGTTGCCCTGATGGCACTCTTCCTTTTCCTTTTGTTGTTTTTGATACTTTTTAAAATTTATTTTTATTTTTCTTAATGATTAGATAAAAGCTGTTTTAGGTCTCTTACTGTGATTTCTTTTCTTGATTGCTAAGGCTGAGATTGGACTACATTGACGTAGTAAACCTCCCTATTCTGTACTGCATCACATGAAAATAAACCCCAAGATATACTTACTAAAACTGCATATAACCTGTAGTTGATATGATGTCAACTTTATTAACAGTTGCCTTCTTAGCAACTACATTAAAATGTTTATTCAGTGTTATGTCAGCCAAACTAGTTGAATTTCTTGTATAGGAGGTGTGAAACAGCTTAGTTTCTACAGATAATTAGCAATACGAGGGTTGTGTTTATAAAATAAGAATTAGGTATGTAATTTTAAACACCTTTTTTTGGGGCAGTATTCTGCTGTACATGAACCCAACTTTTAGCTCAAATGGTGATTTTTTATTTTTATAGACTACAAGAATAAAGAAGAAAACTTATTTGTACACTTTCGAGTTAACACTCATCTCTGTAGTACAGCAATTTCATTTCTACCATTAAACGTGCATTTAGAAATGGACATAAAGGGACTTAGCTCGCACCTCAAAAGTGTATTTTCATGGTTTCAGCATGCCTTAGATGGGATTCTAAATGTATTTCCCAAATTGAAGGAGGTATAAATTGAATCCAGTTTAATCTGTGACTGCAGTATACCCAAAAGCTCATAGGAGAGACTAATAAATACACATAAATCATCTTTGCCCCAAAGAAGTGCAGATTCACCTTCTTTTTCAATGATAAAGTTGTATGCCTCATTTTGTTCCTCCATCACTTGACTGAAGTCATCATTGTTTCCCAAGTCTTTAAAAATGTGGTACTCCAAGAGTTTTTCTTCCACCAATTAATCTAGTTTCCCCTACCTTTCCTTATGTTGGTATTTCTCTTTCCTCTTCTGGGTACTAATCAGAACAGCTGTGCTTCTTCTTCTTGGTGGTTGCTGAGGGATGAGGTGATTCTTCAAAATAAAGGTGTCTGACCAATGTCTGCTGTCCTGGTTTTACTGGGACATAAGCCCAGGCCAGACATGGGCTGCAGGCCATTAGGAATTCAGAGTCAGCCAGGACAGATGACTTGACATGGCTCACAGGTGTATCCCACACCGTAAGCATTGCACTTAGTATAAAGGGGGACATTTGATAAGAAAAGGGGAGTGTCCTGCTTGGGCTTCCTTTTGTGGGTTTTTCATCCTGTTCTTCTTCCTTCTCCTGTTCTCAATGGCTGCCTTCTTGTGTATTATGAGTACTGCACCTTTGCTGGGGTGATTATAGCTTCATATACTCTGTATTAGTTTGGCTATTTTATTAAATCTGTTTTCATTTTCATTTATGAGTCTTCTCTCCTTTTTCTGATTCTCCTTGTCTAGTGGGAAGGAAGTCTGAATGATAGAGTATCTGCTGTAATTTAGCCCCATGTGCTAGTTTGAAGCAAGCTGGAATGTTTTGGTAGAAGAACTAGATAACGGGCAGTGAAATGAAAACAGTTGATGTCAACTTCTCTCACAGTTGCGCTGAGAACTCTGGGAAGAAGAAAGACTTTTTCTCCATTTTGTCTCTCTCTTGCTTTTGCCTTAGACCTGGTCACATCTCATTAACCCTGCTCCCACTAACCTTGCTCCCTAACCTCTTGGCTGCACCTCTTTTCTTCCTGAGAACTGGGGTAAGGTTGAGAGGGGCCGGGGGGAGGTGTTGGGGTGGTTTGAGAGCCCCTCCTGGGGACTCAGGTTTCTGGGAGGGGAGTTGTGCTTTTGTATTGTTTATCCTTTGTATATTTCTGTATATAATTGTATATAACTGTATATATTGTAAATAGCTGCTTGTAAATTCTGCTAGCTGTAAATAAATTGCTTCATCTATATTCCCAGGGTCCGTCTGAGTTAGCTGGGGCAAATTCAAAAGTGTGGGGGGGCGGGGTAACCCCCAAACCATCACATTTTTTTATTGGCTTTCCCAACGTGGGGCTAGATATTTTTGAGTGATTGGAAAATTAGTTCTGGGAATTAAGATGAAGCTAATCAAGCAGCTATTGTATTTGGTTGGTGCATTGCTCTGGTCTGGTTTTGTTTTCTTGGCATTTAGTTGGTTAAAAGGTCAAATTGTTGCTTATTTCATTGATCTGGCTTATAATAAGGCTAAAGCTAAGCTTTCAAACATGTTCTGGAGCTGGGGTGATTTCATTCTTGGTTATGCTGGTTTTAGTGTCACTGAGAATATTACTAGTGATATTACAAGAGTTTTTGTCAATAATGTGACAATCAATCGAGAGTCTGCTTTATCTACTGCTCTCATGAGGGTCATCCAGCCCCAAACTGAAATGCCAAGTCCATGCAAGGATTTTTACAGGAAAGAGACTGTGGCGGGGTTGCTGTGCATTATCATGGCTCTTATGATTTTAATATTCATATTAATTTTGGCATTATTGGTGAAAAATTCAAAACCAGCTTCTGTAAGAACTAGGAAAAATTCTGTGTCTCAGAAGCAGTCTCTTTCACAGCAAAACACGGGAACACAGCTATCGGCTTCCCCCTTGCCAGCCTCTGCCCCTCCTTCTCCAAGTGCTGGGAACACAGCCAGTGTTCCCGCCAGTAACATAAACAATAATGATAACGGGCAGAGTTCGGTAGGAGCCTCAGGAGCACAGGCAGGTACCCAAAATCAGAATGTTCCTAGCAAAAATGATAACACGTCAGGGTTGGCAGGCATCCCAGGAGGACAGGCAAATAATCCCACTAATGCTAACACTACTAGTGCTAGTAACGCTAGCCCAGTCAGTCCAAATCCTAATGACACCAGCTCAGCCAATTCGAACCCCCAGCCAGCAGACCAGAACCAAAATCCTCCTGTTAAAAGCAAGGCAGATCTGAACTCACAAGCTCCAAGTCAGACCCCTAAGGATACAAATGCTCCAAGTCAGACCTCCAATAATTCAAATGCTCCAGGTCAGACTCCTAAGGATTCAAACCCTCCAAGTCAGACTCCTAAAGATTCAAATCCTCCAGCAGACACATCCAAGACTGTTGCTGCTCAGGCACTTCTGGCACCTGCTAAGGCAAAAGCTAAGACAAAGAGTGGTTCGCAGGAGGATGTAAGAGAGGGGACCTCTGGTGATCAGCAGCAAGAGGAGGAAGAGGAGGCAGTTAGTCTACGAGACCTTGTAGATGTGCTGAGACAACAATACTCAAGTGAGAGGAGCGCTGTGAGGTTAGCTGCCAGGAGAGAGGATGGTTCCAATGAGTTTAGGAATGCTATGAGGAAGATTGTGTTAGGCCCGGCACCACCAGAACAACAGGAAGAGGAGGTGGAAGATGACATCCAAGGCTCCAAAGATCCACTCAGAGAGGTCAGGGAAGTTAGGAAGGAATACACAAGGGAATCAGGTGAGCCAATCTTAAGCTGGCTAGTGATATGCCGTGGCATTGGTGCTCATGCCCTGCAGGTAGGAGACAAGTCTGCCAAGCAGCTGGGACCACTCACTAAGGAGAGTGGAGTGGACAAACACCTAGCAAGTCCTCTTGGTAGGGTTAGCTTGTGGACACGCCTTTTGTTGGCTGTGGCTATGAGATATCCTTCCCGAGATGATTTGCCATGGGCTGCCAAGAAGTGGAACACCGTTGAGCAGGGAATTAAGCTTCTGAAGGAGTTTGCTGTGAAGGAAGTGCTTTATGGAGATCATGGCACTCATGAGCCTGACGATATTCCTTTGGGAACAGGTCTCATGAAGAAGCTGATTAAGCTTGCTCCTTCATCCTATGCTAACATCTTGGCCAGTAAGTTTCTAGCAAGGAGTGATAATGGGAGATTTTTCACTGTTGGTGAATTCACTGATCAGCTCAGGCAGATTGAGGACAGCTTGTCACATTCTGGTTTAGTCTCTGCCATACAAACTATGACCACAGAGATTAAAGATACCATGAAAGAACTGAAGTAGGATCTTAAAAACATTACCAATCTGGTAAAGGATACCATTCCTGCATCATCTGAATGGGTGCATGTTTCTGCAGTCAGGAACAGACGCCCACCTCCTGCAAGGCAATTTCAGCCTAGGAGGAGACAAATTCCACCCAGACAGCAGCAATCACGTGTGTCACTGTGGATACTTCTGCGTGACACATACGGGGAGAACATGAACAAATGGGATGGTAAACCTACTTCAGCTCTTTCAAAGAGGGTCAGGGAACTGCAGAGTTGCAGAAACAGAGGCAATAATGCCAGAAAAGTAGCTGTCACTTCTTCAGCTCCCGAGAGCAACTGCAGTTGTTCCAACAGTTGCAATTCCTCTCACAACGACACCAATCACTGTGTACACCCCACATGCCATGTTCAGCATTAGGGGTGCCCTGCCTCCAGCCAGGAGGAGGAAAGGGATAGTGGAGAGAACCAAATCTATTGGAATGTATTCATTAGGTGGCCTGGCAGTTCAAGAGTTCAGAAATACAGGGCTTTAGTTGACACAGGTGCTCAGTGTACTTTATTGCCATCTAATTGCAAAGGGACAGAGTCCATTTCTATCTTTGGAATCACTGGTGGATCTCAAGAGTTAACTAAGGTACAGGCTGAGATCAGTTTAACTGGTAAAGAGTGGAAGACACATACTATTGTAACTGGTCCTGATGCGCCTTGCATTTTGGGAATTGACTTTTTGAGACAAGGTTTTTTCAAAGATCCTAAGGGTCATAAATGGGCTTTTGGAATAGCATCTGTAGAGATTGAGGATGATAAATTGAAATTGTCTGTTAGACCTGAACTTTCTGATGAATCTGCAGTTGTGGGACATCATGACATAGAGGACCTGGAAGTGCCAATTGCAACTCAAACTGTTCATCATAGGCAGTACAGAACTAACCGTGACTCTTTGTTGCCCATTCATCAGCTGATTCGTCAACTGGAGGATCAGGCTGTCATCGAGAAAGCTCATTCACCTTTCAACAGTCCCATCTGGCCTGTGCGTAAACCTACGGGCGACTGGAGACTGACAGTTGACTTTCGTGCCCTCAACGAGGTGACGCCGCCCATGAGTGCAGCTGTGCCGGACATGCTGGAACTCCAGTACGAGCTGGAATCGAAGGAGGCTAAATGGTATGCAACCATAGACATTGCTAATGCTTTCTTCTCTATTCCCATAGCAAAGGAGTGCAGGCCTCAGTTTGCATTCACCTGGAGAGGAATCCAGTACCAGTTCAATCGTTTGCCTCAGGGGTGGAAACACAGCTCAACCATCTGTCACTCAGTCATCCACAATGCACTGGAGAAAGGTAAAGCTCCAGAGCACATCCAGTACATCGACGACATCATTGTGTGGGGCCAAACTGCTGAGGAAGTCTTCGAGAAAGGTAACAAAATCATTGACATTCTGTTGCAAGCAGGTTTTGCCATTAAGAGAGACAAGGTCAAAGGACCTGCCAAAGAAATTCAGTTTCTGGGAGTGCGGTGGCAGGATGGTCGCCGTCACATTCCTCAGGATGTGATCAACAAAGTCTCTACCATGGCAGTTCCCACCAGTAAGAAGGACACGCTTTCTTTTCTTGGTGTGGTGGGATTTTGGAGACTACACATTCCTGGTTTCAGTCAGATTGTCAAACCTCTGCATGATGTGACTCGTAAGAGAAACAATTTCGAGTGGGGACCTGAACAACAAGCAGCCTTTGATCAGATCAAACGAGAAGTAGTCCATGCAGTGGGCTTGGGACCTGTGAGATCTGGTCCGGACATTAAAAACATTCTGTACACGGCTGCCAGTGGCAATGGTCCAACTTGGAGTCTTTGGCAGAGAGCTCCAAATGAGACACGTGGTCGTCCACTTGGTTTCTGGGGACGTTGTTACAGAGGTTCAGAGACAAATTACACTGCAACCGAGAAAGAGATTCTAGCAGCCTATGAGGGAGTGAAAGCAGCTTCTGAAGTGATTGGAACTGAGTCACAATTGCTTTTAGCTCCTAGACTGCCAGTTCTTAATTGGATGTTCAAGGGCAAAGGTTCATCACCACATCATGCCACAGATGCAACGTGGTCTAAATGGATGGCTTTGATAACCCAACGAGCACGAATGGGTAATCTTGACCGACCTGGTCTGGTGGAGGTGATCACCAACTGGCCGGAAGGCACAGACTGTTCCAAACCTCCAGAGGAGAAAATAACTCGTGCTGAGGAAGCTCCTCCCTATGGTGATCTCTCTGATCAGGAAAAGAACTATGCTTTGTTCACAGATGGTTCCTGTCGTCTTGTTGGGAACAAGCGAATATGGAAGTCAGCGGTTTGGAGTCCAACCAGGAGAGTTACCGAAACGAAAGATGGAGAAGGAGAATCCAGTCAGTTTGCTGAGGTAAAAGCTGTTCAACTTGCTCTTGATGTGGCTGAACGTGAGAATTTGCCTGTCCTTTACCTGTACACCGACTCGTGGATGGTAGCCAATGCTCTATGGGGTTGGCTGAAGGACTGGAAGAAGCATGGTTGGCAGAGGAAAGGAAAACCTATTTGGTGTGCTGATCTATGGCAGGACATTGATGCACGGCTGGAGAAAATTCCAGTGAAGGTGCGGCACGTGGATGCACACATGCCTAAGAGCAGAGCCACTGAGGAACATCAACATAATCAGAAGGCAGACCAAGCTGCTAAGATTGCTCAAGTTGATACCAACTCTGAACTTGACATTGACCTTGATTGGAAACACCGAGGTGAGTTGTTCTTAGCTCGGTGGGCCCATGACTCGTCTGGACATCAAGGCAGAGATGGAACATACCGATGGGCTCGCGATAGGTCAGTTGACTTGTCCATGGACGCTATCACCCAAGTCATCTATGACTGTGACATTTGTGCTGCTATTAAGCAGGCTAAGCGAATTAAGCCCTTATGGTATGGTGATAGATGGTCAAAGTACAAGTATGGTGAAGCCTGGCAGATTGACTACATCACTTTACCTCGATCTCGTTCTGGCAAGCAGTATGTGCTAACGATGGTAGAAGCCAGCACTGGATGGTTGGAAACCTATCCAGTTCCACATGCTACTGCATGTAACACCATTGTTGGTTTGGAGAGACAGATCTTGTGGAGACGTGGAACTCCAGAGAGAATCGAGTCAGACAATGGTACTCATTTCAAGAATAATCTTGTAAAAAACTGGGCCAAAGAGCATGGTATTGAATGGATCTATCACATACCCTACTATGCACCAGCTTCAGGGAAGATTGAACGCTACAATGGTTTGCTGAAAACCACCCTAAAAGCCATGGGGGGTGGAAGTCTAAGAAACTGGGACAAACATTTAGCACAAGCTACTTAGTTGGTAAATAGTAGAGGTTCAGTAAACAGAGCAGGACTTGCACAATCAGATTTGGTCCAAACAGTAGACGGTGATAAAGTTCCTGTTGTACGTGAGAAGAATCTGTTAGGGAAAACTGTTTGGGTATTTTCTCCTTCGGGCGAAGGGAAACCTGTCCGAGGGGTGGTTTCTGCTGAAGGTCCTGGTCATACCTACTGGGTAATGCAGGAGAATGGTGAAATCCAGTGTATTCCACAGAGAAATTTAACCTTAGCTGAGAGAGTTTAAATCCAAGCTGTTAGGAGTTTTCTGTTCTAGGTAACATCAGCGCCCAACACTGAGAGAGTCTACGATAGAATCTACAGTACGTGAGCACGAACCCAACATCACCTGGGAGTCCCTGTTCTGAGCTTTTGAATCACCTACATCTGATTGAAGTGTGAACCGAACTTGTATATATTGTTTTAGTGTAAATATTGGTTTAGGTTAGATTGGATAATTCTCAGCGATACTCTGAGCGAAGTAGACAAGGGGTGGATTGTGCTAGTTTGAAGCAAGCTGGAATGTTTTGGTAGAAGAACTAGATAACAGGCAGTGAAATGAAAACAATTGATGTCAACTTCTCTCACAGTTGCGCTGAGAACTCTGGGAAGAAGAAAGACTTTTTCTCCATTTTGTCTCTCTCTTGCTTTTGCCTTAGACCTGGTCACATCTCATTAACCCTGCTCCCACTAACCTTGCTCCCTAACCTCTTGGCTGCACCTCTTTTCTTCCTGAGAACTGGGGTAAGGTTGAGAGGGGCCGGGGGGAGGTGTTGGGGTGGTTTGAGAGCCCCTCCTGGGGACTCAGGTTTCTGGGAGGGGAGTTGTGCTTTTGTATTGTTTATCCTTTGTATATTTCTGTATATAATTGTATATAACTGTATATATTGTAAATAGCTGCTTGTAAATTCTGCTAGCTGTAAATAAATTGCTTCATCTATATTCCCAGGGTCCGTCTGAGTTAGCTGGGGCAAATTCAAAAGTGTGGGGGGGCGGGGTAACCCCCAAACCATCACACCCCAGATACGGGGTAAATGTAGATGTGCCCTCTTCAGTGGCTGTATCCCCACTGATGAGTGTGCCCTTAATGAGTAGCCAGTTTTAATTCCTTCTGCAGTTTCCCAGCTCTTCCTTTCATAGCCTAACATCATGGAAGCAATTACATTAAGGAAGAATTGCAACCACTAGCAATCATTGTATTAATTAAAACTTGTCAGCCTAATGGTTTCTATGCTGTTGCAAAGATGGGCAGAAAACTGAGGTATCAAGACCCCTAGGTTATGTGTCATTTGGTTCTACTTGTCTATCTACGTGGTGCTGTGATTCACTGTGTCAGCCTTTCAGAGGTTCTTGCTGGTGTAAGACTTCTGGAGTACAGTCTAGCTTAGGTCCTCTTGGTCTGCCTAAATCTTTCAAAGATTTTGATATAGACTTACATACACTTCCATAGTCATGACTTCATGCAATCACAAGGCTACCTTTTTGGAAGCCAGTAGGGCTAAAAAGACTGCACACATACATAAGTATATATGCTTTGAGAAGACAAAATTATCCTGCCTTTCCTCTGTCAGTGCAAAAGACACAGATTTCTCACAGATCTTGTGTGGCATCTGCCCATGCAGATGTCTTGATAGTCCAGAACATTGCAGATGGCAGTGGATGCCTTTGTGTGAGCAACTCAATCTTATGTCACAAGTGGACATGGACACCTCTGACATGCTATTTATTAGCATCTGGAGCTGCTTTAGGCTAGCTAGGAGTGAGATTTAGTTGCTTGAGCATAGATACCTGCTGTCGTTCACGTTACAGAATGCCCATGACACTTGTATTGCGTCACAGGTTTGACACAAGATTCACAGGTAACCCATGTTCTTCTGTATTAGCAGGTCTAGGTTAGGCAGGATCTCTCTCAGACCTAAGTTGATAACAACTTTGAGATTCAGTTGCCTAGAAGCAGGCCTGTAATACCATTTGGATAGAAGCATACCTGCACTGAGCCTGCTTTAAGACAAAGGGGTGTAAAACCCTAAGAAGTCAGGCAATGTTTTCATCCTCTTTTGGTCACTGAGGAGTTTTGCAGCTAAAGCAGACTTGAAATCATGCAAAGCAGATCTTAGCAGGTTGGGTGTGACTGCTGAACTAAAGTTTAGATGCATCTTACAGCTTGGTACTAGCAATAACAATGCTCTATTGGGCTACAATCTCCTTTTTTAGTAGTCTGCAAACTATAAACTATGACTCCTGAATCTAGCAATGATGTGAATCCTCCTACAGTTTTGATGTATTGGGACCAAACAGTGGTTGTTCTTGGAGCTGTCAGCTCTTTCTTGCCCTGGTATGGACTCATAATAGTGTATATAAGTCTTGAGGGTAGTCTACATTTCATTCTCCTAGAGTATAGCTGTTGAACTGGCTCAGCACTTACTACTCTTCTACCTTGTGCAAATTAAGAAATATAAAAGTGTAAGTAGGGCTACAGCTACAGGATGTAGAGCCAAGTTCAAAAATCCTGCAGCCAAAGGTGAGCACATGAGAGGGATTTCCATCAGGAATGATATCCTGCCTTCTCTACTGCAATTGTTTGAGTATTTTGTTTACTGTTGGTTTTGTGGCTTGTTTTACGACCGTTAGGACTTGAGATATTACCATCAAATACTTTATTGTTTACAACAATCACACAAAAAGGACTCAAAATTTCTGGATTAAAGTTCGTTTATTATACAATTTCAGTGACTTGCGACCTGAGCATTACTTGCAGAGGTGTATAACTGAAATCACACCCTTCAGTCAGTACTGTTACATGTGCACTAACCAGAGCATTTCAGCAGGTTATGCACAATGAGATAGTTTGTAGTGATTGCCCTGCATATGCATGCATGCAAACACAGCTGGATCTCATGTGAGCAGTTGCATACTGAGAAGAAAAAATATTTCTGCATCCACATCTGGTCAAACACTAATGTAAACAGTTGTCTGAAGCTTGAAATCTGCTACCTTTTGCATTTATATTGCTTATCCTGATTAGCTGCTTTTTTGTATCCATCTAGAGGGCTGAAAGGAACTTTCCATCTTATTCCATAGCTGATGGTAATTGATGCACAGCTCTCATCTCAGAACTATTAAATTTAATAGCTAAACTTAGAGTAAATTCAGGTTGTCATGCGAGTGATTGGTCTAGCTTTGGGCACGAACAATCCAAATATTTAGTTTAAAAAAGAAACTTGAGGTGGTGTCTACACAGAAAGTTCCTTTGGTTCTGGCTTTCATTTTCCTCTGTTGTAGCACAGAGCTCTGATCCAATAATTTTGTTCCAAGATTGCTTAATGAAATGTTGTGGAAGGCCAAAATAGGCCTAAACATGTACTGGCTTGCTCAGATATGTTTCCCCGTTCCCACTTCTGTTTTTTTTTCTTGAGTGCTGCAGTAGTTGCTGCTTTGGTGTGTGACTGATAAAGGACCTGTCAATTTGTATTTGCAACCACGGAGCAGATCCCTTTGGGTGCTGAAATTGGAGTTTCCTTTATGTAGTAGCAACATTTCCTATGGTACACATTAAATAATTCTGAATTAATTGCTTAGTGGCTTTCTGTTGTTTTAGTCTGTTCAAGGTGTCTTTTCTTTCGAACAAACTGGTTGAGATCCTCATAGTATGCTCTTGGGACTACCTATTGTTGTAGTTCATTCTTCTGATGAGTCCTCACTGTTGATACTCTTAAATATGCACAGCCTGGTAATTACACCTTTTACTTACTCTGTAATTTCTGAGTCACCGTGTTAAGTCTCTCAGGAACATGCTCCTTTTTATACAGTCAACTGATTGACTTTCCTTGGTTTTGTGATAGCATGGCCTCTCCTGCTCCTGGAGGGGTATAACAAAGCACAAAGTGCCTGTGCTGCAGTAGCATCCCCAGTGTGACTGTCATTGCCAGCCTTCTTTTGAATGTTGCAAAGGTCAGATTTTGCCTTTAACAACTTGGTTGAAGGCTTAATTGTATCTGCAAACATGGATATAAAATCCTGGGAAAAATAAACTCAGAAGAGGTTTGAGCTCGTGCAAATTTGTACAGCAAGGATCTTCCTGTTAATTTTGCTCACTGTTTATAAGATAATTAGTTTACTCCTAGATATTTTTCTTTTTCTCATACCACTTGACCTGTTCATCATTTGACTTGGAATTGTGGTCCCAAAGTTATGGTTTACTCTCTTTTACTTAACTCATCTCTGTTTGAGTCTAGGTCAGTAGATCATCTGTTCATGAAATTATATTAATTTGATCAATTTCTGACTTTTTTTTCCTATGTTTAGTGATATTGATATTGTGTGAAGCTGGAGCACAGTGAAATCCATGAGTATGAGTTGCATGTGAAGTGGTATTTCTGCCCCATAAATGTAGGGGAAAATTCTTCCCAGCCTTACCCTGATGACAAGATAACAAAGACGGCAGATGCTAAAACTGTTATACCAGAATCTGGCATTTTTTCTACAACAGGTGTGGTTTATGGTACGACAGAATTCACTGCTCAAAATTTAACCATTACCCAGGGAATCCTGCTGCCACTTTCCTGATAGATCAGACAGGTTTCTTTCAAGCACACTACTGTATGTCACAGGCCTTTTCTGTTTTAGCTTCTACCAACTGCTCTCAGACTTTACAAAGCAATTCTCTTCATGTGCTAAACCATCAGCAATGCATTCTTTCTCTCTGCACTACTACTTGGGCTACCAAGCTTAGTTCCACAGTGTGTGGAAGAGGCTGTTGTGGAAGGCCTAAACAGGCCAAAATAGACATAAACATGTTCTGACTTGTCCAGACAAGTTTTTCTGCTCTCCTTCATTCTGATGGGAGAAGCAACTGTGGGAAGGAATACAAAAGGGTCTGGTGCCACCACAGCTGTCCAAACTTGTTTACAACGTACTCACACGTGTTTATACACTTGTTTGTGTTCTACCCTAAAAGGTAAAAGCAAGCCCTTGGCTAACTGCCGTTCTGATTGGCTAATCTGTGCCCAAAGGTCCATTAGACTCGAGCTACATTGATAAAAGAGATGAGCAGGTAGTGACAGTGTGCTTGCTGCTGTGGCCTTTGTTTCTGCCTTACTGTGCTCTCTCTTCTTCTGGCAGTGATTCTGCTACTGCCTCACTGCTGCTGCATCATGCCATGCTTTGCTGAAAACCATCTCTGCCACAGAGTAACAAACTCTGATACTTTGGGTTTGTCTGCCTGGAAAGCTGCTTGGAGTTTACCAGGAATAGGCACAGATGCCTCTACAGAATAGGCTTGTTTAGCCGGTGTGACATTCTGCTAAGACTGCACATCTGCAAGACATCCTGCCTGCCCCTCTGCAAGCCTCCCTGCTGAGTCTGGGGCCAGAAGGAACCAGGACCCGGGTCAGAGATTGTCTGCTTCTCTCCCTGCCCCCCTGTCAGGAGCCTGGGAAGATCAGAAGCCTGGGTGGCTGACAAGACACCAACAGATTTCCCTGCAAACATCTGGGTACCATCTAGGGAACTGTAGTTAGCCCTATGAGTCAGGAAATGATATTTTGTGAGCAAATACTTAGAGCCTCTTTGGCAAATCTTTAGCAAAACTCTGTAATTGAATATAATTGAATCCCAACCTTCTGTCTTGAACAGAAAGGAGCCCCTTGAGTCTGTCTACTGGGCAAGCAGTATATTGACTACAAGAACTTCTCTTCCAGTTCTAGCAGTTTAATCTTTTTATATTATTGCTAGTTACTTGTTCTAGATCCAGTTGTTCTTTCGTATAATGTTTTCATCACCATTGCACAGAACCAATTATAATTAAAACTTACTGGGCAGGTGACAGTCCTGAATATCAAAATTAATAATATTAATTTGGAAAAAAATCCCATCCTGCATTAATTAATACTCTCCATTACACAGGCATTTCCAAGTGGTAGGTTTGGGTGGTGAATATGCACAGAGGAGTATTTGGCTTCCTCACGTGCGTCTAGCAGAAGCCCTGGTAATGCATCAAACATGGAGAAATGCTTGACATGAGTCACCTCTTCAGAACTTTTACCCTTAAAGATGTTGGAAATGTTTAACTTTCATATTATTTAACCAACAATAGCTTCTTCTTTTTTTTTTTTTTCAAACTGATGTCATTAAAGAGTGTGTTTGTTACTGTAACTGTCCTCTTCACTATGACTTTTAAGGGTAATGTGTTTATTTACCTTCTCTTGTGGCCTCTGTTTTAGCGCAGGGGAGATCAGGAGTTCTGGGGCTTCTAGATTCTGAGCCTCTGTTCTGTAGTTTCAGAGCTTGCTGCTTCCTCAGCCCTCCTTTATTTTGTTTCCCCCTCTCCGCTCAGTTTGTGCAAACCTTCAAGAAGCCCAAACGATGTCTTCTCCTCACTAGTACTATTATAAATACTGTCTTTCCTAGCTTTTAGCATCCATTGACTCTTACTCCTTTGCTTTTTGGGCCAGTTATGTGTTCAGTGGCCCATGACAATTGCCATTGTTCCCATTAAGGGCTCCTCCAAAGTCATGGTGCTTTTTTCATCCTCTGTGTTCAGTACATTTGTCTGATGATAGTCAGCTCTTGCAAAGTGGTTTTACTGCCTTGGTTTATGCCATTTACTACAGCTTACAGAGTTTTCTGTGCTTGCTAGTGTGGATTGCAGCTAGGTTCTCCATATCTTTGGACTCAGTGCTCCCTGGAGATCCCTTCCAACCCCTAACATCCTGTGATCTTTTGGCATTGTGTCTTTTTTTCCTGTCAGTGTTTTGTGTACTCAAATATGTCAGCATGATTGTAGCTTGGCCTGCCCTCCCAAGAGTCCTTCACAGGTCAGTCTTGGTTCTGGAGCTTCTATGTCTTTGTGTAGGTCCATCACAACCCAAACAAATTTGATAGCAATGATTATATCTTGGTCTTTCCCTAAATAAGAGCATTGTGTCCCAGATTCCAATCAGTCAGGTCTCTTACAAGGCACTTTTTTAGCTCCCTTCAGTACTGCAAGATTCTCTCTCACTTTTAAATCACTCAGACTGCTCTGTGCTTTTATCTTATTTTTGTACTCTGTTTAAGAATCTCTCATATCTTTAATATTCACATGGGTCACAACATTCCTTGAACTATTTTTGTGCAGTTCTGTAATTAATCTTTTCTGTCAGTGGTACGGCAAATGATTAAACACATCAAGTGTCTCAGAAGCACTTGTCAGAAGTGAAGCTATTTTTAACTCGTCTCCCATTGCTTCTCAAAGTCAAATGCTGCTTAATTTTTTTTCCAGATGACCTTTATGTTTTCAGAGACTCTTGTGTCTCGGGAGACTTCAAACAGTTTTCCCAGCCTACTTGTCTCTTTGTGCTTTAGTTCATTTGGACAAGGTGTTGACTGCCTGTGTGGTGACTGGAGGGCAGCAGGCACTTTTCATCTCACATTTGTCTGGGCATTAGAAGTGGCTTGGGTGAATTGTGGCCTGGAAGCTTTCCCCTCTCCTGTGCATGTGATCTGCTCAGATGCAGGTGAATGCAGAAATTACGTGAGGTGAGTGTTCCTCCCCTCCTCCACGAAGGTGTATGCTGAGTGCATCTCGCAGTCCAGCTGCCTTACCTTTGGCTGCCATGCTGCCCAGTGAGTGACCTTTCAAGGGTGTGCGAGTCTGAGAGAATCCTAACTCAGGGCTTGTGCCATAACATCTAGGCTTTCTCTACTTCAGAGGAGAGGTTTCCTACAGCAGTCACCTGACACAATGAAAGCAAGGGGGTTTGTGTCATTGCAGTTACTTTGTGTCTGTCTGCTGCATAGCTATCTGTGATAATGTTCACTGATGCTTATGCGTACAGTATGTGAAAGTACAGGCCCTCCCAGCATTTAATCTACTACAGAATTAAAAATCATATGGTAGAAATATTTCTTACCTGTTTCTGTTTTGTTGTTGTTGAGGTTTCTCTTTTCTTTTTCTCTTTTCTTTTCTTTTCTTTTCTTTTCTTTTCTTTTCTTTTCTTTTCTTTTCTTTTCTTTTCTTTTCTTTTCTTTTCTTTTCCTTTCTTTTCCTTTCTTTTCCTTTCTTTTCCTTTCTTTTCCTTTCTTTTCCTTTCTTTTCCTTTCTTTTCCTTTCTTTTCCTTTCTTTTCCTTTCTTTTCCTTTCTTGTATTTTTTTGGTACCCATAATGCATCTTCATGCCAGTGGCTTAGCTTCATGCTTTTAGATTGCCTTCTCCTTTTTATTCTTGTCCTAGCAAAGCTCCTTTATTGCACCTGTGATGGGGAGAAATGGTGTTTTAGCGAGCTGCTGTGCCTTCAGACAAGTATTTAATGCCATCTTTGGTGCTTTTTCCGTAGAGATGAGTATCATACCAAACAGAGTCGTTGTTCTGAGTTTACACACCACTCTACAACCTCAAGTACCTAGTTTAATTTTTCTTCTATGTATGTTGTTATATGTCTGTGCCCAGTTCTTAAAATAGGAATGATAGTGGTTCCTCCCCTGTGTATGGCATGCATAAATTCAGTCATCTTCATGAGACATCAGCACGTTACAGTGACCAGCAGAGTGTGTGAAACAGTGAGTAAATTGTACTGAGAAAGGAAGTAGAACCAAACCCAGTGAACTTCAGGTGTGCAGTAAAGCTGCCAAGTGGTCGTAAACTGAGAAATGTTCACTTAATATTCTCAGTATCATTTACGAGCCTAAATCCTATCCCAAGTTGTTGAGATTGGTGAAAAAGCCCAACTTCTTTGACTCCATGGCCTACAAATTCTGAAAAGAAAACCAGAAAATACGTAATTGGGAAGAAATGAGGAAAACTGAAGTTAACTACCTGACTATGTCTATAGCATGATCCTGTGCTTTATACTATCTTACCAGTTTCAAAATATGATGGCAAAACCCTTAGGCATTTTTGAAATACCCATTTCTGTTACTCAGAATTAGGAATGTAATTTGCTTGTGAAAGAGAGCATTTCTCCAAATACTGTGTGGGTAAAATCTACTTGGCTTTGAATCTAAGGGTGAAATACAACATGAGCTGTGGCACCCTTTGTTGTAGCTTTTGATTAAAACACTTGCTTTTGATGATACTGAGGGAAGAAACACATTACATTTCCCCCTTCTTGGTACAAGACACAGTCTGACTAATCATGTACTAGAGTTTCCCATGTCATTGTGGTAATTATATCCATTTCAGAAGGGCTTTTGATGTAGGACTGAATAATGACATTTTTGTTGGAGGTGCATCAGTCCATCAAAAAGCCTTTGCACATCTTTTCAAATTAGCTTTTCTCTTTATATTGCTAAATGAGTTTCAGTAGCATTTTGCTATTTGGTTTCATTAACATGCAAATAGGGAGTTAGTAGAGGGTCGTTCCTCTGAGCCTGGAGAGCAGGGTGTTTGTGCAGTTTGTGAAATGAATAGTATTGTTATTGGCTCAGAAGACACACAACTTGTTCTAGAGAAGTGAACACAAATTATAGAATCATGGTGCTCCCAATTGTAATTCTTGATCTGCTCTTGTGAATGTCATGCATCATGATTCTTGGACTATGTAGACCTGTCCTGCAGTCAAGCAGGACATTACTGGGTCAGATTATGATGTTTGTTTGCCTGTGTTGAATTACTTCTGCTGTCACCACAGGAATTTGGACTAGACCATTCTGTGGTGTGGCAGGGGCTTTTCTGCTTAGAAATGTGCTTGACACCATTCATCAAGGCTTGATTTTGGCATTATTGACCTTGACACAGATGTCTTTAAGGCTGATCATATATGCTCAATATCAGAGTTCCATGAGTTTTGTATAGGCAGATCATGGTCCACATAGGTTTATTAAGTGGAAAAGTCAGGGGAGGAAGAATGTATAAATCTGAAAATGGGACTGTGTCAGAGCCTGAAACATGAGTGAAGTACAGACACATACAACTGGTCTTAGCTGAGGGCAAGCCACATCCTGAGATTTTAATTTTTATGGTGATAAAGAACTTCATGTTTTCCTTTGTAATGAAAATATTTTAAGGGTAAGATACATTCTGTTTAAAAGCTTTTCTGTTCCTGAAGAATAGGTACTAGCAAATACAGAGAGCACCTGTCCTAATTCACAGCTTTTCCAATACCAGTTTAGCTTAAGTCTCAGCAGGCTTAAGTATGTCAATCAAGTTTTTGGTATGCAACAGTATGCGTTACCCTCTGAATGTATGTACTAATGGCAAGACAACCCAAATTCAACAGCCTGGAAGCCAGCACACAGATTTTAGCATGTAATTCTGCTCATAACACGTGGCTGCCTGCACCACCCTTTCTAGAGTCAGTTTGCAAGCAGGCTTTTTTAGTAAGGTTTTCCAGTCAAGCCATGTGATCTACCAGTGCTGCACGTTGGTCTGAGCTAACAAAGAGCAAAGGCCCCTCAGCACCTTTTAAAACTAGGGACATGAAGTTGCCATGCTTTGTGTCAGTGAAAGTACTGAAGTGTGGATTGCCATGGTGCCTAGACAGATGTGAACATTAAAATAGGCACCAATAGGTTGGTCACTGAGATCAGGAAGTAAAATTTCAGATAAAATATAAAGGAATTTGTAGTAGGTTGGTTCCTCTGAACGTGCTAGATTTGGGGTGCTAGAGTTCAATTAAAGGTAATAGACATCTAGAAGGCTTCAGCTGTTCCAGGAGATAAGTAATATTGTTTGAGCTACCTTTGGATATTCTGCCTGGTCTCCAGCAGCTGCTCCAGAAGATCAAGGTCTCCCACTGAGTCCCACATTGTGTTTGCTAGCTTCATTCAGGTAAGGCATCACAAAAAAGGTCTGGGCATCCACATTAAGTCCTTTTCCTAATACATACAGTTGTTGGGACCTGGGTTGTGGTCCTCACGCATCTGATGACTTGGCTGCTGTACTGTGGTGGGAATCACTTGTTGGAATCCACTGATTAGTTCGACTTGGAGTAGGAACCCATAAGCATTGTATAAGTAGTGCTGTGTGAAAGTTCCTGGTTTTTTTAGGACATCTGTGAGAAAATGGCAGCTGTGACTAAGCCTGCATTGTTCTGGAGTGGCAACTATAGGTGCCTGTCTTCAGGCAGTTAGTGGAGCCTGACACCTTCAAACCTTCACTGCCTGTAGAGGGAACCTGGGCATCTAGGTCAGGTAGACAGTGAAATATAAGGTGTCTGCAGTTCAAAATGAGTCCTGCCATGGGAGTGGGATTCACTTGTCTGAATACAGGTTTAGGTACAAATTATGCAAACATTCTGTAGTATCCCAAGTGGAGCTGAGAGATGTGGCAGGGTTAAGGGGGGCTTACAGCTTTCTGAAACTGTCTTGAATAGCCTGATGTCTAACTGCATCAGACACCTAATTTTAGGCAAATTAATTCCGTCCCAGATTTCCGCAGAGACTGTCTGCTCTGTCAGTGGCTTTATTTCTATGCAGTTTTGAGCTGCTTCATTAATCTATATCCACAGTGCCTGGGGACTTTTATGCACCATTTTCTCTGTTTAGCTGGTTTTTTTAATGGAAATAACGTGATATGACTTCATGCACACTACAGAGAGCAGACTTTTAAGTGGGCTTCTTGTCACCTGCCTTTGTCTACCTCTGGAACATGTCGACACTGAGTAGCAGGTGTTCTCTGTGGAGAGAGAGAGATGAATTTGCAAAAAGTGACTCACCCTGCAAATCTTAGACAAGAGTCATCTCTCATTTCCCATAGAGGCAGACTAGATGACTTGCTTAGAAAATAAAGTTGAGAAAATCCCACATTGTGGGATTTTTTTGTTTTGCATTGTAGGGAAGGAGTAATTGGCGCCTCCTTCTCTCTGTAGAGGGATAACCTGTGAGGTTTCTTCCTCTTTTCTTCATGGTAGAATCAAAACTACTAATACAACAAAAGATTTTTCTCCACTGATGGGAGAAATAGGTAGGGCCAAGATCTATGGAGCAAGTCTTCTACAGTCCTAGAGGTGTGCAATAAGTGGGCAGCATACCTGTAAGTGCAGATGATAGAGATAAAAGTATGTGTTTGAGAGTGTGCATGGCAATATCTTAACGTCTGAGCTAGGCAGTCTGCAGATGAGTCAGGTCAGACAGAGGAAGAGCATGGAGCATTTTAAGGAGGGAGAATTTGGATGTGCATATAAGAGTTGCAAGTGGTGGTACCTTTGTTCACAGTGGAATTTTAAGTTGTATTTGAAGTGCTGGGTTGTTGCAGAGGGGTATTCTGCTGCCTACACTGGTTTTGGCAGAGGGGAGGAATTAATTGGTGCGAGATAATATTCTATAAAAAATATATATTTATTAAACTCAATATTCTGAACTCTTGCCACCCCCAACAACTGTATATTAATATTAAATGGATTCTACATGGTTATGGAAGACATTCTAGGATTAATACCACTCTATAACTTGTTAATAACTAGCAAACATTCAAACTATAAACAGAGAGAGGAGTTTTCCCCGCAGCTTAATGCCACTTGGGGTCTATACACTATTCGCCCAGCAGAGTGGGCTGAAAACTTTCTGCTCTATGGCAGAGGCAATAGATATTACAGAGGCATCAAAGCATTTACTCACAATTTCTGCTTAATCAATAATCACCCTCCAAGGGTACGTCACAGCCTATTACTAATGTCCAAACCTCAGGGGAGTCTTTGCCCATGGACTTTGAGGCTGGAATCCTACTGGCTTGAGTGGAAAAGGAGAATCCTCCCGGCTTCTGGGGAAATGACTGTCTCTGACCTTGTGCTGCTGGCTTTTTGTGGATGCTCTGTACAGGGATTCTTAGGCAGGATCTCAGGTGCAGAGGCAGGATGTCATGCTGTCTCAGCATGATCTCATGCTGGCTACGTAGGCCGATCCTATGCAGACAAGTGGAGTCTGCTCCTGGTTAACTCAGCGGCAGTGGCACTTACCAGGCAGTGGTAAGGCAGTGGGCATATAATAGGGTGCACGGCTGCTCGGGAGTCTGTGCTTCCTAGGTAAAGGCAGGCAATGCAGGATCTGGTCCTGATAACTCACCACAGTGGCGTGCAAGTGTGCACAGCTGGCTGGGAGGCTATGGGCTCCACATATATGTAGGCAGACGTAAGTGAGCTCTGCTAGTGAGTACGTAGGCAGGCAAGCAATGCAGGGAGTCCAAACAGTCAGGAGAGTCTGAGAATGTTGTTTACCTGTGTACCCCTATTTATTGAATGTAGGCCGAGATTAATGGCCCTTTGGCCACTAGAATGACCAATCAGGTTGGCAGTCAGCCAAACAATGCCATAATAGGCAAAAGTCACAGGCCTGAACTTTCCAAATATGGTAATCACCTGGGCCTTACACTAGGCAGGCAGGAGCTGGGCATGTGGGGGCTTACACAATCAGGTGTCCTGGGCAGGCCAGACTTTATGGCATCAGGTCTGTTGTGCCCCTTTTATCCATTTAATGTGTTTGTCTCTGGTTTGGGCAGAAAAACATGCCCAGGCAAGGCATAAATAAGCTTATTTTTTGGGCCTACAGGCCCTCCACAACATGGGTCTATAGCATTTTGGTCTTGATGTGCAATGTCTCTTCTCTTTTTTTCATCAGTGTGAAACAGAACTAAGTCTGTGCTTAGGTGAGCTCTCATATTTGACATGAGAGTTTGATGTGGTTACTATATTTAGTTTCTCACTAGCATCAAAATCCATTGTATGGATATAGACAGGTGGTATGACCACATCACATTTATTTGAAGTATTGATGTATTATAAATGAGAACATCAATGCTGAAGTTTGCCACTGAGAGCTTAATTCAGGCACAGTATCACACAGTATCACAGTATCATCAGGGTTGGAAGAGACCTCACAGATCATCAAGTCCAACCCTTTACCACAGAGCTCAAGGCTAGACCATGGCACCAAGTGCCACGTCCAATCTTGCCTTGAACAGCCCCAGGGACGGCGACTCCACCACCTCCCCGGGCAGCCCATTCCAGTGCCCAATGACTCTCTCAGTGAAGAACTTTCTCCTCACTTTGAGCCTAAATTTCCCCTGGCGCAGCCTGAGGCTGTGTCCTCTTGTTCTGGTGCTGGCCACCTGAGAGAAGAGAGCAACCTCCTCCTGGCCACAACCTCCCCTCAGGTAGTTGTAGACAGCAATAAGGTCTCCCCTGAGCCTCCTCTTCTCCAGGCTAAACAACCCCAGCTCCCTAAGCCTCTCCTTGTAGCGCTTGTGCTCGAGGCCTCTCCCCAGCCTCATCGCCCTTCTCTGGACACGCTCAAGCATCTCAATGTCCCTCCTAAACTGGGGGGTCCAGAACTGAACACAGTACTCAAGGTGTGGTCTAACCAGTGCAGAGTACAGGGGCAGAATGACCTCCCTGCTCCTGCTGACCACACCATTCCTGAGGCAGGTCAGGATGCCACTGGCTCTCTTGGCCACCTGGGCACACTGCTGGCTCATGTTCAGGCGGGTATCAATCAGTACCCCCAGATCCCTCTCTGTCTGGCTGCTCTCCAGCCACTCTGACCCCAGCCTGTATCTCTGCATGGGATTGTTGTGGCCAAAGTGCAGCACCCTGCACTTGGAGCTATTGAACCCCATCTCATTGGACTCTGCCCATCTGTGCAGGCGGTCAAGGTCCCGCTGCAGAGCCCTTCTGCCCTCCAGCCCAGCCACATCTGCCCCCAGCTTAGTGTCATCTGCAAACTTGCTGATGACTGACTCCATGCCCTCATCCAGATCATCTATGAAGATGTTAAAGAGGATGGGGCCCAGCACAGATCCCTGAGGGACACCACTAGTGACAGCCACCAGCTGGATGTGGCACCATTCACCACCACTC
The DNA here is from genome assembly GCF_015220805.1 of Pogoniulus pusillus. Classification (NCBI taxonomy): domain Eukaryota; kingdom Metazoa; phylum Chordata; class Aves; order Piciformes; family Lybiidae; genus Pogoniulus; species Pogoniulus pusillus. The sequence continues at coordinate 25,411,062 of NC_087266.1, forward strand.
TCTGGGTCCGGCCCTCCAGCCAGTTCCTAACCCAGCACAGAGTGTTGCCATCCAAGCCGTGGGCTGACAGCTTAGCCAGCAGTTTGCTGTGGGGGACAGTGTCAAAGGCCTTGCTGAAGTCCAGATAGACCACATCCACGGGCCTCCCCACATCCACCAAGCGGGTCACCTGATCATAGAAGGAGATCAGGTTGGAGAGGCAGGATCTGCCCTTCCTAAACCCATGCTGGCTGGACCTGAGCCCTTTGCCATTCCTTAGGTGCAATCATCACCCCCAAGATAACCTGTTCCATCAGTTTCCCTGGCACTGAGGTCAGGCTGACAGGTCTGTATTTCCCAGGTTCCTCCATCCGACCCTTCTTGTGGATGGGGACCACGTTGGCCATTTTCCAGTCTCCTGGGACCTCTCCGGTGAGCCAGGACTGATGGAAAATGATGGAGAGCAACTTGGCCAGCTCAGCTGCCAGCTCTCTCAGCACCCTGGGATGGATCCCATCTGGTCCCATGGACTTGTGGGTGTCCAGATGGCTCAGCAGGTCCTGAACTAATTCTTCATGAATTTCCAGGGGAACACACCGCTGCCCGACCCCATCTCCCAGTTCAAGAGGCCACTTGCCCTGAACTCCTCCCCCCTTACTGTTGAAAACTGAGGTGAAGAAGGCATTCAGGACCTCAGCCTTTTCTACATCATCAGTTATAGTATTCCCCTCCTGGTCCAGTAAGGAGTGGAGGCTCTTCTTGCCCTTCCTTTTAGTGTTGATAAATTTATAGAAGTGCTTTTTGTTATCTTTCACAGAAGTGGCAGCCTAAGTTCTAGCTGGGCCTTAGCCTCTCTAATTTTTCTCCTGCATAATCTGGCTACCTCCTTAAACACGTCAGGAGAAGCCTTCCCCTCCTTCCAGAGGCGATACACCCTCTTTTTTTCCCCCAATTCCTTCAGGAGCTGTTTGCTCATCCAGGCTGGTCGCCTTCCCCGCCGGCTCATCTTTCGGCACATGGGAACTGCCAGCTCCTGTGCCTTCAAGAGCTCCTGTTTAAAGTAGGTCCAACCATCCTGGACCCCTTTGTCCTCAAGGACTGCTGCCCAGGGGACTTTGGAAATAACTTTCTTAAGCAAATTGAAGTTTGCCCTCCGAAAGTCCAAGGTGTGAGTTTTGTTGTAGTGCCTCTCTATCTCCCTGCATATTGAAAACTCCACTAACTCATGATCACTACACCCCAGGCAGCCTCCCACTGTCACATCTCCTACCAGCCCTTTTCTGTTGGAGAGCAGCAGGTCAAGCTGAGCTTGACCCCTAGTAGGCTCACTTAGCAGCTGGGACATGAAGCTGTCCTCCATGTGCTCTAGAAATCTCCTGGACTGCCTCCTCTCTGCTGAATTAAGTTCCCAGCAGATGCCTGGCAGGTTAAAGTCACCCACAAGGACAAGATCTGATCCTGAGAAAGCCTCCAGCTGTTTGTAAAATATCTCGTCTGTTTCCTCACATAGGTGTGCACTGTGATTCACAGTTTCCAAGATTGCTCCCTTTAGGTTTTAGTGACCATTCTAAAGGGGCATGGATCTAGTCTCCTCCAGAGGCTGGTGTCACAACTGCACTGATGTTTTACGTACCACATGATGGCTCAAAGGCAGCAGGTTTCTGTATGGAGGCAGCCAAGCTGAGTCTTGATTACTGATATTACCTTCAGTTGTCCTTCATTTCCGTTTCTTTTTCTCCCAGTAGTGAGAATTTAAACTCTTCAAGAACAGTAGAATGACAGAATTCATTATATTTCCTGGATAATTAAGAGTGTCTATGTAAAAAATTATTAATAATCTTAATTGCTTAATGTTCCTAGTAATGCTGGCAACTGGAGATCATTGTGGTTCAAAGCCTGAATGCTAAGAGTATATGAAAAGGAAACTGAACAGCAGCTTTCAGTAAATGAATGATAAAATTTGCCAACATAGCAACTACATGGAGTGGAGTTATTAGGCTTTCTACATGTCTTTTATTCCAGGGAGGGCTAAAAATATGAGTGACACTTTGATTAATAATTTGTCATATTCATCACATCTGTGGCTTTGTATGCCAAGAATCAGGTTTCATGTCAGCACAGCACATGTGAACAAATACTAACTGGTAAGCCTCAAAATTCAAATGCAAACTGGAAATAGGCTTTATTTTAATGAACAGATCTCATATTTTTTTACCTTTTTATCAATGACCTAGAAAAAAACATTAGACTTTCTATTAGCATATAGATGATAGAAAGATAGGATGATGGTTCATGCAGCAATCACAGTTCTTTGATAAGGTAGGTGCGAATTAAAGATATGGTTTAGATTGTGAAGGCCTCTGGAGATAGGGTAGTTTAGATGAGCATATGCTCACAGTGTAATGCTGTGGCCACATAAGCAGCAAAGAGTGTATTGAATCGTCTCTGCATTTACTGCTGGCAAGACTACCACCAGCATATTGTGTCCAATTCTGCTTCTGTAGTTTAAGACATGATGACAAATTGGAAGAGAAGCAGCAGAGATCAGGGAGAATGGTTACAGAGCTTGAAGCTATGCCTGAAGATAATACAAAGCTCCAGGAACTTAATCTGTTTGGCTTTCAAAGGGAACATCAGGAGACTGTTTCAACTGACTGTGAGATCGTGGGAAGGCATTTGGTAGAAACAATCTCCTCACAGGAACAGACAAAATTACACCAAGACAAGTGGTTGAAATCTTATGCTAGAGGTAAATAACAAATTTTAATAAAGCAAATGGAATTATTGGAATAATTTTTCAGGAGCTGTGGTAAATTCTTTTTCATCAGACTTTTAAAAACCTAGATTGGTAGCTTTTCCTCTGCTGTGTGATGTGATTCAAAGAGGAATAACTTGAAGGACGTTCTTTTGAGAGATCTGGGCAGTTTTTAAGAACAGACCTTCCTTTATGTATCTTTATATATCTATGAGTCTACAAATAAAGTTATATTCCTATAATGAAAACTTACTTTAAAACTGGTTCATTTAAATGCTTTTTCATTGTCATGGACACTGGAAGTATGGCTGAACGCAAAAATAAGAGTTAATAAATATGTCTAGCTAAAAGTTTGTCCAGTGCCTAAAATAGTATCTCACACTGTTTTCCCTGGCCAACTAATCATTTCGAATTGATATGTGGTATTAGTATGGTATTGTTGAGAAGTTAATTTAGGAGTTGTAAATTGGTGATGAATGAGCGAGGCTGAGCCCTCAAATGCTGTGATTATGTGGTTGCTACATGACACTGGATGTCAGTACTTGAGACTAATTGTGTTACTGAAAATGAAAATTCAGGTGCACTGATTGCAGTCTTTCTTTTCAACAGGCCCATGCTAAAGTCTGGCATCTCTACAATGACCATTTCCGTCCGACTCAGAGAGGGAAAGTGTCCATTGCCCTTAGTTCCCACTGGATCAGACCTCAACGTATGACTGAAAAAAACATAAGGGAATGTCAAAAATCCCTTGATTTTGTGCTTGGCTGGTTTGCTAAGCCCATATTTATTGATGGTGACTATCCAGAAAGCATGAAGAGCAACCTTTCCTCTCTGTTGCCAGAATTCAGTGAAGTTGAGCAGAAGTTTATCAAGGGAACAGCAGACTTTTTTGCTCTTTCATTTGGAGCTACCCTGAGTTTCCAGCTCTTGGACTCCCGCATGAAATTCCAGCAGTTGGAATCAATAAGCCTAAGGCAGCTCCTTTACTGGATAAGCAGTGAATATAATAATCCCCAAGTATTCATTGTGGAGAACAGCTGGTTTGTTTCTGGTAGCACCAAGAGAGATGATGCCAAATATATTTACTATCTCAAAAAGTTCATTATGGAAACTTTAAAAGGTAAGGCTGAGTTTGTATTAATATATACTTGACATAATTGTAATGCAAAATAGCCAGCAGAGATGTGTTAAAGAACCAGGCTGAAAACGGATTTTATTCCTTTACATTCAGCTGGAGACTTAGACTCCAATTTCTTTACTGGGTTTGTTATTTTCAGCTCTTTGAAGAATCTTAATGTCTGCAGATAGCATTTGGTGAGACTGATGCTGCTGTCTTTGAAGTCAGGAGAAAAATTTCTCCTGTCTTTGTTGGGAGGAAGTGCAAAACAAGTGTGAACTCTGTTCTCAGTGCGTTTAGAGACATTTCCTGTCTTATGTATTAGTGGCTGTTTTCCGTATCTTGGATGTATGAATGCATGTGTGCAAAATGTAAGAAGTGGGAAGGTAAATGAATGCAAAAAGATCTCTTCTGAAGAACACATAAGGCTGAATGAGTAAAATTTTAAATGAATAGCAGAATGAAAAGACTTCAGCATCACAGTGTAGCCCTTACACAAATTTTACATCTGTGCAACCCTGGGCATAAATCACAATAATCTGAATTTACATCAGTTCAATGTAAGTTATATAATCTAAATTATTTACATTATTAACTTAGTATTTTTTCTAAACACTAAGAGAAATACACTACCTTGTAGTAAAGTAATTTTGTATTTTCCCATTTCTTTATGGCACAGTATTTTTTTTTTCAGTCCTGCCACCAGTAAATTGTTGGGGCTCTCATTTCCATTTTTATTGCCTTTTAATTTCTTAATTTACAATTCAACAATTGATTGTCTACAGATTACTGATTTTTAAAATGATATCATTGCAGCTGTTATTTCAGACATGATAGCTCTTGTGCTATGTGCCATTTTCATAAAGGGGATGAGCAAAAACGGTTTTCAGTTTATCCTCAGCAATCATGTAGATGCAGAGGACTCCCACATTTGTTTCATCTGCTGTTCCTAAAGCCTCATTATTGCAAGTAAAGTGAAAGGTGAATAAATACAGGATCTAGTGCATGCAAAATGGGAAGAACGGCATGCAAAAGAGTTACTAACTTTTGCAAGTACAGTATTAGATGAAGTACTGCATGAAGCCAGGTGCAGAGCTTATTGTCTTGAAAAGTGTTGCATTCCTCTTACCCATATTTCTGCTTACTTTGTAAACTGAAGGATGTGCAAACATGCATTTGTCTTTTAATCATAGATGGCTGGAAATTATCTCAGTTTTCAGAGCTTCTTTCCTTTTAATGTGCCACTCAGTAAATAATAATACCAGCAGCATGATAGTCTTGTCATCTTCACTTAAGAATGCCAGCACTTGGATAAACTTTTTTACAGAAATAAAACAGAAACAAACTGGTTCTGCAGAAGGGCCAATGGCATCCTGGCCTGTATCAAGAACAGTGTGGCCAGCAGGATGAGGGAAGCTATTCTTCCCCTGTACTCAGCACTGGTCAGGCCACACCTTGAGTCCTGTGTCCAGTTCTGGGCCCCTCAATTCAAGAAAGATGTTGAGGTGCTGGAACATGTCCAAAGAAGGGCAACAAAGCTGGTGAGGGGCCTGGAACACAAAGCCTATGAGGAGAGGCTGAGGGAGCTGGGGGTGTTTAGCCTGGAGAAGAGGAGGCTCAGGGGTGACCTCATTGCTGTCTCAATTACCTGAAGGGAGGTTGTAGCCAGATGGGGGTCAGTCTCTTCTGCCAGACAACCAGCAACAGAACAAGGAAACACAGTCTCAAGTTGTGCCAGGGGAGGTCTAGGCTGGATGTTAGGAGGAAGTCCTTGCCAGAGAGAGTGATTTGCCATTGGAATGGGCTGTCCAGGGAGGTGGTGGAGTCACCATCCCTGGAGGTGTTGAAGAAAAGCCTGGATGAGGCACTTAGTGCCATGGTCTAGTTGATTGACTAGGGCTGGGTGTTAGGTTGGACTGGATGATCTTGGAGGTCTCTTCCAACCTGGTTGATTCTATGATTCTAAGGGACTTTGGTGTCATTATGATGAAAATTGTCGCACCCAAATCTTCTGCCATTTCAATCTGCAAAATTCCATGTAAATACCCAAGTTTTCTATGCATTACCGAGAAGAATTTAGTTGAGAAAGATCCACAAAAGGCATCCTGTTGACTGAGCAGTCTTGCTAGACAACATGAAAGACAAAGGGTTGTTGTTATCAGAGTCTTAGGATGTGTCTGTCCAGTGCAGCAAAGCACTGTTTTGTAGACATTCATAGTCTGCTTACCATAAGATTCACTTCAACAGTCATGGGGCATTGGAGCTATGGCACTGAGAAGCAGGGATGATTAATTTAAACCGCATAAACATGCTTTTGGTGCCTGCTAGACCTGGCCAGTATCTTTTCCTGATTATGTGCATGAACTGGGTTAGACAAAACATCTTATTTCTTATCTACATTAACAACTAAGTGAATCCTTGTCAGAGAAAACGTGTAGAGTAAAAAAACCTTGATGTTGAGGGCCTGATGTGTTTGTTTGTGCTGTGTTTGTTCCTGAAGCCAATTTCTGGATTAATTTTACCACAAAGAAACATAGGTCATGCACCCTGAGACCACTCTGTGATGTGAACCAAAGTGTGACTGGGGAGATTTGCTGAAAAGTGTGCTCCTGTTTTCAGTTCAAATGCTGATGTAGATGTCTGTTCTGACACTGAATGCCGTAGACAAGCTCCAATACATTATTTCAGTTTTCTTTTGTTTTTTTTTGGCTCTGGGAAAGGGTCTCCTTATTTGAGATGTACAGTCCTAAGTCTTTTTACTGTGTACTATCATTGAGATAGATACAGATAATTTTTTCCCCCCCAAATACCATTTAGCATTGAATAGAGTAAATAGAGCTGTGATACACAGTAGTTAAATATTAATTAGAGGTGCAAATTGATTGGTGATGTCTTCTTACATGGGTGGATATCTAACAACTTATTCCAGGATCCTAGTCACTTTTCTGCTCTGTCTCTGATGCAGCAAATAAATTGACCATGTGTGGCTGTTTGAGCTGATCCTCTAGCTCAGACATAGGGGAAAGATGAACATTCCAGGGATAGGCCACATAATGGCAACAATAGATAAGTTAACACAGCAAGCACGCATGGGGAGTCTTGAACGACCTGGCATAGTGGGGATGATCACCAACTGGCCAGAAGGCACAAACTGTATAAATCCTCCAGAGGAGCGAGTAAATCGGGCTGAGGAAGCTCCTCCTTACAGTGATTTGTCTGAAGAAGAAAGGAACTATTCTCTATTTACTGATGGTTCCTGTTGCCTTGTTGGAAACAAGAGAAAATGGAGAGCTGCAGTTTGGAGCCCTATATGAGCAGTGGCTGAAGCAAAAGCTGGAGAAGGTGAGTCGAGCCAGTTTGCAGAGGTAAAAGCTATCCAACTTGCTCTTGATGTGGCTGAACGTGAGAACTGGCACATGCTTTACCTCTGTACTGATTCGTGGATGGTGGCTAATGCCTTATGGGGTTGGCTAAAGGACTGGAGAAGAAATCATTGGCAACGGAAAGGAAAGCCAATTTGGGCTGCTGACTTATGGCAGGACATTGCTACCCGTCTAGAGAAAATCCCTGTAAGAGTACGACGCATAGACGCTCACATGCCCAAAAGTAAAGCTACTGAGGAACATCAGCACAACCATCAGGCAGATTTGACTGCCAAGGTGTTTCAAACCAATGTGAATTGTGATCTGGATTTGGATTGGGAACACCGAGGTGAACTGTTCTTAGCCCGGTGGGCCCATGATTCCTCAGGACATCAAGGCAGAGATGCTACCTACCAATGGGCACGGGATAGAGCAATCAACATCTCCATGGACACTATAACACAAGTTATACATGACTGTGATATTTGTGCTGCTATTAAACAAGCCAAGCGTCTGAAGCCCTTGTGGTATGGTGAGCGATGGGCAAAGTACAAATACGGTGAAGCATGGCAGATTGATTACATCACTCTACCTCGTTCTCGGACTGGAAAGCAATATGTGCTGACTATGGTGGAAGCAAGCACCGGATGGCTGGAAACCTATCCAGTTTCCCGTGCCACTGCACGTAACACCATTTTGGGCTTGGAAAGACAAATCCTGTGGCGACCTGGCACTCCAGAGAGAATTGAATCAGATAATGGTACCCACTTTAAAAACAATCTCATAAAATCTTGGGCCAAAGAGCACGGCATTGAGTGGATCTACCACATCCCCTATTATGCACCCACCTCAGGCAAAACTGAACGCTACAGTGGCTTGCTAGAAACAACTTTAAAGGCAATGGGGGGAGGAACCTTAAAGAACTGGGAGAAACATCTAGCCCAAGCCACTTGGGTAGTGAATAGTAGAGGTTCCACCAACCGAGCTGGCCCAGCTCATTCAGAGGTCTTAGAAAAGGTAGAAGGTGACAGGGTTCCTGTCATTCGTGAAAAGAATTTGTTGGGCAAGTCTGTTTGGGTATTCTCCCCTTCGGGGGAGGCTACAGCTGTCCGAGGGGTGGTTTCTGCTGAAGGACCTGGTCATACATATTGGGTTATGCAGAAGAATGGTGAAATACCATGTGTGCCACAAAAGAATCTGACATTGGCAGAAAGAATGTAGATATGTTGTTATGAGTTCTTTTGCAGATGATTGTGGTGCCCAAAAGCCATGAAGAGCCTGCTATCCATGAGCATGAGCCCTGAGAGTGCCAAGAGTCCTGCTCTATTCCACTCATTGAAGAAAACATCTGACTGTTCTAGAGAACCATTGAGCTAGCCAACGGCTGAGACAGAGGGAAATGGGAAGATGAATGACTGAAAATTGAAGAAAGATGCTTGAAGCCTGGAAAACGACCATCTACAATACTGATGTTATCCCTAGTTACACAGAATGACTTGATGCTGCAATGGTAAATTATATTAAAGGGGTGGATTGTGACCGTTTGAGCTGATCCTCTAGCTCAGACATAGGGGAGAGATGAACATTCCAGGGATAGGCCACATAATGGCAACAATAAATAAATTAATATAATTTCATTGGAGCATCAAGAGCTTGATGTCTAGAAGCACAGCTTGTTCTGCCCCTTCTCCTGCTGGCTTCTGCTGCTGCAGCTTCGCCTATCTTCCCCGGCTGCTGTTTTGGCTGCTGCTGCTTCTGCTGCTTCGCCGCCGCTTGACCCCTCCCCCATCTCCCTTAAGGTTATTGTATTGTTTTTTTTTTTCCTTCCTTCTCTAGTTATTATCTCTCTTTACATTGTTATACTATAAGAAAATACAATTTCATCTTTCCCTGACTTTCAAAAAAAGGGGGGTCTGTGTTGTGAATTTCTTCCCAGGGGAGGGATCAGCCCAAACCCGGGACACCATGCCTTGTAAAGTGGAGCATGTTTACCGGGAGGGCATCCAGGCTCCCCTGTGTCATGATGATCTGCCAAGAGATTAGGTCATTATCAAGCTTCAATTCAAAAAGTTTAAAGGAGAGCAGGAACAGCCATGTCCCTGACAGGTCAGGACTGAGTTATCACCAGATATGTCAAGAGGCAAAGCATAGATTCCCAGGGACCTTCCACATGGAAGCAGGGGCTGTGGGCTTCAAACACCTCACCTGCATGCCTTGGGATTGAACAGCATCTGAGCATCTATTTGATACAATGCATTTATTTGATGTATTGTATAGTTATGGGTATGTCATGGCTCCTTAGACTGTTTCTACACTAATGAACTAAACAGAGCATGAGCTGAGCTGCTGTTTAATTTTTAAGCCAGCTCTGGCAGAATTCTGGCTTACACAGTAGCGTGATTCTAGGTGTGCTGTGGGGGATTGCTCAGATTGGGAGTTATTTCCCATCAGTAGTATGGACTAGGCCACTCAGTTTCAGAAGCAAGGGCAGTTTAGGTTTTAGTCAGCCTGGTCTGCCACCAACAGACATAAAATAGAGGGGAGACAGGCAAAGGAAAAAGAAGAAGAAAGACAATCATTGAAAGACAATAATTTTCATTGTGTTTTATCAGTAACGTGCAATCCATGTGGGTTACTGTGTTTGAGACTACCAAATGTTTTGGACCTTCCAAAGATTTTTTTCAAGTTGCTTCTTTGATAGCTGACACTTACAAGTCAATACATTTTAAAAGGTTTTGAGAAGAGTTTTTATGAGGTGCTCAGAAACTGTAGGAGTGCTTTGTGATGACTTACAGAAGGGCAGAGGTGCTGTCCCAAGAGAAATTCTAACTGAGACTGGTTTGCAAAGTGGACCTGCATTGGCTTCTACTCTGCCTGTATGGCAGATGTCATCAGGGATGCTTGCAGAGGTTAGAAAAATACTGGCATTTGCCAAGCAAAAAAGAATGATGATTTTAGGAGGAGAAATATTCCATTTCCTTAGACATTTTCTCATGACCTCTTATAGAGACTGGGCCAAATTCATTGCTTATTTAACCACAGTTCATGTAATTGACTCAAACAGAGCTACCGTTGAGAATCCATGTGGTCCTTCATAACTGATTGTAATGAGGTCCATTAATAAAACCAGGAAATGAGGAACTTGATATTCTGGTTGCCTGAAATAATGCTTTCAGTGTTACTAGGCTGGAAAATACTTTGTTCAGTCAGTATGCAGTTTGGGCTGACAGAATATAGTGAGTAATAAAGATAAACTCTCCTGGCTACAGAGCCAAACTCAAGTTCAAAAGAACATTTGAGAATATGTATAAATGAATTGCTGAATTATGGTAGGTCTAATTATGTAGTTAAAATAGGCACACTCCTTTATGCTTTCCTTAAGCAGAGCTTTGCCCAAGAATATGTTGCTGAATCTCATTGTTTGATAAAACTAAAAGTGAATATTGTTTGCAAACTTACTGCTGTAATGCTGGCAATATTAGCAGATGTTATCAGGCTCTGATATTAACCTTCCAAGTGTGTAGTGATTCTTAAAAGCCAAACAGTTGACCACCTGAAGAACCTGAGAGTGTACAAATACATGGGAGCCGACAGGGTACACCCATGGGTACTGAGGGAAATGGTGGATGAGGTCACTAAACCACTCTCTGTCTTGTTCCAAAAGCCTGGGGAAGTCCCGACTGACTGAAAAGAGAAAATATAACCCCATTTTCAGAAAGGGAAAGAAAGATGATCCAGAGAACTACAGGTCAGTCAGTCTCACCTCTGTGCCCAGTAAGGTCATGGAGCAGACCCTCCTGGAGGCACTGCTGTGGCAGAAGAATAATGAAGAGGTGATTTGGTACAACCAATACAGCTTCACCAAGGGCAAATTGTGCCTGACAAACCTGGTAGCCTTCTATAACAAGGTCAACATCAATAGACAAGGGGAGAGCAACCAATGTCATTTATCTGGACCTGAGTAAAGCCTCTGACACTGTCCCACACAACATCCAGATCTCCAAGCTGGTAAAATATGGGTTTGATGGATGGAGCACTCAGTGCATAAAGAATTGGCTTGATGGCTGCACCCAAAGAATGGCTGTCAGTGGGTCCATGTCGAAGTGGAGGCCAGTGACAAGTGGAGTCCCTCAGAGATCAGTGCTGGGACTGGTCTTAACAATTTCATCGGCAATATGGACAGCGGCATTGAGTGCACCCTCAGCAAGCTTGCTGACACACAAAGCTGTGTGGTTTGGCTGACATGCTGGAAAGAAGTGATCCTTCCAGAGGGACCTTGACACTCTGGAGAGGTGAGCATATGCCAACCTCATGAGGTTCAACAAGACCAAGTGATGGGTCCTACATCTGAACTGGGGCAATCCAAGCATTGATACAGGCTGGGTAGTGACTGGCTTCAGAGCAGTCCTGGAGAAAAGGACTTGGGGTTGCTGGTGGATGAGAAGCTCAGTATGAGCCCCCAGCATGCACTTGCAGCCCAGAAAGCTAACTGTGTCCTGGACTGCATCAAGAAAAGTGTGGCCAGCAGGTTGAGAGAGATGATTATCCCTCTCTACACCACTCTGGTGAGACTCCCCCACCAGAGAATTGCATCCAGTTCTGGAGCCTCTATTAAAAGAAAGATATGGACACACTGGAATGTGTCCAAAGAAGGGCCATGTGGAGGATCAGAGGGTTGGAGCCTCCTCTCCTATGAGGACAGGCTGAGAGAGCTGGGGTTGTTCAGTTTGGAGAAGAGAAGACTCTGAGGAGAACTTATTGTGGCTTTCTAGTATACGAAGGGGGCCTTCGAGAAAGCTCTAAGGGACTTTTTAGGATGTCGGGTAGGGGTGTTGGAGCTAGAAGATCCTTGAGGTCCCTTCCAACCCTGACAATTCTCTGATATGTGTGTGTGTGTATATGTAGAAAACATGAAATATTTTCACTGAAAAATGCTATGCCATAAAAGATGTAACCAGAAAATTGTCAAATAAGGAAAATCTTACTGTATTATTACTTCTACTTAAAATATGTGGTAATAAAAATTCATAAGTGCACACCAAAATGTTGTCAGGGCTTTCTGAATGTTTGCAGTGGAGGAGTAGGAGCAAAAGGAGTGTTATTTTTGTTTGCACGTGGGGCAGTGATACATTAATGTCACTTAGGCACTTAAGTTTCACTGGAGTCAGCTGCAGTACTTAGCAGAGTGCAGTGAAGTTACTGGCGCAGTTGTTGCAAACAGTTTGAGCACAGTGTGCTATGTTCTGGGGCTGAGGCTTGACATGCCTAGTTAGCAGCACACTGCTCGAATCACTGCTGCTCTTTCTGAATTGGGCTTGTTTAAAGCCAAGCTGGGTACCTCTACTGCCTTGCACGGTGCACCCATGACCTGGGGGCTCCCTGAGTGCAGCTGAAATATTTTCCCTGAACGCACTTTGAGGCAGGCACCAAGATACTTATCTGACCGATTGCATTGTTCACACACATCAGTGCTGCAAACGTTGCTGATATGGTGTAACCTACAGACTGAAAAAGAGCGCTATGATAAGTTTGGTTTTGTTCTTTCCTCAGCCATCCGGTATGACGGAGTTAATGTGTTTGGCTACACAGTCTGGTCCCTGCTGGATGGCTTTGAATGGCACAGGGGGTACAGCATTCGACGTGGATTGTTTTATGTTGATTTTCAAAGCCACGACAAGAAGTTGATGCCCAAATCTTCTGTTTTGTTCTATCAAAAGCTGATAGAAAAAAATGGCTTCCCACCTTTGCCAGAAAACCAGCCTGTTAAAGGTCTTTTTCCCTGTGGCTTTGCTTGGGGAGTTGTTGACAACTACATTCAGGTGAGTCTGGTGATAAAGCTGACAGGCTGTCCAGCCAGATCAGCACACCAGTTCTTACTGATAAGTTTGCTGAATAGAGTGTCTTTGCTGATCTGTGCTACCACAGTGCTGCAAGGAGATGGGTGCAAGGCTGTTATGCCATGTACTGTGTCTTTCAGTCTTTAGTAGACTTTCTGCATGTGACCAAGGAGCCCCAGGCAGATTGAGACACAATAACCTTTTAGAAAAAGATACAGAAATTGGAGGGCATCTTCCCTGGATGTGTGATGTGATCAGTTACTGAAAGTTGGTCCCTTCCAAATGGAAGTTGACAAGATTTGCTCAAGTGTCATAGTTTGTGAAATGAGAACTACTACTACTTTTTGTAACCCTGTTGTGAAGGGTTAACCCTCCTGGGGGAGTGGTCTTGACCCTGACCCCAGGTGGTCCTGACCCCTCCCCGGGGGTGGGTCTAAACACTATCAGGTGTGGTGGTTACCCACTCCCACTTCCTGTCGTATAAAAAGCAGAGGAAGTTGCTGTTTTGCTGTCTCTCCCTGCTTCCCTGCTCACCAGCATCACCATCCTATCTCCTGGTGCTCTTTGTTTTACCACGTGGCCATAACCCACGAAGTGGACAAACCATTGCCATCAAGTCTGATTGTATTTATATATTTCGTACCTTGTTTTCCCTTCCCTATGCCTTTTGTAACTTCCCTACCTCAAATACCTTTTATTTATTGTTAGTATTTTCTTCTTTTAACTTCCAAATCACAGTGAGATACTTATTTGGGTGTGCTTACCTTTCCTCTCCTTTTCTTTGGAAAAGAAGCAGGGAGAGGGAAGGGCATCCTATAAATTGTTATTGGTTCTATTAACTATATTTGAGTCTCTGGGAAACTTTAACTAGAACCGAGACATATGTTATCACAGCAGACGGATGTATGTTTCAGAAAACTTCCTTAAAGATCTTAAAACTCCAGTAGCATGTTTCTACATCTTATCTGTTTATCCTGTACCCTTGTTAGAAGGGTTTTTTTGAGAAAATAACTCCCAACCAACCAAATACAAAATCAATCCCCCCCAAAAAAATCCAACCAGCCAAACAAATGAACTAAAAAGCCAACAACAAACACAAAAAACCCAAATAAAAAAACATATTAGATTTAGATGAAATTTCTGTACTCCTTCATCATTTTGTGTAATACTGTAACTGATGTAAACTGCAGTGTCCCTGGAAAGCATAGAATTAGATCATGGATCCAGTTCCTAGCTCTCGCTCATTGTTTCAGCTAGAACTGATACTTTGGGAGAGTCTTTCAGATGTTAAGACTTCATTATGTGATTAAAAATTGTCTTAGTTACAGTCAGTTTAACCATTTGGCTCTGTAGTTCTGAGATGCTGTTTTGGCTTGCAGAGCTTCACTAACCACAGTAAAGAGGTGTAGCTGCATTCAGTGCTGAGGCATGATCCAACGATAGAATTTTTAATTGAAATTTCTCACAAAGATAGGACCTCTCTTAAGGTTAGAGATTAGGGGGCTTGGGGTTTTGTGGTTTGTTTGGATTTGGTTTCTTTTTTCTTACTCCAGAAGTAAGATCTGACTTTGTTCTCTTGGAAAGTACTGCAGCCTCCTTTCCTGGGACACTTGATTTCCAAGAAAATTCAGCAATCGTTATCCTGCTAGCTGCTAGGTAGATTAGGGATTGAAAATAGAATTGCTGCCTTCGGGGGTGATAACGGCTGTAAAGTTCTGAAGTCAGCCAGCCTAGGACAGTAAAAAAATCCCTCCCATTCTCAGAACTGTCAAAGTTGAATATTTTCATTTCAAAAGGCCATTCAAACATTGTGTGCTGTAAGACTTAGGTAGTGTGATTTGTAGATGCATCACAGCGTTGGAAAAACTCTTTTGACAGCATTCCCACAGTATTAGTGGCAATGCAAGCTTTAGTAATCTACGAGGGACAATTCTCCAGAAAAGCAATTTCCCTCAGACATGCTGGGTTTTATTACTTTCTTCTATAAGCACAGTACTGACTTCTCCAGAGAAAATAGCAACTGATTTTCAGCGGCTTCTTTATGCAGTCTGCAGAGCCTCAGCTACAAGTTGAACACTGGTTGTAGACTGACACCTGCTTTTCAAACAGAGGGCAGGACAAAGAAATCTGAATTCCAGGGGGGAATGTGCACCAACAGGAAAAAGAAAAATAAGTGGTCAAGAGGACATCTAAGCACTTGTGGTGCCAGTATCATGTAGTTTGGATCTTGCCTTTAAGAGTTGCACTGTAGTATGAACGAGGAGATCTTACATTGTGCATTTTCAGAAAGCAATTCACTTTTCCATTTTCTAGTCCTTACTGGGTTCATGTAAAAGCAAAAGTATAATTCTGTGGGGCCCTGAGAACTTAGCTCATCTTCTACTGTGTTGGTATGTCATACAGGCAGTTCTAACATCTGAAGACCTAAAGACTTGTGGGAAGTGTGTTAATTGTTGGAGCAGCATACAGTGGCCTTACTGAGAGGCCAGAAGGAAAATTGATTCGGACATCAACAGTCTGCTGAAAGACCTTGGACATGAGTTCAGTATGAGTTAAATAAAAAAGGACTGTTTTAACAAGAAGGAAAGATTTTGCCTGTTAACTGAATTCCTGCTAAAAAGTCAAGTGCAGAGCATTACTCATCTTTCGTCATAGTCAGGAAAAGAACTGAACGCAGAGATTATGTTGCTTTCAGCATTTCTTTTACTGTATTCGGGGAGTGGTCTTGAAACTGCATCTACTGGATAATTTGCAACATAACCACTGTGGAGGCCCTTCTTAGTCTTGAAAGAAAAAGATTAAATTGCTGTAGTCTTTGTTCAGGATCTGCTTCTCTGGAGATCTGTTGCAAGCTTAGTTCTATATCCCTGAGCAATCCCTTATTTCTTATACAGTCAGGAGCAATCTGGGGAAGATATAAACATGATGGCCATTAGCATAAGTTTGTTTGGAAAGCAGGATGAAAGTAATACATCGATTTGGTACTTTCCTGATGTCGCATGCTAACAGAAAATTAACTGGTGCAAGCCAGAAATGTTATCATACCAGAAATGCCAGACAGGTGCTAAATGCGATCTTTTGGCTTTGGAAATGCTTCTGCTATGTAGTGCCTGGTGGTTATGATCTTCCCACCTACCTTGAACAAACAGCTTGAATCTGGTGTTTCTTATTCTATCTAGGTAGACACGACACCCGCCCAGTTTCTAGACTCTAATGTTTATGTGTGGGATGTTCACCAGACGAAGAAGCTTATTAAAGTGGATGGAGTTTACACCCCGAAACGCAAGCGGCAGTGTGTTGACTTTGCTGCTATCAGGCTTCAGATCTCTCTTCTGCAAGAAATGCATGTGTCACACTTCCATTTTTCACTGAAATGGGCTTTAATCCTTCCTTTAGGTAACCTCTCTGTCATCAACCACACACTCACACATTATTATCAGTGTTTTGCTAGTGAACTTCTCAGAGTTAACATAACTCCTGTTGTTGCTTTATGGCAACCTATGGCTGAGAATCAGGAGCTTCCAGTTCCCCTCATTAAGTATGGAGCTTGGGAAAACCCGGACACTGTTCAGGCTTTTGTTGAGTATGCCAAATTCTGCTTTGCAAGTCTTGGGGACTATGTCAAGTTTTGGATCACAATGAATGAACCACCTGTGAAAAATTTGACATACACAGCAGGGCACAACCTGCTGAAAGCCCATGCGAAAGCTTGGCATCTTTACGACAAAGAATTCAGGAGATCTCAGAAGGGAAAAATATCTATAGCTCTGCAAGCTGACTGGGTAGAACCAGCTTGTCCCTTTTCCAGGAATGACCAAGAAGTTGCTGACAGAATTTTAGAGTTTGACATTGGCTGGCTTGCAGAGCCCATCTTTGGGAATGGTGACTATCCAGAGGTGATGAGAGCATGGCTTCACCAAAGAAACAGTGCTGACCTGTATAATTTCCACTTGCCTTATTTCTCAGAAGCTGAAAAGAAGTTAATACAGGGCTCATTTGATTTTTTTGCCTTGAGTCACTACACTACTACCCTTGTGGGCTGGGAGAAAGAAGATGCACTGAAATACGACCACTACCTTGAAGTTCAAATGATCAATGACATCACATGGCTGCACTCACCCAGCAGAGCCGCAGTAGTGCCCTGGGGACTGCGCAAATTGCTCAAGTGGGTTAAATCAAAGTACGGTGATGTTCCAGTTTATGTTCTGGCTAACGGAATTGACGATGACCAGAATATGGTGCATGATAAGCTCAGAGTGTATTACATACAGAATTACATCAATGAAGCTTTAAAAGGTAAGGAGCCACTTGTGGCTTATATACCACAAATCCCAGTAGTAATATATACACTCTGTGTCGTAGAGTATGCTTAACTGTAAGAAAAAAGAAATCCTAGGCAAAATGTTCCATAAATGAAGTGTTACTACAATGTAAATTCCTTTTATTGAAGATTGGTATTACTAAACATCAGGAAGACTGACCTTGCACATATTCTGCATAAGACAGCAGCAAAGCTCTGTTGTGGATTTGAGAAATTTAAGCAGATATTGTGTCAGGAGCTCCACATGTATTTAGTCAGATTTTCTTCTTACTGCACTTCTGCTGTTATTTTTCTTTGTTGCTTCTCTTCACTGATGTGCCTCAGGGCTGAGTATGAGTTCTGTTCCTCAGCTGTCTCTGTATCTTATCCAAAAGCGATCTTATCCAACAGTGATCTTCATAATAATGCAGCTATCTAGCTCATTATGCCATTTCCTGGACTCTTTCCTGTTATTCAGAACACAAACCGGTCTTTAGCTGTGTCTCAAAGATTCATAAATTATAAAGCAAAAAGGAGGCATTTTGAGTCATCCTGTCATACCACACACTCTGGTTTTCGAGAAAAGCACAAGACACAAATGAGATCATTTTTCTGCTGAAGAATTTTGCACATCTCACTATCAGCTGTTGTAATAGAAATTTACTGGGTATTTTATATATATATATGAATACTTTTTGGCTTCAGCTTTAAGCTGTTTTGTTGTGCATTACCATGTATTTTGACAGACAGAAACCAAGCTATCTCTTACTTAGCTCTTTGATAATAACACAGACAAAGCTCTTGTGTCCTTTGCTATAAAATATTTAGAACCTTCCAATTATTAAACTTAGTCCCACTTGCCAGCATTTTTCTTGAGAGGGGTAAGCCCAGACCTGGAGACACGGTTCCTGCCACAGCCACATCTCTAACTTGGGCAGATAAAATGTAAGCTCTTACTCTTTTACTCCTCTTTGGTACATCCAAGCAGCCATTTTGGCCATGGCAGCTTGTTGGTTATGCACACTGTGATTATCTACTAAGATTTCAAACTCAGTTCCAGATTCCTGCCCTCCAGGCTGCCCTCCCTCTGCAGAAATACAGCCTACTTGTTCTTTGACATTCTCACATTTGGTCATGTTCAAATGGCAGTAGCTTGCTTATGCAAAGCTTGCAACACTAAGCTAAATTATGTCCTGAGTCTTTGTGTTATTTGCAGACTTCATGAGGATCATTTAAGATCATTGAATTTCCTGGTGCTAAAAGCCAGTCTCCATGACCGTGGTGGAGATGCACCTACTGTGACAGTTACCTACAGTTACATTTCTAGACTTAATAGTTCCAGTTGAAATCTGTTTATTATTGGCTTCCCTTGACCTCGTCACATTCTATTTTCTTGATCCAAATGCCATAAAATACCAAGTCAGTTGCCTTGTGAAGATCTAAGTATACTACATCAAACATCATTACTTTTATTGATCTGCTGAGCTCATAATAGAGATGTCAAGTTAGTTTGACAAGATTTGTTTTTCATAAAGCTAAGGCGATTGGCATTAATCGTATGTATCTCCTGTAATTCTTATTTATTGAGCCTTGGATAACCTTTTCCACTCTTTTGCACACAGTGAAATATGGCTGTGGCAGTTCCATAATTTGCTAGGTCATCCTGTCCTCTCTGTGTTGGCTGTAACTTCCTCCTCTGCAATTTCCACATCTTTCCTTGCTGAACATATAGTGCCCAAGATTTCCAGGATTTGTAAGCACTGCCTGTGTGTTTTCTGTGTCTTTAGCTTAAAAAAAAAGGTGTCTTGGCTACATTTGGGCTTGCAGTTTCAATCCTTTCTTTCCTCTATTGTTTTTCTCCTTCCTACCACTTGAATGTTATTAATGCTTCTGTTCATAGAATCATAGAATGGTTATCTAGTTGAAATCCCACTGCCATGGGCAAGGACATCTTCCACTAAATCAGATTGCTCAAGGCCCTAGTCATAGGCATCCTGACCTTGAACATGTCCAGGGAGGGAACATCCATAACTTCCTTGGGCAACCCGTTCCAGTATCACACCACCCTCACTGTAAATAATTTCTAGCCTAAGTCTGTTATCTTCCAACTTAAAGCCATTCCTCCTTATCCTATCACTATAAGCCCTTGGAAAAACTCCTTCCTCAGCTTTCTTGTAGGGCCTCCTTCAGGTACTGGAAGGCTGCTATAAGGTCTCCTCCAAGCCTTCTTTTCTGAGGGCTGAACATCCCTGAATGTCACAGTGCTCCAGCCCTCTGATCATCTTCTTGGCCCTCTTCTGGACCTACTCCAACAATTTGATGTCCTTCTTGTGTTGGGGGGCCCTACTTTCCAAGTAGGTATGGATATGGGTTTTTTGCCCAGCTCGTTAGCCAGAACACCTGCACATCCCTGTTTTTTACAGAACTGCGTTATTCATACTGATCTGGGACCACTGTACTGCAGTCACATCCTTGTCCCTTCTTCTATCCAGCCTGGGAATAGCTGGAAATTATTATCGTATGATTTCAGTTTAACTATCACATGTAAGCCATATTTTCCTGTCTTTCCACATTCTTTGTCCTGGATGCATGTGTCACTAAAAATCAGCCACAATACTTGCCCTAAAGATCACTCTCTTGCTTTTGACATCCTGCACTCCTCCAGTGCTTAGTGCCTGTAATACCAGCTTGTTATCTTTCCTTCTTCTCTTCTGGTGTTGTGCTTTTGTCCATCTTGTCCTTATGCAGGGAGCAAGCTCTTATTCTTAGCAACCTGACCGATTCAGGTGTTTCCAAAACTTGCTGTTTTTCTGCAAGACCTTGTGCAGTAACTGACACGAATTACAAATCTTCTGTTCTTTCCTCAGTGTCATGCAGGGGAAGAATGAGAGGAGCTTTGGTAGCTGGGTGCTTTCACTTTGAAGTTCCTTTTCTGTCTTCTTCCTCCATCTGGTTTCAGGGGCTGCATATGGCAGCATTTGTGTGTGTAATGTTGCTCACTTGCATTGTTCCAGGGGAGCCAACAGGGTTGTGCAGAAAAATGGCTCCAGAATACAGTATGGGACCCTTTGGACTGAGGCTATATTTTTAAGTGCTTTGTACGCCTTTTAACTACAACTTTGCCAACTGAAAGCAGAGAACACTAGTAACTGTTTATGTAACACCATTAAATCCACATGCAGTTGTACAAACACAAATTAATTGTCCTGGGGAGCAGCTCTGTAAAAGGGTAGGTAAAGATTGTTTCATTTCAGACATGAAAAGTAGGTTAGAAGTGCTAAGTGGCTTGCATGTGGTTGCAA
The DNA here is from genome assembly GCF_015220805.1 of Pogoniulus pusillus. Taxonomy (NCBI): domain Eukaryota; kingdom Metazoa; phylum Chordata; class Aves; order Piciformes; family Lybiidae; genus Pogoniulus; species Pogoniulus pusillus. The sequence goes on from NC_087266.1 coordinate 25,431,714, forward strand.
AAAGAAATATTTGCAGAGGCATGTGACAATTCAGCAATCCTATGTTCATCTGTGAGAAGGTGTTGCTTTAATTTGTTAAAAATAGTGATTTTGAAAGACAAAGTATTACAGTTTGCATTTACTACTGTGGATTAATTGTTTTTGCCGAGCAGGACTGATGGCTCAAGGTTAATGTTCTAGCTGCTGGACCTCTTCCAGTAACCATGTTAGCAGTATGGATTGTGGGCATATTCTCTATAAAGACTAATACAGGTCATCTTGGATCAGAAACTCAAGTCAATAACACGAGAGGACTGTGATGATTTGCATAACCTTTCTGTTTGCACTGGTGATATTGCAGTGCATGACCTTAGCATGGGTGCACCTTTTTCTGGTGTTACTGTAGTGAGAAATACAGCTTGATGTCTTTTGGTTTTGGCTGTCCCCATCAGGAGGTGCACTGCAAGGTAGAAGTGAAAAGAAACAGGTTGCAGAAGTCCAGGTGCAGGAAAACAAAAGCCTGTATTCTTTTCTACATAAAACCGAGAGCCATCTTTTCATGACAGCTCCATGCTGATCATGAAACACAGTCAGGCATTCACAGCTGTGTTTACCAAGCACAAGGAAATGAATTGCAGGATACTTGCAGATCACACTGTCTGGAAATGGCTGACAGAGTCTTACTTTTTACAAGAAGCACTTCACGCATTATGTGTAACTTACCTTATTCTGGGGAAGAGAAGTGCAGATGTGAGTTTAACATGCCACTGCCCCTGCTCTAGGTGCTGGCATACAGTATTAACAGCTCTTGAATGCCCAAATGGCGTTTATTCATTTCTCCAACCCTTCGCTTTCTTTCACAGCTTGCACGTTGGATAACGTTAACCTGCAAGGATATTTTGTCTATTCTTTTAATGACAAGACTGCTCCTAAATACGGTCTCTACAGTTATGTGGCAAATCAATACGAACCAAAGCCTTCTATGAAACATTACAGAGAAATAATTGACAATAATGGTTTCCCTGAGCCTGAAACTCCTGAGCTGCTGTGCCCAGAAGAAGTTGCCTCATGTTCCGAATGCCACTTCTTCCGAAACAGAAAATCGTTATTAGCCTTTATCTCTTTCATATTTGTTGCATTTATTGTTACTATTTTCTTCATTATGTACTACTCCCAGAGGATAGAGAGAAGATATAAGTAGAGCTGTCTCTTCGAATACGTCACTCACTGCATTTTTTCTTGCATCTCCTTGGGAAATCTGAAATAAGAGCGCACAATGTTGTGATTGCTTCAGCACTTAGAAGACATTTACATTGTCTGATACTGTGGGACGTTGACACTGGGAAGAGATTGCTAGCACATGGCTTCCAGAAATCATTATCTCTGGTCTAGTAGACCAGACTAGTTTGTGAACAGTCCTTAATTTCTGTGGTTGGAGTTGTCTCACAACTTTCCTTGGGACTTTTTGTTGAGCAGATGCTTTCTCCTCCTTGATTTTACCTTGCAGAATTTAACAGGTGAAAGAATATTTGGAACACATGAGTTGATGGGAGAGCCTGAGCATGTATTCTCCATGAGAAGCCTGGGGAGAACAAAAGTGGTTTACTTTTCCAAATCAGGATACAGTGCTGATGTTGCTTGGTCAGGGCCAAGTTCCATGACTAAGCAGAGATGGAGTTGCCCATAACAGTGCCTGGGGAAGGGACACTCCTTTTCCTAAAGCAGATCTGAGGGGAAGAATAGGAGGACATGAGTCTGCTGCTAGGAATGCTCAGTAAATTACTTAACTATTACTCTAGTTGCTGACAGCTGGATCTGACTTCAGGGTGCTATTGGGGAGCTTTGGCTAAAGGAACTGTGTCCTCAGTGAGGAAAGCAGCAGGGGTACAGCAGGGGTCATGCCATCTGACAGGAAGAGATGAGAACAGTTAAAGGGCTTCTCTTTGCTTTGCTTTATGAAACAGTGAAGAGCTGGGACTGGTATGTTGTTGCTGTCTTAGTTGTCAGAAAGCTGTGTACCTTGACCCCGAGCCCTCTTGCTCTGTACCCATGGCAGGGCTGGGGCACCCTGTTTCTGTGCTTCTCGCAGCGAGTTGCACACAACTGCCACCCCACTGCTGCCCAGCTGCTTACCTGCTGGAAACTTGTGGATGACTTAGTAAAATGGTCTCTGCATGCTGTTTGTATTGAGTGTGGAGACTAAATCCCAGCATTCTGGTGTAATAATCCAGCACTTTATTGCTGCTTTTGCCTAGGTCTGAGATCTTGGGAGCTAGGGCTCCAAGCCTCTTTCAGGTTGTCTGGAGAGTCTGCTTTGAGCAACTGGATCTGGCCTTGGCAGCATTTCATCATGAAGTATTACTGAGTGTCTGAGAGCCTCTTCTTTTTCTTTCAGCAAGATAAATTAGCAAAATATTGGCAGCATTGTTTATTAGTAGAAATAGAGAATGGAAAAAAAAAAACCAATTCCTGTGTCATTTTGCGTGCCTTGTGAACTGCTACGTTAGGAGCATCCTCAGTGTAAAGCAGTGAGGTCATTTTTCTCCACTCTCTAGGTCTGTATTGCCTTCAGCTGTAATTGTATTTTTATTGCTATGTGAGTAATGTCACACACTGGAAAGAATATTTTACAGGAAATGTGCTCTATGTTAATCAAGAATTATTTATCTGCTAAAGCTGATTATGCTTTATTAAGTGTGATGCTTATCTACTAGATGACTAGTAGAGGACTAAATGGCCTCCCAGGGTTCCTTTCAGCTTGAATATTGCTGTGACTCTATTCTGCAAATTAAAACTTGCCTATGAAATAGAATTTTGACTTGTAATTTAAGATTATATTTTTCCTTAAATAATCTAGACAGAGGAGAATTCATTTCTCATCATAATGTCTCTCTTTGTGTTAATGTGCATTTTGATATCGAGGTTAAGGTGAAAAATTCAGGGTAAATGATGAAATATTGGAAGTATTTATTAAAATTATTTATAGCCTGATAGCTGCTGAAGAACAGCAGCTTTCAAAGGGCTGTATATTTATACATCAGTGGCTGCTGCAGTGTGGATTAGAAAGAAATAGCTCTCCCTAAATGAATGAAATGCCAAATGGCTTTCTCTGTGGCGCAGCGATGGATCACCTTGCAGTACATTACTCCAGCAGTCAGGTGCCGACGGAGTGCATAACAGAAAGTGACATAGAGTTAATACAAGCTGCAGCCAGGTCACGCTGAACTTGTGTGCTAGAGGTGTGTGTATCTGTGTTATATTTTTGCCGTTGCTAGAAGAAAATACAAATTCTGGGCCTGATCTTTCTGAGAAGCTCCTGGGTTTGAGGGAGTTCAGGAGACCTTGGGCAGGGCAAATTCTGAAGATCATGGGTGCCTTATTCTTGGGCTCCACCCTGTCCCGACACTTCCCAAGCAATTAACCACCCAGCAAGTTGCTGCCCTGTGCTACTTAATGGCCCAGACACCCTGTATTGTGAGAAACAGGAGCCTGAGCACGGAGGAGACGCTGCAGGCTCTTCCTGTAGAGGCTGGGTGATATGTAACCACCGACAGGCAGATGGCACCAGCTGGATATCTAATTTGTAGGTAAATTGGGATTTGTAGCTCTGCAGCTGTGTGACTGCATCCACTCATGGTGCTGTAGCCCATGGAAATAATGCAGCCTTTGGTGCGGTTGCCTCCAGAAGAGGTTTTAAATACTGCTGCAGAGCAGAGACCGGCTTGAGCTGGGCACAGCAGTTGCCAAAGCCTTCTCCTGCAGTGCTATCTGAGCACAGTGATGTGTAACTCTTGGTGGATGAATTGCACAGTAATGGGCTGGGGAATATACAGGCTGGTCTGATAGAGATAATGGTATGGCTTTTGTCTCGGGAATTTGCTTCATTTCGTGCAATCAGAGACCTGTGCAAGCTTCTTGTCAATCTTCTTGCAAAAAATCAGCCACTGCTAACAACAAGAGAGGCCTTGAATAGGCAAAGATTAGGTGCCTGTCCGAGGAGAATTGCGGTGTGTTCATGCAAACTGATGTGGTAATCACCTCCTGCGATCAGGCCGTGGCCATGGGGCACTTCTTCTGTTCGATCCTCGTGTGTGAGTGATGATGTGATGCTGCATTGCCACCATCTGTGAGTCTAGAGCAGGAGTGCTGACAGTAGCAAGGACTTTGAGGAGAGGGTACTCACTACTCAGGCTGCAAAAACAGCTCAGGGGAGGATGGTGTTTTATTTCCTGAAGAGCAATCAGAGCCTGCACATGATGGATGTTAGCATGCAGCATCTGCTGCAGCCTGGGTTCTTGGGTTTTAACCATGTCTCTAGAAGAAAATGCTGTTGCCAGTTTGCTCAATGCACCAGATTAAACGTGTTGTAAAATACAAAATGATCTTTTTCTTCAGAATAATTTCTGTGACTGAATGCAAAGGCTCTGGTTTATTTCTTGAGAAGATCATACAGAGTAATGCTGGGAAGGATGCCTTTGCTAAAGGGAAGAATGAAGGTTATGCTGTTTTTAGAACAATCTCAGAAATGAAATAAAGGTACCATGTGTAACAAAATGTAACATCATCTTCCTGTTTCATCTCTGCAGTTTCTCTGTCTGCACCACAAAGCACAGAGTTGCTGTTATGGCAACTCGGCAAGAAGTTCATGTTCCTGTTTGGTTTTTTCAGTGTCCCATAAATAACTATAACTTTTGTTGGAGATTGCTGGGGCCTGCGGATAAACAGAGGTTTTTCCAACAGTCTTAGAGTTTGGAAGACTCCTTGACTTTTGGGTTGCCTTGTTTTTGGTTTTATGGTGATGTTTTCTTTTTGGTGGTTGTTGTTGTTGTTGTTTTTTGTTTGGTTTGTGGGGTTTTTGTTTGTCAGTGACTATTGCTATTTGAAAAGCTTACGGAAGTAACCATACCAATCTAAGAGTGTTGTGTTGCAGTATCTTATTCCTTAGTATGTTTGACAGCTCTCCTACTCCAGTAGAGTTACTTGAGGGATTTTTGTCAGCATAGTTGTGGCACTGGCAGTCAGTTTGTGGCATCCTTGTTAAGCGTTTTACAGAAAGTAAATGCCGAGATTAAAGGAAGCAGGAGCAGTAAGGGAGAAAAGTAATTCTTGGGACAGTAGCATGTTTAAACACACAGCTTGTCCTTCTCTTTTTTCCTTGGGTTGTATTTGCTTAGAACACTGGATCTGTTAATTCTGCTTGGAAAAAATCCCCAAGACAAAAATGTCCTTATTCAGGGCAAAGAAATCAGTTTTAGATGCCAGACTTCAGCTTCAGCTGAGCAAGTTGAGTCTTACTCCGTTTCCACTCATGCAAAGCCAAGATGAGGTGAGAAAAAGGAAGGGGAAACTTCTTTCCATCTTTTATAAGCCACTGATGGCTTGTCAAACCACTTGTTGCCAGCTGTCACAAGGCTAGGGCTGGTGTGGCCTGGTTAAGCCCACCCTTTTTCAGAAATTGGAAAAACAAAGTGAGATGAAAACAGCAGGTTCCTGTGCATCAGAGGCTTTGATTTTGCTTCATGAGTTGAACAGAAACACCACTGTCAGATGGTTCTAAGAGAATGAAGTCTGTTAAGGAAGTTGAAATCGCAGCAGTTTACAGCCAGGGCACTTGTGGGTGCTGACGTTTTGCTGGCTGTTATTTTGTTATGGTTTGAGTGGTGGTGATGAAGTGGCAAAAGGGTGAGCAGGGCAGAGAGAAGCTGGGGAAAGTACTAATGAAGCAAGGGCAGAAAAGCCATGGGTGCAAGCTGATGTGCAAATTCCTCGCCCTGGCAGCTGAGGGAACAGTCCTCTGGTGTGGGGGTGGGCTACAGAGCTTTGAATAGTCCCTGTTAAAAAAAAAAGAATTAAAAAAGCCTTACTCTGAAAACTACTGCCTCCCATATTTATCCTTTACTGGTACACATTCTATGGCCAGTTTGCTGCCAGAAGCCTTTTCCTTGTTATCTGGTCTAGCTCTTCTGAGCCTTAGTCCCAGGAGGCCCATGGAGTCTGAGGAGCAAAGGGTAGCTTGATACTGGCAGATGGGAGAGGTGGCCACTGGCACTGAGCAAAGCAGTGTGAATGGCAGTGGTGATGATTTCTGAGTACTGTAAGTTCACATCAGGCTGGATTAGTTCCTACTGCAGTTCTTTACTACTAGTGGACTTCCTTCCTTACTAAGAGAATAGCACAGAAGACTTTGGGGTTGTTTTGGCAGAGAAGAATGAGTGTTTAACTCTTCTCTCCAAGCTGAGGTGATTCTATGATTCTATACACCTCAGCTTGGGAAGAAGAGTTAAACAGGTCTGTAGTTTTCCTGGTCCCTCCCTCCGGACCTTCTTGTGGATGGGTATCACGTTGGCAGCTTCCAGTCTTCAGGGACCTCTGCAGTGAGCCAGGACTGTTGATAAATGATGGAGAATGGCTTGGCCAGCTCAGCTGCCAGCTCTCTCAGCACCCTAGGATGGATGCCATCTGGTCCCATGGATTTGTGAGGATCCAAGTGGCTCAGTAGGTCCCTTACTGCTTCCTCCTGGATTAGATGGGGACTATGCTGGTCCCTGGCTCCATCTGCCAGCTCAGGAGGACAGTTGTCCTGGAGACAACCTGTCCCACTATTGAAGATTGAGGCAAAGAAGGTGTTAAGTACCTCTGCCTTTTCCTCATTTCTTGTTACTGTATTCCCCTCCACATCTAATGAGGAGTGGAGGTTGTCCTTGCCCCTTCTTTTGTCGTTAATATAAAGTACTGTCAGCTTTAATTGTTTTATTTTTAATGGCATCGGTCCCTGCAGGGAAGGACAAGACCTGGGCAATGACTTCTCAGACCCACCTGTTTGGATCTCAGGGGCCAGTGGAGACTCCAAGCCAGATCTTCCTCTCAGGGCTGTGCCTTGCTGGTGTGGCTGTCCCAGCCGGAGCAGGACCAAGCCCCAGGCACCTTCTGAGTAGAACATGCAGTGAGGCCTGGAGGGAAACAGCTGGCAGCATGCCTTGGCTTGGGTCTTGCTGTGAACTGGCTGTTGCAGTGCCACCTTCTGCAGTCAGGGCTCTGTGAGAGGCTTCTGGCAGCATTATAAACCAGCAGGGCACACAAGCACGCCTGACCCAGGGAATCTGTTCTCCTCCCGCCGGCGGGAGCCGCCAGCTGGCCAGGTGCTTAGTTGGAGGCGCAACAGTACCAACGGCCTGCGCGGGGAGCTTCTGCGAGCTGACCGAGCTCCGCTGTCTGGCGAGGGCGCAGCTGACTTGGAGGCTGTCAGATGCCCTGCCAGGAAAGGGAGCGGAGCAAGCCGGCGAGGAGAGCTTCCCAGCAGACTGCAGCCTCTCTGGCCAGCCTGGAGGGTACCCGAGAGGTGTGAGGCTGCGCCAGCCTGGGATAGACATCATCCAGGGGCTTAGTGCTGTGGGAAGAAAGGAGCAGCACCAGCTCCAGCTCTCTCACTGTCTCTTTTTTCCTTCTTTGGGCATGTTTTTATTTAGATTAGGGCTGTGAACTGGGGAGCTAAATTCCACGCCAGGGTATGCCAGGGTGTACAGTTTGTGTAGAAGACAAAGCAGCGCTTATAGGCCTTACAGATGTTTTGTTGGTGGTTAGTACTTTCCAGCAACCCTTCTGCCTCTGTCTCTCCACTAGGGGAGTCTTATTTCCAAAGCTGAGAAAACAAATGGTCGTAAAGTAAGCTCCCAGTGCTGCAGTTGTTTCTCCCAGCGCTGATGGAAGTGTGTGCATTTTATACACATTTGTAACTCATTTATCTGCCACCTTGCTGCAGGGTCTGTGAGTGTACATTGCCCACAGCGGGAGGAAGTGGGGTCCTGCACTTGGCAGCACATGGTTGCTCCTGCTTGATATTCACAGGCATATTCCTCCAGCTGGTGATAGATTATTATTGGCCTGGAAGAAAAATAATGCAACCAAGCTCTTACTATTTTCTCCTGTTATCTATTTCATCATATTAATGTGAGATAATCATTATATAAATGTGCAGGAGACCCAGTCAAGGACAAATCCATTTTTAAAGTCCTCCAGTGCTCCTGTACATCACTCCTCCATCTTCTGTCTTTAATTACAGCAAGTGATCTCAGAGGCTCTTAAAAGATTACTCAATTATTTGAAAAACACCCAATGTAATAACTGTATCTTTTTTTCTGATAAATCTCAGTGATTGCTGGAAAAGGTTGCCCAAGGCAAGAAATGTTGGGTGGCCAGAGAGGCTGTAGTGTGACATTTTGGTTTTGCCCAGTGATACCCATTTAAGTTTTTTTGGTTATTGTCAGCCACTCTTTTTATTTGCATTGCTAATAACCACATTTTCCCCCTTTGCTGTCCTAGTGGTTTCAGCAGTGTTGTGAATGTCACTGCTCAGCTGATGATTGTCCTGGCTCCTTCTTGACTGCTGAGAGAATGATGATACCACGGGATGGTAACTGCTGCTCAAAAAGACTTAAGGCCATGGCTGGACATCAGTATGCCCAGGCAGTAACCCCCATTCAAGGCGATGCTTGTGGCTGGGGTTTGGTTGGGTGTTTGGGAAGGGTCTATAACTAAAACATATGTAGTGGCTCACTCCATGTCAGGGCATGCATCAGTGCCGTGCTGCTGGGCAGTCTGGCTCGGGCTCTGCAGTTTAAGGGGAGTGGGAAAGTTGGCCTGCCAAAAGTTGTCTCTGACATGGTGTTCTCCCTGTCCCACAGCCTCAGGAGGGAGCTGTTGGTAGGGCCTGCACGTGGGCATCGCCACCACTGCTGCCAAAGTACATCTGTGCCAGCACAGCTTGTCCTCCCTCACCAACCCACCCCCGCTATTGCTCATCAGGAAGCCTCAAGTACAGCCACTGAAGAATGGGAAATTTTCCCCAAATCAGCATTTTACCTCTTTTGCAAAACAGCAGACGTATGCTAAGCCCCTTGCTGCAAGCCTGGGAGCTGCTGGTGTGATCCCTCTTCTACGGACCAGGAGGAAAGGGATGCAGCGCTTCAGGGAAAGAGAAACTCAGGCTAAAGAGTTAAAATCCTGCACTTTGTTTTCACAGGCCCATTTCTAAATTCCTCTCCCATAGGGAGCCAGCTGAGCCTGGGCAAAACACCAGAGCAGCAGGGTGGCCAAATAGGCTGGCAGACCCCAGGCAGCTGTCCCATGTGGGTCTGGGATCAGACTGCATACAGGCACCCAGCTAGCATCTGTCCTGCATGCATGGTGGGGCACTGCTGGCCAGCAGATGCTGCTGAGAGGGTTGCTGTCGTTTGCCCCACCACCTGTATGGCTCCCATGCTTATTTAATAAAAAAAAAAAATTAAAAGTAAGTAATTTGATACTCAGCCTCCCAAGGAACAGAAATTGTTCCAGCAAGGGCTGGGACAGGCATGGTCTGGGGAGGGACAGATGGCCTCGCAGTTAATTTGCTCCCATAAATCGCAAGCTGTGTAAATCCTCACTGCAGCAAGTGCTAGCTCTGGGTTTCAGCTATGTGGCTGTCTTGGAGCTGCTACAAGCAGGTGAAAGAGGAGGGTTTTAGGCTGAGTTTCCCTAGTGCCTTCTGCAGAGTGGAGTATTGGGATTAAGCAATAAACCATAATCCTAGAGTTGGCTGCCAGCAGAGGTCCACACAGCTGCTCTGGCTGAGCAGGGCAGTCTGCTTCTTTCCACAGAAGGATCTATTTTCTTGTCAAAGCACAGTCCCAGCCAGGACCCCATTCTGCCTCCTTGCAAGCTGCTGCCAATGAACTGCACACTGCAATTCAAGTCTCTTGTTCAAGGTAAAGAGCAGTTCTCTGTGTTCAAACCACAACGCCTTTTGCCTCCCTGTACTGCCAGACACTTGTGCCAGGGAGAGGATCAGAAGCCCAACCTCATCATTGTGGTGGGACTGAAGATATGAAGGCTCTTGGTTATTTTCTTCTCCCTGGGAGGAGAGAAGCAGAAATGATCTCTCCTTGCCCTGGAGTTTTGTCCCTAGCATGGGGCATGGGACATTTGCAGACTTGAGCACTGACAATGCCTGACTCTGTTTCATCTGGTGTGGTGTAATGGTTTAGCACAAGGGCTAACCTGCCTGCTCCCCACCACAGGGGAGTGTAACACACACAACTCAAGGCTGAGATAAAGAAGTAAGGTAAGAATTTAATATAACATGAAATATCATAATCACAATGCATAATTACCTTAGCTAATAATCTAATTGATCTAATACTGCAATGCAAGATTACCACAGCTTAGCCTATTTGCAGAAGCAGCTCAGTAAAATACAGCAAAACCGGTATAAACGAGAAAACCAAACCAGCAGCTCTACGACTCCCACTCCATCCACTGCCATGCAGGAAAGAGCCAACACCCAAGAAGCCAGAACCCAGAAGCAGCAACCAGAATAGGAAGCCTCTCATGTTGCAATCTGATCTTCAAGCCCCATAACACCTTGCTCCAGTTAGCACTTTCAATTTTGAACCTGCATGACTGCAGCATGGTATGAACAAAAGCAGTAGGTTCAACTCAGTCCATGACAGGGACCACACATCGCTTGGCCACCATCACTCTGCCCTGAAGGCTGAACTCTCTTCTCTGTTGTGGAGTCTGAGCTGGGTGAGTGGAGCACAGACTGGAGCCCAGCCTGCAGGTGGATAGGCAGGGACTGAGTCAGGTAGAGGGCATGTTGGGCTCAGGAGCTGGGCTTAGACAACGGGAGTGCCTATGAGAGGTCTGTAGCAGGATAGAGGTTCTAGAATCAGAGTCAAAGATGTGGACCAGTACAAGGGGTACCTGCTGGAAAGCAGCTTCATGGAGAAGAACCTTGGATCTCTGATGGGCGGTAAGTTATCGCTGGGACAGAATGTGCCCTTGTGGCCAAGGCAGCAAATGGTATTCTGGGGTGCAAAGAGTATCCAGCAGATTGAGGAAGGTTCTCCTCCTTCTCTACTCTGCCCTGCTGAGACCACATCTGGAGTATTGTGTCCAGTTCTGGGTTCCCCAGTTCAAGAGGGACAGGGATGTATTGGAGAGCATTCAACAGAGGGCTACATGGATGATTAAAGGACTGGAACATCTCTCTTACGAGGAAAGGCTGAGACCTCAGGCTGTTTAGTCTGGAAAAGAGAAGAGCGAGAGGAGAAGGTACCAGTCTTCTTTTCAGTGGTGTCCTGTACTAGAACAAGGGGTGATGAATGCACACTGGAACACAGGGAGTTCTACCTCAACAGATCACTGGAACAGGCTGCCCAGAGAGATTGTAGAGTCTCCTCTTGAGACTTTCAAGACCAGTCTACATGCATTTCTGTATGACCTGCCCTAGGTGATCCTGTTCTGGCATTGGGCTTCCACTTGATTATCTTCAGAGGCTCCTTCCAACCCTTACCATTCTACAATTCTATGAAGGAGCTAATTGCCCAGGTTACTTTTTCTGCAAGAGATGCTAACCTTTATTGGAGGTGTAGAAACCTGGTTCTGGATCCTGTTGTGAATTAGGGAGGATATCTGGGAGGGTATGAACCTCCTCAACGTTAGCCTATAAAAGCCAGACAAATAGTTACCCACAGCGTTGTAACATTTTCCCCTGTCCTTTACTCATTAACCTGGACCCACTGCTCTGCTCTGCATTAGTCCTTGAGTTCCACACTCCCCAGGTCTTTGCTGAGCGGAGTTTCTTGACCACTACAGCGGGACAGTCTGCAATCACATGCTGCTGGTAGGGTCTGGTCTGCATCCTTGGCTACTTTTGGGGAAGATGTTAGCTTTCTACATAGCATAGCAGGGACCTGTGACACTGAGGGGCACAATTTACATAGTACATTTTTAGGAAAAGACAAATACCTTGCTACAGATCCAGGCTTTGCTGCCCCTTATTGCCAGGACTGTCACAACATGATGTGCAACTGCAGTTGTAACAACACGGTCTGTCTGGCCTAGCACTCATCCAGATGAAGTCCTTGTGCAGCTGTGACTGACACATCTGGCAAGCAGAACATGGCACAGTCTCCATGGGATCATGTGTGGGGGATGCCACTGAAGTGCCTCCTTCTCTCTGGCAAGGTCTGTGTTCACTTCCCAGTTTTAACATGACACTTGAGCTAGAGCAGCAATACACTTTTCACCCTTTCATACCTGAAAGGAGGTTGTAGCCAGGCAGGGGTTGGTCTCCTCTCCCAGGCAGACAGTGACAGAATGAGAGGACAGTCTCAAATTGCACCAGTGCAGGTTTAGGCTGGTCGTTAGGAAGAAGTTCTTCACAGAGTGATCTCCCATTGGAATGGGCTGTCCAGGGAGGTCGTGGAGTCACCATCCCTGGAGGTGTTTAAAAGGAGGTTGGATGAGGCACTTAGTGCCATAGTTTAGTTAATTAGAAAGGTTAAGTGACAGGTTGGACTTGATGATCCTAGAGGTCTTTTCCAACTTGGTTAATTCTGCTTCTGGATAGCATATTCCAGACTGCATCTAAAGAAGGATGCTCAGCAGGTCAAGGGAGGTGATTCTCCCTCTCTACTCTGCTTTGGTGAAACTCCACCTTCAGTACTGTCTCCAGCACTGGAGTCCTGAGCACAAGAAAGACCTGAACCGGCTTGACTGGGTCCAGAGAAGAGGCACAAAAATGATCAGAGGGCTAGAATACTTCTCCACTAGGAAAGCCTGAGTGTGTTGAGGTTGTTCAGCTCAGAGATGACTTCAGGGACACACTGTTGCAGCCTTTCAGTCCAAACGCTGACCTAAGACCGCTGTGGCTATTAAACCATGTCCAGAGGTGCCATGTTGTCTGGGGTTCTAATTCAAATTCCCAGAGACTCTAATAAATTTGATGGAACCAGTAACAATTTGTAGAGTGCCCTCCCCTCTTCCCCCTTCTTTCCCAAAGGAAGAGAGAGAGGGGTAAACACTCCCGAATAAATCAATCTCACTGAATTTGGAAGTTAAAAGGAAAAGTTTAACAATAACTTAGATGGGTATCTGAGGTAGGGAAGTTTACAAAGGATAGGGAAGGGGAATTAGCAAAATACAAAAGGTATAAATACAACTTGAGTTGTGTGATGGTGGCTTTGTCTGCCTCGTGTCTGCCATGTGGTAAACAGCTGGTAATGGTGGCATGCAGGGAGAGATGTGCAGAGTGTGTGAGAGAGAGAGTGGAACAGGAAGTCCCCCTCATTTTATAGGGCAGGAAGTGGGGGGAGTGGGCTAACCATCACCTGGTGGTGTGACCCACCCCTGGGGAGGGGTCAAGACCCCTAGGGTCAGGTTCAGGGTTACGTCCCCCCTGGAGTGTTAACCCTATACACATGTCTACACCTTTTCTGAACACCTACCGGGATAGTGACTCCACCACCTCCCTAGGCAGGCTGCACCAATGTCTGACCACTCTTTGAGTAAGGAAATTCTTCCTAATATCCAATCTATACAGTGTAATGTGAGGCCATTTCTTCTCCTTCTGTCACTTGATACTAGGGAGAAAAGACCAACACTTATCTCACTACCTCCTTTCAGGTAGCTGTAGAGAGCAGTGAGGTCTCCCCTCACCCTCCTCCAGGCTAACCAATGCCAGTTCTCTCAGCCACTCGAGACCTGCTCACCAGCTTCACTGCCCTTCTCTGGACTCACTCCAGGATGTCAATGTCCTTCTTGTAGTGAGAGGCCCCAGACTGAGCACAGTACTTGAGGCATAGCCTCACTAGTGTTGAGTACAGGGATACAATCACTTCCCTGGTCCTGTTGCCCACACTATTCCTGGTGCAGGTCAGGATGCCTATGGCCTTCTTGGCCACCTAAGTACACTGCTGGCTCATGTTCAGCCAGCTACTGACTAACACCTCCCAGGTCCTTTTCTGCTGGGCAGCTTTCCAGCCACTCTCCTGCAAGCCTGTAGTGTTGCAGGGGGGTCTTGTGACCCAGATGATTTAGTTGGGGCAATTAACGAGGCAGGAATTACACATAGTTAATTTTATTTGTGGCAATCCCTGCCCACAACTATGCACAAACTAGTTACATTGGAGTTCTAATTCGGTCAGGAACACCTGCACAAGGATGCTTATGGGCAATCCATTCATTTAGGAGAAGCAGAAAAAATGGAAAAGGTTTGGCCACAAAATGCCTTTGCCCTGCTGCCAAATAAAATGCAGCCCAGAGCCCTAGGGAACGTCTGTTCTACTCACCGTGGTGGAGCAGAAATTTCAAGATAGTCCCTGGCTCCTTTGTGGCAGTGCTGGAATTGCTCAGCCATTAAGAGGCTTCTAGATATCCCCAGGGTGCTGGAAAAGAGGCAGACGCTCTCTGACCTCATCCTGGTTCCTCTTGGCACAGAAGTTTGCAGAGGTGCAGGCAGAATCTCTTGCAGATGTGTAGAGAGCACAATGTCGGTGGCACTTCTTGCCACGTCATGAGGCACTTAAATGACTTCTCCTGGTAAACGTGAAGCACTTAACTTTCCAGATAGTTCAAGCCCAAAACATCAGGGCTAAGCTGGTCTGAAGCACAAGGCAGAGCAGACCATGTTGTCCAAGAGCAGTGAGGCAGAAGCCGCAAGGCAGAGGCATCACAACTGCTTGCAACTTAGCTCAATTTATATTACTTGCCACAGATATTCACCAATTGAAGTGTGTGTGTGGCCGTTTGAGCTGATCCTCTAGCTCAGACATAGGGGAGAGATGAACATTCCAGGGATAGGTCACATAAATGGCAACAATAGATAAATTAATATAATTTCATTGGAGCATCAAGAACTTAATGTCTAGAAGCACAGTTTGTTCTCCCCTTTTTCTCCCGCTGGCTTCTGCTGCTGCAGCTTCGCCTGTCGTCCCCCGGCTGCTCTTTTGGCTACTGCTGCTTTGCTGCTTCGACACCGCTTGACCCCTCCCCCATCTCCCTTAAGGTTATTGTATTGTTGTTGGTTTTTTTTCCCTTCTTTCCTTCTCTAGTTATTATCTCTCTTTACATTGTTATACTTATACTATAAGAAAATACAATTTCATCTTTCCCTGACTTTCAAAAAAAAGGGGGTTTGTGTTGTGAATTTTCTTCCCAGGGGAGGGATCAGCCCAAACCTGGGACAAAGTGGCATTTGCCAAACTGACCATATCAGGTGAAACCAGGGCTTGCTTATCCTTATTTGGGCAAGACACCAGCAAGTACCTAAACACCTGTGGGTACCTGTTTATCACTTTGGGAGGGGACATAATGGCCCAAGCCTTTGTTTTCCTCTTGCCCTTGCTTCTCCCATCAGCAGAAGGGTGCGGCAAGCCAGGACATCTAATAGGCCTATTAGCCTTCCAGAACACCAGGTGCAGACCTCCAAGATCATCCAGTCCAATTTATAACCCAGCCCTATCCAGTCAACTAGACCATGGCACTAAGTGCCTCATCCAGTCTTTTCTTGAACACCTCCAGAGATTGTGACTCCACCACCCCTCTGGGCAGCCCATTCCAATGGCAAATCATAAAAGTGACCACAGCCCATCGATCCAGCTGGTCCAGATGCCTTTGCAGTTCCCTTCCTACACCAAGGCACATCAACACTTCCCATTCAATTTAGTGTCATCTGTGAACTTACTGAGAGTGCACTTGGTCCCCTCATCCAGATCACTGGCAGAGATATTAAAGTGCACCAGCCTCAGTATTGAGCTCTGACGAACACCACTTGTGACTGGCTGCCAGCTGGGTTTAACTCCATTCACCACCACTCATTGGATCTGACCAGCCAGTTCTTAACTCAGTGAAGCATGAGTTAAGACTTCCAGGCCAATTTCTCCAGGAGGATGCTGTGGGGACCAGTGTCAAAGGCTTAACTAAAGTCCAGATAAACAACATCCACTGCCTTTTGCTCATCCACTACACAGGTCACCTCTTTGTGAAGGAGATCAGGTTTGTCATGAACCCATGCAGACTGGGTCTGACCATTTGGTTGCCCTGCACATGCTGCATAATGGCACTCATGATGACCTGCCTCAGGACTCCCTGGCACCAAGGTCAGAATGACAGGTCTGTAGTTTCTGGGTTCTCCTTCCAGAGTGGGACAGTCTTTTTCACCTGTAGTGATAGGACAAGGGGTAATGATTTTAAACTAAAAGAGACTTGGGAAGAAATTTTTTGCAATCGGAGTGGTGAAACACTGGGACATGCTGCCTAGAGTGGCAGAGGCAGCCTCATCCCTGGTACTAGGTGACCTTTAAAAGTCCCTTCCAACTTGAACCATTCTATATCTCTCTGAGTCATTTCAGTGTGTTCAGCCTGTGTGCTCATCTAATAACCACCTGCCATTTCAAAGAGCAACATTTCTTTGGCATCCTTCAAGGGTGACACCAATTCTGCGGAGGAAGTTCATCAGAGGTATGCCCTGCTGGTGACTTCTGCAAAGTGTTGTAAAGAGGACAGATGCCAAATAATTCAACATTATAAAGACTGCATGCTGTCCCTGAATGGTGGAACATAGAGGCTTAGCCCTTCCTAGATGGTTTCTCACAGCTGACTCCCTGCTTGGCATCCTGTTTTCCAAGCCTCTGCTTCTTTTGACAATTGAAGAGCGTGTCCAAAAGGAACATTTATTCCATCTGTACACATGTGTAAGACAAACCACAGGAATCACTATCCTGTTGTTGCACCTTTTTCTTGTTTGCATTGTCTTGACAGGTTTGAGATGGCTGAGGTTGGATAAAGTGAAACCAGCAGGCCAACAGTGCAGCTTCACATTCAGTCTTATGAACCTCAAGTTAAGATTGACAAGAACATGGATGCTAAATCAAGGTTAAATTTGGTGGGACTCAGGGGCCTAGACGCTGTTAAGGACCTGAGTTTACCTTTCTCATACCAGACATCCTATCTTCTTTGGAAAATACTCTTACCTGTGACATTCAGTTATACTTAAGGCCACCACGGGGTAAGTATATTGAACAACAATATCATGTTGAGCTTAGAATCATTGTTGAAGACCCCTATCAGAACAGTTTAGCATACATCAGGTTGCAACAAAGAAGTAATGTCTTAAATGTACTTTGGGCTCTTGTGCCAGTGGATGAAATGAAGGCACTGAGGAAACATGGCTTTTTACTGTATGCAAATTTATTCAACTCTGCAATTATTTATTTACAACTAATGACTGATACCAACAGATGAGGTAAAAATATGAGGTATTGATATGAGTATAACATTTAAAAATGCAGTTATCATAATGTATTCTCAACGGCAATGTAACAATACAAAATACTGTGGCAGCTGAATGGTAGACATGGCATAATGTGCATTGTAAAGAACTCTTATTTCATTGATACATGGCTTAGAGCTATCAGAAGCATACGACAGAGCTTCTCCAAGGGTAGGTGGGCAACCCCTACCTTGCTAACAGCGACAGGTGGCACAGGGCCCCTACCAGCTGAGCTTGTTAGACAGGATAAAAACACTGTCCAGGTTTTCCCTTCATTTCCTTAAGAAATTATTTACTGTTAGGCAATTGCCACTCCCAGGGCCAGAAATTCTGCACCCGTTAATACTGAGGCACTGCTCTATTCATTTATGCACAAACAATGCAGCAGAAGTGCTCTAATTGCTCATGGTTTGAAAAACAGCCGGCATGAAGCCTGCTGCCATGGCTACAGGCATTTGGGGCTGTTTTCTGGGATAGCAGTCCCACTGGAACCAGGAGACTGGTCTTGACCTGCCAGCTCATGAGCTATCATTTGCTCCCAAGAAAGGCTGGACCTGGCTGGACCAGCAGCTCACTGGTGGCTGCCAGACCTCAGTATGGCCATGAAGAGAGAGGGAAGTGCTCATGCCCTTAAGACTTAAAACCAGACAACAGCTGCAGAATGCAACTACTGCTGGTACAAAGTCAAGCAGGAGCTCATGGGCAGCCACCCTCCCTGATCCTATGACTTGTACAATAAAACATGGGGGAGACAAGCTCAGTGGGAAGATGAGAGTGACTTTTCTGGGGTCCTGCTCCTCCACAGGGTCATCATCCCCTGTCCACCCTGAGCTCCTGCTATCTTGCTTCCTTAGATTGCAGGGCTGCCCCCTAGCAGCACAGTCCTTATAGCTGTGTGCGATGGCACACGGGACCATGCTCTAGCAGCTATTAAGGACCGCACATGGTCCGTCCCACAGCCCCCCTACCTGGGGCAGATCAAAGCACTGGCTTTGAAAATATTTCCCTGTTTCCTGAGTCAGGGCATAAAATCGTAGCTTCATGTAGGAAATGCATCCTGCTTACCTGACCTCATAGTAAATCTCAGTGGATTTTGTTGGAAGGACTGGACTAAAACACTGGCTATGAATGCCTCAGCCATTTCTGCAGCAATAAATAAAGTCAAAGTGAACAAATGCAATTAACACAGAACAGTATTAACATGCTTGTACATTCTTATTGAATCATAGGTGTAATAGCATTTTTGGTCTTAGGTTAGTTAAAACTGAAATGGAATTCTGCCTCAAAGATAATGTTGTCAAATTATTATTATTATTATTATTATTATTACTTTTAAAGCATTACTCCAGTAGGAAAATAGTAGGTCCTTGAAAATGAAATTATATAATAAGCTTAAATGGCTCCTACTCCTCATAGTTCAGGGGCTAATTTTGCTCCCACCAATGCTTACAGAGGCAGGATCATGCAGATCAGTGCAGTATGTTATGGAAATGCTTGCTGTTACTATAAAAGCAATCTTTACAAGCGTAGTCTGCATTTAGTCTTTTTAGTCTCCAGGATGTGTGTAAAAGCTTTAAAAAGTTTAGCTCTTTGTACAACAAGAATATTGACAGGCATGGTATTCATCTGCACATCCTTACGGCCACTGGGTGTGCAAAATTTGCTTTGGAGTTTCTTAATGATTAGCCATCTGTACAGGAGAAGGCAGGAACAATATGGAAATCCAGACTGGTTTCAGAACCTAGACAAAATCCTGAAGGGGGGGGGGGGGGGGAGATTTACAGCTTAATAACTTGCCAGTCTGATTTCAAACACCTCAGTGCACACAATGCTATCTGTGCTCTCCAAGAATGAGCAGTCACTGTGAACACTGCGCACACTGAGGTTCTCTAATGGCAGAGTTATCATTAATTAAGGCAATAAGCAAGTGTTCAACACCTTGTAATAACAGTCACAACTCTGCAGCTGAATATAAAAGGCCTTCAAAATGCCTATGTCAATTACATTTCCATGTATTCTGTTTGGTGCAACTGACCCACTCCTCGTTATTTTTAAACGTACAGTAACCTCTTTCTTCCTCAGTTCTTCTAAATCTTCCTACATCTATTTCTAGGTACCTTCTCACAGCACACACAGACACAACACATATTGGAGAACAGGCATCTCTCTCATCACAGGAATTATGCTTGGAGGCCCTCTGACAATAGCAAACACAGCTTATGTGGCAGTGACACACTAAGAAACAAGTGAGAGATGCACTCAAGGTCCAACTGATGCAAGTGATTTGCACTGAGTTATATACAAAATAATTAATTTATGCATATACATATATATAGATAAAATATAGATAAATATATACATCTGTACATAAAGTTATTTACAGTTAAAATATGCTTCTTAGAAGCCTTTAAATACCAGAGTTATGTAACACACAAGTAATGGCAATAGCCTGATTTTGAAGTAATAACGATAAAAGCTCTCTGAAGAAAAGTTTACTTCGATAATTGAAATTAGTACAGAAGGGATGTGGCGGGGGAAGGTGAAGTCTCCAGAATAAAAGAACTTTCCTATTAAATTCCTCTTTCAGCTTTGTTACAGACCCAGGTCTGGTCAGATTTCTGCAGCTTAAATAAGATCTTTGCTTTGAGCATTCCTGTTCCCTGCCAGACCCTGATTTATGCTCACATGCTCCCATGAACACTTCCTCAGATTTTTGTTTCTGGTCCCTCGGCGATCAGAGGCTGAAATGAGTTTCTGATCCTGGCAACTTCTGCTGCACACAGATGTCCAAAGCCTTTGTTGTACCACTCTGGGGAACGTCCTCTGAAGAAATGGAAAGAGAATTATTGAGAAACTCAAATACTCAAGAAATATGCCCTGCAGGAACAGGCTTGCCATGCTTCCTACTCCCTGCTGCCCACAGTGGTGGTGAAGACTTCAAATGCTTGTTATTGTAAGCGTACTCTGAAGTTCTCCCTCATAGTAATCAAATAAGTAGATTTTATTCTTGTAATCACATTATGACAGTGGTAGATGCTGAGTGGAAAAATGAGCATCGTGGATAGAAAGAACATGTTCTCTGTTCTCAACACCTCCTCTTCCTGAGCTGAAGGATTTTTACCCTGCTGAGTGGACAACTGCTTTCTGCAGGTGAGTTACTTACTTGAGGTCAATTCTGCAGATGTGGGTCAGCCTGGCTTTTCCTGAACCACACGGCTCTATCAAGTACTGAGAGTCCATCACAATGGCTCGCACAGCTCCCATAAGAGGAGCCTCTTCATGCTCCACAGAGATGGCAACCAGCATGCACATCCCCTTTGGCAAATCTGTCCTCCAGGTCCTGCAGTGACACAATCAAGATGGAATCACTTTAGTAATAAAACTTTTGGGCATAGGAATAAGAAGCAGATAAGTTACAGCTGGCTTGTCTGTCCTTGTTGTTGCCTGTAATGCCTCTGGACTGTCCTAGGAGCCCCCTGGAGAACTGTCATGTTCCTCAGCTGGTGAGTCTGGCCATAATGTGGGACTACATTGCTGAAGGCTCCAGGTAAAGAAGTTTTGCTTTGTCACATAAGCATCTTGTAACCATTATGCACTATGGGCCATGACACAGCCTTTTGGAGACACAAAGAAGTTTTGAAAGGGAGATAATATGGGCACAAGCACAGCAGAAATTCTCACTACTACCCACACTGACATCTGAAACTCCCAGAACTCATTTCAAGGGCATCTGAATGAAAAATAAAAGCTGTCCTTTCATTTTTTTCTCTCTCCCATGTTTCTAGCCTTAACATGCTGCAGAAGTTTCCCACCAAGTCCAGGACACCAGGACTTTAAAACTTAGTATTTTTTCTTGTTCTGTAGGCACTGTCTGCATAGTCTTGTATCTTTCTCATCTGTCTTGAACCTCACAGGATAGGTCTGTGCTCTTTCCTGGGCTGCAGGAAGAAATGACAAATTCTCACTGTGCTGACGATGTGACTGGTGGAAGCATCATGTTTTATCAGGTAAGCTGCTTTGAAGGATTGTTCTAAGTTTGTACTTCAGCAAATAATTTAAACATTCTGCAATTTTCCTGTATGAAATTGAGCTGTTATTCAAGAGACTGCAGGAAGACAGTGACTTCAGAAAGCTTCATATGTGTCTGTGCATTAATAAAAATCATGAGCTATCTTGGCAGATGAAACACAAGGAGAGTTGGAAATCACATGTCAGATCTGCTGTGAAATGCTGAACCATCTATTGTGAATGCCTGCACAGTGCTTAGATGCAACTATCTTTGGTGACAACATGGCATTTAGTTTGGGCCATTTGTGAAGTGGAAAACTATGTATTTCAGAGATTGCAGAAGACTTAGGATTTCTATTACCAGTTACACAGGTTTAGGCCAGTTTCTCTACTCCTGTAAACATCTAAGAGTAGCAGAAGTGTGCATGGCACCTAACTCCCAGAGATGCTGTGATATTTAACATTAAAGAATTGAGGAATCTTTAGTGAAAAGTGATGCCTGTGCTGGGCCACTGAACGCTGCATCAGATGCCAGCCATGTGAAACGCTGCCCCAGTCTCTTACTATTAGATCTTCTCAAGGGAGCTTAATCCCCTTGTTATAACTGTGAAGTTCAGAAGAGAAGAAAACAAACAAACAAAAAAAGAAAAGAACAACTATGTCATCTTTTCACAGCCAAAAAGGCAGAAGTTCGGTTGGGACAGAGAAAACTGCTGCCTGTTAAAATATATTTACTCATGTGAATTACTGTTTCATTGTTCACTTCCCACCAATCATAGACTTGCTCTAGACTTAATGATATAAATCAAAAGAGATAAACAGCAGAATCTGACAAATCAGCTTGATGGCTGTTTTCAGGCATTAAATACACACTGGGATTCAGTTCTATGATACATATTTCAGTCCTTGGGGGTCATTCTGCTTGGGTTAGTGAAAAGAATAAGACCTTGATGGCAAAAATTTTCTTTAACTAATGTGATTGCACAGCAAGTCTTTACAGATCACAATCCACCATGAAACCTAATAGTGAACTAAGTAGGAAATAAGAGGACAGAATTGCAGCCATCAAAACCTTCCCACTGTGCTCAGATGATATTGGTGCTATGCAGACGATGAAATATGTCACTAGTTTAAGTCAATAACATGGTTTTGCCACATTTGACCAACCTGATAGCCTTTTATGAGGACATAACCAGATGGATAGATGATGGCAGAGCTGTGGTTTATCTTGATTTCAGTAAAGCATTTGAGACTCTCTCCCACAGCATCCTCACAGCTAAACTGAGGCAGTGTGGTCTGGTTGATTAAGTAGTGAGGTGGACTGGGAACTGGTTGAAGGAAAGAAGTCAGAGAGTTTTGGTCAATGGGATGGAGTCTAGTTGGAGGCCTGTGTGGAGTCAGGGGTCAGTATTGGGACTAGTTCTGTTCAATATATTCATCAATGACCTGGATGAGGGAACAGAGTGCTCTGTCAGCAAGTTTGCTGATGACACCAAGCTGGGTGCAGTGGCTGACACACTGGAGAGTTGTGCTGCCATTCAGTGAAACTTAGGCTGGAGAGCTGGGCAGGGAGAAATTCAGTGAAGTTCAACAAGAGCAAGTGTAGAGAGAAAGAACAACCCCGGGTATCAGTATAGGTTGGGAACTTAGAATGAGTGTGATTAGTAGGTCGAGAAAGGTTCTCTTCCCCCTCTGGCCTGGTGAGGCCGCATCTGGAATATGGTGTCCAGTTTTGGGCTCCTCAGTTCAAGAAGGACTTCAGGGAATTGCCTGAAAGAGTCCAGCACGGGGCCACAAGGATGATAAAGGAAGAGGAACATCTTCCTTACGAGGAGAGACTGAGGGAACTGGGGCTCTTTAGTTTGGAGGGGAGGAGTCTGAGGGGTGACCTCATTTATGTTTATAAATCTGTAATGGGTGGATGTTGAGGCACAGGAAGTTTCATGTAAACATGAGCAAATTTTTTCACTGTGAGAGTGACAGAACACTGGAACAGGCTGCCCAGAGGGGTTGTGGAGTCTCCCTCTCTGGATATATTCAAAACCTGCTTGGGTGTGATCTGGTATAGTTGATCCTGCTCTGGCAGGGGGATTGGACTGGATGATCTTTCGAGGTCTCTTCCAGCCCCTGACATTCTGTGATAGTGAATATTTTTTTAAAAAGTAAAATAATTTCTATTATAAAATAATTTCTACTTTTTATACTAGAGACACTATTTATAACAGAATTAATTTAGCACAGTATACTGTGGGAAGGCAAAGGAAATAGAGTAATGGAAGGACTGATGTTTTAAGGTTACAAAGAACTTACAGAAAACACTTTTTAAATCTTCCCCCGAGTTCCAATAATTCTTCCCTTTTACTACCAATATTTGCATTGGTTCCACTCTCTTAAGAGACTGACTTAGTTCACAGAAAGGATGTACTATTGGAATTGTATTTTATTGAGCTCATGTTTTTCCTTCAATCTTTGTTCCCTCTTACACAACTCCGACTCACTTAACTATTTCCTTTGTCAAAACTACTTAGCATTTCTCTGGCACATCCTTTCAGTCAAAGGAAGCAGAGACCAGGAATGGGAATACAAAATCTATACAAAATCTTTCTGTATAGACTGTAAAGACTGACCCTGTGAATGAAATACGTCAGCAGCTCCACAATAGCTCCTAACAGGCAGAGGGATATAAAAGGCAGAAGGTGCACAAGAGTAATTTTTTTGGTCTGCTCTGTACAGGCAGGTAGACATTGGCAGAACTGGGATTGAATCTGGAATACTGATACACAGATACACATTTGAGAGGTGTCAGAACACATATCTTCCTGTTCAATTCTGCACTAGGATTTTTATGAGTTAACATTTCTTGGTCTACAAAGACTCCATCTTCAAATCTAAAATAACGACCCATACAGACACTGTATAACAACTTTAGCTTGAAAGCAGCACCATTTTTCGTACTAAACATTTAGGTCTTAAACATCAAACACTCCCCAGAGAACAGCAAAAGCAGTGTAAAAACCAACTGGGTTCTATTCACACTGTTTTGACAACAAACAAAGCCAAGAGAGAGCAGCAGCTATCAGCAGACATCTGTTCTAAGGAAGAAATGATATTTATGGCCTCAGGAGTACGTACTGCTCAAATTACATCAGAGAAAAGGTCAGCATGCTCTAGGTGTACAGGCTTAATTTGTGTTGAGAAATCAACACAGCTGCCCAGAAGCAGAGTACTTGAAGCGCAATTAGATGCAATTACAGAGGCTGAAATAAGACCAGATCTTCCAAGCATGCACTGCAGGAAGCAAAGATAGTGCAGCCCTTAGCTCACCTTAAAACAACAAAGTCTCGGACGGGATGGGGAGCCATGCTGTTCAAAACGTACTGGTAAACTTCTGTCTGCTTGTCCAGGCTCTCGACCACCTTCCACTGTAAGAAGTCTTCGTCCCAGAGGTGTCGTTCTCGCAGCACTCGGTTCAGGACAACTGATGGAGGGGCTTCAACTTCCACCGAGGCTTTCCACAGCCTTAGTGGGTTCCCGTCCCCAACCTGGAGAAAAGCAACAGAGAGCATAAAGCCTCATGATTTATGTCCCTGTGCTCAGCAGAAGGCAACTAAGGACGAAATCTTGCTATGGGTATCTGATTTTAGCTTAAGAGCATGCATATTTCTCTGCTAATCATTGCCATTATTGCTATAGCTGCTGCTCTGTTGCATGTGAAAACATGTGTATACTAGTCCTGGAAGGACAACTGAAGTGATAGATTACTTCTGCTCTCGCACCAGTGTATATCTGGATCAGTTCCCATGGTGCCAGTGGAGTTGCTGTATTATTTCTGGTGTGACAGGCACTTTTTCAACCCCAATCATAGCAGTGTAATGAAGAATATGTCCATGCAGAAGTAAAAACAGATGAGAGATCCTGAGCTAAAATAAAGCTGTCCCTGCCTATGGTAGGGGGTTGGAACTGGATAATCATTGAGGTCACTTCCAAATGTGCTAGTTTGAAGCTAGCTAGAATGTTTTGGTGAGAAGGATTAGATCACAGGCTGTGAAAGAGAAACAAGTGTGATGTCTACTTCACTCTCAGGCTTGCTAAGATGTATAAGAACAAGAATCCAAACATAGACAAGGCACTTCTCCTTGGAAGCTCTGGGCTGCATTTCTCTCTCTAGCCTCTCTGCCGTCTCTCTGATTAATCTGATTCTGTGATTCTATGCCAGCTTGGGCAATCTGATGCTCTAGCAGGGACTGAGGGTCCAATAACCCTCCTGGTTAATTGGTGAAAAAGCAGAACATATGTTGGTTCAGTTATGTTTCAGGTACACAGATGTTTGCTCCTCAAAATGGCTGCAGAAGAGGTATTGGGAAAATGCCTTTCAAAGAAGGAACATGCAAACTGCTTGCTAACTCTTCCTTGCTCATGGCTCCTTTTACTTGTTACACCTCCACAGAATGCAACAGCACAAGCGGAAAGTGCTGGGCTGTGTGCAAGATGAATACCCAGAGTCCCACACATGTGACTCTCTTGCATGGTTCTAGGGGTCCTATTTCATATGGCAAACAGGTTAATCGTAAGCACTGGCTCTTGCAAGCCCTGCCTTTCTAACCTCTCCCCACCCTGAGATCCTTACATACAAAGGCTAGTGCTCCAGAAACCTCCAGCATCACTCACAGCCCCAGCACTGTGCCCCAGAATCCCACAGGACCACAGAATTAACCAGGTTGGAAAAGACCTCTGATATAGAGTCCAACTTATCACTTAACTGTTCTAATTAATTAAACCATGGCACTAAGTGCCTCATCCAACCTCCTTTTAAACACCTCCAGGGATGGTGACTCCACCACCTCCCTGGACAGCCCATTCCAATGGGCAATCACTCTCTCTGTGAAGAACTTCTTCCTAACGACCAGCCTAAACCTGCACTGGTGCAGTCTGAGACTGTGTCCTCTCGTTCTGTCACTGGCTGCGTGGGAGAAGAGACCAACCCCCTCCTTTTGGGTAGTTCCACCCCCCCAACCTTTTAATTGTTACAACTCCTCCTCCCTAAAGCTCTCAGTTTGCCAATCCCCCTTCCTCAGACCACAGGGACTCCCAATCCCCTTCATAGTCTTGCATGCCCTTTACACTAGACCATTCAGTCACTTTCCTCTCCCACATTCTACTCCCTCTTGAGCCCTGTTACTCCCTCCACAACCTCCCACAGTCCCTCACTGGAGAGCTCTCTCACAGAAGCTGGCTACTAACCAGAGTAACTGTGATTTCTTTAGGCCTTAACAGAGGGGTTGCATCATCACAGAATGGTTTGGGTTAGAAGGCACCTTAAAGATCACCTAAATCTAGTCTTTCTGCCATGGGCAGGGATACCATCCACTAGACCAGGGTGCTCAAAGCTCTATCCTTGAACACTTCCAGGGATGGGGCACACATCACCCTCACAAATCAAAACTTCTTCCTTATATCTAACCTAAATCTACTCTCTTTCAGTTTAAACTCATTACCCCTTGTCCTGCCACTACTTGCCCTTGTAAATATCCCTCTCCAGCTTTCCTGTAGGCCTCCTTCAAATACTGGAAGGCTGCTGTAAGGTCTTCTAGAGCTTTATCTCCAGGCTGAACTATCCCAACTCTCTTCATAGAAGAGGTGCTCCAGTTCCCTGATCATGTTCGTGGCCCTCCTTTGACTCACTCCAACAAGTTCACACTCTTCTTATAGTCGAGGCCCCAGAGCTGAGTAAAGTACTCCAGATGGGGTCTATACAAAAGCAGAGTTGTTGGGGAGAATGAGTCTTCCTGACCTGCTGGTCACACTTCTCTTGCACCCCAGGATATGGCTGGCTTTGTGGGCTGCACACACACATTGTTGGGTCATGTTGAGTTCATCAACCAACACCCCCAAGTCCTTGTGCTCAGGGCTGGCTCCTCTCAAGTCATTCTCCACCCAGTGTATTTCCCAAATAGTGATACTACTGCCTCCTGCTCTCTCATCATCCAGATACCACACTCCTCCCAGTGCCCTTATCCAACCTAGCTGGTGTCACCCACCCCTAAACCATCCCCTCCTCTTGCTAGCTGACGCTGGTTTGCCAATCTCTGCTCTGTCACTGTACGTCGAGTAGCCCTGAACTCCACTGGCTGCAGGGATCTTGTATCCTCCTCCTCCTGACTGCAGCAGCCTCACTCTCCCTGCAGTCTGGAACTTGAGAAACTTGGATAAAAGTTGCAGATAATGGAAATCCACTGGAAACACAGACAAGAAGATCAGAGATAAAACTGCCTGTACAGCTGGCCTGGGTAAGTGGGCATCCTGATGAGATGTTTTTATACCTATGTTCTGGCTGCATTCTTGAAACTGGAGATGGTCAGAAACTTCACCTGTTCCCCAGTCAAAATGCTTACCCAGGTAATGTTATATGCTGCTGAAAGTCTTGGCTTACAGTGTGTTTGTGTTGTTTGCTGTATCACTTTACCCATTTAGGAGACCTTAGCTTGATTTGTGTGGCTCTTCCTGGAATCTCATGCTTAAATCAATCTTATATGGCATTTTAAACTGTTTTGAACTTAAAAAAATAAAAGAAGAAAAACGTGTGCCTTGCCAGACAGAAAGGTTTATATTTAGCCAGGTAGCAAGTCAGGGAGTCCCATAGCTAGGCTGTATTTTGCTCTGGTTCCTTTACTGCTTCTTCACATCTCCCCTGATTACCTTTTTGTAGGCGAGTTCTGTGTTCTCTGTACTGGAACACGTGACCCATCCTTTGAACTTCTCCTTTGCTTCCTTTTGGAGATTCTGCATGAGACTTTCCAGGTACATCTGATAGTTCCCTCCTTCCTCATCCACTTGTTTCCCAAGCTCGTCCAGGGTTGGAGAATGCACTTCTGCATCAACGTAGGAGTTCCGTGACTGGGTGACCATCTCACACGGGACCTGTGCCACAGAAGGGAGGGAAAAAACAGAAAATCTCCTGCTGAGAACTTTTCCTTAAGGCAGTGTGTTTCTAGGCTTAGAGACCATTCAGCATCCACTTACAATGAGCCTATGATCTGTAAAATCAATACCTAGTTCTGGCTCTGCTTCTTAATGCAAGATGAGAAATCAAAGTAGCACAAAGAGTCTGTGGCTGACAACAGCACTACTCTTGCAGAACAATATTAGACTGATCACCTTCATGTCAATACATCTGTGGTACTCCTCTGGCCCCCAGAAATGCTTCCTTGTGTTTCTGGTGAAGGGAGATATGAGCATTATCGCTCCTCCACCTGCAGCGAAAGTAGCAGCAGGAATGATTACATCTCCCTATGCGATTTTAATGTTATTCCTTGACACACAGTAACAAAGTCTATTAGCCTCCCTTTTTGAGATGAATAAGTTTTAGTTGAGGTGTTAAAAACACTTCAATAAAAGAAAACGTTAAATCAGCAGATTTTTATTTTAATTTGACTAAACTTTGAGTTGAAAACTGCTACAGCATAACTACCTTGCATTATAAACAGACTTTGAATGCTAGAGCAGTCATAAAGAAATGAGATAAACTTTAGACACAGCAAGTTTACAAATAAATAAGGCACCATCAATCTCTGAGCTAATGTAAGATAGAAAATGTAAGCATAAACATAAATACATCAAAAGATGCCGCATTATGTGGCCATGAATAATGCCGTTTGACTCTCTCACTCACCTCAAAAAGTTTGTTGCATTCCATTATCATGTGAGCAAGTCCCTGAGTAGCTGCCAGGTTTTCACTGAGGTCCTTCTGATCTGGCTTCCCTGTTGCATATTTTTTCTGTATTACTCTGTAATTGAATTCAGGATCTCGAGTAAAAAGAGCTGAATATTTTTAATATGAAAGCAAACAGCAGCAGGATGTTCAGAACACCAGAGAGAAAAGCCTGTCTTCAAATTTTTATGTCTCACAAGGATTGCTCAGACTGCAGGCCCTTTTTTAAAGGAAATATGTTTACCTAAAACATTGTTGAGCCAAAGGTAAAAGCAGGAAAGGTTATGCATGTCCTGCATTAGGTGCTGTAAATTTTGAAGTGGATTTCTAACAGACATGATGTACAGAGGTTTACGTTGTCTCTGTTTAAAGTGCTTGCTCACACTGGCTATGTGTACATGACCAAGAGTCTCAGTGTATTCTGAACCAGATGGGAAGAAAAAGCCAGTCAGGAGGGACATCAACTTGGGACCACTAATGTTTAGCCCAATTCATGCCCTGTTTAGTCTACACTCACCATGTTACATCCCATCCTAAGGTGGCCTGAAATAAACTTGGTTTCCCAAGTCTTAGAACGTAGCCAGAACATACAGTGTGAGAAGTGACTCCCTGAAAATCTATCTATTCAAATCCTCTACGATGTGGTCAGTCTTTCAGCTTCCATCACAGCAAAATCAGGCTCTTTTCCCTTATGGAAGGCAACATTATTTATGTAAAATTCACCAGTGCCCCACTGAAATTTTGCCATATGCAGGCAGGCACTGCATATTCAGAACAGCCAGAAATGCCTGCTGGGCTTGTAGAAACACCTTCTGTGCATGTAAAAGCATGCCTCTGGCTCTGCAGCATGGGCTGTGTAACATGCTGTAGACAGCAGATGCTTTGGAAAATCTCATCCTGCATATCTTTAGAAACGCTGAAAGCATCTCTCTGTATTAACTATATGGCTTTTTAGAATGTTGAGAAGAAACTTACCTCGGTGAGCTTTCTTTCTTCACTATATTGAGATGGAAGAGAGAGGGGGCCAGACAAACAGCTATGTTCATAGGAGTCATCTGATTTTCCTCCACAGAGGTGACATCACTCAGGAAGCACAGCAGAGTCTGCAAAACCTCCCGGTTCTCATCCGACATCAGCATGATGGCTGCCTGCACTGCCTGCAGCCGCTGCTCCTTGGGGACATCTGGGGAAAAGCAAGTGACATTCAGGGGAGTCAGCTGTAAGATCAGATAAGGAGCCAGGAACAAGATAGAGGCATTCACACTTTGGGAATGGCTTCGTGAAGGGGCAGACGCCAGGGAACAGAGGGGCAAGGACCAGCTGGTTGTTGGAGGGCCCTGGCATTTGCTTGTCCAGTAAGCACAGTTTTGCCTAGCCTGTGTATGACACTTCTCTGTTCATTTGACAGGCTGTTCCCCAGGAGAAAGACTGAACTTCACCTGAAGTTTATGAAGGAAGAGTAATACTCAATACTCATATCTTTACATGGTATTTTTCAGGTTTGTTTTGTCCCCTGGGAAGACAGTTCAAAAGCCTTAGGGAAGCTTTGGGGAAATACTTAGACTCGTATTCTAAACCATAGAAGAGTTTAATGAAAGCAGAAATGGATATGATTAAACAGCACCTCAGATTAATTCCTAAAACTAACTTAAGTTTTCTCAGCTTGGACTTGGAGCTCTCCTCTGGGTATTACATACTCTATAATAGAACAGAAGAACAAAAGCAGATATACAGTAGAAGGAACAGCCAACTTTTAAGCTCTGTCTGCTAGCATTGTACGAGCACGTCAGTTTAAAAGCTTTCAGACACGAATGACAAACTGAGCATAGCCCAAAGCTGCTGATTTCCTAGAAGCAGAAAGGCCAGGTCTTTCTAAGAGGTCAACAGCAGCCTTTGCCCCTGGTACTTCATCAATACCGTTGGACTGGTGGGACTGATGCACAGAGAAGACTGGTGTGCCCTTCAGGTCATGTATAAACATTGTGCCAATGACAGTTTTAGGGAAATGAGGAACACTTCATCAATGCTATGCCATATAGACTACTATACTAATCATCTCAGTCCTCTGTCTTACAGCAAATCAAACCATTCTGTATGCATGATTAAGGCCCTGGATACAGGAAAAAGATGTGCAATGAGTCCCAGAAAACCAGAAATCCCTTGCCAACACAATGAGAGAGGAAAAAAGTTTCCTAACGTCACGTTAATAATTTGTTAAATAGGATGAAGGGGAAGAAAAACTTCCAGCTACAGATTTATTTAATTGCAGACATTATGAAATACAATTGGTATCCCAAAAATTTTCAACAGTTTTCTTTCTGTGAAGAGTTTTGTCAGTACTGTCTAAACCAGAAAAATATATTTGTTGTTGATAACATGGAGAGAACCCAACACTTCTATTCATTTTTAAACCAAACACTGGTCTCCAGTGTCTCCAGAGCCCATTTTTTCCTGTTCCCACCTTGGTTTAAGCACATCCAGTGTTTCGGTTTTTCTGACATTCTTTGAACTACTGGTGGAGTTCAAGAAAACCTTTCCTAGCACTCTCTTTTCCACCTTTGTTCAGTCTAAAGAGTTCTTTGGACTTCCCACTGAAGCATCACATAGGGTTACAGAGCTAGGCCATGCCTCCTTTCATGTTTTTTTGCTGGCTGGTAGCAATGTTTCATGTTCAGCCTCACAGCTGTTCTGAATCTTAACACCAGGCTTCCAACTTGGAGACTGGAAGCCCTCCTGGCTACAGACCAGAAGGCATTGAGATCTGCCATGTATCTGTTCCTTTGTCAAGGAGGTAGTTTACTTGCAGTCTCTCCTGTGCCAAGATAGGACATTCCCAGTTTTGATGAAGCAATAGTTTAAAGGTGATTTGTTTCCAAGGACATGTAGAACATGTCCTTCTACTGGGTAATCTTCTCCTTGGCCCCTTTACTATAGAAACAATGGTGACAGCTATTTTATTGGCACCAAGAACCAATGTTACTTTACTGAACAAGCTCATTGATGTGTGCTTCACAGACAAGATCTGCAACTCGTGAGCAGGAAAGAAGAGGGGAAAATGATGGTCCAGCACCGAGCACCAGATGTTTCAGTTCACTTGTGTCCCAAGCCATCATGTATGACTCAAACCACTAAATGTATTTGTGATGCTGTTTCTCAGGTGCAGGACCACAGCATTTCTCCATCAGCCACAGAAACCTCTATGTTAAATACATTAGTGACTGTGTGACTCAGATTTTTACAGCAAAGAGGGAGGCAACGGAAGTAACTTGGTTTCCTCAGCACTAGGATTATGGAGTGCTTAAAAATGTCTTTCTATTGTTCTGGCAGCTGAAACATCTGCAAGTGAAAAGACTAGACACACTTCTCTTTACTGCACCCAATTATTTGGCTTAGACTGGCTGGGTAGGCTTTTCTGTATCTGCCAGAGCACTGGCTGACTGGCCTTTACAATGGACCAGGCAGGAGAAAGTTCCAGTTTCTCTGGGCTTTTCAGTGTTTTTCTCCTGGTTTATTTCTCCCTCAGTCTGCAGAAGAGATACACAGTAACTTCCTGATTTACAGGGATTTTCATCATTTGGAGGCATGTGAAGTCTTGGATTTTACTGAAGCCTGCTAATACTGAAATGAAGAAATTCTGTGGGACCCACTCTCTCTGGGACCTCTATGGACTCCTGAGGCAGCTTGTTTCTTGCACATACATTTTACAGACTATCACGAAAGAGCAACTAAGCAAAAGTTAGAGCAAGGAATGGGACTACACAGGCACATGTTCTCCCAGTGAACTGCTTCTCTGCGCACAGAAGACTCACTTGTATTGAGCTGTCTGCATGGAGCGGGCCCACCGTTTAGAGAACTCTGAAGCAAATGTGAGCCTGCACACATTTTATGTCCAGGGCAGCTTCTCCTGAATTCTTTCTGCTGTGAGGCTGATATTTTTGGAGCTTCTCAATATTTGAATGCTGGTTTTGCAGAAAAACTTTGAGCAGTTCTAGAAATCTCTTAGCGACAGATTTTGAGAGCAGAGAGGTTCTTTTATACATCTTAAGGGTGAGTGGAAAGAAGCCTACCCAATGTTAACACACCCAAATGATTTCCAATACATTATTATATAGTACATAATATTTTTCATATCATTTATAATATCAAGAACATTGCAACTTACACTGGTAGATGTGCAGAAAAGTCTCTCCTAGCTTACTCGTGAGGAGAGGCTCCGGCAAGTCCCTGAAAAACTGCTTTACCATGTCTGCCACATCATATGCTGACTGGTCTTCATAGCTGACGTTTTCTGGGGAGCTTTCATTCATCTGGCGTAGGGCCTGGATTCGGGATTTCACTCCAGATTTTCGAAACAAACCCACCTAAAAAGGCACCACGTGGATTGGGGTAAAAAAAAAATGCTACTTAAAGAACGTGTCTGCATATATATAGATATCTCTAAAAGAAAAATTCTATTGCTTGGGACTTCCATCATGGACAAAGCTTGGGTGGCTCACTTTGCTCTAGGCAAGAACAAGGAAACTATGCAAGTACAAAGGTCACGACCTACCCACAAATCTTGTAGGCAAGTGCATGCTCTCACAGCAGGACTGCAAGAGTTAATAACACTGCTGCTCTGTAGCCCATCCCAGAGTGAAAGTTCAGCGTGTAAGTGGTTTCCCTATAGCCTGAAGAGTTTAAGCAAGATGCTCAGCTGATATAAATCAGCGTGGCTTGCTTGGCTTGGGTGACTGTTGATTTACTCCAGCTGACAATCTGGTTCCTCATGTTTATTTGGGTATGTATTTTGAAGACTAACAAGAAAGTATTAGGCTCAGCTAAGTAATGAATGCTGTGGCAAAAGATAAGTACGTCCTAGTACAGCTTTAAAGTCGAGACCAACATTTTTTTTTCAACTTCCCGCTCTCTTCTTCTGGCAGTTCCCCCAAATCCCACTGAAAACCCCAGTTCAAAAGTGGGGGGCACAGAGAAATTCCTTGTGTGGTGTTACTAAGATACAGTTTTATGCTATTTGCTTACTATTCTATAGGAAGCTTAATCCTTCAAATGATGCCTTCACAACAGGGCTACCCTTTTACTTCTTCCTTGACTGTGGAATTCCCCTGTGGCAAATTCCAGAGCTTTAACCACATTATTTATTCCCAAGTGAGTTTACAGTGATTCATTTGGGAAGTGTTAGTATTGTTTTCCTTCAGTTTTGCAGGGGAAAAGGTGAAATATTGAGAAATACCTATGAAAAATACCTATTTCAGGTTTGGAACTAGAGATATCTGTTCCTCTGTAACCACTGTCCTGCTGGTCATCAGTCCAGCTTTCTGCATGGCCCAGTCCACCAACAAAAATGAGTAAAGACAAGGAAATAATGCCTCGTGGCCCTCTTCCTCTTACTTCTGCCAGGACAGAATTCATGTAGGACCCTCCTCTCCCTAGAACATCTCCTGTGTTCAACTGGACAGTATTCAGGACTTTTGTTAACTCGTACATTAATGACACTAGTTACATAAATCACACCCTCCTTAGCTCTGTGAGGGAATGCATTTATTGATATGTAGATGAATTGCTACACCAGACTGGCTGTGAGGCAGCTCTTCTGCTGTGTCTTATTGATGAATCCATTAGTGTCACTTGTGAGCTAAGTTTATGTGTAGGAAGTAGAGGACTGGAGCGTGCCCTGTGTACACCTCTCTGCACTGTATTTCTGTTCACAAGTGAAGCTCTGCTCTTCATTTTGACAAGAGAATACAAAGAAAGAGCATCTAGCACTTCTAATCTGGTTTCCCTTTCCCTTTTGCTGTCTTTTTAAATTCATCTTCTACCTAAAAATGTGTACTGAAGATGCAGAAGGACACATACTAATTCTATAAAAAAACCCATACATTTTTGGCACCTGGTAGATGAATGTGAGAGCAGAGGCTCAGTTCTCAGCTTCTGATAGGAAGTGTTCTTGCTGGTGTATAGAACCTTAAAAAACTTCCAGCTAAATCTATTCAAGAGGTGAGACATCAAAGCTGACAATCTCCTGCTACATGCCATTTTGCTACTCTCAATATCCATTTTGTGTAATGACATTATCCAAAGTCATACTTCCCTTTTTCTTGGCAAAAATGGTGACTGATCAAGAGAGGCTAGCTCTTCATTTCATAGAAAAAGATGCTCTGGGCTCTGTTCTGCAATATTACAGAATAATTATGTATATAAAATTTGGCTATAAATCCAGTGATTGCTAAGAGGTTAGTCTGACCCAATCTCTTTATTATCCTCATGCTGTGGATCATCTGCTCTCAAGAAGCCATACAAGGGCGACGAGGCTGGTGAGAGGCCTCGAGCACAAGCCCTACGAGGAGAGGCTGAGGGAGCTGGGATTGTTTAGCCTGGAGAAGAGGAGGCTCAGGGGTGACCTTATTGCTGTCTACAACTACCTGAGGGGTGGTTGTGGCCAGGAGGAGGTTGCTCTCTTCTCTCAGGTGGCCAGCACCAGAACGAGAGGACACAGCCTCAGGCTGCACCAGGGGAGATTTAGGCTGGAGGTGAGGAGAAAGTTCTTCACTGAGAGAGTCATTGGACACTGGAATGGGCTGCCTGGGGAGGTGGTGGAGTCTCTGTCCCTGGAGCTGTTCAAGGCAGCATTGGACATGGCACTTGGTGCCATGGTCTAGCCTTGAGCTCTGTGGTAAAGGGTTGGACTTGATGATCTGTGAGGTCTCTTCCAACCCTGATGATACTGTGATACTGTGATACAATGCAGGACAGTTGATAGAGAGGTAAAGTGGTTTCTATTTTACAAGCTGAAACTGAATACTACATCCTACAAACAATAGTGAGGCTCTTCATAGTGTCTTGGACATTTCAGTGCAAGAAGCTAGATTTTACAGTGATTTAAAGCATCCTCAACTTTACCCATTGTGTACAGTAGGAGATCCAGTGCCTGTTCAGGACTTTGCACTGTCTTCTGCAGTGCATGGAAGAAACACATAAGCAAGATGCTTGGGCAGACTGGAGGCTGCTCACACCTTTGGTCAGGCATCAGACTTCGAATTAAATGAGAACAAAGAGAGTGCCTGGAGAGTTTTGGCCTTGAAAGTTTTTTTGTGGAAAGAGACCTTAAATGGTAGGGATCTGAGACTGCCTGTAGATACTCCTTTTGACTGCCTCAAACCCCTCAAGAGCCATCTTTTCCTTTTTGGTTTTACCTTTCCTTTTACTTTCTTCTCCATTTCTACCTTCTCTCTTGTCTCTTTTTTCCTGTTGCTCTGTTTCTTAGCTTACAAGCCCATCCCTATCCACACATCTCCTGCTCTTTATGGTTGGGCAAGTGTCTCCTCCTCCAGTCCCATCACTGATTCCAGTCTCGCTGCGTCACTTTTCTTCCTAGAGTGGGTTTCCCAGCTCAGTACACAAACCCAGGTTACTGCAGTGATAACCAGGCATGTCAGCTATCCAATCTATTGTTTCTAGTTCTCTCCATGCATCTTCTCCTTACATCCTCTATTAATACATTTCCAACAGGCTACTCTTCCCTTCAACTCTGGTGCTACATATCGTAGCCAGAACTCATCTCACCTCTTTTTTGACACCTCAGAGTTAGATGTCAACATTTGTCTGCTAAAGGATTCCTTTACAGTGAGAAATGGTAGGAGGGGCCTGTGTCTTTCCCACTGGCTGTAAGGGAAATGGTTGTGATTCACAGCAAGACATTTAAGTTTTAGACTTCCATTTTTTGGGAAGATCACAGAATCATAGAATGTCAGGAGCTGGAAGGGACCTCGAAAGATCATCTGGTCCAGCCCCACTGCCAGAGCAGCCCCACTACCTGGAGCAGATCACACTGTAACACATCCAGACAGTTCTTGAGTATCTCCAGAGAGGGAGAATACACAACTTCACAGTGAAAAAAATCTTCCTCACGTTCATGTGGAACCTCCTATGCCTCAAATTCCACCCATTGCTCCTTGTCCTGTCACTGGGCATCACTGAGAAGAGGCTGGCTCCATCCTCCTGGCACTCACCCCTTATGTATTTATAAACATGAATGAGGTCACTCCTTAGTCATCTCCTCTCCAAGCTGAAGAGCTCCACCTCCCTCAGTGTCTCCTTAATCATTTTTGTGGTTCTGTGCTGGACTCTCTCAAACAGCTCCCTGTCCTTGAGCTGGGGGCCCAGAACTGGACACAATACTCCAGATGAGGCCTCACCAGGGCAGAGTAGAGGTTAAGGAGAACCTCTCTCAACCTACCAACCACAGCCCTTCTAATACACCCCAGAATGGCACTGACCTTCCTTGCCACAAGAGCACCCTGCTGGCTCATGGCCATCCTGCCATCCACCAGGACTCCCAAGTCCTTCACCCCTTCGCTGCTCTCCAGCAGGTCAGTCTCCAGCCTATACTGATCCATGGGGTTGTTCTTTCCCAGGCGCATGACTTACATTTGCCCCTGTTGAACTTCATTGAATTTCTGTGCTACTTTGAAGCTAGCTAGAATGTTTTGGTGAGAAGAACTAGATTACAGGCTGTGAAAGGGAAACAATGGTGATGCCTACTTCACTCATAGGCTTGTAGGTATAAGAACAAGTCTGTAAATATACATAAGACATTCGGTCACTGCCTGGGCTTTGAGCTGCATTTTTCTCTCTCTAACCTAACCTGATTAATCCACCTGCTTCCTAACCCCCTGGCTGACCCTCTATTCTTCCTTGGGCACAAGGCAACGCCTGGGGTAAGGTAGAGAGGGGTGAGAGAAGTTGGAAGGACGTTTGGGAGACCCTCCTGGGGCCTCAGGTTTCTGGGAGGGCTGTTGTGTTTCTGTATTACCTTTTACCTTGTCTATTTCTGTATAAAACTGTATATACTGTAAATATCTGCTTGTGTATTGTGCTAACTGTAAATATAAGATTCATTCAAACTTCCAGAGCTGGCTGAGTCTAGTCTGGGTGATTTCCAAAGCGGGGCGGGGGGGGGGGGGGGGGAGGGGCAGGTAACACCCAAACCATCACACTTTCTCCCTGCCCAACTCTCTGGTCTGTCTAAGTCTCTCTGAATGGCAGCACAACTCTGGTGTGTCAGCCACTCCACCCAGCTTGGTGTTCACCAGCAAACTTGCTGACAAAGCACTCCATGCCCTCATCCAGGTCATTAATGAATACACTGAATAGTACTGGTCCCAGTACTGACCCCTGAGGGACTCCACTAGTTACAGGCCTGACTGTTATGTAACAAAAAAAACTGAACAGCAAACAGAATGGTGACTGGAAAATGGAAAACATCAAGAACAGACCACTTCAAGCCTTTCTATGTGCTCAGAGCTAGGAAAGGAGCAAAGTAAAATGCTAGTTGCCTCTCTTCAACTTACAGTTATCTAAAAGCAGTTATGGAAGAGCTTATATGATATGAGGTCAATAGTAGTATAGGACTGAACATAATCAGCCAGGGGGTTTCTTCCAGTACTATAAAGCTACATATCCTCATCCTTAGGGGAAGAACAGTAAAAACATGATTGGTATGTCTGTTGCTAAAGGGAATCAAAAGATCTAAAATGCTTCGAGTGTGAGGGTCTTTCAGCTTGCTTGTTGCAGTAAAGAGCACTATAAAAGGAAGTGTTCAGTAATGGCCTTGGCATTGAACCCCTGCTAAGCTAACTCTATCTGGATAAATCTGACTTTGTCAACAGAATACTTTAAATATTTTGCTGAGCTTGCTCTCTATTCTTGGACTTTTCTTTCTTTCTTAAGTAAACAAAACCTTCTGCACCACATCTTGTGAAACAGAGAATAAAGTTAACCCTCACTGACAACAGTCACAGAATCACAGAATCAGTCAGGGTTGCAAGGGACCACAAGGATCATCTAGTTCCAACCCCCCTGCCATGGGCAGGGACACCCTACCCTAGATCAGCCTGGCCAGAGCCTCATCCAGCCTGGTCTTAAACACTTGCAGGGACGGGGCCTCAACCACCTCCCTGGGCAACCCATTCCAGGATCTCACCACTCTCATGGTGAAGAACTTCCTCCTCACCTCCGGCCTGAACCTGCCCATCTCCAGCTTTGCTCCATTCCCCCTAGTCCTGTCACTCCCTGATATCCTGAAAAGTCCTTCCCCAGCTTTTTTGTAGGCCTCTTACAGATACTAAAAGGCCACAATAAGGTCACCTCAGAGCCTCCTCTTCTCCAGACCGAACAGCCCCAACTCTTCTAGCCTGTCCTTATAGGAGAGGTGCTCCAGCCCTCTGATCATCCCAGTGGCCCTTCTCTGGGCATGTTCTAGCACATCCACATCCTTCCTGTAATGGGGGCTCCAGAACTGGACACAGTACTCCAGGTGGGGTCTCACCAGAGCGGAGTAGAAGGGGAGAATCATCTCCCTCCACCTGCTGGCCACACTTTTCCTGATGCAGCCCAGGATCTACTTGGCCCTCTGGGCTGCAAGTGCACACTGCTGGCTCATGTTGAGCTTCTTGTCCAGCAGCACCCCCAGGTCCCTCTCCTCAGGGCTGCTCAGCCTGGATTTGTGCTTGGGATTGCCCTGACCCAGATCTTGTTGAACCTCATGAGATTGGCTTATGCCCACCTCTCCAGCCTGTCCAGGTCCCTCTGGATGGATCCCTTCCCTCCAGTGTGTCTGCTGCACCACACAGCTTGGTGTCGTCAGCAAATTTGCTGAGGGTGCACTCACTGCCATTGTCCATGTCAGCAACAAAGATGTTGAACAAGACTGATCCCTGAGGGTCTCCGCTTGTCACTGGCCTCCACTTGGACATGGACCCATTGACAGCCACTCTCTGGGTGCAGCCATCAAGCCAGTTCTTTATCCAGCTCAGGCTCCACCCATCAAACCCATGTGTCACCAGCTTGGAGACCAGGATGTGGTGCGGGACAGTGTCAAAGGCCTTGCTCAGGTCCAGGTAAGTGACATCAGTTGCTCGCCCCTCATCTATGAATGTTGTGACCTGTTCACAGAAGGTCTCCAGGTTTGTCAGGCAGGATTTGCCCTTGGTGAAGGCATGCTGATTGTAGCCAATCACCTGTTCACTATTTTTCTGTTTCAGTAGTGCCTCCAGGAGGATCTGCTCCATGATCTCGCTGGGCACAGAGGTGAGACTGACTGGCCTGGAGTTCCTCGCTCCTCCTTCCTACCCTTTTTGCAAACGGGCGTCAAGCACAAGCAGTGCAGATAAAGATGGAAGCTGGGAGTTGTGATCTCTTTGCAGGTCTCATTCAATAGACATGACGATCTTATGTCATTCTTGGAGATAGGCTATAGTATGCAAATCAGCAGGACTGTGATAGCTACAAGAATCCAACAGATTAGCTGGATATACATCTCAAAACAGCAAGCCACTCGTATTGGCATCAAGTGTCAAATAACTAGAGGAGATCTGGCCCCAGGAAGAGACTGAGCAATCTTCAGGTAATTTTGGTACTAAGTACAAAGAAGTTCACTGTTGCTTGCTTAGTGTGGCTTTTCAGAGGAAATCAGCTGAGTCCCTGGAGTGGAATTCTTACCTGATCTAGACAGTTGCTCCGTAAGTAGCGTAGGGCTTGTTGTATGCTCTGAGGAAGAGGCTGTCCTGTTCTTTGGACATGAACTATCAGAGGCACACCAAAGACATTCTTGTCCTTGTAGTCAGGAACTTTCATCCTCTTCATGAACTTTGGCACAGACCTGAAAATTAACATGAACAGGCTGCATGAAACTGTCAGAGTATTTACACTACCTCTCCAAGTAACACTGCTTGCAGAAATAGATAACTACGGCTTTTTTATAAAGATGGTGAAATAATGTTCAACACACAATACATGGACACTTTACAACCTCTGTAACTGATAGATTTCTTGACAGCTTTTACACATGGATGACCTCTGGCTCTAGTATAATAACGTAACAACCTGTTGTAATAGAAAACTTTTTCTATGCAGTTGTCGCCCTGCTGAAGTCAACATGTTTTAAAGCACGCATCAGGAACTCAGAGGAATAGCACAACAAAGCATAGAGGAGAGGGCATCTGAGAGAGGAGGAGATTCAGTCCTCTAACATGCTGAATGATTTCTATACTACCAGTTACATGATTTAGTATTTCTATTGACTAACAATTTACTGTAATAAATGATGGTGGGAAATCCCTATGTGCCAGGCTTGTCCCTGATGATTTATTCTAGATTTATTCTAGAGGAGTAACTGAAGTGAAGCTGGTGGGCTTGCTTTCTTCCAAAAATGATGGTTAAAACAAGAACAAACTGGATTCCATTTGTGGACATCATGACTGCAGTGGACTAATAAAAAAAACCTAGGTTGAATATGACCAAAATGTGACAAAGATTTTTCTCATCTGTGTGGGAAGGAGCTAAATCTTGGATTAAATGACCTACTGAAAGAGTACAGCATGTAACTTTACAGTGACTTGGAGTCCCACTTTTATAAATCCTTAAGAGACTGACTACACAAACTTAGGATGTATTTGTCAGGAGGGAAACCTCTGCACAAACAGAAGGATCTAGAATTTGCTGTACTCTAGTTTGATTTTTTTGGGAGTTGGTTAATTAGAGAGTCATTTCAGTACAGATGTTGTCTCCCAGACATTTTGGGACAGATGTCTAATGCTGTCTGCTGCACCAAAATAAAGCAGTGATTAGGGGGCTCATCTTATTCTTATTGAATTTTATCTCTCTAATGAAGATGTAGGAAGACTTAGCTGTCCAGACTCTCCCTATACCCACTGTGGAGTGAGTAACCTTTGAAGGGTGACCCAAATCCTCAGCAGACCTGTCTTGCTCAGATCAGATTTAGAACTTTTTTGAGTTGCTGATGTCAGTGAGGTGGATCTTACATGTAGTCCCTTGTATCTGATTTTGCATTTTTAAAGGCAAACTTGTCTTATCTAGCTCACAGCTGAATTTAGTGGGATTGTGGTAAAGTGCTTTGGACATGGAAATCACAATATAAATGTCAAGTCATATTATTTTCATGACTCAGTATTTCTGTGTATTAGGGAAAGTTTCTGTTATCCTTTGGATTATTTCTCAGATATTTATAATCTCTTTTTCTGTGCCCACTTCTATACCAGTATACATTGGTCTGCATGGTTCATTGGGGTTCATATACTATAAACATGCAGGTTTCTGCAGCGAGTTGCTACAGAAGGACCCACGTAGCCATCATTCATGTCCATATGCCCTTCACTTCACTCTCTGAGTGACCAGGTAGCTCTTACAGCTGCTACAGCTGCCAGCTCCTTCTAACACAGGTCCAGGACTAGGCTAAAGCTTCCATCTTTGACCTTCAGAGAAAAGTCCCATAACTGTTCTCACCTTTCTTTTACAACACAAACAAACCGATATCAAATACATGGAGTATCAGCAGCAGCTGTTTCTTTACAAATCACAAAATGAATTCCGGGCAAGACTTACTATAAACATTTCCTACTTTTAATCACTCTCTTCTACTCCTGTTTATTTTTCTGGGACCGCAGTGTTGTTATGGAGGCTGGGATTCTCCCTTTGTCAGAGAACAGAAATGAAGTCACATCTCCAGGATCTGTTTCTGACTCTGCCACTGAGTCACTAGGCAACAGTGGATTAAAGAGGACAGTTTCAGATTCTACAGCTGAAGTCAGTTCCTGCTCCTAGTTGCATTACTGGATTTACTACCAAAACCCCCAAATAAGGAGAGACTATCTCTTTTCCAGTGATCGATGGTACTCACCAGGTCCAGCCATGTTTGTTTGACATGGAGTACTTTTCCATGATGGCAGTAAGGCGAAGCAGAGAGAATTTCTGCAGTAGATTCAGTTGGGCTGCTGACTGATTGCTGATGTGAAGTGATGCAATGGAGTGGCTCAGACGGTGAGAGATTTGGAAACTATGCCATCGCAATCGCCTTTCCCAAAAGAAACAACAGAAAAATCTTACAACAGCTTCAACTGGGCAGGGAGAAAGATGGTATGCTGTGAAAGAGGGATGGGCAATATATAAAACATGCAGAAACAGACACACAGTATGGCTTGTGGTGTGTCAGCTGAAAGAAAATGTAGCCTGGGGGCAAATAAACCAATTTGCTCAATCTCTTTAATTTTGGAAATGCCCAGACTCTGATGGTTAACATTAGATTCAAATTGGTTTCAGGTCCCATCCATGTAGTCAGGGAAGCACTGCAGTGCCCTTTAGCCCACACATATCCAACAGGATGTGGGAGATCCAGATTCAAATGTTCTCTCCCTGACTCAGAACAGGGGTTTGATCCTGGTCTCTCACCTCCCATCAGACCAGCCTGACCGCAAAGGCATTTGGAGATGAGGTTCTTCAAATATTCTTCTTATTAAATACTGAAGGGTTTTTTGGAGAAAGGACAGAACCCTGTGCCTCCTTGGCAAGATCTGTAACCACCAAGCTATTGAGCCACTCCTCTTTACTCTAATGCACTTTCTCTATAGTGGATACATTGGAAAAAACCTCATTTCAATTTCTTGTTTAGCTGAACATGAGTTTGGATCAAATCCTAAAAACTTAGGGACTGCTCATTCACTGAGCAGCTTCCTCGAGTTCACTTGCTTGTGATGGGGGTGAGCAAGCACAGGTGGCAGTAAACCATGGCACAGCAGAATCCTCTGTGAGGATGTGACAAAACTGACAGCAGATAAGAAAACACCAGGTATTTTCTCATCACTTTTGCACATACAAAGCCACCCTACACACAGAAGCATGGACCTACAAAGGCCTTTACCCAGGACCATGCTCCCCTGGCTCAACAGGAACTCATCCAAACTATTAACAAAATCCCACTTTCCACTTTTATTAAGAAGTTAGTTGTGCACAATAATTTCATACTGCCACATAAGAGACTGAGGTAGGGTAGGGAAATTATCTCTGAGCACAAATAGACATGTTTCTAAAGCAGAACTGTGCATAAGTGCACAAAGCTACTGATGCATAAATATGAGGGTGTATGACTTAGGAGACAAAGAGAAAAAATACTGCACAAAATATAACAGGATATTACCATGTAACTGACGGATCGAGAGGGAAAAGATGTCCTAGTTTGCTCCATTAAACCAATTCTCCATTGATTCCACATAAGAATATTCATAGCAGGATGTCATTTCTCCCATAGCCTGAACCTTCCCTGGGGAAGTCCCCATCCTCACACGGGAGGAGTACAACTGTAAAGGTACCCTGCACCTTCTGACTCCCAAGCTGAGAGCCTCTGGATTTGTGTACAGTTTTGCTACCTACCTGCTTGGCCTTGTGAGTGATGCTCCAACCCCAGAGTCTCTTCTGTCCCTAACACCAGTGGCTTCAGATTCAATCAAGGATGTTCCATCTCTGTCCATGTCACTTGGTGTGGTCCGGCCATCAGAGACAGAGTTCCCCTCAAAATCGAGTGTGATCTGTGTTGGTGACTGGAAAGGCAGCGATGAAGATTCTCTGACCGACACATCAACTGGCAGACCTGGCAACACATTCTTTGACCAGCCATCTACCACCTCCTGGAGTCCATTGACATGTTGCAAAATGTCATCTAAATGAGGAAAAAGTACATCTTTCTCCAAGTCCAGGAGGTCCCCAGTACTAGCGTACAAGTGGGAACCGGGCACGTTGTCATAAATACTAATTCTGCTCTCCTTAGGACAGCCTGCCATTAATCCAGGCTCTCTTGGAGTAAAACAGTTCTGCTTTCCCAGAGAGATGCTGCCTGTCCTCCAGTTTACATTG
Organism: Pogoniulus pusillus; assembly: GCF_015220805.1. Taxonomy (NCBI): domain Eukaryota; kingdom Metazoa; phylum Chordata; class Aves; order Piciformes; family Lybiidae; genus Pogoniulus; species Pogoniulus pusillus. The sequence continues at coordinate 25,476,200 of NC_087266.1, forward strand.
CTGTTGTCTGTAGGCGAGAGGCTTTCAATAGAAAGTGCCTTTGGGAAGGTCCCTGGTTTGTGGTCCTTGGGAATATGCACAACCAAGTTCTCTTGGGAATGAAACTCATTTTTGCGGTTTTGGTCCACTACTTGCCGTAAGGCCATTCCTTCCAGAACATCTAGGTCCTCCAGGTACATCCCACCTCTCTTGTTTGCTTCGTGACACTTCCGTTCCTTCAAACATGGTGTGCTCACTCCACTGCTGCTGTTTTCAGACTGACTGCTCTCACTGCTGGATTTGACAGAAAAGGAAAGTCCTTTTCTGACTGACTCTTGTCCTGAGTTTTGGAGATCACCATTGACTATCCGTATACAATGCATGTCTTTCAAGGACTTCGGCTCATACTGGAGAACAGGTCCACTTATCTCTAAAGGACCTGTTCTTCCTGAGCCTTTTACTTTTCCATGAGCACTCTTTGCTTTTAATGTCTCCATGCGTTTTAGAAAGGTTTTTGCTTTGGTTCGTGTTGGTTTCTCATTCTTCAAGCTGTCCTTGGGTGACAGAGCCGTGTTTATGGCAGTGGAGTCTTGCAGCAGAGTGTTTTCTATATCATGTTGGCCAGAGCAGTCGCAGGTCTCCCTGACAGCACTGCTGATGCCTGACTGACTCCTGTTGTCACTTCCCCCACTGCTCTCGCTGTGAAGAGATGAGACCTCAGGTTCACTCAGATCTGTAAGGACACTCTCACTGCTTGTTGTATTTTTCATTTTAATGTCCCCAGAAGATCCATGTCTGTCTGACTGGTGAAGCAAAGCATCAATGTCGTCCACCCGAGACCACCGTCTGCTGGTTCTTTGGAAAGTCCATTTATTACTGATAGCACAAAGGTCTTCTTCATCTGAGTCTTCACTCTGGAAAACAGCAAGTGGCACATGTTAAAAGCAGGTGCTTTTACATGCTATTGAATTAACATGATTGTGCTGCCGCATGTGAGCAACAGGTGGTAAAGTCTCCCTAGGTCTAGTTTATGGAAGATTGGTCATCGGTTCTCTCCTAACAGCCTCTTTCATTTAACTGTAACGAGGACAGTGAAGCATCTTAACAAGTAAGGAATAAATGTCTGCTCTACATTAGGGAGCTCATGAGTTCCACTGGTGCCTCTTGGCTTCTGTGGAGCAGTTTGCCTGTGTAAAATGACATAGGACTGATGCCCATAGTGACTGATGTAAAAAAGAAGAGTTTTGAAAGGTCTGAGTAGAGAGATTCTTTCTTGCAAGGATGGTGTTAAGACACAAATGGTAAAGTCTGGGAAGCTGCTGGCCACTACAGCAGTGTGAGCTATTTAAGAAACCAAGACAGCAAGTATCCAGTGCTGCAATTAAGCTTTGCAGTGAGAGCTAGATAAGTATCCATAAACTTGACAGACGAGGTACATCTAACAAGATTTAAGTTTCAAGACATAACTATGGATTAATAGCCACCATGTTTAAAATAACAGTAAAAAAAAGTATTTAGAGATATTCTTAGAGTGGGTCTGAGTGCAGAAGAAGGAAAGCAGCAAAGGCAGCTGTGAAAGCGTAGGGAGGAGGAGCAGCCAGACTCAGCCCCTGGATGGGGCAGCATCTACAGTTAAGGCGAGTCTCCTACAGTAACACTGTAGGAGTTACTGTACAGTAACCCCAAAACTGATGACCTCCAGCCTGTCCCACTGTCTCAGTCTTTCCCCAATCTGTCCTGAGGCAACAGTAGCCCCAAACCCCTCCTTGGTCTCATTCCTCAGCCTGGGGAATGCAGAAGTTGTGCTTATGTTTAGGCAGCTCCAGGAGCTACTCTGCAATGCAAACCACACATGCCTTGGGAAAAACACAAGGATAGAAAAGCTCTCCCTATGACATTTTACTCATCTATATGTAAAACCAATAAAAGATACATCTTCAGCGTGAGGTGCACAATCACGGTTGAACTTGCTGTTCTCTAAAGATGAGAAGCTCACAGTTGCTAATGAATATCCTTCCTCTGACTTTGAACTGGGTTTATATGGCATTATTCTTGTACATTTGTTTTAAAGCAGAGCAAACTAACTTCACCTACATGACATCCAAACAGCTCTTCACATTCTTGGAAGCAGTATGAAGGCAGTAAAATATGACAGGCTGTCAGACTAAAATGAGGTGCTAAACCAAAAAGACTATTTTGGGACTGGAAAAATTCTCATTTTAAAAGTCTATTATTAGAAATGCTTTTCTATGAAGTTTTGATGGTGAAGTTATCTCCCATCTCTGATTAGGTCTCTGCTGGCCTGTCTAATTGAAAAAACGTAAACCAAATTTTACAAGAATGCCCAAAACCTTAAATAATGCAAAACCTCAAAAGATGGGAGATTGGGATCAGTAGCATGCTAGGTCTCGCTCATGCTTTTGCCAATTTGTCACTTTGAGCAGGCCAGATGTTTTAGGTTGTGTCCAAACCACAAAATAAAATACAGCTATGAAATTCTGTGTTTGTCATTCCTCATTTATCTGTTAATGTTGAGGTGTGCAGTGCTCCTGAAGCTGATGCCAGGTCACAAGAGTGAGTGAGATCTTAGCTGTATGGCTATCTAGAGAGAAAAATTAAGTAGCTAGTGAAGCTTCAGGGAAGGAGTTAGAAGAGGCTAGTACTGCTTTGGCCATTTTGTCTGCAGGGGAGAAATGACAGACAGTTCTGCCCTCATTTTAGCTCCCTGTTTTGTTGTATGCATATATGAAGTAAAGGACTGCACAGACCCAGGCAGTTAAAAATCCATCTGTTGTGGTCTTAGTAGTGCCACAAAGTGGATACTTTAAAAACCACAAGGGTATGTACTTTAAAATATTTAGTAGTGGTAATTGTATCTACAAAGCATACCACTGCTGAAGTGCTGATGACACCAGCCAATAAAATAAAAACATGTATTTTTTAATTTGTTGTACATCCCAATGTGCCAAAGGGACCTTAAAGAAGATTCTTGGCTGATACAAATCCCTGTAGCTGCATTGACATTCCTCTACAAACTGACAGGACTTAGCCTGTATTTTCTACAAGCTGGAATCGATTAAACTAACCAAAGTAAAGACAATGTGAAAGACTCCAAGAAGAGAGCTGAGAGTAGGGGACACAAATAAACATAAATTCAGTAGTGAATATACTTCAAATATATTTTAGAGGAAAGTAAGATTTGAGAATTTTTAACTCTTTTTTTTTTCCAAGTAGAGATGAACAGAAATGGATATTGGTAGTGAACAAGTTTTACCTCTACCCACAATAAAGATAAGATTTTGCACCCAAACCCTCAGAAAATACAGAGGGGCTTCAGTGTCAAAATTTGCAGCTCAATAAAAAAAGGGTTTAGCTTGTGTTGTTTGGGTTATTTTTTTTGAAATTGGTAATGAGATATGCTTGTGTTTCATCAGAAGCAAAACCAGACAAATGAAGTATCTGGATACTGAAATGCTGCCATGGTGATTCACTCCAAATGTGACTGCACTGTGAGTCCTGTGACATAATGTGCTTTTCTTTTGATAGAATCAGTAGAAATTCTGGAAGCCATGCACATCCTGAATGACCCACTGTTCTTGTTAGGTATCAGAGTGCCCTGACAAAAGAGACTGGCCTAAAAAAAATGCAGAGAGCACTTTGCCAACTGACGTGTCACCAGCTATGGGGACAGCAGATCAAGAGTAGGTCTGAAAGCCTTGATTCATCTTACACAGGCAGAGCAGACATCTTGGAGCAGTGACTGTATACTTCTACTGACCTAGGGTGAAATCAAGTGCATGGCTTTGGAGCATATTCAAAAGTCCATTTAATACCATTATGTTTGGGAAGACGAGAAGGGGCAAGTTTCTTGAGGAGTGACTGATAACATTTGCCAAAGAGAAAGAGGTTTTGATTCACAGATTTGTCACAGTTGATTTAAAATAGTACAGCTTTTTGACAGAGGGTGTATTTTCCTGAGATACAGAGGGATGCTAACAAAAGGCAAAAAGTGGGTTTATTTGCAGTGGAATTCTGCCACATTTTTCCAGCTGGGGGCAGGAATTCTCATAAATTGACAGCTGCAGAAGGCAGTTAATCCAAAGGCTAATCTCTGTCTGTCCAAATCACTTATGGACATATTTGTGGCACACACATGAGGATTTCTGTACACATCTTGATGAAGCCAAGGGAAAGACAGCAGTCCACAGTGTGAATGGTTTGGGTGGGAGAGCAGGCAGTGGGGAAGGCTCACGTTGCACTGGCTTTCACAGTAACTTTGCCTGGCAGCTTGCTTGGCTGTATTTTGATGAATCACTCAAGCAGCTGCACTAGTTCTGTGCAAACTTGCTATGCTGACCCTCCAAAGCAAGCTGATTTTGCATTTCACTGTCTAGATCACTACAGAGCTTACTAGGAAAGACAGTATCTGCAACAAAAAAAAGTTTACTTGGTTCATTGTCCAGTTCCAGACTCAATTTCTAGCTTTTACACTTGCATTTACATTTCCTCCTGTCTGTAGTCTCTTCTTTCCCCTACACTGTCTTATACTTTCAGTTGCTCTGCATCTGCTTTCTCAATTTTTTTTATTCCCTCTTTCTCTGCATTGTTTTGTGCTCTGCTTCTCCCTGGCCTCATGCCACTTCTGTCCATCTAAAAGAGTATCAATTATGGCAATCTCACTTCCACAGAAAGGTAATGGTCATCTGCAAGAGGAGCAGACGACGGCTTCCATCCACTCAGAACAGGGAGGAGTGGCAACAAAAATTAATACAACTAAAAGATAACAAGAAAACCCTCCTTTGTTTTTTAACCCCATGTCAACCAGACACTTAAAAAAACAAGCAAAAATTAAGCATACAAACCTCACACTAAACCCAAAATACTTGCAGAGGACAGCAACATACATGTTGCTTTTTGTAATTCTGTCTCTTGTGAGGTTTGAGTATCTCTGCTTGAACGCAAGGACAGGAGCTCACGGACACAAACCAGACACTGCTCCAAGCACGTCAATGACACAGTCATCTGACTGAGTTTTTGCTGAAGAGGGACCTCTCCCTATAGCCTATTTCTATAGCTCCTACCTGCCCAAATCATAAAGTTACTGGGATTTTGCTGTCCTTTCTCTCAGGTATTATGTGGGGTTTTGATGTGGAAAGTGTTGGCACTTATCAAAGCCAAGAAAAACCCATCAGGTCTGACGAGGTTCCTGTGGCTCCAGTGAGTGGACAAAATGGAATCTGAAAAGGCTACATGCACAAAAGGAGCAAATGGTCATGTGCCACAGGCAGAATATCTGGACATTAAAACCATTCTTTGTTCAAGTTTCCCTCAGACAGTGAAAAAAGTATGAATAGGACGAATCTGAAAACACACCAAAAATGCAGCTCTCAGAGGTAGTTTTTAAAACATATTAGATAAACACTCAAAGAACGGAATAACAGACACCAAGATTACTCAGAGCTGACAACCACTGTACACTACTGAAGGGCTTCAGGGGAATTTGTGACCAGAAAACCAAATGTTTATCAGTTAACCCTGGACATGTTACAAAACTCTCAAAATCAATAAGCAGCTTCTGCAGTCCTTGCCAGAACCCTTTAAGCTAAAATAATTGCCACGTTACACAGGAGCTGCAAGGATGACAGTTTCTTTTCATATTCTTAACTGGGAATAAGTTACAGTACAGTTTCAGTACAAGAAATAAAGAAAAGTTATTGGTTTTGTCCCAGTAGCTTCCATTTTTCTCCATGCAGGATTTTCCACTGTGTACTCACATGGCAGTGGCAAACAAACCAGTCTAGTGAAACCGGCCCCGGTTTTTCACCCACTAACTTGAGCTGCATATATGCAAAGTTTTAAGCACCCTGTGTGTCCCTTCAGTACATCTGGTATTGTTCCTGTGGTATCAGCCAACGTTTTTTCCTGCTTTAGTTATAGTTTCAACATTCAGCAATTCCCATTATCATGCTCCCGAACAATGCTGACACACACGTTCAAAGTCAAATACACCTAACGTACTTTTAAGCGCATTACTGACTTAAAAGGCTGTACTGGGAAGATCTTATCACAAAAGCCAGGGCCAAGCCAATGTGTCTCATGAAGTTTCCTTACCTTTTTTCTTTGGAAGTTCACATCGAGTTTCATTGAGGCGCACTTGTTCAGTGTGTTCAGTCGTCTACAGGGCAAAGCAAATTCAAAAGATTAGCTGCCTCTGATTAAAGGGCATAACTTCTCTGAAGTTCAACAGCTTTTCTCTTATCTGCCTGTAGGGTGCCAACTGCATACAACAGGATACAGAAATGGTACTGGTTGTATTATTTCAGGCTACAAGACCACACTGCATTAGAATGGTATCTTAGCTTCATGTTGCTTGATAGCAAGATTTTATACATTACTTTTTAATTCGTAGGTGCGTAAGTACTTAGCAACGGGAACAGGTATAAACAAACACCTGTGATGACTGGGGAAATGACAGGAGAAGAAAGACTTAAGTTGCCTTGTGCCAGACCATAACAGAATTTGTCTAAAATGGGTGTCTGAAAGCACTAATGAAAGATGAAAGAAAAAAAATGCAGTTCCTCACTTCAGGCAGATAGTCACTTCTTATAAAAAACTGACACAGAGAAGAACTTCTAACAGTTACTGACATATTTCTCCACAGCCAATAGTTCCTTTCCCATACTTGTGGATCTTACAGATGTTAGCAATCATAGAATCATAGAATCAAGCAGGTTGGAAGAGACCTTCAAGATCATCCAGTCCAACCTAGCACCAGCCCATTCCGGTCAACTAGACCATGGCACTAAGTGCCTCATCCAGACATCTTTAAATAAGCATTTTTAGTTATTTTTGACCATGTTTGTAGCAATGTAGCAATGTTACCAGAGACTCTAAGGCTCCTGTTCCTTGAATGCAAGACCATCCCAAGATCATAGTAGGTTGAAATAACAACCTGATAAAGATGGCCAGTGAATGTGTGTTTGTGTCCCTGTGGAGAGACAGTCTGAGGACAAGAAAACGTGCTCTTTCAATAGAGAACTTACTATGCTAATTGCAATTGATCAGGTTTTATTTGTACTTCAAGATCCTGATTCATGAAACAACCCATCTTCTAAAAGTTCTGAGTTATGTTAAGCTTTGAACATTTTCCAGATTTAGGGCTGAATTTCAAAACAAAGAGAGGCAGAGTGAGAAAGCCATGTGTGCCTGGAACACTTCTCTAGGCTGTCTGTGTCTCCCATGTCTTTGCAACAAGAGCTGCTTGTGTTACTTCTGAGCCTCAGGAACAGGCTGAAAAATATCTGATAACGTGTATGTGAAAAGTTACAAGGACACAGGAAAATATCTATCACACCAATCATGTTACATATCACATAGTATAAGAACATTACGGCATTGACATATTCCTCCCTGGAACTTCTAACATTAGAAAGCCTTTCAAATTGCCATCACTGGTGAAAAAAAGCAGCCCACCAAATGTGGATCTTCCTCAAAAAAAAAATCCCTCATAAAATATCACCTACTCATTTTTAGATAAAATACTCTTCCCCAACTCAAGCCAATAAACCTTCCACGCTGCATGAGGGAAGCCCTGTGCTCATCACATTAATGTGAGGATAATGCATGCACGAGCACACCCCATGTGCAGGATAGTAATGGTCTTGAAATAAATTTCAGGCTTTGTGGCTCAGTAGCTCTATCTTCAGCCTTCTGCCCACAAAACCTCCTCTGGGATTACATCTATTATTGCAAAGCTGATTTTTTGCCCAAACATGGAATTTTTCAACCCAAAGATGTGTTTTATTGGCATCCTGGGGCTGAATAAGATTCAGTATTTCTTCTGAGTGCAAAATATTTGCATTTATTTATCAGTATAAATTCCAAACATCAGAGGCACAGACACATTTTCAAAGGACTCCAGCCCAAATTTAATAGTAGAATCATAAAATACCAGGTTGGAATGGACCTCAAGGATCATCTAGTCCAACCTTTCTTGGGAAAGGCATAACCTAGATAAGACTCTGAATGTCCATTCTTGGAGACAGCTTCCTCCAAAAGGTGACCTGGTGGCTCAGATTAGAATTCCTTTGCATTAGTTGGCCAGGGCTGAAGGGACAACTTTGTAGCCACATTTCCACAGTGATGTGCCACCGTGTGTCACCCGAGTGAACACAGCTGCCACATCTGAATTGAGATGCCACCATGGTGAGTGCCCAAACCAGGGATAGGGAGATACTCCCTGCTTCCTTCACCTAAACTTGTCTTGCAAGGCTGCCAGGGAGACAGACATCAGCTAAATTCACGTCTAGAGGCTCTGAAATCCTGAGAAAACACTTCCTCCTTTCAAGCTGCTCATCAACTCTGAAGACCAACCTCCTTGCATTCACCTCTACTGCATCCATGAAAGCTGGCATCAAACAAAGTTTCCTGAGAAAGAAGGCTTCACCACAGCTCCTGGCAGGTGATCTCTGCAACTGCTTCCTCAACAGTTTATAAAACCCCTCTATACTTAGTGCTTATTTGTAGTTGTTAAGAAGGCATGGAAGAAAACATTATAAATACAGGGACCACTGCTCCTTCCATTTGCTTTCTGAAAAAAACAAGGAGCAAGCCGTGCCCTTCAGAGTTGGAAGACAAGAAAGCAACAACCTTCGATGTGACCTCTGCCCTGTTTGCACCCAGGTACCTCTGCACATCACAAAATCACAGAATGGTAGGGGTTTGAAGTGACCTCTGAAGATCATCTAGTCGAATCTCCCTGCTAGAACAGGGTCATCTAGAATCAATCTACTGTCCAGCTGTTGGTAGAAAAGGTGGCATTTCTTAGAGAGGAAAGACTAGACTTGATGACATGTGCATCCATCCAGTAGCAGACGGAAGCAGGTAGGCACAAACACAGCATTAGGGTGGCAAAAGTGAGTGCAGATTTCTTTCTATGATTCTATCAAGAAGGGCTGCTTCTTCAGCACAGAAAGGTGAAGAAAGCACATGATCAAATCAGTAAGACTGTCCCAAACCACTGCTTTCCCACTAACAGCATCCAAGATAATCTCAGCAGGAACTGAGGTCATCTCTATAAAAGCAATAAAACTGGAGACCTGGGAGGTCACACCATTGTTCTGTCTGCTTTTGAGCCTGCCTTCACTATGAAGAACTTACTTTCTATTGCGTGCCAGGGATTTAACCTCAGGTTTTGAATCCACTCATCTACAAAACATCAGTATGGAGCTTTCTGGGTCTCTTCCAGTGCTATGTAAAGATTCACCAATTAAACTAGAGAACCAATGACCATCTGTGAGCTTGCCTGGTACTGACAACTCCAGTCAAAGACAAACTGTTTCAACTTCTTTTGCCTTGTGATGTGCCACTGGTGGCAGAAAGCTTTTTTCATCTGTTTACAACCACTAAATGACTGACAGCCAAGTCTTTAGCAGCTCTTCCAAAAACCCAAAAGATGAGTGTCCGTCTACAAAACGCTGTCACCAACATCCCAGAACAAGTTAGAGAGCCACTACACTTTGACATCACTGCATACAAACATGGGAAAGGACTACCTGTTTGTAATGTTAAAACACAACATCCAGACATGAGAAAAGGCAGGGAAAAAACACATCAAATAAACACAGGAGAGGTGGTTATAAAACAACCAGGTCATCTAGGATGCATCTGAATGCTTGTCTGGAAAGCTCTACAGTGTTCACAAGAAGCCTGCAAAATAGTTAATGCAGCAAGTGCTTCACTGCTGTTCATTTTACTCCTTCTCCAGGCCATCACAGGTAAACGCTGCATCTGTGGTTTAACACTTATCTCTATGGTGAAATATCATCTCTGCATGGAAAACTGTCCCTTGAAATAATACTTAAGCATTAGTGGAACAATTCAGGTGCTTAAACAGAGGTATCTATTGCTATTTTAGATCCCCTAGAATATTCACCCTGGCCTTCAGCTGCTGCAGGTCCTCTTGGTCCAGACAGTGCATACAGAATCACAGGATGCACTGGTTGGAAGGGACCTGTAGAGGTCATCAAGCCCAATCCCTCAGTAGTAAGCAGGGATACCCCCAACTAGATCAGGCTGCACAGAGGCCCATCAAGGTTGAACCTTGAATGTTTGCAGGGATGTGGCCTCCAATCCTTCTTGGGTAATCCATTCCAGCATTAAACAACCCTCACAGTAAAGAATGTCATCCTAATCTCCAATCTAAATCTACCTTTCTCTAGTTTAAAACCACTGCCCCTTGTCCTAGTGCTACGCTTGGACCATGTCTCTTTCCTGCTATCCTGTAGGCTCCCTTCAGGTCTCCCTGTAGCCTCCTCTTCTCCAGGCTGAACAACCTCAAATCCATCAACTGGTCTTTGTAAGAGAGGTGCTACAGCCCTTTGATAATGTTTATGGCTCTCCTCTGGACCCATTCCATCAGGCCCATACCCCTTCTTGAGTTGAGGGCCCCAGAGCTGGACACAGTACTCCAGGTGAAGTCTCAGCAGAGCAGAGTAGAGGGGCAGAATCACCTCTCTGGATCTGCTGGTCACACTTCTTTTAATGCACCTCAGGATGCAACTGGCCTTCTGGGTTGCAAGTGACCACTGTCTGCTCACACCCAGCTTTTTGTCCACCAGCATCCCCAAGCCCTCTTCTGCAGGGCTGTTCTCTATCACAACATCTTCCAGCTGGTACTGATAACGACAATTGTCCTGATCCAGGTGCAGGACATTGCACTTGGCCTTGTTGAAACTCACAAGGTTCACATGGGTCCACTTTCACAGCTTCTCCATGTCCCTTTGGATGACATCATGTCCCTCTGGCATATCAATCTCACCTCTCATGTTGGTGTCACCTGAAAAGTTGCTGAGTGTGCACTCAATCTCACTGCCTATATCATTGATGAAGATATTAAGCAGCACTGAGGGAGGAGTGTTCTTAGGTCCTATGATAGCACTAGACATAGGCCCCTATTATGTCCTATTTAAAGAGTCATGCACATAACAGGAAGTCAGCTTTGAAGTGACTTGGAGCTCCATGCATTCCTCTGGACCTCTTACACAGCTGCTTCCAAGCACCTGGTGGGGAATACAACCATGGAGGAGAAGGCACCACAGGGAGTATTAACATGAGTTTGCAAATGTCCTCTCTTACGGATTGTAATGAGGCAAACACATTATCTAGTTCCATAAATTCCTCTCTGAAGGAAACACATCACAATTTCTTTATTTTATCATTATTCTGAGCCAAGTTAAGGCACTGCATACACAGGGGCCCTAGCTGGCTCCTTCTGCTGCTGTGGCATTTGGGAAGAGGACATCTAGCACCTCTTTCTGGTCTCTGCTGAGGGCTGAAAACTGAGTAATAGTCCTCCCAGCACCACCAGGACTGCATCCACCAGCTGTGTGTGGAAAGTGCCTTGTTTAGAAAATAGCCTGTCACTTTTTATCATGGCTACATCTGAGTGCTGCACACTCACGTGAGGTGGAGGTAAGTCACTCTCCCTGAGGTCTGTGGGAGCCATCTAATGACTTCAGAGTAGGGCTTTCATACTGTAAATGGAAGCTGGGCTTATCTCCTAACAGCACCTAGGGCAATACAACTCATTAGACAGTACTGACTATGCAGTCATAATTTCCCAGCTCTGACACAGCAATGTGCCCTTGTGGCCAAGAAGGCCAATGGGATCCTGGGCTGTATTAGGAGGAGTGTGTCCAGCAGATCAAGGGAGCTTCTCCTCCCCCTCTACTCTGCCCTGATGAGACTTCATCTTGAATACTGTGCTCAGTTTTGGGCTCCCCAGTTGAAGAGGGACAGGAATCTGCTGGAGAGGGTCTAGTGGAGGGCTAGGAAGATGATTAGGGGACAGGAGGGAATGGCTTATGAGGAAAGGCTGAGGGACCTGGGACTTTTTGATCTGGAGAAAAGAAGACTTAGAGGGGATTTGATAAATGTTTGTAAGTATCAGAAGTTTATAAGTATCTGAAGGCTGGCCAGGATGGGGGCGGGGGGCAGGCTCTTCTCACTTGCTCCATATTCACTCTGTGCTGGGTCAAGAACTGGCTGGATGGCAGAGCCCAGAGAGTGGTGGTGAATGGTGCCACATCCAGTTGGCAGCTGTCACTAGTGGTGTTCCCTAGGGGTCAGTGATGGGCCCAGTCCTGTTCAACATCTTTATTGATGATCTGGAAGAGGGGATTGAGTCCAGCATCAGTAAGTTTGCAGATGACACCAAGCTAGGAGCAGGTGTTGATCTGTTGGAAGGTAGGAGAGCCCTGCAGAGGGACCTGGACAGGCTGGATGGGTGGGCAGAGGCCAATGGGATGAGATTTAATAAGGCCAAGTGCAGGGTTCTGCACTTTGGCCACAACAACCCCAAGCAGCGCTACAGGCTGGGGACTGAGTGGCTGGAGAGCAGCCAGGAAGAAAGGGACCTGGGGGTACTGGTAGATAGTAGGCTGAAGATGAGCCAGCAGTGTGCCCAGGTGGCCAAGAGAGACAATGGCATCCTGGCCTGCATCAGGAACAGTGTGGCCAGTAGGACAAGGGAGGTTATTCTTCCCCTGTACTCAGCACTGGTCAGGCCACACCTTGAGTCCTGTGTCCAGTTCTGGGCCCCTCAATTCAAGAGAGATGTTGAGATGCTGGAATGTGGCCAGAGAAGGGCAACAAGGCTGGTGAAGGGCCTGGAACACAAACCCTATGAGGAGAGGCTGAGGGAGCTGGGGTTGTTTAGCCTGGAGAAGAGGAGGCTCAGGGGGGACCTCATTGCTGTCTACAACTACCTGAATGGAGGCTGTAGCCAGGTGGGGGTTGGTCTCTTCTGCCAGGCAACCAGCAACAGAACAAGGGGACACAGTCTCAAGATGTGCTGGGGGAGGTATAGGCTGGATGTTAGGAAGAAGTTCTTCCCAGAGATGGTGATTTGCCATTGGAATGGGCTGCCCAGGGAGGTGGTGGAGACACCATCCCTGGAGGTGTTGAAGAAAAGCCTGGATGAGGCACTCAGTGCCATGGTCTAGTTGCTTGGATAGGGCTGGGTGCTAGGTTGGACTGGATGATCTTGGAGGTCTCTTCCAACCTGGTTGATTCTATGATTCTGTGTGATAGGACAAGGAGCAATGGGTGTAAGTTGCAGCAAAAGAGGTTCCACCTCAACACAAGGGGGAATTTCTTTACTGTAAGGGTCACAGAGCACTGGATCAGGCTCCCCAGAGACTTTTAAGGCCTGTCTGGATGTGTTCCTTTGTGATCTGTGTTACATAGTATTGTCCTGTTCTGGCAGGGGGGTTGGACTCGATGATCTCTTTGGGTCCCTTCCAACCCCTAACATCCTATGATCCTGTGATCCTATGACAGTAGGATGTCTCATATACAGCAACCTTTGGGTCATTGACAAGATATCTAAGAGACAACAGCTATGGAAAGAAAGACTGCTAGCTGCTTGGCACAGTTTAAAATTAAAGAACTTGGTTCAGGGGCCTATGCTCTTACATAGTTGTTACTGATATTCTTAGTCACTGTATTTATGTGAACACAGAAAGTACAACATGGCTTCACTCTTCCTTCTCACCCTCTTATCACAGCAGCCACAAAGGTTCCCAGAGCAGAGCTGGTTGCTGCTATTTTGGAAACAACACAAAGATCCAGCTATAAAATTTTCATGCCCAATTACTATTTTGGCAGCTGACAGCATTTGCCTGCAGATTGCATGGCAATTTTCTATTGTTTGTTACTCAATAAAATCTGAGTGGAATCTCTTGACAGATATGCCTCTAACCCAAAGGCCTCAAATTTGGTCTTACTCTGCCAAATTTTCAAATGATATTGCAAATAGTAGGAGTGTTAGACTATCTGAAAGAGATCACAGAAATCTTTTCAGCAGGGTGTCTTAGGCTTTCCCATTAAATAACTACCAACTGCCTTAAAAAAATAAAAGATTCCTCTGCATTTCTGCTTCATGTTGTTTTGTGCACTACAATGCCACAATGATCATAAAATGAGACTGAGAGTCTGATTTGAACCCACAAGAGCAGAGAAATTCAGTGTTTATGCTGGAACCATTACCATTCAGAGCTAAAACTCTGCTCAAAGTGATTATTCACCCAGGCACTCCAGCTGTAAAATTATCCTCCAAATAAAAATGAGAAACCCATTTTGTCCAGTACTACAAGCTGCAGGCACAATCAGTCTGTGTGAAGGTTTGGTCATGCACAGCTCTGAGGGCAGTTTGGGGGTGTCTGAAGAACAGAAGTTTGGCTCCCACATTGGTTCAAACAGAAGCAATAACTAACCTATTTTAAAGCCTTGCTTCATGAAAGGGCATCATGGCCTGTAGCTCCTGTATGATAAACTGGCATGCACCCTGTAGTAACATCACCACAGAGGAGAGCAAGGGTAGAAAACTGGCCACAGTGGTCAGTCAAGCAGTCAGGATTTCCAGTACACTGGAAAACTTGGAAGCTGTTGCTTTGATAGCTAATACAGTGACAAAGCTGCTACTGCAGACAGCAGATGACTCTGTTTAATGTGTTTGATGAATCTGCATATTAACATTTAGTGCAACTGCTTTTTGCAACTCATTCTCAGCTAAAGGCTTGGAGTTGCAGAGTTACAGCGACATAACTTGCACATAATACTTGTATTTCTACCTGTCTACTATATGAGGTGTTATGCTTTTTTTTAGATCAAAACTGTTCAAAACCTCTAAACTATTTACAATTTAAGTCAATAGGCACAGGTGGTGCCTTCTGAATTACAGAAGAAGTTATCAGATAGTCATAAACTCTTTATCTTAAACTGGAAAGCTCTGTGTCTATGCTTATGTACTACAGGTATCAGCAGTACCATTTAATTTAGCTAATAGAAAGTATTTTGTCACGAGTACATCTCTCCAGCTGCTAATTTATTTTCCAAAACCTTATCTTTCAGTAAAAGAGGAAAAAAAAGCCCAGTCTTTAGCTGCTCAGCTAACAAAGAAACCTTCAGGAATACCTAAGCCTAGTGTCATTGCTGTAGGTGTAACTGTGAGTCTGCAACAGGAGTGCTATTCCTATTTAGCTGTGTAAGTGCTGGATGCCTGGAGACCATGACTTAAGTACTACTGTTACATTTTGTTTATAGAGCAGACAGATTTAGTTATTTCACTCTCAAAGGCAGTGAAATAAAAAATGCTGTTACTGAATTGGAGAGGAACATAGAAATGTGTGCTTAAAGATGTGCAGGAAGGAAAATACGGCATACATGAATCCTTAACACCTAATACAGATACAGGACACAGGAGAATTCCCTCAAAAGCTTCCCTTCAACCAGGCTAAACCACAAAGAATCCCAGTGCTCAGTTCTGCCCCCCAACCATTGTCTCCCATTAGTCTCGAGCAGGCCTGACTGCACAGCTGGAAATTCACTGAGGCTGTGGCTCTGGAGGCTTCAGGCAGATTACTTCCCCATAGTTACCCAGATAAGACTCTCTCCAGAGAACTGAAGGGAAGGGAGAGAAAAGAGAGAGATTTGACTTTGCTGCCCACTTACAAAGTGATGGCAGGACTATGGGGTAGAATAACAAAACTGCAATTTCTGGAGATGATCAAGTCCCCTGGGACAGGACTTTGGGTGGTCTTCTTATGGGAACTTGAGACCTCCTGAACTACCACAACTATCACTGCCAGTTACTTCAGAGAAGAAACACAGAGCTATGCAATGACTGTACCTCACCACTTGCTCTCACAATTAAGACGAGCACAGACTTCATACTTGCACTTTTGAAGGGTCCTTCAGCTTTTTGGGAAGAGGCAGAGGTGAAAAGATTTCAACCTCCTACCACTTAGAATTTTTTTGGTTGGAAAAGACCTTTAAGATCACTGAGTCCAACCATTAGCCTGAGACCCCCCATGGCCATTAAACCATGTCTCATGTTCACATGTTTCTTGAACACCTCCCTGGGCAGCTTGCTCCAATGCCTGACCACTTCTGCAGGAAAGAATTTTTTCCTAATATCCAATCTAAACCTCCCCTGGCACAACTTGAGGCCATTTCCTCTCATCCTATCAACTGATAGTAGGGAGAAGAGAATGACCCCCACCTCACTACAACCTCCTTTCAGGCAGCAGTAGAAAGCAAAGAGGTCTCCCCTCAGCCTCCTCTTCTCCAGACTAGTCAACTACAGTTCCCTTAGGTCCTCCTCATAAGATTTGTTCTCTAGACCTTTCACCAGCTTTGTTGCCTTTTCTGGACACATCCCAGTTCCCAAACCACAGGAAAGTATGTTTTCTACTATGCCAGACTAAAGCAGGGGCATGTGAGTGTGGAAGGAGGGTTTCTCTTGGAATGGGCATAGAAATCCCTCCCAGTAGGCCATACTGAACAGCAGTAGATCAAATCTGCAATTATTCTGCTCCATGGCATCCTTGAGCAATCACTTGCCTACTGATTTGTCTCCAGACACAAAGACTGCCCCACACACAGAAAGAATGTTCTGTTCCCTCTATCTGTAATAGGCACAACAAGAAGCAATAGGTCTCACTTGTAGCAAGGGAATTTGGGGACAGCATTCTGACAGCTACATCCAGGAATTACCTGGATCCTTCAGGAAGAAGAGTATTTCCTGGCATGAAGAGATAGACTAGATGAACTCTCTTCCAGGCCCATTTTCTATGTTCACAAGCTCATTAATCCCTGCAAGGCACAGCCTGATGTGCAGTAGAAGCATACACTCTCTGATGACTTTGGCCACAGCTGCAGGAAGGGAAATAGAGTTCTGTCCAATTATCTTGATGTTGTGAAAGTTTCCATAATCTGTAATAAAGCCTGCTTGGTTAAGGGCCAAATGTTTCTTTGTCCTTGCTGAAGAGGAGAGTAATACAGGAGAAAGAGGAGAGGGACAATGCCTCTGAAAGACACTGTTGCAGAACAGCCACAGAAGTGCTGCTTTTTGAGTCCTGGGGGACAGCACTTAAGCAATGCAGTAATGGTATATTCATCACAGGCAGAGTATGAAAAGCTAGATAAACAGCAAATGCAAGCAATCTGTGAGGCACAAATCAGTGATTAGTTGTAGCAGCTGTAGACCTGTAGGGTTCTAGTCCCACTTCTGTTGCTGGTGCCAAGTGGAGAGTACCAAGGGAATCCCAGCAGCATGAAAACCACATCTGCTGCCAGAGAAAGTATTTGCTGAATTCTGTGTAATAAAGTTTGATCTTTTCTGCTGTGCTTGGACATAAAAGTTACTCATCCGAAACTCAAATATGACTCATTTGTTCAGGGATTGTCTACTAGCACTTTCTTAAAAGGCAGCTCTTTCAAATCCATTGGATTTGGGTCTTCTCAAATAATGCGATATTTTCTATTGCGTGTAGTGGGAGTCCTACTCCAGGACATTCCATGAGAGGAGTTAAATAAGAATGGCAGCATTACAGATACCATTGCTTGGGCAAGCAAACATCTCTGCTGCTGTTTCTACTGGTATGCTAACAAGAACAAATCAGTTCATGTTTTCCAATTATAAGAAAAGAAACTTCAGGTGTTATTTACCTGCAAAGAGGTTCTACAAGGTCCTTGTCAAGAAAATCATGATCTTTCTTCACTGCAGCAATATCAATGGGAAACTGGGAGTCTATAAAAGGAGACACAACATTAAGACGACTTCTTTCTATTCGAATGAAAATACATTGTCTTCATCTAAAGTGCTTTGCATGTGCTTGCTCACTGAAATCTAGCATGACCGATTTCACTCAGTCGTGGTTCCCTTCCAGCTGCATCTGTGACCCTTTCAATTTTTTTTTCCCTTTTAAAGGTACATTTGAACACCCTTCACACCAACTGAGAGAGCAAGGTTATTTCATTTTGGCTTTAACAAGATACTCAGTTTTGAGCTGTTCCTTCTAGCACCTAGAACAAATTAATGAGATCAGGGAATTATCAAAACACTTTCTTTAACCACATAAGCAACAATATTCTTCCTTCCTATTATGGTGACTTAATGAATTACTTACTAGATTGACTTTTCCCTTGAAACAGAAATGTTCCATACTTCTTCCTTTTAAAAGTACAGGTCCCAGTAACAATGATTTCAGACTAAGAGTTACTTGAGTAACAGAGCCAAAAAAAAAAAAAAAAAGGAAAAGAAAAAGAAAAAAGCTGAAATATAACCCCAAACATTAGCTAAAAAGCCAGACTAGTGTGGTGGAAATGGACATTTGTAATGAAAAGTGACATTAGTGGTTTCTGTAATGGTGGGATTGGTTCCAGCATTATGGCTGCTCTCCAGACTGCTCTTCCATGCTTAGGTACCACAGCAGGATGCTGAGATACAGGAACTGCAGCCAGCATTTTCAGACACTGGTGCTTAATGCTGAGGTAATAGATGTCTCTTAAAAAACACCTTGTATTCAGAAATGCAGACTGCCTAGAGTGCATAGCTGACTGTAGGGGAACTGCAGGAGTCCAGCACAGGTTGTTTTTCAGAGGGAACATCCCTTTGAGCTTGGCAAGCAGCGAGCTCTCCTTTCTTTGGGGGAGTTGGTACCTGAGATACTCTGATTACAGGGAAGTCACAAAAGTACTACTAGGCACCCAGGGACTGTGGTAGACACACATCTGTGTCAGCTTTGGCCTGGCAAGCTTATCAGTATTAGCTCCTTCCCAGATTTAAGTGAGCCCACCTGGCTCCTGTGGAGCCATCCAAGCATCTCTGCATGATGCTTCTAGTCCTTGGGCACCCATGCAGCACATCAGAAGCCAGCAACTGAGCCTTGGGGGATATCATTTGGCCATGAGAGGCTGATAAATTTCCCTTACTCCCCACCACCCTCAGGCCCAAGTGAGGGATGGATGCTGTCTGAGCTGGCTCTCTGAAGAATTGGCTTTGACCCATGAGGTTTCTTGGCCATTGCTCCGTGTGTGGAGCTGTGCTGTCTCCAGACCCAAGCTGACCCTGGAAGGTGTCTAGTGGCATTTGACAGAGCTGCTTTTTGGCTAATAAGCCCAAGGAGGTCTGAGCTGGCTCTGTGTCCCTGGCAGAGAGAATATGCAGTTTGGGATCAGCTGCAGTTTCCCTCTCAGCATCGAGCTAGGGAGTGCAGGAAAAACCCATACCAGTCCTCAAACTGCTCTCGAATGCAGCAGCAGTGCAACCACCCACCCTGCCCTTGGGGATGCTGTCTCTCTGGCCACTAGGAAGGGGACACAGCCATTTGCTTTGAGTTAGCACCGAAATATTGGCTTTTCTTGCTTTGCAAATGTAAAATGTAGCTCAGGTTATTCACTACTGGTAGCTTTGCAGAGTCTTCAATCTTATTTTCAGTAACTTTTAGTGCTTTCCATCTTATTTTAGACAAAGTTCAGGAAGTTAAAAAAAAATCTATGTATTTGGAATTTTTGTATTTGTTTTTGTTAACCTTTGAGATTTAGACAAATTATGTCCCTCTTTTTTATTTCTTCCCATGGCTATGAGGGCAAGAATCTTACTTTTCTTTAGGCATTGGTATGACTCCAGCAGCTGAGGCTTTGTGAAGCAGCCAGCCATGGCTATAATTCAGTCAAATGCAGAGTTGGCTGACTGCAAGCTCTCCTGGCAAGGCCTCAGTGCACTTTCAGTACTGCACAAAGAGAAGAAAAACCTACTTACTCTCATAGAATTGAGCATATTGGGGAAATCCAGCTGCACGTAACCAGTCACACGCTTCCTTTGCTTCAATTTCTGACCAGAAAGAAAAAAAGAGAAAGTTAACATTTTGTTATTACATTAGAAGTTCTTTTAATTATAAGGAAATCATTGAAAGACTTGGTAGTAGCAGTTTGTTGCTTAAATGTACTGTCATCACTCTGAAGCATTGGTTTATAGCACCAAATAATAATACTGTCAAATAAACACTAATAGCATCAAATAAAATAATCCTCCAAGAAATTAATCTGCCTCTGCAGGACCCCAAAGTCTGCATAACTTCTCAGTGACTAGGATGAAGTGAAAATCATCTCCATTTGGCAGGAGAAGTTGCTTATCTAAGTTTGTGGTCCTTCCTCAAGGGTGAGTTGGTGGGAAAAGGTGAAGATGAAGAAGGGTGCAAATAGGGTGACAGGCAGCACTATCTTCTCCTGCTCTGACAGTTCTTGAGGAGAAAATTCCCATGTGAAAATCACTGAAATCTCAGCCAGGAAAATCCCAGTGCAGGTCTCATGTTACTGAAGAGACAACTGCACAGGTAGGATGTGCCTTCCTACCTTCACTCATCTGAATTCCATTATGTAGACTCTCTCCACAGCCAATAGAGAGACAGTTACTTCCAAAGGATGATTAATTTCACCTTAAAGCAGTGTCTATAATCAGTGGGATAAATCAACTCATGTTGATTCATCCCAATGAACAGCTACAGGTATGTCTGTGCAGCTAAGTAAAATAGATACAGGTACTAGCTTCAAGTGCTGGACCCTGTACTGCTCACTATTTAATTTTAATCCACTTCCAGGCCTGTTTTGGACTGTTTCCATTATTGATTAAGACAAATCTTTTCTTGAGAAGGCCAGAGGAATCAGTCTGTCATCTTGTCTCTGCCTCTCCACAATTTAGAATTATGGACACAGCTGCTGCTGGATGAAGGTGCCCCAATCAAACAGCTTTTACTGGATAAGATGCATCTCATCCCTATGGAAAAGGCTGGGGAATCATCAGCTGGAAAAGAGGAAAGTCCATCCTTACTCCGGGGTCACTAGGAATAAGTCAGCATGAGCGAATGGAAGAAAATCATGCTCAAGGGGACTACATTAAGACCTAAAGCTTTCTACACTGGAGAGGCAGATCCACCCCATGCAATTACTACAGCAGCAGTAAATAATTGTCAGCTACACAAGAACAGAGTATAAACTTTTAAGCGCCTCCAGCAGAACAGACTTTACATGCTCCAGCTGGCACACACATGGTTATGCACCCAACCTCTTGAGATGACTACTGCATGTCGACACTAAGGTATCTCATTTTTACTAAGTTCCATGGACTCATTGTACAGAATGCAGTGTGCCAAGTTCAGCTCTGCCCAGCACCCACACTGCATGCTTATGCAGCTGCTCCCAGACCAACTGGAGGAACAACTGAAAAGAGAGGCTCACCCAGAAAAATGTGGATTGCTGGGGAAACCTGGGCAACACCTCCTTGCTACCCAGATCTAGATCAGGATCTACCACTTGAACAGTTTCAGTGCACAAGATCAAAGTCAAAACACGTATCTGCAACTCTTCAATTTGCAAAACACTAAGGAATGGTGTGTGCAGGTGTTGAAGAATGGAGACATTTTATGTTGCTTATTATTCAACCTGAACGAACCAGGCAAAGGTTTTGGCACATTTATGGTTGTAAAATCTAGGCACTCATATATAAAACAAGTGATGGAACTGGAAAAACAAACTCAGGCTTAGTTACTTTTCTGCATGTTCTGCCTTGCATGAAAAAAAAATATCCATTTGTAGATCTGTTTTTTACTAAAGCGTATTTTTACAGATAGGAGGTTCTGGTGTGATTTTTTCCCTATAAAATTCTGGTCACTCATTAAACAGATCTACTCACTCAATCTCACAGAAAACCTGATTCGAATACACTCTGCAGTATGGGACCCACACACCTTTCTGCTCCTCTAAATATCGAGCTGTGCCAGCCAATTGTTCTGCAGGAATCAAGAATACAAGGTCTAACATATCAAAAGCTTGATTTCCCAAAGATGATTAGACAGCCAGTAATAGCTCTGCAATGGCCACAATTATTAGCAGTGCTGAAAAGGATTTACCACCAGGTCTTCATTTGCTTTGACACTAGTTCATGTCAAGGCCAAAAGAAAAAGTATGAAAGTACATTCAGTTCCTAATGCTTCACAAAAGAATGAGCAGCTTACATAAAACGTGGCTCTCACTACTGAACATCTGTGTGCTGAAAGCACATCTCTATTATGTTCCAGTGAGACTGAATATTTTTGTTAAATGCTTGGAAAAAAGACAAGTCTTTATACTTTTTTCTTTTGCTTAATTCAATCTCATGAAACACAGATGAATCAATCCCATTCCAAAATGTATTTTACAACTCAGAACAGCTGTACGTACATTCTAGCTTCATCTGGCCTGGAAGAACAACTAACAGAGGCTGTGGGTGATGGAGAATGCTACCAATTAATGCTCTTACACGCTTATCATATTTCAGTGTACTTTGCAGTTGGCTGCTCAGAGGAGCCTGCTGAGGAATATTCCTGTAGCCCAAGTGAGAAATGAAAAATACCAGGTTGCAATGGGTGAATGACTGCAGGGAATATCTAAGGAAGTAAATCTCACCCTTTTGTGTGGGTTTGGTTGTTTGATTCCACACACACACCCCCCCTCCCCCGCCGATGAGGCTGTTTTCAACATTGCAACCAGCCAAAAATGACTAATTTCTGCCTCAAAACTTGAGGAGGCACCTATGGGGCGTACTCTCATGCTCTGAACGATCACTTCAAACAAATAGATTCACCCCTGAATAAGACTTGCTAAGTCAGCTTGCAGGACATTGGGTTTTGGACACCTATCAGTGCCTGTTTCCCTTCCATGCCTCTCTTTCTTTCTTTTGGGTCTTATTTAGAGAACAGCAACAGAGAATTGCAGTGTGTGCCGCTGCCCTGGCCCAAAGTAAGACTTTGCTCCTAAGAATGCATTTGTATCGGTTAAAGGTACCTGTTCCAGCCATTCTTGGCTCGGCTGCTCCTGCAGGTTTGGTGAAAAGCCATAGCTCATGCTCCTCAGCAGACAACGAAGGTGATTTCTATTATTTTACCCAGAGCACCAAATTACAGTTCAGAAAGCAATACAAATGCTTTCATTACTGAATATTGTAATGCTTAAATCATCATTTGACATGCTCAGTTTAACCTTTTCTTTGTGTACACATGCTCTAATATTTTCTTTTTGTTACTAGGTAATTAAACATCAGTGAAGACTATGTGAAGGGATGAATACAGCACCAAAAAGACCTCACTGAAGCTATCATTAAAGGCTCGCAGAAATACCTTTGACAGTGTTGGTGCAGCTCTGCTCCCATGTTCAGAGCAGCGCACGGACCCGAACCAGCCTGTAGCAGCAGCACTGTTTTGGTACAACCCTGACAAACCTGGAAAACTGCATGTATTCACCAGTGGCCCCAAAGCAGCTTGTCAATGGCACAGAGAAGGGCTGCTTTCAGAGAGGACATGGCTCACAGTTTTGTATTCAAGGCTGGAAGGAGACACAGATTCTCCAAGAAGCACATGAGCTGCCACTAACCCACAAGCATGAGCCACTGCTGACCCACAAGCAGCAGCTCCCTTGGCATGGCTGGAAAAAAAGACTGCTCAGCAAGCTGCAGCTGCTGGTGGGTTTGCCCTCATGCACTAATGACAGCTCTGCTGACAGAAAGAAGTCAGAGATAAGTTACCTACTGCCCTCCACTTGCT
Organism: Pogoniulus pusillus; assembly: GCF_015220805.1. NCBI lineage: Eukaryota > Metazoa > Chordata > Aves > Piciformes > Lybiidae > Pogoniulus > Pogoniulus pusillus. Next base: position 25,499,599 of record NC_087266.1, read on the forward strand.
TGGGCAGCAGCTAATGACAATCATTAATTACTAAGGTTAGGTAACAATTCAGTTACTTGTCACAAGTAGTGACAAGCTTCCCTATGTCTCACAGTATTAAATCCTTGGTGTTCGGGTTTTTTTCCGAGCTTTGAGCTGAAGTTTCATGGGAAACAAACTTCTCTTTTCCATTTCACTTCTGTACTGGCAGCAAGCTACAACTGGAATTCACACATGTAAACGTCCTCTGGCCACATTTCTGGGGAGGTCAGGTAATGGTCTCCTTATGATCTCCATATCCTGTCATCTGCCAGCTTTTCTTAGGAGGTATATCCAAAGTTCCCTGCACACAGATGTTGCTGATGACCTTCTTAATGCAATGCCCTAGAAAACCTGCAGATATTGGCCTTGCTACAACAAAACCTTTCAATGTCCATACACAAGCAATAGCTCAAAACCTTATCATACACTTCTTTGATCAGCCAAGACATCTTCTTTCTCTCCTCCTTCCTAGGGGATTGTGTCTTAATCTTTCCTCCTAGAGTTGTTCCATTATGTACTAAAAGTTTATCGGTGACACTGATATGTGTCACACAACAGAGACTGAAGCACAAATCTCTGATCCAAACGTAAATAGAGTGCACAGAGAGAGAAAGGTTCACCCAGGTAATGTGACACATGTTCAGAGCACAGCTGGCCCTTGCCTTTAAATCCACCTCTAGCGTTAAGCAAGTTTGAGTTTATATGCCACAGACCATGTGAGTACTCTGGCTATTCTGGGGCTCAAATGGAAGCAGCTGCTTGCAGCCTTTCTTCCAGCACTTTCTCTGATTCTTCACAAAGTGCTTTGATGGTGTCCAATACTGGAGGAAGATTCTAGCACCCAGCTCCCACCAAAGGGAACATTCTGCTGTTGGATTAGCAAGTGGACCCAAATCCTCTAAGGGTCCTCTTTAGTCCTGCTCCATTTTAACAAGCCCAAGAAAATCAAACTGCTGGGAGGGTCCCTCTTCACAGAAAGGAATGCAAAACTGCCTGAAAAGATGTTTGGAGAAAATTGCTTTGTCAAGAGGAACTTATGTAAGTAAATTAATTTTCTATCTTGGGACTGTCCACAAATACCAGTGCTAAACCCTAGCTACTGCTGTTTCTTCCCTTCTTGTATCTACACATCAGCATTTCATCTTGCTTCTGCTTTTTTTCCTCTCTCCCTCTGTCTCTTACATATTTTGTTTTGTTGTTTCTCTCTTTTAAAAGAAATTGCATTTTTTATTTAAAATTCAGATATCTCTTTGCACAATACCATGAAACAAATAGCAACCAGAATAAATAAGGTAGAGAATTACCATATCTATTATCTTTGTGCCAGCTTTATGTGATAACCTTTATTATTCATCCATCTGTAACAAATCACTCTTTATGCTTATATTTTTATTGCCCCTATATTGCTCAGCACTTAAATCTAATTTATTAGACATAAGATAAAATATCTGGGAGTGTTAAAGATCAGTGCATTTTACTATGCAGATGCAACAGTGAGCTCCAATGGCCATCTCAAGCCAATCTGCTAGGTAGAAGAGGTTTGAGAGTACAGTGCCAACTTGGTTACAGCTCACAGCGTTTGCAGGTGGTTAGTCCAGTGCTATGGTTTACATCAACTTCTTTTGGTCCCTGCCTTACTCTCTCTTTCAAGAGAAGGATAACCATTGGGACAACAAGGTTTGTAATGCATAACATCTACCTGATTTTTTAGGGTCAGTTTGTATGCTTTTACTGTCAGGAGCTGTTGTGGACCTCTGTGAAAGGTAAACCAGAGAATAATCCTGAGGATGAAACACTGATTGTGTCTTATGCCTGAGGCACGCTTGAGGCAGCGTCTTGAGTCACTGATTTTGATGCAAGCCTTGCACCTCAGACACCAGTCATGTCACCAGCAGGCTATGTCATCACCATCATGTCCTCCCAGAAGAGCACTCATGAGGACAGATGAGATCTGTAGCAAAGTTCAGTTCAGGCTGAAGCTGTATGAGAAGAGGCCAAGCACATTTCAGATTCACCTTGGAGGCTAGTCCATGATACTTCAAAAGCTACTATTACTCTCTTACCCCTACAGCTCATAGTCTTTAGGATACTTACCTTTGTAGATGTTGTTTTTATTTTACAGAGTGGTATTTAAAGCACTTCAGAAGTGTATAAGCAGGTTAGAGAGAAGGTTGGTAGGGATGAGGTGTCCAACTCACAGTATCACAGTATCATCAGGGTTGGAAGAGACCTCACAGATCATCAACTCCTTTAATAGCACATAAAAATATGTCTATGCCATTCCTCAGTTACTAATAGGCTTAGAAATCTGGTCTGTACAGACCAAAATAGTTCTGATAGCTAAAATGATCATTCCATTGTCACTCATCTTCTACGTAACACTAAAGGCTGATAGGTTTCCTCTGAATGACATTGGCAAAGCTATTGTGGAGCTAAGAAATGAGACTTCAGTAAAGGTGTTAAATTGTAAAGGACAGGAAGACATATGTAAATATGAGAAAAACATTATTTTCCAAGGTCACATAGGAAATTTACTATGAAACAGAGGCTCATATCTATACCTGGCATGGAACAGGTTAATGCCTTAACTACTAGACTGTCATATTGCTTCAGTTACTGTAAGCAGTTTGGTGTAGGCCATGGAAACATACTAAACTTCTCATATTCCCTAAGGAAAATGTCCCATGCAATTTCATAAAGACAGATACAATTCTCTGCAACCTTTCATGCTGCATTGCACCCACTGCAATTCTTTAAAAGGAAATATTCTGAAGTTTTATTTATTGGATGGGATCAATTTTTTTGCAAAGGATATTGGTGTCTCTGAAATTATTGAGGCCTTTAGCATAGTTTCCCAAGAACTCCAGCTAAGGGAGTGCTTTTAGTTAGAGGTCTATTGGCTTATCCCATTTCCTTCTACTCTAGGATTTTTCCAGGAGAATTTCAATAAGAATGCAAAGGTAATTGTACCATGTACCCATAAAATTACCATTTATAGTACAAATCTACCACAAATAAAATAAAACATAAGCATATAATGAATGTATATGATTTTACTACACCATGGTGTGTACTCATCAATAAATCCTGATAATGGGGCTTTCAAAAGTGAAATTTCATTGGAATTATTTTATATCATGCCATATAATTACCATTAGAGTCAAGGTTATGTTTTGCAAGCAAGGAACAAATAAAGCTGTCAAAGTGTTATTTTAATAGACCTTAAACTTTTGCAGAAAAATTGTGGCTCTAGTAATAATACAATAAAATATGGACCTTTTAAACTACCGCGGTTGAATGTAATTCAAATGTCAAAAGGAAAAGATCCCTTCAACCTCACGAGTAGTTCCTTTATGTGTAATAATTTTCACTTGGTGAATCATAGTCAGATGATGTCCATTCACGCTCTGACTTCTCAGAAAGGTTGAAAGTGAGAAGAACAATTATTTATGGGCATGAAAAAAATGTCATGTGCAGAGAGATTAAAAGATTGAGACTGTTTATCTTGCAGAGCTTATTCATTAGGAAGGGTTGCAATAAAACGCTACCAAAAATCAGGGGTAATATACAGATAGGAAATTGGAAACTTGTATTTGCTCTACTTTGCAGCAGGAGGACAGGGAAATTTAACAAAAATAGAGGAATTAATAATAAGGAAGGCAATATGAACTGATAAAATCCATAACATTCCTTGCCAAAGGACACTGGGATGAGATGAGTGGACTCAAAACTGAGATGGGAGCCTTATCTGACTACTCAATGTTACCACCACAGATTTGACAAAGGATTCTCCAGAATGCAATAAATCAAATCAGACTAAAGACAGTGTAACAAGATTACTTTTTCGCAGTCAGATGACCTCTTATATACCTTTTTTGTTCTGATGTTCTTACTGCTCAGACATAGTCTGGACTATGTTTATTTCAACTACTACCATAAATTTCTGCATAGCCTAGCTGGGAGACTTCTCATCAGACTTTTACCTTAAGCAAGGCTGGATTTCCCAAGAAGAAAGGTGTGTTACTCCAGCAAGGAGCTAGCAAGTCCTCCTTGGCTGAAAGAATTATGCTGATTTTTTTTCCTAAATTAATGGACTATTGGTAAAACTGGTAGGCCTGAGATTTATAACAGGTTCATCAGGCATGAAATGTTACAGGTCTAGCAACAGAGTCTGAATTAATATTTTGTTACATTTAGGACTCATCAGAACTATGTGCACAACAAAATGTTTTTCCTCAAGCTAATAACATGACGCCAATAGCATCTCAACAACAGGGAAAACACTAACTGCTTGCAGTGTAGGAGAAAGTTTTGTACATCATGCTATGCTGAGAGATGTCTCACAGAAGACACTGAAGCAGTCAGCCCAAGCCAGGGGGGACTCATAAAGATCTCAGGAGCAAAAACTAACCTGAGGGACTCCCAGTTCAAAGTAATTAGCCACCTTTCCTGGCAGCCACCATTGTGCATAAGAGCCTTTAACACAAAATCAGCTCCCCAGGGAATTGTCCCATTATGTAGACTTGTAAGTAACTTCCTCTGCTGAGGTACAGGGTGTTCAGCACAACTGGGAGCCTAAATGTGAGAATGCAATGAGATTTGGGCACCAAGTTGTCTTAACATTTAAAGTCTTAAACATAAAATCAATATAGCACAGCACAGATACAGTGTTAACTGATGCTGAAAAGTCATATCCATTTCATATGGCTCAACTATGATAAAATTCAGGTCTTTGAGTGTCCTCTTGAGGTCTTCATCTGCTGCTTATCATCATGATCATTTTTATTTACTGCTGTTTTCCCCTTCTTCTTTTCCTTCATGTTCTCCACTCCCAAGTAATTTAAAACTAACACTTTGCCATTCATCTCTCTGACATTTTTGCTACCCATCATCCCACATGTCCACTCAGTTTATACAACCTTACTCTATGCTAGTTTATTTCCTTTTTTTCCTTCCATCTTTCTTTTAAATTCCTGAAACAGGACTTTTAAATCCACCCTAATTCAAAAAATATCTCCTTATCTTCAAGTATCACTTCAAAATCACTTTTCTGCTTAGCTTACAATTGATTTGTACAATGCAGCACTTTGTGATGATGCTAATAAAACAATAGCTTGCATCCCACATCTCATCTTGAGGCACTTTAAATGGTTATGAAAACTGATGTGAAAGTTATATATAGGGATCACTTCATCCCTGGGTGAAATGCAGCTGCATTAGGATGAAATGTGGCAGCTGCACAGAGGAACGTTGCAGCAGTTTATGACAAGAAACAAGGAGAATACTTTATCCAGCTGAAACTACTAACTGGATTTATGAGATAGATAAAATTCAAATAATATATATATACTGGGAGCTGACAAGGACACCAGGCTCTCCTTTCTTTAGTCTTAGGAAAAATACCCGGCTATTACTAATGGGCAGAAGTGATTAACAGCTTGGTTCCCTCCACATCCTCTCCCTTCCCCATCAGGATTTATATTCCCTTTCTTGCCTTCTGACAGCCCCCATGAGTCTCGGCTCAGCACAGAACTGGGAGGACAGAGTACCACCCAACCATTCTTCACTATCATGCTGCCCTTCCCACCTATTTGGCCTGTTCAAGAAGCTGAGCACCACTGCCTTGAGAATTCACAGGGCTTTGATACATGAGAAGTGTATGTCCACTGAAAAATGTGTTTGGATAAAGGCTTGGAAAATGTGAGTCTTTGTATATACATAAAGACTCTAATATCATCTAATATAAAATATACAGTGTTTTGAATGTGGAAGGAATATTACCAAATAGGTAGAGGAGTAAGAATCCCATCTCTTGGGATCTATTTTAAAACTTCTGGGAGTGTGTAGATTCACTATGGGCCAAATTCTGGAAACAGACTCTAACGTTATGAGTTTCTGCTATAGGTGATCCTGAGGAAAGGCTGAGAAAGCTGAGACTGTTCAGCCTGTGAAAGAAAAAATCTTGGAGGAGTTTCATCTTGTGTATAAACATCTGAAGGGAGGAGTCAAAGAGTGACAGACAAAGGGCACTGTCATGGATTGAGTTGCCCCTGCTGCTGTTACTCATACCACGCCACAGTCACGCCAGTTCCAAAAATCAAAGTGCTAACTGGAGCAAGGTGTTATGGGGCTTGAAGTTCAGACTGCAACACAGGAGGCTTCCTGTTCTGGTTGCTGCTTCTGAGTGCCAGCTGCTTGGGTGCTGCCTCTTTCTTGCAGCCATGGTGGTGGAACGAGTGGGAGTCGGGTAGCTGCTGGTTTGTTTTTCTGGTTTATGCTGTTTTTTCCCCTTGTATTTCACTGTGCTTCTAACACAGCAGGAGTGTGTTGTGGAGGGCCTGTAGGCCTGAAAGCAGGCTTATCTATGTCTGCTCTGCCTGGACATGTCTCTCTGCCTGCACCAGGGGTAAACGAGCACAAAGGGGCACAACAGACCAGGGCCATAAAGTCAGTTGCCCAGGACACCTGATTGTGTAAGCCCCCACATGCCCAGCTCGTGCCTGCCTGGTGCTGGGCCCATGGGATTCCCATACCTGGAGTCCAGGCCTGTGGGTTTTACCCAGAGTGGTAGGGTTGGGCTGACTGCCAACCTGATTGGTCACTCCAGTGGCCAATGAGACCATTAACTCTCGGCCCGCAGTGGATAAATAGGGGTGCACAGGCTCATGTGCAGCCTTCCCACATTGCTTGTGGCTCTGCCACATTGCTTGCTTGCCTGCCTGAGCACTTCCTTGCAGCTCTATGCCTGCCTTTGTATGAGTGCCTGGTGCGCGCCACTGCCACAAGTTGCCAGGAGCAGAGCCACTTGTCTGCAGTCGATCGGCCTGAGGAGCCAGCATTAGACCCGTGCTCAGAATGCACAGAATCCTGTCTCTGCACCTGGAGATCCTGCCCACGTACCCCTGGAGAGAGCAGCCAGCAGAAGGCAGCAGCAAGGTCAGAGACTGTCATTTCCCCTGAAACCAGAGGATTCCAGCCTCAAAGTCCACAGGCACAGACCCTGAAGAATTGGACACTTGCAATAGGTTGTGACGTAGCTCTGGAGGGTGATTACTGATCAATCCGAATTGTGAGTAAATACTTGAATGCCTCTGTAATTTCTGTTACCTCTGCCCTAAAGCAGAAAGCAGATTATAGTGTAAGACCCCAAGCGGCATTAAGCTGCGGGGAAAACTCTCTCTCTGTTAATAGTTTCAATGTTTGCTAGTTATTAGTAAGTTTCTGTAGTTATATCCTAGAATGTCTTCATAACAGTGTAAAGGAACAACTTAATGTTAAAGTTCAGTGGTTGGGGGTGGTGAGAGTTGAAATACTGGAAGTTAATAAATATATATATATTTACAAATATTCTCTCGCATTAATTAATTTCTCCCCTGTGCCTCATCGGCATAGGTCACATAATTCCCCATCCGCGACAGGGCGTCAGGAAACCTTTTCACTGCGGGGGTGACTGAGCATTGGTACATGTTTCTCAGGGAGCCAGTGGAGGCTTTGTCCTTGGAGCTACTAAAAAGCCATGGCCCTAGGCAGCCAGCTGTAGGTGGCTTTGCTTGAACAGGGGGGCTGACCAGGATGACCTCCAGTTGTCTCTTCCCAAACCACCACACTACCTCAACCATTCTGTGACTTTCGTGATGATTTCAGGAAATGAGTAAAGATAGTCCTAAACTGACCCAGCAGTGAGGAGGAAAAGTATCTCCAACAACAACACATGTCTAATGGAGAATTTTAGATTAATATTTGCTGTAAGCTTCTCTATATCCCTATTACTCTTGAGGAAGAATAACATCACTGATTTTAGGACCCAGAGAGTCACAGGAAGGGTAAGCATAACACCAGGGAGAGTATAGCTAATTGGAAGTACACAGATATCAACTGCAACTCACCACTTCTGGAAATCTGCCATAACTTTATACTTGGAAAACTAAGTGTTGTCTTTGTACCTGGACTGACTCTTTGATTAGATTGCTAAGGACAAGTAAATTTCTCAGTCTGTACACAAGGTATGTTGTTTCAGCACACAAATAGCACAAGGGTTTTGTCTGGTACTCTGCCCTTGAGATCTGGTTTGAATTTGGATGCAGCAGATGGACCCCACTACATGCAGCTTGCAGTGACCTTCTGTCCTTGCAAGGTTTTGAAAAATGTCATCTCTTGCAAGGCTAAGGGAGATTTGCAGACAGCCTGGATTCACGCAGCATACAAGATGCACAAGGTCTCTGGAGTAGTTTTACATTCAGGGGGATCCCAGGAGGATGTAGTGGTGGTCTGAGCATCAATTTCAGCTCTTGTGGGTACTTGTGACTCCAGTTAAATACAGATGTTTAATGTTTCTGGAAGCCAGGGTTTTCAAGCTCTGTGTCCTGAACTAGAGGTCAGGTTTCAGACTTCAATGCCTCAGTTTTTCCACAATACTCAACATAGTTTGCATGTGTGCAGTACTGAAGTTAATTGGTCAGAAAGTAGTTGGAGCTTATCAGATGAAAGGCACCATGGAATGCAGGAGAATGCTTCATGTTATTTACAATTTGAGTGTACATGTAAACAATACCCCAAAAGGCAGATGTTGTCATCATAAACTTTCTCTCTGAATTATGCAGATAAGCAGAACAAAGTATAATTACAAATCAGCATATTAATTATTCTTTCATTATATCCCTTCATGTGCTGTAGATGTTCAAATTAGGTGTGGGCAATCAGATATACATCAGAGAATCCCTACCCATCCAAGGTGGTCTTCATGCTGTGAACTTATATTAAACACTGAGTATTAACATGAAAGTAGCTCCCCTTGGAGATAATACTTTGATGTATTAATAAAAAAAGATTTCTCAGCTCTTGTTCATAATAAATTAAGATTAAAGCACTTTCTTTTGGAATTCAGTGTGAGATGAGTAATTTGTAGTGCAAGGAATATTGATAAGACAGAGCAGATACAGAAAGGCTCAATTATTCAAGAGAGAGGTCCAAATCCATGGCTTATGCACAGGGAATGCGATGCAAAGTGCTGAGCTCCCACCTGGTGTTATCAGTATGACCTGCCCTTGTCAGCTGACCAACACTACAAGCAGATCTGCCTTTAGATTCCACTGTTTTCCTTGTTAGCTCTTTCCATGAAAGGGCCTACTCAGAAAGATGTCTTGTCTGATTGTTCTGAAAAAGCAAAGTCCCAAACAACAGATTGTCACTTGTTCACACAGCTTGGAAGCAGCTGTCACCTACACACAATCCAGTAACCAGAAGGCTGGTGTTATCCTAAAAGTACAGGCAAGAGCTGTACCTACAAATCCAGGTGACTTTTCTACAGGAGTAACACTAACTACAAGTGCCAGAATGTCTTCTGGTAACTGGACAAAGAAATAAAACATCAGTAAATTAACACTGAGTACAAATACTATTTTCTTTAGCTGAACTTTCTGATCTTGGTCCACCTTCCTTGCTGGAGTCTGGCTGATCCTATGACAGTTCCAGATATGATGCAGTAAGCTGCCTCTGCCATGAGCAGAGACTGGGCCAGACGACCTCCACTGGAGGTCACCAAGTCCAACTGATAACCCTACTTTACAAGGTGCACCCTAAACCACATCCCCAAGTACCACATCCAAACGACTTTTAAACACCTCCCTGGGCAGATAATTCCAATGCCTGACCACTATTTCTGTGGAAAATATTTTCCTAATATCTAGTCTAAACCTACCCAGACCCATCTTGAGACAATTCCCTCTTGTTCACTACTTGTGAGAAGAGACCAGCACCAACCTCTCCACAACATCCTCTCAGGTAGCTGTAGAGAGCAATGAGGTTTCTTCTCAGCCTCCTCTTTTTCAAACTAAACACCCCCAGCAACTTGAGTCACTCTTCATGGGATTTATTCTCCAGGCCCTTCACCAGTCTATTGCCCTTCTCTGCACTTGCACTTATAATGAGGTGCCCAAAACTGAACACAATACTCAAGGTGTGGCTTCATCAGAGCCAAGTACAAGGGGACAATCACCTCCCTACTCCTGACAGAATTATTTCAGTGAATGAAGAAATAGTATATAGAATCATAGCATCATAGAATCATAGATCCAAGATAATCCAGTCCAACCTAGCACCCAGCTCTAGTCAGTCAACTAGACCATGGCACTAAGTGCCTCATCCAGTCTTTTCTTGAACACCTCCAGGGATGGTGCCTCCACCACCTCCCTGGGCAGCCCATTCCAATGCCAATCACTCTCTCTGGCAAGAACTTCCTCCTAACATCCAGCCCATACCTACCCCGGCACAACTTGAGACTGTGTCCCCTTGTTCTGTTGCTGGTTGCCTGGGAGAAGAGACCAACCCCCACCTGGCTACAATGTCCCTTCAGGTAGTTGCAGACAGCAATGAGGTCCCCCCTGACCCTCTTCTTCTCCAGGCTAAACAACCCCAGCTCCCTCAGCCTCTCCTCATAGGGTTTGTGTTCCAGGCCCCTCACCAGCTTTGTCGCCCTTCTCTGGACACGTTCCAGCACCTCAACATCTCTCTTGAATTGAGGAGCCCAGAACTGGACACAGGACTCAAGGTGTGGCCTGACCAGTGCTGAGTACAGGGGAAGAATAACCTCCCTTGTCCTACTGGCCACACTGTTCCTGATGCAGGCCAGGATGCCAGTGGCTCTCTTGGCCACCTGGGCACACTGCTGCCTCATCTTCAGACTACTATCTACCAGTACCCCCAAGTCCCTTTCCTCTTGGCTGCTTTCCAGCCACTCAGTCCCCAGCCTGTAGCACTGCTTGGGGTTGTTGTGGCCAAAGTGCAGAACCCTGCACTTGGCCTTGTTAAATGTCATCCCAGAATCAGAGGTTAAATGTCATCCCAGAATCAGAGGTTAAATGTCATCCCAGAATCAGAGGACGATTCTACGATACACATATGCTTGTGTAAAGATGTTAGGGTGAACTAAATTTTATCTTCTGCTTTGACTGCGCAGTGCTGTAAAAACAGCAGTCACATTGGTGACAGTGTGATCTAGTCCAGAGCCACTAATTACATGGCTGTATCCTCATCTTCAGAGAGTCATGAGAAAAAAACAAAGACATTAAAGGAAACAATTACTCACTTACTAAAAAAAGGAAAATCTTCCCTCAATTTGTCTTCACAAAGGCACCCACTTTAATCAAAGTGCTGTCTACACATTTCTTTCCAACACAAAAACAGTACTAAATGTGGGAAAGTCCAATTAAAGGTTCTTAGAGTAGAAATGGAGCTACTGTCCAGACAGTTTCCATCATTCATTGCATGACAGAAAGTTTGTTTAACATACTGAATAGAGGCAGATAAATTTCAATATCAAAACAATGAACTCAAAGGCTAGAATTTTGAGGACATTTAGATTTTCTAAATGTAGGATGCAGATCTTTGAAGGTGTTTGAAGTAACATCTCAAGCACCTCTGATTCCGATTCATCTGATACTGCCTTTCACTGTGGGGTGGCTGCAGATGTTTTCTATACACATACACATCTAAATGAACTTCAAAAACCCAGAGGGAAGATTACTGAGGAAAAACTGTCACCAATGAACTGAAATATGTTGGATATCTGAACTAGAATATTTTTTAATTCAATTTGCTTTCAGCAATGAAAGCTGCAGTCCACAGAGCTACAGAGCAACACGCACAAGTCAGGCTGAAGCTATTCCTACATGATAGTACATAAACACTGATTCCTTCATGCTGGAGGGAGGAAGGAACAGACAACTTGGCTGTGTTGTTATAGTTATTATTTTTAGCACTTTGGCTGAAGTCTTGTTTCCTTTCCATACATTTTTTAATAGAAGGCTGTGAGGTTTTATGTGTTCCTTCAAGTAGTGAACAGACTTTCAATGTAGCAAAAACGCTGTTTTTTCCATTCTGCAGCTTACCTAGGTCTGTTTCCAGCTATTAAAACCATTGGACAAAATAACTGTTCCCTATAATACAAACTTCTCACTTCTTATTTCCTTATCCTTGCTACACCACAGAGCAAATGGCAGGCAGACTCACAGGACCTCTGTAATTACTCGACAATACTAATTGCCAGCAATAAAGCAGTTAGCAAAGAACTAATTAGCACACTATCTAGCACTAACGACACTCTGCAATTCTTTACTGCTATTCTTAGCTAGCTGCTCCAAGCAGGGAAGACATAAATTGCTGCTTTATCAAATAGCATGAAAGAGTTTAGGTAAGTCAGATGCTTGCACTTATCACTCTATAAAGCTGGAGGCTGTCTTTCAGCTCCGTGGCATGTGTAACCCTGGAAGAAGGCAACAGAATGGCTGGAGATCTACAAGTGCCTGCTCCCTGCTAGTAGAGAAGAGTGGGTCCACAGGGTAGACAGCAGGAGACACCAATAGGAGAAGCACTGTAATTCTCACCAGTAGGAGAAGCACACACCTACTATATTTAATGTCAACATCTCTAGCTGAATAACAGGAGGCAACACAGGACTGACTCTGCAAATACCAGTCAAATAGAGTTCCTGGCACTTCTTGATTTGCTAGCTGAATTTCAACTATTTCTCGATCATCAACAGTTGATGGGAAATCAGTTGGGCAGTTTCAGTTGCCATCTCACAGACAGTCTCTTTGTTCTGATTACTGGAGAGCACATTCCGACTCACATGAATCACTACTTGCCTGACCGTGGGCAAAGATGATGTGGTCACTAGACAGTGATACCACCTAGATGTTTGGAAAGCAAATGACTAATTCCTTGCTCAGCTAGACTTTTGCTGAGAAATAAGACACATCACCTAACACTTACACTACAGTGAAAAAATGTTCTTCCTTCTTTAGGAAGGAGTATTTTGAGACTCAATATGCTAAACTGCACTACGCTCACAAATACGCCCTAAGTATTTGAGGACCATATAGCTATCTTCCTTGAGGTGATCTTCCTTCCTTTACAACTTCAACAGTCTGGTGTCCTGGATATATAACAGAACGGATTTTTTTTGTGCTACTAAGGATTTAATTTAGGCTTCAACTGATCTCTAGACCTGCTTATTTCACAAAGAGTATCTGGCCAGACAGACACAAGACGCTTGTCCTTCCAGCAAGTATTTTCCATTCGAAGTTATGAATTGTCCTAAGTCATAACCTGGTTCTTGATCAGCTAGAGAGCACTCAATAGATCAGTAAATATAACTCCATGCTACAGTTTTGAGGTCCGTTTAGTCCAAGAGAGAGGGTAGTGAAGTAAAAATAACAAACAAAGACCATATTTTTTTACAGAACTCAAGAAGAGTGTTGAAGTGCATACTTGAAATATTTCCTCTGCAGTCTGTAGCGCTGCTGGCACATCACTGCCTTAGCACTTGGTGCTTGTTCAACGTGTGCTATGTGGATGCACCCAGGTCTGTGTACATACGTTTGCCAAGTTAGAATGACACAAGTAATGTGCCTGTTTCTGAAAAATTAAGTGTTTATGGCTTGCTCAGTTTCAGAATGTTTCATAACCTTCAGCACTCACAGTGTGTCGCTCAAGGGCCTGCAACATATTCCCTCTGAACAGAAGCCGCTTTGTGCTCCCCACCAAAGAAGCATGTGCTGTGTGAGTGCCATACTGTATTTTGGCAGTGGCTGTTAGAAGTTAATTTACAGAGGATTAAGGAGGTGGACAGCAGTGTGTGTTGTGCTGTAATTCTGAAGAGCACTAAAATACTCTGCTTAAAGAAGAGATGAGAGATGGCTGCTATCAAAACCTTGGGGCTTGAGTTTCAATTTATTGTGCAAAATTTCCATTTGGCCTTTGGGAAAAAAAAAAATCCCCTGAACAACAGCTGGTGTCCTTGCAACATAGTCCTAAAAGGACTGTGTGAGGACATCTCCCTCCCCGGGACATCACCTCTACCAAGGTGGGAATGCTAACCAGAGGCAAAGGCCACCCAGACCCACTCCAGCTGGAAGCTCCCTGCTGGCTGCTGTGCTGCCTCTGGAATCAGCTGAGGGCCCATCTCCATCTCCATCTCCAGACGTGCTCCACAAAGAGCAGGATCTAGGGGCTGCTCTGGCTCTACGTTCCCTCAAGACAAGGTGAATGAACGTATGTGTTGAGGACATGAGCCATTTTTAGCTGTCCTGTGCTACAGTAATGGGATACGCAGATAAACACAAAGACTGAAAATTGGTTGTGTATGCTTTGAAGGAAAGGCAAAGTACTTTATTTTCCAAGTTTAATCTTTTTCTAGACTTGACCTTGGTCTGCACTTTTAAGAATCTGACATTTTTGATGGTTTATTTCACTTTCAGATTTTGGCAGGGTCAAGCCTCAGATATGCCAGAAGTATGAAGAGATAAGTGGTTCTCCAGACAGAAACAGAAGCAGAAAGCAGGCAATTGCCTACAAAAGATGGTCTCTCCTACAGATTTCACTGCAAAAATGCCTGACTTGTCTTTCAAAAGCAAAGGCCAAAATCTGACAATGAAATCTCAGCAAAGTGGAAGTTAAAGATTTTAAATAACATCTCAAGAGCCCACGTGTTGCTCTGAAACCACTAAATAAAACTGAACACATGGTAAAAGCATTTTGATTTAGGACATAGGCTGCGTTTTGCAGTATTTCTGAATGCTGTGACAGTAGTTAGAAACACAGGACCCATGGTATCCTGTGGCCATTGTGGAATGCTCTGAAAGCTCACTCGCTGCTAAGGAATCATGCTGCTGTACTGAAAATAACAGTTCTTTATTTTCTGTCAGAGCTTCATCTTTAAAGACAAACAATAACATGAACAGACCACCCTGGGTTCTACTGGTTCACTTGTGATGGAGGTGTGTAGGGAAAAAAAAAACTGGAAAAGGTGAAAATTACAGCTGTGGTGCTCCACTGATTGACTGATTTTGGGAGGAGAGCTGGGGATTTCATTAATTTTTCTCTAGCTCCAAGACTAATTCAACTGCTAAAAGTTGCCTCAAAACTGAGTCTACAAATCTTCTGTTTCCAAATGTATTTCAAAGCATTTCCTTCATTTATTGTTTACCAATCTGGCCTTTCCTCATCAAGTATGGAATAAACATAATAAATGCTTATCACTTGCAAGCTTAAATCCCTTGGGAAAAAAATTCTTTAGAAAATAAATTCCAACCAGAAGTGTATTCCTTCACCTAAAATCTAAGTGGCAATGATGCTGTATGCTTGCCTTAAACCAACAGCAGCCAAGAGAGTGAGAGCTAAGTGTGGGTCAGTGGCAGATCTATGTTTCACACAATGGTTAAGAGTCTCAGCAGAGGGACGTGTTCTATAAACCAGGCTGCAATAGGATGTATCAGAAGCTTTCATATGCTTAAATGTATAGTTGATCTGCCTACACAGCAGGTATTTTGTCATGCTTGGATATAAATGGCGGGAATTATCTCATCTGTCTGTAGATGCATTGGAAGTACTCATCCCAGGTGCTCCTGATGACTAAGGAGAGAAAGGCATACTTCCATGAAAATACTTATCCTACAGTTAATGTCTCAAAGTGGGAATGTGGCTTGTACCCAGAAAGTGCTCTTTCTTCTTTAGGGACTATACAGAGATTTTGCGAGCAATAAGCATACAAAGTTTGAGAGTTTCAGAGAGAAATAGATTCTTATTTGAGGTATTTCCTTTGAATGTGCTATGTGACTTGTGGTTTGTATTTTCACCTGTTTGCACCTGATTTTCTCCATTTACAGTGATGGCATAAAAGGTCTGCACCCATGTTTGTAAAGGGATTTGAGACTTAGACAAGAACATTCCTGTGTAGGAGCTCAGTGTTTATCACAAGCAGTATGTACTTCCCACACAAAGCATGTCACTGAATTACAGTTACTTGACCTCAGAAACCATTAAACTCAAACATAAGCAAAGAAGTCAGTACTTGAGTTGCTCACCCCATCTGTGTCTTATTCATCAACTCACCTGCTCATTTCCATTTGATATATGTACAAGTCACTTACCAGGACTAAGCTACACTACCAAGATTATCCATGCAGCTGACACTATATATTCTTGGCATTTAGGTTTTCTTTACGGGTCTTAAGCTTACAAAACAACTCCAGGTAGTTTAAATTTTTATAAGTTGTCAGGAAAAAATGCTCTTCTTTCCCTAAAATGTGGTCTGTCTCTGGACAAAGTTGTTAGCTCCAAGCACAGGGCTAGCACAGCTAGCTTTAAGTTGAAATCAGATTGAGGGCAGGCCACAGAATCACAGAATTAACTAGGTTGGAAAAGACCTTCAAGATCATTGAGTCCAACCTATCACCCAACACCCTCTAATTAACTAAACCACGGCACTAGGTGCCTCATCCAGTCTCCTTTTAAACACCTCCAGGGATGGTGACTCCACCACCTCTCTGGGCAGCCCATTCCAAGGGCCAATCATTCTTTCTGTGAAGAACTTCTTCTGAACATTCAGGTATTCCCAGACATTTCAGGGAGGTAGGCATCTCCACTTTCCAGCACCTTAAGGACACTGTTTCTTCTTTTTTAAGATATATTAAATTAACTGCTTGCTCAGTGTACAATGGGGATAATGTGTGAATGGGATGCTGGCAAAGCCTCACCACAGGATCCTTAAAATTCATGTGATGACAGTATTTTAAATGATTTGTAGGCACATCACTCTTCATCATGATCACTGTATCAGTTTCCTACAACTGTTGTTGATTGCCTTCTTCCCTGCACTTTTCTTCTCTTTCAGTTTAGAAACTTTGGAGAGAAACTTCTAACAGCAGTTTGTTTGTGCCATGCCTAGTTGGCATGCTGTGTCTCACCATGACACAAATAAACAGGGAACACGATGTAACACCACAAGAGCAGATTTAACTAAGACCCAATTGTATGTGATCCCATCTGCATGCGGGAAGAATGTTCCCATAAAAGAAAATTCTTACAGAGAAAAACAAGTTCACCCTTCACAAGCATGTACCATAACACAGGACAATACACCGTCTTTGACTTATGACTTCATCAGGAAGAAACTGGTCCAACAGTGGGATTTCTTCTCCAACAGGCAGATGTGCTTGCTATTATACTGCTCCTTCAGATCTAAATTTGAGGTATCCTGTAGAACTAGTATGAATCCATTGTTTGCTAAGAAGGGGGAACCTCTCCCCTATCACCTCTCCAATAAATTACCCCTGGTTGAATCACCAGTGCTAAGATGGGAGGAGGCTACTAGCTCTTGATTTAGATTATTAGATTGCAAGCAAGTAAAACAAATAGATCATATTTCAAGGTGAAACTTATGAATTTAACTGTCTCATTTCTACTGTATTCATTACAGCAGAAACTTGGTGTCAAAAGTTGAGTAGATGTTTTGACTTCTGATATATAGTCCCTTAAAATATTAACAATGGTTTAAGTTTTCCAAAAGACTGAAGGACAAACACGTTTCCAACACCAGGGCCTCTGAAGAGGAAATACCTCAGGGAGAATACTGTTATTAGGTGACACTGAGCAAATGCTTAAGCAGCAGTGATTGAAGTAAACTGTGTACCCTAAGGATTTAATGAGTAGTTTGGAGGAGCTGATGGCCTGAGGCATAGCTTCAGGTCATTAAACCTCAAATGGTTATTAATCCCCAGGAAATGCCTTCTGTCAAGGCCATTAATGCCATTATAAGTGGAAACTGAGGGTGTATCGAAACATTGGCATGTAGTCTGTTTGCAGGAGAAATGCTGTCAGTGAACATGGACATGCCATTTCCAGGAGGATGCTGCAGTGCCCACGACCCACCTAGCTTGCCTGAACTTCCACGTCACTCTATGCACCTTTCCTAAGCTAAGTGTCACTACAGGAACTTTACCATTCATTGAGCACTTAAATTAGCAGCTTGGCATAACTCCAAAGAATAACATTAGCTGAAGTTCCTCCTCCTAAGTAGAGACATCTTAGCACATGTTTTAGGTTGGACTCTTGCCCTCTATTGCATCATTTTAGAAAAGCAGTAAGAAATCTGATTCAGTTGATATTCAAACTGGTACCCACAGCATTTGACTCACTGGTGCACAGATCCCATGAGTTTTTATTGACAGGGTCTAGATTTAGGTAGTTATTTGTTTGGTGGATTTTGTGTAGCTAACTCTTGAGACTTTGAAGTCAGACTTAGTGAGCTGGGTTTTTTTTAGAGGGTTTGTTTTGGTTTGGTTTTGGTTTTCCCCAGATTCTACTACCGGTTGGTTTATGGTTTGACCTGGGCAAATCACATCCTGTAACTCTTTTAAATGATCTTTGTGCATCAGATTTTCCTACATAAAAAGGGCTATAACCATGCCTACCACAATGCATATTTTGAACTTTGAATTCAGTCTATTTATAAGGGACTTAGAGATCATCAGTTTCAAAACTATTATACTACAATGATCAATGCTTGACTTTTAAAGAAATGCAACAGATTGCAATTGCCTAAATCTGTCCCTTCTGCTATAAACTTAGCAGAAACCTCAGAAGACTGTTACATGGTAGGAACTTTTTGATTACATCCCTGAGGATGATTTAGAACCCCAATTATGCAGCTGTCCAAATTAAGAGAAGAAAGACCCTGGGGAGATTTAGAAAGCTAAAGTATATTCTATTAAGTGAAAATAAAGAACAAAAGGACATAATGATCTATTTAATTCTTCTGGCAATGTCTGCATTAAATGATCAATGCTTAGACATGCATTGCTATTTACTGTTTGATGAAGTGCCCTAAATTTCACTGGCATTAGCCAGTGCACCCTAACCAAATGGAACTTATGCAAATATTATTTCAACTATATGCTTCTACACTGGTGCCAGGAATACACCCATCTCCAGGGAACCGGAGGGCAAATTGACTCTTACTCTTCTGTCTGACTGGTTTCCTGAGACATTCACTGAATTAAAGCTGGTAAACTATTGCAGTACAGAAGAGCACTCTTACAATGACACTAAGAAAAGCCCCCACCTTTGTATGATATGATTACACTGCTTTTGTATGTATTTGGGTCCTTGATTTTGTGAAGCATGTTATATTTATATTTAGGCACTGACACTGTAAAGAATGAAGTTACACTACTAAATGAGGCTGTACTTTAAAAATACAAGTACAGCTGAGTATTTCTAGAAGGCAACTTTTCCTTAATTTATGTTAGATGTCATTCCAAATACCTGAAGAAGAACTGCATACATGTCACAGTAAAGAAAATTTTATTTGGCAGTACTGGGTTAAACAAAGTTATGAAGCCATAAATCAGATAAAATAAGTATTTGGACACTAAATTATTTTTGGACTTGGAAAATTCCACTAATGCTGTATTTTTATAGCCATGTGTTCCTGTAACCTAGATCACAATCAAGCTATACATTTAAAGTCATGAAATGAAAAGGAATGATGAATTTAAACTCCTGCTGTAAGGGGTCCAACTGTGCAGTTTCATGCTGTCTTGAGTAAGATTGCTTTTCCGATCAGGGTTTTCAACAGATTTGTGTCATCGAAATTGCTGCATCTAAGCATGTCTAACATTTATTTCCTTGCTTGCTTTGTTGGCTTGCTCCACAAAGCATGCATCCTACTGTTCACGTAAGAAACAGATGTGAAAAAGAACTGTATGTCCTTGGTCTGTCCTGTATTTTCAACAAAACCAACAATCCCTTGCTGCCAGCCTCCTTTTCTCTTTCCTTTTCATAAGTAATACCTCTTCTTTCTGACTCTCCAACTGTGTGTTATTGTCTTGGTTTCCACACCTATACCAGTAATGTTCAGGATACACAAGTGAGTCTGCCAGATTTCACTCCTCCATGTGCTCTGGTCACTGATTTTAGGAAAACATCAAGCTCGACTGCCTGTGAAAGCAGTCACATTTTCTCCACTGGATCTTATGCAAACATAGAGTAAGGAATAACTTGATAACGCCACCATCTGACTCATGTACTTGGGACTGATAACAGCTGTAGCTACATCCTGTAAAATGACCATTTAAAAAAACCCAATGAAACGACAGCCCACAACATTGACTCCACTTTTTCATAGAATGCTTTGGGTTGGAAGGGACTTTCAAAGCTCATCTAGTGATGACCCCCTGCTGTGAGCAGGGACAAATTTAACTAGGTTAAGTAGCACAGAGCCCTGTCCAACTTGATCTCGAATGTTTCCAGGGATGGAGCATTCATCACTTCTCTGGGTAACCTGTTTCAGTGTTTCATCACTCTCATTGTAAAAAATGTCTTCCTTCTATCTAGTCTGAATTTCCCTCTTTTAGTCAAAAGTCATTACCCTTTTTGTTCTGCCTCAACAGACCTCACTAAAAATAGAATTATAGAATGGTTTAGGTTGGAAGGGACCTCAAGGATTATCCAGTTCCAATCCCCTGCCACAGGCAGGGACACCTCTCACTAGAACAGGTTGCTCAAGGCCTTATCCAATCTGGCCTTAAATACCTCAGGGAGGGAGCATCCACAACCTCCCTGGGCAACCTGTGCCAGTGTTTCACCACCCTCACTGTAAAGACCTTCTTCCTAACATCTAGTTTAAACCTCCCCTCTTCCAAGTTTAAACCCACTGCCCCTTGTCCATATATATTGTTGGGATTACATATATACTATTGGGATATACACTGATGGGAAATACTGTTCCCATCTTTCTTATATGAGCACTTTTCCCAAGAATGATCACATCCATTTTTATCTTAAAAAGATTTAATCTACAAAGATGAAATTATCTATAGAAAATAAGGCCAAAGTGGAGAGTGAAAGTTCATCTAATTCACGCTCTACCAAAATTTTCAGGACTAATATTTACTTTTCCTGAGAGGAATCCTGGATTCAGGGCAACTCCAAAAAATACATACACCTGACCAAACAGGTTGCTTTCGTCTCGGCTCAGCGAGGTGGCAAATTTACTACTCTTTGCTGAAGTAGATGTTTTGATGATACAGTTCCAGCTCTGTTCTCAAGTGGAGATACTAACTTGAGCAGTGTTCAGCCACTGTGGCTAGAATGCACTGCTTACTTTTCCAGCCCTTGCATTTGACTACCTCTAGATCATCACACCTATAGCTATTCAGCAGAAACATAGTAAACTTCTTATCCTGCATACAGTATCTTATAGCACTGCTGTGCTGGCATCTCAGCATCATTTGCATCCCTGCTTCCAGAAATAGTGCTATTCATACAATGCTGCTTTCCGTGCTTTGTAAGGGGTGCTGGATGACAACCCCAGCTGCAGTGCCCTAATTACCTAAACCTCACTTCTGCTGATGAATACAAAATAGCAGTCTCTCCAAACTATCATAGTTTTGTTTGGATGAGAGGTCTGCACAACTATGAAACTATGAGTTTTGAAAGACAGTATTCCAAGAAAGCAAAAATACTAGTGAATGAAAAGCTAAGAATATACTTTGGGTGAAGCATGGAAGAGAGACTGCCAATTCCTCTAATAGCATTGTTTATTTAACAGCATCCTGTCAGGGGGAACTGCGCAACTGCAGTGACTCTGAGTAACTGTGTGTATTTGTCTCATGATAATTTGATGGATTATCATGGAAGTCTACTCCTAAGAGAACAATATTTGTGCAAGGCAAACACTGGTCTACCAAATAGCTTATAGTTATCCTTTACAGAGCACAAAAAGTGTGTCTGACCAGCCAGGCCTATGTTCTTCCAAATAAAGAAAATCCTCACAATACAATCTTAGTGTTAAACATCTCTCCAAAACAGTGCCTGGCAAGGTGATGGAACAGGTCATCTTGAGTGCCATCACAGAGCACCTAAGGATGGCCAAGGGATCAGGCCCAGCCAGCATGGGTTTAGGAAGGGCAGGTCCTGTCTTACCAACCTGATCTCCTTTTATGATCAGGTTACCTGCCTGGTAAATGTGGGGCAGGCTGTGGATGTAGTCTACCTGGACTTCAGCAAAGCCTTTGACACTGTCTGCCACAACAAGCTCCTAGCCAAGCTGGCAGCTCATGGCTTGGACAGATTCACTCTGTGTTGGGTCAGGAACTGGCTGGATGGCAGAGCCCAGAGAGTGGTGGTGAATGGTACCACATCCAGTTGGCAGCTGTCACTAGTGGTGTTCCCCAAGGATCAGTGCTGGGACCAGTCCTGTTCAATATCTTTACTGATGATATGGACGAGGGAATTGAGTCCAGCATCAGTAAGTTTGCAGATGACACCAAGCTAGGAGCAGGTGTTGATCTGTTGGAAGGTAGGAGAGCCTTGCAGAGGGACCTGGCCAGGCTGGATGGGTGGGCAGAGGCCAACGGGATGAGATTTAACAAGGCCAAGTGCAGGGTTCTGCACTTTGGCCACAACAACCCCAAGCAGCGCTACAGGCTGGGGACTGAGTGGCTGGAGAGCAGCCAGGAGGAAAGGGACCTGGGGGTACTGGTAGATAGTAGGCTGAAGATGAGGCAGCAGTGTGCCCAGGTGGCCAAGAGAGCCAATGGCATCCTGGCCTTTATCAAGAACAGTGTGGCCAGTAGGACAAGGGAGGTTTTTCTTCCCCTGTACTCAACACTGGTCAGGCCACACCTTGAGTACTGTGTCCAGTTCTGGGCCCCTCAATTCAAGAGAGATGTTGAGGTGCTGGAACGGGTCCAGAGAAGGGCAACAAAGCTGGTGAAGGGCCTGGAACACAAACCCTATGAGGAGAGGCTGAGGGAGCTGGGGTTGTTTAGCCTAGAGAAGAGAAGGCTCAGGGGGGGCCTCATTTCTGTCTACAACTACCTGAAGGGACATTGTAGCCAGGTGGGGGTTGGTTTCTTCTCCCAGACAACCAGCAACAGCACAAGGGGACACAGTCTCAAGTGGTGCCGGGGTAGGTATAGGCTGGATGTTAGGAGGAAGTTCTTGCCAGAGAGAGTGATTGGCATTGGAATGGGCTGCCCAGGGAGGTGGTGGAGTTGCTGTCCCTGGAGGTGTTCAAGGAAAGACTGGATGAGGCACTTGGTGCCATGGTCCAGTTGACTGGATAGGGCTGGGTGCTAGGTTGGACTGGATGATCTTGGAGGTCTCTTCCAACCTGGTTGATTCTATGATTCTATTTCATGGCAAATATCTTTTACAAATGCCAGACACTCTCGATAGTAATAAATAACCTGAAGAATACATTGAAGTTTTGTATACGTGAAAATATCAGAATTGAATGCTGCAACTTTTGTATAAAGAGCCTTATGAACAGTTCACAGATAGCAATGACTGTTTTTCACTGCACTTTGAAGAACCATATCTCTCTATGTATAACCAAGCCCCTGCACTTAGCTGGTGTCTCCTCAATGCTCAGTATAGGCAAAGTATCAATGAAGCATTAATTTGCTGTCATATTATGGTTTATCTCCAATCTCAGAGCCTGTGCAGTAACATTACTCAATGACTTCCTACAGCATCAATGCAGAGATCACACACCTCCTCACAGCCTGTTTTCTCCTACTTTCTTTCCTTTATTATACTTTAAGGCTGAGCCAATAGCAAGTGGAAAAGTTTATATTTACTCCCTCTTCCAATGCACACAAGACCCCTGAGTTTGCTATATTTTGATTTGTACATATGGAGGGTGAGCAACACCAAAGGCAGTTCTGGTACCACTAAACAGAGACATATCTGCTTCCCCACTTAATAATATCTTCTGTTGACTCAGGTTTATGCTTCAGTTTACAAGTTCACAGCCTGTCTTGGTAGCCCACCCTATATGCAATGAACAGAATCCAACCAATCCAACTAGACTTCACAGAGGATTGCATTTAAAAAATGTCCTCTGCTCTTTCTTTCTTTCTTTCTTTCTTTCTTTCTTTCTTTCTTTCTTTCTTTCTTTCTTTCTTTCTTTCTTTCTTTCTTTCTTTCTTTCTTTCTTTCTTTCTTTCTTTCTTTCTTTCTTTCTTTCTTTCTTTCTTTCTTTCTTTCTTTCTTTCTTTCTTTCTTTCTTTCTTTCTTTCTTTCTTTCTTTCTTTCTTTCTTATTTTAATGATAAGGGAGTTGTCCTTGTGGTCAGAAATGAGTGAAATACAGATGCAAAAAGAACCATTTAGAAAGATAGTCTTAGGAGAAGCTGCTATTCAAGTGTCTGCCAGGGGATCAGGTACAATCGTTCTGCTCCATTAATTTTTAATCACACCCATCAACTGGCCTCAAAAGTCTCCAAGGTTTTATGATGCTTTGAAATGAAAAGGGCAAAATGTTCTCCTCTATCATTTTGGAAGATGTCAGGGCATTAGCATCCGTAGCAACTGTAAAGACCCTTCCAAAGCAGACTTTAAGAGCTATGCACCAACAGAGCTGCTTTAAGTACAGCAGTCAATTGTGAGACCAGTAGCACCTGCTCATTTTAACCACAATGTACCATAGCCTTAAGGCAAACCTGTCTTTCGGAAGATGAGAAAATGAGAAAGGGCAGCGTCACAAATGAGTGCCAAGGAATGTTAAGATGGAAGTTTATCCTTAACTGAAATACAATACATAGCTTTACTGTGGGTTTATACCTTGGAAGTATCTAGGAATTGATTTAATAATTATTTTGTCCATAAATACACAGAATTTGTAAGACATTTAGATCTCTTCTGTCTCCTCCTTCCCAATACTTTTTGACTGGAAATACCTATAACAGCCACCAAGAAATAAAAGCAAACAGACTGGACTCCAAGCACTGATACACAGAGTCACAGAAACATTCCTGTTGGAAAAGACCCTCAGCATCACCAAGTCCAAGCGATACATGTAGCTTGTTGCACATCAGAGGTGCATGCTCTCACTGCATTCACATAACCTCCAGTTAAAGGGCAATTCCTTTTGCTAAAAAGCACAACTGGGTATATTTGGAAAACACTTTCATCTTTCAAACTTCTGTTTCTCCTAAAATCCTGAATCCTAACCACAGTCAGAATCTTTTTCTAAATAGCAGTCTCCAGACTACCAAACCTTACTTTCAAGAATTATTTACCACTGCTGCCTCCTGTACCTGCCCAGGTACATGAACTGGACCACCTATACCACAAAAATTTCCAGGAGGTCACTACAGTAACCTTCCAATCATCTCTTCCTTTGTCCATTAAAGGCATTCACACTAAAATACTTATATAGGGAGAGCAAATAATTTATCTGCAATTAGCCCATGCTACCTTGAGACTATTAAGTCTCTTGCTCTCTTTAATCACTTCCTAAAGAGAATACGTCGATTCAAATAGGAAAATGTACACCTGATATCAACTGTAAAAGATGTCTTGAAAGAATTATTGATTGCCCCTCCATAAAGACAAGACGGCTAAAGGGATGAAAGATTAGAAATATTCAAATTTGGGCTGATAAAATTAATATTAACTGAAAATATTTTTATTCAAGGTAGGTACCTGTTTAGGCCTTCCCTTTTGAAAATCTCCTTCTGTCCTTAGGTTACAAAAGACTCTCTCCCTAAACTGACTGCAGGGAAAAACATCCTCAGTGCTTTATCTGTTAAATTCTCCACTCACCCATATTTCTTTATGGATGAACGCTGCTGCTTGGAAACTTCTCACACCCCTACCAACACCCAGAGAAGTTACATTTTCAGAAGCAAAGTTTAACTTCTATCAAGTTTCTAAAGGAATAACATTAGCACTGCTTTTCAAACACTGTGCTCCTTCATTCAAGAAGGTTATTTTTCTGCCCATCTAAAAGCAAAGTACTGAAGGGCTTTCATATTAATGCTCAGGGTCTCCAGGTTAGTTGTTTTTCTAAGAGTGCTCAGCTGCCTGAGGGCATCTCATGAGGTAAGGATGCCTCTTTGACAGTCCAAGATGGTGCTTTGTATTTGCCCCCAGAGGAGACCCAGTATCACCCCAGATGGACTCTGCAGTGACATTCAACAGTGTGAAAACACACTAGAGGTCTCATTTGATAATTTATAAATGTGAGTGCATTTTCTTTACTGTTCTCATGCAGAACCTGTATGTCCTGCTGTGCAAATAGCAGAGTACACTCTCTCTGAGATTAACATTTTTGGTCAGGCTTTTGAAGCAGAGATATCTCTCCTGAAGTTATGTGTACACAAGTCCCACTCAGTCAGGGAGTTAGTACATACCAACTTCCATGAATGGAGAATTCTTCATGCACGGAATAAGACAAAGTTCCTTGCTCCTTGCCTCTCCTACCTGCCTCATCCCCCTACTGCAGTCTTTGTAAGACTAGAGGCATAGAATCACAAGGGTTTGAAAGACCATAAAGTCCATCCATCAACCCAACAGCATCATGACCACTCTCAAAGTGCCATGTCTACAAGTGTTTGGAACACCTCCAGGGATGGTGATTCCACCATCTCCTTGAGAAGCTTGTTTGAAAACCTGACCACTCTTTCAGTAGAGACATTTTCCTAATATCCAATCTAAACCTCCCCTGGCACAACGTGAGGCCATCTTCTCTTGTCTTATCCCTAGTTACTTGGGAGAAGAGACCATTATCCCCTCCCTACAAATTTCTTTTCAGGTGGTTGTAGAGAGTGCGGTCTCCTCTCGGCCTCCTCTTCTCCAGACTAAACAATCCTGGTTCCCTAAACCACTCCTCATAAGAATTGCTCTCTAGGCCCTTCACTAGCTTCTCTGGACTCGCTCCAGCACCTGAATGTCCTTCTGGTAGTGAGGTGCCCAAAACTGAACGCGATATTCAAGGTGTGACCTCACCAGTGCTGAGTAGAGAGGAATGACCACTTCCCTACTTCTGCTGGTCACACTATTCCTGATACAGGCCAGGATGCATTTGGGATAAAAACTATGAAGTGAAGTTAAAAACTTCAAAGGAAACTAAGGCAGTATGACATTAGGTTCTCTTTTTGAATAGTTTCTTCCCACTGAATATTAAGGGAAATGAGGAGACCTACCTCGCCAGTATGAAGCCAGTCTCTGGAAGTTACGCTCCTAACTCCTACTCACAGAAGTGGTGACAACATGAGAAGATCTTAAGTCGAGTGGATACTCTGAAGGTCTACCCAAGTGCATTACAGTGGATCATTACAGACTGAAACAGCGACATGAGCATGCAGACTCAAACTGATATAAAAAATTACTAAAACAGCTTTAGGAGGAAGCTGCCCAAATACATTGCACTCTGCAGCAGTCTCAGCACATCTACGACTTTCCTGACAAATATTTAAGGGAAGGGTGGCATATCTGGGGAGTGGCATGTATGAGAAGTAAGTACTTTGTAGGAAGCTAAGCTGTGCTGATGCCAGTGTTCAGAAAGCAACTCACTTAGCTCAATATTACAATATTCTCTAAGAAGGGAATAAAGGTCAACCACTACTCATCACTAGGCAGTGGGCTGCTCCAACTTTTGGCAGCTCCAGAATGACTCACAGAAGGAACACATCACTGCTGCATTCTTTGCCAGTGTTGCAGGAGTGACTGCATAATGTTCTCACAGCTCGGTGCCCTGACATTGTGCTCTCACATCTGTCCCTCCCACCGCTTCCTTTTTCAGAAACTCCAAGAGAAGATGCTGAGGGTCTGTGGGACTCAACAGGATTCCTGCAGCCTACCTCTGCCCTGAGCTATGTCCTTGTCTACGTTCAAAAAAAAGCTCCTAAAAGAGTCATTTGTCAGAAAGGACTCTGGAGCACTGGATTTCCCAGTGTTACAAAGGTCCAACACAAACATCCCTAGAAGACACCACCAAATATGAGGAACTAGTCATGCCTGTAAAAACCCCAAGAAGTAGACAGCCATTCCCTAAATACAGCACTGGACAGTCATCCTCTTTTCCACCAGTGTCACACCCAAAATGTATACAAAGCCCACCCATCTACCAATACCAGCCAAAACCATGTAATGCATCTACTAGAAGCTACCAAAGCTTTTAGTCAGCATTTTTTATGGTGTGAAGGGAGAAATTTGAACAAATGTTACTATTTTTTGTATTTTGTTATAAATCTCAGTCCAAACCAGAATCTTATGTCAGTGCTGCTCAGATGCTTAATGATAAACTTGCTGGTGCCATACAGAATTTATGGTACTCACAGGCAGGCAGAGAGGGAATAAATAAGAAACTAAAACTTGGGTTCCATCCTTGGCCATCCTATGAGGGGAGGAATTTAGCTTCTCTGAGTTAAATGTAGAAGATATGAACTCAGTGCACTTGGACTGAGTAGAGCCCAAGACCTCTTCTCTGTGGTGTGAGTGCTCTAATTCTCAGGTTATTATGCAAGAGGAACATAAGTCACATCCATCGTCAAATGAGTAAATGGGTCCCAAGTGCATGAAGATGACAGCATTTACTTCCTTGTTCCTCTGTATGCTCAATGGAAGAGGTATTTACTCAAATAAGGTGGATTGAAGTATCCTTGCATGTGTGGATGTATGGAAAGAGGGAAGAGATTTCATTCCACAGGTCTTCAGTAAGCAACTGCTGATTTTATACTGTAGAAGGAATTTAAGCAGCTATGACAAACGGACTGGACCATCTGCTTACACTCAGGTGCCTAAAAGCTTGAATTAAACAGACTGGGTTCTCCACAAGACACACGGTCTCTCAAGCAAATGCCAGCACGTCTTGATTTTCAGACAAATACCACGGTATTGCTAATTATAGTGGGCCTGACTTTCATCTGGAGCAAATTAGTCTTGTTGCTGCCAAAAACTGGCCCAGAAAATCTATATAAAACTGCAGGATCCTTGCAAGAAAATGAGGCTCTGTGTTAGGTGGAGCCTTGTTGCTAGGAAGGCCTCTTGCTGAACGTTTTAATCCAGAAGATTAAACACATTATTTGACATTATGGTCTCTGACTTAGCCTTTAAAACCACAATCTAGTAACAGCGTCTTTGTCCCTGCTTGCCATCAATAGCAGACTCTTATTCTTTATTTCAAAGGTATCCACAAAAACAAAGCAGGATAAAACCAGAAACCAAGCACTTTTCCAAGGCAAAACAATAATTTAAGGTTTAAGATAGAGAATAGAAAAGTGTGGGTTTTCTTTGACTGTGGATTTCTTGTAATTTCACTGAAGATAAATATTTAGATAACAACCAATGGGATATTTAATTGTCAGGAACTATTATATTTAAAGAAAGTGCTAGAGATTTTCCTATGTGTTTTGACAACCCGTTCCCATCATTTACACTTTGTATGACATATAAATACAGCCACTGCTATAATTTGTAAACTGTTAATATTAAGACTGTAGAGATGGCTATGCTTTCAATTCTACATTAAAAAGACAGCTTTAATGTCAACATCTGGCTGACCTTCCATTACTTTCCCATCTTTTATTTGTAGTCCTCCTCCTTCTCCTTGGCCTCCTTATTTTTTCTCTTGTTGCTCCCCTGCCTGGTTTAATCCGGGAAGCTGCACACCCTGCCTGCTCTTGGCTCCTGTGATACTCATAAACCATGAAGCAAAAACACACAGAGGGAAAGGACAAAACCAAAAGCAGGAGGAAATTTGGTAAATCTAACTACATGGATCCCTCCAGCTGTGCATACAATCAGGCATCTGAACTGCGACACAGTATAGCATCCTGTCTACCTTTCCATTTTCTCCTCTGTTCAGTTTGTGTGAAAATAAAAGGTCTTCAGGTCAGGACCACAAGTTCTCATAAATGTGATCGGCACTCACAGAAATAGGACTAATAATGGGATAATTGATTTGTTAAATGCTACTGTCTTAAGTCAGGAACTAACCCTTAGGCTGACAAAACCATAACAGGAAGAACAAGAGCAAATGATTCCTGAGTTTCAGGAGCTACTCTCAGAACTGTTTCAGATTTCTTCTTATTTGAGGCTTTTACATTTCAGCTTATCTAAGTGTAAAACAAATTCTGCAATAATACATAGTTCAAAGAGATCCTGTGAAGTACTGCTAATTGGAATTTGAAAACTGCAGGAAAACTACCACACAGTATCTAATAACTGAAACTGCATGGACAGACTCTCCATCTGGTTACCAGTGAAGCCACAGATAAGATACTAAGTTAACAGACACAGCAAAAGAACTTCAATAAGAAATGCATGTGCCAGTAGGTAAAGTATTTAATGACTTTATCAGCACGCATTTGTCAACTGTTGCTGGGTTTTGTGTCGAGTCACCCTAACGCCTCCAAAAGGATGAAAAGAATGCTATTTCTCATATTGGAAAAACAATTTGACTCGGAGAATAAGAAAATAAAGCCACTTCTCACGAAGAAAAATGAACTTGTAAGACGATGCAGCTCTGAAATAAATTACATATATTCTACTTAATCAATAAAATCCAGTTGCCAAGGCAACGGTGACATCAGAAAGTGAAATACAGAGGTCTGTCTTACACAAACACATAGACATACCAGTATGTTATGTGAACTTTTGTAATCTAGCAGTGACTTCAAGGAAAAATATGTTTTTACAAAAGAACACATATTTTCCCAGGCTTGATAGATTCTTGTGTAAGAGCTTTTATGAGATTTTAGACAAGTTGTATTTTGTTTGTTAGTCTTTGTTCTTGGTCTTTTCTTACTGGAAACAAAGAAATGTTAGGGAAAAATTGCTCTCGACAAAAATGAATTCCCACTCTTAAAGTGACTTGAAACAGTGACAACTGGATGGGGGAAGAAACCCTACCAAAGCATTTGAATATTGATTGTGAACACAGTTAAGAATAGAACGGTTAGACTTGTAGATCTTGTTTGTATTATATTATGCAGGTCTCAAGGGACAAAACCTGAGTACCAAAACTGTAAATAAGAAAGGATTTTTTCACACAATTCTCATTCTACGCCTCTAACCTGAAGGTTCAGTTCTGACACCTTTGTCATAACTCTTTTAATCCCACTGAGTTGAGTGCCATGAATCACAGCGCAGGGTACTAGTGATACCAGCCAGCCTCTTGTAATCTCTTAATTCTGTATTTAATTTGGGCAGTTCTTTAAATTACTTCATTTAAGTATTTCAATTATTTCTCTACCAGCACCCCTCAGTACAAACAGACACCTTCCTTCCCTGTAGCTAAAGGCAGGCCAAATGTCACAGCAGTGTTTACGACTCCTTGTCCCTTTCTGCAAAAAGCATGGACAATACCTGCTGGTCATAGGATGCCACCTCATGTCTCCCTAAATTACTGCTCATGTTTCACCCATCTGTGTGCTCAAACACCTGGAGCTGGCAGATATTTTCCTAACTTGGATGCCATAGCAACCAGGGCTGAGGAATTAAGGCAGAACTACAGCTGCCTCTTGAATTCACCCTTGAAGCTTGGGTGGGTAGTATAAAAGTAGTATCGATAAATAACATGAAGCATGAGGGTGTTCAACTGCTGCCTTCGAGGTCTGCCAGCATGGTCATTATCTCTTTTCTAAAAGATGAATTTCAAACAAATAGTTTGAAATTAACTGGTTTAGCTCATTCAGCACCTCAGCTCAATGAAAAACTCCACTGGAGATACCTCACTGAGACCTGGGTCAGCCTCTTAATTTTCAGTTTAGTTTAAAAGTGAAATTAACTCATTATGCAGCTGTCTCCAGTGTTCTTGTAATGACAAACCTATGGTGTTTTTACAAAGAACTGAGGATACGTGATGGTATTTCCAAGTACGTATAAGCAATTACAGGCCAAACAAAATAGTGTCTTCATTCCTCATTATGTTAAGTGATGAAAAGACTGTTATGTGTGATTACCTCTTTTACTAATTTGGATGCATAAATTAGACATGTTCCTACAGGCCTGTGGAGATTTAGTGCACTGTGTGAGTACTAAACACTAACATACATCTGTATTTTTAATTCAGTGGCTCAGAAGCAGAAGAGAGTCAGACATCACTGTGCTTGTATCTACCACATTTGCTTCTGGTCATCTATGTCCATATTCCTGCATACCAATCAAGTAATTAACTATTGGTGGGAGGATGTGACAAATTAACATCTGATGAACAATTTGTTAAATCCTTCTCTGACAAGCAAGGGCCCATGTCCTGCTCTAGGTGTACCAGATGGGACACAAAGAAGAGACACAGAGGGAGAGATGCTATGGATCTGGATGCTCTGCTGCAGCAAAAACTCAGTTGCAGAGATGCTTTTTGGATTTGAGGTTTAGGGTGCAGGTATGGAGCCCCAGGGGTGTGTAGGTGCAACATGTAAACATTCCCTCAAAACTAAGCCAGGTGAGACCATGTTGTGACTTTTCAACTGCACATCAGTGTTCATGGCTGGCAAAGGACTGCCATTTGCAGTTCTCATCCCTGTTCAAAGCCTTCATAACAAGTGCTAAAGCAAACAGCACTCCTATTTCTCCTAAAGTCAGCCCTAAAGGGAAAGGTCATTTAATACAGAATAGTTAAGTCTATCCACAGGTCCCTTCTGCAGCACTCCAAGAAAATGCTTCAGCCACCAACCCATTCTGCAGAAGCACTGGCTTCCATTTACATTCTACCCAAACTGCTGTCTTCACTGGCAGGTCTCAAGAACTGAGACACACCTAACAAGTGATTTCACAAGACTTTCATTTTGTTTGCAATTCAGAAACTCAATTCCACATTTAAAAGACAGCTATCATTTTTTTTACCTGCAGGTAGAAAACTAGCTCCACAAAAGTCCCTGTAATCAATCCTTTTAGTCTGTCTGTAATGTCCACAGATGTAATAGTAGCTTTTACGTGACACAGGACAATTTTTGCTGAGCCTGTTTGCCTTCAAAAGCATCAGCAAATCAACAGGCCAGAGGTAATTAAGGAACAAAATGCTAAGGACTTGGTTTAAATAAGCAAATGCCAGAATGCTCAGGATGCAACCTCAGCCCATCCTGTCTGTCCTTCCATGTAAAAATGTTCTTCAAACAGCTAGTGAGCTTAGCTTGTCTGGATGTATTCAGTGGATGGAAACTGAGTTTAATGTAGCTGCCCTGGCTTTTATCTGCTTAAATCAGAATCTTATTATTTTAACTTTATGATCTAATTAATTAAAGCTATGTCCTAGCAAAAAAAAAAGTTCCTGGGTGGCCTTAATATTATACCCCTGTATTTTTTATGGGGTGACCTTTCTGTCAAGTTCAAGAAACCATGCTTAATTAGTAGATTTGGGTGGGAGCTTTGCTTGTGAGGATTATGAGTACATTACAAGCAAAGCCTGCTTGATTTATACATAATTTTTCACTGAAGGTACAAACCCTCCACCACAGCAAGTAGCGATTGACTTAATGCTGCTTAATGCAGAAGGTTTCGAAGGGTCATACAAAGTCATCTTTTTTATGGGACAGCAAAAATGCACAATTCCATGTTAAGGTTATAAATGAGTAAGTAAATCACTTATGTACTGCATTCAGTTGGCCCCTACTTCAAACTCTTCTAGTATGTAACAGTTTTGCTGTTGCCTTATGTCCAGCGCAGATATTCAGTGGGAGGTTTTCTAATGTTCCACAGCCTACAGAGCTCCCTTTTTTTTTTTTTAATCTAATTTTCTCTTTTTAACAATATCTGATAAGAAAACAAGAGGCAGCTGTTGCTGCACCACTCAGCTTATGCTTATTGTGTAGCACACCACAGTACAAAAGGGCGGCTTTTATTACGGAATGGGATAATGTGAAATGTGTGTAAAATATGTTCTGAGATATTTTGTTGGTAAGAAGTGATGCACTCAGTAAGGCACCTTTGTGGTGGCCACATGAGGGATGTTTCCTGCTAATAAAGAGACGTAAGAGCTGACTAATAAAAATCCAGGGACTGTGTGGGCAGTAGCTGAAATGTCTGGAGCCTGAGCACACCATTCTACAAATACTAGAGAACAGGAAAGGTTGGAGGTTGGCAGTCACCAAACATGATCCAAATTGCCACGACAATGCAGTCCCATTGGATAACAAACCAAGTTTGCGTCAGTTTAGACCGTTTTTCCCCAAGGGCAAGATTGAAAGGAGAGACTGGACTTGCACTGAGTCTGCTTACCAGAACTATGACACTAGAGTCCTCTCAACGAGAAATACAGTCTCCCTCAGGGACCTCATGATAAAGACAAAAAGTGACCAGTGCACTAGATTTGCCCTGCATTGTAGGGTAGCTCACCACCATATCCAAGGAAAAGAAATAGTACCTTCATTTGAAAGCCATGGTAGTACCCACTGGTCTCCTCAATTATATCTACCAAAAAGCAGGAAAGGCTCAAACTTGATTAATCAAGACCAAAACCAGATACACCTCTGAGCGGGTCTCAATAAAAGGCTGATCTGAGGGAAGATAACCAAGACAAGTAGTGGCTGAAAAGGAGGTTTAGGAAAATAAGTGAATAGAAAAGTTTATAATTAATCTAAATTCCTGTAAACTTAAAAAGCACAGATCAACACATGAGCCACAAAGAGATGTCTGATAGCCATAAGCACATCCTCAACAAACAGTTGCAGAGAATGAGTGTGTATCAAGGAAACACGACGAGCACTGAAGTCAAAGAACCTGCGTGGGCTGAATGACACTGCAGGGCAATAGCACAGGGTGATGTTCAGAAAGGAGGTGATGCTGGGCTTATTACTGGAATACAGCTTGAGCAGAGTGCTTAATAGCTCTGAACAATCTGATAAAAATACTTGATAAATATGCAAAGCTTCCTTGGTGGTGAGGTCAAGTACAAGATCACTCCTTCCTTCCCACTCTGCCAATGAAGAATGACTTGACAGTACTAAGTGGTACTTGGAAACCAGACATGACGGGAGAGACAGGATACTTTCCCCTTTCTCTAGGTATGATACATGACCCTGTATCATATATAGTACTGTAACCATTGCTATAGGACCTTATAAAGAGATGGAAGTGTACAAAACGAAGCAGTACTATGAAGTGAAAATTCCATTTTCTCCCCCTTTTTAGTTAAATCTCAACACAGTAGCAGTGTACTGGCCAGGAAACATATCTCCCCACTCTTGCTTTGTCACATGAAAATGTTGACACTGATTCCCTGCAACATGAAAGCAAATGTCTGTAGATATGCCTAGTATATAACAAGAGACTCTCATGCCTTCACTTAAGACTAACTGATATAAAGGCAAACACCTTGACAGACAGGCAGGTAGAGCACACACAAAATAACAGTACAGCATATCCCTGTTGCCTCTACTGTACTCGACAAACTTGTTATTCATTACAAATAAACAACAGGAATTGTGCCTACTTTATTGGAAAACTGACCCCTCATTCCAGTGCTAGAGGATGAGCTGTTTCAGCAAAGCCCTGCACGCTGAAAACAGACATTTCACCCAGACCTTTCACAAACTCTTTTCTCCCTCTTTAATAACAGTGTCCACCATCAGCCAAACTACCATTAGAGTAGAGAGATCTCTACCCATTCCATTCCATTCCATTCCATTCCATTCCATTCCATTCCATTCCATTCCATTCCATTCCATTCCATTCCATTCCTCTTCAGATGTCTGCAAATCATAATTTCCAAAATGTGGCTGGTGCTAGTGGAAGCAGAAGCCACACTTTCAGCTCACCGAGATCCAGAAAGCAGTAAACCTCTGGCTGTGTGTAGTAGCAAAGCCAGCGACAGGACATACTGGGCTGTCCAACTCAGCACGATCCGTGTCCCTCAGATGGTGCCAACAACCCTAACCAGGACAGGATGTCAGGATAATGTGAAGAATCCACTTTTTTTTTCCCCTCTCTCCCAGTTGTCCCTGCCATCAGTCACTGTGCCCCCTCCCCCTAAGTAAATGAAATCAATCAGCAGGGATTTCTGTAAAATACATAAAACAGTCATCTTCCAGACTCTACCAGAAGATAAATGGTTCCAGACCTTGGACTGCAGCCATTTTCCCACACATGCTACAGTGTTTTGTCATCCATATTGGGCCATAATAGTGAGTGGGGTTTGGGTCTGTGTTTTTTTTTTTTCCTCAGTCAGCAGCCAATGCTCCTGCTTCTAACTCGTACATTAAAACCACTGCAACAAGAGTATTTTTTCTGTGCAATTTGTAATTTGTACAGCTTTGTTCCAAATAATACAGTCTGGGATCTTGTACAGAACTTTGACACTTTTCTGATGCAACTAATATTGCCTTATTACTCCCAGCTGGAGCTCCACAAACCTTTTTGGGATTAAAGCATATCACCTCAAATACAAGCCAATGAACTGAAATGAGCATGAAACTACGAGCAGCGCAAACCTCATCTGAGAACCTGCTAACAAGAAATAATAGGATTGCTTACAATATCTCATGCTGGCTTTGGCTAGTTTCAAAGAAGGATACAAGTACACGACAAAAGATGCATCACAATGTGAGTTTACAATTAATTTTAACATATTTTAAAGCAAGCTCTTAATAACTTGTTAACATAAAATGCACTTTGGAAAGAACCATGGGGCTTTTTCATTATTAAGAAATGTGCAAATTCTATCCTTAATTAAATCAGGAGTAATTTTATTAACTTCAGTAGACTTAAACCTGACTTACATCAGTGTAAGTGAGGGTAGAATTTAGCCCCAGGGTGTTTATATGCCGTAGTTCCAGTTAGTTTAGATCTATTTGGGTGGGAACTCCTTTCCCCTTTCCAGAAAAAATATTCTTGCCTACCCTTTTTCACCTCACAACTGAGGCCAAAGCAGTATTTTCTTCTAAGGTATTTTTCAGAAAGGTTACAAGCAAATCTTATCCTGGACAGAAGAGGATCTTACTAAACAAAACCACCCTCTTAAGTGAAGGACACCAGCAGTTTTAAAATGTGCTTACAAGTTTTGAAACAAGCCACCTCAAACAGATAAGCTTATTTACATCTTACAGATAAAAACAAAAAAACTTTAAGCAAAAGCTGATTTAGAAAAAAGCTAATTAGGTCTGTTTTCAAAGCTGAAAAGCCTCCTCAAGCAGTACTTAAACAACCCTGCTACAGTACAGACACTTACTGTCCACAGATATCCTTGGGCTTCACTGTATCTTTCAACCAAAATCACTTTCTCCTGTACTTCATTTTCTGCTCTCTTGAAATCAGATTCCCAGTTCCTGACAGATGGCTCCTCTGTCACTGAGAGCTGCTTCCGCCTCCTTATCGCTGCCAGCTAATACTTCCACGATGCTTAGCTGTTGTCTGCGGAGCTGTGCTCTACATCATTTCTACTCTGATCAATGCTCCGCTTGGTTTTAGGTTGGTTTCTAGTCCCGCCTCCTGCTCTTGAAGAAACGAAAACTCACAGCTGGATTTTCTATAAATCATCCCTTTTAACAGTGGCTGAGCAAGTATGGCAAATACTACAGCTAAGACCTGCTGCTCTATTTGAAACTTCAAAAACAATTCCTCATCTTAATGATGCACACATGAAAGTCAACCATGTACTAAAATCACTAATACTGAAATATAGTGGCCAGTTAATTGTGACCTTCAGGGCTCAGAAGCTGATTAATGTAACACAAAACTCCTCTCTGTTCCAGAAGGGGAATATAGTAAAACATACTGCCTGAGTGAACTGCTTTATATAGTGTTTCACTTTGAACAGTAGCCTGTCATTCTTGCAAAGATAAATTTACATTTGCAACGCGGAGCTTTTTGACAGACTCACCCTGTGTACATACTGTTTAGGCTAGCAGCCCTAAGCTTGAAAGAGCCTTCACCATTGTAGCAGCTCTTTTGAAGTGTGAGCAGGAAACACTTTTATTTTCTGCACAGCACTAAGTGTGCTACTACACTGCGCTGAGCTCATTATCATGTTTAACAAAGCGTGGAGTACAAAAGCAAGGTGGTACCATAAAACTCGCACTACAAACTTTGTTCCCATGAACAGAGCAAAGCAGGGATGAGTTTCTGTAAACTGTAAATTGTTTTAATCCACCACCCTTCAGATCTTCTTTAGAAACTGCTGTGGAAATTCAAAATGACTGGGCAGATCTGGATACAGCCTGAATGGGCTGC
The DNA here is from genome assembly GCF_015220805.1 of Pogoniulus pusillus. Classification (NCBI taxonomy): domain Eukaryota; kingdom Metazoa; phylum Chordata; class Aves; order Piciformes; family Lybiidae; genus Pogoniulus; species Pogoniulus pusillus. The sequence goes on from NC_087266.1 coordinate 25,537,356, forward strand.
CAAATCCTGGAGTTCTGGGGTTTTCTGTGGTAAGAGTCACATCTCCTCTGAAAGCGTTGGCAGGGCTAAAACTGACTCCTCCCCCACTAACAGTTGATCATATCCTGGTGGCATACATGGTCTCCTGATAGTTGCCCATGCTGAAGAGCAGCTGAGGCTCAACGAAGGACCCTTTGAGTTTCAGCTTTACCAGCAGCCAGGGATGGGTGCAAGAGCAGCATTTACCATGAGTGGCATTTCCCCAGGTGTGCCGCTTGAATCCCAGCAAACAGGGACTTGGGGACTTCCCTGGCCAGCTACTGGAGCTGGACTAATGCATCACCAATCCTGTAAGAGTGCATTTTGTCCCATCTTGAACTTTCACACAAATCTACATGTTCCAAAAATGCAGTAAGGGAAAAAAAACCCCACTTTTTTCTACTTACATAGACTCTCCAGCCACTTCATTACATTCCCTGTGCTTCACCCAACTTCACAGAATCACAGAATATATCTGTTTGGAAGAGACCTCAAAGACCATCCAGTCCAACTCTCAACACAGCACTGAAGAGTCAACACTAAATCATGTTCCTAATCATCACATCCACACACCTCTTGAACATCCCCAGGGATGGTGACTTGCCCACTGCCCAAGGCAGACCATTCTTCCCATGTGACAGATGACTTCATGAGCTTCTCTCAGATCCCATTTAAATCTCTTTTTTCCCAAGCTGAAGAATTTAATCTGTTTCATGCTGGAGTTGGTCAGCCCTGCTGCCTGTTCCTATATGCTTCCCTAAGTGATGCAGTTAGTCCTGTAGTTCACATAGGAGAAGCTGATGTTAGAGCACCCAAGCTCAAGGCTTGCTCCTAGGAAATGGGGAAACAGATTGATTTTCTCTGCTTACAGTTCTGCAGACACAAACTGAGAACAATTATCATCTTCCTCTCCACAGCACAACACATAAGAATCTGAGAACAACTACACTAGGCGAATTTCCAAATGGCCACTACCCAGGCAACCTACGAAAAAGAGGTATGGATTAAGTAGCCCAGAATGCTCTTGTTTGAGGGTAGTATTTCTCTGATGCAGCCACTACTCTCTTAACCAGCAGCTGCAAAACATGGGTCCTGGGCCTTTGTCCAAGCAACTGTGACTCAGATTTGAACTGCTGCAATGACAGTGTTCTCCTGTGGATGCACTGGTTGTTCAGTGCCAGTACCTTGATGATGGAGAGTGAAAGGAGTAAGGCAAAAGCACCATCCCTGGATTGCCTGATCCAAATATGTAATGCCAAAGAAAATAAATCTGCTTTCCAGGGGCTGCCACACATTCAACAGTACTTAATCAACTGTCAAAAACCACACGGCTCATTAAAATTACTTGCTTTAAAATGTACTCCAAAATCCATAAATGAGACCAATCAGTAGTATATACTCATTTGAATAATAACAGACTTTTGAATCCCTACTAAAGGCTCAATACCACAGTGTGACATGCAGTATATGAACCCAGGATGAGGATCTTCCAAGGATTTTTACACAGCATTTTGTCTACTGCCGGGAGTAGTGTTTATGGCACACAGGGCAAGATTTGATCTTTCTCTGCCCTTAGACTGTTAAATCTGAATAACAAAAAAAAAGCCTGATGCAGGTGAAAAGAAATATGTTTATTCTACTTTGCCCTCCATGTGCTTGAGTTCCAGAGCACCGAGTTCCCTAGGGAACGAATGGGAAGGCTGTTCCAACCGACAGTGAGTATTCAGTTCATGCGTTCAATTTAGAGTAAAGGCACACTACAGCAGCAAAGTGCTGTACCACAGGTATCGGCTTCAGAGGGCTGCTACTCTCTGCCCATTCTCTCCTATTGGGCCATGCTATTTACTGACTGTGAGCATGGCTCTTCAGTAGTCCAGTGTGTCTGAATGCAAGATGGGCATGGAATGAGCTCATGTCCTGGGAGCCAGATCATCTGCACTGCTGGTTCTCTCTGTAGCTCTGGTTTTGGATTACTCCTACCAACTTTCTCCTAAGCACTGGTAACATGAGTAAGTCTGTGCTGCCTGTATGTGAGACCCCTACTCTTCCTTGTTTGATAGCACAGATGTCGTCTAGGGGACAGACAAGATAGTTCCTCCTACCACTGTTGTGCAGATACTGCAGCCCCTACTTCACCTTCAGCTGGAGGCAGTTGTGAGACCTGCTGAGACTGGATGCCATAAAAAACAGTACAGTCTTTTTCTCCAACTGTGGCTCCAAAGATCAGATTCCTAATTCCATTATCACTTAGAAAAAGATTACAAAATGTCACATGAAGTGAAAGACCTGGAGACCTACTGATGTCAACTGATAGGAAGAGCCCTTGCCCAGAAGTTCAACAGTCAAGAACACTCTGCTAGGGGATAGCTTGGGGTTCAGCATGTCTTCATTTGGGCTTTCTAACCTGTAGCCTCTCCCTCTTCTGACACTTGGGGAATCACCAGAAGAAACATGAGCAAATATTTTTGGTAGGTGAACTTTTGTAAAACAAGATCTGTTGGAGCGAGCCCGTGAGGATGATCAGAGGGATGGAGCACCTCTCCTCTGAGGACAGGCCACGAGAGTTGGGGGTCTTCTGCCTGGAGAAGGCTTTGAGGAGACCTTGTAGTAGCCTTTCAGTATCTGAAGGGGGCCTACAGGAAGGCTGGGGAGGGACTATTTACAAGATCTTGTAATGACAGGACAAGGGGTAATGGGCTTAAACTAGCAGAGGGGAGATTTAAAGCAGATGTTAGGAAGAAGTTCTTTCAAGTGAGGGTGGTGAGACACTGGAACAGGTTGCCCAGGGAGGTTGCGGATGCTCCCTTCCCAGAGGTGTTCAAGGCCAGGCTGGATGAGGCCTTGAGCGACCTGTTCTAGTGGGAGGTGTCCCTGCCCATGGCAGGGGGTTGGAACTGGATGATCTTTGAGGTCCCTTCCAACCTAAACCATTCTATGATTCTATGATATAAAGAGTTGCTTTGCAAGGAGCTATGACTCTGTCCAATTACCTTCAGCTCACAGAGCACCTGGGATGAAAGTACAACAAAGAGAGCAACCACAGAAAGCTACCATGTGAAAGTACTGGTGCTTTGTCTTTCAAAACCCTCAATCACAGGGCTCTGGGACAGTTCAGGTTAGAAAGGACCTCAAGAGGCCTCAAGCCCAACAGTCCCTTTGGTTTTCTGACCCTGCTGAAACACCATTCACAAATAGTTTCAACTCCCCACAAATGCTGAGAGGAAGGAGAAGGAATAGATTCCTTGGTGTGCTAGTTAGAAGCAAGCTGGAATGTTTTGGTAAAAGAACTTGATAACAGGCAGTGGAATGAAAAACAATTGTGTCTCCTTCTCTCACAGTCACACTGAGAACTCTGGGAAGAAGAAAGACTTTTTCTCCATTTTGTCTTTTTCTTCTGCCTTTGCCTTCAGACCTAGTCACATCTCATTAACCTTGCTCCCACTAACCTTGCTCCCTAACCTCTTGGCCGCACCTCTCTTCTTCCTGAGAACTGGGGTAAGGTTGAGAGGGCCGGGGGGGAGGTGTTGGGGTGGTTTGAGAGCCCCTCCTGGGGACTCAGGTTTCTGGGAGGGGAGTTGTGCTTTTGTATTGTTTATCCTTTGTATATTTCTGTATATAATTGTATATAACTGTATATATTGTAAATAGCTGCTTGTAAATTCTGCTAGCTGTAAATAAATTGCTTCATCTACATTCCCAGGGTCTGAGTTAGCTGGGGCAAATACAAAGTGTGGGGGGGCGGGTAAGAGCCCAAACCATCACACTTGGAATTTTCCCCCAGCAATTTCTAAAGAGAAAAAGCTTGTCATTCTCTGACTGGGAGCTGGATCACAGGGATTAAGAACTGAGTGCAGTATTGCAGATGAGGCCTCATGGAGCCACATACTCACCCCTCCTGTGGAAATACATCACTGGGTAGAGCCAAGGGCCAGGCTGCCTTGCCAGGCCACTTTTGGGAGTGACTTGCAATTATTCTCCAATCTGTAAACACAATCAAGCCTTTGATCTCCTCCATTGTTCCCAACTGCCAGTCTCCAGGATGATGCCAGCACTTCCTGCTGCTATCCCCTGATCATGCTACCACACCGCCAACAATCACCACGTGGATGCAAGCCACGCTGCCTGCAGAGGACAGGCACTCAGAACCAGTATCCCAGTGCTTGCTGCTTCCTTTTCATCTCAATTTATAATCTCATGTCCTCTGGTAACCCTGGCAGATTCTGGGGGAGAACCTGAGGCAAAAGTTTAATTTTGTGCTACCAGAACCAGTGAATCCTATTTTCACGTTTCCCCTTCTGGAGAAGAACTTGAGGCAAAACTTTTATCTTATACTACCAGGATCAGCGAACCCCATTTTCAGGTTTCCCCTACAAACATATATTTTTTCCTAAAGATGATGAAATTTTGAAGCATTAGAGAGATAGGGGAACATAAAGCACTACATAACATGGATATACTTTCAGTCGAAAAGACAAGGCGCAAGGAAAAAGAATATCCAAGTTATTACTGTTTGAAATTTTGCATCAAAATGGCTATTTCAAGACAAAATAGAAAGGAAAAGGTGAATTTAAAACTTTGTATCTGAAGTGGAGAACTGAAATGGTAATACGTTGAGTGGGGATTTTCATCCTGGGCACTCTTCCTGTAGCAGGTGCTCTTACCTAAGGCTGCCATATCCCAAAGGCATCCTGAACTATTTGTCATCCAATTCCTACTGCAGTGGTTACATAAAGTAGGACAGTTGTACTATCTCCACCTGATGAGAAAGTCATACACTTTTGCATTTTAATATAAACCACATTATTCAAAGGATCAAAATATGTATTACCTAACTTATTTTTCAGGAAACCCTCTCTCGTTTATACATGGTACTCATTTGGCTCCTGCTGGAAAATCTCTGGAGTTTACATGGCATATGTCCGTGTCACATGTGTTCCCTTAATAGCCAATATAAATGTTTTTTCAACTTTAAGCTCTCCAGCTTGAGTCTCACTCATAAAAGACAAGCATTCCCTTTCTGCTTTACTTGTCACACAACCGAATGGCTGCTGATTTGCCCTCTTGCCTCACACTAAAGCAGGGGCTCTCAGAGCTTTGGTTTTATCAAACCAGGTGATAAACCCCATCCTGATTCCCAATAATTTTCAGCAATCACTGTTTCATACTTTTCCCTTCCTAGGCACCAGCAGTGCCATGCTTGATCCAGCGACATCTCTTTCTTGCCTCTCCAATTCTGCGGGCCGGGATCAGAGACAGTGTGCACTCCTGCTAAGGTGATCGTGAGGGACACTGGATCTCCAGAGTCATGAAAATGGCACTTACTGCACTGGATTGACAGGAGACCAGGCTAACACAGGGTTCTGCCTCTGCAGAGCAGAGACAGGGTACTTCATCAGTTTGTTCAAATGCTTCAAAGAGCTCAGAAATAAAAATTCCTGGAATTGCTGCATGAGTCAAACTTTTGACAAAGTTTGTATGAAAATGTGAATCATTGCTTTGCTTCAGGGAATGAAAAATATCTTGTTTTCAGCAGAAAGTTAATCGAGTGTCCTGAAAATCTGTAATTAACAACACCACTAACAGGCAATAATCATCTGGATTGTTAATTTCCTTCTGTACATAGAATTCTTTAAAAGGACAGAGTAAGCATCAGCATCTGCCTCAAGACTAAGTAAGCACCCAGGGGCTGGCTCAGGCTCCTATAGAAAAAAAAGAACTAGAAAAGCTGTTTTTGTTTCTGTGAAGAAAAGATGGATTTCTGAAGCTAAATGCTAGCACCACTTACTTAAAATTATCTCAGCCATGCACAAATGTGCAATGTCATCCTGAGGGACATCACTGCCATTGCTATCATCCCTCATGCACATGTCAGATAGAAGTGCCATGACGGTGGGCAGAAAATGCAGCTGCCATTTGCAGTGCAACTATACAAGACTGGAAGCAAAGAATATGGTTTCCAAATTAAACAGTGGGAGTAATTTCTGCAGACAGGATGTAATTACTCCCCTTGTAAAAGAGCTGTGGAACACTCGATGGTTCCAGGCACTAATACCTATGGAAACAAAGCTTTCCCCAAATATCCAGCCAAGTGCTAGCTTACAGTTATAGCTTGGGGAGCCATAAATGGTGAAGAATACATCCTGTACTGCCTAAAACTTCAAGAGCCTTCTTCCAAATACTGCTCTAGCTTTACTGCTGAAGTTCCTGAAATCAGGTATGACTGCTACCCAGGGTGAAATTTCTCCTGTCTCTCACAGGAGCCTCAGTCAATGCACTGACTGTGCTGCAGCCCTAAGGATAGACTTTCCAGTGTGCTATCTCAACAACAACTCTGTGGCAACTTCAGGTAATTTACCTGAAGAGAGCATTGTACTCCCAAACATCTTCTGTTTATGAGCAGGCAGGATTTAAAACGATGTTAAATATATTAAGGTAAATGCAGTATAATATATGGCATCTCAAAGTTAACATGCTCCCAATACTGATTCTCTTAAGGTCTGACCAAAATACATTTCCAGGTCAGAAATAAGTAGAAGTATGCAAATGCAGAAATGTTTTACGGTCAGAACGCTCCTAGTATCTGAAAGCACCTTCATAGAAAGAATGTTGCAGGAAGTATTCTAGGCCTTAAATATCCTATGGCAACTCAACTCTTAACATTTATATGCAAAATTTCATAACTATACTTACAAAAACAGATAAGCAGAACTCTTCACATGTTGTGAGGTTTTTACTAGCTCTACTGTAGCCTGGGAGGAAACAATTGTCCCAGCACCTCCTCTTTAATTTCTATAAACCATGAAGCTTTCACAGCATGCTTACCTATCCAAGACCTCTAGCCTGCTGCGACAAAACCAACTCCAAACAAGGCTGGAAGGCTTTCCTCTGCTCTTGCATGCTACTCTGTGTTGCCCAGAGATTTTAACTGGAATTCATTAAAATAAAGAAAGGTGCTACTTATCACAGGATAAGACTGTCTCTAAGTGACAGGAAAAGACAAAGCTTTCCTGTATAGCCCTTCCTCAAACATCAGCATGAAAAAAAATGCCTATGTTCTGACAATTCGTCTGAGAACTGCTCTGGAGCAGTAAAGCGGCTGTAATCAAGACATCAGGGGTTCACTTTAAACAACCACTTATGTGAACAGGCATAAATCTCAGTATTGGTAAGCCAGTGTGTGAGTCTCCTATCCTCACACAGACTGAGGAGAAAGCAAAGGAATCTAGTTTGTAATCAAAAGAGCTTGTTTTGGTTTGCTTTTTTTTTTAAATATGTGAAGACTCTTCTTGAGCAAAATTCAGTATGCTTGAGGTATGAAACATCTCATTGACCTCTCAGATACTAAAAGAACTAACGTTTGCTTTTTGTTCTGTGTAAGTTATGCTAGTGACAAATTTGCTTTCTTTCATCCTACACATGCTGAAAAACCTCAACTGAGTATATTTCTATCACCATAGTTCTCCAGATCTTTCAGTATGGTTTCTGGAGGGAGGAGGGGGGGGGCAAGGAGTTGGAGTGGGGGGACTGGGGGTAGAACGAAAGAAACCCAAGAACTGGCAATGTATTAGGCAGCTTTGGGCAATGATAATGATGGATTCTCCCAAAGTCATTTCCTGCAAAGTGAGATTTGCTTTAAGGATCTTGATTACATATAAAAGTGCTGGAAAGCTACTCAGACACACGAGACAATCGGTTACAGTCGATGCAGCCAAGACAGGGGCCACTACTGGGTTTTAGAAATGAGAGCCTGAGTACAAGAGAACAGAGAGAAGGGATTTTTCAGAAGAGTTGAAGACAGTGAGATTTGATTTATTTTACATCACTATAGTATTTACTAAGATGGTCCTAATTAGACATATTTTTGTACAGCAAAAAGCATACGATGCCAAGTAGGCCTTGTCCTCCTCTTAACTCTCTTGGCAAAAGCAACAAAGACTTCCTAGCACAAAAAGGCCACACTGTGGTTTTGTTTTCAAACATCACTTCCAGGAAAAATTAGAGGGAAAAAAACCCCAAAACTCTGTAAGATATTCTGTACCCAAGAACAAAGCTGAATGGTTCCATGTGAGTTCTTTTCAATCTTCACAAACTTGGCATTTGTGGCATGAACTCTGAGAAGTTATTAATGGTAATTTTGTCATTTCAAGTATTCATAACACGTGAAAAATAAATGCTTTAAAAATTACAAGTCAGATCTTAACCACTGGAGGGACACTTACAGATCACTTTCCTACAACTTCAACCAAAACCTGTTTACAAAGAAAAACTTCAGATGCTCTAAAGAAAGATTGTAGGTCTGACTTGCGAAAGAGATTTTGAAACAAAAATGAAATGCTGTAAAGTAAGTGAGAAGTGATGAAGAGACAATATTATTTGCTCTCGTTCACTTGAAGGACTATCTCTTTTGTTGGATTAACACAAAGTGAATCTGCAGTCCAGTAATATCTTTCTCTCTACTACAACCAAGCAAAACCAAGGAGAAAACTCATCATCTGTGCAACCATTTTCCAGGAAAGCATTTCTTCATTCTAAGTAAACGAATGATTTATCCCATACAATTCCACAGTCAAAGGGATTTTCATACATGTGGTGTTCTTACTGACATACAGGAACAACTTGTCTGAAGTCTGGTGAAGAGTCTATGAACTTAGGAGGTTTTTGATTAATTTTATTGACTGCTGCCATAAACTGGTCCGAATAGAAAAATAGAAAGAAAATCAAAGAATTGGGTTGTCTGTCAAGTGCCCATTTAGATTTTTAAGTAATAATGTAGGCAGCATGCTGTGATGGTCTGGGCAGTATCAGCAACCTGGAGTGTCTCCTGTCTCCCTTCCCAGTGTGGCTATGTGACTACCCCGTGGAAGAGAAGTGATGTTCTTTTAAGCCTACACTAACCAAATTATCAAACAAAATTAAGGGACAGCAATTCTGTCTTGGGTTTAAGGAGCAAGACAGATGCTCTTTACGCCTCCCCAGAGGAGTAAAAGGAAATGCTTCACGCAGGATTGGAAAGAATTAGAAATGTAAATGGAAATACAGCTCACATCTACTCTATGCCTCCCCATACCTCCCTATCCAGGCCCAAACGATGCAGTAAAAATTCACCAAGCCTCTCAAGGTCAAAAGCCTCTCCCAAAATACCAACAAAGAGATAGCAGACTGTGTTCGGAGCAGGATAGAGGAAAAAAGGGTAGAACTGTCTCTGCAGATAGTTTACATAGTGAGGATGCAGGCATTATAGGATGAATTAACAAAAGATTGCATTCTTTTGGTGTCCATCTCCTGGCCTATCTAGTCCCTTGGAAGACTGTACTCAATGATTAAAACATCCCAATTTCTTAACCCCGTAACAACTTCTATGAGCACATGAACAAATAAGCCTGATTCACAATGGATTTCCAACCAGCTCTTTCCATACATGTAATGTCTCTCCAATGCCAGTACTTTGTTGACATGTACTGTGTGAAGTTGTACAATAATAGTCTTATTGTTAGAGTGTTAAAAGTTTCTCCTTGATGCAGGCATGTCTGTTGCCACAAACCCTAGAGGCATCTCTGCCAAATTAACTTGTAATCAGGCTCTGGATTTAGTGAGAGCGTGAAGTGGATATGGTACACACACAGAGAGTGTTTGCATAACCTTTGTTTCCACAGAGAACTGGGGAAAACATCTACTGATTTAGAATCATAGCACCAGTCAGGGTTGGAAGGGACCATAAGGATCACCTAGTTCTAACCTCCCTGCCATGGGCAGGGACACCCTACCCTAGATCAGGCTGGCCTGGTTTAGAAAAAGAAATTGTTTTCCTTGGATTTGGTAGTGGCTGAGAGGTCCTGCAGCTCTGGTCATTGCCCACTAGAGGCTGCGAAGCCCTTATGCCTGCCTTGGCTTTGGCTGTTCAAATCAGTAAAAACAAGATGAGGAGTGGGAAACATCAAAAATGAGAATTTTTAAATTCTGGTATTAAAATCTTGAAATCTCATTCGTGGAGCAGGGCACTCCAGCCCTCACAGGCTAGTGGGAGCATCAAAACTTGCTGTGGGCAGCCAGCTCTGCTCACCTGCAGCTGGAAACTCCAGAGGAGCAGGTGGACGAGGAGGAGAATGAGGTGGAGCTTGCAGTGCAGCTGGCTGGAGAGAAGCTACTCCTCTGTGACAAGTTCCAAGGTACAATGAGCATCCAGACACAATGGCCACTTTAAAAAAAACAATTCTTCCTTTTGAACATCACTCACTGGAGTCTGACAAGCTGCAGCAGTGAACTGAAAGGATGTCAGGCCTGAACAAGATTTAAGAGCGGAGTTTACTGGAGAACTAAAGCAACTAAAGCAACAAACAAACATGTGCACAGAAAACTTGTGGGTAAGGCTGGTGTACAGGGAAGAAACCCGAGAAAGGGTCTCTGTACACAGAGAAGCACAGAGGTATAGTACAAGCAGAAGCAATACTAACAAAAGCTCAGTTCCTCCAGATTGAACTGAGTCAAAACTGAGGTTCACTGAGTTAACACACCCTTATGTGAGAGACAGTGAAATAGGCAAAACTTGGAGATGAGACCTGCACAGAGCTGTGCTCTAAGGGAGAACATTAAACTAGAGGCACTAGAGGCAAAGGCATACAGCCCTAGAAAATCCTAGGGTTGGGAATCAGATCTGAATCTTGCAGACCTAATTTTTTGGCAGGTTATCTTGAAACTTGAAAAGGATCAATGTAGATCAGATTATTCTTCAGAATTATTGAATGACCTACTTTCTGCAATGCTGAATTTTATCTGCCACTGTGCTGTTCATATACCCAGGTTAATTATGTCCTGTTTAAGTCCTTTTATCTCCTGCTGTCTGAATTAATGAAATACTTTTGTGTCTTCTTCAACCTCTGACAGCATAACTATGTCTACTACTCCTAAAATGAAATTTCAGTGCTGCCCAATAAAAAAAGTAATTACCTTAGTGAAAATGTGCATTTATTTCTCTTCCTTGTACTGCCACCAAATACTTGGCAAACTTGCGGTCATATATTCTATTAAGATTCGATGACTGTGGCCTTAAGTTACTTCTAGTTGGTGGGTAGACACCTCAAAGCATTAAGACATTTGACAAAATGTGTCGCTTTGCCCTTTGACAGCCTGTCATGGATTGAACTGAACCTGCTTTTATTTATACCAGGCTGCAGTCATGCTGGCCAAAAAATGCTAACTGGAGCAAGGTGTTATGGGGCTTGAAGTTCAGATGGCAACAAGGGAGGCTTCCTGTTCTGGTTGCTGCTTCTGGGTTCCAGCTTCTTGGGTGTTGGCTCTTTCCTGCAGCCATGGTGGCAGAATGAGTCAGGCAGCTGCTGGTTTGGTTTTCTATTTTATGCTGATTTCCCCCTTGTATTTCACTATGCTTCTTCTGCAGGTAGGCTAAGCTAAGGTAACCATGCATTGATTATCAGATCAATTAGATTATTAGCTAAGGTAATTGTGATTATGATATCTAATGTTACACCAAACTCCTGTCTCTTTATCTCAACCCTGAGTTGTGTGTGTTACTTTTCGCCTCACTTTTTTGCTGGGGGAGCAGGCAGGTTAGCCATTGTGCTAAACCATTACGGAGCTGTTTTGTGAGAAATTAGCCACCAGGTAGTTTGTGTCCCAATAAAGGACTTCAGCAGTTCAATTCAGAAGAGGATTTTGGCTTTTACTCTTCTCAGTGGTACTTACTGGTAGCTGCTGAGAAGTATCTAGACGCATGGAAGACTGCTACAGTAGATATCCCCTTGCTATAGAGGGCTGAAGCTGTCCACCCTCTCCACACAGGCTACTGGGGACCCTTGGACCACAGCATGTTGTTCAGCCCCAGGCAGGAAGCTGGAAAGCTGGCACTGGAGTTCAGGTTGCAGATGCAGAACTTTGGCCTAAACCTGTGCACAGAGAAGCACGGTGCAAAACAGCCCCTTGAGCTGTTCCTGGGACTGGTCTTTTATCAACGAAGGCTAAGAAGACAGATGTGACTGTGTTCATGTAGAAAAGAGGTTTTTCCTTGCTGATTTGCTTGAAAAGAGAAAAATGCAGAAAGCAGCATGAGCATCCTTCCCCACTGGGAAAGAGGTAGTGAGAAAGAGGGGTGCCTGGAGATGGGGAGGCACATCCCCACCTCACACTTCCACCCCCAGCTGCACTAGGAATCCCCCAGCTCCTCTGGCCAATGCTCAGGGAGAGGCCAGGTCCTTATCTCTTACGTGTTGCAGTTAGGAGAAGCCCGGAGCCCTGAGAACAACCCCAGGTGTTTTCACACTCTCTAATCCCATTAGAGCTCCTTTAAAGTGAGTGGTGGGGCTTTTTTCTGGTGTCACAGAAGTGACACTTAATGGGTCTACAGCTATTAGGCAGTTAGAAAAGTTATTTGCACTTTACAATTTGCTGCCAGAGTTGTATTGAGACAAGCAGCAAAGGCCTTGTGAATTCTGCAGCTGCTGTGATTTTTCCATGTGAGGAGGGAACAGTTGCTTGAGGCATTTTAGAGATATGCAAGAACACAGGAACGGTTTATTAATACTGGAAGTGAATTTGCAATTACTGAGAGCAGATGGTCAGCTTTGCACAGTGAATGACCCTTAAACCATCCAGACTTACAGGACTACCACAGATATTGAAACAGTACCAAATTCACAAGAGTCCCACAGGCTCACAATCAGAGGTCAGCTCAGACTTGATTCCTATATACAGTGGCTTAAATCCAGATAAAGCTGTCAATATTAAACTGAGTTGGTGGATTTACCCCAGAGTAAATGTGTCTTCTTTTTACTTGCATACATAACTCTCAGAGCAGTCAAAGCTAAGCTAAAATAGTAATAAGTTTAATAAAATAACCATATAAGCATCATCAATAATACCAGGAATCAACCTAATCCTCACTTGTACTACTTCAACTCTACTATATGAGAGGTGTGATACCAGCAGTACCAAGAATGGAAATATAGAAGCTGAAGTTATATGACTATGTTTTTCATTACTTTATAGTTTGTTAATGAAAAATACGTACACACGTTGCTTTAACAAATATATCTGTGAGGCACTCTAGAGCTGCTGAATTCTTTCCATACACACACTGCTTGTAAAGGTTCTGTGAAAGAGCTCAATAGAGATGTATGCCTTGAAAGTACTCCTCAGTGCTGCCCATGGACAAATTAGAATTACTACTGCATGTAGCAGTATGTATGTTTAAATGGAAGGTCTTCCTAGTGTACATTTCAGCCTGCCAGCTTTTCATTTGCCTAAGCAAACTGGACTATAATTATCAGGGGGGTGGCGGTGGTGTGGAGGGGGATAGGGTTGTGTGGGTGTGTAGAAGGGAAGCTTTAAGCAATGAGCTATGTTGTGGGGCTCTTTCTGCATGTGTCCAGAGAGTTAACTCTCAAGAACTGACAAGCCCAGAGAGGCCTATGCAGTCATCCTCCAAAATATTCTTCCCTAGGACACAGAAGTTTCAGCATCCCAGCGAAGTAGCACTGGACTGGAAACGGCAAAGGATCATTAATTTGACCTGCAGTTTACAGGTCTTTTGAAATGTATACTTGTATGTTGTGTTGCAGCCAAAGGTAGCATCAGATAGAGCTGGTGTATGCTAGATTTGCTGCTGCCCTGAGTAAGAAGGTAACTGCACTCTGGATTGAAGTAGAGCTTTGAAGATCAGTTGAAAGGTTGCACCACCATAAATGTCAGAGACAAGACATCTGTGATGCAAAAAAAAGACGGCAATTGCGTTTTCAGCACGGAAGGGATGTTGGTCTGTGGCACTCCTGTTGAGTTCAACTTGCTGACCAAAGAACCGTGATAACTTAAGACAGATCTCTGCAGTCCAAATAACTGCTAATGAAGCACCTGAAGATTTTGCCTGATTTTCCCCTCACATGGCTGCGGGTGCACAAATCGTCTCTTCCAAGCAGGATATAATTTAAATTTCAGGGACATACTTATGGCAGAAAACTTCAGGTTCACATTTCACAACCAACTTTATTCCCCTATGAAGACAGAAACCTGGATAGCAGTCCAGTTTCCAGACCATGATATAATTCAGCAATTTCACAGTCTGGCTTCATGGCATAATGTATAAAAATATGTTGATGCATGTGACAAGCTTCTATTGCCAAAAAGCTATTCCTATACCTGCAGTGAGGGAAAGTGTGAAGTGTTACAGCCACTTTCAGAAACCTTTCCTTTACATGTCCTTTTTGAACACTCAAATTGAAAATCACAGGATACTTGAAGAGTCCTGCAGGACTGGCTACAACATTGTTAAGCCATTGTTTTGTTGACTCAGTATCTCATAGAATCATAGAATCAACCAGGTTGGAAGAGACCTCCAAGATCATTCAGTCCAACCTAGCACCCAGCCCTCAAAACTGCTTTAAAGTTTTTCAAATCCTTAAGAAAACAAAGTTTATACAAAAGTTATTTTGACAGAATACAATTTACATATGCATCTACTTAGTACATTAAAATTTAGTATTAAAACCCCAGCTGACTATAAAAGGATATTTCCAGCGATATCTTAATATTGGTTATTCTTGGAAACATTTTGCATTTCTCTGCACTTTAGTAGCCTACGCTGTTGTATGTGTCATGGCAATTCCACTGTGTCGTGCAGAGACCTCCCAACTTTCTAAAAGCCTTTGGGTCCAATTCTGCAGCTGGTATTGGCCATTAAAAATTGAACTGAAATGCTTTTTCTTCAGCCAATATTCATCCCAGTATAGAGTGATTATATGGTAGCAATTTGAACACTATTGTGATCACACAACATTTGAACCTCTCCATTACCAAAGAAAGATCTGGAGCAGATGCAGGCTTACATACTCAAGGATTTCTGATTTCCAGACACATTTCTAATTTTATATAAACTTTTTTTTTTGAGGGGGGAGGAAGGCTCTGAGGGGTGGGAAGGCTTTCTAAATCTGACATTGCTCTTCATTAAGGGCTGGGATTTGGGGGAAAAAAATCCCATGGGATTGAAAACAACAGATGTTGTCTGTTTTAAGCTTCCTTTATTCCAAATTGCTGAATTTAGTGCTTTTGAGATTTTCTTGCCTCTCTTTTTGGAGGCCTGTTATTTGCTTTTTAAATGGATTTTCAAGAGACTGACTCTGACTGGAACATTTGCAAAAAGAGATTTTCAATTTAAAAGATATCATTTTTAAAGGAAGTTACCAGAAACACACTAAAAACATGACAGAACAACTATCAAGACAACACTACTGCGTATCCATACTGTGAGCATTAAGCTCAACATCCTACTGTCCCAGCAAATGGGAGGCACATGCTATTCTTTCCACACAAATGCCTTTTTATCCTGCTCCTCCATTTTTACACTGCCAAACTGTCAAGCTCAAAATGCAGCATCCCACTCCATGACTACCACAAAGGGATTTTCAAGCTTTCCTTAGAAACAAATTATTTTTCCCTGCAATCTGTAATTTTCCTACACCTTCTCACCTACTCTCCATCACTGCAGATAGCACTGGGCTGAAGAGCCCATGCCCTTAGGAGGTAAAACTCATTCCTTCTTCATGAGAGTGACTGCATCCTTTGAAAAGATGCTGTGATCATGATGTCAGTCATTTCAAAAGGAACTGAGTGAAGAAATAGCTGTGTAATGCTGTGGAAAATATAACTAATTTCATCCTTAGGGATATGCTAGGAAAATAATAATTACGTATGGATGTTTGCAACAGTTTTGACACCTTTTTTGAAAAAAAAAAAAGAAGAGAAGTTTCAAAACCAGCCACAGATACTTAAGTACTGGAAAAAAAGTTATGGCATAGTGAGCAGCTCAATTCCAACTATCTAATAAAAGGCATTTGATAAATAGTTTTATCAGAGTGTAGTGGAAGCACACAGTGAAGTACTCTTCATTTCAGGAAGAGAACACAAGAACGTCAAGAATGTGAGAGCAGACAAATTAGAATTAAAACTGTATAGTTTTCAGACAAAGCAGTAAATTCTGGGTCAAATTACCAGGGAATGAGGTAAATTCTGCCTTAAAAGAAAAAAATATCTGTCTCTAAGGCAAGACAGGATGAGTTTTGGGGAAAGATGTTGAAGGTAAACAACCAAATTCTGTTTTCAACACAAGCCATGTGGTAGACAGGAGGCCAGGCCAAATGAACTAATGGGTTTAAGCTTTATGAGATCAAATCTTCCTATTAAGTGTCAGAAACTCTGTGTTTACAGTGATTATAGTTGTGGTCATAAATTAAAATAATTGCAACTGACTACTCCTTTGATTTAATCAGCTTTGCATTGGTGCACGTTCACTGAATTGCAAACAGAAGAAATATTAAACCTTGTCTCTTCACAGATGGCAAGATTTTAACAATGCCTTCATAAAGCCTTGATTCATATTTTATGCCTTGACTTCCTCTTGCAGCCCATTTTTTTGCAACAGTAAATGCACTACAGAAGTAAAAGAAGCTAAATTCTAATACATTTTTCTTGGTTGTCAAGCTCGAATAGATGCAAACATCAGTCCATACATAATGAGTAACATTCATGTTCTGTCAGAAATAAAAATCTATTTTCAGGTTAGAAAAATGAAAAAGAAAAGAAACCAACAACCAGATTTTCCGCTCTTCAATAAGGACATCTCTGCTTCATATTCTGTCAAGCTTTTGTTCCTCCTGAAACTCATGAACACTGCCATTATTTCTCACATTTTTCCATTTCCTCTGGGGTTATTAGGCAGCTGGGAAGGGATGTGCCTGTGGTATTTGCCACATTCAGGAGGTGCAGAAGTTCAGTTTAATTTTCAGCAGGGCAAAAAGTAATTTTTCTAAATTTCTGATGAAATTCAAACATATTCACCTTTCAAGAATATCAGGAAGAAAAAGGGTTGAATCCAACCTTTACAAGTGTCTCTTGATTTCCCATCTGGAGGACAAGGATGCAATGACACAGTCTCTGATATGAAATCATGGGCCAGGTCACCAATAACAGCAAAATCACAAGTAGCCAGCACTCACCATGAACTCCAAGCTTCATAGTTCTGAGGTGTTTTGAGGTCACCTGTCTTAAGTTCATGGACTTAGAAGACCCATGTATAAACATAAGTGCCCTGAGCTGCATGTATGAAAGTCTTTGCCACGACTTACAGGCTCCTGACTAGGTCACAGGGGCTCCGGAAACTTGATCCCGTACCAGCACAGAGGACCCTGAAGGCTCTGGCTCCCCTCACAGTCCACCGACTGAATTATTGAAAGACACCCTGGTTCATCATGTGCTTGGCAAATCTGGCATGCTTTTACTAAAAGATTCAAACTATCACTTCCCCATAAAAAGTTTGAGAAAGCATAACGTTGAGCTATTTAAAGACCTGCATGCTCAGCAATACTTCAGTGTGTCTATTTGGACTGAGCTGAGATGGCTGAGGTGTTGACTAGTAAAGCAGAGAGAAAAAAGATTTCAAACTTGTATTGAGTGTGTGTACACAGACTAGTGAGGAAAGCACACAGGGATATACAGCAGCACAGTAATCAAGAGAGAGAGAAGCACAACATTACCTGGGATATCGGGTGATAAGGAACTTTAGCTAACCTCCGTATTTCCAGTTTTCATCAATGAGTACAGAAATTCTCATGTTCACAGAATCACAGAATGTCAGGGGCTGGAAGGGACCTCAAAACATCATCCAGTCCAACCCCCCTGCCAGAGCAGGATCACCTATACCAGATCACACAGGAACGCACCCAGGTGGGTTTTGAATATCTCCAGAGAGGGAGACTCCCCAACCCCTCTGGGCAGCCTGTTCCAGTGTTCTGTCACCCTCACAGTGAAAAAAAATTCCTTCTCATGTTTAAATGAAACTTCCTATGCCTCAACTTCCACCCACTGTCCCTTGTCCTGTCATTTGGCATCACCAAGAAGAGCCTGGCTCCATCCGCTTGGCACTCATCCTTCACATACTTATAAACATATTTTAAGCCTTTTGTTCTCAAATATAAAATTCATCATCATAGATCCGCAACTTTATTGACAGCTCCGATCTGCAAGTTGCAAGCTGCTGCAGCTTTGAAATTCAATGTGCCTCTTGGTCTGGACTATTTTATGTTCTGTGGAATATGGAACAGTTTTGGAAATAGAACAACATGCTGATAGCGATTTTGATTCTCTGGATAGCATCATCCAAAAAAACTTTGTGGAAACTATTTTTGCCTGACAACCCATATGGACAAAGCATGTCCTGTCAATTTCTTTATTTTAGCACAATGAAAGTATGGAAAGATTTCATAAGCAGTAAAAGGAAAGTGTAGTTGCAAAAAAACAGATTCAAAAATATGCTGATGAGCTTCAAGACACTCATCTGGGGAAGTCGGCTACTGTGAGAAGAGACATGAAGAGAACACGTTTTCATGTAGCAGCAGCAAGTTGCATCCTTCCAGTATGTTCCTGGGAAAACTCTGATGAATGCAAAGAGAGCAACTGTGAAACACTAAACATGCTGCTAATGCGTGAAGCCCAATGTTCTGGGGAGGGAAGAACATTCAGCAATAATTGAATCATCCAGGGCTGTGCTCAGTGGATACCCTAAGGTGATTATGTTCAGAATAGAAGCTCTCAGAATGTCATTTAGTAAATGAAAACAGAGTTAGATACCAGTAATAAACCAGTGCCCTAGAGCTACTCATTTTTTATAGCAACTTAATTGAAACACACAAATCATTGCATGCCTCCTGCCTAGGAAAGGGGGCAGCACTGAGACCAGGATCACAGACTAAAAGTGAGCAACGAAGTCAAGATTTCACTTCCAGGAAAGAAAAGTTCACAATTTACTTCCCCCCCCCCCAGTGATCAACAGGAGATTGCCATATTCTGAGTACTCGATTATAATCTCACAATGGGTGTAGAGCTGGGTACTAGCTTGGTTCCAACTTTCTAATTACTGACGAATCCAGTAAAGTAAAACCAGAATAACAGTGTAGTTTTATCTTTCTTACTATAACAAGGAAGTAATTTTAAACTGCATTAGATCCTTAATCACATGATTTCTATAAGCTAATTTGCACAAATTAGAACTCTATTAATCATCTTTAAAAAGGGAGCACACATTTAACTCATACTATTATAATTTAAGTGACACATAAGCATCACTTTTTGCACTCCTCCCTTTTTGTATACATTTAGTACTTTTCATCATATAATTAGAAGAAAACTTCACCAAATTTTCTTCAATGTTTTTCAGATTAGTAGTACATCTTTCAGATAGATGTCCCTAATGTAACTGTTCTTTTAAACTGCAAATCACGAGCTAAATTGGCTTTGGAAATGTACAACTGTAGCTTTCCAAAGGTGAATCTTAAGAAAAACAAGCATTTCTTTGGACATAATGGATCATTAGTGAGAGTAAAATACGAAGGAAGTTTCTCTGGTTTTGAGAGGAGAGGTGACTCCCTTCCTTCCCAATAACGTCCTGCAAGGCAGAAACCCCAGTCTGTCACTTTACACACTACAAGCTCAGCAGAGTGGTTGAGAAAGATCTGCATCCGAGTCTGAACAAGAGTTTGCACACTAACACTATTTGCTCAAACCTGAATGATATCATCCTGGGAGGGGCAAAGGCATTGCAGAACAACATTCTCAGTCTCCAAAGACAAAGAACTATCCCCAGGCTGTCCATGCAGCTCTTCCTACCAGTACTTTTGGCTGCCGGATTTCTACAAAGCCCGAGTCTCCAGCCAGTGTCCCACACTCTTGTACTGACCATTTTTATCCGTTTTTTTCATCGCTGAAGTCTGAACATATGATACGATGGCACCTATCAAAGGATTTTGCTGCCTTTCTCATGCAAAAGAACTTCATCCTTTTTTGCAGTTGCTTTGAAGATAATTGCTCAACAACAATTCAGTTCTTAACTCTCATTTACATTTCCTAGAAGTTGTGTCAAACTAGTGCCTTTGGGGCTGACGCTTTCTGGGCTTAATCTCAACCGAGAGGTGATTTTCATGCATATAAATGTAAATTCAAACAGTTTACCTGTTCTCAAATCAGATACACAGGGGAGATGATTTTCCCTGGAAATCACATCCAAAAAGCTCTGCAGTTGTTAGGTATTAGAAAAATACTCCACAGCTCTCATCGAGCTCTAAGGAATGTGCCAAGTTAGCAGAAAATCTGTTTTCAGATAAGTGAAAAAAATGAAAGGAGAAATATAATTAATGCAGAATGGCATTAAGCCACCTGATTTTCTCACTGTGGTCAGTGTGGGGAACACCAGAGCCACGGAGTACTCAGAGCAATGAAAATTACTAATGCAAAGTCTGAGACATTCAGTTTGATTGCCAGCCTCTTCACCAGAGCTGCAATGGCCTCTGGCTCTGCTCGGGAGTGCAGGAGTACCTGCATCTACCTCAGCATGTGGATGGCCTGAGCAGTGTGTGGATCCTCAGGATGCCAAGCCCTGTAAAGGTGATCAGTCACAACACCATGTCAAACAACATTAATTACCCAAAATTTCAAACAGTTTAGGTCCCATCCTGATTATATCTATATCTATATCTATATCTATATCTATATCTATGTATATGATGATAGGCAAGAGCCTTTACTTTCCCTAAAAGGCAGGATCTGGAGCAAAAAAAATCTCTTCTATTAACTGCACATCCCTGACTACATGGTATGCTATCATTTGTTGACACTCAGGAGAGGAAGCCTTAATTATGGCAACCTATGTGTGGAAGTTAATGATGACTGAAGACTGTAAAGCAAAAATCAATAGTTTTGTGTCTTTCTAAAATGGTCTATTGACAGACAGATATTCATGGTTGTATTTCTCTCATCCTGTGAATATTAGTAAGGTAGCAAAGGCTGGATATATCAAAGCCTTGGAAACAAGGTTATTGCTAATGCAGGTCCTCAGCAATAAGATGTTAAAGCTACCAAACAACTGGTTTGTGGGATGCTAAGTAATAGCTTTGGTATAACACAATCCTTCATTTTCTATTCTGATGCTTGTTTACTCCTGCCAACATTTATTAAAATACCATTCTGCTATAATTAAAAAAGACAGGGCAACAACAACCTTTAGTATCCCCTCACAGTGATAAGCAAGGTGCTTAAACAAGAGCTCAGACATTTGACAGACAAGTACAAATGGGGATAAATTCACTTTGATGAGCTGTGTGACAGCATCTTCCATGAACAAGGCACAGCAGAGAGGCAGGTGATTAGAAATTACTCCACAATGGGATGCCTGGTATGCTCAGCTTTTGCAATTCTATTAAGCTGTTGCCACCAAACGAAAGAACCTGCTCATTGCAAGAGTAGGGAAGAGATGTTGTATGTACCTGGCATGGTGAGCTATGTGTGCTTGAGACACTGTTTGGATAGATATGCCCAGTATCTCAGGTCCTCATTCAGCTTTGGCAGTCATACAGATACTAAATTAATTTCTAGGCTTTAAACTACTAAAAACGGGTTTAATGCTGAAAGCCTGCATCACTGTATGTGTTTCACCATTACTTAGTAAATCTGAAAATGCAGAGGTACCAAATGGGTAAGCAGTCTAGACAGTTTAAAGCGTGTACTGTGAAGCCACCTAATGCACGGGCCCCCTGGGTCCTGGCACAAGACTGCCGCAGGAAAGAAGCCTCACCTTGCTTCATCCTCTGGCCAGGGACATCAGATGCTCCACATGCAAGTTATTTGCTATGATAATCACATCCCATATGGAAAGCATACAGGATGTAACTACTGACTTTCTGTGGCAACAGACTGGGGTTTAGATGCCCAGGAGCACCAACAGTGCTTCTCAGTGACCTGTGCATACAGGATTATCAGTCCAAGACTAGGTACTCCCAAGTCAGTCCTGGGTGTAGGCTTTTCATACAGTCATGAAGTCCACCCTGCTGCATTACAGAAACATAATGAAGCAGTAATACAATTATGACTAAGGTCCACTGGTATTTATGACCTAAGAATATTTTTGTCCTTATTACAGGGCACAGCAGAAACAAATGTTATGTGACAGGTTTATTTTACCAGCTAATGTAATTATACACTACATATTAACCTGAGAAATCTAAATCTCCCACTGCACAAAGTTTCATTTTTCATCACTGAAAGAAGAAGAAACATTGTATATGTACACACCATAAGGCGTATGTACATATCATGTGCCTCTGGCCTTGCTAAGTTTTAAACTGCCAACAGTCGTATCTTTCTTAGCATGTGCTCCTCCCATCTGTTGTAACCAACTGTTGTTCCTAAGCCTACACTCAGCTTCAGTCCTACAATGACTCACCCAGTTGCTCAACATAACCTCCTTTGTTTGGGTGGAACTACATACAGTGCATAAAGATAAGGATTAGAGCCACCACTGTAAGCTTTCTGAGGCAGTAAATTTATTTTGTCAAATGTCTGTTGAAAGCCTGGAGCAATGGGGCTGCAGCCACAGCTGCAATGCAAATAGCACTGTACCTTGAGCTGACATGGGCTGATTTAAGAGACTTACTGTGAGCAGATTGAACTCCGTAAGTAATGCCAGAGCTCCTGGACTGTTAAAACACTGTGCAACATAAATAATGGCACTACAAAAGAGGGCTGTAAACTGGCAAGTCAGATGTCCGTGTCCATTAAGTGCAAGTTTCTAAGAAGATCCCACTGCCACAGCTGGATGGATCCCTTAACTGAGCAGGTTTTTCTTGAATGAATACCTTGCTGTGTGTCAGGCCTTGTTTTAGGCTTACTCTCATGCCACAATTGTAAACTAGAGGAAGGTCCCCATTTACAGGCTGAAATTCTCTTCTACCTGTTTTTGTAAGCCAATTTTCAATTTAAGACTTGCATAAAATGATATTAAAAAGATCTAGTCCATGGAGAGTTCTTCTAAGAATTTGTTTTGCAATGTATACTTAGCTTGATTTCCTAAGCAAATATTGCTCAAATGACCATGCTTTGCATGTTCTTCTGTCTGTCTATGTCAGGCTCCTCATCACCTCCCCCAGTAACTTTTGAGTAAACTGACTGATCTGAAAGAGAGACAGATGGCTCAAAGGTATTAAACTCTTACAAGTTTTGTGAAAATAAGCAGTAGGGTAATGGAAAGAGAGCCTCTTAGTGGCTCACTACAGAAAAGACTTCTGCACAAATTTGATCCTTATTAAGCCAAAGAAAATCTGCACAAAGCTCAACCCCACTGTGCTAACTCAACACAAAGAAGCCTCTGCTGGGTCTGGTGTTCATGAACCAGTTTTTGTTATCTCTTGCTAAGGAAATATCATATTTACTGTAGAAATAGCAAGTTAAATTTTTAATAAGATTACTGCTGAGGCAGTTAATATGCACTGCAATGAGATTCGTTAATAAGATACACTAAGCCACAAGCCTTGCCACACTTACGCACTGCCCAGCTTTGACACTGCATCTGAGAAAAGTATTATCACAGCATTTAAGGCTCAGATTAAGATATTTGACATTGGCAAGTCTATCTAACCCCACTCAAGAGGTTTGGCATTAAACAAACAGCACTTGGCACTCACTGAACAGGCCCTTGAACACTCCCCCCACAACACACAAATTGTCGTACAAAGAGCCTAGGTGGAGAAAGTCTGACAAGAAGCTTTGATGAGACAAATCAGGCCAGGCTTTAATGCAGAATTTCCAGCCCTACCAACAGTGTGTTTGGTGGCAACATCCCTGCTGGAGACTCCACTTCCATTATCACTCACTACTTGATGCTCAGCTTACTAATGACACTTCACTTTGCAATTTGCCTATTCCATACTATATAATAGCTATGACAACACTTAGAAATTTGGTATTTTAATGTTTGCTTACTTTTTGATCAAATGTTATGATCCAGAACTGTATCTGTCTGTGAAAGATTAGTTAAGAAGAGGAACAAATCCCTGTTTAGGGGATTATCTTTGCGACCCAGACAGGAACACATAAGCTGTGTCAAAAAAAGCAACTGCAACATCATACAGCACTGCACTCCTTGCTCTAGTGGTACTGAGCAACTATGGTGACCAAAATTGCACTTTCTAGGTGCATTTGAAGACACTGAGCACACTGGCACCTAATGGGCTTTGTAGGCACCACCATCTAGCCTTCAGGCAACCAAATGTGCACTCTACCAACCAAACTGGTGACGCAATTTTCTTGTCATCCCAAGACACAGTTTCATACACAACAGCAGCAGGTAACTGCAAGCACTGACACTGAAAAGGTGCTTTTAAGCTCTTTTAAGAGCAAAAGGAGATTCCTTCTCCAGAAGAAGGTAAATACCAGACCTCCCAGCTATGTCAGCACCATGTGCATTGCCAGCAGATCCTCTTCTACTTGCTTTCAGGGCCACCTTAGGTCTGCAATCCTTTCTATTGATGTGCTCCTCAGGGAAACCAACTAACGTCGCCACTAGCACAAGTCAGGTAAACTAACTGTTCTTGAAGCAAACATCTTACATGCTAGCCATGTTCACCATCCCTGGGTCCCTTCTCAAATCTCCACAGAAACACTGTTTACTGAATTCTAGCAACAAGGTAGCCACTAAACCACTATTCATATGTGTCAACAGTTTAGTGATGGCACCAAACTTCTGGGATGAGATAATGTTCAAAACCTTTATCTGCATGGTTCCCTCTAGCTAACATCAACAGTCTTATGCAAAACTACTCAGTGCATTCCTGGTCATCTTAATCTCCATGACTGTGTAATTCTCTCACTGGTGTAGTCTCTCCATGCCAGACATTCCTGTCTGCGTGCAGCTGTGCCACAGGGATTGCAACAGCCAACAGCTGCCACCCCAGTGGTCCCCTCAGTATTCAGCATGCATGAGCTCACCATTCTGGTCTTGGGTCACAAGCTATTCTCTAACATCCCACAAATATCTCCTACACTGTATCTACACCATGCTGTAAGGATGGTATAACCCACTGCAAAATAATCCATCTCCACTTACTGGCTCCACACCTGGACATAGCTAAAGCCACCAGAAAACAGAAGCATGTACAGTCAAAGCTGTTTTGATTACCACGTTACCCAAAAGCTCAACAGGACAGCCACAGCATCATACAACAAGCTGTCAAACAATTTATCAAGGAGTCAAGTTGACAAGGTGCTAAGAAGCCCCTGGGAATTCATTGTCAAGAGTGCTGTCTTTGCATGTCCCACAGGGCAGAGCAGGATCTCCCACATGGGTTTGAGCTGGGACATTCACAGGTGGAACCATCAATAGAACTTGCAGGAAAGAGGAAGAAACAGATGACTGGTGGATGCCTTTATGCTGTAGCACCTCGAGAATTCTCATGTGCAAAGTCAACAGCAGAGAGTTTCTTCAGTAGATGTGTTTCATTCTCTCTGTAACGTATGGAAGAATTATTCAGAGCATACTGAGAATACATGCTGTGTCTGTACAGCTGAATCATAGCTTATTGCAGATGTCTTAGAAACTATATGGGGCAGATTAGAATCCTTAGTTCAATCCTCCTCCTGTGCACTTGAGCTCCGCATGTACCATCACAGTACTTGAAAATCTAACATTATGGAAGAACACACTCAAAAGCAAGACATGACAGTGCGTGGTTCACAAGTGGACATGCTTCTAAGGGTATGACCGCTTCTTGTACTGCTTCAGGGCAAGGGCACATGAACAAGCTGTGGGGCAAGAAACCACACTTGCTGAACTACAAAGAACTACAATGCCCAATGAAGTAAATTGCCTTACCCCAAGAAATGAGAGCATTTTCCTGCTGCCTGTCCTGCTGCTCTGGGATCAGGCTGTGTCCTAGTTTAAGCCACAAGCTGCCCAGGGCAAAAGAACAGGAAGGAATTCACCCCAAAGGAGTAAATACAAACAGTGTCATAGAGCTGCAGGTTAAATGGAAAATGACTAAAGTTTAAAGGAAATATAAACACCAATCAGTCTGCCTCGGCCCAGTTGTCCACCTGGGCCTACCAAGCCTCACTGGGCCTCCACAACCAACAGACTAAAACCTTCCCCCTCCCATTCTCAGCCTCAGTAGGCCAAACTGCTCCCCAACAAAGACAGGCCTCAATGCCCTCCCTCAATAGGCCCAGTGGCATAGCAAGAAATTAGCTTGCCAAGAAGGTCGCAGAAGGCCACCACCTCCCCCACAAACCAGAGAGACAATGGCCGCATGCGCTGGGAGCAGAGAGAAAAGAGCAAGGATTGGCTGTGAACTCCCCTTATTATATAGGGAGAAGCAGGATAGGATGGAATAACTGTGACTGCAATTCCCTGTGTCCCCCCTGGAGACTATCCAGTACTCTGGAGGAATTTCTCTATGGCGTTCAATTGGTAGCAGGCTGTTGCTTAGAACAGCATGTGGCCACCCAAACAAACTTCTATGGGGTCACCTTGAGTTTGCTGCCAGTGCTGCCTTGCAGCCTTACCCTGCTTTCCTTAGCCACCAAGGAACTGGTACTACAATCTCCCTGAACCACACCAACTTGGCAGTAGATTATTTCAGCTTATGAGCGTGCCTGCAGAGAGCGTTCATCTCTCTGATTTGCAAATATGCAACACAGTAGGTTTCCAAATATAAACCTGCATATTTTTAGCTACAGTGTATACATACTGAAAACATTGCAAATCTATGTTTTTTTAAAAATGACCAGCTTATGGGCATATTTCCCTTCAATTCTCTTCACAAAGTAGGGAGAGAGGAGGAAAAGAGAAAAAGAGGTGAAAAGAGGCAACTACAGAAGCAAACTGCGCAATCAGAATATGCGTAAAAGCTGAAGTAAAATGCACATAAACTAAAAATAAATGTGAGTATTTTTGTTTAGACAGCTTATTTTTATTAATCATTGATCTCATGCTCACTAGAGTTCTGTCAAACATGTGAAAGAGCATTGTCAGCATACTTCATCAAGGAGAACTGGAAGAGGTAACATGTGTGTAGCGTGATAAGGAAGAGGAAAATGTCAAAATGAAAATGACAGTTACAGAAAGTTATCTCTGTAGACAGATGCAAAATATAAGCCCAAAATCTGTGTTGTTATTTCCTGTGGTAGAGAGCGATAAGGCAAGAAAATAAAGCAAACAGAAGAGAAAGATTGGACTCGCAGTAAGATAAGCAATTAAATCAAGAGCTTAGACCCGTTCTGAATCTCAACATTTCCCAAGCACGCTCAAGAGCACCATGATATTACTGGCACACCGCGACCTCCTGCCTGCCGACTCGCAGGAGCACCCAATTCTTTATGAATAATGCCAGGAGAATCTGGCTTTCCTCTGCCTGAGTACTGTGTGCTCTACTTGAATTGATCTCTTGAAATGTCAACTTTACATTTCCAATATCCATGAAGAAAATCTTAATAAAAAGATATGGATCTGCATGTCCGAATGAGACATTTAATTCCTCTGGCCCTGCCAGTTTCTAGGGAACTTCTGTTAAGAATGAGAGGTCCTGGTTAATAACACTGCTTTCCAGCAGTAATCAAGATTGCTGTAAACATCAGTGCACCATAGATAATAAAGGCATTAAAATCCAGGCAAAAAAACCCAAGATTTTATGCCAGATCCCTGTACAGAAATGTGAAACCAAAATTCAAAATTTGTTCTGTGCAAAACCTTGTTATGTTTTAATTGAATTTCCACCTAACACACTTAGAAATTACTTTAAAGTAATTACACCGAGTTGTGAAATAAGGACACATTAGAAATGTGCAAAGAAATCCAATACACCGAATTGCTTTTTTGCCTCTGTCTACATTGCTTGCATAGCTCCAGTCTCCTTTTGCTTTTTATTTAGTAATGCTGCTGATTGACATTAAAAGGAGCATTGCCATCCCTTGCTACATTTTCTTACCATCTCCCTTGTAAAGAAACCATACAAGCACAATCATTTTCTTTTGGGCAATCAACCTGATCCAAGTCTTCCCACAGTTGCAGTTTTACCAGACTCAATCCAAGGGAGGGAAGTGGCCTGGGACAAAAATATCCCCTTTGGCAAGAATGAGCATTTCAGTGGGATTACGTGTCCGGTGATGCTTCCCAGTGCAGGAGGCTGAGCAGCAAGCTGCTCACTTCTCCAGACCAGCACCCAACACTGGTCACAGCCAGCATGGCTTCTGTCCTGCTCACTCTGAGTTTCAAATCCATTATTAATATTGCTGTCAATACCAGAAGCTTCATTCAGGTAGATAATTTTGGCTATAGTTCAGTTATAAGACAGACGTGTTAGGTGCTGCAGTTTTAATGGAAAGTCAGGGATTACCCCCAGGGCGCTCCAGTTGAGCTACCTGCCCTGACCAGCACCAATCTTACTGACATGCAGAGATGTCATGCATCCTACAGCTGCCACACATGTCATCTTGCTACTGTCACATGAGTATCATTGCCAGTTCCTTTGGAAAGAGCTGCAGGTGAAGTGTTCCAGCAAATACATGGTACTATTTTGGTGCTAGTATGTCTTTCGTATGTTCTGTTCTGGAAAGGCAGTGTGATGTAGCAAACCTGGACACAGTATTGTGGAAACTGGAATTGTTAACTCTGGCTTCACTGCTCTGTTACCACCTGTCCTCCATGACAACCACCGAGCTTTACTGTGTCCATCTTCTTACGTTCAAATTGTATTAACAGCTACAGATTATATGTTACAAAGCAGCTACCAGCATTTTCAAAGGACGCTGAATCTGACACTTCTGCTTACCTCAAGGGTTTCAAATGGTCAGAGGAAGGTCAGGGTCAAGGTTACAGTCATGCTTAATTTTGAAAACACACACCACCACATACAAGAAAAGGCAAGTTTAATTTCTGGTGACTAGTGGAAACTGTTTCTAGCTTTTAACATGGCATAAAACATTCCCATTAACAGGAAACTCTAGTAAGGTTTTCTAGATGTAAGACCACAGTGGACTCCTAATCTAAAGCTCTTCAAGCTTTTTCAGTTCCAAATCCTTTAAGCTAGAGGTTTAGATTTTGGGTGTTTTGATTTTTTAATAAGGGACTTATTTTATTATTAAAGCTATCAATAGCAAAAATCAGTAAAACTATTTATCTGGCTAAGCTAATTCCTCTGGACCAAAAAAAGAAATCTGTGATGGCCTTTCACATGTTTTCTGTACAGAGTAAGTAAATTTTCACAGACATTTGTTATCTGAGATTTTTTTTTTTTTTTTAATCCTGATAGGAACTGGGGCAAAGCATATTAAAAAAAGGTAGGCAACAATAACTTGATGCTTATTTTTAGCTCTAAACTCTTCCCTTTTCATAGAAATAAAAAACTGAGCAGATTCATTTTTTTGTGTGTACATCCCTGCAGCAGACCTGCATGTACTTGCCCTCATTTACCTGAGTCATATTTGTAATCCTGAATAGGTAATGGCAGTTTAAATACAGCTTTCCATTGCCGCTGGCAATGAAGAATAAGACTCAGAAGTCAGGATAAAAAACAAGTCCTGATTGAGCAGCCCTGGATCCTTTTGGTGGCTCCTCTATCTTCTGTGGTACTGACAGCAGTGATCCACTTTGTGTCCTCCTTAATCCTCCTTTGACTTGTATTTCATTTCAGTTGTGGCTTTTTCATCTGCTCTTCCATCATGGCCCCACCTCATGAGGTACACAGGAAGTAATGATACTGGGAGGGGTGGAAGAGAGTTGCCACTCCCCTGTTATCTTACCCTGTATCTCTCCTTTGCTCCATATTTTCTTAAACTAATCTGCACCTCCTCAGGCTGGTATAAAACAATTTAACTCAAAAGGCATCAACTCACTGGACTTGACTGAACACTTACCAAGACAAATCACAACTAAAAAGGCTGCAGAGTCAATTTATTTTTCTCTGCTTTCATCATATATTCCTATTTAAAGACTTCAGAGGAATTGCAGGTTAGTTTCATTCAATGACTTCTGGATGCAGTACAGAGTACTTTGCCGAATTGGATGCTCCACAGTGACTGACTTTGCAGCATAGTGCTTATTGAACAGGTCAGTGAAGTTGCACATCCTGGTTCAACTCTCTCTGTTAAAGTATAGTTACTACTTTATACTAAAATGAAGAGAACAAGAATTACGTATGAGAAGGGTTTACTGTTGTTTATGTCATAGGAATGTGGGCAAGATACTGAACTTAAATCACTCAGATACAGTATTAAGTACAATGTAACAAATAGGCTCTTCTCTGGTGGTTGTTAGGGAAGGAGACAGAACAAGCAGGCTTCTCTTTGACTTGGTGTCCCACAGCATCCTTACAGACAAACTAGGTAAGTGGATTTAACATAATCTGGGTGACAGCTGGCTGGACCTCTAATCTCACAGTCTGTGATCAATAGTACAAAGTCCAACTGGTTGTTGGTTACTACCAGTATCCTTCAGGGTTTGATAGAGATACTGTTTAATGACTTTATTAATAACCTGGATGATGGAATAAAGTACACTCTCAGGAAATTTGTGGATACCAAAATGTGGAGAAAGGGGTTGGTATGTTGATAGGATAGAGAAATTGGCTAATGGGAATCTAATACTGTTCAACACAGGTAAATGTTAAGTCTTGCAGGTGGGATGGAATAACCTTCTGCAACAAGTCAGGCTGGAGCTAACTGGCAGGGACAGCACTTGCAGAAAAGAACTTCAGGATCCTGTTGGACACTGGTTTGAACATAAATGGCCAAAAAGGCTGCTCCTACATTGGGCTAATGTGTTAGGAAGGATGTAGCTACAAGATCAAAGTAATCTTTGGATTGTTCCTCTGAAATCCAAACTTCTGAGACTACTTTGTTCAGTTTGGGGTTCCTCAGTACCATAAAATCATGGGCATAGCAGAGCAAGCCTGGAAAGGGTCATCAAGATGGTCAAAGGGCTGAAGCAATTGGCACTGAAGCAGAAACTAACAGAGATGGATTTTCTTGTTAAAAGAAAAGACTAAGGCTAGGTGAGGTTACTGTTGGCTTAACCTACTTAACAGGCAAGTGGAGCCAGACTCTTCAGAGGTACACAGCTGGTAGGGTGCAAGGCAACAGAAAACAGCTGCAGCATTGTAAACCCTATTAGATACAAGTGGAACAGAAAACTCACCATAAGGGTGGTAGAATACTGGGGACAAGTTGCCCAAATAAATTTTGGAAGATGCAACGTATGGGTCCTTGGAGATACTCAGAACTAAGCCTGACATGGCCTCAAGCAACCTGTTCTAGCAGTCCCTGCTCTGAGCAGGGGCTGGACTAGATAAATTTCCAGTGTCTGTTGTAATGTAAATTACTCTCCGATTCTGCAAAGTCTTTGGTCTTGATGCCTGAGAGGCTCTTGTTCACTGAAGTTTTGGAGGTTTTAATAAGCTTCGGTAAAGTAGATTGTTATCAAATCAGCAGCCACAGTTTCTAAACACCAGACTACAATCAAGTGTATTTGTTGCACTTAGTGGTGCTACTGTGATGCTCTTGCACAGATTATCTGTCTACAAACAACTGTTATTTTGTTTCAATACAGTCTTTTTCTATGCTGGGATCTGTTTCAGGCATATGAACTCTGTGTCTCTGAGACAGCAAAGAAAAAACGTCCTGAACGTGAAGCTGATGTGAAGATGGTATGTAACTATATGTACACCACCAGTTTTCTAGGAATGAATGTTGTCTATTGAAAACTACACTTTTAACTGCACTTCAGTAGATTATAATTTTAATAAAGAGACTAGGTGAAAACTCAAGTTGAAAAGTCAATAATCTTTTGGGTAAAATACAACTATGCAGAGTCTCATACTTTTTTTTTTTTTTTTTTAATCATATTGAAGAATTCCTTCAAATGTGAAGAGCCCAGTCTGCTGAACTTGATGCTTCCCTCCAGGTTAAGCTTCAGAATAGAAACCTGAGCATCTCAGTCAATCACTCATGTCAATAAGAAGGGGTCTAAAACTGCCCTGGCGCCAATGACTAAACAAAACATTTCACAGATTGCTTGATACCTTCTGTATTTACTTTGTCAGTGCAAAATAAAAAATCACAGAGAATGTAAGGTACCAGAAAATCAAGTTAATCACAGATTTTCCAGTTTGGAGAAGATGCAGGGTCTCAATGCATTGAAAAAGAACGTGTCCTTCTACAGGACATTGAAACATAAACGTTGCACATGCTTCTTGGCATCTCAGATTCCAAACAGTATACCAATGTAATTAAAAATCCCAAACTCTGTTATTCAAAAACCAATATTGCAGCACGTAATTTGACAACAGCCACCACCATTAAGATCTGCACTTCTGCTATTTCAAGGATGACTTTTAAAAATTCCTGTTGAATTCTATTTGCACTTCTAATATGAAACACTAATTGTGGTTTCATGGAATTTTATTAAAGCTTAAACAAAGACACAAACCTAAATTCTGCATGAATTACATCTGTAGTTAAGTATAACAAGAAATGACCATCACTATAAATCTATTTTACAACGATTGTTTAAGACAGCTGAGCCTCCCATGGAGCTGAAAGAGTTATGTCAGCATACAGCAGCTGCTGATAATAACCAGCATCTGTTGGCAAGAGCTTTTTGTTTTCTGAAGATAATTAAAACTTGCTAGTTTTCCAGCTGCTACATAGTCAGTAAGGAATACCTTTTAAAAATGGGTGATGTATGTCTGCTTCAATTTAAATAGATTGTGGCTATTCACTACACACAATTAATTATATGTCAACACTTTTTCATATGTTTTCTACAAAACAAACTATATGCAACAGTTTTGATCAGAACTGTTGCTAACTGTTCAGCTTCAGGTTGTCAAGAGGAAGAAAGCGCTGTAAGAGCAGAAGTGTTTTGCTGGACAAGGAAACGTACGCATGCACCAACCTGCATCCTTATCCTTAAAATTCCATGTAATCTGTATCCAGCCTATATTTTTAAAGCTACAGTCTCTTTACTAGGACCAAGAGCATTTTGAAAACCTTTCTGTTCTCACAATCAGTCAGGATGTGTCATGGAACTATAAAATGCCCTGCCAGTGTGAGGAGTAATCAACTCTGCAGAGACATTATGCTAAAAATGCCATGGTTTACATTGGCCCTTGTTAAAGCTTTAAGATATTTCTACGACTTCAGACTACTGACATAACATCATACGCAGTGGCCACTGAAGACTATCCTCCTACTCATACAACCACCTCAGGCTCTATGCCCAACATGAGTCCAATAGCAATGTACCATTTTTCTTAGCCAAAGTCATCTACAAAAGTGGTCCAAACTACAACTTTCTGGAAGAATGCAACTTCAAAGGTCCAAGCTATTTCTGATTAACATATAACTTCTTGGTTAAATTCAAGTAAGAAAATGGTTTCTTGAATAACCTGTGTGTGCTTAGCTCTGAAAGAAGAACTGGTTTGAATCAGAGTCTCTGACATCAAGGCACAACTAGTTCAAAGCATCATTACCGCCAAGGAAGTAGGAAACATTCCCAAATCAGGGCTATAACAATATGAACTCTTTTTCCCCCCTATAGCACACATTTCACAAGCTGCTGTTTGTCGAACCAGTTCTGACACAGACGCCTTGAGCAGCTCTGCCCAGTGGTCTTACTTGGAGGCTAGTGGAGAGCTAATGAACGAAGATATCTGGAGAATGGCTCCTCCAGTGCCAAAAAAAGTGCAGACAGGAGTACTGTCAGAATCAAGAAAAGCAGGATGGCGAAATCATAGTTGAATGAAGCTAAACTATTGACCTCTGTACTTTTGGAAATCTTGATTTCTATATAAATCAGTTAAACGACTATAGATTTGTATTTGTTTCACACCTCTTAGACCTGGCAGATTATTCTGCAAAAATATGAGGGCAGATTGCAGTGCTCTGAGTGGATGAGAAAATTCTGGATCATTTTGACTTCCACCAACATTGAACTGTTTAAATTATTGTACTCAAAAGAGCCTAATGCCCTCAGAAATCTAATTTTTAGGCTTAGAAAAAAAATTCTATACAAGGTCTATTAGACAGACAAAATCAGGCAAACTTGCTACTCAGCATCTACACCACAACTCAATTGGCTGACATGACCTTAGTGTGCTCTAATATGTATCTATCTGATGTCTCATGTCCAGTGCACCAGAGCAATGCACCCTCAGCAAGTTTGGCCACCAGCAGTGATGAAGCCACAGCAATACTTCACAGGTGGGATCTGGAACACGTGCTGGGCTCCAGGTCACTCCCTGCACGTCAGGAACGGACCCTGTAACTGTGGAAGGTAGCATTATATAACTGGGCTAATATGAGCACAAGTGACCCCTGCTTGCAGCACTCATTGCTGTTAGCCTTCTGTGTGCACCTGAGGTGCAAAGTGGTTTTCACTGTCAGATTAAAAAAATAATCCAACTAACAGAAAAGATACTACGTCTCCCTCAAGTCATAGTCCAGGTCTCTCAGTCAGCTTAATAACTCTGTCAGAAAGCCAGATTACAGCCTTGAAATATGGATCCCCTATTTTGTCAGTCTTAAAATAGACTTTAAAAACCCAATATTACAGAAAGTAAGTATTACCAGGAAAAAAAAACACAACCAAAAACCCCGAACCAAACAAAAAAAAAAAACAAACCAAGAAATCAATCCCAAATCCCCCCCACTTAATTGAGATTATTTTTTTTTTTTAGCAACTGCAATTGTTTCCTCTCAAACTTCAGAGGCCAGAACTAATGAACTGATCTTAACATAAGAGGCCACTTGAAATAGTAAGACTTTCATCAAGTAACAGTGTCGTTATGTGCCAGGGAGCTGAAATGCTTATTATGCAGCCCAGTGAAAACTCAAAAGACACAGAGTATCTGATATGACTGGCAGCAGAACCATCTGAAAATAGGTCCACATAAAAGAGAATTAAAATGTCACTGGAAATTTCGTCCTTCCTTTAGAAGCTGCTGATGAATAGAGCATTCTTGGCCTGAACATACAAAGCCGCCTCCTGCCTCATGTGCAAGGGCACACCATTGCCTCCTGCAGCCTCTCAAGCACACCAGGGCTGTGAGTTGCTATGGAGGGATGGCCTTAACTATCTCAGAGTTGAACCTCAGCCACACATTTCCTTAGGCAGCAGCACTTATGCTATGTTTAAACAGCCACTGGCAGCACAAAGACAGCTCTGGCTTTCAGCATGAAGCACTAGATGAAGATATAAAATTCCAGCAATGAATCAGCACCGGTATTACTTGATCGAGGCTCCATTACTCAGGCAGTGGTGTGAAATGCAGCTTTTGCTGCAATGGCTCAGGTTTTGGCAGGAGGATCTGGTTTTAATGCAGAATCAGCAGTTTGAATGATAAAGCAGTTTTGAAAATGGTTTCTGAATATTTCAGCCTGTTAATTTGGAAGAGGCTCCTGTAACAGATACAGTCTGATGCTTGCTGAATTTGAAAGAAAAGAAACTCCTTTTAACCCTAGATAAGGTCTAGGCAGACTGCCATACTTTTAATGAGGGGAGGCTGACAGAATAGCAATTTTAAAAACTCCTCAGAAATATATACATAAATATATATATATGCAAATATGTGAATATTTATGTAAATATGAAAAGAAAAATTAAAACATCAGAACCCAAGGACTTACTGTCTTACCATCTGTGTCAAACATTAACTTTTGTATTTTACATTATTCCCCTCAAATTTTAGCAGGAAGAGAAAGCCATTATCTTTGAAGTCACAAAATGATTAGATATTCAGCTGCCACCATCAGATGCAATTAAAGACACAAAACTTAGCTTCATCCCATAGAACATTCTAGTTTGCCAATTAGGCAATATTATGAAAAAGCCACATTGTGTGGCTTTAAGTCTTGCCCTGTCCAGACTCCCACTCCCATACCAGTTGCAGACTAGGAAAAACTAAACATTCTAGCTTGGTTTTAGTCTGAAGCTAAAAGGATGCAAAAAGGACTGTGCCTCTCAAACACGTTCTACACTTGTGTCACCGGAGTGCTAAAGTGATGTAATCATTTGGAGTCGGTTCTGACTACACACACATTTAGGATACTGACTACAAAAGAAGACGGCTGGGGTTGTGGTTAGGTCATGCGAACTGTCTGCTGCACAGTATGAAATAATGGAAGATTTCAGTAGCTGTTTTTTTAAACAGAATTTACTCTTGCTTTTACACGAGTGGGAAGGCAGCCTGTGATAGGATACTTTCCCTTCTGTGAACTTCCTTTAGAAACTTCAAGAATTAAAAACTGTAATACAGCAGGGAATTTTACCTCTTTTGGGGTAAACACTACAGAATAGCTAATGTTAAATCTTTAGATATCTGGAGCAAGGTTTCTTCTCTTTTTTATCTTCTGTGGCAATAGTGCTTACATTTACACTGCTAAATAAAAGCCTGACTCTCATTTTTTCAGACAAGTGGCATCATTCAGATCATGTTTGCACTGACTAGGACTAGTGCTCTCTCCCATAATCTTGCTCTGGGTTCAGCAATCAGGAGAAGGCAAAAACAGAATCAGACAATCATTTGCTCAGCAGAGCAGGAACTACTCCAGCTCACCTCCTATCCCTCTTATTTATCAGTATAGACATGCTCACTGTGACTCAGAGCAACATTTTACTGCCATAAGCCTAGTTCCAACACAGGAACATGATGTGTCAAGACCTAACACCTGCAAACTGCATAATGTAGACAATGCACATTGAAATAGTGGCCCAAAGGATATATGTAGTAATGAAGGGGAAAAAGCTGTCAGATATCGACAAAAAAGAAAATGTGCTGGAGGATTGTAGAAGCAGCAGCTCCATTGTAGAGAAGCACCAAGAAAAAGAGTAAAAGCTGTACCATCATCCTCATCCTTACTTCTGGACACATTCAGTAGCAAAAGCTGTACTGCTTCCTTTAAGGAAATGCCTCTCCTTAATGAGAGGTTGCCATATTTTCCTGCAAATGTGACTTTAAGAAGGAAGCTGAGAAGTCTCACAGAAAATATCAGGTTTAAGAGATGGGGGATGTTGGTGGGTGTATGTTTGTGACTAAAGAGGATAAAGTCTGGAATCAAATTACAGATTCCATTTTGAACTTACTACTTTTTTACCATATTCCTAAACCACTGAAGTGATGGAGAATCAGAAATAAGCACAGCACAACTCATAAAATAAACAAACCATGAAAGACACTAGTGACACATTAAGTGACAAGAAATCCAGATACTCTCAAGGCTGTTAGGACTAAATGAGACAACAAAAAGCATATACATATTCTGCTTCCAAATCCTGAAAACTCTGCTCACACAAGCAGACTTTCCTCTATCTAATACCCTATTAAAAGAAAGTGCATCTATTGCCAGAGGCCTGTAATATCTAGCTCATTAAAACAATACCACTTGACATTATTAGGATTTATTACTACACTCCTCTAGTACAGAGGAAGATTCATCTAAGTAAGTTGCAGGGCTGAGTCCTTCTTTGGCAAAGCACTTTGAGTGGAAAGCAAAACGTCTGGTATGTTCCAGCTTCCATTCTTAGCAGATCATATTTACTTAAGATGTACCACACAGCCTGTATTTTAAACTGTTATTTCTCCAAGTTTGCCTAACTTATCACAAGGACAGAAAGTTTTGCTCATCTGCAGGTGTACGCTAATGAAAATCTCATGTAGTCTGAAGTGCTATTTTCTTCTCCCAGTAGAATTAACCTCCTCAGTCCTATAACAGATGAGAGATGAAAAGCCACAAGATATTTTCAGATTGAGTCACACACATTCTTTTCAGCTAAGCCATAATGCTCCCAAATTCTCGGAATCATGCTGTCTGCTCTTCAATAGCTTCTAAATAGTCCAGTTTAAGGTGCTCAAGCCCGTCTCTCCCCTACTTTACTATCATGTGCAATTAGTGTTGTAATGATCTACTCTAGTAAGCTCAGCTGACCCTCTGAACCGAACCTGAAAGGGGAAATCAACAGATTTTTTAGCCAAAACTACAACGCAAGAGAATTTTACGAGGCGTGAAGATGGCAATCTATCGACTTGCCCACATTCAAACATCCATAAAACAAGTATAAATAATAAATTACCTAAATGGAATACACTGGATCAAGCTCACAGGTCATGTAATTCATCATTTTATCCTTGAAAAAAGCTATTAGAAGAGATAACAACATCCACTATGGACAACTGTTTAATAATCTAACTACTAGTCACTTGTTTTCTCAGTTTTTTCCATTAGAGGCTTAGGCACTACTCTGAATGTATGTAATACCCTATATGAAACAGGTCCTATAGCTGTTTAAGTGCAACTAGAAGCCTAAGAATATCATAGAATCATAGAATCAACCAGGCTGGAAGAGACCTCCAAGATCATCCAGTCCCACCTAGCACCCAGCCCTATCCAGTCAACTAGACCATGGCACATGGTGGAGTTGCCATCCCTGGGGCTGTTCAAGGCAAGATTGGACATGGCACTTGGTGCCATGGTCTAGCCTTGAGCTCTGTGGTAAAGGGTTGGACTTGATGATCTATGAGGTCTCTTCCAACCTTGATGATACTGTGATACCTCCAGGGACGGTGACTCCACCACCTCCCTGGGCAGCCCATTCCAGTGCCAATCACTCTCTCTGGCAAGAACTTCCTCCTAACATCCAGCCTATACTTCCCCCAGCACAACTTGAGCCTGTGCCCGCTTGTTCTATTGCTGGCTGCCTGGGAGAAGAGACCAACCCCCACATGATATTGTCTGATACAAGAAAGATAAAAACAATGATGATAGCTAAGATGCTGTCAGTGACTTCATATTTTGCATTTGAAGCAAAATGAAAAAAAGTCCACAAGGTTGCCTAGAGTGAAAAAGTGTCTGGCTGGAACCTAAAACTGCAGATTTTTTTTAATTAATACACCATGATTACAGTACAAATACTGCACTTTAATTTCAGAGATTTATGTATAAATACAGGTATGAGTCTCCTAGTAATAAAAGATTCTCTTAATTAATCCACTTTTGTGTGTAATTTCCATTTCACTTCCATTAAGTAGCATTTTATATACCCATGACTTACCACTTCTTCTAAACTTAAACTAAAAAAAGACCAACCAACTTTTATTACTCTAGTGATTCATTTACTGACTATATCTATTGCATTTATTAGCTTAGATGCCTTTTAACATTACAGGCTCTAATGATACAATAGAGTTAATGTGAAAATTAAAAATCTTCTCAGTGACCAAGACAGAAGATAAATAGCACAGCAGCAGCTGTTCATTTCACCCCTAACAATTTCAAAACAAAGATGTCTCAAGATAAGATTTCACCTTGGCTGAAATTCTGCTTTCAGTGAAATTGAGAGCAGAAGTCCCCCCAGTTTGAAAGAAAAGCCAAGATTTACTTCTTGGTGTCCAATCTGCATGTATCAGCCAAAGTGGCATAGGCATTCAGTGGCTGGAAAGCTCTAAGGTCAGAAGGAACCACTATCATCATTGTGACTGATCTCCAGTACCACACAGGTATTTCTTGATAATTTCAGCTTTTGAACCCTGTTGGCAGGCAGTAGCTCTGAGAAGAGTTTCTTTCCTTCAAATATGTCTATAAAGCACAATTTTTAAAACTGCAATGAGCTGTACTGCATTGTATTCCCCACTACCATTTATGTTGAAAAATACAAACACATCTCAGGCTTTATAAATGCCCTTCAAGATGTTCACGTTTTTTGTGTGGAAGTGTCACACAAATACTTCAACCATACTTGCTGAGCATACCCTCAGGAAGTCAGCAGATGACACCAAGCCGAGTGGTGCAGTTAACACATCAGAGGGATGGAATGCCTTCCTGTGGGACCTTGACAGGCCTGAGGTTAAAGCCTGTCACGAAATTCAACAAGGGCAAGGGCAAGGTCCTGCACCAGGATCAGGGCAATCCTGAATATCAGTATGAGCTGTGGGATGATGTGATTGAGAGTAGTTCTGGAAAGAAAGACTTAATGGTTACTCATGGCTCTCCACTGAACTCTTTCTAGCAGATCCCTCTGTCTTGAATTGGGAAGCCCCAAACTCGACCTGGTATTCCAGGCATGGCCTTAGAGGGGCAGAGTAGAGAGGGGAGAAAAACTTTTCTAGACCTGCTGGCCATAATTTTCCTGATGCACCCCAGGAAGCCACTGGCTCTCTTGGCCACAAGGGCACATCGCTGGGCCATGCAGAACTTGCTGTCCATCAGGACTCCAAGCTCTTTCTCCACAGAGCTGCCATTCAGCAGGGCAGCCCCCAAACTGTACTGGTGCCTGTTGTTATTCCTCCCTAGATGGAGGACCCTGCACTTGTCCTTATTGAATTTCATGTGCTTAGTCTGCACCCAGATCTCCATCCTGCCCAGATCTCACTGGACAGTAGCACAGCCTGGCAGACTGTTGGCCATCTCCCAGTTTTGTATCATCAGTGAACTTGCTGAAGGTACACTCAATGCCCTCATTCAGGTCATTGATAAAGATACTGAACAAAAATGGACCCAGTACTGATCCTTGGGGAACACCACTGGTTACAGGCCTCCAAGTTGACTCTGTGCCATTGACGACAACTCTCTGAACTCTGTTGTGAAGCCAGTTTTCAATCCACTTCACAGACCAGCCATCTATGCCACATCTCCTGAGCTTATCTATGAGGATGCTATGGAGAAAAAAAACCCAGATATTTTTATAATGAAGGCAGTGAAACACTGCAACAAGTTGTCCAGAGAGATGGTGGATATCCCATCCCTGAAAACATTCAAGGACTGGTTAGACAATCTGATCTGAGCAACGTGATCTAGTTAAAGATGTTCCTATCCATTGCAGGGCAGGTGGACTAGATGACCTTTAAAAGCCCTTTCCAATGCAAAGCATTCTATGATTCTATTATTTCAGAGTACAAGTTTAGAAAAAAAATAATTTAAGAAATCCTACAACTTAATTGAAAAACTATAGTTTCTGCAATTTTAGGGCTAAGGACTTGAGGAAAGAGTATATAAGGAACCTTCAGATACTCTAAGAAACACAGTTTCTGCAGACTTCGTCAAGACTTGATATTGTTTCATCAACCCAAAGATGCCTGTACTGTGAACACACATCTGCCCCACACATGTGTAACACTGGAGAGAGTGATGTACCATGTCCTGGTGGTGGTCTACATGGCAGCTCTGCAGCTGAGGACGTTCCTTCCAGTGCCCTGGGCCACCTTGGCCCCAGACCTGTCCTTTCCTCTGTGCCTGGACTGGAGCACAGACAGGGGGTCATCTCAAGCACAGGCATAGGGGTTGAATGGGAGCTACAAACCACTACTGCCATGAGTTATCCCACCAGCTCAAGAGGCAAGAAATCATTTGCACTGGTCAAGAGATGACCTAAATGGAAATGTCTGTATCACTGAAGGGAGGTGGTAGCGAGGTGGAGGTTGGTCTCTTCTCCCAGACAACCAGCAATAGAACAAGGGGACACAGTCTCAAGTTGTGCCGGGGGAAGTATAGGCTGGATGTTAGGAAGAAGTTCTTGCCAGAGAGAGTGATTTGCCATTGGAATGGGCTGCCCAGGGAGGTGGTGGAGTCACTGTCCCTGGAGGTGTTCAAGGAAAGCCTGGATGAGGCACTTAGTGCCATGGTCTAGTTGAGTGGATAGGGCTGGGTGCTAGGTTGGACTGGATGATCTTGGAGGTCTCTTCCAACCTGGCTGATTATATGATTCTATGATAAGTCTGAGTCTTTTTGCTTAGTCTTTCACTTTCCTGGGTTCAGATACTGAGGTTTAAAGGTGTGTAAGTAAAGTGGTCAGCATCCAGAATATAGGAAATGCTATGGCTTAGGTTGCTTGAGCAACCATATTTTGTCCTCTTTGTATGTCTGAACAAAACCTCTGTCTTAATTCACAGAATCACAGAACACATTGGGTTGAAACACACCCTCAAATATCACCTTGTCCAACCCCCCTGAAATGCACAGGGACATCTCCAACCAGATCAAGATGCTTAGAGCACCATAAAATTTGACCTTGAATGTCTACAGGGATGGGGTCTCAACCACATCTCTGGGCAATCTGTTCCAGTATTTCACCACCCCCTGTAAAGAACTTCTGCCTTATGTCCCTCATCCTATCACTACATGCCCTTGTAAACAGTCTTTCTACAACCTTCTTGTAGGTCTCCTTCAGATATTATATATATAATTATATAATTGTATCCTGTTTCCCATCTCCAGGGGTGGATAGATAATCTGTACCTGAGTACATATCCAGAATGTGATTGGGCTTTTTTAAAAGCAGGCTACAGACGCAGTGTTTTCACTTACTTGACTTTCAAGTTCTCCTCTTTAGTATGGGAGTGTACTACAGTTTTACACCAACAGCTGAAATTCAAAGTAATCTAAAATGCACATTTTTTTGCTGAGTCACTTGTATCCCTCTGTAACCACCTTCCACATTCATGTTTAGAAAAGAGAAGAATTAAAGATGTTGAACTAGTTGCAAAGGGACTATAGACAGGAAAGTACATTTGATTGCATCTATAATGCTTGCTCAAACCAGATAAATGCAGGTGATACAGATGTAGCAGCACTCATAAAAGATCAAAACTGAACTTGCATCTTATAAGAGTACAAAATATCTGCTAAGACTTGAATAGAGAGTTTGCCTTGAAAAGGTAGATGGCTCTACAGAACAATTCCCTTTAACTGCTTTTGCCTGTGGACATGAATGGAAACAAATCACTGTTACTCACTGTGGGCTGGAATTTACTCATTGAAAATAGGATTATTTTCTTATTTTCATCTGTTTCTTTATATTCTTTTCTTACTGAAAATGAAGTCTTAGACTCAAATTCTAGTGTAGATGACTGAAGACATTTCTTTACATGTGATGTCTAGCTGTGCTGAGGCAGATGGGGCTCCATTCACCTTGACTTACACTCCACTTCTGCTGTACAGTCAACAATTTCAATTTAACCTTTTCAGAGTATGGTCTTAGTTCTTTGTTACTTTCCACCTACAGCTACTTTGACATTTTCTGTTCTGCACTGAATTTAGTCATGTACTGTGAAAGAAATAACAACTTCGTGACTCATGTCACATAATTTCTTGAAAGTCACCACCTTATTTATTTAAACTGAATATGAGTAATCATAAATGAATTCTCATACAGTTACTGCATACACAGCTTGAATAAATACCTCAGACCAAGCATGCTGCACCCTGTTCCTTTATGCTGAGGCATGTGTCCCCTTCAGCATGGAAACTAACGGGCTTATGGGGGAAAGGGAATCATCAAAAGATCACACTTTGAAAATACCTATTTAATATCAGACAGATAATTACTATTCACATTCAGAGGCCACCACATAATTCTGCCTCAAGGAGTCAGTGGTGTACATAAACTAAATATTTAGGACTTTCAAAGTATGATCTGATTAAAATAACAGTCTAGTTCCTTTCATTTCCCTTGTGGTGGTTTTCTGTTTAGAAATGATTAAATAGCGTAATTCCTCTAATGATTCATTTAGTTTATTTTTAACTAACACCAAAGGAAAATAAAAAGGAAGCCTTCTTCAGCAAATGTGTTTTTCAATGAGGAAGAAAAGTTGTATTGCACAATATGATAGACAGAGTAATTTAGCATCGTTCAGAACAGTACACATAGCTCATGGCTGAAACATAGAAGGATCTGCAACAACACACTGTATGGCATTGCATTGATGAGCCAGGTTCCTATTCTGGAATGGAAGCTTTCACTGCTTTCGCACTGTCAACTGGATACACTGTGATTTTGTATGTAATTCCTTTCACTAAGGAAAAATATCCCTGATACAAAACCTTCCATGTTTCCTGCCACGGGTGCCTCCAGTCTGAAAACCAGCAACTGAAAATTATGTGCACAAGAAGTAGAGAGCAGGTATTAGAACAAGCCCCAAGGCAGCTCAGCCCTTAAACATGTGGCAGATCTGTTTTGAGCAAAGCAATTAAGCAGGCAGGGTTCACTGTTCCAGCAATATTAAAATGTAGGATGTTTCTCAAAACACATGCTGTAATTCAAATTATTTGGGGAGGTACTAACACAAGAACCGAGGCAGCAGCATTCAAATACATTGTCTTAATCACCTTAAAATGTATGATACAAGGACAAACAAATTCAAGACTAAGTAATAATTTACATCCTTCACTGAAAGCAAGTTTTGGTTGTCATCTTTTATCTCCTGATTTAATTTTCAATACATTCTTGGTTAGCTGCTCTGCAGCACTCCATTAGTAATGAATCCTACTTGCCATTGGGTAAAACTCAGCAACCTCTAAAAGGGCAGGCTGGTACTTCCATTCCTATCACAGGACTTTGCCAGTACCCTCTGGGACTCAGACTGGCTGCAGTACCACACTGCTTACAGTCTGACGCACAGACATGCTGACCCAATGAAACCTAGTTGAAGTCTTGTCAGTGACTGATGGATCTAGGGTTTTGATTCAGAATAAAAACTCAAGGTTTCAAATAGAGTTATACGAGCGAGATTTTGCCTTCCGTTGTTGTTGTTGTATTGCTAACATAACTGTTCCTATCAAAACTGTT
The DNA here is from genome assembly GCF_015220805.1 of Pogoniulus pusillus. Lineage (NCBI taxonomy): Eukaryota > Metazoa > Chordata > Aves > Piciformes > Lybiidae > Pogoniulus > Pogoniulus pusillus. Next base: position 25,581,802 of record NC_087266.1, read on the forward strand.
AGTCACTACTTGGGGTGTTACCTATAGTTTTTCATTACATGTGTGTATTCCTACATATGGGCTCAAACCTAGGCATCAGCATCTATTTGCTCATGTAATTTTATCACTGTTAATGAACTGACACTTCTGCAACAGTGGACTCTGTCCCAGGTTTTCCACCAATAAAAGAAGTGAAGGAAGCCAAAACATATTCTTAGTGATCCATAAATCACAAAGATTTAATACACTGAACTGTAAGACATATCACATCATCAAGGCCCTATACAAACACAATTTCCCACGTCTCTCTGCAGGACAGGTTGGAAAGCTGTGGCAGAGGAGTGGAGGTCATTTGTCACAAGCTGACCATCCATGCAACAAGCTGCAGGAAGAAATGTGACAACTTGGAAACGCATTCCTGTCCCACCACACAGCCCCTCGAAAGCCTCAGCACCACTGGATGACAAGAGGGAACACTGAACAGCACTGTGACAGTTAGGCGGAGGTGTGTTAATCCAGCTCATCCACAACTGCTACTTGAAAATGACATTGGTACTAGCACTGCAACCAAAACATTTTCAACTAAACCTGGAGAGAATTAAATTACCCTTTCTTTCCATTCAATCCAGGCTGTACACTGGGTACACAGAATGACATAATATCCTTCCTGAAATTAGAGCTGCAGTGAGGACCACTATCCTTCAAACATAACTAGTTCCTGAGACAGCCTTGCAAACAACTGCGTTTTCCTAATTGCCACAGAAACTATCTTTTTCATCGTTTTTTAAGAGCTGGCCAAGGAATTATGTATTGTTTTCTTTATAAAAGCGAGTAAAGTTTCATCACCATATCCCTGTACTTCTGCCAGACTTTGACAGCCATGCATATAAAGTATCTTACTGGAAAGCTACACTCAAAACTAGCCACTCGATTTAACTGCTGCTGGTCATAACCTCACACCAAATTCAAGTGGTATTTGCCAGATATGACAGTAAATTAAAGTTAACTCTATGCTTGCTCCTGGTTAGCAGAACCAAACACCTTTCTGCAAGCTTTCAAGAAAGCAGCTGTTATCATCTTCAGGATTTCAACTTGGTTTTTTCAGGACAAATGCATGAAATACTCTTTTTCTGCATGTGGGACCACATCCGCTTTGGAAACTGGTACTCTTGGAAACAGGATGCCACACAAAAATATAAGCAATAAAACCCCACGATCAATACAAAACCATGTACTGATTTACTTTTTAAACTGTACTCAGAAATCAGTACAGTTACCTTTTATATTTTTATCTTTGCATTAACAATTCTGAAGATGATTTTTAATTGCAGGCACAGGCCAAAGGATTCGTTCTAGAAGCCAATCTTTATTTAGCTTTAGTGCTGTAGATATATTTATCAGAAAAAAAAAATCAATACATCTGTAATGACTGTCTTGATAACTGCACAAGCAGCTGCAGACAGCCAAGTCAGCAATTATTTTTAAGGACATGTGACAAGTTTCCTAATCCTCTGACAGTTGTACATGCTTGTTTCCAAAGGGTGTTATCCCAGCTGCCTCCTAGACTTCTGCTGTTTTTAACGAGATCACCTATTTTTCCCCTGTGCTTTACCACAGGCAGATTTTACCTGCAGCAATTGTAGCAGATGTACTCATGCCAGTAACTGCTCTGCCAGACGGAAAAGATGAACTTCAGCACCTAAGGTACTGCATAGTTTATGATTAAAGATAATTTAGTTAAATAGCTAATCATGCACTAGTGTTTGTCTCTTGGTTCTCAGTGTATGTGTGTGCATGTGTAGGAACAGAAAGGTATGAACAACTGTTTTAAACTTTGAGTCAAGCCAGATTAGTTCAGAACGGAGACAGGAAAAGAGCCTGAAATACGAGGCATTAAAACCAGTTCTTGCACAAAAAAAGAGGGGCCTCCAGACCCTGCTACAACGCCAGGCTAAGGAGCACTTCTGCCAGTAACTCACCTTGCTGGATTTTCGTCAGTAGCTGTTGACGGGCAAGAATTCTGCTCATCCTGTAGGGAGGGCGCCTGGCGGTTTGATCGAATCTCACGTACATATCCTGGCCCTCAGGTGACACGGAATTTAGGTAGTAACAACCCGTGCCCGAAGTCCTGGGCACCTGCTTCAACATCTCTGCTCCTTTAAAATCGGTCTCTGCTGTGTCTACTCCAGATTATAATCAGGGTAATGAAAGGAGGGAGGCAACAAGCCCTAGGGAGCTGAAAAGAGCAAGCGCTTTAAACGAAAAAGGAGTGCCAAAAGCTACAACTCAGAATTCCTGCTTCTCCCACATGATCCGCACGGGCCAATCGCTCCGCGGCCAGCTGTGGAAGCGCAGCCCGCGGAGCGGGACAGCCAGGCGGCCCCGGCCCCGGCCCCGGCAGCCGCCGGCGGCCCCGGCAGCCCTGCCGCTCGACCGAGCTTACCCAGCACGGAGGGGCTGCGCCGGGCCGCTCCTCAAAGTAAGGAAGAAAAAGCTGAAGACACTGAGGAATGCCAGGCTCAGGCTGCACGGCTGCGGAAATCCTTCCCTTCCTCTGCTCCACGCTCCATGCAGCCCAGCTGTTGACTCATCTCTGGAGAAGATGCCCATGCTAACTTTCTAAAAATCATACCCTTGTTTGCCAGGAAAAAGTCCGTTTAGGGAAGGGCTGTCTGGATCCCCAAAGCCGCATGGTACAACAAGCCCTGGGACAAATTAAGCCCTTGGGATGAAAAAAAAATTAAAAATCAGCACCTAGCTGGAGGCACTCAGCAATAAACAAGAGCCAGGTGTCCATACCATTAGTGTTTTGGAGAACTAGTCACAGCCTGGAAGATGGAAAGAGGATGGAGAGATTCTCTGTTCTTCAGGTTCCTCATCACAACATATTTTGGAGTCTTTTAACAGACAGAGATGCATCTGTTTTAATTTAGCCTTACATATCAAGCACCGAGTTTGCAAAACATGCCATTTCTTTAGTCAGTCAAATGGCCATTGCCATTTTTATCAGCAAGCAGGCAGAAAATTTCAGTAAAAATACATCAAACCCACCCTCCTAGCATGCCTCTCAAATAATTGCCTGTTACATTTTAAGATGCCAATATTTTGGTTTAATAACCCCCTAGCATGAGCTTATTCAAAAGGCAGAGTAATTTTTGACAGGTATTTTTGTCATCATGACAGTTTTTGGTATGAGCACCACTGGTCTACAGGAAGCAGTTTCATAGACCTAGAGATCAACATCACAGTGCCACAGAACTCGAAGTGATGTTGACTCAGAAGGCTCTTCTAAACCCACCTGGCTAAACGGGCTCCTGTCAAAGCCTGAGTACAAGCAGCAGGGCTGGGAAAGGCAGAGGTAAGGTAGCAGCCAGCATAGATCCTACAGAGCTCAAGAACCATGCTACCACCTTCCACACATCCAGGCCCCCTCCCATGAGGCCAGCATCAAGCTGAGGGATAGGAAACTGACAGCGATGCCAAAGTGGCTGCAAGACCTGGGCAGAAGAGGCTCAACTCCCATCTCAACCTATGAGAGATCTTGACCAGATCTCCCGACTCCACTTGGGACACCTACCTGCAGTGACATTATTGTCTGCGTCCCATTCTATGGCCTTGAGGTCAGCAATATGTCATGACACACCCTCACACAATGGAGCTCTTCTCCCACCCCACACCTGGATGAGGCTGCCCACCAGGGCAGGTCCATAGGGTGGCATTACCTGCGGCCTGTCAGCTCACAAAAGCCAGGGTCAGGCTTGTTTGACAGGGCAGAGTAGCCATCTAAACGTGAATGGGGAAAGAATCATCACTTCAGTCACAATTATTCATGGAAATGTACCTCCATACAAACCCCTTAGGGCAGAGTTTTACTGCGATGCAGTCTGTTCTCATTACACCTTATGAATTTTGTTCCTAATTGTCATGGGACTTTTGCAGTGCCATAAAATGGTACTAGAAATTTAAAATTAATGCTCTAGACTGAAAGCCTCCATTACCTGTTATTATCATTCACAGCACTTGCAAGTCCTGTACTTGGCTACATCTGGCTCCAGAAGTGGCTGTATGATCTTCTTTGAGACCCTATGCAGGGACTTCAAACTCAAAACAGAAGAAGTGGCACCACAATCATCTATAACCCTAAAAAGAGCAAGGATGACCAGTCTCCTCCTTGCCTTGGTGTACAAAGCAGTGAGGCAGGATTGCTGCACAGGTGTGATTGGGTGTGCTAGTTAGAAGCAAGCTGGAATGTTTTGGTAAAAGAACTTGATAACAGGCAGTGAAATGAAAAACAATTGTGTCTCCTTCTCTCACAGTCACGCTGAGAACTCTGGGAAGAAGAAGTAAACTTTCTCCATTTTTGTTTCTCACTCTTGCTTTTGCCTTAGACCGAGATACATCTTTCTAACATCACTGCTTCCTTACCCTGCTTCTTACCCTCTTGGCTGCACCTTTATTCCTTTCTCAGGATTGGGGTAAGGTTGAGAGGGCAAGGGGAGGTGTTGGGGTGGTTTGGAAGCCCCTCCTGGGGACCTTGGTTTCTGGGAGGGGATTGTGCTTTTGTATTGTTTATCCTTTGTATATTTCTGTATATAATTGTATATAACTGTATATATTGTAAATAGCTGCTTGTAAATTCTGCTAGCTGTAAATAAATTGCTTCATCTATATTCCCAGGGTCCGTCCGAGTTAGCTGGGGCAAATACAAAGTGTGGGGGGGCGGGGTAACCCCCAAACCATCACATTGGGAAAGAGCTTGGACAGCAGGAAAGAGATGATTTCCTTCCCACCTCATCTTACCAAGTCAGTGGTCAGTGACTGAGTTGCTGTCTTTTGAAGAATAAATATCCCAGAGACTCCCAAGCATCAGTGATGTGCACAGTTCCATCCAAAGAGGTATTACCATCATGCAGGGAAATTTTTATCTGATTCATCTTCAGTCCTTTCATCTAATTCTACTTAAAAATGTTACTGCTACTGGAAAAAGCAATTATTAACATTTCATAGCACTCTGCTTAAATTTTTATAGGGGTTTCTTTTTCTATTGGAAAATGCATTGACTTTTTTCAGCCAGCAGAATTCCGCATTCTTCATTGCAACATTTTCAAAGACTCGGAAGCAGTGTAATAGAAATGCAAGGCTTCAAAAGCCAGCCCAAACAAACAAACAAAAAACAAACAGGGCAAGAGCCTGAGTAGGTATTGACGACAGAACAAGTCCATTAAAGGATCAACAAGCCCAGCTATGTGCTTTTAACAAAGAGTAGCTCCAGTGCCCTTGTGGCTGCCCATCCTTCCCACGTCCCCATCAGAGGGTAAGCAACGGGCAGATAGATGTACAGTCACAAATGGAAGAATGAGGAGCCTCCACTGCAGGGCAAGGTCTTTCATTTCCTCCTGGATGTAAGAGTCCAATCACAACTTCAGAGCTGGAGGGCTGCTCCAGGCTCGGCAAAATGCTGCTGCAAACTGCCTCTGCTGAGGCTAAATTCTTTGGCTCCAGTTCAGCACTTACATAGTAGTCAAATAAAACAAGAAACAACAAGAGTTAGCTGGTCTCACGGTGCTTGTTTGAAAGCTCCTGCACTTGGAAGTTGTGAGTGGTGGAGGAAAAGTAGTCCTTATTGCATTCTTTTAAAATGACTGTTTCCTCATTTGGTCACTGCCTTGACACTCACTGTTTATTTTTACAATGTGTCATTCAGATGAGAAACCCCCTTTGGCCACCAGTCTTTTGGACAAGAAGTACTACAGAAGCCTAAGCTGTTATATAAGATCACTAATTAATATTTCAGTCTCAGTCTACAGGCTTTTTCTGGAATAGTTAACAGAGCAACATGGAACCTCATACTAATGCAGCTCATAAAAACATTTAAAAATAAAAGTTACCCTGTGAATTTTACAAGGGCTATGGGGGAGCTCCAGCACACAACTGAAATTGCTGCCTGTCACAACAGCAGCACAGTCCCTGAGATGGCAAATCAACCTCATGTTCCTGTGTCATGAGTGATCCACACAGGAATGCAGATTCCTTCATAAAACCACAGCTGGAATTAGTGCCTTTCTAATCTGAATCATACATGTCCACACTTACATCTATGGAGTAATACCTATGTGTCACATCTAACGTTACAATTCATGTTTTGATGGATACTGAAATTTTCTGGGGGATACAGAGGAGAACTATTGACACCTCTGCAGCATTAGTATAACTGACAAAGTCAGTTCAGGGATGCATACTTTTCTCTGTGTGCATTCACAGGCAGAACTGCAACTCTTCATCTTCTGTTCACTGATTTTTATGCCTCTCTGCCACCTTTTCTCCCTGAAATTGCATTTGGTGTGAGCAAGGTAAACTGTCTGCAGGGAAAAAATCTCCCCATGGCTACCCAAGTATACAGAAGTATCGTGGGCAGTACTTGAGCTCTGCTTCCATCTCACTGAGAGTGAAGTGCTTTAATCAGATGGAGAGAACATTGTGGTGTGCTCTAGAAAGGCTAAAATATATCTTTAAACAAACTATCCACTTATGGCCAGCTTTTCAGAGCAAAACGAGTGTGAATTTCTGTAGACCACCTTGATCTTTGAGTATCTCATGCATACAGGCGGCAATGCTATTGATATGAACGGCACTTCACCATTTGCATTCCCAGAAATACACATATATGTACTCTGGACTGATTGCTCACATCTTAGAGTGCACCCTTCCTAACTGTGAGATAGGTTCATGATGTCGTACCTGGCACTGAGCTCTTCGGGCTTGGATTGAACCCGCAGTTCTCACAGTAATCAGTCACTTTATCTTCCCACTGTGACTCGTTTCCCTTTTATTGTTAGTAGCACTTATCTTCTTGTATCACATCTAAAATTAAATGGCAGCTTGATGGCTTCTCTTCATTTGAAAGCGCTGATGCTATGAGAACAACACAGCTTCCTAACTGCTGGAGGAGCACAGTTGTTATTAACATTAGTGACATTTAGTCCCAAGAAGACGGAAACTCTTGTTTTCAAGTTGGGAGAAGAAAAAAATTAGACATCAGGTTTTAACTTGTTGATCCCTGGATCAGAAGAATATTACAGATTATGGACAAAAGCTTCATTATCCTATATAGGCAATATAGCCTGACTTGGATATTGGAGTCCTACCCACATATCTTATCCCAACTCTACACAGAGATCTTCTGTTTCATACCTGTACCTGCCTTCGCCGATGCCTGCACAGCAGCTCATGTGCAGGCAGTTCCTCCTTTATCAAAACTGGGAAGAGAAAAAAGCCATTTGCACACAACTTAAAGCTGTGTTTATAATGAGGGCTTCGTTTACTCCCCATGTTTTGAATCCTATCTCTGTGACTGGGAGTTTTAAAAGCAGAAGTTCATTGCCTGCTGTTTTAGGAAAAAATGTTTGATGTTTGAATGCAGACATTTCTTTGAGAGCTCAGCTGGGATTACTACGGGCTGCAAACTCATTTATACAAGGCATGAAACAGAAGGGTCTGTACAGGGACTAGAAATGTTTCCTTCTGGCTCAGCAGCACTTTGACCACCTTCCTGAGGCCATGCCAAGACACCGTGGCTCTGCTGCCTGTCTGTGTCTGCCAGGAATCGGACTGGGGCAAAAGGAAAGCAGTTTCTGCAAGATTTCGCCATCTCCAGGAAGCGAGATGGAAGTGGCTAAAAGCTGCACAACGTTACAGCTGGGGATCATTTCATTGGAAAGCCTGACACTGATTTGTTCTGGAGACAAGTTAGATGCTGTGTTAACAGTCTTGAGAGTGAATTTTAAAACGAGTGCTGTTAACCAAAGTTTCCTTTTATGCATGAAAGACAGGCTTACAGACACCTCTGATAAACTTCAAATGAGAAGAAGCGTCTAAATACTACAGTATATTCCTTCCCTCTACAGTGCTGGCTCATGGCTACAGTGTCTTTGTTACAGCATCAGAGGCTTAACTATTTGCATTTTAAAATCCACATGTTTTTTACCAATATAAAAAGTATCTCGTGATTACAAATGCATTAGTGGCCTGGCCAAACCACAGAAGGCAGCTCTAATACAACCAGAGGATTAGAAGTTATATGCAGGCTCACTTCAACAACAATTATGCATTTATGTGATGGTAGGAAGAAAAAGAAGGAAACTGCCTCACCAGACACATAGGCAAACTTACAGAAATAAGGACTCATGAAAAAAGCCAGAGGTGAGGGTCATGGCAAGACAACTGAAGTGATTCCTTTCACCAGTCCTCCTGTAGAGGAGCTCAGGCACGTTAAGTCAACAAAATGAAGAGTAACAGATTGGAAAAAGGCTACTCCCAAGAGATCATAAAGAAGATCAGCTACCTGGGATAAAAAGGAAAAGGTCACTTGTAGCTCAATGGCTGCTTAAAGACAGGAAACAAAAGCAGTAATTAATATTCTACGTTCACAATGGGTGAGGCTCCAAGTGGACTCTCAGAGAGACTAGGGCTGGAACCTGTTTTGTCCACCATCCATAAATGATTTTTTATAAAGCATTTGAGTAGTGAGGTGGCAAAATGTAATGACGATACCAAATTAGTCTGGCAGTCAAAATAGGAACTGGTTTGAAACACTGAAGATTCTTACAATATTGGTGGAGAAGGCACTAAAACTGTAGCTTCTGAGTGCTGATAACGAAGGAGAAAAACATCCTAAAGGTACACAGAGCACAGTGTAGAGAGATGAGATTTAATGGAGCTATTAGCACTAAGGAAACAGATCTTAAATAGGTTTACGAAAATCCAATACAAGTGCTCGGTAGAAACAAAAAATAGCAAAGAGAATTTTAAAACTGTTTAGAAAAGTAACTGAGAGCAAACTAACAAACACTATGGGGAGGAGGTGGCCCTAGGAGGGCCAGTGCCATTCTGGGGTGTATTAAAAGGGGTATGGCTAGTAGGTCGAGAGAGGTTCTCCTGTCCCTCTACTCTGCCCTGGTGAGGCCGCATCTGGCGTATTGCATTCAGTTCTGGGCCCCCAAGTTCAGGAGGGACATAGAACTGCTTTCAAGGTCCCTTCCAGCCCCTGACATTCTATGATTCTATGATTCTCTGATGCTGTGGCTGCCATAAACTCAAAGTTCAAATACAGATTAGGTAAAATTCTGGAAGAAAAATTCAACAAGGGCCATTAAGCACAAAATTCCATCTCATGGCTCATGTCCTCCCTGAACCACATAGAATCAGCCAGGTTGGAAGAGACCTCCAAGATCATCCAGTCCAACCTATCACACAGCCTTATCCAGTTAACTAGACCATGGCACTAAGTGCCTCATCCAGTCTTTTCCTGAACACTTCCAGGGATCCATGAACACAGGCAGGCTATGTAACATATACAGCATCACTAAATGCCTATCCCAGTGTTATATTTGTCCTAAAATAGTTGTGTTTTCCCACTGGCCAACACATGATGGAACTGTGGTCTGACCCACAGTGTTTAGTATGTACTCTTACAGGAGCTAATCAGCCTGCACCTCCCTCCTGGACTATGTAAAAGTGGAATCTTAACAGCACTGCTATTTCATAAATGCATCAAAATAACTGCTGCTGTGGTCTGTGTCTGGAGTCTTCAGAGAAGACAGTATTTCATTGGGCACAACCTCTTCATAACCTCTTGTCACATTTGTTGGTGAAGCTGGTGGTCTGTTGGACACAATGATAGACTCAGTGATGTGATGTTCCTGTCCCTCCTGCTCTCCCAGGGGATCAGAAGGGACCAGGTGCTCCTGGCTAGTGGGTAAAGTCACTGGAATGGGACAGTTATTGGTTCAGTTCCTGACTGCTAATTTAGGCATTATGGTCTCGTTCCTGTTCAGTTTTAAACATCTCACTTTTTCTCAGTCGAACCACACCAGCACATGAACACAAACTCCACTGGCCTTGGCTGAACTCACAAGCCAAGAATAGCCAGCTTCCCAGTGTGAAATCCCTAAAGACAGTGGTTCCAAAATTAAAAAAAAAAAGAGGTTGGATAATGAACAGAGTATAAAATAGAGATCAAAAGACAGGAAGACATTCCAGGTGGCAGGCCTCCTCTGCCAAAGCATTTGGAGAGTATTATGACAGGAATGAACTAGAAGTAGTTTCCATACCCTTAGTACTACTCCATCTGCTGAATCTATACCCAAATTCTTAAAACTAAACCCACAGGGACTGTGTAAATATGTTCAAGCAGTGGTGGGCTAACTCACATGCTAATGTCCCCATCTCACTAACAAAGTGTTTGGATAACACAGTGATAAGAAAGTGTTTACATAAACTTAGTTTCTTACGCTATCTAAATACACTGTAAATCCCTACACAACCCTATTCACGGTGTCATTCTGAGCCACAGGCAAATACTCCTATCTCAGCTGAAGGTTCATGCCTTCCAACTTCATGTGAGGGCTTTGCTGTTTATTTTCTTTTCATCAGGACTCTCAGTATCATGGTGATGAAACAGTGAGAGAGGAAATAGTCAGGTTTTGATCTGGTTTTGAGAGAGGGGTTTTTATCTCTCTGTGCTAGAGAGACAATGCCAAAGTTAGATTTTGTAAAAATAATTAAAATAACCAACTAGATGGAACAGCTCTTGGCAACACTATTTCAGACACAGCAGCATGGTACTGGTACACGGGAACATGAAATTCTCCAGGTTCCTTGAGTCAATATACATACATACAGTTAGGGCATGCAGGGCAGTGACTTGCACTGAGACCTCAGGGAAGTTCTCTGTACCAATTTCCTGACTGATAAAAGTAATTTTTGCCTTGCTTAACTATTTTGGTACCTATACATAAAATTAAAAAAAAACCCAACAGACATACAATTTTGCAGGCAGATTTATTCTCCTACAAGCAGTGACAGGTCGCTAGAGGCAGGCTGAAGTCTACTGTAACTGCATGAACCAAGAAGAAAATAAATATCCCTCAAAATGATCCTTCACCTGTAGTGGGCTCCTACTAACAAGACACTTATTGCCTAAACTTGCACAATGCCACAGATTTTTCAGCATGTTATTAAATGGCTGTTATCAGATCTTGGAAATACTGTGTAACATCAATAAAGTGTTTGTATGTGTGGCTCTATCGAGCAATATGCAGTAAGTGACAAGCTGGGTCTTGACTCTAGGGCTGGATAGTGTCTTAGGAAGCAAGGAAGTACTCTGCAGGATGCATATAAAGCATTTATTTAACTGTTTAAATGGCTCTCTCATTCTTTTTTTTTCTACAATCCTCAAGCCATCACCATGAAGACAGCCAACCTATCACCCAGCCCTATCCAGTCAACTAGACCGTGACACTAAGTGCCTCATCCAGGCTCTTATTGAACACCTCCAGGGATGGTGACTCCACCACCTCCCTGGGCAGCCCATTCCAGTGCCAATCACTCTCTCTGGCAAGAACTTCCTCCTAACATCCAGCCTATACTTCCCCCGGCACACCTTGAGATTGTGTCCCCTTGTTCTGTTGCTGGTTGTCTGGGAGAAGAGACCAGCTCCCATCTGGCTACAACCTCCCTTCAGGTAGCTGTAGTTGTTCAAGAAAAGACTGGATGAGGCACTTAGTGCCATGGCCTACTTGATTGGACAGAGCTGGGTGACAAGTTGCACTGGATGATCTTGGAGGTCTCTTCCAACCTTGTTGATTCTCTGACAAGGCCCTGACCAGGGTTTTCTGTTTCCCAGCTATCAACTGCTGTGTACAACTTAAGCTTTCCATTGCTAGAATCTGTGTTTCTTTCCTGCACTCTTTTTATTTTTTCCACTCACAATTTGCACTGCACTATATACATAGTACAGACCTAATGTGTCTCACTGGATAAAGTAATTTTGGCCAACAGGCTGCAGGTGGTTTGTTTTTTTTCACACAGTGGATGCCTGCCAAACAGCATGAACAATGCAGAGCAAAGGGTTTCCCACAGCTCCCTTGCCAGTTACCATGTTGCTTCTCCTGAGAAAGCACAAGCAGACTGCTCTTCTCTTGCCCCACAGCCTGCTTTTGAGTGAGCCTTTCCAGTGAGCAGGAAGGACCAGAGAGAGTCTAGAACTCTCAACAATGCAAGCAGGGTGAACTATCCTCCATCAGATGTTCCCACCTACTCTCCGCATTCCCCAAATCAGCTGAACTGCCTTGGAACATATTCTGTTTTTCCATCTCTCCCCTCTAGCTCTGTACACAGATAAGCACTCCCTCTGTTGATTCCCCCTCCGTTTGAATTATGTAGGCCAAGAGAGTTTGTTGATAAGGTCCATACCAGTTATGAATTCCTTTTACTCTCTCAGTTCCAGTGTGATGAAAATATTGCCGTCTACACTCTGTTTACACTGGCATCCTACCATGTCCCTCTACCATGCTTCCTCCCTGTCCCACATACAGCTGTCTTTCAAATACACCCCACCGTGTTCCTCATTTGCTGTTGTCTGCTTAAGGTGTTGCTCCATGTTTATGGAATGTAGTTTTACTGGAAAAATTCCTTGGCCAAAACCTTTAAAAGGAACTACTCATCTTGGGTTGATTTTCCATGACACTTTCAGAGTACACTCTCTGGGAGCATTGGTTTCTGCAGTCTGAACAGAAGACCTTTTTGAAGTATCTCAAGTCAGGATCCTAAAAATTGCAGAACTGAAATTGCACCTGATCTTTGAAAAAAGGTCAGTCCTACTTATGTCTGTTGATTATTTTTTTCACTCTCATTCAATTATATTTTGACAGGTAAGTGCTATTCTCAGCTATGAAAACATGAAATTAAGGCAAAATTGGGTCCTGAAGAAAAGCTTCCAGAGCACATTGCTGTGGAGGCTTTTTACTCCAAACTAAAATTCATTGATTATCCTCTAAGTACTCAGGATTTGTATTTGCGTAGCTGAGATCAGAACTGGCTTTGAAGAGCTTTGTATGTATTCTGTACTTAGACTGTAAAAAAAGGAACCAGAGGTTCATGTATTTCAGTCCTTGTTTTTCCTTCTCTTACATCCTGGGGAACTTCTGACAAATAATACACTCACTAGTTCCTAATACATTACCAAACATAGTAAGCTGGACAATAAATTAAAAACAAATGGAGTTCTGAACATATTGCTTTCAAACCACTAGTAAGTCTGCATTGCTTTAAAAATAAACTTGGACCAACATCCAACCTTTTTTTTTCCCTCACTTTGCTGAGACTTAGTGACACATCATGTGACTGGGAGGCAACTCTGGCCACGACACCTGTGAATGATTTGGAAGTAACTTTTTAAAATAGCAATCATGATGTGAGGGACTACACGTCTCCACATCACAAACGGGAAACAGACTCTGTGTCTCTGCAGCTTAGGTGTAACTCAGCTAGGAAGTGCACAGTCACACTGCACACCTCCCTCTGTTCCCAATTGGCAGCCTTGTTGACAACATCAGCAAAGAATTATTTACTGAAAGCTGGAAGCTAAGAGGTCATACCATAAACTACTCCTGTCCTTACATTCTTTCCTTAGCATCCACTAGCAACTGTTGAGAAAAACAGGACACCTGAGACTGATGGACTTGTGCTCTAAACAAGGACACTGTGCTGAGAACATTAAGTATTCACACATCAGAAAACTAACCAGTACTTTGAAAAGTGAACCTCAAACCATGTTTTAAAACATGTAATATGAAGTCTGCATGGCTGCTGCCATTGCTGTTTAGCTTAACGAGATGGCAATCCCAGATAACTTTGATATGTCTTCTGGAGACACATAATTCTCAATTGTTTTCCCTAAGATAAACTGAAAATGGAGGAAAAACATTCATGTGAGGTTCAAGTACACTCTATGGACAGACAGGAGCAGGTTCACAATTCCTGGTCATCAAGGAGGACCCTGCTATCTGTTTGTGGGGCAGCAATCCCCACAGGGCATAAGCAATCCAGGAGGTTCCTGGAATGAGTTGATGATAACTTCCTTGTCCAAGTGACAGAGAAGCCAGCAGAGGTGCTATGCTGGACCTTGTTCTTAACCAACAAAGAGAGGCTGGTGGAGATGTGAAGCTCAAGGGCAGCCTTGAAATGTCAGAGTTCACGACCTTTAGGGCTGTGAGGAGGGCATACAGCAAATTCACTACCCTGGACTTCAAGAGAGCAGACTTTGACCTTTTCAGTAATCTGCGTGGTAGAGTGTCATGGGATAAAGCCCTGTAGGGAAGAGTGGCCCAAGAAAGCTAGTTAATATTGAAGGATCAGGTCCTCCAAGCTCCCAACAAAGAGGAGGGCAGGCTAAAACCCAGGAGGCCTGCACAGATGAACAAGAAGCTCCTGTACAACTCAAACACAAAAAAAGAATCCTACAGAGGGTGGAAACAAGGACATGTAGCCTAGCCTGGGAGGAATACAGAGAAATTGTCCATGCTGCCAGGTATCAGATCAGGAAAGTCAAAGCCCTGACAGTTAAATCTGGCATGGGATGTCAAGGGCAACAAGGAAAAGCTTCTATAGGTGTGTTGGTCATAAAAGGAAGTCTAGGGAACATGTGGATCCTCTCTCAATGGAACTGGAAGACCTGCTTCCCTGAGCTATGGAGAAGGCTCAGTCTTCACTGGTAAATGCTTGAAGGACATTGGAGTCGCAGAAGTCAAGGGTAGGGAGTGGGAAAATAAAGAACCACCCACTGCAGGAGAGTCACAGAATGGTAGGGGCTGGAAGTGATCTCTGATGATCATTGAGTCGAATCCCCTTTGCCAGACCAGGAAAATACAAGATTCAAGATCATGTAAGAAACCGTAAAGTGAACAAGTTAATGGAACCTGATGAGATGCACCTGCAGGTCCTAGGGAAGTGAGTGGATGAAGCTGCTAAGCCACCATCCATCACATTTGAGAAGTCACGGTAGTTTGGTTAAGTACGTTCCCACTAACTGGAAAAGGGGAGCATAACCCCCATGTTTAAAAAGGTAAAAAAGAGAAGACCTGGGGGACTACACACCAGCCTCTACATTGGTTCATTACTGCTGGAACGTACAACTTTATGTGGATGTTCAAGTGCCACTGAAGTCACAGGCACTCTGCCAGTCTGTTCTCCTGCTTTGCTTACTTGAGCAAGTACCTTAAAATGAAACTAGGAGTGATGTAAGCAGCAATCTCTAAAATTAAACTTCTGCAATGCTAGTGGCTCACTGATTTCCATATCAAAAGCACTCACATGGCAGGTGAAGAGATGGCTTTTTCCCTGCCTATCACTGACGCATGTAGGTCTTTGGTGCTGTCACTTGGCTAGGATTATGGAAAGAAACAAGCACTATCGGAGGGGAATTCATCCCCCTTGTCTCACACACCTATTCCAGGATGACAGGACCTGCTTATAGAGGTACCTATTTCTGTCTTGACTATAAAGGACTTTGTGTTACTAGCTCAGTCCTTTTAGAAGGCACCCTCACTAGACTCATTGCCTTGAGGTCAGGGCAGCTGTTTTAAACCCTGTATGTTATTTATAACATGAACCAAGACTGTGTGGCTAGAGCATAACATAATGCCTGTACTCAGAGGACTAAACAAAACCTAAGTGGAAAAGGAATTAAGACTTCACAAGTATTTCTGTCAGTTGGTACAACTTGGCTCACTTGGCTGCCACATTCCCATTTTGGGATCCAGCCTTCATCACACTGAAACAGAGCTGACAGGTAGGTCAGTGGCACACCATCTATCTCTGGAGATCCAGGGAAATGTTGACATAATTTGTATTCACACTTTCATCAGTAAGACAGGTCTCAGGATGCTGTCCATGGGATAGGTGTCTTTGTCTCTTTCACTGGCAGAGTCTGCATAGAGAAAGAAAGCTAAGGAACCCAGAGAACAACTAAATGTTCACTTAACAAGAATTACAGTATTCCATAACTTCCTATCAGTTATTTCATGCTTATCATGGTATTGCTGACTGTTTCACCCCCTGAAATTCTGTAGAATGTGTATTTTATTCAGACATCCACCAGCAAAAACTGATTCAGAGATGTGAGTCCTGGTGCAGAATAATGCCCTCTATTAAAGAAATAAAGTCATTAAATAAGAGCATCCATAAATAGAAAGGGTTGTTAAAACAAGTAGGGGAAAGCATCTGGTTTGCAACATCTTTGCACAATTTGCAGTAGCTAAATCTGGATGCAATTAATGACCTGTTTATTTTCCAAAATTTCAATAAAATGCCTTGGCAAAAACTTAATTTGTCTCTAGAGAATGTCTTACTTCCTTCCATATGTTGCCCGATCTGTCACAGCAATAAACTTCTTCCCAGTTTCAAGTTTCCTAACGACTGCACCAACTGATGCTTTCCCTAAAAGAAGAGGTAATGGTTCCAGCCCTCTGAAAATCATGATCCTCCCTTTAGAGAAAGCAACACAAAGGAGTGGCAGAGTCAGTGTCCTGTGTTACAACCTCTACTGTGACCTAGAATCCAGAGACTTAAAACAATTCCTACCTACAGCTCATCCCAGCTGTTTCTTAATCTCTCTGAATTTGATAGATTTTTTCAATATGCTGTCATGTCATAATTAATGTACATGCCTTGGCTCTGCAACAGTTGTCCTGCTGTCCTTGTTTAGGATGCCTTCTAAAGAAACAGCTTAGGCCATTTTGTAATTAGGCACGTTTATGGGTTTGAATGAAACGAAACAGATGTTTCAGAGTCAATTTTACTTGGTACTGTCTTGTCTAACCTAGATTCTGAAATGTATTTAATCTCTGTTTGGATCAGATTAGGTATAGCATCCTCTGTTTCAGTATATGCTGGAAATATAAATGTTCCAGCACCTTCATGTTTCTGATGAACCCAGGCAACCTACCACTCTAAGTGTATTTTTAAAAAATAGTATTATGTTGGTTTAGATCTTAAATCTTTAACAAAACAGTTGAGCCCAAACAAGCTGAGCACTTAACCATTTAAATTTACAAAATACAAAAGTGCTTTGTTGAGTTAATGCCATAATCAAATTACCGATTTTGTTCTGAAATAGAAGGACTTGGAGCTGGGAGGGACATGGAGAGAGGGCAGCTGCAATTACTAAGATACTCATTTGCCAGGCTGATGTAAAACTACATGCTTCTGACTCTCTAGGAACTAACGCTTCTCTACTTCTAGGAAGGATGGAATCAAGTCAGGAAAAGCCGTCCTTACATCAGAATCCAGAGCATTTCTTCTGATTTTGGAGAAGCTACTCTTTATTTTCACTAACGCCACTGGCAGGACAAAAAAAAACCCTTGTCCATATCTTTAACTCATAACAAAGCTGTGAGAGTTCTCACAGGAAACAAACTGGGCAAAACCCCAAACACTACGTGGCAGCAATTCAGGTAAAGGTTCAATGTACGTGTGTGTTTGGTTATGTATTAATGATGATTGCCAGCATTTTCAAAGCACATTTTTTGCTTATATAATTTACCAGTCTATTTAAAAGTATCTGATGGGATAAATGCTGCAATGGAGCTTTCAAACTGTCAATGGAGCAAAGTAAAACAAGACATGGTAAAGGTGGATAAATTAATAAATAAGGCAGAAAAGAGCAATCAGTTGTCATTTTTGCAATAATATGATGCCAGAAATATGGTGATGCTCTGTACAATTTTAAAGCTACCAATCACAGTATCACAGTATCATCAGGGTTGGAAGAGACCTCACAGATCATCAAGTCCAACCCTTTACCACAGAGCTCAAGGCTAGACCATGGCACCAAGTGCCACGTCCAATCCTGCCTTGAACAGCTCCAGGGACGGCGACTCCACCACCTCCCCAGGCAGCCCATTCCAGTGTCCAATGACTCTCTCAGTGAAGAACTTTCTCCTCACCTCCAGCCTAAATTTCCCCTGGCGCAGCCTGAGGCTGTGTCCTCTCGTTCTGGTGCAGCCACCTGAGAGAAGAGAGCAATCTCCTCCTGGCCACAACCACCCCTCAGGTAGTTGTAGACAGCAATAAGGTCACCCCTGAACCTCCTCTTCTCCAGGCTAAACAATCCCAGCTCCCTCAGCCTCTCCTCGTAGGGCTGTGCTCAAGGCCTCTCACCAGCCTCGTCGCCCTTCTCTGGACATGCTCAAGCATCTCAATGTCCCTCCTAAACTGGGGGCCCAGAACTGAACACAGTACTCAAGGTGTGGTCTAACCAGTGCAGAGTACAGGGGCAGAATGACCTCCCTGCTCCTGCTGACCACACCATTCCTGATACAATGCCACTGGCTCTCTTGGCCTCCTGGGCACACTGCTGGCTCATGTTCAGGCGGGTATCAATCAGTACCCCCAGATCCCTTTCTGTTTGGCTGCTCTCCAGCCACTCCGACCCCAGCCTGTATCTCTGCATGGGGTTGTTGTGGCCAAAGTGCAGCACCCAGCACTTGGAGCTACTGAACGCCATCCCATTGGACTCTGCCCATCTGTGCAGGCGGTCAAGGTCCCGCTGCAGAGCCCTTCTGTCCTCCAACTCGGTCACATCTGCCCCCAGCTTGGTGTCATCTGCAAACTTGCTGACGGCTGACTCAATGAAAGTTTAAAAATCAGTTAAGAGAAATACTGTGTACCATGCATTGGGTTTACTTGAAAGTCATTAGTCCTCCTCCCACTGGTTTTCTCGTAACTATCAACCATTCTAGTGCTTATTGTATCAGTTTCTTTTATTGCTGTTACTTTATTAGGAGAGCTATTCTGAAGATACGTATTTACCTTCTCTCAGACAGTGATTTCCACAAATGGAAAATATTTTTGTCTACCGAGAAAAGTGGTGCCAGCCTATTCCAAAAACTCTCACTTCACTGTATCTATAGAGTCTACTCTCTAAGACTTTGTTATTCAAAACACTTATTGTGTCAAGGCATAATTACTCTCCATTAAATGCACTTCTTCCTAAATTTCAAAGGAGTATCACATGCATACTCAACCCTTAGTGTTTTAAAGTCACTCATGACTCTCTTTTCTTGTGCCTTGAGACAGACAGACAGTTCTGTGTTTGTTTCTGAAGCAGTATTTGCAAGTTGGGATTGCTGCAAAATATTTTCTAAAAAGGAGTGTGAATAGTTCATGGACTTGTCAGAATTCATCTGTTTGAGTCTATTAATGGGTGCTTTCCCAGCTGTGGGCTTTCCAATGTAATAAGAGAAAGGTTTCTCCCAATGGTTGAAATCAACCATTGAAATTTCAACCATTGAAATAAAATTCAATGGTTGAAATCTCCCTGTAAAATTGATTTATTTAGGTAAAATCTGTCCATATATTAAAGAGAACTCTTAAAATGAGCAAGACCTTGAAATGCCAATCACATATTCTTTCAGCAGTCAAATGACACAAACAACAGACAGTTTCAAATAATATCCTACAGTGGTATGCTGGATAAGCTATGAAACAGGATGGCATTCAGATCAGAATAGGTGGGACTGGGGTGGGAAAGAGCTATGTTGCAAGTAACTTAAGAGTTGGACAATGCTTCTCCTTGCAGTGAATCCAAAATAAACTTACGCACATATGCAACACACTTCAGGGAAGCCACGAACCAATGCAGCAGGTTCTTAAAGATTATTTAGAAGCCAGATTTTGTAATGCCAAGTGTAATTTTTTCAGCTTTTTAACCGAGAGAAGTACCATTTGTAACACTGGCTTTGAATTAACTCTTTCAGAAAGATTTGATCAAGCTAACCCCTTCTTGGAGCTGGCAGCTATCCTGAGTTTGTTCTTAAATTACAAGAAAAGACCAAATACATGTCAAGCTACTCTCAGATTAGACTCAGACAGATCTACGTATGGTATGAGGTACATCTGAACTATTGCTTCTGTACTGAAGGTGATTTCCCCTTAAATTCTTCCTGTAACAAAACCAATATTTCACTTTTACAGGTTTTCTTAAGTGCTTCTCTATTAAATGACTTGTGAAAGTTCAGTATCTTCTGCTTCATCATGGCCTGGGACACCAGAAATCACACTGTTTGGCTTTTGAAAGCATCAGTGTGATTTATTTAGTTTGAATGATGAAAGCAGCATAATACTCCAACATTATTTTAAATTTGTGACAAGATTTGCTAAATATTGGCCAATTTAAAAAGCTGGGTTTTAATTAGTGAACTTATCTTGCTACTAAAGAAATACTTACAGTTTAACAATTTTTAGCTAAGCATAAATTTCAAGTTGTAGTGTTTTTTACATATTAGGAATCAAATTCTTACAGCTTAAGGAAACACAATGATTTTAAGTTTTAGTGCCTTCTCTTCCACTGTACTGCAAGTGGAAGAATACTGTTTTAGTGACTCCTCTTCTATATGTTGCTGGATCTGTAAAAAAGTGTTTCTGGACATAAAAAATGTTTCTTTGTACATATTGTCCAACAGCAAAAGCAAAAAAATCAGTATCACAGTGAAATCATGTCTGTTGAAATATGATTCACTCTGATTACTATACACAGCACAGTATGTTTTAGTATTCTTTGCTATACTAGCTGAAAACATCTCATTTTTTAAATTCATGTGAATTTTGGTCTACTTCTACATTGCTAAGTTTCATAATTGCTGAAAGTAAATTCAGCACTCTATGCCAAAGGATGGAGAGTTTGTTTGCACACACCATTCCACAGCAGTACCCTGCAGTTGAGAGAGGCCATATCTGCACTGCAGTTTTGAGCTTCAGGAGATTATCTTGGGAGCCAAACATATCCTTTTTGGCATGTTTTCTTTCTTTAAGTGACCCAAATAACGTAACAGCTGCATCACTGTTTCTCAGTCTGGGGGTTTTACAGCATTAAATCGGGGGCATGTGTTGCAAACCTCTGCTTGTAACATTAGGGCATCTGGAGGTGATTCACTTTAGTGAGCTGAGTGCAACTAGCATAAACTCCGCTGTTTTGAAATGTGATTAAGTCCTGATGAAAAAGCACAGAAAAGAAGACTTTTGAGGGACTCAGTACGTCTTGAATACTGCACTACTTTAACAAAACCAGGCAGTGTATCCAGCATGCTGTGGCATGTGTTGCGTACACATATTAATTGATGCCACTGTATGTAGATTACTGCCCTCTACTGGAACGACAGGCAGTGTGTTTTACTTCAAATTGATTATCATGGAAATTAATTACACTGATTTTTTTGAGTTTGAGGTTTTTTGGAACCAAGGGCTACGAATTGCAGATGTTCATGATCCCCTCTTGTGGCATAGCTACTTGCTGCACTCAGCAATCTCTGTGCATTTGTCTTTGCTTACTTGCAGTAAGCTACATCAGAATGGGCTGACTGTCATAGTATTTTCTTTTTTGAACTGTAAACAAAAGCTGCAGAACAGCAGTCCTCTGCTGGGTGATCTAATGTCAGTCAATACACCTCCTACACTCTCAAACTTTTTAGCTTGTAATACTCAAAAGAAATAATAAAAAAATCTTCATTGATTGAAAACAATATTCCCAAAACTAAATTTATGATTTTCAACAGTTGTAAGACAGGCATCCCTTCTTTAAAATTATGAAAATCTGGAAAACTTATTTTGTCTTCTTTTTTTTTTCAGAATGAAGTTTATATTTTCATGTTTTTCAAATTTGCAATTAAAATATACTTCAGCTGAAGTGAAAGATGGGTTTCTCAACAATTTGACACTCAAGGAGATTATTTTCAAAGAAATGATGACGTATTGCAGCAATGGAATTAGACATGCTATGACAGAAAAACAATTCAGGAAGAGCAAGTGTGATGGTTTGAGTGTTCCCTGTCCCCCCACACTTTGAAAATCACCCAGACTAGACTCAGCCAGCTCTGGAAATATGAATGAAGATTATATTTACAGCTAGCACAATATTACAAGCAGATATTTAGAGTATATACAGTTATAGACAGAAATATACAAGGTAAAAAGTAATACAGAAACACAACTCCCCTCCCAGAAACCTGAGTCCCCAGGAGGGCCTCTCAACCACCCCTTCACCTTCCCCCTACCCCTCTCAACCTTACCCCAGTCCCGAGGAAGAATGGAGGTTCAGCCAGGGGGTTAGGAAGCAAAGTAGATTAGCACAAAATGGAGGGTGAGGTTAGAGAGATGCAGCTCAGCCAGCAGCCTGAGTGAGAGTGGTGCCGAGTGCCTTATCTATGTTTTGACTTATATTTTTATACATCTTAGCAAGCCTATGAGCGAAGTAGACATCACCATTGTTTTCCTTTCACAGCCTGTAATCTGGTTCTTCTCATCAAAACATTCTAGCCTGCTTCAAAGTAGCACAGCAATACGTAGTATCTACTCATATGAAATACAAAACACAAGAAGACAAATGTATGTCAAACCACTGCTGTGAAATAAGCTCACTGTGTGTAAGTACTGCACAAATCCAATTTTTAAGTCATCCCAAGTTCTCAAAATCCTTAAAAACTAATACTACAATATGGGACATTTTTGAACAGTTTTTTTTCCTTTGAACAAAAAAGAGCAGAAGAGTGGGAGTCCAGTCTCCAGGGCCTTACCGAGTCCAGAAATTTCCCATGTTTAGGAATTTACTGGCCAGCCACCAATAAGGCTGTATTGATGGGAATTATTATGGTGTTCACTTAGCAGCTAAAAGTTTATTGTGGATATAAATGTACTATATGAATGTTCTGGCATAGCTATTATTACAAATAAAATCATTTACATGGAGGTATGAAAACAGGTCTGTAGGATTACAGCCATATTAACAAATACAAAACACCTAACAGGAAGTAACTGAGAAGATGTGTAATTTAATATGCCATGACTGGTATTAAGAAGCAATCTTACGGTGCAAAAATGTCATTACAGTTCAATGTCAGACAAATAAGTTAAGTATTTGGGTGTCTATATGAGCTCCTATGTGTCACAGAAAAATATGAGCCTCGATAAAGATTTCTATTTAAATGTACAGGAACTTAATCAATATTGCACTGTATATACTGCTTCTGGAAAAACAGTACTATGATTTGTTTCCAGTAGTATGGTCTGCAAACGTCAGCAATAATTACAGTGTTCACAGGAATCCTCCATGCTGTAGCATACTGATGAGGTTATCAGCCTTCTTCTAGCCACATAGGTAAGACCTACAGGTGGAATGTACTGAGGCCTTGTATGTGTGCATAAAAATAAGGAGAGACATTTGTCTACTGAGAAATGAAAAAACGTTGCAGGTGGTGCTCAATGAACCACACAATGCCAATAGTGAAAACCAATAAAGAAATAAAAGCAAGTTGTACTATAAAAAGGGTCGACATCATAACTTTCTAGGGAAAAAAAAGGCATGCTTTCTAAAGACTAACGTGTCATTGCAGTTAGTGAACAGTCAAGCTCCAGAAAGAAGGAGACCTATCGAGGATCTTTTCTAAAGAGCTATGAAATATAAACTGACTGATTCAAATGGTATCCAGTTCTCCTACCAGCACTGATTCCCCATTTTACCAGCACATATTTGTATCTCATAATGTTAGGAAACTAAGCAATCAAAAATTAATTTATCTTAGGAAAATAATCTGTGATATAGCTGTCTTTGAGGGATCCCACAGGATTTGTTCAAATGCAGAATTTATGTATTAAATGTAAAACTAGAAGATTAATAGTGTTGCTGCCTCAGAAACCTCTGCTGCTGCTGCTGCTGCTACAGAGTCACTCCAACTCTTACACAGCAAACAGCTGTGGAGCTATGGGAGCCAGTATGAGAAAATTACAACTTTCTCTGGACTTTGAGACAGTAGGGAGTCCTCCATCACCCCCCTTCACAGTCTCATGCTGATACAGAAATACTTGGCAGGTCAAGCATATTGGTATTTTTGTAATTGTATTTCTGGAATTAACTTCTTGTTGCTGAGGGTCATGAGAACTCAGCAGCAGCAGAACTAACAATGGTGCTATTTTGCCACCATTGCCCCTTTTTCAGATTCAAACCACTGGTCTTCAGGGAGTGTCTAGGGAATGAGATGGAAATTAAAGAACACTGACATAATGTGCGTGAAAACAAGAACGTATATGCACTTTAAAGGAATTCACCTAAAAGCCCCTTCTAGCACAAATATAAAGTATATTGCACAATTAATATTATTAATTAAATCAGTAACTACTCTTTTAGCTTCTACATTTTAAGACTGATACAAGAGCAGAAAACTTCCTGGCATGCCTGACCAAATGAGTAAGTCACTTTATTTCTTTCTTCCCTGAAGCAGTCCATCCAGAATAAAGAACATCTTTCATAAGTTTTCTCCCTGACAAAGGACAGCTTTTCCCATTGATGGGGTCGGGTTAGGGGGGAATTCACAATCATATATCTTATCAACATACATGAGAATCAGCATCTTGTACTCTACAGTGTCCTGGAGGGGACACAAGACTGCAACATCTCTACCTTGCTTTCTAAAAGTGACTGTGCATGATTTTAACATAAAAGTATGCCCACCAAACCAGCCACAACAAATTTTTCATATCTCCCACGCTGCCTAATGTAAAATCGACCTGGAAAAGTCATTTTATAAAATAAAATCCACTGTTAACAGGTTTAAATAGATTAACCTGCCATATTTTAAATTTCAGTGACAGAATAATGCAGTAGGCTCCAAGTTGGTCCCACACCACAACTCCAGTGGTGGTTCTCTGAGAACTGGAAGCCTGATACACATTTCCTTTGGGATGCCCTAACATTGCCCTCAGGATACCACCACACCAGAGGTGAGTTCTGCTTCACAAGATATATACTTGCAAAATCAAATTCTTCAAAATGTTTGAGTCAACTGTAACTAAAAACTACGAGGCAACTATAGATGTAATGTTTCTTTAATTAGGCTCCAGAATTATGGGAGCCCTTGCCCTCATACAGACACAACAGAAAACTGCTATAATTCATATAGTTGAGGTTGTGACCACTAGGTTTTTTCAGACTCACTTTTATATCCTGTATTCCTCAGGATCAACAAATCAGTGGTCTCAGGGTGCACCATGTCACTAGAGGTTCAATTACAAACCTAGGCTTGCTCATTTGCACCCAGTAAAATCACAATAACTCACAATCCAACAAGTTACTTGTGAGATGAGAACAAGCATTGCTTTGATGAGTTTGCCAGATGCTGAATGTGGCAATTAGTTTCTGATGGACAAACTACTCTCCATTTTCTAATCTATTTCAGTTAATGTTCAGATTAATCTCTGATATAAATGCATTTCAGTCACATATGAAGAGATGCTTGTCTCTGCAAATCAGTGTGTAAGGTCTTCCCAAACAGTCACGGATACCCAAGAGTAGGCTTTCCATTTAAGTGCCCTAATTTTGGCTTCTTTAAACCAGAATTTTCTTTTAATCACATGCCTGCCAGTTTCAACTTTTGATACCATTTCAAACATAAAATCAGTCTTTGGTAGGGTGTGCCACTGTATGTTTTCATGCTGCTCGATTGAGACATTAATGGTCCATCTTTTGAAATAAAAACATGTAACCTCACAGAAAAGGTTCACGAGTCACTCTAGCACTAGTCTCTGATAAAAACTGTCTAAACTTGGCCAAGTAATAGAACTTTGAAATGTCAGCCTGAGCAAACCACTGGAGACTTGGTGGAGCACAGCAAAGCTCAAAACAGATGCTTCCCCAAAATCACCCCGGGCAGTTGTTTTTCTGGAAAGCTCTGCAGCTAAGCAGGAGCTGGGACAGTGTTCATGCAATCACAGCATCACAGAATCATTCAGTTTGGAAAAGACCTCAGTGATCATCAAGTCCAACCATTGACCCTACTTCACAAAGTTCACCCCTAAACCATATCCCCAAGAGCCACATCTAAACGACCTTTAAACATATCCAGGGGTGGTGACTCAACCACCTCCCCAGGCAGCCCACTCCTTCTGCAAATTTTTTTTCCTACTATCCAGTCCAAACCTACCCTGTGCCAGTTTGAGACCATTCCCTCTTGCTCTATTGCTAATTACCTGTGAGAAGAGACCAGTACCAACCTCTCCACAATGTCCTTTCATGTAGTTGTAGAGAGCAATGAGGTCTCCCCTCAGCCTCCTCTTTTTCAAATTAAATAGCCTTAGTTCCTCAGTCACTCATCGCAAGATTTATTCTCTATGCCCTTCACCGGTTTTGTTGCTCTCCTCTGCACTCACTCCAGCACCTCAGTATCTCTCTTGTATTGAGGTGTCCAAACCCACACACAATACTCAAGGTGTGGCCTCAGCAGCCCCAAGTACGGGGGCATAATCACCTCCCTACTCCTGCTGGACACAGTATACTGTCCAGGACCGCTGCTTCAGTAAGGCAGCAGAGACGATGTCAATGAAGAGATAAAAGGAATTGTACTTGAAAAGTTTGAGGAAATTGAATGGCAACATAATCTCGACAAGAGCACAACGTATTAAAAGCACTGTGGAACACAAAGCTCAAATGAGAAGAGCTGGAGCAAAAAAGCAAAAAGGAGCAAAGAGGGTGTATTTATGCTGTAGATAATAGTAATGGCAGTCTTACACAGCAGAAATCCCAGCAGCAATCTGTGTGGATTGATCAACCACAGCTATAGGCTAAACCTAGGAAATTGGAGACAAAGCTTTCTATCATTAGAAGAATATTAAGGTCACAGAGTCAAGTTTTCAAACTTTAGGAAGCCTCAGAATTGAAGTAATCTGTTTAATCCTAACTAGACCCTCCTCTCATTAGCCACTAGAACAAAGTCTTAACCTCACCTACACATGCATTTCCCAAGAATCCTGTTTGATGATAGACAATGGACTAGTGATGTATCCAACTTAAGCAGATGCTACAGGATGCCTGCTGCTTCTCTCACAGAGGAAAGCAGGCAAAGGTAGGAGATGACACACAGAGGAAAAGGGTTTCTCAGACTATGACAAGTAAAAAGTGGCTCTGTGGTTCCATCTTTCTCTGTTTCGTCTTCACCTGAAACACAACCTGACCAGACCTCCCGACACTGCAAGTAACTAATTCCTTGGGTGTACAACAATTAGACCCTGGAGGCCGATTTGCATGAGTGCCATGCAATAGGAAGCATAGAGAACCATAATTTGACTATTAAAACTAAAATCCAAGTTTTAACACTCAAGAGTTCCTGATATTCCTGAGTTCAATCTTATCATGCCTCTGGTTCCTATCTGTAAAATGGGAACAACATAACCTTACATCTTCTAGGAATACAATTAAAACATTCATGGTATGAACTATGCAAGATTCAGTGCTCCTAAGCACCATGCTTGTGAGCACTTGAAGGAATTTGTAATTCTGTGCTCAGTCCAGGATTTCATAAAGCTGCAGTACAGCAGGCTCTATGTTAGCAGATTCAGCAGTGGGGATGGTTAGCTTGTGTACTGAATGAGGCAGAAAAGTTTTGTGCAAAAAAAGGGGGATGTGATCATGTCACTTAATGACAATCCTACAACGTGAGGACGCTGCACTACAAAGCAGCAACAAGCATCTTTACTTTCTGGTGCTTCTTGACTATGAAGTATCAAATTTCAAAACTGAAGAATGCATTCTGGTTTATTTTAATATATAGCAACTGAAAGAATGCCAGGTAAAGGCTAACACTTTTCACCTACATCCAATGGATGCAATAACTACATCTTGTTATGTTTTACTGTAACAGGTGATTGTGATTTGGGTAGGGATCTCAGAATCACCTTAAGGTAATTTTTTTTTTCAAGAGCCTGTTCAACATGTAAGCCAAAGTTCTAAAGCAATGGTTTCCAATAATGGGTTAGTTGTTCAGAATCACAGCAGTACTTTATGTAACTTTTCAGATTCATAGGTCACTACTCCAACAAAGGAGTTAACATTCCGATACATTTCCTGATCAGTTTGTGAGTCCCAACTTAAACCATAAGCATAGTAAGAACACAAAAAGTGTAAAATATCTCAAAAAATAACAAAAAGCACCAAAACCTAAGGCTGCAATTTGTGGCACTGTAACGGATACGCTCATCATGTAAAATACAAATCTTCTATCTCAGGAAGAGTGATCAAGAGCTGCTGGGCACCACAGAACTTTCCTGAATAAAAGACAGTACAGAGCAGCCCTGTCCCAGGAGCATGCTGGGAGCCAGGATGCTGCTCATCATCTCTGATGTAAAGGGCAAGGGAGGGAAGGAGCACACTGTAACAGTCTTTTTATGCACAGCTTACTTTCCACAGCAACCAGCCATGTTGTCCGCCTCTTTGAAGGCAGCCCAGCCAAGGTTCAGCTTTCTCCTTGTTCTAGCCAACGTTCAGCTCCTTGCTCCAGCTCACACACTCACTGCCCAACCATGTACTGCTGCTGTCTGGTCCAGTGCACTGACAACAGGGGAGAACCACTTCCTAAGGAGCAGTGAGGAAAAGTCCTGAGTAACCCACTCTACTCTCAGTCCTAATCCTGCTGTGAGCCTGAAGGTAGACTAGAATCTCATGCAACCCCAGCAATTACATCGGCTTTACGAATCAAGCTGTCTTGTGCTTACCCTATTTACAGGTATTTGTTGTGTAACTGGTGCCTAAAACTTCAACAAATAGATAAAAAAGTGAAGCTGTCCAAAAGAGTAACTATGTAGGTTCCTGCAAAACCATCATCACAATGACGACTTAATCACAAGTCTTTCTTTGACTTGATGGTTGGAATACGGTTAAAAAAGGTTCTGTTTAGATCATTGATCATGAACACTAGTTACCAGTTGGGTTGGACTGATGCTCTGCCAGTCTGGACTGAACTACAATGTCAAACTTAAGAGAAACAAAAAGGAACTTGTACAACTATATACCTGGCTGGGACTGGACCTATTGTGATGGAGAATAAGCTGATCTGGCAACCAGCAAATAAAGATACATTCCAATCAGCTTCAATTCCTTGTCTTCTCATTAATAAAAGCTGGAAGAACAGGCATACGAATCTGGACTGCAGCTGCAGGGGCCAAACCAAAAAGTAAGTACGAAAACGAGGACGAAAATGCCAGAGACTTAAAAGCATCTGAACAAGAGAGTATATCTGGAATCAACAGATGTTACTTACATGCATTTTGTTATGCTGTTGGATATTTAATTTAAGGGCATATTATGAACAGCACTTAAGTGACGGCAACGTAAAAACCCAAGACATTAGTATTCTATCCACCTTAAACAAAAAGCCTGACTCCATCAATTTTTATACCAAGTTGCTTTAAGAAGCTGGCTACAGCTTCATGGCAGCCTGCCCAGGTCCTTTGCTCAATCAAGCAATAGTTGTCTCTGACAAAATGAGAAAAATTGCCAACAGTATCCTTGCTGTCTTTTGGTCTCTGCTATTATTATAGCAGTATATAGATTACATATAAGGACAAATGAATATTTTAGGTAGCTATAACACTGCAAAATCACCAGGTATAGTAAATAATTATTGAATTTACTTTCATTTAGAAAAAAAAGTATATTATTTTCAGTGTATATACATCAGAATAAATGCACTGTAAACATAAAGACCTACATCACACACGATATATATCTCTGTATTTTACCATACCAGTGTGTCAGAGTGCCCTAGGCAAGGTCAACCAAACTGCTAACAGTGCTGTAGGATGTGGCAGAGGAATCCATCTTTGCAAATATGCCTTCATTACACGTGATCCTGCTCATAAATCTTGATGTTTTGTTTTCCAGTGCAATAACTCTACCCTGCACTTCCATGTACCCTCTAGATCTTCCATTAAACGTTTTACAAATACAACTCAGACGTACGTTTGCATGAATGAAGCAAATGTGCTGCTGAATGTGACCCAACCTACTGGAGCACCTGCCCTGCTTTGTGTCCTTCTGGTCTCCACCTGGGGATGGTGAGACTGCGAGAGTCCAGTTTTCCATAGCAGTTAGGTGACCTAGAGCTATAAAAGCGTCGGCAGTAAATAAATAAATAAGTGTCCATATTTTTCTCTGGGAGTTGTGATCCTCCTCACATGCAAACCCTATGAATAACCAAACTGCACCTGAAAGTGACTTAGGAAACTGATCAGATAGGCAGGTGAATT
This sequence comes from Pogoniulus pusillus, assembly GCF_015220805.1. Classification (NCBI taxonomy): domain Eukaryota; kingdom Metazoa; phylum Chordata; class Aves; order Piciformes; family Lybiidae; genus Pogoniulus; species Pogoniulus pusillus. The sequence goes on from NC_087266.1 coordinate 25,611,682, forward strand.
CGCTTTCCAGAAGCAAACTCAACCCTCATGACTTCTGAGATGCTAAGATGCCTCCTACATGGGGCTACCTCAAAGTTTAGCACTTAGCCCGACCGTTTGTGGCATCATACCGACTATGCCCACCAAGATTTGGACAGATGGTGCCTGCACGGGGCTGGGGGGTTCCGACCTGCCTCTTGCCAGACCTGCCGGCGACTGCCAACCGCACCCGAGCCGGTAGCTGAGGCACAGAGCCCGGCGCTCCGGCGGCAGCAGCGGTGTTAAGTGTCCCCTAGCCGCCCCAGCCGTCCCCTGAGCGTCCCCTCGGAGCGGGGAGCCCCCTGCGCTGCTGAAGCCGAACATCCACCAGAGTCTACCTTCAGGCGACCGCGGACAGGTAGCGGCAGCCGTGGCGAGGTGGGACTGACCTGCAAGCCGCCGCTCCCGGACATTTCTCCACAGCAAGTCCCAAGCTTTGGCGGTAGAGTCCCGCAGCTGCTCACTCAGCGACCTCCGGAGCTGCGCTTTGACCGGGCGGCGCTGGCTGCTCATCCTTGGAGGCTCCGCATGCCGCCCCGGGCAGCCCCGCTCAGTGCCGCCGGCGTCTCCCCTCGCCGGGGACGGGCGGCGGCGGCCACATGAGGCCGCGGGGTAGACCCGCCGCGCTGCAGCTCGCGTCACCGCCGCTCTGCGCGGGCGGCCCCTTCACCTGAGCGCCGCCCGACACGCCGCCCGCCCCAGACCCCGGGGCAGCAGCGTTGCTGTCAGCCTTAGCGTCCCGTCCCGCGTCCGGCGCCTCGTCGCCCGTTTCCCTCCTTCCCTCCCCCGCAGTCTCAGCCTGCGGAGCGGGAAAGGTGCCCCAGGCTCTGGCCCGGCTCCTGCCCCGCGGGCAAGGCGGGTCGTCGGCCCTGCCCCAGAACGAGGGTCTCCTTCCTCGGCGTGACGGGCCAGCGACGGGAAATGGCCGCCCGCGCCCTCTGGCCTGGACGGGACCCCGCGCCCCTCGGTCTGAGAGGTACCTCGCAAGCTTCGCGCCTGTATGTGGTGATCTGATTTGGGAACTGTTGCGCCAAGCACTCCGCGGCCGCTCTGCTGTCAGAACCCAGCCGTGGGCACCCGGCTCGCCGCCTCTCGCTGCCCTCTCTGCCTGCCCCGGGGCATGAGCTTAGGGTATGTTTGTGCTGCCCAGGCAGCGACCGGGAGCCCTCAGCCGTCACCCTGTCCCCGCCGCCCAGCGCTGCGAGAGCCCCACTGCAAAAAGGCAGCGTTGGCCGCCCCAGGGCGAGGTGACAGAAAAACCTGGCCTACAGCTGGCCGTCTTTTTTCTCAGGAAGCTGTAGTAGGTACTTCACTCAAGCCGCGGCTTTCCCCAAATAAAGTTGTTTTCTCCTAGGTTTCTGTTTATCAACTCCCCACTCGAGCTCAAGCCACAGTCCACACAACACAGCCCCTCCCGCATCTTTCCCGCTTTCTCTGCATTCCACTCACCTCCCACCTCCCTCCCCCTGCATCATCTCTTAGACTGATGGTTTCAAAACTAAACCCTGGCAGCCACTTTTTTTTGCACACGTCTACAGACTAAAAGGAATCCCAATTCCTCCAGCTCTAGACAAGCCAGAGAGAAACATCACGGCCCTTATTCCATCCAGGAAACCAGTTTTGGGTCTCTGCTTCCTCTCTGATGTAGGAAATAATGTTGTTATAGTGGCCCTTTCCCTATCCTGGCCACTTATGGCGTGGATGACTCTCAGCATGACTGGCAGCAGAGAGTCCTACAGCTGAGAAGGACAAGAGAGGCTTCATTTCAGTTAGTCACAACCCATTACTTACTGATTACATTTGTCTTTGCAAAGCATTTGTGGTGTGCAACAAAGAGGTTCACTTTCCTGAAAGTGAGTGCTGCACACTGAACCAGCTGCATACCGTGGTAAAACAGACATGTTAAACATTGTCAATATCCCTGTGTCTTAATTAAAACCATAACTGCAATGTCGGCAATACTCATAGAAGCGAAAAGCAAACAAACAGATGTATTCCGTGTTACCACTCAGTTTTAATAATGTCTTCTGCTTTCCCTCTGATGTGAATTTGTTTTCTGTTGTCCCCGATCTGAAAATGTTCATCTTAAAAGACTGATAATAAACTACTCTATTAACAGTGAGCTTGCCCAGAATTTGTGAAGACGTTGTATGTCACTCCTCCAGTTCCAGCTATACAGTGTCCTCCAAATGACTGGACAAACTCTTATGAGAAAATGGATGGCTTCCAGAGATGGATGCATCCAAGATCTAGAAGGGAGATGGCATAATTATGTAAATACTCCCACATGCCATGATCCCAAGCAAACACCTGCTGATGTTAAAGGAAGAAGAGAGGATTACAGTTCCTACAATCAGCTCCTCTGCCTTGCAAATCTGCCTCTGACCTCTGCCTCACTTTATTTAATTCCCTGCCGACACAGCCATTACTCGTACATAAGACCTGCAGTAGCTGTTTCCTACTATTGGCTCCTATCTGCTAGGATCCTGGTAGAGATGAGAGATGTATTTCTGATGTACTCAGCTGGCCTATAAAGATCAACAATTACACACAGTCTAAAAGTGAAATAATAAAGTGAGTTTTGAATGTTTTGTATCATACTGCTGTGTCATGCTACCCACTACCCAGTCTGTGTCAGCCAGTACTGTAATCTTCAACAGTGCTCTTCTGGCAGCCGTACTTGAATGTGTCCTCTTACCATGCCCAGCCTGTCTGGAAGACAAATCTCCCTCTCTTCAGTTGCTTTCTGTGATGACCATAATGTAGTAATATGATAAAAAGGTACTCTTTTCCCTTCAATACTGGTTTTGAAGGAATTACTTTACGAAAAATGTCCCTGGACTTCCAGTTTGACTGAAACCAGCTAATTAGCAATGAGATACTAGCAATTGCTAATACCATAGAATCATAGAACCATGCCATTTCACTGCAGGTTACTGAGATAAACTCCAGTGATACAGCTCTGTTTCATAATCAGAACCAGATTTGAACTGACAAGCCTAGACCAAAATCTGTGGCAGGCACTGAGAAGAATCTTGCTTATTTCAGGTACTTTACTGCAAAAAACTAAATCCAGCAGTGGGATCAGATAGTGTACTGCTCTTCCCAGAGAAATCAGTACTATCAAGCAATGAGAAATGTCTTATGCAGCAACAAGCCCCTTCCTATTTTATGCCTTTAATCATTGTCAGCTGTTCATAAGAGCAACCAACACAGGCATTTTTGACATATTACACCTAGTAGTTACAGTAACAGCTCTTCTATGCAAGCTGCTTGAGGAAAGTTATGTGTCAGAGATCATTCATAGGTCAAAGATGTTTCATTTTCTTTTGGGGTATTAGAAGACAGGACTAAGTGGTAAAATTCTGATCTCCCTTCATGCATCTTCATCTCTTGGTTAAGTGCTCTTCTGTACAGCTCGAAATACTTTGACATCCTGGACAAGGTGGATAACATTTCTAGGGGAAATAAAAGGAAATCACATTCTCCATAGAAACAGGAATTTTCCTGCTTGATACAAGTCATGCCAAAATGTTTCTGTTCTGTTCAGAGTAATTGCCTAAAAAGACTGTATATGAAGAACAGAAAGGAGGAAATTCCCACTTGCCTTAGTATATATGTATTTTCTCGTTGACAACAGAACATTGTCAGGAATGAAAATGGTATGTGTCTTATGATCATGCAAGCATGTAAAAATGGGGGGAAATCTAAGCTAATTACACCCATGCTCTAATGCCACTGTGGCACAGAAGTCTGATGTTCTAATTATATATTTAGCAATTTATAGTTCCTCCCAGTCACCATGGTAATTAAATGCCAAGTTAATTGATACTACATAATAATCTGGCCTCTAATTAGTAATGTGTTTTTAATTTGCTACAGATTCCATTATGCAGCCTGATCTAGTCCTATAAAGGTACTGTAAAAACTCCCATGCATCTGGTGAGAAAAGAATCAGGCCTAAGAGAAAAAATTACTACACCATGGTTTACCATTTGTAAACTACTGAAAGAGTATGATAAATGTATAACTTATTTCCTTTTCATCCTCTGGACCTTAATTATGGTGAGTCAGGATTTTTTGTTAATTTAACCACTTCATAGTATTCACCTCCATATAGAAAAAACAAACAGGATATGCCTTGCAGAGGAAAATGAGGAGTATATCCTTGGTTACTGCACGTTGTTTAGTGGACACAAGCTCCTTACACTCGTATGTCTTAAAAAACAATAATGAAGGAAAAGAGGAAAGCAATTTGTGCTACGGGCTCACCGATGTGGTCTGAAGCTAATCAGTGCAATACCAAAGTTTATAACACATCTAATTCTTCAGGAACTGACTGTAAATTAATGAAGCTTCTTGAAGTTCATTGCACTCACAATGGTGTTGCTGAGCTTCGGTAACTTCAAATAGAAGCTCAGATAGCCTAGATGTAAATACATCAAGTAATATTTAAAACTTTGACAATGATCTTTATCTCTCTAGGGGTCCTAGGTCTCTGGAATTTGTTTTCTATCATGGGATGAAAGTCCTGAGTGTGATTTTTGTAAATCTGCGTTACTACTGGGAGAGAAAAAGAGATTTAAGGCTTTCCATTGCTTGTTTTCCTAATAGCAGACTGCAATGAATTGCATACTAATTTTGTGGTTGAAGTTATGTGAAAAGCACCAAGGGCATATGAGTAGGTGTCCGCTTTGACATCTAAGTAAACAAACAAACATTTTGGATAGAGAAAAATAAGAATCATTGTGGATGAGGACAAAGTGTTCCAGCTTGTTCCCTGGCACCCTCTCCTTGCTTGTTATTTACACATGCAAATTACCATCATTTTAAGGTAGCTTTAATGAGGATCAATTATAAAGCAATTTTACTCTTTCCCAGTCTATCATGAGATTGGCACCTATCTGTTCATCCTTTTCAGCTTTATGAAGCTCTGGGAAAGGATCACTCTGCACTTTGCCAACAGCAGAGCGCTGCTGGCTTTCATTAGTCAGGGCCAAATTCTTTCACTTTTGTTCACAGTGATTAATGCTGAAACAAACAGGACTCCTTGCAGTATTCACTGTGAAAAGGCTCTAAAGTATGCTCTGATAGGGACTACAGTAACAAAGTATCTGCTGTCTGGCTGTGCTCCCCCTTCCCTGCTAAAAAACTGGTATGGAGGGGATGGGGGGGATTAAGCTTTTCTTCTGTTCATACAAGGATGGTGTATTATTACCATTGTTGTTGTTAAACTGTATAATCAACCAGAAACTGCCCTCAGGAGATTACAAACTAAATATGAAACAATGGAGAGAAGAGCTAATTGGAGTAGGAAGGGTGAAATACAAAAGGACAATAAAACAATACTGGTCAGTGGTCACTACTGGTGATGGCAGACTAGAATTAGTGTTTGGAAGCACTGACACAAAGTGAGTTAGCAAAAAAATCTCCAAGGAGGTTAATTTAACATCTTTATATATTTAGAGGAGCAACTCATGAGGGGCACTTGTAAAGAAAGCACACAAATGTGGTTTTGGAAACATAATGGGCAGGCAACAAAAGCTGGCATCCTGCAGACAGACTGTGGGAATCAATGTTTTAACAGTGAACTTATCATAGATAGGGAAGGGCCCTAAGCCTTAAGCTAAGTGGCCTCCACTTGATGCAACATAAAGGCAGCATAAACTGCAGTGAACAGCGACAGCAGAGAACTGCCAGAGTATTTGCATTGAGGATGCACTGAAGTAGACCAGATTGTGTCCATTAGGGCAGAGTATGTGAGAACAGTGGTGAGATGGTGAACATGGGATGAGTTTTTCCTGGAGCAATCATGAATTTTCACCTGTAAAACTTCTGAAGAAAGAAAGAAAGAAAGAAAGAAAGAAAGAAAGAAAGAAAGAAAGAAAGAAAGAAAGAAAGAAAGAAAGAAAGAAAGAAAGAAAGAAAGAAAGAAAGAAAGAAAGAAAGAAAGAAAGAAAGAAAGAAAGAAAGAAAGAAAGAAAGAAAGGAAGAGAAAGAAAGAAAGAAAGAAAGAAAGAAAGAAAGAAAGAAAGAAAGAAAGAAAGAAAGAAAGAAAGAAAGAAAGAAAGAAAGAAAGAAAGAAAGAAAGAAAGAAAAGAAAGAAAGAAAGAGAGAAAGAGAGAAAGAAACAAACGAACCACCAAAATCCACAGTCAGTTTCTAACAGGGTAAAAATTAAATAAAATGTCTGGGATTTTTTTCCCACAGGAAAGTGACTGCCATTTTTCCTGGTTTTACCATGGAGCTGGATTTTCATATTCTGGACAACCTTAACTTGGACTTTTCTTTCTATCTCACATCCTAGCTGTAGTTAGCTCTTCAAGATTATTTTTCAGTAACCCCTCTTCTTTGATCTTGTCTCCCTAGCTCCGCCTAAGTTGTCAGAGGAGAACTATGAACTCCAGGCCAAGGCCCTGTGTGACAAGTTAAGAGAATGCTCTGTTCTGTGACAATGGTGAGAACGGGGACAGAGAAGTAACCTAACCATGGCACAAATGATGATTGGATGGATTACTGTCTGAGCAGAGTGTTTCTTCTGAACAACAGACAACAAAGTTGATACTTAAGCTAAAATTCTGAAGAACAGCAGCCACAAAAGCCTTTGCACATACTTCAGAGAGCAGTGGAGAAGAATGGACAAAACAAATCAAGTGCCAATAAACTTTCACTTCTTTTCGTAAGACGTTTTTTAAAATACAGTATTGCACATGTAAAAGCTTGAGCTGGGCAAAGCCAGTCACTGAAATTAAGTAATTAAGCAACTGGGAAAGTGAAATACATTTTACTTGTGTAAATACAGTGCTATTTTTCTGGACCAGATCTTGATATTTTGAGGTGATTAATGCCTTTGAAAAAAAAATGTGCAGCTATGTTGAAACACAGAATGTCTCAGCTCAGAATATTGACTCTGTTCTTCTCATTCTAGCTTCTGGTGTCTGATTTTCCTGCTCCTTTTTATTTTTTTGACAAAAATACATTATTCTAAACTACATCTTTCTTTGCTCTCAAAGTGCTCATTTCCTTAGTATTGTACTGGGACCTTGTCTAAACCAAGATTATTTTTTCTTTTCCAAACTTCCCACTGTTATTTCCATCACAGTAGAAATAATAGGAACATTTGTGCAAAAAAGCCTTGCAGCAGCCAGTGGTAATTTAGCACACACCGTATCTGGATATTGGTTCAGAGACCTGGGAGCTTGTTCTTTTTTTTCATAACTCTCCCAAATTACACAGGAAAACATGATCAATCTTGACAACAGGTTCTAACAACAATGCAATGGAATTGTTCCCCAAGCCAATTTACTTGTAAGAACTTTTTTCAGACACACAAATAGTCCAATGCGCACACATTTTCCAAGTAATCAGGCTACCGACTGATGGGAGCATACTGCCAACTAACAATATATTGCAAGCTATGGATTTTTAGAGATTCCTTCACTACAGGTCATGCAGCCACTATTTTAACTTATTTAACAGAATTTATTTATATATATATATATATACACACACATTATAAAACTGAAATGCAATGCTACTGACACTTTTGGACAGGAAATAAAGAATTTTGTGGCCAGTTGCAAGAGGGGATAGAATTTCAGGTAGGCAGATTATAATGACCAGAATCACAATTTGGCTGAGGCCCAAGCCAACCCCTATTAACTTAAACAGTTACACAGGACCTTCAATCATTAAAGCTGATTTTAAATATCTTCTGGCTTGCACAGTTAAAAAGGGCCAATCAGCTGTTTGCAGTTTTGCCTGAGTCTCATTCCAAGTGAAGGCTGGTGACGACTTGATTGTAAGCATCATTTCCCACAGTCCTGTTGGGAAGGGTTCCCAGACATCTCAGAGCTTGCCTAAGCCCACTCCATCACCCAGCTCTGGCATTACAGAACTCTCTGTTCCAGCAGGCTAAATGGTACAGCCATTCCTACGAGTATAAAGGAGCTTAAGCTTAGGAAGAATGCTTGTTTCATGACATTTAACATATCTGGGTATTCCCACTGAGAAGCAGGATATTCATGCTGTGAAGAAGGGGCTGGACTAGGTGGATCTGCAACTCTTTCTGTCCAAAACTGTCTCTGTTTCTGTGAGAACATTTTGGTAGTGTCAGGCAGCACCTGTACTCCATTAACTCCAAAAGCATTTCAGTGTTTACAGTAACCAGGAAATGTGGATGTCTGTGTTATATTAACAAGTCAGCAGTAACAACTGCAGTTTCAGTTTTTAGAGCTATGCAGAGAACAGTTTACTGTGAGCTGCTGAGGGTTTGACTTCTTTTTGTTGAAACGTGAACAGGCCTGTATCACTGCCCTTGAAATCATTACAGAAACTTTGGAGAAAAACATTCTCAAGAGAATGGCTTCATGTAATCAGGTAGGCAAAAGCATAGCTGTGAAAACTGCAAGTCTGAAACATTCTTGTGACACCAAATTTGTAGTTTCTTCATCTTAGTTTTGCTTATGCTCTCCCTGTCTGTAGGTTGAGGGTGCTTGCAAATTTTCATTCAAGATTCATTATCCTGGAAACAAAGCTATGTTATATTTTCATGTGGACTATACTATGTATGTGCACAGAGGTAAGCTAGAAGGTGTCACTGCATACTGGGCAGAAGACTTTGTAAGAGCACTGATGGGCCACTGTATAATTGCAGTTTAAGTACAAGAATTCAATTCTGAGAAATTGAATAATTCACCAAACAAAGCATCATTTATTGTGATCATCCAAATAGACTCCAACTTCTGCATGCAAGAGGCAAAAAAATCTATGTTATGCACCCATTTGCTTTTCACAGAATTGGATTTTAATAGTGACATTAAATTACTATTATATAAATAGGACCATCAAATGCCATGGGAGAAGGCTAGAAAACGACACGGCATTTTTCTTTTCTCTTTCAGGATTAAAAGCAGTAAAGCAGAACTTGGTAAAGCAATTTAATTCCCAAGAAAGGAAATATCAGGGACTGCTCTGTAGCTGCCTCAGCATACCACGGGCAGAGAAAGCTTAGGGGGGTATTTCCCCATCACCTGCCACTGTGTACAGTGTTGTGACCACAAAGATGACAGAGGCCACAGCCACTGCTCTCTACTGATAATGCCACTACTCGCTTTCCAGAAAGGGCAGTCTTTTTTAAAATTTGGTATTACTTGAATACTTGATTCCAGAAAGAACAGAGCAAAATTAATCTCTTCCTTGTACTGCTTTGAAGCACTGAGCTCAAGCTGGCCTAGCTAGCAAGGAAACAAACACCTCCTGGAGGCTCCACAAACACAGTTGCCCTGGTCTTCGATTAGGTGCCATACAAATGAAGGAAAAGACAAAAAGAATTTGTTGTTTTGCTTGTATATATTGCTGGTTCCAAAGTTCATTTTCAGTGTTTCAGTGGTTTCTAGTGAAATTAGTTAATATGGATCATGTCAAGATAGCTCCAAGGTGCTGCAGGTACAGATGTTGCTCTTATTGTTTACTTACGCCAGTGTCACACAGACTCACTTCCACAGCTTTTTGCCATTTTGTACTGATATAAATCTGTTCAGTAGTAATTACCTGAGATTGTTCTACATTTCATGAACTATTTTTAGGTAGTTTGCATTACAAAAATGCATGTAAATTGCTTGGAGGGTAGATGCTAAAGGGATTAGAATTCAGCAGGATCTTATGTAGTGTTATGTTTTGAAACAGATCAGTTAATTTAGGTGACAGAGAATATTTATACTAAGTAATCATTGATGGTAATTTGATCAGAATTATCAGATAGATAGTTTCAGAGGTCAGACCTTACAAATATTTTACAGAATGTCATTGCTAAAGCAGAGAAAAGTGTAAGAAGGAAGTATGAAAAACAAAACCTAGCCTTATGGCTCAAATTGAAGACTACTCCATTTCTAGTCTGAAATATTACTAAATGATTTTGCAGCAATCTAAAGTAATTCATTGCTGTCAATCAAGTCATAAAGAATACCATTTCATTTGGGAACCATTATCTTCCTTTAGGACTTAAATAGATTTGGATTTATCCACCTCTTTCCTGTCTTGTAGTTCATCTTTTATAGTTTGGCAGGATAAATGCCAAGTGGGTTGTATGTATCACTAGAAAGTAACAGTAGGCTCTTACTCTGTACAGGTATAAATTACTCTTTTAATGCAGAACTGATGTAACTTAACATCTTCTCAAAAATCACCAGGGACAGCCTTCCTTCCTACAGAACTGCTTTAATCATTCTTCTAATAAAAAACACACACTTGTGACAATCTTGTGGTAAGGATGAAGTTACTGACTTGCTGAAGTAACTGTAAAAATTTCATGCACCTCACTGAAAAATTTTGTTCAGTGTGGGTACTTCTTCCTGGTTCACTCCCATTATGCATCTTAAGTGAGCACAAAGACCTTCATTTCTTGCTGATTTGATGTTCCTTTTTAACTGGGGAAACAAGTTCCAGCGCATAAGGATGCTACTTGTTCTGTATCTTGCATTCCCTCAATATCCTGTGACTTAGAAGGGAGTAGGAATTTAGTGCTGCAACATTTTTTTCATTAATTAAGCAAAACTGTTATATCATCACTGCATATCATCCTTCACTGACTTCTCTGAATGCTTCTTTTTGTAGGCAGTTTTGTACTGTTGACAATGCAGGATGTCACCATTATACAGTTCCCTGGATTTATATGATGACATTATAATAATATCAATGCTGGTTTCTTTACGGTTCATATAAATTAGCATTTTATTTGCTTCCACAACCAGTGCTGCAAATTGAGCAGCTGTTTCCAGTGAGCTGTTTTAATTAAGCTGTCCATAATGTTGCCTAGGTATTTTTCTGAACTGGTAACACTTCATTAAGTATGCCGCATCAGTGTTCGCTTCAGATCATTTCTGAGCATTACCTCGCACTTAGGTAAATTGAAATCCCATCTGCTTTGTGGTTGTCGAATCACCTTGCTTTGGTGACCTGAATATGGTTCTCAGAAATCCTTCTCATCATTAGTACCCTACGAAATCTTGAGTTTGCTACAGATCTTGCCATCTGTTCACTCACTTGTCAAGATAGTGAAGCTTTAAATGATACTTGTCCTAGTAAAATCTTTTAGGCAACCTATTATTAGTCTCTATTCTGTAAACTGACAAGTCTAATTTAGATGTCTTTGGATCTTTTATAAAGTTTATGTTCCAGGACCAAAGTTTCCTTCCCATACTGATTTCTCATGTTTCCTCTCTGTTTTGAAGATCTCTGGAATATTAGTTTGGAAAGCCTAGATAAATTTTATCTCTTCCTGTTTTCCTGTGCAAAAGGCGCTTCTCTGTTCCTTTGCAGAGCCATGCTGGATCCTACATTTGTATACTCATTTGAGCATATTAGAGCTTGCTTTGTTTTTCAGAAACATGTGATATTAATATGGCAAACTATAATTATTTTCACTGCCCACAATGACTTCATTTCAAGTGTGAGTATCAGTCTAGCAGCCTGGGACAGCTGAAGCTGATGAATATATTCCAACACTTCCACTTTTAGCGCAATTTCTGACAATACTCCACATCTTATTTGCAAAGAGGACTCCAGAACACACTCACATTTGGACACTGAGTCTGGAAATATTCTGCCCAGGCACACACACACACAAAAACAAAACAAAAAAAACCCAAACACACGAAAAGATCCCCCCCTACATTCCTAAGTATTCTACCATAAGTTACTGTCCACTTTTCAGGAGTCATTACCACTTATCAGCCACTTTTGAAATCCTTTCTGAAAATCAGACAGATTCAGAGGATTCAGAAGGCAGACCTGCCTTCTTACTACTTTGAAAGTTAGCTAATCAAGGACATAACCTATGGGTGATGTCATGACAGAGCATGGTGGGTCCATTAACCAGCAGAAGGAAAAGCAAGAAAACATTTTAGTTGCATGGCTTTAGAGAGCTTATAGAACTGTTTGCCCAGTTCACTGAAAACCAAAGAGAATACAGAGGTATGCCGCAGCAGCAGCAGGAGAGGAAGAGGTAAGAGAAGGAAGGAAGAAGACTGCTGTAAGGCATCATAAGCAGGAATGTAACCAGAGAGTAAAGTGGTAGTGCCTGTAAGAGGAAACTGAATAGTGAATGGAAATAATAAGCAGGCAAACTAAAACTGGATTTTGCAAAGCAGGAATTTGAGAGAAAACGAACAGATACAGGAGTCCAGAAGACTGTAAGAGACAAAACCAATAGGTAGGATATGTGCATGGTGTAGGGAAGTGTGCAGATCAGTGAATAAAGGGCTCTGAATAGACTGCTGGCTGTTCACACCACTAGTCCAGGCCAATGAAATTAACTGTGTTGAACCTAGCTTTATAGTGCCATTTCACACTTTGTTCATTGCAACTTAATCTGTGAATCAGAAATGCTAGTAAAATTCCAAAAAGCAGTAAGTGTAAGTTCTCATTCCTTGAAATTCAGGCACTCATTGTTAAAAGAGAACTGAGAAAAGTGGGAAGCTGAGTTGGAGAGAGGTGTCGCTCAGAGGATGACTCATTCCACCCCAAACCAGTTGCCTAGAAGAGGCGCCACAGCAGACCTGTGGAGGAGGACTTGATCCAGCTGAAGAAGATGTTACACCTAAAATGTCTCTCTTTCAGCACTGACAGAAGAGGACACCTTGGACTGTGGGGCAAGTTGGAGGTATCAATTCCATCTCGAGTTTCCTGTTTCTGTGGCATTTTAACTATTGTAGGCTCATTTGAATATCTCAGGTTGAGTATGTTTCAGTTTCATAACAGTCTTGAAAGGCTCAAATAGTTTAGAGTCTTCATAATCCTAAACACAATTTGTGTTCTGAAATCCTATGACTTCTCCTTTTGTTCTTTTTTAACAGTTTGTTGTTAGTGAAGGGCAGGAATTTGTGTTTGTTTGTTTTGGGTTCTTTCAAATGTGAAGATGCTGAAATTGTTTTGCTGTTCAACAACAACTTTTCTCTTGCAACACCAGCTGTAAAACATGAACACCTTGTTGGATCACACTCCAGAAGTCTGAAATGGGACTCCTGCCAAAACTCAGGGTTTCCTTTTTTGTTTTGACTATTGCTCTGCTCTTGCTTCTGTTAGTATCACATTCCTACCACTTGTGCTTTTCAGACACCTACAGCCAAATTCCCAGTGAACTCAATGGCGCTGCAGCAGAAGTGAGTTTGCCTCAGTATGTCTGTAAATTAACCAGTCATTTAAGCTGGAGAGTGACAGTGATAAGCAATGACAGCACAGGAGTGGTGAAAGGAAGATATCTCCTAGTTAGTTTTGGACAGTTGACACTAACTCCATTGTCAGATAAGTCTTACTGACTGTGGGAAAAACTGAGTGGGAAAAGTCACACTAGCTGCATGCTAACCATAGGAGGAAAACAGATCTGGAATGCAGAGGAAATCTTGACATTATCTGTTCCCCCAACCCCTACCAGCCAAGGCATCAAAATAACTAGCAGAGTATCAGCTACCTCTGTTCCTGGTCCAAACAAATGTGCTTTCTTGGCAAAGTTTTTGCTCACAGGAGAGGAGGCAAAGAGAAGGAAAGAGTCTAAAGCAGGTGTGGGGGAGTGTTTCCTGTCAAAAACTAGGAACTGCTTTTCCATAACATCTAAAAGGACAATGAAGAAATATCCCAGTCTTTAAACAGAGGTGGCTCTGTGTTTTCCAAAGGACAGCAATGCATACTTGACAACCTTGCAGCCCTATGCAACACGACTCCAGTACTTTGTCACTCCACTTGGCCTCTGTTGACATTGTCAAGGACAGTGTGCCATGGAACGGTTAAAGAAGGATTAAACCCAAGGGAATAAGGAAAGGACATCTGTGTGCCCATCCAAATTGTGTTGGTAAAATAAAGTGTAGTCATTGCACCTGAAGATTACAGATATTTCCTCCCCAGTGCTCGTAAGACACAGGGTCTGTCAAGACCTAAAGAAGCACAATATTCTAATCTTACATCAATGTTCCGTATACATGGCAGAGCAAGTTAAATGGAACTTTCAGCTATTTCTGAATATGCTCAGTATCGTCCCTAGATGGTTGTTGCTATGCTTAAACAACTCCATGCCTACTCCACAATTAAAAACCCTTCATAGTCATAGGAGAACAGCAACATAGGCGTACAACTGCAAATTTAAAAGTGTACTTTGCATCACAGAATTAACCAGGTTGGAAAAGACCTTCAAGATCATCAAGTCCTACCTATCACCTAACACCTTCTAATCATAGAACTTTAAAGGTTGGAAGGGACCTCCAGAGATCATCAAGTTCAAACTCCCTGGAAAGGCAGGATCACCTAGGGTACTTTGCACCAGAATTAACTAAACCATCCACTCTCCTTTTAAACACCTCCGGGGATAGTGATTCCACTAGCTCTTCAGGCAGCCCATTCCAATGGCAAATTGCTCTTTTCTGTGAAGAATTTCTTCCTAACATCCAGCCTAAACCTGCTCTGGTACAGTTTGAGACTGTGTCCTTTTGTTCTGCACTGGTTTCCTGGGAGAGGAGACCAACCCTCACCCAGCAACAACCTCTTTTCAGGTAGTTCATGCAGAAGACTCACAGCATGTGAGATTTGTACACACTTTCTAGAGCTACTCCTTTCTGATTTCATATTTCACATGTCAGACTTAAAGGACAGACTTTTCAAATCACCTGACAGCAGTGAGTGACTGGTATGTAAGCATATAGCTCTTAATTCATGCTAAAGTGTCTTTATGGTCACAGCAAATCTTTACATGTTCTTTCCAAAGGGGCATTTTTGATATGGCATCACAGAATCACAGAGTTAACCAAGTTGGAAGAGACCTCTAGGATCTTCGAGTCCAACCTATCACCTAACTCTTCTAATTAACTAGACCCTGGTGCAGTTTGAGACTGTGTCTTCTTGTTCTGTCACCGGGTGCCTAGGAGAAGAAACCAACCTCTGCCTGGCTACAACCTCCTTTCAGGTACTTGTAGAGAGTGATAAGGTCTCCCCTGAGCCTTCTCTTCTCCAGGCTGAACAACCCCAGCTCCCTCAGCCACTCCCTGTAGGGCTGTGCTTCAATTACATTGCCAAATACTTTGAATACTCAAAAAACACCATCCAGCCATTGGGTGTACTGCATCAAATCCTTCAGTCTTATAAATCAGTGAAAATACATAGCAGAAGTTTCGTGTAACTTTGAAACTCATCTTACATTTTTGTTAATGAAATAAGAGTCCAGAGACATGTATATTGAAGGCCCCATCCTCTTTAACATCTTCATAGATGATCTGGATGAGGGCATCGAGTCAGTCATCAGCAAGTTTGCAGATGACACCAAGCTGGGGGCAGATGTGGCTGGGTTGGAGGGCAGAAGGGCTCTGCAGCAGGACCTTGACCACCTGGACAGATGGGCAGAGTCCAATGGGATGGGGTTCAATAGCTCCAAGTGCAGGGTGCTGCACTTTGGCCACAACAACCCCACGCAGAGATACAGGCTGGGGTCGGAGTGGCTGGAGAGCAGCCAGACAGAGAGGGATCTGGGGGTGCTGATTGATACCCGCCTGAACATGAGCCAGCAGTGTGCCCAGGTGGCCAAGAGAGCCAGTGGCATACTGGCCTGCATCAGGAATGGTGTGGTCAGCAGGAGCAGGGAGGTCATTCTGCCCCTGTACTCTGCACTGGTTAGACCACACCTTGAGTACTGTGTTCAGTTCTGGGCCCCCCAGTTTAGGAGGGACATTGAGATGCTTGAGCATGTCCAGAGAAGGGCAACGAGGCTGGTGAGAGGCCTTGAGCACAGCCCTATGAGGAGAGGCTGAGGGAGCTGGGATTGTTTAGCCTGGAGAAGAGGAGGCTCAGGGGTGACCTTATTGCTGTCTACAACTACCTGAGGGGTGGTTGTGGCCAGGAGGAGGTTGCTCTCTTCTCTCAGGTGGCCAGCGCCAGAACGAGAGGACACAGCCTCAGGCTGCGCCAGGGGAAATTTAGGCTGGAGGTGAGGAGAAAGTTCTTCACTGAGAGAGTCATTGGACACTGGAATGGGCTGCCCGGGGAGGTGGTGGAGTCGCCGTCCCTGGGGCTGTTCAAGGCAGGATTGGACGTGGCACTTGGTGCCATGGTCTAGCCTTGAGCTCTGTGGTAAAGTGTTGGACTTGATGATCTGTGAGGTCTCTTCCAACCCTGATGATACTGTGATACTGTGATTTTGATAATGTGTTGCTGAGCAGACAAGAAAAAAAGGAGTGTGAAAAGCAGAGCAAATTTTTTGTGTGATGTATTTATAAAACAGATGCCAACATCAGCAGTCTGCTAGTGGTGCCAGAGTACCTCTGACCTTGTGCCCACTTTGCCTACGAAAAGACTCTGGAAATCAAAACTAGTGGCTTCTCTCAACGGAGTCCTGCAAAGGATAGTAAGGCAAGTACTGCTGGGAAAGGCTATAAGGAAAAACAGTCAGCTGTGAGATGCTGGTAATTATTGCTTTCCATAGTTCCTTTCTGTTGCTTTGGGAGCAGGAACAAAAGAAATAGGTCTGTGAGTTCCTCCTATTTTTTGCACTTCAGATCTTTCTGTCTTTGGCAAGAGCAGACCACCACCACCCTGGGCCTTAGTCACTCATTCTATACTAAAAAGTCTGACCTGCTGCTGATTGAAACAATGCCAACATCTCAGACTGAGTCCTTCGGCTTGCATAAACAGATACAGAGGCTCTCTGAACAACCACAGCGCTAACATAAGCTCCTTCTGATGCTGAGCTTGGCAATGACAAAGGATGCCCAGCAGGGTGGGGAATTCAACCTGGTCACCAATCAGGTCACGGAATAACATGCATGAAAACAACCTTTTAACAAATTATTTGAATCCTGAATTGGAAATAAATTTAAATGTTTTAAATTATCTTTTTTATGTGAAGAACACTAATGATAATGTCAGGCTGCAAGGTTTGAGGAAAAGACTGCCATTGTGCCTCTGTGGTGCTCAGAAGACAATTCCATGCCTGAGGCTCACTGTCACTACCTCACTAAAAACAATTTTAACATAATAAATTACTTAATCTGCAACCCAAGTAAGATGTACTTTTAAGACTTTGCTAAAATAATTATATACATTTTACATAATGTTCCAGAGCTTCCAATTTCCTAAGCTACTTAGAGGAGTTGCTTGATTCTGAAATGCTGTGAAGAGTGGAAGATATTTTTTTTCATTTACAGACACAAATAATTTCCTACAGAGCTATAAATGCATCGTTAAGAGCCTAATCCTTCCCCCACCAAGTTGCCAATGACTGCAATCAGTGCAGAACTAGGCTGTACAAAGGAGGAATCCTTAATATTGCACAGGATAGAAAGGCAAGATTCTACACTAGAATCAGTTTACTTCTCAGAATTAATGCAGCTTTAAAAGAAATTAATATTGATAGACTTGAAACTCATTCAAGCAATTTAACAACTTTAGTGTTGTTTAGAGATGGGCATTTTCCTGACATAAAACCGAGTATTTCTCACTACTAAGTGTTATCTTAGTGTTGATTACATATCACATGTTTTGTAGCAGGGACTCGATTTAAAGTAAGGAGAAATGTTTGTGTCTCTCATTAGCTAAGAATTCCACAAAATTATATTTATTAATAAGCAATATACAATGACAATGTGGCTGCTCAGTACTTGAAAAAAAATATTATGAGTTGTATTTTGTGGAATAAATTATTTTTTTATCTACTTTGCTTAAAAATAAATTTAGCATTGCTTTTTACATTTCCATATGGAAGCCATCCAGACTAATTTCCAAACACTGCACACACCACAGACTGTCCTACCTTTCAAAAATATGCAGCTAATACTAAAAATCTGCATGGCAATCAGGCAGACCTATGCCTTACACAGCGGGTTGATTAACTTCTTGACTACTTAATCATATTGCTTATTTTTAAGCCATCATTGAATTAATGCTTAAGTCAATTCTGATGCAAACCAATTAGTTTTCAGAAGACTTATGCCAGGGAAAGATGTGTCCTTTTGCTTTAGAACATATTGTTCTCACATACATGATAGCCTTATGTAACAGTCTTTGAGAACCAAGAAAAAAACGTAGGCTAGATATATGCCTACTAGAAACATATTTCAAATAAAAGCCTGGAAACATTACCTTCTCAAACCCCACATCAAAGCCAACACTTCACCAAGGCTGCAATAGCAATTCAGATCCACTTAGTAATACCCCCATATAAAGCAACCTTTTGGCCAGCTGTATTCTTGAAGTTGCTTTTCTTATTTCCCTGTCTTCATAAAGACACAGAACCAAATTCATAACTGAGAAATGCCATTACATGCAACAGGATTATACATGGGATGGATTTGACATGTCTCTTGCATTTGTATTCAGCTTTGGCCTCCTCCTGTTGCTGTATTTCTGCTGTGGCTTGACAGCATGGTGGAAATCACTGATTTGGTTTTGCCTTTTGGTTTTGCCTTTTGCTGAACACTCAGTAAATACCAGAATCTTTATGTGCACCTCTCATAGTAACTTGCTGGCCTGCGTGGAATCTGATATGGAAAACAGGAAGGTCAGAGGCTCGATGATTTTCTGTTGAAAAGCTTGCTAAAGCAACTCTTTTGTGTCTTTGGAAGGTGCCCCTGTAGTTGACATTAACACTACATAGCTCTTTGTCCTCCTCTAGTGGTCCCATTATATTTAGGAAGAGGCTGATGCAGTGATTACTTCCTTCACGTTTGATGCACAGATATTGTACTAAGGGACATGGTTTATTGTCAGACTTGGTGTTTAGATAATGATTGAACCTGATGATCTTAAAAGTCTTTTCCAGACGAAATGATTCTATGATTCTGTGGTTATTACTCAGCTGCAAGGTGTTGAGGCTCATGCCTAGAGATTCTGCATTCAGTCCAAACACTAGGAACTGTAGAAGTCTTTGTATCTCTGCTGCTCATGCAAATGAAAACCTGCATCTCTGACCATAGCCAGTCGCAGCTACATAGACACTGTGCTTTCTTTGTGCTATGGTCATCTCCTCTGAGCAGAGGCTGCACTACATCAGGTTGATAAAAAAGATGAAACAGTGGTGGCATGCCACAACTATGGACCACAAAATGTCCTAGGCTGCAAAAGGTCAGAAGTTAAATAGCAAAGGCTGAACCTAGAGAATTCTTACACGAGATGTGTAAGAATTCAAACCGAGAACACTAAAATTGCTGGAACTGCTACTGTTAGAAAAGCTTTCTGTGAAAACAAAAGGCTCCTACTGTATAGCTCATTCTTCCATGTCTATGTTTCTCTCAGAGCTGTTATGCTTAGTTAGCATTATAAATCACTAAAGAATATGTTCCTATACTTTAAAATGTCTAACCTTCAAACTTTTGAAGCTATACTTTGCCAAGGAAATAAAATACAAGGACATAGCTTCCATAGTGCTGCCTATCAGAAAAGTCTGAGAGAAAAGTTTAACTGAAACTGTAAACAGGCATAGTATTTTTTTTCTTTAATTATTCAGTGAAAATTGTCCAGGAATTTGTACATTTTGGAATAAATGTTATGTTAAATGCCAAAATACGCCTTCCACTGTGACTCCTGGACAACTCCAGTTTAAAGGAAGTTAGTTACTCAGGTCCAATGGACCTGAATATGGCTTTCTACACAAACTTGAGTTAGCCATAGAAGAAAATTACTTGGGAATCCTATGGTTTCCACCTTAGCTGCTGGAAAGCAACACCTCCTAATTCCAACAGAGGCAAAATTTTACTGTAATTTATCAATTTGTGTTCTTAGTTCATGATTTGCAGCAAGGTTCCTGTCATATCTCAAGAGCAGTTACAAACTACAGGAGTAACTTCAAGCTCATCTATCAGCTGGTTTAGTATTCACCTCTCCTTAGAAGTACAAGTTGTAAACAAAAATTAATTAGGAAATACATTTAAAATACCTTCACCTGAAACTACCTCTATTTTGTACGTTTTTGGACTATATATTATTTTTAACATTTATCAGCTTTGGACTTTTCTGTATCTTTCTTATTATAAATGTTAACTGAAAATCAAAGTTACAGAAAGCAATGTGCAGTGTGCATGCACAGCCCAGACAGCAACCATGGGCTGCATTAACAGAAGTGTGGCCAGCAGAGCAAGGGAGGGGATTCTTCCCCTTTACTCTGCTCTCATCAGACCCCACCTGGATTACTGTGTGCAGTTCTGGAGCCCCCAACATAAGAAGGACATTGAATTGTTAGAGAGAGTCCAGAGGAGGGCCATGAAGATGATCAGAGGGCTGGAGCACCTCTGCTATGAGGACAGGCTACAAGAGTTGGGGCTCTTCAGCCTGGAAAAGAGAAGGCTTTGAGGAGACCTTATAGTGGCCTGTCAGTATCTGAAGGGGGCCTGCAGGAAGGGTGGGGAGGGACTATTTACAAGGTCTTGTAATGACAGGACAAGGGGTAATGGGTTTAAACTGGCAGAGGGGAGATTCAAACTAGATGTTAGGAAAGGGTTCTTTCCAGTGAGGGTGGTGAGATACTGGAACAGGTTGCCTAGGGAGGTTGTGGATGTTCCTTCCCTGGAGGTATTCAAGGCCAAGTTAGATGAGGCCTTGAGCGACCTGTTCCAGGGGGAGGTGTCTCTGCCTATGGTGGGGGGTTGGAAATGGATGATCATTGAGGTCCCTTCCAACCTAAGCCATTCTGTGATTCTGTATTTCACATACTAAATCAGTAAACATAAATGTTTTTAATCTACACCTCTTCAGTTGTTTTAGAAACAGTAATATCCTGAGATTTATATTGTATGGATTGTCATTTTCCTCTTGCATTTGAGAACTGAGGATCACAGTTTCCCTCAGCTGTTTTGACACATCAGTAGGAGCTGAGCAGCAAAGATTTGCCTTTTCAGAAGAACAAAGAAGGGGTTTATTCTATTCTGATTATGAAAGGAACATGTAGGCAGGAAAAGGCAATCTCACTGCCTAATTTTAGGAGCCAAACTGGCACCACACAGAAGTCAGAACAGGAGCCATACGAAAGGGCCCTCTGATGCACTGACTGCAGGACAAACCTGCCCATCTACCGAGCCTACCAACTTCTAATTTGAGTGATACAGAGATTAACTAGTCAACAGGCTGAGGCCACCAAACAGCTGGGTTTATTGACTAGTTTACTTTTGCTCTACTACTGCTGAAGAAAACAGCCTGTTGGCTTTTCAGTCCAAAGTAAGCATCTCTACTTTGTGTTGGAAACATGTCAAAGTGACCCCACTCTGCTCTCTAGTAAATACACAGGATTACTGTATGAGGATGTTTTCTTTTCCCCAGTTACTTAAGGTCAGGTTCTCAACTTGAGTAAACTCTTGTAGCTGGACTAGTAACAGCACAAGACATGAGTACTACCTAGGTCTTGGGAAGGACTGCCGAACATTTAACCCAGCTGCTGCTATCCCCTGCAGGGAATGGGACAGGCAGGCTCAGGGCCAGAGCCTCAGCTTCATGTCCAGCACACTTGCCAGACATCCACAGCAGGTGAGAGACTGAAAGAGATCATCACCATTTCCTCACAAGCAAAAGAAAAATCCTAGAACAGCTTATGGTTCTGTGAGTCACATCCATTTCCCTGTTCTTTTTCACCCTGTTCTATCTTCACAGTGCAAGCAACCTGTAACTCCTGCTCATGGACTGCAGCAAAGGTAAAATATAAGCATAAAACTTTTTATGACGAAGGAAATACAAAAATATGTAATCTGTGGGAACCACTGTATACAAGTTTGATCTTGAGATAAATCAAGTGCCTGAAGTTTCTAAGATGAACCAGATGGAGCTGCAGTTCCCTTTCAGTTCAGAATCAGGCCCTTTGTTAGCAGTTGCTCATATATAGCTTCAGTTCCAGTTTCTTACACTGTGAAGATGTCTCCTTGAAGTCAGTTAACATTATGCCTGGACAAATGTTGGAGGATTGGGATATTCTTTAAAGCCACAGACATTCTTTAAAGCCACCACAACTGCCTCTCTTTGACTTTTGCAATACATCAGCCAAGGATACACAATTATCCATGGAGTGCTTCTGAAATGGTCAGGGTCACACGAGGATTTCATCATGTTACTGCAGTGCACCATCTTCCTTGCCAGCCCATTGCTTTTCTGCTGGACTACATTACCATGCATCAGCAAATCCACAAGCACACTGCTATATTTAGTGTTTCATACATACCACTAAAATAGAGGATATGTCAGCTTTTAATCTGACTTCAGATTGTTGTCAGCAAAGTAAAAGCTCATTTTCCCTACCAGTGATGGAGTGTGCTGTGTGGTAGTCATTGTGAGCTGTGTGGTGATAACTTTAAAATACATTAGGCAGGTAGACTGCTCAAGCTAAATAGATTTATTGTTACTAAAAGATATACTAGGAGATAGTAAAGATGCATAGCATCAGTCAGCCTACCACAGGCTATTTAAAAACCCAGCAGGAATATGATGGCAAAAGAAGCAGCTAACCAAGGTGTTCTCTGTATACCATAGCAGTCAATAAGGACCTCCTGTATTTGGTGTTACATACCTGGCAATATGAGAAGCAAAGCACAGACGATGATGACTTGAACAGAGTGGTCTATTGCATGGCAGTGGGACTAGGGCAGTCCTATTAATCATATCATCTATTAGTGACAGCAGGAACATGGCTTAATGGTTGGAACCACAGCTACCACTGAGATAGTCATGGTTATTCTCAATGAAAGTAGGGTTAAGTGGGTGAAGTTGGTGCTTTCACAGATCTTGGTAAAGCCATAAAAAGGGATATTTCTTATATATTCATAAAATTTGCTTGTTCATACCATCATGTACAAGGAGTACAAGTGTGAATTCTTTTCCTGTCTACTGCTTCTACAGAAAGCCAACAGACAACTTGCTAACCTGTAGACCAAGGGTAAGCCTATCTACAAGAACACCAGATATTCCATTCCAACGTTCTTATTTTCCCTTGCACTTTGTTAAACTAAATATTAATGGGTGTGGGTGAAACTACATTTGCAACCTAAGTCTAACTCCACATAACACTACACTTCGTAGCATACAATTACATAAATATACCCATTTTCCAGTCTTTGTGGAACTCTATTACAGCCCAAGCCAGGTCTGTTCATCCTAGCCCCATGATGCCTCATCAGTGCTGCTCTTCAGCTCTGTCACAGACCTCCTCAACCATATGACCATTCCATCCTATCCTATCCTTGGCCCATCCCTGTCCCTAGGGCCCTGTCTGGCCATCCTGAGCTGTGTCTGATTGTGTTTTCGTGTCTGTTCCTGTTTCACAGCACATGGTGTACCCTGCTACCTTTAAAGAAAACAGATATCAGAATAGATCCACGTCTCTGTAGCCACAACTTAATATTATTTAATACTTTTTCCCAATGCATGCCTTTCTAATGGTCAGAACATCATTATTTCCAGTGCATACCTTGTCTTTTATGTCTAGAAATAATGGTACTAGGCCAGGCTTACATGCAGCAACACTTCCAGCCATACTGGTACTTCAGTGGAGGTTCACCAAGGTGGCTGAGTGGTCTGTACAGCCATAGCTTTCCCTAGCATATATTTCAGGTATCCTGCTTAACATATTGTGAGGCACTTATTGCAAGCCCAGGAAACAGAAGCCCCAAAATATTCCATTTATTTGTAAAAATACTTTTTTTTAATTGCAACATAAAATGCAAGCAGGAAAAAGAGTCCAGAGGACAGAGGGGTTTTTTTCCTCTCTCACACATAAACACAGCTTACATGCAGAATTAATAGAAGCCAAGGGCTGTCCAGCCCTGAGGAAAAGGGCTGCAGGAATTCTCAGTCTGGCTACAGCGGCTCTGAACTGCTGTGTTTGCCCTCAGCTCCTTCTAGGATTGGGTTATAAGGGCCTTCTCCATCTGAAATGGCTGATGTTGTATGGTGAGGAGGGCAGGGTGCTATCCTGCTATGCCATACTGGTACTCTAAGAAATTACTCTTTTGGGTCATGAGAGCTCTAGTTTGAAGTTTTCCCAGCAAGAAACAGAAGGTCAGAATATGGGAATGAAAAAGAATAAGTGATAATATAAGATGAAAATGAACTGGAGCAGAACAAGTGCTGTATTCTCTATGTGATCAATATGGGCAGGGAGGGTGCTCTTCTCATGGAAGGAACTCTGTCCCTCAGTCCAAGACAAGGATTTGGCCATATTTTAAATTCAGATCATTCTTTCTCTTTTACTTTATTAATGCTTTAACATAACAAATTTCAAACCCAAAAAGGTTAAAAGCTAAATCCAAACTTCTCACTTCAAAAACTGGCATATCATTGCATGTCAAGAGGTGTGAATCTGTTTTACAGAAATTACTTGAAATAGGAATTACAGAATGCTAACCTTCTCCTTGAAAATGGTTCAGCTTGAAGAAATGGGCATTTTCTGCCAAAGGAACTTTAATGACACATTTAATACCATCTCAACCATATGCTAGATTTCCAGGATTAAGGTTGCAACTCAGTGACCAAATTGTGCCAGAAAACAAGGTGTCATTTTTCTTTCATGCCTTCAGTTAACAAATTTTCAACTATTATGTTTTACTGCGAAGATAAGTGCTAAACTTTATCTTTTGCTGACAAAATTAATGTTATCACAGAAGTAAAACATTTCAAAAATGAATCATAGTAAAAAATGGGACTGCTGCTAAAATAGTCATTTGATTTAAAATTTATGTGCCATTGATATATTTTCTTTTCTTTATAAAGCAAATCTTTAGTGTCACAGGGAGGTTTTGATCCCAGCAATGGAAACAATAAAAACAATTGTGAAATCATTCTCAAAACCGATGGGATTTGTTTAACTTTGGAAAAACACAGACATATGTTTCACTGGTAAATACTATCATGGAATAAATTCATGTACAACCTATAAAGTAAAAAATGTTAATGTGCACAGAACATGATTCAAAATACTTATATGATGCTTGACAGTCTTTAAGTTTTGTTGACCTGATGTTAACTAAATGAGAGTGAAATTCCATGGAACTGTTGACTGAGATCTGAGTTTTCTAGGTCAGGGTTGCTGGTGTCTTGCTAAGTCAGCAGATTTGCCAGCAGAGCCATTGAATCAGTGACACTGGTTGCAAAGAACTTCGTTCATCTAACAGAGTTAAGATGGCCCTTGGAAAGAGCTAAGGGTGCAATTTAGAGCAGACATGGATGCTACACTGAGCAAGAAGAAATCACTGAGTTAGCAAACTGGTTTAAACTAGCTCTTCAGCCCAAAAAATATGTTAAGTCATTTAGGGACAAAGGAATAATTGCAACAAGGATGTTCAATTGCTTCAATACTAATTGACACACATTGCATACATATTGACTAATGAAATAGAAAAAGCAGTCAGAGATGGGTGACTCCAGAGGTCGGTTTGTTTATGACTGAAATATTTCTTGTTGTCAAAGGCTTTTGTGGGAACGAAGATTCATTTAGACTTTGGGGATATTTCTTTTTTTGCCAAACTGTGGGGCTGTTATTAATTTCCAGTAACCCACATTCTGGGAAGCAGTTTCTTTTCTCTGTATTTCTTAACCGTGCTTCATTACAATTTAATAAGGACATTTACTCTCAATTAAGCAAATCGTCCAAGCAGTTGCTTACTCCCTGTTGCAATGAATCGGTTTTGTCAAATGCGGGTTTAATTGCCTGTGAAGTCTCTTGCTGAACCAGGGTCTCTGCATGTGTGTCTGTCCATCCAAACCTTTTCTTTGCTTCTGGCATGCTAACATATGTGGTGTTCAGGGTATCCATGCCTTTAATTCCACTTACTGCTTTGATCTTGGTGCCTTGCAGAACATCAGCTGTAATTAAATAATTTACCCATGATGGTCGAACTCAGCAATGCTGCTAATATTGACAACTATTAACCAGCGAGTAAGCCCATGCAAAGGAGTGATTCTGGCATTGTGGCTTTGCAAACTGGGACAAGGCCTTGTATGAAGTGCTACATGTTTTAAAAAATATGCCTCTGCAATGAGCCTCCTCACCAGGATCAGCTGCTGTGCAAGCACCGAGCCAGAAAATGCGCTCAGATACACCTCACCTCGACTCACCCAGTGGCCACCAGCACCATGGCAAGTCCGATTCAGACACCAACAACAAATGCTTGGGTTTATCCCTCTTACTTCAGAACTCACCTTGCAAGGTGTAAATCAAAAGCTGCTGAATTATCAGCTTCCCCAAGAATCATGAAAGTCCCACACCATTACCTTATGAAGAACAGCATGAATGTGATCATAGCAACTGCACTAAACTAAAACTCAGAACAGCAGAGATTCCTGTAGATCCTCCATCATGTCTACACAAGCCACCAAGAAGCAATGCAGTGTCTTACCTGCTTTTTCCTTACATAGCTTCTGAAATGGCCCCTGTAAGAAAAAAAATCACTTTTGTTAACAGTTACACTTTTTTTTATTTCAAATAAGTTTCACATTTCAGGATGACAATGTAGATCATTCTTAAACATTATCTCCACCTTGCACAAAGTATAAACTCGAGAACTCATAAAAATAATAATGGAGAATATTAGTTTTGCTAGCTAATGACAACCTGGTGCCCATTCCAGTGCCTAAACCAGGTTTATTGTTTTGCAGGGAGGAACATTCTCCAGCACAAGCAAGGTATGTGCTGCAAGGATAAATAAGGTCCAGCACAGGTCATTCTGCCTCAAGGATGTGGCTGTGCTGTTTGATTCCTATTTCTTATCTCTCTGCATTGGGTCTGCTATGCTAACTGAAAGTAGCACCATTAACGCCATACTTGGATGCACTTCTTGGTCCATTACTTAATACTAGGAAAAGCACAGCTAGACTATAGTTGTTTCCCCTTCTGCAAGGCAATCTCATTGCAAAACAACCTTTTCCTGTATCTGAAGGTCTGCCCGAGCAGCAGCTGATGTTAGCATGTCTTTAGTCAGCAGGGACCAAGTGAGGTGGTCACTTCTAGACGGGAAAATGATGAGTGCTTGAGTTCAGATCAGACTTTGTTAATGGCAATTTGTAGCATGGCTGTAACTCCAAACTGAAGCCAGCTCTGGCTCCTGCACACTGCTGCATGCTTGCTTAGTCTGAACAGATCTGTATAGATTTCATCCAGCCATGCTCAAAGACTAGAGACTAGGATACCAGCTATTACATAATCAAACTTCTTAGGATGCTGTACAAAAAGGATGCAAATTGTTGCTGGAGTAATCCCAAATAGCAACAGAGAGCTGCCAACTGAAATTGATTTACGGAAATAATAATGATAATGCATGATTTAACTGACTGCATAACAAAATATATTTATTGGAGGACTAGCATCCCATCTGAGCGACATGGCACCATCTAATCAAATACATAGAAACCATGGACCAAGAGAGTACAGTTCATGCCAAAAGGCTGTTGCAGCACCTGCTGCTATGAACAATAAAGAAATCATTTGCTTACAACTCCAGCTGTAGCAGTTCTGCAAGTGGAAGCGTCAATCAGAAGCCAAAGGCAAATACACTGCTGATATAAACATGTTTTATTTGCTGAAGTGCAGAGAAACCAGAAATTTGTTTCTCCTCTCTCAGCAGTCCTGTGTTTCAGTGGGGTCATCCCACATTCACCTACACGATTGAAGGACTTTGAGAAGCATGACTCTGCAGTGGCACCACCCTTTGCTTTATGATCAGAGCAAGATGAGTTAGTCTTATGAAGCAGGCACGTCTACCCTCAGCACCAGTGCAGCTAGTTCAAGGCACCACTTGCAATTAAGTGACACTCTGAATGTGCATCTATACTGCTAAATAAAAGTTGGCCATTGATGGAGCTAAAGTACTGTACCTGGGTTTGTCCACCTGACTTAGCAATTCTGACCTTGCTATGAACTGCTCTGAAGAGCTCTGGAAAGTGTGCCTGTAGTATCAGGAGACAAGGAGACACCCAGTGCCCTCGCCCACATCTGTACTGCTCCATAAAGATAGCCTCTGAGTGCTCAGTATTAAATTTATGGGTCCTCTGCAGGTGAGGAGGATGCCCAGAGAATTTGCCAGAAATCATTACCTGAGTCTGAACCTCATACAGCAAGGTAAAAAAAAGCTATCTCTTTTCAACAGATATCTAAAACCAGGGGCACCTTTACCTGTGTGAGCAATCCTATTAAAGCCACCTTTTGCTTACAGAGCCATGTACGGGAAGAAGGGTATTTGGGGCACAGAGCAAAGGAGGGAAGAAAGTGAATATAGCGAATTTATAAAGAACCTGAAAGATTATCCTGAAAGGCATTTTCTGTGTAAAAAAATAATTCATTTCTTGGATTAAGTGGAGCTGAAGGTAGAAGCAAATCACCAGCATTATAAACTCAACAAGCAATATAAACACATGCATAAAAAAATGGTTTCTCTGATGTATAAATAATCTTTCATAGTTGTAAGTGATCAGAGCATGGAACTCATCAAACAACTGGATTAAATGATTTAATAATGTCTTAGTAAGCTTATTGTCACATAAAAGCTTTTTTTCTGACACAGAAGAGGAATATTAAATGGTTGACTTGAACAACTTCAAAACAAATTTAATTTGCAACAGCACAGGGATTCTGCAATGTCAGTGAATCCTATAATACATCATTAAAAAAAAAAGAATTAAAAGACTGTTTTGTACCTAAGTCTTTTGCCTCCATTTTCCTCCTATCAGTTATTAGCTGTTTTATGCTCTGATTTCAAGTATGTCTAAATCTGACGCAGATATTTCAGAGTACCAGTCAAACCAATAATTCACCTTCAGGAAACGTGTTTGTGCTAGTTTGAAGCAGGGTAGAATGTTTTGGTGAGAAGAACTAGATCATAGGCTGTGAAAGGAAAACAGTGGTGATGTCTGCTCCCCTCAGAGTCTTGCTGAAGAAGAAAGGAAAACATTAGCTAACACTCTTGCCATTTTGTCTCACTCTGCTTTGGGCTTCTGACTGAGCTGCAGCTCCCTAACCTCACCTTCCACTCACCTTTGCTTCTTAACCTCTTGGCTGAACCTCTGTTTTTCTTTAGGGCTGGGGTAAGGTTGAGAGGGGCAGGGGGAAGCTGCAAGGGTGGTTGAGAGCCCCTCCTGGGGACTAAGGTTTCTGGGAGGGGAGTTGTGTTTCTGTATTACCTTTTACCTTTGTATATTTCTGTCTATAACTGCATATACTGTAAATATCTGCTTGTATATTGTGCTAGCTGTAAATAAATAGCTTCATTTATATTCCCCGAGCTGGCTGAGTCTAGTCTGGGTGATTTCTAAAGTGTGGGGGGCGGGGTACACCCAAACCACCACAGTGTTGGTTTGAGCTGGAACAGCTCTGCACAGGAAGAATTTAACCCAAAGGAGTAAATAAATGCACTCTCACAGAATGGGATGTAAAATGGAAATACTCTTTACCAAAATGAACAAAACGCTGAACGTACCAAGGTAGACACACACACACACACACACACACACACATATATATATGTACACACACCTTCAGAATCAGCCCTGGCTTAGCACCCCCAGGCCTCCGTAAGCCTCAACAGGCCTCGACCAGCCAAGCCTCTTCCCCTCACACCAGGCCTCAGTAGAGCTCAGTGCTCCCCCAGAGCAGGCCCAGTGAGCCTCAGATCAGGCCTCGCTGCACAGCTAGGGAATAGCTGGCAGCCAAACCCACTCCTTCACAAACCAAAAGTAACAGCAACTGCCCGCTCGGAGCAGAGAGCGCAGAGAGAGAGCGAGGCAGACTGGAGAGTCTGCCCTTTGTATAGCGAGATACAAGAGCCACAGAGCACCATAGCCTCTGCCTGCCCCTCTGGGACCTGTTAGTCCCCTGTAGGACTCTGTCGTCCTCTGGATGAAATTATCTCTATGGTTATATGAAGAGAGAAGGGAAGGGGAGGGGAGGGGAGGGGAGGGGAGGGGAGGGGAGGGGAGGGGAGGGGAGGGGAGGGGAGGGGGGAGGGGAGGGGAGGGGAGGGAAGGGGAGGGGAGGGGAGGGAAGGGAAGGGAAGGGAAGGGAAGGGAAGGGAAGGGAAGGGAAGGGAAGGGAAGGGAAGGGAAGGGAAGGGAAGGGAAGGGAAGGGAAGGGAAGGGAAGGGAAGGGAAGGGAAGGGAAGGGAAGGGAAGGGAAGGGAAGGGAAGGGAAGGGAAGGGAAGGGAAGGGAAGGGAAGGGAAGGGAAGGGAAGGGAAGGGAAGGGAAGGGAAGGGAAGGGAAGGGAAGGGAAGGGAAGGGAAGGGAAGGGAAGGGAAGGGAAGGGAAGGGAAGGGAAGGGAAGGGAAGGGAAGGGAAGGGAAGGGAAGGGAAGGGAAGGGAAGGGAAGGGAAGGGAAGGGAAGGGAAGGGAAGGGAAGGGAAGGGAAGGGAAGGGAAGGGAAGGGGAGCAAAGGTAATTAGCGTATCTGTTCAGTATACAAGTAATTCCTCTGTTTAATGAAAGCCAGAAGATTTATTCACCATAGATATGGTATCGAAGATATCACTGCAATCAAATAAACTGTGGCACTTTGACAGGACTGCTTGACATCTGCTGTTAATAAAAAAGGATTTGGATTCTGCAGGCTCACGTTCTGTCTGCAGTGAGCAACCTGCAGCACCACTCTGAAACACAACACTTCCTCCAGGTTAAAACAGGAGACATTTTAAAGACTTTCAACTGGTTGACTGGTAACAGAAGGAAAGCACTCAGAGCTGGAAAAGGTCCTCTGATGTATAAAGACTGAAAATCCTGCTGGTTCTTTGTTCTTGCTATTTAATAATCTGCTGAGCTTTAATTAAAGCAACATGTAGACAGATCTAAAGGAGGAAATCAGCAATCCACATGCAAAATCTAATCATCTGATTAACAGGTTTATTAGATCCCCTCAGAAAGATGTTGACTGAAGGAAAAAAGATCCTAGCTACTACTTCAAAATAATCATAGAATCAAACAGGTTGGAAGAGACCTCCAAGCTCATCCAGTCCAACCTAGCACCCAGCCCTATCCAGTCAACTAGACCATGGCACTAAGTGCCTCATCCAGTCTTTTCTTGAACACCTCCAGGGACGGTGCCTCCACCACCTCCCTGGGCAGCCCATTCCAATGGGAAATCACTCTCTCTGGGAACAACTTCCTCCTAACATCCAGCCTAGACCTACCCCGGCACAACTTGAGACTGTGTCCCCTTGTTCTATTGCTGGTTGCCTGGGAGAAGAGGCCACCCCCCACCTGGCTACAATGCCCCTTCAGGTAGTTGTAGACAGCAATGAGGTCACCCCTGAGCCTCCTCTTCTCCAGGCTAAACAGGCCCAGCTCCCTCAGCCTCTCCTCATGGGGTTTGTGCTCCAGGCCCCTCACCAGCTTTGTTGCCCTTCTCTGGACACCTTCCAGCACCTCAACATCTCTCTTGAATTGAGGGGCCCAGAACTGGACACAGGACTCAAGGTGTGGCCTGACCAGTGTTGAGTACAGGGGAAGAATAACCTCCCTTGTCCTACTGGCCACACTGTTCCTAATGCAGGCCAGGATGCCACTGGCTCTCTTGGCCACCTGGGCATGCTGCTGGCTCACATTCAGCCTACTATCCACCAGTACCCCCAGGTCCCTTTCCTCCTGGCTGCTCTCCAGCCACTCTGTCCCCAGACTGTAGCGCTGCTTGGGGTTGTTGTGGCCAAAGTACAGAATCCTGCACTTAGCCTTGTTAAATCTCATCCCATTGGCCTCTGCCCACCCAGACTAAAAAGAGAGATAATATTAGGACACTCAGGAATGACAGACCTAATTTGAAGTTGCCCAGACCCAGCAATAAGACCTTCAGTCTGGATTGCACTTGGAAGTTCCCTGGGGAGCATTAGTCAGTTAAGAATAATGGCAATATTGAAGTTCTCTTGTAGAAAGCACTGCTGAGACTGCTGTGTCAGAAATCCAATTCCTCTTGGCACTAGTCTGTGGTACAGGCTTTCAACTTCTGCTGGCTTTAGGTGCTTATGTGGTATCTTCAAAGGCTGACAACAGGGCTCATATTTTTTTCTTTAAGATACAACCACTTTGGAGGTGTTCTTAGAGACTCTGTTTAATATACAACCTTAGGGTTACTAGAAAAGTCACTTGGGGCACAGCAGATTTATCTTCTTGGTTGGATGGGATTCTGCCTCATACCTGCTGCATTGTAACACATTGACCTCTTTGCCAGGTAGGAGGAAGGAGAAATTCTCCATTTTTCCCATTGAAGCTGAGCTAGTATGCTGTAAAACATTCATGATCGATTGGGCCAGAAAAAGAGAGCAAACAGCTCCTCGCTCTGCAGTCCAGCAAGTCCACTTGCTCATTCACAAGAAGCCAGCATGTCAAGGGAATTGATTGTGCCACTCTGCTCTTAGGAGACCCCAGCTGCAGGACTGTGTTCAGCTCTGGGACACCCAATGTAAGAAAGACAAGGATCTGCTAGGGTGGGTCCAGAGGAGAGGTTGAGAGAATTGAGGTTGTTCTTGAGAAAAGGCGGCTCTGGGGAGACCTTATTGTAGCCTTCCAATACTTCAAAGGGGCCTATGGGACAGATGGAGAGGGAGTGTTTATCAGGGAGTGTAGTGATAGGACAAGGGATAATGGTTTTAAACTGGAAGAGGGTAAATTTAGATATTAGGGAAAAAAAGCATACGCTGAGGGTGGTGAGACACTGGAACAGATTGCCCAGGAAAGTTATGGATGCCCCCTTGTGCTAGTTTGAAGCAAGCTGGAATGTTTTGGTAAAAGAACTAGATAACAGGCAGTGAAATGAAAACAATTGATGTCAACTTCTCTCACAGTCACGCTGAGAACTCTGGGAAGAAGAAGTAACCTTTCTCCATTTTGTTTTTTCACTCTTGCTTTTGCCTTAGACCGAGACACATCTTTCTAACATCACTGCTTTCTAACCCTGCTCCCTAACCTCTTGGCCGCACCTCTCTTCTTCCTGAGAACTGGGGTAAGGTTGAGAGGGCCGGGGGGGAGGTGTTGGGGTGGTTTGAGAGCCCCTCCTGGGGACTCAGGTTTCTGGGAAGGGAGTTGTGCTTTTGTATTGTTTATCCTTTGTATATTTCTGTATATAATTGTATATAACTGTATATATTGTAAATAGCTGCTTGTAAATTCTGCTAGCTGTAAATAAATTGCTTCATCTTAATCCCAGGGTCCATCTGAGTTAGCTGGGGCAAATTCAAAAGTGTGGGGGGGCGGGGTAACCCCCAAACCATCACACCCCTCCCTCGAAGTGTTCAAGGACACTTGAGAAACCTGATCTAGTGCAAGGTGTCCCTGCCCATGTCCCATGCCAAGTCCTCTTCCAACTCAAACCATTCTGTGATTTTATTCTACTCTATCAAGTAGGGACTCTTAAATATTACCAATGTTTCTATGTTGTTTTCATCATAGTACTTTAAAGTACTGCAAGACATTAAGAAATGCCCACAGCACTGATGAAGGCAATCTTGTTCCTCACATAAATGTTAGCTTAGGTGGAGGCATTTATTAGTAAAGTGGATAGAAGACCCTTGATGAGCCCAAGTCTAGAGTACTTTAATGAGCCCTTCATCATCCACACTGTGTAACTGCTGGGTTATCCTTTGCTCTGTTATCAACAGTTCAAATTAACTCACTACAGATTGTCCAGATGGATATGGGTGGTAAGTGGTGTCCCCTCGATAGCCTGTATTTGGCCCAGTGCTGCTCAGTATCTTCATCAGTGCAAGATTGAGTGCACCCCTGGCAAATCTGCAGCTGAGTGGTGCAGCTGGTAAGACTGAAGGATGAGATGCCATCCAGAGGGACCCAGACAGGCGAGAGAGGTCTCTGTGTTGAGAAGAACCTCTTTATTGCTGTCTATGCCATATAATACATGCAGGTATGCTTAGATACATCACTTTAGGGAAACAAAATGTTGCTGTGGTTTGCAACTGACCCATAAAGCCAACAGAACACTGAGAGCAATAAGAAGCTGTAAGATGGAAACTGCAATTATTGAGGATTTTTTTCACATTTTGTTACCAGTTAAAACTTTAACTGGCAACTTTTCAACAAAGAAAGCAAATTATCAAGTAGAAAAAGAAAATTATTGACATTGTTTAAAGGGTTTGTTTTGATAGATTTGGAAGAAAAAAAAAACTTTTTGTGTTTGAAATATATTTACTATAAAATGTAGCTAATCATATTACATTAGATATGGAATTCACAAAAGTATTTTTACCTGGTCTTGGCTTGTGATCTTGAACCAGCCAAGGAAACTTTTACAAATTTTAAGGAACATTCTGCAAACTGACAAAACATTTCACAGAACAGAAAAACTATTTCTGCCATTATCTCTACTTTGACTCATGAAAAGAGAAGCCAAAGGTGTCAGAAAGTCAGATAATTCTTCAACTTCAAAGATTTTATTATACTTGTGATTTTGGATGCCATTGGAATTAATTTAGAAACGAGCTCTGGTCAGTTAAAATGATAATTTTTTTTCAGAAATAACAAGCCAGGGCATGGCCTCAGCATCCAAACCATCTGGTCCCATCTAGCAAGAAGTGAGGTACCTGCTCCTGCCTTTCACTAACACAAACTCTCCATAGCACTTTCCACTCATGTGCAGTTAAATAGTCTTTAATACTAGTTGATATTTGAAAAACTAATTAAACTAACCTGACAGTTTGGTACTGTGTTCTGGCACAGTCAAGCGCATAGCAAGTACAGGCAATCTTGACCACTTAACCAAGGAACTTTTGAGGAACGTATATCCAAGTTTGGTCTATATAGGGTCCTGAATGTTCATTTTATTGCACTCTGTTTGTGATCATTTCCTTACAGGACACAGTTTTGCCAAGCCTTATCAAATCTGGTTCTGATAAAAAAATTTAAAACGTCCTTTTTGTGATGCTTTTACCTTTGGCAAGTCCCAGGAGCAATTAGTCATTCTGAACTCCCAACTGCAGCAGGACTAATGCCAACTTGCTTAGAACTGTGCAAACATCAATTAATGTTCAGTCTTGTGTTAAGAAAACTAGTTATGCTTCTGTATAAGCAGAGACATGAATAGAAACTGGAGATAATGTAGTTGTCACAATTGATGTGTGGGGGTCAGGTGGAAATGTGATGGGGTGGAGGTGGGAGAAAAAAAAAGACAAAAAGAGCAATGACTGCCAAACGGCAATAGACAAAAGCAAGAAGTGAGAGCAGTCCTTGTTTTTTACAATACAGTGAGTCACACATTGCTATCATTTTTACACTCAAGTAGGAAGAAGTGCTATATCTATTTTAAAGATAAAATGAAGTGGGAAAGGTACAAGAGGTCACACAACAACAAAGAGAGGCATGAAAGCCAGGGACTCTGCTATCCTGCTATGGGAAATGAGTGACTTCTAAAGCAAACAGCAGTTAGTAGTAATCCATGGCAGAACATGAAAAACCAAGCTTTGTGAGCTCTGGATAGAGATGTGGTGTTATTTTAGCTTGGCCCAGAGTATAGTACGTAGCTGGGAATGAACTTCAGATTGCCACTGGCAGTAGTTTGTTTCTGCTATCAAGTGTCCACAGAAATATATCATGATGACTAGACTCCAAGTGGAGAACAGGCCAATAAAATTAATCACTGTAATATAACCCCAACTAAAAATGCACTTTCCCTAGTAAACTATGTGTTAGCAATCATTTAAAATCTTCATCAACATTAAATGCTTTTTGAGGAAAAACAAAAGGGTTTTGTTTAATGATTAGCTTTCAGTAAAAAGCAGGTATAAGTAAAGAATAAAATACTTTGTTCAGAATAGATACTTGAAAAGTACAGAAAGAAAGTGTAGCAGATGCATCCTTCCTGAGAATACATGTGGGAAAATGTTTGGGTAGCAACTCTGCCTCTTCTAGTGTCCCAGAAAAGGCTGATACCCATAGGAGAAGCAGAGATGCTGAATGGTTTGTATCTTGTAATTACTTCATCGGCTTTCATCTTTATATGGCATTTTGGTATCAGAATTTTGCTGTAAATCCTTTTCAGGCAATTTTCTTCAATTGCCTGTATGGTTTTGTCTTTCCCATGCCTTCTTTTGTCATGCAAACGACATGCTTTCCCTGCGGGAGGTTTCACCGGTCTCCTAAGAAAGGACATAATGTCTTTCAGTATCACTGGCACCAGGTAAGACGATACCATCTACCTCATCGCCTCCACAACAAACTCAAGTAAGACATTTCAGAAAAGACCACTCCATTGCAAATTCTTTTGCAGCCTACAAGAAAACAAAAACTAAACTATATCAACTTCAGTTGTTTATTTTCAAAGTTAACTCTTCGACCTGTATCAGTAAAGGACAATGCATTGTAAAGTTGCTGGTTTTGTAGAAACGTCTGCCTTTGCAGAGAGGTTCACTGTCTCCTCTCTTGTCCTCTGAATTGCTCCTGGGCATTTGCTAACCAGCAAGTAAACATCTATTCAACTTCAAAGCTCTGTGCTGCCAGTCATTCGCCTTACGTGCTGAGATTATAGAGAACAGCATGCCCACGGTGACAAAAGTAGGGTGAGTTTATGCTGCATTAGGAGTTGATAACCCCCTTTATGTACATAGGAGCTAAGAACATGAAGGCAAAGGACCAACAAAGGGCGTGCAGCAAAGCACCAACACATATGTATGGTTTGAAAGTATTTAAACTAGGCATGTTTGGGTTAAGCGTACCCAATTATTTTTGTAAGTTAACTGTGGGTTTGGGTCACATTTGACTCAATTTATTCCAGATAGACAGCAACTAGAAGCCCCCACTACTACACACACATAATGCAAGGACCATCATCACCTCTTCCTCAAGTAAATACGTACATGTTTATGTCTTTCGATTCACCCACCCTTTTCATTTTTACCCTTCAAACGTGACTGAGGCAGGATTTTGTGTGCCCATATACTGAAGGTTGTGCTGGCTTAATCTGTAACCTTCAGGAAGTCAGTGTAGCCCTGACTGAAGAGAGGAATGGATTGTGCTAGTCATGCTTTAGCTAGTCATGAGTGTCTCCACTCCTACACTGACATTTGGATTACTGCTGTCCAGATCAAACCCTTAATCAGTTTGGTCTCTAACTTCTGTATCACTATTAATACTCATGTCCAAACCATAACTGAAACCCAGATGTAAAAGATATTAGAGTATCCACAATCAATTATTAAAAAAATAATTAGAATGTATAATTTCTTGTGATAAGGATACCATAACATGTGTGTACAAAAAAAAATTTAACATTTTTACTTTTCTGCATCATGCCATGCTTAAACTTACAGACAAAGATCATAATGAGATGCTTGCTTGCATGCATCCATCTCTTGCAACAGAAGAGAGAAGAAATTTGTTAGGGACTGGCTCAAACTCTCTCCCTCCCACTCATTTATTCTCACACACACACATTCCTGCACAGCCTACAGCAGCTTCAAACGCATTTAAATATGTGTATTACTGACTCAAGCTATTTTAAAACTATAATAAAATAACTATACTCCCACAGAGGCATTTTAAAATTGGCATGTATTATTTCTCAGCTGTCATGGACAGCCAAAACAAATATATTCACAGAATTATCTCCATACCTTATGCTCCTGTATGATGAACTCACTTTATGCTTCTCTGCAATGCAGACAAACATTTCATTTCTCTCTCTCATATTTTTTTTCCTTTGTAGCTAAGCACTATGACCTTCCTAAAAATATTCAAGGATCCTTTGGGGAAAGCTCGACCGTCTTCTCACAGCATTACTGTTCTCAGTAGCACAGTATGATCTCTGAATTGAATTTAAGATTAAAGAGTTCTAAAAAGAAGGGTATTATGCAAGTTTCAGGCAATTAAAAAAAAAAAAGAAATATTTCATAGCATTGCTTAACACTGATGACAGAATTTGTTGCATAATTTTTGTACTGCTCACATGTGTATCACAGACAAGTAAATGCTAACAGAATTAATGATGATTTTTCTATCACCTTGCATATCTTGTTGCCCTTAATCATTGTAAGAAAAAGATCATCTTTCTCTGTTTTCTGTGTTATAATTCAAGTCAATGGCCACAACCCGAAATTTACTTTTACAGATAGATTTAAAGTGCTGGTTCATCTTTTGAGTAGCACTGATTTGACAAAACCTACCATTGCTTCACCTGGTTTTAAATTAAAGTAGGTCTAATTTATCCTAACTGAAAGTCATCTCCAACAAGAATGATTTTTTTAAGTGAAAATTACTGCTGTCAACTCTGAAACAACAGTACAGGATGCACCTACTGGTCCACACCTATCCTCTGTACAGCTTTACTTGATCAGCCATAATGACTAAAAATAACACTAACTCACAAGACAGCATCTCAACTCAGGAAGCAACTATTGCTA